>NC_079197.1:93665538-95033038 GCF_029499605.1 Hyla sarda
ATCAGTTTTTATTAGTGATGATTCTCATTAGGCTTTTTAATTGTTTAGGTTTTTAAGAGGATTAACCATTACAATAACCATTTACCATACTCAGCTCCCAGTAGCATTTACCCTTTGCCAGGATGTAATTATAAACAATAACCCTCATTTACTATTGCAAACCCGTCATGTTTTGTCGGGTTGTGCGCCAGATTCTGTCGCATTGCACCAGAAATTCTGTCTGCGCCAGATTTTGCACCTGAATTTGCGCCAAAATAGAAAAAAACCCCGACTAACTCTCCATTTTGCTAAGAAAACCCGAAAAAGTGGCGTGACCGCCGGGAAAAGGGGGCATGGTCTCCAAAAAGTGGCGTGTCCTCGACATTTTCACAATAAACCCAACACATTTATTAAGGTTTCCACATAAAATGTGGTGGATTTGAGCTGTGGAAAACCCTACAGATCAGAGCATGTGTAAAAAAAAAGCAAAGTGTAGGGAAAGTGGAAACTGTAGGGAAACCTTAGTAAATACCGTGGAAAATAAATTGTAGGGAATTAAAATCCACAAAGCAACCTACACAACACTCTTAGTAAATAAGGGCCAATAATGTCAGCTTGTACACAATGGCCCTCATTTACTAAAGTCCAACCGACTCTTTTTCTCGGTTATTGCGCCTAAATTCTAGTCGCAACGTCTGTGTCGCAACGCAACTATTCATGCAACCAAATTTTATTTGCACAACCGACACTTAAGAAAACACTCGGAGTTGTGATAGATAGAGTCTCTGTGCAGACCATGTAAACGCCCAACAGTGGATATTCACCGTCTCCACTTTCAATACGTATATAAGCAAGCATGGGCTGTACATTTAGTACAAATAAATTCCAGCACTCACGGTTAGAAAATTCATTTTTTCTTTTCTATTCTTATTCGGATCTTTTCTGTAGTTCACAGCAGCTTAACAGATGGGATGTCAGCACACATCCAGTCTAGCAGAAATCTGGACACACTAGCTGGGAGCCATCAGGGTCATGACGTGACGTTTTGGGGGACCTCCCCCTTACTCATGCGCATGAGTAAGGGGGAGGTCCCCCGAAACATCGTGTCATGATCAGAAAAGATCCGAATAAGAATAGAAAAGAAAAAATGAATCTTCTAACCGTGAGTGCTGGAATTTATTTGTACTAAATGTACAGCCCATGCTTGCTTATAAAACTCTCGGAATGTTTATTTTTCACTCTGAAATGGGCGTGTTTTATGCAAAAATGAGCGTTTTACCAACGAAAACCAAAAAATACTCGGAGTACTTCCAAAATCACTCGAGAAGAAGTGTGAGTTTGCCTCACACAATAACCGACAGTCAAGAGACCGAGTGAAATTCCAAAAATGGAGTGATTTCTAACAAGGGACTCCTTACCATTGTGTTTTGTGTGAAAGTAACTTGTTTTATAACCTGAAAATGTTTTGTACAGTTAAACACTTTTATGAATAAAATATCGAATGCTTTTGTGATAGTTAATGTTTATATATATTTTTTTTCTTTTTAACACATTTGCAATATTAGGTTTAAATCAATTTAACACCCAAGCTGATAAACAAGGAGAATTGTTGTAATGTTTGAACAATTATAACACATGAATACTTTTGATTCATGGAAACATTTTTAAACAAACAACTCTAAACCATTTTGACTCACACAATGAATTTCTTTAGTTCGGAGATTGTGCGACACAATTGACTAGTGCGACACAAAAAAACGTGCGACACAAAAATAACCGACATGTGCGATAGAATAGTAAATAAGCCTGAAAAAAAGACAAGTGATATTGAAATCACTCCAGAATAAACACTCCACTCTTAGTAAATCAGGGCCAATGGCCCTTATTTACCAACAGTAGAGTGTAGGTTTTTTTGTGGGTTTTAATTCCCCACAATTTATTTTCCACGGTATTTACTAAGGTTTCCCTACATTTTCCACTTTCCCTACACTTTGCTTTTTTTACACATGTTCTGATCTGTAGGGTTTTCCTCAACTCAAATCCACCACATTTTATGTAGAAACCTTAGTAAATATGTTGGGTTTTTGTGAAAGTGTCGGGAACACGCCCCTTTTCTGGGACCCCCTTTTCCCGGCATCCATGACCCTTTTCTGGGTTTTCTTAGCAAAATGGAGAGTTAGTCTGGGTTTTTTCAATTCTGGCACAAATTCTGTCACAAAATCTGACAGACAGAATTTCTGGAGCAATGTGACAGAATCTGGCGCACAACCCGACAAAACATGTCGGGTTTGCAATAGTAAATGAGGGCCAATGCTTGCTTCCATTGCAGATAACAGGTCATCACAGTGACAGATTGACCCTAATACAGTAAGGAGACCATCCTAAAATTGCATTGAAAAGTGGTCGTCTGTGGTGGTGGTCTTCTCAAAGAAAAAAAGCCCTAATGCAAAATGTATGGTGGACTTAAAATCCATCACACAAAATCTGGTCTGGATGAGGGGGTGATCTTCTAAAAGAGGGGATATTTTACTGTAATATAGCAGGAAGAAGAAACTATTGGTTAACTATTAATAAATGTACTAATCTAATCCAAGCAATTATCTCTCATCGTGGAGGAAATATTTCACCAGCTTCTCACAGGGTCACAAGAGTTGCTTGGGGCCTTACTAGATCTGATTATATAGAGGATACAGAGGACAAGGCCAGTGATTTAATGTACAAGTAGCTCCTAACCAATCTATGCCTTCATCATCCGTTCCATACAGTGTGACATAATAATTTATCATATTACATTCATTAAAATGTGGATGCAGCATCCAGGACAAACCTTAGAAAAACTACTGTTCCCCACAAATTTTCAGTATTCCTTTCTATGGATAGGAGTTATTGAAGAGTTAACAAGCATACAAGCAATATTAGTGCATATAATTAATATAAAATAGTAGAACTTATATGTAAGTGGTTGTAGTCTTTTTATTGCATGAGGTAAAAGGAAGTGGCACCCCACCCACTAGAATTCTGCTCCCTGCATTCACAATTTATAGAAGTGCCATGACACACAATTATGTTAAGGTAAAGGTCTAAGTGCTACATGTCGTCTGAACAGCGGCTCTCCACCGTAATCAAGGTGCTGCGAGATGGCAGGAGAGCAAAGAAAGGACTAGAGGAGATTATTGAACTCTTGCTGCAGCATCTGGCAGGGCTGGAAGGGGTGATCTCCGAGAACTTTTTTTTCATTCTGCTTAATATTACTTCAGCTCTTCCCTATCATATGGAGTACTTTAAACACTCTCGGCACTTGTTTTTTTTTACCCCTTCACTGAGCTGACAGCTGAAAAGCATAAAAAACATTCCTTGTGCTTTAAAGTGGTTGTCAGGGTTCTGTCAAATAACGTTTTCTAGACAGAAATCGCAAAGAAAATAAAAATAAAACCCTTACTAATATATAATTTGTTCCAGATTTGCATGTCCTCTTAGCTACAATGGAGCGAGATACAGAAAAAACGAATAGGTAGTGCAATCCACTCACTTTGAGGCAGTATTCTTCTTTATTAAAGCCAAATTACAACGCATTTCGAGGCTAACACATGCCTCTTCATCAGGTAAAAACAGGCTTACCAATTGCAGGATAAGATGTCTGTTTTTAAAAGGCTTTGGCGCCAAGGATCACAATGTAATGGCCCCCCTGGGGGTATCGTAATCCCAATGTCAGCCGGATGTTAAACATATATACACAGCTTAAAAATACATTAACACAATATTCATTGGTTTTGAATCACAAGTAAAAGGACTTTAATCCCTTAAAGGGGTACTCCATCCCCTACACATCTTATCCCCTATCCAAAGGATAGGGGATAAGATGTCTGATCGCGGGGGTCCCGCTGCTGGGGACCCCCGCAATATAGCATGCGGCACCCACCTGTTTCTTGTCCGGAAGCGCTGGAGGGTCTGGGTCATGATCACGGGAACGTAAGTCTGTGACGTCTTGACTCCGCCCCTGTGTGATGTCATGCCCCTTCCCCTCAATGCAAGTCTATGGGAGGGGGCGTGTTGTTTGTGAAGCCTTTACTGTGAATTTACTGGATGTGTCATGTTTGTAGGAATAGGTAAAAGTAAATGAATGAATAAATAAATAAATAAACAATATACTTATACAGTAAGACACAGTTGTAATGTGAGCATGAAATGCCTATATTGTGTCTGCAAATACCTGTGTACCTTCTGTTCTGTTCTCCTGAACTAACAACATCATAGGCCTTTCTTACCCTTAGGCTAAACTTGCCTAAATAAATCAGACGAAACCAGCTTTTCTCCAAATGAAACAGTTACCATTTTTGTTAATCTTTCAGAGTGTTGTAATCCACCTATTTCCTTAATCACATTTGCACTGTACATACTGTAGCTTTCCCCTGCCTCTGACCCTGCTTTTAATAAGACTGTAACAACTGCTTCCAATAAGCCTGTAAGACTGTATCAACCAATGTACATACACTACCTGCTGCTGATGCAAATACAGTTGTCAGAGGTTAGCACACAGCACCCCGTGATCATGCTGCAGGGTGCTGCAGGGGGGACAGAGGGAGCTCCCTCCCTCTGTCATAACACTTACAGCCCATGGTCACTTTCAACCACGGCTGTAGAAGTTAAACTGCCGGCACCGAAGAAAACTTCTGTCCCGGCAGTTTAACCCTTACAGCCGCAGTCGGAAGCGACTGCGAGCTGTAAGGAGTTTTGGAAGTGGGTGGGGGCTCCCTCTGTCTCTCTCCTGTAGCACCCCGCAACGATCGAGGGGTGCTTCTGGTTACCTGGGCAGTCGGGGGGTCTTTACAAGGACCCCCAGGTCTGCCCCGGTTATTGCCTGTCAGAACGTGCCAAAGGCACGTCCTGATTTGCTGCCTGCTAGTGTAAAACTAGCAGGCAGCATATATCTGCAATGCTTTGGAATACTAAGTATTCCAAAGCATTAAAAAAAGTGAAAAAAATATAAAATAAATAAAGTGTAAAAACAATAAGTATAAAAAAAGTGTAAAAAAAAGTGTAAAAATGTTTAAAAAATACAATAAAAATGCATTTATTAAATAAATATAATGAAAAGTAAAAATGTATAATGTGTAGGATCACACGGCGCACATCTGCAGCATATTACATGCTGCGGATGCCCGCCAACAGTCACAATAATAAGCTCCCTGCTGCGGCTGGGTAGCTTTGTGTGTACACTCATAGCGGCGGATTTCCCGCCAGCAGTCATGAGCGGACACACTGAGCTACCCAGCCACAGCAGTGATCTCGCCCCTTGTGGCTGCTGGCGGGGCATCTGCGGTGTGAAATATGCTGCGGATGCGCTCCATGTGACCCTACACTGCGTGCCGTTCATACTGCATTTCCGCAGTGTTAGAGGTATCTGTCAGCATCACGTCAAAAAGAGTGATGCTGACGTATACTGCAGCAGCTCCATTTATTTCTGAATAAGCCTACTACAGTATACATTGGCATCCCTTTTTTGACATGACAACGGACACCTATACTGCAGAAATGCAGTATGAATGGGGACTATTCATATAATGATGCTCTGAAAGCCAAAGGGGACTCCTCTCCTTCTTGGTCCTACCAGGCAGTCAGGCAACCAATATGGCCTAGGTAGGGGTACTGCCCAGACCAGGACGTACACCGTGATAAAATATGGGTTCATTTCCTCCATATCAAAAGCGACTTACCAAAATGATGTCCCACGAATGAAGAATTTGTGGAATAAAAAGCTAATTGCTATTTTTTCCACTGACTTTGAAATAATTCTAGCCACACAATAAGGGCTCAACGTACTCACTTTTACTCTAGGTAAATACTTTAGGCGGTGTAGTTTCGAAAATGGGGTCACTTCTGGGGGTGCGGTATTGTTGTGACAGCTAGGATGCTTTGCAAGGTGAAATGCGGACTATAATTTGTATAATGATATCCTGAAAGCCAAATGAGGCTCCTCTCCTTTTGGCCATGCAACCAATGCATCTCTCTCCATGTGGCCATGCAACCAAATATGGCCTAAGCGGGGGTATTACCGAACACGGGAACATGGGGCATTACCCAACAGCGTAATAAAATATGGGGCGCATTTTCTACTTTTCAGATGCAACGTACAAAAAATATGTCCAAAAATGATGCATTTGTGGAAAAAAAAGAAAATTTAAAATTTTCACTGACTTTGTATCCATTCCAGCCACACAAAAAGGACTCAAAGTACTCACTTTTGGTCTAGATGAATACTTTACGGGGTGTAGTTTCCAAAATGAGGTCACTTGTGGGGGTTCTGTATAGTTCTGGCAGCTAAAACCCTTTGCAGGCATGAAGTGCGGCCCATAATCCATAAAGCCAAATGGCGCTACTCTCCTTCTGGGTCCTACCACGACGCCAAGGAACCAAATATGGCCTAAGTGGGGGTATTTCCAAACACGGGCCGAGCAGCTTAATAAAATATAGGGTGCATTTCTTGCAATATTAGAAGGGATGCACAAAAAATATGTCCCACAAATGATGCATTTGTGAAAAAATACAAATTTCAAATTTTTAACACTGACTTTGTAATAATTCCTGCCAAAAAACTATGGTGTTAAAATACTCACTGTACCCCCTAGTGAATACCTTGAGGGGGTCTAGTTTTTAACCCCTTAAGGATCAAGAACGTACCGGTACGTCCTTGGTCCTGCTCCCGTGATATAACACGGGGTTACACGGTAACCTGCATCATATCACGGCGGGACCGGCATCATAGTGAAGCCGGGACCCGCCGCTAATAGCGCGCAGTGCCGATCGCGGCACCGCGCGCTATTAACCCTTTAGCCGCGCGCTCAGAGCTGAGCCGCACGGCTAAAAGCGAAAGTAAAAGCTGACGGTTAACTCAGTGGGCTGTTCGGGATAGCCGCGGCGAAATCGCAGCATCCCGAACAGCTTACAGGACAGCGGGAGGGCCCCTACCTGCCTCCTCGCTGTCCGATCGCCGAATGACTGCTCAGTGCCTGAGATCCAGGCATGAGCAGTCATACGGCAGAATCATCGATCACTGGTTTCCTATGAGAAACCAGTGATCAATGATAAAGATCAGTGTGTGCAGTGTTATAGGTCCCTATGGGAGCTATAACACTGCAAAAAAAAAGTGAAAAAAAAAATGTGAATGAATATCATTTAACCCCTCCCCTATTAAAAGTTTGAATCACCCCCCTTTTCCCATAAAAATAAAAACACAGTGTAAATAAAAATAAACATATATGGTATCGCTGCGTGCGGAAATGTCCAAATTATAAAAATATATCATTAATTAAACCGCTCGGTCAATGGCGTACGCGCAAAAAAATTCCAAAGTCCAAAATAGTGCATTTTTGGTCACTTTTTATATCATTTAAAAATGAATAAAAAGCGATCAATAAGTCCTATCAAATCAAAATGGTACCGTTAAAAACATCAGATCACGGCGCAAAAAATGAGCTCTCATACCGCCCCATACACGGAAAAAAAAAAAAGTTATAGGGGTCAGAATATGACAATTTTAAACGTATTAATTTTCCATCATGTAGTTATGGTTTTTTCCAGAAGTACGACAAAATCAAACCTATATAAGTAGGGTATAATTTTAATCATGTGGACCTACAGAATAAAGATAAGGTGTCATTTTTACCGAAAAATGTACTACGTAGAAACGGAAGCCCCCAAAAGTTATAAAATGGCGTTATTTTTTTCCATTTTGTCACACAATGATTTTTTTTTCCGTTTCACCGTAGATTTTTGGGCAAAATGACTGATGTCATTACAAAGTAGTTAAAATGGGGTCATTTGGGGGGGGGGGTGTTCCTATGTTCTACCACCTTCAAATTTCTGCAAACCAAATTTCTGCATAGCACATAGAAAAGAAACATGTACTTTTCAAATTTTCTAATTTTTCTAAATTTCAAGTTAAATTGTTAGGCTTCTACCTAATTTAAAATGTTAATTAAAAACAAATAAAATGCTGTCAAAATAAATTAGACATCTGAAAATATAAGTGTCATAAACTATTTGGTCAGTAAGTATAAATATATGCAACCTATTTGTGTTAAAATAGCAAAAATCGTAATTAAAAAAAATAAATCATGATTATTTGCATTGTAAAAAAAAACTACAAATGATATCGGCTTACTTTTATTATGTACATGAAGGACAACTTGTGACAAAAAAACAATGTCAGAATTATCGTGATTGGCAAAACGTTACCAGAGTTATTCTCTAATAAAGACAAACATATGTGGATAAGTGTGCAATCAGTGTGTTGTGGCGGCAGTATATCACTGTTTGCTCATTTTGGGCATTGCAGGTGGGAAATAGGTAGGAAACACAATAGATTGAAGGTGATATCTCACTCACCTATTGGTGTTGCGCTACAGGCACAACACTGTTGAGCTTGTGTACTGAGTGATTTCACTCTCAAGTAATCCTCTGGCAGCCCAGCATCCTAACCCAGTCATTAGTTGATGTCGGTCTTTGCAAGTGGAAGGAGTGGTCCTGGAATCGGCTGCTCCAGCAGTTCCCAGAGATAAAAATGAGTGATGGTATCAGCGGCGCCTTGAGGATTTGATATATATTCTCAGCAAGAAGACAAGTGTCCTCATGGTATCGGATACTTGTTTATTGGAGATAAAACATAATGGGTAAAGCCAAAAAGCAATACGTTTCTCAAGGTGGCCCCTGCTTCATCAGGCTGTATCATGCACAACTAGTGTATATATAGACAAGCAGTAAAGGAATTTGAATCTGCGTGACATTACAGATTTTCACTCAGGCAGATTCAAATTCCTTTACTGTTTATCTATATATATACACAAGTTGTGCATGTTCTCATTATACTAGCCTGACAAATCGGGGGCCACCTCGCGAAACGCGTTGCTTTTTGTTTTACCCATTATGTTTTATCTCCAATAAACAAGTATCCGATACCATTATACAGGGTGGGCCATTTATATGGATACACCTTAATAAAATGGGAATGGTTGGTGATATTAACTTCCTGTTTGTGGCACATTAGTATATGTGAGGGGGGAAACTTTTCAAGATGGCGGTCATTTTGAAGTCGGCCATTTTTAATCCAACTTTTGTTTTTTTCAATAGGAAGAGGGTCATGTGACACATCAAACTTATTGGGAATTTCACAAGAAAAGCAATGATGTGCTTGGTTTTAACGTAACTTTATTCTTTCATGAGTTATTTACAAGTTTCTCTTTGTTTACAGCCATTGACATGTCATTGAGGTTAACACGTGAGGAGCGGATAGAAATTGTGTTGATGTCTGGTGAATGCAATAAACGGGTCATTGCAGCAGATTTCAATGCAAGACACCCTACGAGACCACCCATCTCCCATGCTACAGTTAGCAAACTGCTTGCTAAGTTCCGTGAAACTGGTTCAGTGTTGGATTTGCCAAAATGTGGACGCATGAAATCTGTCACTAATGAAGAAATATCAATGGCTGTCCATTCAGCAAGATTCCACAGCGTAGAACTCGCCGCATGTCACTGGAGAGTGGCATTAATCGAACATCCCTTCGGCGGATATTAGCTATTCACAAATGGCACTCTTACAAACTCCAGCTACTGCAGCATCTCAACGGGGATGACCCAGATCATGGCACTGAATTTGCATAATGGGCAAAACAAAAATTGGAACAGGACCCTCAGTTTACGCAGAATATGTTGTTCAGTGATGAGGCGAACTTTTATGTGAATGGTGAAGTTAACAAACAAAACCAATGCTATTGGACTGACAGTAACCCACATTGGATAAGACTGTTGGAACACAAAAATTGATGGTATGGTGTGGTGTATGGGGTACAAAGATAGTGGGGCCTTTCTTCATCAATGGAAACCTCAAGGCCACTGGGTATGTGAAATTGCTACATGATGATGTGTTTCCCTCTTTATGCACTGAAGCTGGCACGTTCCCTGAGTTTTTCCAGCAAGATGGTGCACCACCACATTATGGGTGTCAGGTCCGAGCATTCCTAGATGAACAGTTTCCTGGAAAGTGGATTGGTCGTCGTGGGCCAGTTGAATGGCCCCCAAGGTCTCCCTATCTGACCCCCTTAGACTTTTATCTTTGGAGTCATCTGAAGGCAATTGTCTATGCTGTGAAGATACTAGATGTGAAGCACCTGAAACTACGGATATTGGAAGCCTGTGCTAGCATTTCTCGTGCGGTGTTGCTATCAGTGTGTGAAGAGTGGGAGGAGAGGGTTGCTTTGACAATCCAAAACAAAGGGCAGCACATTGAACACATTTTATAAGTGGTCAGAAACTTGTAAATAACTCATGAAAGAATAAAGTTTCGTGATTTTCACGTGAAATACCCACGTGTCACATGACCCTCTTCCTATTGAAAAAACAAGTTGGATTCAAAATGTCCCCCCTCAAAATGGTTGCCATGGTCACCACCCATCTTGAAAAGTTTCCCCCCACACATATACTAATGTGCCACAAACAGGAAGTTAATATCACCAACCATTCCCATTTTATTAAGGTGTATCCATATAAATAGCCCACCCTGTATATCAAATCCTCAAGGCGCCACTGATATCATTCCTCCTTTTTATCTCTGGGAACTGCTGGAGCAGCCGATTCCAGGACCACTCCTTCCACTTGAAAAGGTTACACATTAGCTGACACCTCCTGCTTACTGGATACTTGTTTATTGATCTTTGGCTTTTCCCTTGACACTTCTCTTGCTCTATGTTCCTGTACTACGCTATCTCCTTGTACCGACTTTGGCTAGACTGACATTGATTTGACCGTGTGTGTGTCTTAGTGTATCTCTGTTAGTTTGTGTGCCTCCAGCTGGTTCCAAACTCCTATTGTTTTTGTATTTTATTATTTTGACAACGCTGTCCCAGCACTTAGCAGGGAGAGTTTGTCATTGTGGTTGTTGATTCATCACTTAGGGCGGATAGGCAATAGGTAGGGACGGTGGCTGTGGGTGAGTTGGGGTTTCATTGTTGCCTTCCCATACGTGACAATATCTTTATCTGCTTAAAGGGGTACTCCGCCCCTAGACATCTTAACCCCTATCCAAAGGAAAGGGGATAAGATGTCTGATTGTGGGGGTCCCCAGTGATCTCTGCTGTGGCACCCCAGTCATCCGGAGCACAGAGCGAACTTTGCTCCGTGCCAGATGACTAGTGATGCCATGGCAGAGGCTTTTGACGTCATGCCCCCTCCCATAGACTTGCATTGAGGGGGCGTGGTTTGATGCCATGGGTGGGCGTGGCCGTGAGGTCATGAGCCTCCAGGCCTATATGAATGCCGGGTGCTCCTGGGAGATTTCGTGGATCCCAGCAGCTGGACCCCCGCGATCATACATCCTATCCCCTAACCCCGATGGGTTAATCTGCACTGAGGTCTTTTGCTATTCTGGTTACTGTGAAAATACCCTGTTCTCTGGTTGGTCAGGTGACCTCTTTAGCTTTTCACCTGCTTAGCTCGCTATTTAAATCCTCAGTATTCATCCAGCTCTTACCTGCAAAAAAGCTCATACTCCTAGCTAGCATTTGTACTGTATTTTGTATTTATTGCATATTGGCTCCGCTCTCTGACTCCTCTCCTGTTTCTGCAATTTGGCTTTTCTGTTATCTCTTGGTACTGACTTGGCTTGTGGACTGTGACATATTGTGTGTATCTTTAGTTATTATTTCTGTCAGTGTGTGTGTGATTCCATACAGTGTCTCCACCTCCATCTGTATTGTAAGTTTATTTTGTTGACTTTTTACTCCCTGCACTTATTCAGGCAGGGCCTGTCCCCGTGATTGTGGACCCGTCGCCTAGGGCGGGTACGCAAGTAGGCAGGGCAAGTGGTAGTGGGTAAGTTTAGGGCTTCACTCTTTCCTACCCATACGTGACATTTTTGCAGGTCAACATACCTGCATTTGCCTTGCTCCTGCTATGGAAGCTATGTCTGTTTTGGTAGAGTAAATGCAGGATTTGGCTCAGCAGTGAGAGTCTTCTCTGTCTCTTCAGTCAGCATCAGTTCAGACCTTGACTCAGAGACTGCAACTGCAGGTGCAGTTAATCCAGAATTTTCTAGCTAGAATCCAGGAGTTAGAGTCTGCCCGTACACAGGTGTCATCTGGTTCTGTCCCAGCTCCCGTAAAGCTGCAAGTTAGTCACCCCGATCAATTTTCGGGTAACCAAAAAATGTTAAAGACCTTCTGTGAAAGTTGTAAGTTATACTTTCGCCTGAGACCTTAGTCTTCTGGCACTGAGGCACAGCGAGTGGGAATTATTATTTCTCATCTGCAAGGGGGTCTCCAGGAATGGGTATTTTCCCTTGGTTCCGATGCCCCTGAGTTGACCTCCTTGGATTCACTTTTTGCAGGATTGGGGCACTTGGGTACCAAGAACCAGACCATGCCGCATATGCTGAATCTCAGCTACGTACATAAAGCAGGGTTGCAGACCCATTGAGGAGTACAGTGCAGACTTCAGAAGGTCGTGTGTGGCTTCTCAGTGGAATAACCCAGCTTTGGTTATGTTAGTTTAGACTGGGATTATCCATCACCGACAACTCTTTTATATTTTCATCCACGGACTAGTATGAGGGCTTGTTTTGTGCATGACCAATTGTCCGTTGTAATGCCATCAATCACTTTACCATAAAATGTATGGCGCAAACCAAAAAAATACTATTTGTGTGGTGAAATTAAAAAGAAAACCGCAATTTTGCTAATTTTGGAAGGTTTCGTTTTCACGTCGTACAATCTACAGTAAAAATAACATGTTTTCTTTATTCTTTGGGTCAATATGATTAAAATGATACCCATGATAACATACTTTTCTATTACTGTTGCGCTTAAAAAAAATCGCAAACTTTTTAACCAAATTAGTGCGTTTAAAACCCCCCTATTTTGAAGACCTATAACTATTTCATTTTTCTGTATAAGCTGCGGTATGAGGGCTAATTTTTTGCGCCGTGATCTGTACTTTTGATTGATATCATAATTGCTTATATAGAAATTTTAATCAATTTTTTATTCATTTTTTTGGGAATAAAATGTTATGAAAAAAAGCATCTATTTTGGACTTTTTTTATTTTATGTTCACGCTGTTCACCGTACGGTATCATTAACATTTCATTTTAATATTTCAGATATTTACGCACGCGGCGATACTAAATATGTATATAAAATATTTTTTTAACCCTTTTTGGGGGTGAAATAAGGAAAATGGGACAATTTACGTTTTTATTGGGGAGGGGGTTTTTCAAATTTTTTTTACAGAATTTTTTTACTTTTTTTACTTTTATTTTTACACTTTAATAGTCCCCATAGGGGAATATTTATAGCAATCATTCGATTGCTAATACTGTTCAGTACTACGTATAGGACAGAGCACTGATCAGCATTATTGGTCATCTTCTGCTCTGGTCTGCGGGAAATCAGATCAGAGCAGAAGACGCTGGGAAGGCAGCGGAGGCAGGTGAGGGGACCTCCGTCTGCCGTGCTGGATGAAAGGATCACCGCGGCAGCGCTGCGGGTGATCTGATCATCCATTTTAGTGACCAAGATGCTACAGATGCCGTGATCAGTATTGATCACGCCATCTGAGGGGTTAATGGCGGACATCCACGGAACTTCGGATGTCCGCCATTACGGGCGGGTCCCTGGTTGCGATCAGAAGCCAGGACCTGTTGCGCATGATCCGGGCATCGCTCCGATGATGGCGGTTATGCTTAGGACATAAATGTACGTCCTGGTGCGTTAAGTTCCACCTCACCAGGACGTACATTTACGTCCTGCGTCATTAAGGGGTTAAAGGGGTACTCCGCTGGAAAACTTTTTTTTTATCAACTGGTGCCAGAAAGTTAAACAGATTTGTAAATTACTTCTATTAAAAAATCTTAATCCTTTCAGTACTTATTAGCTGCTGAATACTACAGAGGACATTTTATTTTTTTGGAACACAGTGATCTCTGTTGACATCATGACCACAGTGCTCTCTGCTGTCATCTCTGTCCATTTTAGGAACTGTCGAGAGCACTGTGTTCCAAAAAGAAAAGAATTTCCTCTGTAGTAATCAGCAGCTAATAAGTACTGGAACAATTAAGATTTTTTAATAGAAGTAAGTTACCAATCTGTTTAACTGTCTTCTACCAGTTACATAGTTACATAGTTAGTACGGTCGAAAAAAGACATATGTCCATCAAGTTCAACGAGGGAATTAAGGGGTAGGAGTGTGGTGCGATATTGGGGAAGGGATGGGATTTTATATTTCTTCATAAGCATTAATGTTATTTTGTTCCAGGAATGTATCTAATCCTGTTTTAAAGCTGTTAATTTTTCCTGCTGTGACCAGTTCCTGAGGTAGACTGTTCCATAAGTTCACAGTTCTCATGGTAAAGAAGGCGTGTCGCCCTTTGAGACTAAACTTTTTCTTCTCCAGACGGAGGGAGTGCCCCCTCGTCCTTTGGGGGGGTTTAACCTGGAAAAGTTTTTCTCCATATTTTTTGTATGGGCCATTAATATACTTAAACGTCTCTTCTCAAGACTAAACAATTGTAACTCCTTTAATCGCTCCTCATAGCTAAGATGTTCCATGCCCCATATTAGTTTAGTCGCGTGTCTCTGCACCCTTTCCAGCTCCACAGTGTCCCTTTTATGTACAGGCGAACAAAACTGAACAGCATATTCCAGGTGAGGCCGTACCAATGCTTTATAAAGGGGGAGTATTATGTCTCTGTCCCTTGAGTCCATGCCTCTTTTGATACATGACAATATCCTTGTTACGCCGAGCGCTCCGGGTCCCCGCTCCTCCCCGGAGCGCTCGCTACACTCTCCCCACTGCAGCGCTCCGGTCAGATCCACTGACCCGGGGCGCTGCGATTCCGCTTCCAGCCGGGATGCGATTCGCGATGCGGGTAGCGCCCGCTCGCGATGCGCACCCCGGCTCCCGTACCTGACTCGCTCTCCCTCGGTCCTGTCCCGGCGCGCGCGGCCCCGCTCCCTAGGGCGCGCGCGCGCCGGGTCTTTGCGATTTAAAGGGCCACTGCGCCGCTGATTGGCGCAGTGATTCCAATTAGTGTGTTCACCTGTGCACTTCCCTATATCACCTCACTTCCCCTGCACTCCCTTGCCGGATCTTGTTGCCATCGTGCCAGTGAAAGCGTTTCCTTGTGTGTTCCTAGCCTGTGTTCCAGACCTCCTGCCGTTGCCCCTGACTACGATCCTTGCTGCCTGCCCCGACCTTCTGCTACGTCCGACCTTGCTTCTGTCTACTCCCTTGTACCGCGCCTATCTTCAGCAGCCAGAGAGGTGAGCCGTTGCTAGTGGATACGACCTGGTCACTACCGCCGCAGCAAGACCATCCCGCTTTGCGGCGGGCTCTGGTGAAAACCAGTAGTGACTTAGAACCGATCCACTAGCACGGTCCACGCCAATCCCTCTCTGGCACAGAGGATCCACTACCTGCCAGCCGGCATCGTGACAGTAGATCCGGCCATGGATCCCGCTGAAGTTCCTCTGCCAGTTGTCGCTGACCTTACCACGGTGGTCGCCCAGCAGTCACAACAGATAGCGCAACAAGGCCAACAGCTGTCTCAACTGACCGTTATGCTACAGCAGTTACTACCACAGCTTCAGCAGTCATCTCCTCCGCCAGCTCCTGCACCTCCTCCGCAGCGAGTGGCCGCTCCTGGTCTACGCCTATCCTTGCCGGATAAATTTGATGGGGACTCTAAGTTTTGCCGTGGCTTTCTTTCCCAATGTTCCCTGCATCTGGAGATGATGTCGGACCAGTTTCCCACTGAAAGGTCTAAGGTGGCTTTCGTAGTCAGCCTTCTGTCTGGAAAAGCCCTGTCTTGGGCCACACCGCTCTGGGACCGCAATGACCCCGTCACTGCCTCTGTACACTCCTTCTTCTCGGAAATCCGAAGTGTCTTTGAGGAACCTGCCCGAGCCTCTTCTGCTGAGACTGCCCTGTTGAACCTGGTCCAGGGTAATTCTTCCGTTGGCGAGTATGCCGTACAATTCCGTACTCTTGCTTCAGAATTATCCTGGAATAATGAGGCCCTCTGCGCGACCTTTAAAAAAGGCCTATCCAGCAACATTAAAGATGTTCTGGCCGCACGAGAAATTCCTGCTAATCTACATGAACTCATTCACCTAGCCACTCGCATTGACATGCGTTTTTCCGAAAGGCGTCAGGAGCTCCGCCAAGATATGGACTCTGTTCGCACGAGGCGTTTCTTCTCCTCGGCTCCTCTCTCCTCTGGTCCCCTGCAATCCGTTCCTGTGCCTCCCGCCGTGGAGGCTATGCAGGTCGACCGGTCTCGCCTGACACCTCAAGAGAGGACACGACGCCGCATGGAGAACCTCTGCCTGTACTGTGCTAGTACCGAACACTTCCTGAGGGATTGTCCTATCCGTCCTCCCCGCCTGGAAAGACGTACGCTGACTCCGCACAAAGGTGAGACAGTCCTTGATGTCTACTCTGCTTCTCCACGTCTTACTGTGCCTGTGCGGATGTCTGCCTCTGCCTTCTCCTTCTCTACTGTGGCCTTCTTGGACTCTGGATCTGCAGGAAATTTTATTTTGGCCTCTCTCGTCAACAGGTTCAACATCCCAGTGACCAGTCTCGCCAGACCCCTTTACATCAATTGTGTAAACAATGAAAGATTGGACTGTACCATACGTTTCCGCACGGAGCCCCTTCTAATGAGCATCGGATCTCATCACGAGAGGATTGAACTTTTGGTCCTCCCCAATTGCACCTCGGAAATTCTCCTTGGACTTCCCTGGCTTCAACTTCATTCCCCAACCCTGGATTGGTCCACTGGGGAGATCAAGAGTTGGGGGCCCTCTTGTTCCAAGGACTGTCTAAAACCGGTTCCCAGTAACCCTTGCCGTGACTCTGTGGTTCCTCCAGTAACCGGTCTCCCTAAGGCCTATATGGACTTCGCGGATGTTTTCTGCAAAAAACAAGCTGAGACTCTACCTCCTCACAGGCCTTATGATTGTCCTATCGACCTCCTCCCGGGCACTACTCCACCCCGGGGCAGAATTTATCCTCTCTCTGCCCCAGAGACTCTTGCCATGTCTGAATACGTCCAGGAAAATTTAAAAAAGGGCTTTATCCGTAAATCCTCCTCTCCTGCCGGAGCCGGATTTTTCTTTGTGTCCAAAAAAGATGGCTCCCTACGTCCTTGCATTGACTACCGCGGTCTTAATAAAATCACGGTTAAGAACCGCTACCCCCTACCCCTCATCTCTGAACTCTTTGATCGCCTCCAAGGTGCCCACATCTTTACTAAACTGGACTTAAGAGGTGCCTATAACCTCATCCGCATCAGAGAGGGGGATGAGTGGAAAACGGCATTTAACACCAGAGATGGACACTTTGAGTATCTGGTCATGCCCTTTGGCCTGTGCAACGCCCCTGCTGTCTTCCAAGACTTTGTTAATGAAATTTTTCGTGATCTGTTATACTCCTGTGTTGTTGTATATCTGGACGATATCCTAATTTTTTCTGCCAATCTAGAAGAACACCGCCAGCATGTCCGTATGGTTCTTCAGAGACTTCGTGACAATCAACTCTATACCAAAATTGAGAAATGTCTGTTTGAATGCCAATCTCTTCCTTTTCTAGGATACTTGGTCTCTGGCCAGGGACTACAAATGGATCCAGACAAACTCTCTGCCGTCTTAGATTGGCCACGCCCCTCCGGACTCCGTGCTATCCAACGCTTTTTGGGGTTCGCCAATTATTACAGGCAATTTATTCCACATTTTTCTACCGTTGTGGCTCCTATCGTGGCTTTAACCAAAAAAAATGCCGATCCCAAGTCTTGGCCTCCTCAAGCGCAAGACGCCTTTAAACGACTCAAGTCTGCCTTTTCTTCGGCTCCCGTGCTCTCCAGACCTGACCCTTCCAAACCCTTCCTATTGGAGGTTGATGCCTCCTCAGTGGGAGCTGGAGCTGTTCTTCTACAAAAAAATTCTTCCGGGCATGCTGTCACTTGTGGTTTTTTTTCTAGGACCTTCTCTCCGGCGGAGAGGAACTACTCCATCGGGGATCGAGAGCTTCTAGCCATCAAATTAGCACTTGAGGAATGGAGGCATCTGCTGGAGGGATCAAGATTTCCAGTTATTATTTACACCGACCACAAGAACCTCTCCTACCTCCAGTCTGCCCAACGGCTGAATCCTCGCCAGGCCCGGTGGTCTCTGTTCTTTGCCCGATTTAATTTTGAGATTCACTTTCGGCCTGCCGATAAGAACATTAGGGCCGATGCTCTCTCTCGTTCCTCGGATGCCTCAGAAGTTGAACTCTCTCCGCAACACATCATTCCACCTGACTGCCTGATCTCCACTTCTCCAGCCTCCATCAGGCAAACTCCTCCAGGAAAGACCTTTGTTTCTCCACGCCAATGCCTCGGAATCCTCAAATGGGGTCACTCCTCCCATCTCGCAGGTCATGTGGGCATCAAGAAATCTGTGCAACTCATCTCCCGCTTCTATTGGTGGCCGACTCTGGAGACGGATGTTGTGGACTTTGTGCGAGCCTGCGCTATCTGTGCCCGGGATAAGACTCCTCGCCAGAAGCCCGCTGGTTTTCTTCATCCCCTGCCTGTCCCCGAACAGCCTTGGTCTCTGATTGGTATGGATTTTATTACTGATTTACCCCCTTCCCGTGGCAACACTGTTATTTGGGTGGTCCTTGATCGATTCTCCAAAATGGCACATTTCATCCCTCTTCCTGGTCTTCCTTCAGCGCCTCAGTTGGCTAAACAATTTTTTGTACACATTTTTCGTCTTCACGGGTTTCCTACGCAGATCGTCTCGGATAGAGGCGTCCAATTCGTGTCTAAATTCTGGAGGGCTCTCTGTAAACAACTCAAGATTAAATTAAATTTTTCTTCTGCATATCATCCCCAGTTCAATGGACAAGTAGAAAGAATTAACCAGGTCTTGGGTGATTATTTACGACATTTTGTTTCCTCCCGCCAGGATGACTGGGCAGATCTCCTTCCATGGGCCGAATTCTCGTATAACTTCAGAGTCTCTGAATCTTCCTCCAAATCCCCATTTTTCGTGGTGTACGGCCGTCACCCTCTTCCCCCCCTCCCTACCCCCTTGCCCTCTGGTCTGCCCGCTGTGGATGAAATTTCTCGTGACCTTTCCATCATATGGAGAGAGACCCAAAATTCTCTCTTACAGGCTTCATCACGCATGAAGAAGTTCGCGGATAAGAAAAGAAGAGCTCCTCCCATTTTTTCCCCTGGAGACAAGGTATGGCTCTCCGCTAAATATGTCCGCTTCCGTGTCCCTAGCTACAAGTTGGGACCACGCTATCTTGGTCCTTTCAAAATTTTGTGTCAGATTAATCCTGTCTCTTACAAACTTCTTCTTCCTCCTTCTCTTCGTATCCCTAATGCCTTTCACGTTTCTCTTCTTAAACCACTCATCCTCAACCGTTTTTCTCCCAAATCTGTTCCTCCCACTCCTGTTTCCGGCTCCTCGGACATCTTCTCCGTCAAAGAGATCTTAGCTTCTAAAAAGGTCAGAGGGAAAACCTTTTTTTTAGTGGATTGGGAGGGTTGTGGTCCAGAAGAGAGATCCTGGGAACCTGAGGACAACATCCTAGACAAAAGTCTGCTCCTCAGGTTCTCAGGCTCTAAGAAGAGGGGGAGACCCAAGGGGGGGGGTACTGTTACGCCGAGCGCTCCGGGTCCCCGCTCCTCCCCGGAGCGCTCGCTACACTCTCCCCACTGCAGCGCTCCGGTCAGATCCACTGACCCGGGGCGCTGCGATTCCGCCTCCAGCCGGGATGCGATTCGCGATGCGGGTAGCGCCCGCTCGCGATGCGCACCCCGGCTCCCGTACCTGACTCGCTCTCCCTCGGTCCTGTCCCGGCGCGCGCGGCCCCGCTCCCTAGGGCGCGCGCGCGCCAGGTCTTTGCGATTTAAAGGGCCACTGCGCCGCTGATTGGCGCAGTGATTCCAATTAGTGTGTTCACCTGTGCACTTCCCTATATCACCTCACTTCCCCTGCACTCCCTTGCCGGATCTTGTTGCCATCGTGCCAGTGAAAGCGTTTCCTTGTGTGTTCCTAGCCTGTGTTCCAGACCTCCTGCCGTTGCCCCTGACTACGATCCTTGCTGCCTGCCCCGACCTTCTGCTACGTCCGACCTTGCTTCTGTCTACTCCCTTGTACCGCGCCTATCTTCAGCAGCCAGAGAGGTGAGCCGTTGCTAGTGGATACGACCTGGTCACTACCGCCGCAGCAAGACCATCCCGCTTTGCGGCGGGCTCTGGTGAAAACCAGTAGTGACTTAGAACCGATCCACTAGCACGGTCCACGCCAATCCCTCTCTGGCACAGAGGATCCACTACCTGCCAGCCGGCATCGTGACAATCCTGCTGGCTTTGGAAGCAGCAGCCTGACATTGCATGCAATTCTGTAGTCTGTGATCTACAAGTACACCCAGATCCTTCTCTACCAGTGACTCTGCCAGTTTAATCCCCCCTAAGACATACGACGCATGCAGGTTATTAGTACCCAGATGCATAACTTTACATTTATCCACATTGAACCTCATTTGCCAAGTGGATTCCCAGACACTTGGTGTCATCTGCAAAGATAGAAACAGAGCTGTTAATACCATCCTCTATATCATTGATAAATAAATTAAACAACAGCGGGCCCAGTACTGAACCTTGGGGTACACCACTAATTACCAGGGACCAATCAGAGTACGAATCATTGACCACCACTCTCTGGGTACGATCCATGAGCCAGTGTTCAATCCAGTTACAAACTAAAATTTCCAAACCCAAAGACCTTAACTTACCTGTCAGACGTCTATGAGGGACAGTATCAAATGCTTTAGCAAAATCCAGAAACACTATATCTACAGCCATTCCTCTGTCAAGGCTTCTACTCACCTCTTCATAAAAGCAAATTAGATTGGTTTGACAACTTCTATCCTTAGTAAACCCATGCTGCTTATCACTTATAATACAATTATCCCCTATGTATTCCTGTATGTAATCCCTTATAAGTGCTTCAAACAATTTACCCACAATGCACGTTAAACTTACCGGTCTATAGTTTCCTGGGGAAGACCTAGAGCCCTTTTTGAAGATTGGCACCACACTCGCCTTGCGCCAGTCCCTTGGCACAATACCAGACACCAGAGAATCTCTAAATATCATGAACAGGGGTACAGATATTACTGAACTTACCTCTCTAAGAACTCTTGGGTGCAATCCATCTGGCCCTGGAGATTTGCTTACATTTATATTACTTAACTTACCTTGTACCATCTCTACATTAAGCCAGTTCAGTACATTATATGATGTGTTGCCAGCACTGACCTGGCCAATGTCAGCTCCTTTTTCCATAGTGTATACAGAACTAAAGAACCCATTCAGTAGCTCCGCCTTCTCTTGATCGCCCGTGACAACCTCCCCATTATCATTATTAAGGGGTCCTACATGCTCTGTCCTTGGTTTTTTTGCATTTATATATCTAAAAAAATATTTAGGATTAGTTTTGCTTTCTTTGGCCACCTGTCTCTCGTTTAGAATTTTTGCTGTTTTTATAAAATTTTTACAGATTTTATTAAGCTCTATGTACTGTTTAAATGTTATAGCTGACCCATCAGATTTGAATTTTTTGAAGGCTATTTTTTTGTTGTTTATTGCTCTTTTAACATCATTTGTCAGCCATGTAGGATTTAGTTTTAATCGTTTATATTTGTTCCCCTTTGGTATATATTTAGCTGTATAGTTATTTAGAGTTGATTTAAAGATGTCCCATTTACCTTCTGTATCAGTATTTGAGAATACCTCCCCCCAGTCTATGTCCTATAGTGCAGCCCTCAGCCCAGGGAAATTTGCCTTTTTAAAGTTATATGTTTTTGCCTTCCTCGCCTGTCTTTGTTTTCTACATTTTAAGTCAAAAGTAACTATATTGTGGTCACTATTACCAAGGTTTTCCCGCACAGTTAAATTACCAACCAGCTCTGCGTTGTTGGAAATGATCAGATCCAACAAGGCATCACTTCTTGTTGGGTCCTCCACAAACTGGCCCATAAAATTATTCTGCAATAAATTTAGGAATTGTCGCACCTTTGTAGTTTTAGCCAACCCCGGACCCCAATCTATATCTGGATAGTTAAAATCTCCCATTATTACCACTGTACCTGCCCGGGCGGCCCTCTCTATTTGTTTATGAAGCCGAACTTCTATCTCTTCAGTGATATTAGGGGGTCTGTAGATTACACCAAGTATTATTTTTTCAGTATTTCCCTCCTTTTGTAATTCTACCCACAGTGATTCCACCTCCTCAGAATCATCACACACTATGGCATCGTTCACACTAACTTTCATACCACTTCTTACATACAGACAGACTCCACCACCTTTTCTGTTCATTCTATCCTTGCGAAACAATGTAAACCCCTGCAGATTGACAGCCCAGTCATGCGAGGAGTCCAGCCATGTCTCAGTGACCCCAACTATATCAATATGTTCCTCCAGTATCAAGGCCTCAAGCTCCCCAATTTTATTTGCTAGGCTTCTGAAATTTGTAAACATACACTTTACATTTCCATCCTTTATGTTATTGGGGTTAATGGGATTCAAGGGTGTAAGTTTTATTTTCCTATGAAGCCTATTCCTATTAACTATTCTAACCCCTCCCTCCGCTCCACCCCCAGGTACATTTATAATTCCCACCTCTCTATCTACACTATCTCCCCCCTCTTTGCTGTAGGTTCCCTCCCCCCAAGTCCCTAGTTTAAACACTCCTCCACCCTTCTAGCCATCTTCTCCCCAAGCAAAGCTGCACCCTCCCCGTTGAGGTGCAGCCTGTCCCTACGGTAGAGCCGGTAATGACAGCGAAGTCAGCCCAGTTCTCCATGAACCCAAACCCTTCCTTCCTACACCAGCTTCTGAGCCACTTGTTTACCTCCCTGATCTCCCGCTGCCTCTCTGGTGCGGCTCGTGGTACTGGTAGTATTTCAGAAAATACTACCTTGGAGGTCCTTGCCTTAAGCTTGTGGCCTAAGTCCCTGAAATCATTTTTAAGGACACTCCACCTACCTCTTACTTTGTCATTGGTGCCAATATGTACCATGACTGCTGGGTCCTCTACAGCCCCGCCCAGCAACCTGTCAACCCGCGATGTGCCGAACTCGTGCGCCAGGCAGACAACACACTGTTTGGCGATCCCGGTCTTTGTGACAGATTGCCCTGTCTGTCCCCCTAATAATTGAGTCCCCCACCACTAGTACCTGTCTGGCCTGCCCTGTACTCCTCCCTCCCTCCTTACTGGAGCAGACACCCCCCTGGCGGTCAGAGGCGGTATCCTGCTGCAGTTCTGCTAGCTCTGTAATGGCACCCCCCTCATCTGCCAAGCGGGCAAACTTGTTGGGGTGTGCCAGTTCAGGACTAGCCACCCTGATACTTTTTCCCCTACTCCTCTTTCTAACTGTAACCCAGCTAACTGCCTGACTGTCCTGCAACTCCTTCCCACTGTCCTCCCCCACCTCTATTCCCGAGAGTGCCTGCTCAGTGAGCAGGAGACTCCTCTCCATGTTGTTAATGCTTCTCATTGTTGCCAGTCGCCCCTCTAGATGCAGGATCTGGGCTTCCAAACGGACAACTAGCACACATCTCGCACAACAATATGCACCCTCAAACTGTTGTTCAAGGATTGCATACATTGAACAGGATGTACATTGGACTGCATTTTCCAACATGCAGGCCATCTAATTATGGGGATTTCACAAATGTATAGGCAAAAACAGACAGTCAAAATTACACTTAAAATTTTTTGTAGACCTTGTGGGTTCAGAAATTAACACACACAGCGATCTCAACCTCCTGCTTTCAAACAGCTGATTTTAAAGAAACATTTTTTCAGTGGAGTACCCCTTTAAAAAGAAATGTCTGATCTGTTTTCCTCAGAAATAGTGCCACGCTTGTCCATGGATTGTTTGTGGCATTGCAGTTCATGTTTAAAAAAAAAAAAAAAAGGTTTTTCACCGGAGTACCCCTTTAACCCCTTAAGGACCAAGCCCATTTTCACCTTAAGGACCAGGCCAATTTTATTTTTGTGTTTTCGTTTTTTCCTCCTCGCCTTCTAAAATCCATAACTCCTTTATATTTCCATCAACAGACCCATATAAGGGATTGTTTTTTGCATGACAAATTGTACTCTGTAATGAAACCTCTCATTTTACCATAAAATGTACGGCAAACCCCTCCCAAAAAATTTTAGGGAGGAAATTTAAATGAAAACCACAATTTTGCGCATTTTGGAGGGTTTTGTTTTCACACTATACACTTTATGGTAAAAATGATATGTGTTCTTTATTCTGTGGGTCAATACGATTAAAATGATATCCATGGCTAGATACTTTTATATTTTTGTACCGCTTAAAAAAAATCTAAAACTTTTTGTACAAAATTAGTAATCTAAAATCGCCCTATTTTGACCACCTATAACTTTTTCATTTTTCCATATATAGGGCAGTATGAGGGCTCATTTTTTGTGCCGTCATCTGTACTTTTTATCGATACCACATTTGCATATATAAAACTTTAAGATAATTTTTAATTAAATTTTTTTTTTTGCGTTTACGCCATTCACCATACAGGATAATTAACATTATATTTTGATAGTACAAGACATTTACGCAAGCAGCGATACTAAATATGGTTATAAAAAAAGTTTTACTCTTTTTGGGGGTAAAATGGAAAAAACTGTCAATTTTCATTTTTATTGGGGAGGGGATTTTTCACTTTTTTTTACTTTTCATTTTTACATTTTTCAACTTTTATATTACACTATTTATGTCCCCATAGGGGACTATATATAGCAAGGAGCAAAGTGAGGGGACCTCTGGCCGCCATGCTGGATGATCGGATCCCTGCGGCAGCGCTGCCGGCGATCCGGTCATCCATTTAAAGTGCGGCACTGCTGCAGATGCCGTGATCTGTATTGATCACGACATCTGAGGGGTTAATGGCGGACATCCGCGCGAACGCCGGAACCTGCTGTGTATGACGCAAGCACCGTTCTGATGCTGGCGGTCATACACAGGACGTAAATGTACATCCTGGTGCGGGAAGTCCCGCCAAACCAGGATGTACATTTACGTCCGTGGTCTTTAAGGGGTTAAAAGACATACTGGTGACTTACCCCTCTACTGTCTGTTTAGATAGACGTCTACGTGAGCGCAAACGGGAGTGTTCATCTTCCTCTAATCCTCCTCTTTTTCTGAGTACTGTAATAGCCAACTTATGCCTGAGGTGGAACCCATGCAGATAGGGTCAATTCATACGCCGGAGAAGATTTTGCCAACTAAATGGCCTGTGTTTTTACTGTGGGGAGAATACACACTTCATTGCCTCCTGTGTCAAGCGTCCGTGCCAATTTCGTAATCATGGAGGCCACTTGGGCGAACAGGTATGTCATGTCTCTCAGAAAGCTACACCTGGCAAAGTTCTTCTGGATGGTCATTGTTCCATCTAGTATACAACCTGATTTTACATTTAAAAGTGTTGTGAAGCCTGTTTTGCAGCAACATCTGCCTGAATCCGTTTGTTGTGACCCTCTGTGCAATAAGATTGTGGAGAGCATTCATGCGGACTTGCGGTCAGAGGGAAGTAGTGAGATTCTGGAGGATGACGATGAGGACACCAATAAGTGGTGTGATTTTGAGGATGAGGATACAGATGAAGACATTGATAGTCCATCTGTATTCAAGTCAAGACCTATGTACTCTAAGGTGGTAAAGGGTCCAGTGGCCCCTTTTAAAAGGGGGGGGGGTTACTGTAAGAACCCGAAGGGTTAATATGCACTGAGGTCTTTTGTTATTCTTCTTACTGTGGTAACAGTTCTCTGGATAGTCAGCTGACCTCGTTGGCTTTTTATCTGCTTAGCTCCCTATTTAAACCCTCAGTATTCATCCAGCTCTTGTCTGCGAAAGAGCTCATACTCCTAGCTAGTGTTTATACTGTATGTTGTATTTCTGCCATATTTGACCCATTGGCTCCGCTCTCTGACTTCTCTCCTGTATCTGCGATTTGGCTTATTTGTAATCTCTTGGTACTGACTCAGCTTGTGGAATGTGACATATTGGCCTTCATTTACTATTGCAAACTTGACGTGTTTTGTTGGGTTGTGCACCAGAGATTCAGTCTGTGCCAGAATTTGCGCCAGAATTGAGAAAAACCCGAATAACTCTCCATTTTACTGGGAAAACCCCAAAAAATGCTGTGGCCGTCTGGGAAAGGGGGCGTGGCGACAAAAAAGGGGCATATTTCCGACATTTTCACAAAAACCCAACATATTTACTAAGGTTTAAACAGAAAATGTAGTGGATTATCCCAAGGAAAACCCTACAGATCAGAGCATGTGTAAAAAAAAAAGCAAAAAGTACTTACATCTTCCCGTCTGGGAAAGAAAAGAGGAATAGGGTGAACAGAGGTTGGGGGGGGGGGGGGGGGGGGAGAGAAAGAGGGAATCAAGGGGGGAAGGACAAAACAAAATAAACACTGATGTTCCAACGAATGCCAAGGTGTTTTCAGTATCTAGAAGGCAGATGCATACGTAATAAAGAAAAAGACAAGAAAAAAAAAGAGAAATCGCAAGAGAAAACAGGAGAAATTGAAAAGAGAAAAAGGGAAGAAAAGAAGAGGAAGAAGAAAAATAGAGAGGAAAGGGGAAATAAAGAACTAAATAAAGAATTATCCCAAGTTTTGATATTCTGTGTGTATGAATTTATTTATGTTTTTATTATTATTTATTTATCACTCACTATCACTCACCTTTTTCCCACTCTTACACCAATATAACAATGCTCACTACTATGTAGTGTGTGTGTGTATATATATATATATATATATATATATATATATATATATATATTTATTTATATATTTTTTTATTATTATTATTCTTTTTTCCACTTAAGCTCCCTGGCGGTATGATTATGTCTAGAAACTTTTACCAAAAGTGGTACAATTTTTTGCATTGAAATTTCACATCTCCCCCCGTCACATTCCCCCTCCCTTGTCACATTTCCCCCCCCCCCCCCTTATCACATTCTTCTCCCCTTTGTCACATCCCCCCTTGTCACATCCCCCCCCTTTGTCACATTCTTCCCCCCTTATCACATCCCCCTTGTCACATTCTTCCCCCTTGTCACATTCCCCCCTTTGTCACATTCTTCCCCCCTTGTCACATCTCCCCCTTGTCACATTCTTCCTCCCTCCATGTCACACTCCCCCCCTTATCACATTCCCCCCTTTATCACATCCCCCCCCTTATCACATCCCCCCTTATCACATTCCCCCCCTATGACATCCCCCCCCTTATCACATTCCCCTCTCCCCCCCTTTGTCACATTCTTTCCCCCCTTTGTCACATTTCCCCCTGTCACATTCATCCCCCCTTGTCACCTTTTCTTGTCCTGCAGTAACACACACTAGATTTGCCGGGCAGATTTCAAACCTAGTGTATTTGCTGCAGAACAAGTCCTTTCCCCTTCAGCCAATCACTGGCTTGACAAGTGACACCACTGCAGCCGGTGATTGGCTGAAAAGGGAAAGGACCTACAAGGTGAATAATGAAGAGAGGACACCCCAGACTGCATGGAGGGGAACGGCACCTGCGGGGACAAGGTGAGCAGAAGTTTTTTTGTGTTTTTCTACCAGGGTGCCTCCAGCTGTTGTGAAACTACTACTCCCAGCATGCCCGGACAGCCTTTGGCTGTTTGGGCATGCTGAAAGTTGTAGTTTTGCAACAGCTGGAGGCCCCCTGGTAGGGAAACACTGACTTTTAGTATTTTGTCTTTACCTGCTCTGGCTGGCCCCCGCCACGGGAGCCGACCCGAGCAGATAATCGCATGTTTTCCCGGGGGCTGTATCGCTATATCGCAGAAAGCAAAAATCGTGATTCAATTGCTTTTGCGATATATCGTGCAGCCCCGCCTGCAACTCTGCAATTCTACTCGGGGTTACCGCTCCTGGCAGGGAAAATTAACCCCGAGTCATGCTCGGGATAACCGCTAAGAAGGTTAACACAGAAACACACATATGTATATATATATATATATATATATATATATATATATATATATATATATATACATATATATTTTTTTCATATATTCTGTTCTACTACTCTTCTATATTCATCATCATTACTTTATATAGTGGGGATCAAAAGTTTGGGCACCTCAGGAAAAATTTGTATTAATGTGCATAAAGAAGCCAAGGAAAGATGGAAAAATCTCCAAAAGGCATCAAATTACAGATTAGACATTCTTATAATATGTCAACAAAAGCTAGATTTTATTTCCATCATTTACACTTTTAAAATAACAGAAAACAAAAAAATGGCATCCTCAAAAGTTTGGGCACCCTGCAGAATTTATAGCATGCATTGCCCCCTTTGCAAAGCTGAGACCTGCCCGTGTCATGGATTGTTCTCAATCATCATCTGGGAAGACCAGGTGATGTTACTCTCAAAGGTTTTACATGCCCAGACTCATCTGACCTTGCTCCAACAATCAGCACCATGGGTTCTTCTAAGCAGTTGTCTAGAAATCTGAAACTGAAAATAGTTGACGCTCACAAAGCTGGAGAAAGCTATAAGAAGATAGCAAAACATTTTCAGATGTCAATATCCTCTGTATGGAATGTAATTAAGAAATGGCAGTCATCAGGAACAGTGGAAGTTAAAGCAAGATCTGGAAGACCAAGAAAAATATAAGACAGAACAGCTCGCAGGATTGTGAGAAAAACAATTCAAAACCCACGTTTGACTGCACAATCCCTCCAGAAAGATCTGGCAGACACTGGACTTGTGGTACACTATTCCACTATTAAGAGATTTTTGTACAAATATGGTCCTCATGGAAGAGTCATCAGAAGAAAACCTCTTCTACGTCCTCACCACAAAAATTTGCGTTTGAACTTTGCAAATAACATGAAGACAAGCCTGATGCATTTTGGAAACAAGTTCTGTGGACCGATGAGGTTAAAATTGAACATTTTTTGCCGGAATGAGCAAAGGTACATTTGGAAAAGAAGGGGGACAGAATTTAATGAAAAGAACCTCTGTCCAACTGTTAAGCATGGGGGTGGATCAATCATGCTTTGAGGTTGTATTGCAGCCAGTGGCACAGGGAACATCTCACGAGTAGAAGGAAAAATTGATTCCTTAAATTTCAGCAAATTTTGGATGCCAACTTGATGCCATCTGTGAAAAAGCTGAAGTTAAAGAGAGGATGGCTTCTACAAATGGATAATGATCCTAAACACACCTTGAAATCCATGGGGGAGTACATCAAGAGGCATAAACTGAAGGTTTTGCCATGGACTTCACAATCTCCTGACCTCAACATAATTGAAAATCTATGGATAGACCTTAAAAGAGCAGTGCGTGACAGACAACCCAGAAATTTCAAAGAACTGGAAGACTTCTGTAAGGAAGAATGGGCAAAGAAAACTCAAACAAGAATTGAAAGACTCTTGGCTCTACAAAAAGCGTTTACAAGCTGTGATACTTGCCAAAGGGGGCAGTACAAGATATTAACTCTACAGGGTGCCCAAACTTTTGCAGAGGCCATTTTTTTATTTTCTGTTATTTTGAAAGTGTAACTGATGGAAATAAAATCTAACTTTTGTTGACATATTATAAGAATGTCTAATCTGTATTTTGATGCCTTTTGGAGACTTTTCCATCTTTCCTTGGCTTCTTTATGCACATTAAAGGGGTACTCCGCACCCCTAGACATCTTATCCCCTATCCAAAGGATAGGGCATAAGATGTCAGATCAGCTTCCACCTCACACCGGCAAAGCTGGAGGCTTCGGATCCCGACCAAAATGGCGGAAGAGTGTGACGTCACGACTCCGCCCCTTGTGACGTCACACCCCGCCCTCTCAATGCAAGTCTATGGGAGGTCCGTCACGCCCCCTCCCATAGACTTGCATTGAGGGGGCGGGGCGTGATGTCACACGGGGGGGAGTCGTGACGTCATGCTCTTCCCCCATTGTGGTCAGGATCCGAAGCCTCCAGCTTTGCGGGTGTGAGGTGGAAGCCGTACAGGTGGGTGCTGCAGCCAAGATCCCTGGGGTCCCCAGCAGCGGGACCCCGGCGATCTGACATCTTATCCCCTATCCTTTGGTAGGGGAAAAGATGTCTAGGGGTGCGGAGTACCCCTTTAATACAACTTTTTACCTGGTGTGGCCAAACTTTTGATCCCCACTTTATCTCTTTTTAACCTATTATGTATCCTCCATTATCATCATTACTTTATTAGGTTGTATATATATGTATATATATATATATATATATATATATATATATATATATATAATACAGGAATATGGGTGCACTACTGTGGTGGATGTAAACAATACATTGGCTATCCCTCAACACTGATGTTAAAATTGAGACATTCGCCAGTGTATCCTTATATGAAGGACACACCAGAGCCCGCACACCAACGCCAAGGTTTCTCAAGATGGTGCGAGACCTAACGCTAATCCTACCTGTGCTGATAAGCAGAACAGGGGCCAGTGGGCAATTACGGCAGCATTCGGTTGACTCACAACTTCCTTCCAGATACCCTCCAGCGTGACTGAGCACACATGCAATGGGAGGAGGGAGGCAAGCTGCAAGCCCCACCTGAGTTGGCTAATATGGGTGCCTGGCCTCACAGGTGCTACCTTAATGCTGCCTTGTAGATATTCAAGGCGCATTAATGTTGGAGTTTACACACCTCCAAATATAAAATTTAAACAAACAACAAAAAACGTGGTCTTTGAGACCACGTTTTTTGCTGTTTGTTTAAATTTTATATTTGGAGGTGTGTAAACTCCAACATTAATGCGCCTTGAATATCTACAAGGCAGCATTAAGGTAGCACCTGTGAGGCCAGGCACCCATATTAGCCAACTCAGGTGGGGCTTGCAGCTTGCCTCCCTCCTCCCATTGCATGTGTGCTCAGTCACGCTGGAGGGTATCTGGAAGGAAGTTGTGAGTCAACCGAATGCTGCCGTAATTGCCCACTGGCCCCTGTTCTGCTTATCAAGCACAGGTAGGATTAGCGTTAGGTCTCGCACCAATTTGAGAAACCTTGGCGTTGGTCTGCGGGCTCTGGTGTGTCCTTCATATAAGGATACACTGGCGAATGTCTCAATTTTAACATCAGTGTTGAGGGATAGCCAATATATTGTTTACATCTACCACAGTAGTGCACCCATATTCCTGTATTGTATTCTAATTGTTACACATCCACACCGTTTATCTGGTGTAGGATTCTATTGTGGCACTTGTAGTCCGCTGCAGGCATCCTCCATTGTATGCATTTTTATGCTGGGGATCGCCCCTAGCAAAGGACTACAAGGGCAGGATCTGCTCCCCCAGTATAAATGCACAACCGCATTTGGGGTTGAGCACCTCCAGCCATTTGAGACCACGTTTTTTGTTGTTTGTTTAAATGTTATATTTGGAGGTGTGTAAACTCCAACATTAATGCGCCTTGAATATCTACAAGGCAGCATTAAGGTAGCACCTGTGAGGCCAGGCACCCATATTAGCCAACTCAGGTGGGGCTTGCAGCTTGCCTCCCTCCTCCCATTGCATGTGTGCTCAGTCACGCTGGAGGGTATCTGGAAGGAAGTTGTGAGTCAACCGAATGCTGCCGTAATTGCCCACTGGCCCCTGTTCTGCTTATCAAGCACAGGTAGGATTAGCGTTAGGTCTCGCACCAATTTGAGAAACCTTGGCGTTGGTGTGCTGGCTCTGGTGTGTCCTTCATATAAGGATACACTGGCGAATGTCTCAATTTTAACATCAGTGTTGAGGGATAGCCAATATATTGTTTACATCTACCACAGTAGTGCACCCATATTCCTGTATTGTATTCTAATTGTTACACATCCACACCGTTTATCTGGTGTAGGATTCTATTGTGGCACTTGTAGTCCGCTGCAGGCATCCTCCATTGTATGCATTTTTATGCTGGGGATCGCCCCTAGCAAAGGACTACAAGGGCAGGATCTGCTCCCCCAGTATAAATGCACAACCGCATTTGGGGTTGAGCACCTCCAGCCATTTGAGACCACGTTTTTTGTTGTTTGTTTAAATTTTATATTTGGAGGTGTGTAAACTCCAACATTAATGCGCCTTGAATATCTACAAGGCAGCATTAAGGTAGCACCTGTGAGGCCAGGCACCCATATTAGCCAACTCAGGTGGGGCTTGCAGCTTGCCTCCCTCCTCCCATTGCATGTGTGCTCAGTCACGCTGGAGGGTATCTGGAAGGAAGTTGTGAGTCAACCGAATGCTGCCGTAATTGCCCACTGGCCCCTGTTCTGCTTATCAAGCACAGGTAGGATTAGCGTTAGGTCTCGCACCAATTTGAGAAACCTTGGCGTTGGTGTGCGGGCTCTGGTGTGTCCTTCATATAAGGATACACTGGCGAATGTCTCAATTTTAACATCAGTGTTGAGGGATAGCCAATGTATTGTTTACATCTACCACAGTAGTGCACCCATATTCCTGTATTGTATTCTAATTGTTACACATCCACACCGTTTATCTGGTGTAGGATTCTATTGTGGCACTTGTAGTCCGCTGTAGGCATCCTCCATTGTATGCATTTTTATGCTGGGGATCGCCCCTAGCAACGGACTACAAGGGCAGGATCTGCTCCCCCAGTATAAATGCACAACCGCATTTGGGGTTGAGCACCTCCAGCCATTTGAGACCACGTTTTTTGTTGTTTGTTTTATATATATATATATATATATATATATATATATATATATATATATTTGTGGTCATTGCTCGAAGAGTTGTTGGAACCTGTAACCTAACAATATTACCATTAAACATACTTACATCTCTGGATACCTGGAACTGTACCCAAGCACCTAAAATAAACAATGCACATAACAAACAAAATACGGTTGATGTGTGCCCAAAACCGCGTACGGAGGGAACGCCTATAGAGGGCATGCCCTGTGTATGAATAAGTGAAAGGATTTGAGAATAAGGGGGGGTTTTGGGTGGGTGACGCCAAACGCATCATACGCCCCTAGGAACGAAAGAGGGAGGTATATAAAGCCCTCGCCACTCCCACAAATTCAGCCTAATTAGGCTTCCCACTTGTGGTCATTGCTCGAAGAGTTGTTGGAACCTGTAACCTAACAATATTACCATTAAACATACTTACATCTCTGGATACCTGGAACTGTACCCAAGCACCTAAAATAAACAATGCACATAACAAACAAAATACGGTTGATGTGTGCCCAAAACCGCGTACGGAGGGAAAGCCTATAGAGGGCAAAAAAGACAATACATATGAATAAAGGTGCAACTCTATTTTATTTAATTTAAGACCAACACTTTAAACACATTGGCCATTTCACACGAGGGATCAGGTATATACCTGTCAAAACAACTCGAATTCCACCTGCCTAACTTTTTAATGATGTGGGCAGGAACTTCGTGTTTGAAAGCGGTCGACGCCGCTCCAATTCGAAATGAGTGGCCCGTGATGCGACGTGGATCATGGCCTAGGGTTTTAACTAAGGTACGAACATGAGTGAGAAATTGCACCAATGTGAGTGCTGATGATGCAATCGGCAAAAGTGGACTGTCTGCCGATTTGCCTTCCAACATTGAAAAGAGACGTGAAAACACTGCTACCGGACACCACTGATGATCCGTCTGGAAGTACTTGACAACTGCCCCGTGCCTGTTGGTTTTAGTGGATAATAAGGTGAGCATGAAGCCATAACCACAACGTGAGAGCTGACCTAGAGACAGACCCGGTGACCTATTGTGAAAACAAGTGAATTCTCCAGGCCTAAGAAACCCATAGAATGCTAAATAGATGGCTGCTTTGATCACCGTGCTGACCTGATAACCAAACGGACACATGTCCAGAAGAGCAGACATGCTGCGAAACAAATCACCTGTGACTGACAAGCGTGACGGAGGCCTAGGTGCCGCCAATACCCGTACCCCTGTTAGAGCTGCCTTGACTGCGTGTAACGAGTGCAGAGAGCGTGCTTCAGGGTGAGAGAGAGAATGGTAATGCTGCAAACCGGAGAGGTAAAGCTTGATAGTGTTATATGATAAGTGTAGTGAAGTATGGCAAAAACCAACAAAAGCCAGAGCATTGTGAATCGAAATGACAGGTGGTGACCCTACGTTGTGCATGAAAGAAGTGAACAAGGTGATGGCTGAGTCGTAGGCTTGAATGGTGCAAGGGGCTAAAGAAATCCTGCTCAAAGAGTTGGCCACTTCTGTGTAAGTATTTAGTCCATGACTAGGTCTTTGAAGAATGGCGCCGGGATGCCGGCAGCTTCTGCGCCTGGACACACCTGAAAGAACACGTCAAATTTAGCTCTGGAAAGCGCATCTGCCGCCAAGTTCTTTGACCCCTCTATGTGTTGAAATGAAAAGTGAAATTTATGATGTAGTGATAACCATGTGAACCGTCTAACGAACCTCATGATGTGCGCTGAGCTAGAACGCCCCTTATTTAAGATGTCAATCGTAGCGGCGTTGTCACACAAGAACCTGACCGTGGTATGAGCCCAGGTGTCGCCCCATGTAAAAGCAGCAGCCACCACTGGGTATATCTCGAACAGGGCTGAAGTCTTGTCGAACCCTGGGACGTCCAATACTTCCGAAGGCCATGAGCTGGCTAACCACTGGTTGCCATGCAACGCCGCAAAGCCCACCGACGAGGAGTCCGTAACTACCAACGGGGACTGATCTGACACTGATGGCACAAAAAAGGAGATACCGTTCCACTCAGACAGAAACAAGTCCCACATTGCCAAGTCTGCCATGGCCTCCTCACCCAAGCGGACCGAGCCCCGTTGCCCTGACACAGCTGGCAGCAACGCCAAGAGCCTGGAGATAAAGGAACGTCCCTGAGGAATAATATGCATCGCGAAGGCCAGCATACCTAACAAGCTCTGTAGCTCGAATCTTGTGACAGTGCGGTATTTTGCAAATTTATGAATTGTCTGTTGTATCCTAACCAATTTTTCTGAAGGTAGACTGGCCTGCATGTCTGTCGAATCCAGTGTGATGCCTAAAAACGTGAGGCGCTTGATGGGACCCTCTGTTTTATGAGGGGAAACTGGAACCCCTAAATCCTGGAACAGACTTCGTAACAACTCGAGGTTGGTTGGGCTAGAAGCCGGATGTTCCAACAGGAGAAAGTCATCCAAGTAGTGGATCGTGAATTCACAATTCGCTACGTTCTGTAACACCCAGTGTAGAGCTGTGGCAAGCTGGTTAAATAGCCACAGGCTACTCTTGGCGCCGAACGTTAGTCTTACCGCAAAGTAATACTGCTCCAGCCATTTCACCCCGTACCATCTCCACAGGTCTTCCCTGATTGGCAATAACTTAAAGGCTTCTGTGATGTCAGCCTTGGAAAGCCAGGTACCCCTTCCCAACTGCGTGATTGCCTGGATGGCCTGGTCTATAGAGGCTAACCTCATGGAGAACTCATCTGAAGGAGTTAGTGAATTGATACTGGGAACCGAAGTGGAATAAGGCGCAGAGAGGTCGTAAATCAATCTTCTTTTATTATTGAACTTGCCCGTCGCCAAGCCCAGCGGGCTCACTCTCCAGACCTCATAGGGAGAACTGTTAAACGGGCCTATAACAAAGCCTTTCTCCACTTCCACCTGTAACAGAGACGACACGATGTCGGGCTCCCTGAGTGCGGACATAAGATTCCTGCACTCAACAGTAAACTGAGGTACTGCCACCATGCCTGTGTGAAAACCACTACAGAAACCCGTCACCAGCCAATTGACCCATTCGGGGTCAGGATGACCAGCCAGAACCCGAGCGAGGGCCTGAACCCGAACCCCGACTAGTCATGCCTGACTGCCCCTCAGGGTACAAATTGTGCTGGGATGAGCTCTATAACAATTAAAACAAACATGGAGCAACCGACAGTTACTGTATGTACAAGATGTCAAGTTAAAATTGTTACAAATTTGTGTCTTGCCCAGATATCTTACTGGACGGCCCAACCTGTCTACCGCTGAGGAGGACTTCTGTGTTGGTGCACCTGTGACGGCAGGGTTTTTACTGGAGCCAGCCTCGCTCTGCTCATTTATCTGGGAGCACCAGGCAGCCGTGTGCGTATTTGCATTGCAAAGGCTGCAGGACTGGCTTTTTAGCCCGGCAAAATGGTCACAAAACAACTCCGTGTCCACTGCCCCCCAGTTCGTGACATAGTTGAACTGGGCGAAGGCTGCTGCCGCTTTAGCAGCGAACGACTTGTGATATTCATAGAACGCCGTACCCCCATATTTGTAAGCCATTTGAGAGATCTTGTGTAAGTATAAATCTGGCTCCTCCCTGCGCTCAGGTTTTGCCGAGCACACCACATCTCTGTACAATCCAAAAGCTATGACGAACTCTATGATGCTCAATTTCCTACTGAGTCGCGCATCTTTACTCTTAAAGACCACCGAGAGTTCGCCACAAGCCACGGTCTTAGTCTCATTGAGATCGTTGGCCGCGATCAACAATGAGGCCAAGTTCACATCTTTCCCCTCCAAGATGTCCTTTTTGATAGCAGCAGGGATGAAGTGTGCTGGTGTGACATTGGGGGGACGCATAGGCGTACCTGAGCTGACAGCCTGTACTGTAGGCGGTACGGGAGGAGCGGAGGTGGCAGGGGCCGATGCGACCTTGTCACGTTCCATCTCGTCCAGTCTGGAGCCGAAAGCTGTCATGGAGGACATCATTGTGTTCATCATAGAATGAAGTTGAGTCAGAGAAGTTTTCATGGTCTGCATGGAAAGTGCCTCCTGGCTGCCACTTGGGCCAGCATCAGAAATCAGGAGATTGTACAGTTACCCTTTTCTGGCGGATGCCGGGAAGGAAATTCCTTTCCTTCTCAGCTCCTCCATTAACTTGGGGATGGTCCAAGACCGATATGACGGTAGGCTTCCCCTGTCGGAAGCCCTCGCTGGGGTATCCGGTACAGAGAGTGTCTCCTCGATATTGGATGGATTGGACATATTTGTAGGACCTGTCCGGGCCAAGCGGGTACCGGTGGGAAGATTAACATTACATGAATATATATTATTTTCTCTTTTTTTTTTTTTTCCAGCTAAGGAGCTAGCCTAGTAAGAAGCTACTGACCTGTCACAGACATAACCTATCACTTGGAGCGGAACCAACAAACGTCTGCTCAACCACCGCTGATTTTAACCTGTAAAACAACGGGTTAAACTGAAGTACCCAACATAAACAACGAACCTACTGTCAGACTTACTACAAAGGACTTGAGTACGTGAGTTTAAGTGATCTACCCCAAGCCGAGACCCAGGAGCGTCACAGTGTGTTGTTGCGCTGAAGAAGAGTCAGAACAACACAAGCAAAAGTCACCATCTGAAGATGAGTCAGATACGGTGGTAGCCCTATGCAACTCATAAAACGAAGCATTGTTCTGAAGAAGAGTCAGAACAACCCAGCAGTAGGCCCCAACTGAAGAAGAGTCAGATAACTGGTTAACCATACTGTGACATGTTAGAGTCTACTAGCACCTGACCGATGGACGCCCACGAACGCGCGTGCCCGGCTCTGCCCGACCATGGCGCGGACACGCCCAGCCGCGGAAGACCGCTCATGCCCGTATACCCCAACATATTCCACTAAAAGTGCTCTGAAGAAGAGTCAGTAGACACTGTGATATATATATATATATATATATATACATATATATACATACATATACATATATACACACAAACTTTTTTTTTTTTTTTTTACAAGCATGTGTTAAATTGATTAGACAACAAGACTAAACCGTGAGACACAACTGGCCACAATTACCTAAGAAACTAGCCTTCTGGATTTGACTTGAACACAAGGCAGTAACAGAACAGCACACCTGCAAAAAGACATAATGAAGCACTACAGTTATGTTAAACGTAAGAAGTATGCACGTAGTGAAGTGCTGCTATGATCACCTCGCCGGCAGTGTATACCATCGCCTGCTTGCCCCCCCCCCTAACGAATCCCCCCACCCCCCTCTATCATAACTATACTCCGTCTCCCTAGGCCCATAATCCATTGCTTTATTTAGTTCTTTATTAATTCACACATATAAAAAAAAAAAAAAAAAATTTTTTTATTTGTTATTTTATTTTTTTTTACATTTATTTTTTCTGCAGCAGTAACATTGGTGAGTGGATGAACATCCAATCCACCAGCAGGCTGCGCTGCTCAGAGTGTTTCAAACTGAAACTTGATCCCTCGGCATCGCCCCGGCAACCAGACGCCGGAACCACGCCGCGGGAGCAACCAGGAGGCTGGCGGGACCGGAGCAGCGCGAGGCACGTGACCGGCCCATGTGACCTGCTACGTATCCCCGGCAACCGGGACACGCACTGTCCGCGGCGCTACTGGAGCCAAGCGGAGGCCCCAAGTGACGGGCAAACCGCTGCGAGCGCCGTGCTTGCTGACAGGGAGAGGGCCTGCGGGGTTGAACGGGACGACCCATATCTTCTGCCGGCACTGGAGCGTGGCGTACAAGACGCTCGGGAGAGGGGAGCATGAGGAGGTAAAGTGAGCCTACTATGGACCGGGATACCCGGGCTTACCTTCTTCTCCGCAACGCCTGCTTCGTAACTGGAACCTGACCACGAACCACCACTCCTGACTCCCCGGGACGTATGAGCTAACAGCGGCGTTCAAACCAAACACCGCCAAACGCACCATACGCCCCTAGGAACGAAAGAGGGAGGTATATAAAGCCCTTGCCACTCCCACAAATTCAGCCTAATTAGGCTTCCCACATATATATATATACTCACACTAGGTATAAATATATATGCCATGAACTGACATCCTAATCATGCATCTACTAATCTCCATCATGTACTTTTTCACGCTAATTCTTCTATATAAGCACTATCACTTTAAATTTACCCCCCCGTAAGCGTACTGGCTAAATCAGGAACCTCATGATGATGAGTCAGGGAACATTCTGGAGACTCCTTCTGAGGCACAATCTGGTAGCCCAGGGCAACCAACTATGCCACAACTTAACGTCCCTCAGCCTGACAGCTTGGAGGTTGACAGGTCCATTTTAAAAGCCAAGGGTTTTTTGGACCGTATATTGGAAATGCTCTCCCACTCTAGGAGTGTGGCTACCAATAAATCATATGCCAGAATAAGGAAAATTTTTGCTGGTTGGTGTGCTGCTAGGCAGCTGGACTCTTCCTCTCCCACGATACCGCAAATTCTGGAATTCCTTCAGGACGGATTCAACAAAGGTCTATCACCTAATACCCTGAAGGTCCAAGTTATTGCTATGTCAGCTTTTTTGGGAAGGAAACTTTTCCAGGTACCTGAAGTGGGAAGTTTTATCAAAGCCATCTCTAGATTGCGTCCTAGAATTGTTAAGCCTGTTGCCTCTTGGGACTTGGGGCTTGTTCTCAAACATGTTTGTTTCCTTCCTTTTGAACCCCTACAGGATGTGGGACTCAAATTTATTTCTATGAAGGTCTGTTTCCTTCTTGCAATCACCACTGCCAAGAGACTTGGAGAACTGCAAACTTTTTCCTCTACACAATGTTCCTACCGGACAAGGTCCTCCTTGATTTTTCCCCTAAAGTTTCATCTTTTTCTAACAGAAATCAGTTGATTTCCTTACCGAGATATGTTCCTGATTCCTCCCTAGGTGAGGAAAGTCATCTTAACAACCTTGACCTTGTAAGGGCTCTTCAGGTTTATATTGAAAGAACTGCTCCCTTTCGTAAGGATGAGAACTTATTTGTAGTTTTCCAGGGCTCAAATAAGGGGAAAAAAGCTTCCAAGCCCACATTGGGGCGTTGGATATGTGAATGCATCAAGGATGCTTATACTGTGGCTAATCTGGAACCTCCAAGGTTCACAGCCCATTCCACTAGAGCTCTATCCACCTCTAAAGCTGAGCGAGGCTAAGTTCCCTTAGAGCATATTTGTCAAAGTGCCTCTTGGAGCACTCCGTCTACATTCTTCAAGCATTATAAGATGGACTGTTCCTCTTCTCCTGACTTTTCTTTCGCAAGATCTATTATTAACACAGTTAATACTTAAATCCCACCCTTTTTTTGGGTACTATGTAAATCCCCATCATTGTGCTGCTGGTCAGACGACAGGGAAATTGAAATTTATGTAGTTAATTTGTTTTCCCTTAGTCTGACAGCAGCACAAGGCTCCCTCCCAAAAATATTTTTTTCTTTTTTGCCTGTATCTAAGTCTGTACTACCGTATTTTTCGTCCTATAGGACGCACCGGCGTATAAGACGCACCCAATTTTTAGGGGCAAAATCTTAAAAAATAAAGATTTTGAACCCAATAGTGGTCTTCAACCTGCGGTCCTCCAGATGTTGCAAAACTTCAACTCCCAGCATGCCCGGACAGCTGTTGGCTGTCCGGGCATGCTGGGAGTTGTAGTTTTACAACATCTGGAGGTCCGCAGATTGAAGACCACTGCAGGAGGAGGTAATACTCACGTGTCCCCGCCGCTCCGGACCCGTCACCGCTGCCCTGGATGTCGCTCCATCGCTGTCACCGTGTCCCCGTCGTTCCGGAACGTCTCTGCTGCCGGCCGGGTATCCTCGCTCTCCGTCGCCGCCATCACGTCGTTACGCACGCCGACGTACGTACGCGACGACGTGATGACGAGGAAGGAGAGCGCCGGCCAGACAGGGGATCCCGGCACGGAGCAGACACCAAGGAGGCAGGTAAGGTCCCGCGATAGGGGTGTATTCGCCGTATAAGATGCACCGACTTTTTCCCCCCAGTTTTGGGGAAGAAAAAGTGCGTCTTATACGGCGAAAAATACGGTATATAATAAACTCGAGGGGGGGGGGGCTGTTCTGTGGGGGTTTTTATGCCCAGAGGGGCGTGTTTTTATTTTCATTAAAAATTCCTGGGTCCTGCAGCTCACAGGGGCGGAGATACACACCCCATCATTGTGCTGCTGTCAGACTAAGTGGAAACAAATTAACTACCTAAATTTCAATATATATGGACATAGTTCTCATTTAATGCTAGGACTACTGAGTCATTATGACTATTTTCTCTTTGTACTGTGATTTTTTCAGACTTGTTTTTATCTTCGATTTTTATCAATTTTATCAGTTGTGAATTATGTGTCGTGTTTTTTGAGCATAGCTAACCCATCCATTTTCTATTCTTAGGGTGCTGTTCATTCACTTATGACTTTTACTAATGACTTTTCTTTTTCTTTCTCCTTTTACCTTTTTCTGTTTCCTGTTTTCTTTTTCTTTTCCTTTTCCTTTTTCATTCTTCTCCCCCTTCTTTATTTCCCCTTCCCCCCTCTTTTTCTTTTCTTCTTCCTCTTCTTTTCTTCCCTTTTTCTCTTTTCCTTTTTTCCTCCTCTGTTTTCTCTTGCAATTTCATTTCTTTTTCTTGTCTTTTTTACTGTACGCATCTACCTTCTAAGTACTGACAACATCTTGGCATTTGTTGGAATACCAGTGCGTATTTTGTTCTCTCCTTCCCCCCTTGATTACCTTTTTCTCTAGCCCCCTCTTTCCCCCCTCCCCTTTCCCCCTCTTTTTTCCAATTGTTGGATTCACACTTAAACATTGATGTCCATACTAATGGCTTATTTTTACATCTCAATTCTGTTTATGCTACCTCTATAAAGCATCGTAATGACTACATGCATTCACGTATTGTTCACCAGGGGGCTCCCTTCTATTTAGCACGTGTCACTTTAATCACTTGTATTGTGTTTTACACTATTGTGTTATTGTTTACCTATAAACCCATGCATTTTATACTATCTACATTATATAGATTCACATGTTTATTATCCCAAGCATTGATATTCTATGTGTATGACTTTACAGTATTACAGTTTTTATTATTATTTAAATATCACTCACCATTCTTACACCAGTATAACAATGCTCACTTCTAGGTTGTACATATATATATATATATATATATATATATATATATATATATATATATATATTCTTTTTTTTTCATGTATTCTATTCTACTACTCTTCTATATTCATCATAATTACTTTAAATCTTTTTTAACCTATTATGTATCCACCATTATCATCATTACTTCATTCGGTTGTATATATATATATATATATATACATATATATATATGTGTGATGTCACACATGAGAACCAATTACCTTTAGAGGGTTGGATGGAATCATTAATCACAATGTATCACAGCTGTTTGTAAACCTATCAGAAAGCACCTTGATGTATTTAAGTTTTGCATTTTGTATGATTTGTATGCTTGACAAAGGCAGTTTGCCGAAACGTTGCACCGCTATCACATTTATGTTGTGAATAAACTTGGAAGCCTTTCCACTTGATCCTGGACCTCTGATTATTTGTGCTGTGGTGGAGATAGCACATTTATGGACTGCTGACCTGCCAGTTGGCTGACCACGTGCACTTACAGAGGGGGTCTTTGCTGGCTCTTTCGCTTGGAGTTATTACTATTACATAGTGAGCTCGTGCATGGACTGTCTTTCCCAGGAAGGCGACTAGAGATGACAGCACCCGGAGGTAATATACCAGGGGGTGTCAGCACCACTAATGTGTTCACCTACACGGAACAAGATGCTGTGAGGATTTTAAACACTGTTCAGAGGGAAGCCACGTTTCTAAGTGTCCCCTCTGCTGAATTACTTAAAAAGAAATGGGACATTGAATCAAGACGCTTGATCACTCTGGAATTACATCTAGTCACTTTAAGTGAATACTATCGGGAGCAGCGAATCCCAAGGGGGATGCGATCACACCTGGGTCCAAACCTATTCCCCAACAATGATGTGTTCCAAAACAAATTCATACAGATTTCCAACAAGTATGCATTCGATGTGATCCTGCTGAATATGGAACATTTGCAATCGGAGATTGAAGCTACACAGCTTAAATGCCTGGGAATAGAAGAGCAGCTTAAGGGCCTTCTGCCACCACAGGATTACCAAGAAGCTAAGGAAAAGTTAGCCACGAGATTACTCAAACATCAACATGAGCTGGAGGAGGTTAAACGTATAAAGTGGTACCGTGATTTGGAGGACTATGCATCGGGCAAAATCTATACATGGCAGTCACAGCAACAACATGAGGGAAGACGCCGCAAGAGACGCCCGAGGTCCACGTTACCCAAATCTCAAGTTCCACGCAATGAGGGTTTTCTGTCTACTGCGTTGGATAGTGATTCTTCTGACCAAACCCCAGCGCAGGCTTCTTTTTTAGGGAGAGGACAACCCACAGACGTCGACGTGGAGGACGAAAACATAGGAAGAGGAGTTCGCACACGCCAGAAGATACACCACAAGCCACCGAGGGGTCGAGGCAGAAACAGACATTAGTGGTAAATATATCTTCTGTGACTCTGCCTAATGATGAGATTAAGGTGCTAGAGAAAGGACTTTCCTACTGTCTGACGACAGAAACGGACTGGTTTGATTTACATGTGGATTTAGAATCATTTTTTCGAAGATTAAGATTGAAATGTTTTTTTGATGGTAAGGTACCCACTGTGGCTAGTGTGAACACAAGGACATTGTTGTCCCTGAAGGAGGTTGGTTTATTCAACAGAAGTCAGTTCCAGCCCCCCAGGGACAATAATGGAGTGGAGACATACATTGAAATTGTATCAGGGGAGGTTGAGAAATTGAAACAGAAGGAAAAATCTAGGACATGGTATAATATGTCTAAAAAGGAGAAGGAGGCGCTTAGGACGTTAGAAAATAATGCCGAAATTACCATTAAGCCGGCCGATAAGGGGGGCGCCATCGTCGTGATGGACACACACTCCTATTTGGCTGAGATAGAAAGACAGATCTCTGACACACAAGTTTATCAAAAGTTGACACATGACCCGGTGGGTAGGATACAAGACATGATTAAGGTTATTGTTGGTGAAGCTAGGGACAGGGACACCATTGACGAGGACCTGAGCAAATTTTTGATCCAGGAATTCCCGCGTACACCTGTCCTGTATGTCTTACCGAAGATCCATAAGAATCTGCGGAGTCCCCCCGGGAGACCTATTGTCTCCGGGAGGGACTCGGTGTTTTCACCATTGGCGACATATCTGGATAGGATTTTGAAAGAATACGCGGTCAGTGCAGTGTCCTATATACAGGACACGACGGACTTCATTAATAAAATCAGTGATCTTGTTATTCCTCCACAGGCCATCTTGGTGTCCTTTGACATCGTGAACCTCTATACATCCATAGATCACGATAGAGGCATAAGTGCAGTCAAGAAATGCTTGGAAAAAGCCCTGGTACCTGGCCCTGTCTGCTCCTTTGTTCTGGACCTATTGGGAGTCATCCTCAAGCAGAATTATTTTCTGTTTGGGGATGACTTCTATGTCCAGAACAGAGGAACAGCGATGGGGTCTAACGTCGCCCCTAGGTATGCGAACATTTATATGACGGACATAGAAACGACATACATTTATACCTCCCCCTTTTTTCAATATATCGACACTTGGTATCGATATATTGACGACACTTTTGTTATTTGGAATGGTACCTTGACACAGCTTAATGACTTTTTTGTTGAATTGAACCTAATTTACCCTGAATTAAAATTCACTATGGTAACATCGACTGAATCACTTCAATTCCTAGACACCACTGTTTCTGTCTGTGGGAATAGGTTGGTCACAGACCTATACAGTAAGCCCACAGACAGAAACAATCTCCTCTCATTTGACAGCTTCCATCCTAAACCAATGGTTGACTCCCTACCGTGGAGTCAACTCCTCAGGGTTAAAAGGATTGTGTCCAACACCGACGTGCTTAACGAGAGGGTTGAAGGGATGTGTGACAAATTTGAACAAAGGGGATATCCCAGACGATTGTTGAACAAACATAAGAATAAACTTGCGGCCACCCCCCGGGTCAACCTTCTCACTAAGAAAGTAAAATCAAAGGAAGACAAAATACCTTTTGTCTCCACATACACAACTATGAGTGGAGAGATATCAAAGATTATCAAGAAAAATTGGGACATTATTTCACGTACAACTGACATTAAAGCCTCCCCAGTCATGGCCTATAGAAAAAATCGCAGCCTGAAAGATTGTTTGGTAAGCTCTGATGTTGGTAGTTTTAGAAAGAAGGGGGAACGCACGTGGTTGGGCCCTAGGAAAGGGAATTTCCCATGCATGGAATGTAGTCACTGCAACAGTATGATCAAGGGTGATACATTTTGTCACCCTCTGACTGGACGTACATTTAAAATTAAGGACAGATATACCTGTAGATCATCTTTTGTAGTTTATATGTTACAATGTCCATGTGGTTTATACTACATTGGAGAAACCATAAATGAGTGCAGGATCAGATTAAATGGACATAAATCATCGATTAGGACGGGCAGGGTTGACTTGCCCATACCGAAACACTTTAAGGAGTTTGGTCATAATATTAGCCAATTGCGTTTCCGGATTATAGATCATGTCCCTATACTACGTAGAGGAGGAGACCGGGAAAAGTTATTAAAACAAAAAGAGCTAAAATGGATTCATCTATTAAACACATTACAACTTTGTGGTCTGAACATTGATTTTAGTCTAAAGCCTTACATGTGAATTCATTTTGCTTTTCTTTTTTTCCCCTTGTTTCCCTTTTCCTTTGCTTCCCTCCTATTTTTCCCTTTTTTTCTTTTCCCCTTTTTTCTTTCTTCCCCCTTCCCCCCCCTGTTTTTTACCCCTCTCCCTTTTTTCCCCCTTCTTTTCCCAAACCACCCCCTCCCTTTTCCCCCCCCTCCCCTTTATTCCCCCCCTTCTTCCCCCCCCCTCTTCTTTTTTTCCCTCCCCTTTCCTTCTTTCTCCCCTTTTCCTCTTTTTCCCCCATCTCTCTTCCTTTTTTCCTTTTTCATTTTTCTTGATTCTTTTCATATTTTTTTTCCCCTTCTTTCCCCCCCCCCTCCCCCTTTTTTTTTTTTTTCTCATTTTTCTTCTTTTTTTTCTTTTTCCTTTTTTCTTTCTTTCTTTTTTTCCTTTTTTCCCCCTTTTTCCTCTTTTTGCTTTCCCCTTTTTTTCCCTTTTTTCTTTTTTCTTTTTTCCTTTTTCTTTTTTCTTTCTTCCCCCCTTTTTTTCTTTTCCTTTTTTTTCTCCTTTTTTTCTCCTTTTTTTCTCCTTTTTCTTTCCTTTTCCCTTCTTTTTTTTCTTCCCCCTCTTTTTTGATTTTTTTTTAATTTATTTTCATTCTTTCACCTCTTGAACCGCATAGTTCTTATTATATACATCAAATATGTGCTAGGAATGGCCATGAGTGTTTTTAACCTTCTCTTTCTTTACCTTTTATATTTTAGATCACTTATAGGATGTCACGTTGACACTATGTAAGAACAGGAGGGAGTGATTTACATGGCATCAATCAAATCGAGACAACTTTTCTTATATACTCCATGACTATTAATGTAATTTTATTACTATTACCCGCCCGCATTTTTGTATTGCATCTTTTGTACTTTTATATTGACACACACGCTGCTATGTTATTTATTTATAGATTACTACTCCCCGTACTTCACTAGGTTTAATCAGTGTCGGTAACCTGGAGCCCTATGCGCTGCGCCTTGACTTGACGCATGTGCATTGGGTTGGGAACACACGACCCGGTATTGTACCGAAAGAAGAGCGTATCGCTCTGCGGCTTTTGCGCAGCCGCATTAGCAAGCGTCTATGGTAACCATAGTGTCCGTGTTACATGGGTTCACGCATGCGCATAGTAACAGTGGAACTTGCGATATGAGAGCCGCGGCAGGCGCGATCTCGCGCAGCCGCAATACATTTGTTTACAAACATATAGACACATGGAGGGACGGAACGATCGTAAGTACTGATATGACAGCTATTGATAATCAATAGAGCTAGTCTTGACTCTGATGCCATGTACACTCCCCCCTATTCATTTATTAACTATTGTATAGTCACTAGAGTGAGAATATGCACTTTATTGTAGCAGTCATTGTTTGTTGTGATGATGTCACACATGAGAACCAATTACCTTTAGAGGGTTGGATGGAATCATTAATCACAATGTATCACAGCTGTTTGTAAACCTATCAGAAAGCACCTTGATGTATTTAAGTTTTGCATTTTGTATGATTTGTATGCTTGACAAAGGCAGTTTGCCGAAACGTTGCACCGCTATCACATTTATGGTGTGAATAAACTTGGAAGCCTTTCCACTTGATCCTGGACCTCTGATTATTTGTGCTGTGGTGGAGATAGCACATTTATGGACTGCTGACCTGCCAGTTGGCTGACCACGTGCACTTACAGAGGGGGTCTTTGCTGGCTCTTTCGCTTGGAGTTATATATATATATATATATATATATATATATACTCACACTAGGTATATATGCCGAGAACTTACATCCTAATCATGTATCTACTAATTTCCATTATGTACTTTTTCACTCTAATCCTTCCATATAAGCACTGTCACTTTAAATGTACCCCCCATAAGCGTACTGGCTAAATCCAGGAACCTATGATATATCTGCAGCCATTACATTGTAGCCGAAAGTTCCCTCTAGCATCTCTGCAGCACAGGGATCTGTGCATTGCCGACTACGATGGCCATCTTTGCATAGTCCTTTTTAAGCATCATTCAGCCATTTTAGTGGAGCCACCTGCTCCCCCTGGCGCTGCGCGCACAGCAGCCGTAGTCCTTAGTACCAGGTCGGCACACATAGAAGACCTTGCCCCGGAATCACTGCATGAGTCTGCTGCTACATTTCCTTTTACTTATTCTCTCCAGGTGCTGTTTGCAAACTAGCAAACCCATTACCTGGTTGCATTACTGCACTTTGTTTCAATCTGAGCCTTGTTGATTTGTCTGTTACCACAATTGGGGAGCAGTTTACCCCTTATTTATGTACTGGCACTACAGCACTTTCATATATATATATATATATATATATACCTGGTCTACTTGACTATTACCTTTTCTCCTTCTGTAGCGTTATTATCTCACAGACCTACAGTGTACTACCTTTTCAGGACTTCCATCCCAGTATCCTTGTGTATATATATATATGCGATCCCTTATATGTGTGTTTAATATCTTTTTGTACTTGAAAAAAGATTTACTGATTAATTCTATATATTAATTTGTCTGGAGGTTAATGTAATGTAGTTAACAAATTGTTAGAATGTGTATCATGTTAAAAAAAAATAATGTGTAAATAACTTAAGATGTTTCTAATGTACAAGGGACATAGCAAAAATTAACCTGTTAAGGACGCAGGCCAAATGGGTATGCCCTTGCATCCTTGTACTTAAGAATGCAGGGCGTACCTGTAGACCCTGGTACTGTTACCGGATTTGACGCATGCTCACAAGCTAAGCACGCTTCAAACCTGGGGGTTATCAGCAGCCAGGACCCAGGGTTAATGCCGGGCATTGCCAATCGTGCCGATACCCGGCATTAACCCTTTGGATGCCCCGATCAAATTAATTGATTGATTGCAGCATCTAAAATGAAAGTAAAATGATCCTGGCAGCTCAGTTGAGCTGATCGGGACCATCACGGTGAAACCGCAATGTCCTGATTGGCTGAGAGGACAGCGGGAAGGCCCTAACCTGCCTCCTCACCGTCTGATTGGTCCTCTTATGCTCCAGCCAGGCTCTGCAGGCTGGAGCAGAAGAGCACCAATAACACTGATCAATGCAATGCTATGGCATAGCATTGAACAATATATGCAATCAAAAGATTGCATGGTAAAGCCCCCTATGGAGACTAAAAAATAATAATAGGAAAGTATTTAAAAAAAAGTTAATAAAACTAAATTAACCCCTTCCCAATAAAAGTTTGAATTCCCTCCCCACTTTTCCAATTTTCTAAATAAAATAAAAATAATCATATGTGATACCGCTGAATGCATAGATGTCTGAACTATTAAAATATAAGTCCATTCATGAAAACAGAAAAGAGACAATGCGGGGGCACTCACATTTAGGTGATCAGGTACAAGCTTCTCTATTTTCACAGTGCAGGTAAAATCAATGCATAGCGGGGCGTCAGAGGACGATAGCTATTTTGTGCCGCTCCCGACACTTCTTTAGGTGACCTGAAGAAGTGCCCGGAGCAGCACGAAATATCTATCGTCCTCTGACGCCCCGCTATGCATTGATTTTACCTGCACTGTTGATTTCACAAAAAATTAAATTTCCAGCAGAGTACCCCTTTAAGTCCAAAATGGGGTTAAACAGCAGTAAAAAGCATTGTACACATTAGTGCTTTTAAAAAGTCAGATATATCCATTGAAATATATAGAGTTAATAAATCAAGTCAGTTCTTTAACATGGACCAAAACGTCTCATTTGTGATGCCATTTCTAGGCTTGATGGTTTACACTTGAAGTCCCCCCCAGGACACTGCTGACGTTTATATTCTTTCAGAAGGAGAGAGGTGATACCATAAGATGAAGATGTTTATCCCAATCAAGACATCATATATTTCCTGAAGTTTGATGTCCGGCAGCTTGTTGTGCCAAGGCTCTGGTCTTTTGTCAGTCCTGACACAGTACTGATGATTAATCTATCCAATGTCATCAGTATTACAGCCTGAAATACTTAGCATTGTCCTTTTAGGTGCTCAAAGGGGTTTTTCAGCCAAAATTGATTGATGGCCTATCCTTCAAGGTGGGATGATTGTAAATTACCAAAATAAATTACATATTATAGTGATGTAGCTTTATGTACAGCAGCCATTAGTCACTGGTGAATGGCCGATTCAAGTGGTGGGAGACAGCATGACCGTGCTCCTCGTGAATTGATTTGAGTTTGCTATATTTTTTCTTTTTTATAATAAATCTATTTTATTGAGTTTACAGTAACATATAAAACATTAACTAGTCAAATCAAAGACATGTCATGGGTTGCAAAGATAGGCCTCATATGATCCATAATATGCAAAAAAGAACTAAGGTGGTGGGGAGATTTGCAATACAATCTCTTTGTGACTTTTAGACTTGCCAGGGTGACCAAAGTGTTGTAAGTAGATTAGCAAACGTTTTAACTGTTTTGTTCGACACTTTCAAAAAATTTTGGCAAAAAAGTTTGGTGTGTACTGAAAAAGTTTGCAATAGCCAAGCAATAGCCAAAAAACAAACTGTATAAGGCTGGGTTCACACTACGTTTTGTCCCATACGGGAGCGCATACGGCAGGGGGGAGCTAAAAGCTTGCGCTCCCATATGTGACCGTATGCGCTCCCGTATGTCATTCATTTCAATGAGCCGACCGGAGTGAAACGTTCGGTCCGGTCGCCTCATTTTTGCGCCGTATGCGCTTTTACAACCGGACCTAAAACTGTGGTCAACCACGGTTTTAGGTCCGGTTGTAAAAGCGCATACGGCGCAAAAATGAGCCGACCGGACCGAATGTTTCACTCCGGTCGGCTCATTGAAATGAATGACATACGGGAGTGCATACGGTCACATATGGGAGCGCGAGCTTTTAGCTCCCCCCTGCCGTATGCGGTCCCGTATGGGACAAAACGTAGTGTGAACCCACCCTAAGAACCCTAATATAAAGCTATGAGCCCTTTATAACACTGCTAGCTCGCCAATTTTGATATTATTACTATTATCAATATTACTAGAACATGTGGTAACCTGCAGTAACTAAAAGCTTTAATACACTGTACTCGTAGATATTGGATACTTTGGAAACATTTTCTTTGTGGAAAGATCTGGTTGTAGCAGCAGGGGTGGTGATATTATTAGCTGCATCAGAAACAGTACAATGTAAAACAAAATACAGGAGCTTAGGTAAACTCAGTAGTAGTGGGTGGCAACAGTTATAGTAGCAGAAAGTTAACAGCAGTGGTAGTGGACTGATGGTAGTTGTAGCAAGTGAACAGCAGGGGTAATGGGCTGTTGGTAGCTGTAGTAAGTTGACTGTAGGGATGGTGGACTGGTGATAGTAGTATTAAGCCTACAGTAGGGGTGGTGGACTGGAGGTAGTAGTACCCAGTAGATAGCAGAAATAGAAATAGTACTGGTGAGTCAACAGCAGGGTTGGTGGTAGATGAAGCCAGTGGACAGCATCAATAGCATAACTAATCAGTGTCATCAGGCTAACAATTGTTTACATTTTTGGCAGGCAATCTTGTACACGTAAGGATGATGATGTCACATGCCAGTTTAGTCTGGTGATCCAGAAAACCATGGGGTCTTAAGTGGCTGCTTAAGTAAAGGCATAGCTTAGGTATGAATCAACCTGGTTGATCAGGTGATGGTGAACATCCTTCTGGTGATGATTTATGTCAGGTTGGCATTCGGGATGTAAAAACTTAGTCATCGTACTCCAAGGTGTAAAAGGCTGCTTCTGCTACCCCTTATAGAACTGGCAAAAGCAATGAAGTGTTGACTCAGTGGAGAATGTAATGTGGCCCCCTATTCAGCAATTGTTTGCGTTTCGCATGCCTGAAGAAGCTGCACATGCGCAGCAAAACGCATTGAATCCTGGTTATTAAAGTCCGTTTTATCTTCCTTGCTGTGTCCATCTTGGTCCGTCAGTGCCGCTTGAGCGGGTTGTATCCATTGAAGCCTCTCCTTGTACGTCAACCTTATTGCACCAGCCGGAGGGCAGGAGACGACCACCTATTATTTGTACTGAAGGCATTGTTGTGCATGATTCTACACAACCACCCAGGGTGAGCAGTTATCCTTTCTCACTCTTATTTAACCCCTTAAGGACAATTTTATTTTTATGTTTTTGTTTTTTCCTCCTTGCCTTATAAAAATCATAACTCTTTTATATTTTCATCCACAGACTAGTATGAGGACTTTTTTTTTTGTGCGACCAGTTTTCCTTTGTAATGATATCACTCATTTTACCATAAAATGTATGACGCAACCAAACAAATACTATTTGTGTGGGGAAATTGAAAAGAAAACTTTTGCTAATTTTGGAAGGTTTTGTTTTCATGCTGTACATTTTACGGTAAAATAGACATGTTTTCTTTATTCTGTGGGTCAATACGATTAAAATGATTTTGGGAATAAAATGTTATAACCATGCTCACCGTATGGGATAATTACGGTAACATTACATTTTAATAGTTCGGATATTTACACATGCGGCGATACCAAATATGTTTATAAAGTTTTTATTTTTTATTTTATCCCCCTAAAATTATTTAACAATATGTGAGTATGCTGTAAGTCTGATAGAGGAGACAACAGATCTAGCTAATGATTTTCCCCTATTTTTTTAGCATGGCTGACATCATTATACTCCCTTTGTCTTCATGATCAAACATTTTTTTGCTGAAAAGCACCCCTAGAGGACACATGTTGTACATAACTGATTATGCTGATGTTGGTCATTAGCCTCTTAAATGCCAAGATTGCGGTATTTAAGAAGTTTCTGACAGGTGCAGTGCAGGCTACCGCACCAGATACCGCATTATTCAGTGTAAGCAATTTAAGCATTATATTCTAAAGTCTTCTATATGGATTTAAAAAGTGTAATTTAAATAATTTAAAAAGTTTTTTTAGAATTTAAAAAAGACTCTCCCCTAATACATTTTTTTATAGACTTTTCCCATTTTTCAAATATAAAAACAAACATTTAGAATTGTCCGACCATTAAAATATAACAATATTGCTCCTGTATGGTGAAAATCATAAATGCAAAACAATACCAAAGTCAAAAACTGCTTATTTTGGATCATTATTAATTGTTAATTATTGTCCCAGAAAAAAAATTAAATAAAAAGTGATCAAACAGTCACAAATAAGCAGGAAATAAACTGACAAAATCTACAGCTCATAGTGCAAAAATGAGCCCTCAAACAACCCAATAGACAGAAAAATGTAAAAGTTATAGGGGTTTATAAGTTCATCTGCCATATGGAATAAAAAATGCAAGGCTTACGCAGTCTATTATATTTTCTTTTTTTTGACTGTCATTTTACACTTCTGAAATGCTGCTCAGTAACATATTATTAAGGAGAGGGGAGAGGGTGGTACACTTGCAGCAATTTCACGCTGCACTGCAACCTCCCCCCTCACTCTCCAGACCAGAGTTGAACCGCCAATCAACCTTTACTCTAACAAGGCTCTGTTGTACACACAGAAATGCTGCTGATAGTCCTCTCTCTTCTCACTGTGCTCTCAGTATGCAAATTAGCCTGACGGGAGCTGGCACAGAGCCAGCACAGAGTTGCAGGTCTTTTCTGCACATCATACCGTGTCTCAGCCGCACTATATGTCCGAGACACAAACTACTGAAGTCAAGGGACAGGTTAGTCTGCTATTGGATATTAGCACCCCCTAGTGGTGATGATATCAAGCTATGCTTTTTTTTTTTTTTTTTATAAAATACTAAGTAGTTTTTGTAAAGCAGCATAATACAAATAGTCTTAACTTTTGCTATGGAGTGATATAGCATAGGTTCATTTAAATAACAGCACCCATGTTTTGTTACAAAAACTATGTAAATATGGGTATTGTTATAATCATATTGACCCACAGAGTGGGTCAGCTTTACCATAAGGTACACTGTGTAAAAACTAAACTCCTAAATAGTTGCAAAACTTTTTTTTTAATGTCTCTCTATGAATAATATATATATATATATATATATACACACACACATACATATATATATATATATATATATATATATATATATACACACACACACAATATATATATATATATATATATATATATATATATATATATATATATATATAAGAAATGTCCAGGTGGAGCAGCACCTCAATATCCGCAGGTAAGTAGGTGCACGCAGTACATTAGGCCTGGTCAAGGTCCTCAGTAAGCCCCAAGAAGAAGTATTGCTGCAGCACACAGTAGTAAGGTTAAAGTGTTTTATTCCATCCAACAAGCAACGTTTCAGCCGCCCATGTGGCCTTTTTCAAGCTCAAGTGCATAGTGACCAAACCAAACATATATGTGGTATTCAATTAAAAAATGTATTACAGTCAATTAGTACAAAAATAACCGTAATTCATATCACAATACAATAAAAATATACAAAACTCAGTGTAATTCATTTATACATCATTGTTAGCCATAGAGTGAACAAAGTGCCATGGTATATATAAATAAGAAAGGTTAAAAAACCTTGATAAAGTGCAAGTGCATCATATGTGACATATTAAACAATGATTGCAGAGGAAACGGAGATAGGCGGAGCCAGGTACAGCACCAATCAGGAGTTCAACTGTATTCACGTAATCAGGTATAGTATTGCTGTATGCGTTCGTGAATGCGCGCCACAACACATAATGTTAATCTGACGCGCCAGAAGTACGTAATTCACCGGCGGACGCAAGTCTGCGCATTTCCGGTATGGAACTAGTACCAATAGAAGGCCGCCACGTAGTGGGTCCGTATTGGAACAGAATATACATTCCAAACACAGGCGCTCATTGTGGCTTGAAGACCAAGGTGCCATATTGTTTGAGGGAAAAGAAATGAGCAAGATGTATAGACTTACTGGAAAGTGGCTTGGTGATCGGAATGCCATAATACTTAAGGGCAGTAGAAAGGGCAAAATGTTAACCAAGCTAAAAGTGTCATATTAACGGAAAATAAACAATATAAAGAGGGAAATATATAAAAGGACAGTGTCAGCATGGCCCAATCGCAGCCATGTTGAACACATTTAGTGTGCTACAGATATAATGGCCAATTTGCAGCCATCATACAGGCAGAAAAAGCGTGCAACACCCCAAATATAGCAATGGCCCATTCGCAGCCATCTTAAAAAAGTGTAAAGTGTACAGAAACATCTCTTGATGGTCTGTTCGGCAAAAACACACTTAACACGTATAGTCATGCTTCACCCAATCCCTTTATCATCCCGTGGGCCTACATCCCCCTGCCCAACCTAGCATCTGAAACATGGCAGAATTGCGCTATCCTACTATCAATCCTGGAGATGACCTTGTGAACCCCAGACTGGCAGCCGGGTGGGGGAGGGCCACACCTGGGACAGGGACTAACCTCCAAGAGGGGGTGCATAACCTTACATGCATAAAGTGGCTGCAGAACCAACAGAGAGTGTATATATGTTACAATAAATTACTTAGGGGTAACTGACCAATACAGAATTATTAATAATGAAGCCCAGGTATTACTTAAGGACACCTGAATTTTATTGTATATATGTTATATATAAGGCACACCGATCATCAATGCTAACCACAAATTGCTATAGGTAACTAGTTCATGATGAGTTGATATATAAATTAATAGTGAGTATAAAGTTCATGTATCAAAAAACAAAAAAGCAAAAATAAAGCATAAATATAGATCTCCTGAGTAAATTTGGTGACTGGCCGCTCATACCCGTCTCTGCAAAATAAACACAAAAAAAAAAGAAATAAAAAACAGTACCCATGTTTTGTTACAAAAACTATGTAAATATGGGCATTGTTATAATCATATTGACCCACAGAGTGGGTTAGCTTTACCATAAGGTACACTGTGTAAAAACTAAACTCCTAAATTGTTGCAAAACTTTTTTTTAATGTCTCTCCATGAATTATAAATATATATATATATATATATATATATATATATATATATATATATTTTTTTTTTTTGTTTCACCTATCACAGTAGAAGTCCCATAGAGTGTGGAGCTGGCACTGTGTTTCAATACTACAACCTTCACTGTGGATCCACCTTGCAGGTTCCCAATCATACAGTTGCCTTGAGCTCCCAGCAAACACTCACCAAAGCAGTTCAATATTCTTTATTTCATTAAAAGTAAGCAACAATTGTTTCGCGCTACATGCACTTCCTCTTAACTTACTGTGAGTATAAAATATTAAAGGGGTACTCCGGTGGAAAACATTCTTTTTTTTTATTAACTGGTGCCAGAAAGTGAAACAGATTTGTAAATTACTTCTGTTACAAAATCGTTATCCTTCCAGTACTTTTAAGCTGCTGTATATTACAGAGAAAGTTATTTTCTTTTTGGGTTTCTTTTTTTTCTGTCCACGGTGCTCTCTGCTGAAACCTCTGTCCATATCAGGAACTGCTAAGAACAGGAGAAAATCCCCATAGCAAACCAGTTCCTGACACAGACAGCAATGTCAGCAGAGAGCACTGTGGACGGAAAAAAAAAGAAATCCAAAAACTAAAGAACTTTCTCTGTAAATATACACCCGGAAGCATACTGGAAGGATTAAGATTTTTTAATAGAAGTAATTTATAAATCTGTTTAACTTCCTGGCACCAGTTGATTAAAAAAAAAGGTTTTCCAGCGGAGTACCCCTTTAATGGCACCAAGAATGCACAATTCAGCCACCTGACCGCTCTACTCATATGACAATATGACATGTAGATTTTTTGTGTATTATAGATTTTTTGATCCTATTGTTACTTTATTTCTCCCCCAGTTGTTTGCTATTGCAACAAGGCATACAGTGTATGCCTTACTGTTCAATCGGTAGTTGCCATGGTACATTATGGTAGGGTGCCAAAGAAGAGACTTAACCCCTTAAGGACAATGGACGTACTCCTACGCCCCCGTTTCCGAGTCCTTAAGGACCGAGGACGTAGGAGTACGTCCTGTCCTTTCCCGGCCCCCTGCCGCTAGCCGGAGGGGAGCCGGTGCCCGATGCCTGCTGAAATCGTTCAGCAGGCATCGCGGCATATCGCCCAGGGAGGTCATTATGCCCCCCCATGTCGGCGATGGCCGCAGATCGGTGGACAATTCAGTCCAGCGATCTGCGGCGATTCCGGGTCAATCGGGTCTCCAGTGACCCGATGACCCGGAATTACTGGCTGATCGGGGCCGACAGAGACGGCCCCGAACAGCCAGAGCCTGCAGGGGTGAGGTGGCACTGGTGCCACCTCACGATCGCCCTGATTCGTCGGCCGGATTCCCGGCCGACCAATCAGGGCGCCTGCTGCGGGTGTCACTCCCGCACCCGCCCCTCTTCCGGAGGACGTGAGCGAGTGCGGGACGTGCACCCCAGGTGCTGGGGACCCCGATCCCCAGCATTAATGTTGGGATCGGGGCCCCAGGAGCGACAACGGCGGCGGCGGGACTGACCTCATGCGGCGATCAAGCAGCAGCAGGAGGTGAGTGACAGCCTCCTGCTGTTGCTTAGCAACAGCTCCCAGCATGCAAAAAGGGCATGCTGGGAGCTGTAGTTATGCAACAGGAGGAGGCAGACCACCACAACTCCCAGCATGCACTTATGGGCATGCTGGGACTTATGGTTTTACAACAGCTGGAGGCAAATTCTTTCTATGGAAAAGTGTACCTTCAGCTGTTGTGTAACTACAACTCCCAGCTTGCACAAACAGCTAAAGTGCATGCTGGGAGTTGTAGTGGTGCATCTGCTGGTTGCATAACTACAACTCCCAGCATGCCCGTTGGCTGTCGGTGACTGCTGAGAGTTGTAGTTTTGCAACAGCAGAAGGCACACTGAGTTAAGTAGCAAACCAGTGTGTCTCCAGCTGTTGCATAACTACAATCCCCAGCATCCCCAGCCAAAGTAGTATGCCTCCCGCTGTTGCATAACTACAACACCCAGCATGCCCTTCCGCTGTCCGTACATGCTGGGGGTTGTAGCTTTTGCAACAGCTGAAGGCACACTGGTTGCAAAACACTGAGTTTGTTGCCAAACTCGGTGTTTCACAACCTGTGTGTCTCCTGCTGTTGCAAAACTACAACTCCCAGCATGCACTGATAGACCGTACATGCTGGGAGTTGTAGTTTTGCAACAGCTGGATGTTTCCCCCCCCCCCAATGTGAACGTACAGGGTACACTCACATGGGCGGAGGATTACAGTAAGTATCCGGCTGCAAGTTTGAGCTGAGGTAAATTTTCTGCCGCTGCTCAAACTGCCAGCGAGAAACTACTGTGAACCCCCCGCCCGTGTGACTGTACCCTAAAAACACTACACTACACTAACACACAATAAAATAAAAAGTAAAAAACACTACGTATACACATACCCCTACACAGCCCCCCTCCCCAATAAAAATGAAAAATGTCTGGTACGCCACTGTTTCCAAAACGGAGCCTCCAGCTGTTGCAAAACAACTACTCCCAGTATTACCAGATAGCCACTGACTGTCCAGGCATGCTGGGACTTTTACAACAGCTGGAGGCACCCTATTTGGGAATCACTGGCGTAGAATACCCCTATGTCCACCCCTATGCAAGTCCCTAATTCAGGCCTCAAATGCGCATGGCGCTCTCACTTTGGAGCCCTGTCGTATTTCAAGGCAACAGTTTAGGGTCACATATGGGGTATCGCTGTACTCGGGAGAAATTGTGTTACAAATTATGGGGGGTATTTTCTGCTATTACCCTTTTTAAAAATCTAACATTTTTTTTTTTTTTTTTTTTACATATGCAAAAGTTGTGAATCACCTGTGGGGTATTAAGGTTCACTTTACCCCTTTTTAAGTTCCCCGAGGGGTCTGGTTTCCAAAATGGTATGCCATGTGGTTTTTTTTTTTGCGGTTCTGGCACCATAGGGGCTTCCTAAATGCGGCATGCCCCCAGAGCAAAATTTGCTTTCAAAAAGCCAAATGTGACTCCTTCTCTTCTGAGACCTGTAGTGCGCCAGCAGAGCACTTTTCACCCCCATATGGGGTGTTTTCTGAATCGAGAGAAATTGGGCTTCAACATTTGGGGGGTATTTTCTTCTATTATCCTTTTTAAAAATGTAACATTTTTGGGAAACCAAGCATTTTAGGTAAAACATTTTTTTTTTTTTTTACATATGCAAAAGTCGTGAATCACCTGTGGGGTATTAAGGTTCACTTTACCCCTTGTTACGTTCCCTGAGGGGTCTAGTTTCCAAAATGGTATGCCATGTGTTTTTTTTTTGCTGTCCTGGCACCATAGGGGCTTCCTAAAGGTGACATGCCCCCCAAAAACTATTTGACGCTCCTTCCCTTCTGAGCCCTCTACTGCGCCCGCCGAACAATTAACATAGACATATGAGGTATGTGCTTACTCGAGAGAAATTTGGTTTCAAATACAAGTAAAAATTTTCTCCTTTTTACCCCTTGCAAAAATTCAAAAATTGGGTCTACAAGAACATGCGAGTGTAAAAAATGAAGATTGTGAATTTTCTCCTTCACTTTTCTGCTATTCCTGTGAAACACCTAAAAGGTTAATACACTTATTGAATGTCATTTTGAATACTTTGGGGGGTGTAGTTTTTATAATGGGGTCATTTATGGGGTATTTCTAATATGAAGACCCTTCAAATCCACTTCAAACCTGAACTGGTCCATGAAAAATAGCGAGTTTGAAAATTTTGTGAAAAATTTCCAAATTGCTGCTGAACTTTGAAGCCCTCTGGTGTCTTCCAAAAGTAAAAACTCATAAATTTTATGATGCAAACATAAAGTAGACATATTGTATATGTGAACCCAAAAATGTTTTATTTTGAATATCCATTTTCCTTACAAGCAGAGAGCTTCAAAGTTAGAAAAATGCAAAATTTTCATTTTTTTCATCAAATTTTGGGATTTTTCACCAAGAAAGGATGCAAGTTACCATAAAATTTTACCACTAAGTTAAAGTAGAATATGTCACGAAAAAACAATCTCAGAATCAGAATGATAACTAAAAGCATTCCAGAGTTATTAATGTTTAAAGTGACAGTGGTCAGAATTGCAAAAAAAGCTCTGGTCCTTAAGGTGTAAAATGGCCTGGTCCTTAAGGGGTTAAAGGAGTATTCCAGGCCAAAACTTTTTTTTATATATATCAACTGGCTCTGGAAAGTTAAACAGATTTGTAAATAACTTCTATTAAAAAATCTTAATCCTTCCAATAGTTATTAGCTTCTGAAGTTGAGTTGTTGTTTTCTGTCTAACTGCTCTCTGATGACTCACGTCCCGGGAGCTGTGCAGTTCCTATGGGGATATTCTCCCATCATGCACAGCTCCCGGGACGTGACATCATCATTGAGCAGTTAGATAGAAAACTTCAGAAGCTAATAACTATTGGAAGGATTAAGATGTTTTAATAGAAGTAATTTACAAATCTGTTTAACTTTCCGGAGCCAGTTGATATATATATATATATATATATATATATATATATATATATATATATATATATATATTCAAAGTGTTTTTATTGAGTTTTCCAAGTTTTAAACACAATTACAGCAACTACAATAAGTAACAAAGAAAAATAACAATAAACAAGAATTATGGAACAGTGAAAAGGATATTATAAATCCAGAAATAATAAAGTACACAGATGTCACCCTTGCGCCCGTTATTTCACAACCTTGGAATATTGATTATTGCAAGTAATCGTAAGTCCTGTCCGACTATTCTGTAACTGTATATATAAAGTGTTATATCTTCATATCGTTGCTACTGGCTTTGAGGTATGTATAAAGTGTAATTTAGGAGTCATATTCTAGAATTTAGAATTTTCCCCCCTCTCTCTATGTAGGCTATTAATATAATAGATATATATATATATATATATATATATATATATATATATATATATATATATATAAAGGTTTGGCCTGGAATACCCCTTTAAGCCGTAGGGAGGAAAGACATGTTTGCATCACTGCTAACTGTATGGCTTATAAAGGTAAGTGGCTGTGATGGGCATTGCCACATAACTCCTCTCTTTGGGCAGTCTGCACCTTGTGTCATTGAATCCAAAGTAAATTTGACAGCAGATTTGTGCTGAACCCTCTAAAAAAAAATTTGGAAGTTTTGCTTATCACGATCAATTATGCATACATATTTCAGAAAATGGTACTTTAAATAAATAGATGGGTCTGCTGGCCCCGATAAAATGACACAAAGACAGGAACATTTTCAAGACTATAGATACATGAAAAGTAGCTGGCACCAAAAACTAAACTTTGGCAACAGTTTGCATAGACATTTATGTTAAGAATAGATTTATGCAGTGATTCTACAATCACTGTACATTATATATTAAACTATGGCTGACAAACGTGTATTTATCTCTTACAAAAATGTACAAAAAGTCACATTTCCAATAAATTTTATTTAAACTCTGTTACACTAATATATCTTTACCAACCATTGATGCATGTCTTAGACTCACACTAATAGAATAGAACCTCATGCATATATGTATGGTAATAAAAAGATATACTATATCATATTAGACGACACGCTAATTCTTTACATTAATTATATATTTCTAAATATATAATTCAGCCTTATAAATGGAAACATACCCATATATTTTAAAAATGTAAACCATAAGGGAAATATTCTTTTTGACTCTGCAGACTTTTTCTAATATATTTATGAGTAGACCAGCATTTAATTCATTATTTATAGGACTCTGACATACATCTAATTTATTTGATTTATAATTTTTGTCAGCAGTATTTTGTCTGCAATTATATGATGAAAATGAATAGAACTTCATTGCTTGTGGGAACAGCTAAACAATCTGTAGTTACATATTTGTAGAGAAGCACAACTCCAGAAAGTGTATTTTTTACTAGAATGTAATGTTCCAAGGTATTTAAAATTCAACTGTGGGGAACGCAGTGCAATCTGTAAAAATATTACCCTAAAATGTGATGCTATTCTGTCTTTGACTTCTTAATTAGAATTAGAAATTAAAAAAGTATTCTACACATTTATTTTTAACTATTTTCCATGAAAAACCAGGTAGGGGGTGTGGTTTGACACACTGCGATTAGCAGCTTCTCTCTCATGACATGGCCTACCTCCTCCTCAAGGCCACACTCACCTGCTCTGCTGCTAGAGCCCGCACAGTCCCCTGGCTCTGCCTCCTACCCTCTGCCAGAGCAGCAGCACCCCAGACCAGGGGATTATGAGCTGGCCTTGAGGGACTTTGCAGGACTTTCTGCACCTTGCAGGCACCCCAATGTAGCTTTAACCCACACCATCCTTCCATCCACCAGATAGTCTGAGTTCTTCTCTGCTGCAAGCAGCCGTGTCATCTGCCTTCCCCCAGTGATCCATGTGAAGCATGCCGCAACACCACCGCACCTCAATGAAGGCCTGACAGGCTAAGCACCAGCACAAGACCACATGGGCACTAATGACAGCCCAGCAGAAGTTTCTACAAGATCTTGCCGGCAGTTGACTCCAACAGACCATCTAACCTGGATGCAGTGTCTGCCACCTCTACAGCTAAGTCCAATGTACCCCTGACAACCTTGCATTCCTTCTACTCCCCATCCCATCCCTCTGTAGCTAATCCAGATATCTCTTTTCCCAGTACCATACTGTTGCTCACAGCTCCTTATCATTGCTATTTGAATACCAACATAAAGATGTTAATCTGCCAGTTTCTATGGACTCAGATCTCTCTGTTTTCCCAACTCTCAAGATGACAGTAATTCTCCTGAATATTGGAGTGATAGTCCTTCTGCGAAGAAGAAGCTTTTTAGAACCCCTGTGAAGTGACCCTCCTCCAACTGGTCCAGCCCTTAAAATTCATCCTCTGATAACTGCCAGGGCTCTTTGGTCTGCTTAGGCCACATACTGCCACGTAATGCCATGTTGACCGCACTGAGACCTCAATCCCTGTATGTTCTTAGCCTGAAACAACACCGCATCTTCCTACTCAAGAAATGGTATCACATAAACTGAAGAACAATCTGGAGCTCCAGACTCACTTTGCACTCGATGACAAAAAGTGATATGCTGACCTTGGCAGCTGTTCTAAAGTCTGCCTGGTGACAGGACTTTTAACCAGTCACAAACGAGGTGTCTCAACTCCATGAAAGAGTACACAAACTGGATCTGTTATGCTCCTCTGTTACTTCTCCAATACAAGACTTACGGAAGATGTTTCTGATCTCTCCTTATGCTAGTCCCTGATCATGATCCTAGTTCCCACCTAATGTTTGTTGCTCTGGCTCCACTCCGTAATGTCAAGAGTAGTGTTGCTCGCGAATATTCGCAATTCAAATTTTAATCGCAAATATCACGAATATAGCACTATATATTCGTAATAACGAATATTCGTTTTTTTTGCATATGCAAAATTTTATGCGCATTTGCGAAAATGTATGCGCATATGCGCATATTCGCGAGTATTGAGCCCTCCCTTATTTCATGGTATAGGGAACTGTGACTAGTGCATTAACTCGATAATTTTTTGCCCATGGAAACCAATAGGCCCATTGTGGTCAATGGGGATCTCACAGCATGTAAAACAGTAAGTTAAGCAGGACAGTTTTGGCAGCACAGTGGATGGGCGACCACCACGGGGTCGAGTCCTGGGGTTAGACAGAGTGTTACAGTGCTGTGGTTTAACTTTACTTTCCTGGAAAAGCAGCTGAATTACCCATAGCAACCAATCCGATCACTTCTTTCATTTTTCACAAGGCCTCTGCAAAATGAAGGAAGCAATCTGATTGGTTGCTATAGGCAACTCAGAAACTTTTCCTCTGGACAGGTTTTAATTAATCTACCTCTATGGGGGAGATTCATCAAAACCAGTGTAGTGGAAGAGTTGTGCACTTGCCCATAGCAACCAATCAGATCGCTTCTTTCATTTTTCACAAGGCCTCTGCAAAATGAAAGAAGCGATTTGATTGGTTGCTATGGGCAACTCAGCAGCTTTTCCTGGAAAAGTTTCTGAGTTGCCCATAGCAACCAGATTGCTTCCTTCATTTTTCAGAGGCCTTTTCAAAAATGAAAGAAGCAATCTGATTGGTTGCTATGGGCAACTCAGCTGCTTTTCCAGGAAAGTAAAGTTTAACCACAACACTGTAACACTCTCTCTCACCCTGGGATTTGAACTTGTGGTGGTCTCCCATTCCACTGTGCTGCCAAGACAGTCCTGCTTCGCTTACTGTTTTACATGCCGTGAGATCCCCATAGACCACAATGGTCCTATTGGTTCCAATGAGCAAAAAATCACAGAGTTAATGCATCAATCATAGCTCCCTATACCATTAAAGAAGGGAGGACTCAATATTCGTGAATATGCACATATGCGGAAAATCAGTGTAGAGGAAGAGTTGTGCAGTTGCCCATAGCAACCAATCAGATTGCTTCCTTCATTTTTGAAAAGGCCTCTGAAAAATGAAAGAAGCGATCTGATTGGTTGCTATGGGCAACTCTGAAACATTTCCTCTGGACAGGTTTTGATTAATCTCCCTCTATGGGGGAGATTCATCAAAACCAGTGTAGAGGAAGAGTTGTGCAGTTGCCCATAGCAACCAATCAGATTGCTTCCTTCATTTTTGAAAAGGCCTCTGAAAAATGAAGGAAGTAGTCTGAGTTGCCCATAGCAACCAATCAGATCTCTTCTTTCATTTTGCAGAGGCCTTGTGAAAAATGAAAGAAGCAATCTGATTGGTTGCTATGGGCAACTCAGCAGCGTTTCCAGGAAAGTAAAGTCACAACACTGTAAAATTCTGTGCCACCCAAGGTGGTCTCCCATCCACTGTGCTGCCAAGACAGTCCTGCTTATCTTCCTGTTTTATATGCCATGAGATCCCTATAGACCACAATGGGCTTATTGGTTTCATCACAGAGTTAATGCACCAGTCACAGTTCCCTATACCATTAAAGAAGGGAGAGCTCAATATTCACGAATATGCGCATATATTTTTGCATAAGCACAAACAACGAATATAACGAACATGCAAATTTCGCGAATATATGACGAATATTCATCCATATATTCGTGAAATATCGCGAATTCGAAAATGGCCTGTGCTGCTCATCACTAGTCAAGAGCACAAGACCTCACTGTGCTCATGATTCCTGCCTTAATTTTGTTGAGCTGACAATGCTTCTTATGCCTTACTATGCAGCCTCTCCAGCTTTAGTCTATCCTTGTAATGTGAAAATTTGTCTCCTAATGTTATCGTTTGGTCCCACAGGATTTTCCTTACATTACCCCCTTGAATGAATGAATGAATAACGAACTGGTTCCAATATTCTTCTTGGTCTTAGGCCCAATCTCTTTGACCCATTGTGACAGTTTTTTTTATATTTGCTTTTTTATTTCCTCTGTCCTATATTTCTTTTTTTTCTTTCTCTTCTTCTCAGGTATGCAAATATCTCCACCCTGATTCCTTGCGGATCAAGCACTCCAGTGACCTCTTTTGGTCACTGTAAGTTGTCACCATCCCCTGTTTCCCAGATGGCAGCAGGTGTTATTTCAAACAATGGGAAAAAGTGCCCAAATTCTTTACTTTTTCCACAAACACAGGGGAAATATTCTTCCCTTACAGGAGACCCACTTTAAGGAGTGCGGCCTTCCTGCTCCCTCCTAATACCTGTTATAACTTCACATGGTTACATAGTGTCAATCTTGAAGCCAGGAAGAAAGATGGTTTCTGTAGCCTTTCACAAGTCGCTATCAGTTAAGGTCCTTGACTCCTCCCTTGATTCCAATGGCTGATTTGTTTTTGTTGTTTTTGCATGTTAGCTGGCTCCTCTCTCACTGTTGCAGTGATTCATGTCCCTAGTCATGGCCAGATACCTTTCTGGTACTTGATACCTTGCTGGATGCCCTGGCTTCCTGGGCAAATGGTGTTATTCTCCTTGGTGGAGATTTCAATCTGTCTCTTCTCCCTTCCTGCGTGGTACTTTTGTTAAGTACCAAGAAGTGTCTGCAAAGAAGGCTGTTCTACTGACTTCGAGGCAAGGGTTAGAATGCCTTCATAAACAGTCACGACAGGAGGCAGTCCTCCATGATATCATACAGGTGCATCACAATCTTCTTACTTTGCCTTATGCAAAACATAAATATTAAAAACAACATAGTGGCTGCACATTTTTTGAATTGGACAACAATTCTGGGCATTTCTTGGCACTGGCACTGCATGAAAAATGCTCCTCTTTGTTTGTTCCAGCCATAAAACCCTTTCTTGCTCACAGTCCCACCTCATCTCAGAGATATTAGATGCCTTTCATGGCTACTATACCTCTATCACTTGCCTTTATTCCTTGCAGCCCTTCCTTCACCAATACATCTTCTCCACATTGCCTCTCCTGTCTGAGGAAAGGGTTCCCACACTGGAGGAACCTTTCTCTTCCGTGGAATTGGGACTCGTTATCTTCTCCATGTCGTCTAGTAAAAGTCCAGGACTTGATGGCTACACTGCTTAGTTTTATAAGACACTCTGCCTTGAACTCCTACTCTCTCTTCTCTTAGCTTTTAATGGTATTCCCCAGCTCCCCTTCTACAATACTTTATGTGTACCTTCATCACAGGCATCCCAAAATAAGGAAGAACCCTTTCCTATGCCCTAGCTACAAACCTATCTCCTGGATAAACTCTTACATTATTTTTTTTTCTAAACTGATCGCTATTTGGTTTTTAGACCCATAAGCGCCCTTATCCTCCCTCATCAGGTGGGCTTCGTCTGCAATAAGAAAGCAAGTTATAACACTCTAAGAATTTTTTTCTGCTGTTCACTTAGCTCAGCAACATCATTTCCCATTGTTCCTGCTTTCCCTTGATGAGAAGGCCTTTGATGGGTTTTTTTTGGATGTCAGGCTCATGCAGATAGGCCTAGGGGGCCCTGATGAAGGCGCCCATAATAGCTTTGAATTCCCAGCCGCAGGTTCAGTTAAGAATATATGTCAAAGTGTCCTTTCCCTTCCACATTTGTAATGGTACTAGGCAAGGATGCCCTCTGCTGTTGCTCCTCTGTGTTTTGTGCATGAAGCACCTGCTCAATAACATTCGTCAGAATCTGGATATCAAGGGCCTCTTTGATCCTCCTCACACTTACAAATGCTTGGTGTTTGCAGGCAACTTTCTTCTTTATCTCTTCTCCCCTCTAATCTCTCTTCCAGCTCTCATGTCCACCCTACAATGCTTCTCTTCCTATAGAAATTGCAAACTTGTTTAAAAGGTAGGTCATAAATATATTGCTCCACCCCTCTGTGATTTGGCAGCTACAAGACAACTTTTGCTTTTTTTGGCAACTCAGCTCCCTCAAACATTTAGGTATTCAGGTTTATGTTGTACTCAGGGGCATAGCTAGAAACCACAGGGCACCAGTTCGAAAAATTGCTCTGGGCCCTTAAAACCACCTGACGACCCGCTTCCCCAATCCAGGATGACACCCTTACCAGGCCTTGGCCGCACAAAGATATCAGTGACTACAGCACTGATGGGACACAGTCAAGAGAATACACAACGATATAAGTGACTAACAGGCAGGGCTGGACTGTAATCGAAAATAGGCCAGGCCATTTTAAAATAAGCAGCCCATTTTTTTGGTGGAGGGCCGAATGCTGGGACCCTCACCAATCACCTTGGTTCAAGTGAGTCTACAGCTGCTGTAAAGGTACAACTCCGGTCATGTCTGTAGTGCCTCAGGCATTATGGCAGTTGGGGTTTTGCAGCAGCTGGAGAGCCAAGCATGGGTACAGCATCATCATTCCAGACCTTACAAGCAACTTCAGCTGATGGGAGAGTCAGAAGAATACACAATTATATCAGTGACCTGAGTGACATCTTCTCTGTTGTCTTTCCTTTTCTTCTTCATCTGGTCCAGACGTCAGGAGTTCTTCCAGCTACATCTTCTTTGCAGAGTCTGAGGCGCGCACATTATTGGTTCCTCACTTTGTTAGTAGATCATCATCCTCTGTATAAAGACAATAATCATGATAATCCTGCCAGACACTGTACCCTCCGAATATAATTCTGCCACACACTGTACTCTCTGAATATAATACTACCACATACTGTACCCTCTAAATATAATACCGTGACACAATGTAGCCTCTGAATATAATACTGCCCCACAGGGGGGGGGGGGGGGGGCTAACTAATATTTTAAACATTTACCCTATCTCCATTACTGAAACTGTATTGCCATAAGGAAAGCAGCACTAGATAGTGTATTCTGCTGTTCACTATGTTTTCTTCATATACAATATATTGAACATGAACATATTACAACATTTACTGCATTTTTCTCTAGTGTTCCTGCTGCCATCCCTTGTCTATTTTTAGAAGCTTAATGTGATTCTTTCTGGCTTTTTCTGGGAGGAAAAACACCTGAGAATTGTGAGTTACATCCTTGTTAGAAAAATGGTGGATGGTAGTCTAGCCCTGCCAGATTGCTCTCTTACTGCTTAGCAACCTAATGCCACCTTTTTGGTTTTTCATATAACTAATTGAATATATGTTTTTTGTTTTTATTTGAGGGATAACACAATTATAATTTTTTGTTTTAATTTATTCCATTTACTGTATGGTAAAAAGACCTTCCTTTATAATTGTATTCTCTGCATCAGTATGGTTACAGCATTGTATCATGCTTGTTTATAAAAAAAAATGCCTGGTAGATTTTGTATATGCTTTTTAAAACTTAATAAAGTATTCCTTTTTATTTGCAGATGTCTGCCAATATTAAAATTCACACAGAATTCCAAAAATTATCCCTGTTTGGCACTAGCAACAGGTTTTGAGTCTAGCAAGTGAACACACAATGGCCCTGATTTATCAATCTGTCTGAGACAGAAACTGGAGTGATTTTCCCAAGCAACCAATCACAGCTCATGTTTTATATCTTATGGAGCACTGGTAAAATGAAAGCTGAGCCGTGGTTGGTTGCTTGGGAAAATCACTCCAGTTTCTGTCTCAGACAGATTGATAAATCAGGGCCAATGGCTTTTTCGAAGCATTGTAAAAACTCTCCTGTTTGGGAGTTGCAACAGGATTGGTGTCCCAAAATAGTGAAGAAGAAATGGATTTTGTATGAAAAGCTGAAAAAGTAATTCCATGGGATCTAGACTCATTGGGGATTATTTATCAATAATGGTCTTGGCTAGATCATTTTTGCTGTTTGTCTAGATGCGTTTTTTTGGCGGTTTTGCTCCAAATTTATCATAGTGTCGCAGTGACTGTGATAAATTTCACGCAGATCTGCACCCAGATCATTTCCTACCACCGCTTTCAGGTCACGTCTACCGTGCTTCTGAGGAGCTTGTTTGTCTGTGTGTTTGGCTTTATTTGTTTTAGTTTAATTTTAAGGCACATTAATGTCTAAAGGAATGTCTGCAAAGAGAGTCTCCCTCCATTTGAATAGGGGTTTACCTTGCCACAGGCCAGGAAAAAAAAAAAAACAAGCTTTAGTGATAAAGAGACAGAGGGGGTATTTAAGAATAATGCCTGTGGTATGTGTTTTTTTACTCCTTTTTTTCATGAGTGGCTTTTTAATTCACTGCACCAAATTTACAAAAAGGTGCAAGTCGGGCTATAAATTTGGTGCAATTTCAAATGTCATATGTGTGAATTTAGGCTGCATTCACATCTCGTTTTTGGAATACAGTTCCGTATCAGGTTTTATGTAAAAAATGTATGTCTCAAAACCGGACCGAACTGTATACAACCGTGTACAACCGTATATACCTCTGTACGGTTTAAACTGTATATGGTTTGAAAACGGATGTTCGGTTGCATATGGTTTAATATGTTTTTTGAAAAAAAAAAAAAAAAACAGATATGGTTTTATGTTTGTCCTTAATTAAATAAAGTTATTTTTGTTCTATTTGTGGGAAGAACTTTCGGCGTGCACTGCGCATGTGCAAATTGCAAAACCGGATGGTGAAAACCGGATGGAACCACACGAACATACGGTTCTGTACAGTTCCCATTCACGACCATTTAACAAAAAAAAAAAAAAAAACACGTATACAGGTTATGAAAAACTGATAAAATTGTGAATGATGCAAAACGTACACAACCGGATGCTACGGTTGGCATACGGTTTTCAATGACATGTCTATACATACGGTTTGCAATACGGTTCCATGTGGTTTTTACACTGAAACCGGATACGAGAACCGTATTGTAAAAACGAGATGTGAATGTAGCCTTACCCACCATTACAGGTGAGTGTAACAGGAAGCTCTTTCAGAGATGATTACTTGTGTGTTCAACTTAATTGTACCAAATATCCAGACTTTTAAACATGTCCATCCTAGCCATATTGAAAAATGTTTCCCAAATTTTTTTTATTTATTTATTTTTTTGTCATATTTTTTATAGGAACAACACACAGAAAATGGCTGAGTGGCACCACTAAAGATTTATGTAACTAATGATGTAGACCGACAGAACTAAGGATACACTTTGTGGGTATACAGGTAAATCTCGTCCAGCGGCGGTGCTAGGATGTGCATGGATAGAAACAATAGCATTCTTGCACTCATCACAGTGGTACGAGTCAGCCGACTCCTCTCGCGGGACCTCCATCAGACAGGTAGATGCATCCAGTGTGGGGCGCACAGAGGCGACTGTCAGCGGTTTCACGCACACAGGTAATGCGCTTCTTCCAGCCTCCTGCGTAACTATCCGAATATTAAAATAATGTTAATGATTATTAAAAATGTATTAAAAAGTTTTATATATGCAAATGTGATATCGATAAAAAGTACTGATCACGGTGCAAAAAATGAGCCCTCATACCCCCCTATATACGGAAAAATGAAAAAGTTATAGGTCAGCAAAATACAGTGGTCCCTCAACATATGATATTAATTGGTTCCAGGAGAACCATCATATGTTGAAACCATCATATGTCGAGTACATATGTCTATGTAAAAATGGTAATTGGTTCTGGGGCCTCGGAAACATTGTATGTTGAATACATATCTCTATGGGAAACTGCTAATTGGTTCTGGGATAACCATTGTATGTGGAATGTATGGGGAGTGTTTAACAAACCAGGGTGCCTCCAGCTGATGCACAACTACAACTCCCAGCATGCATGTACAGCCATTGACTGTCTGGGCATGCTGGGAGTTATGGTTTTGCAACAGCTGGAGGCACACTGATAGGAAAACATGGATGTATGGGGTGTATAGTGTGTATATGTATTGTATGTGATGTGTGACATTGCATACAGTACTGTACAGTTCTTTAAATACCTTCAGGGGAGACAGAATGTCCTCCATTACGATCCTGCCGACTACAGCTCTATAGGAAAGGAAGGGGAGGGCAGCCAGCAGCTCATTGGATGCCTGCAGCAAGATGCTGCAGGCTATTGGCTATGGCGGCACTGGGGGGGCGGGGCTTACACGGAGCTCACAGTGGAAGCCTGCGTGAGTTAGCAGGACAGCATGTGAGTAACAGGAGGCAGAACGGGGCACACGGGGCACATTAAACAACCATCTGTCAGTTGCTGAAGTTATCAGCGCTGTCAGATAGCTGTTTGTACGATGGCCCCGACACACAGCAGCATCATATGTCGAGGCTGCCTTCAACATACGATGGGCTCTGAGAGGCCATCATATGTTGAAATGATCATATGTCGAGGCCATCATAAGTCGAGGGGTCACTGTAGAGGGATTTTAAATGTACTAATTTGGTTAAAAAGTTTGCGACTTTTTTAAAGCGCAACAGTAATAGAAAAGTGCATAATCATGGGTATCATTTTAATTGTATTGACCCACAGAATAAAGAAAACATGTATTTTTTACAGTAAATTGGATTGCGTGAAAGGGAAACCTTCCAAAATTTGTGAAAGGGAAACCTAAAATTTGCTAAATTGCATTTTTCTTTTCAATTTCCCCACACAAATAGTATTTTTTTTGTTGCACCATACATTTTATGGCAAAATGATTGATATAATTACAAAGGACAACTGGTCATGGAAAAAACAAGCCCTCATACTTGTCTGTGGATGAAAATATAAAAGAGTTATGATTTTTAGAAGGCGAAGAGGAAAAAACAAAACCATAAAAAAAAGTCCTTAAGGTCAAAATGGGCTGAGTCCTTAAGAGGTAAAAAAAAAAAAATGGTCTAGCAACACCAAAAGGTCAAAATTACAGATTTTAGAACTTTGAAAAAAAATAAAAATATATAGCAATTAGTGCAAAAATAACAGAAAATCGCAAATGTAGACCAAAAAAGACAATAGAACACAATGATAAATAATCCCCATGCTGTCTGTCAGAGCACAGCTTGGGTGTGCATATACCTGTCTGTTCAGATGCTATCTTGTTAATTAAACCCAGAAAATACAGGTAACTTGGCCTTAGTTGGCTATTCCACATTCATTCTCAATGCTTTTAATGTGTATTTATGTTAAAATACAGGTCAGCTCACTGCTTTTCTTAGCTTTCTTTCTTTTGAAATGTGACTTTTTAAAATATTTTATTTTGTTTTTAACCCCTTAAGGACCAAGGGCGTACAGGTACGCGTTTGCTCCCTGGTACTTAAGGACCAAGGGCGTACCTGTACGCCCGTGGGAATTTCGGTCCCTGCCGTGTGCCGGGCGGGGTCCGGACCGGGGTGACTGCTGATATCTATGTCATCAGACCCCCCATGTCGGCAATCACCGCAAATCACAAGTGAATTCACACTTGCGATTTGCGGCTATTCTGGGTCATATGGGTCTATGGTGACCCGGTGACCCGGAATATAAGGGGCATCGTGGTTGTCCAAGAGAACCACGATCCCCCTGAATGGATAGGAGTGAGGTGGCAGGGGTGCCACCCATCCTATTCCTGCTATTGGTGGTCTAGACGCGACCACCAATAGCAGATCGGGGGCGGGGGGGGATTTACTTTCGGTTTCCCCGTTCTGCCCACCCACAATAGGCGGGCAGAACGGGGAAACGCCGGACCGGCGTCGACGTCCACTTACCCCGTGGGTGAAGCTGCGGGCGACGATCGGTGTAGGAGATCGGAGTCCGGCGATGTCGTGCGGCTGGCTCCCTGGATCCGACGGAAGCCGGTAAGTTGCCTAGCAACATCTGGAGGGTACAGTTTGAGACCACTATACAGTGGTCTCTAAACTGTAACTCTCCAGATGTTGCAAAACTACAACTAATAGCATGTCCAGACAGCTGTTTGGGCATGCAGGGATTTGTAGTTTTGCAACAGCTGGAGAGCCACAGTTTGGAGATCACTGGCAGTGATCTCTAACTGTGGCCCTCCAGATGTTGCAAAACAGCAGTTTGCTGTCTGGGCATGCTGGGATTTGTAGTTTTGCAACAGCTGGAGGTCCACAGTTTGGAGATCTCTAAATTGTACCCCTCCAGATGTTGCAAACTGCAAATCCCAGCATGCCCAAACAGCAAACAGCTGTCTTGTCATGCTGGGAGTTGTAGTTGTGTACCTCCAGCTGTTGCAAAACTACATCTCCCAGTATCCCCTTCGGCGATCAGTACATGCTGGGTGTTGTAGTTTTGCAACAGCTGGAGGCACACTGGTTGGTAAATACTGAGTTAGGTAACAGAATCTAACTGAAGGTTTTCCAACCAGTGTGCCTCCAGCTGTTGCAAAAGTACAACTCCCAGCATGCACTGTCTGTCAGTGCATGCTGGGAGTTGTAGTTTTGAAACAGCTGGAGGTTTGCCCCCCCCTCCCCATGTGAATGTACAGGGTACATTCACACGGGCAGGTTTACAGTAAGTTTCCTGCTTCTAGTATGAGCTGCGGCAAATTTTTCGCCGCAGCGCATACTTCTAGTGGTATGCTCACTGTAAACCGCCGCCAGTGTATATGTACCCTAAAAACACTACACTACACTACACTAACACATAATAAAGGGTAAAACACTACATATACACCCCTTACACTGTCCCCCCCAATAAAAATGAAAAACGTATTGTACGGCATTGTTTCCAGAATGGAGCCTCCAGCTGTTGCAAAACAACAACTCACAGCATTTACGGACAGCCACTGACTGTCCAGGCATGCTGGGAGTTTAGCAACAGCTGGAGGCACCCTGTTTGGGAATCAATGGCGTAGAATACCCCTATGTCCACCCCTATGCAATCCCTAATTTAGTCCTCAAATGCGCATTGCACTCTCTCACTTCGGAGCCCTGTCGTATTTCAAGGAAACAGTTTAGGGCCACATATGGGGTATTTCCGTACTCGGGAGAAATTTCACTACAAATCTTGGGGGGCTTTTTCTCCTTTTACCCCTTATGAAAAAGAAAAGTTGGGGTCTACACCAGCCTGTTAGTGTAAAAAAAAAAAAAAAATTACACTAACATGCTGGTGTTGTCCTTTACTTTTTATTTTCACAAGAGGAAAAAGGAAAAAAACATTTGTAACACAATTTCTCCTGAGTACGGAAATACCCCATATGTGTGCGTAAAATGCTCTGCGGGGGCACAACAAGGCTCAGGAGTGAGAGCGCACCATGTACATTTGAGGCCTAAATTGGTGACTTGCACAGGGGTGGCTGATTTTACAGCGGTTCTGACATAAACGCAAAAAAAAAAAAATACCCACATGTGACTCCATTTTGGAAACTACACCCCTCACGTAATGTAATACGGGGTGCAGTGAGCATTTACGCCCCACAGGGGTCTGACAGATTTTTGGAACAGTGGTCCGTTAAAATGAAAATTTTTATTTTTCATTTGCTCAGCCCACTGTTCCAAAGATCTGTCAAACGCCAGTGGGGTGTAAATTCTCACTGCACCCCTTATTAAATTCTGTGAGGGGTGTAGTTTCCAAAATGGGGTCACATGTGGGGGGGGTCCATTGTTCTGGCACCACGGGGGTCTTTGTAAACACACATGGCCCCTGACTTCCATTCCAAATAAATTCCCTTTTCAAAAGCTTAATGGCGCTCCTTCTCTTCTGAGCATTGTAGTGTGCCAGCAGAGCACTTGACGTCCACACATGGGGTATTTCCATACTCAAGAAATGGGGTTACAAATTTTGGGGGTAATTTTCTCCTATTACTCCTATTAACTAAAAATGTTAAATTTGGGGAAAAAACAGCATTTTTGTGAATTTTTTTTTTTCATTTACACATCCGACTTTAACAAAAAGTCGTGAAATACCTGTGAGTTGTTAAGGTTTGCTGGACCCCTTGTTACATTCCTTGAGGGGTGTAGTTTCCAAAATGGTATGCCATGTGGGGGTTTTCTGCTGTTCTGGTACCATAGGGGCTTCCTAAATGTGACATGCCCCCCAAAAACCATTTCAGAAAAACTCACTCTCCAAAATCCCATTGTTGCTCCCTATATGAGGTATTTCCTTACTCAAGAAAATTTTGAGAGGATTCTTTTCCTTTTACCTCTTGTAAAAATTCAAAAACTGAGTCTACAAGAACATGCGAGTGTAAAAAATGAAGATTTAGAATTTTCTCCTTCACTTTGCTGCTATTCCTGTGAAACACCTAAAGGGTTAACACACTTACGGAATGTAATTTTGAATACTTTGAGGGGTGTAGTTTTTATAGTGGGATATTTCTAATAGGAAGGTCCTTCAAATCTACTTGAAACCTGAACTGGTCCATGAAAAATTCCGATGTTGAAAATTTGGTGAAAAATTGGAAAATTGCTGCTGAACTTTGAAGCCCTCTGGTGTCGTCCAAAAGTAAAAACATGTCAACTTTATGATGCAAACATAAAGTAGACATATTGTATTTGTGAATCAAAATATTATTTATTTAGAATGTCTATTTTCCTTACAAGCAGAGAGCTTCAAAATTAGAAAAATGCAACATTTTCAATTTTTTCATCACATTTTTTAATTTTTCACTAAGAAATGGTGCAAGTATCGACAAAATTTTTACCAATAACATAAAGTAGAATATGTCACGAAAAAGCTATCTTGGAATCAGAATGATAGGTAAAAGCATCTCAGAGTTATTAATGCTTAAAGTGAAAGTGGTCAGATGTGCAAAAACGCTCTGGTCCTACAGTGAAAATTGGCCTGGTCTTTAAGGGGTGAAGGGTTTGTTCTGAAAGGATTTGTAGTGCACCAACCGGACATAGTAATGCAGGTGATAGGTTGCTGTCTGAGGTCAGCTCACTGCTCTATGCTTTGCTCAGCTTTATTTCTATTGGATTTTTGAAGGCTTTATGGGATCAGTAGTTCCTGTACACTGTCCTCTCTCAGCTTTCTTGTTAAGATGGCGGCAGTAATACAGTGCATAGGGTTCTATCAACCTCTTAAACCCCCACCTAAACTGTCTTCTGGCCTGGGAGCTGTATGTCACATAAATGCAAACAATGATTGGCTAATCTGAGTTCATGTGATCTTGCTGCTAGCTGTAGGATATGCTGGGCCACCCTGACGTCATCTTAGCGTTCCTAGTACTTCCTCCTTTCATTTAGTCACAATGCCATGGGGAAGATTTATCAAAATCTGTGCAAAGGAAAAGTTGCCCAGTTGACCATAGCAACCAATCAGATTGCTTCTTTCATTTTGCAGAGGCCTTGTTAAAAATGAAATAAGCGAGCTGATTGGTTACTATGGGCAACTGGGCAACTTTTTCTCTGCACAGATTTTGATAACCCCCCCCCCCCCCCCCCCATGCGTTTTCTGTTCCTGGTAAAGTTTAAATGCTCAGTAATTGATTTTACCCAATTTCATGAGCAAAACCAAGTTCGCTGGGCTCATCACTTATTCTAATATATTCATATAATTTCAGAATAAGGCACTCTAGTTAATGCTAACTACAGCTAAGTATTTTTTATTTAAGATCATATAAGTATGAATTTTGTGAGTGACAGAAAGTGTGTAGTCTAAATATTGGTCTAAAAATGCATATTTAAATATCATTGTAAGTCTGATTCTCTACCAGAAAATGAAATATGAATCCATTTTATGAATTAGTAGAAATACATATTGGAAAACATACAATCTATATCACAAAATGGCAGCAATAATTTCAGAGTTTAATTATATTGAATGAAGTATAAAGAATGTTTTATTGAGAGGTAACACAAATGAAAATGAATGAATACGGACAGATGTAGCAGAGTTGTCAGTCACACTTGGTGGATTAATGCAAAACAACTCTGCTACATCTGGAAGGCTAAGAAGAAGGGTGTGAGAATGATTTCATGAATCTAAGACATATGCATTGCAAGTTAGTTAATATGATGTCTTTACTGTACACCAGTGAAGCACACTAAGACTAGGTCCACACAGTGTATTTTCATGAATGTTTTATTTCTAAAAATTAGTCTGCAAAACCGCAGATAAATTGCATTTGCATTTTTAACATTATTGCTCTATGTAAGACTGATGTTACGCCGAGCGCTCCGGGTCCCCGCTCCTCCCCGGAGCGCTCGCTTCTCTCTCGCTACCGCAGCGCTCCGGGCAGCTCCACTGACCCGGTGCGCTGCGATACCGTCTCCAGCCGGGATGCGATTCGCGATGCGGGTAGCGCCCGCTCGCGATGCGCACCCCGGCTCCCGTACCTGACTCGCTCTCCGTCTGTCCTGTCCCGGCGCGCGCGGCCCCGCTCCCTAGGGCACGCGCGCGCCGGGTCTCTGCGATTTAAAGGGCCACTGCGCCGCTGATTGGCGCAGTGGTTCCAATTAGTGTGTTCACCTGTGCACTCCCTATTTATACTTCACTTCCCCTTCACTCCCTCGCCGGATCTTGTTGCCATTGTGCCAGTGAAAGCGTTTCCTTGTGTGTTCCTAGCCTGTGTTCCAGACCTCCTGCCGTTGCCCCCGACTACGATCCTTGCTGCCTGCCCCGACCTTCTGCTACGTCCGACCTTGCTTCTGTCTACTCCCTTGTACCGCGCCTATCTTCAGCAGTCAGAGAGGTTGAGCCGTTGCTAGCGGATACGACCTGGTCACTACCGCCGCAGCAAGACCATCCCGCTTTGCGGCGGGCTCTGGTGAAAACCAGTAGTGACTTAGAACCGATCCACTAGCACGGTCCACGCCAATCCCTCTCTGGCACAGAGGATCCACTACCTGCCAGCCGGCATCGTGACAGTAGATCCGGCCATGGATCCCGCTGAAGTTCCTCTGCCAGTTGTCGCCGACCTCACCACGGTGGTCGCCCAGCAGTCACAACAGATAGCGCAACAAGGTCAACAGCTGTCTCAACTGACCGTGATGCTACAGCAGCTACTACCACAGCTTCAGCAATCATCTCCTCCGCCAGCTCCTGCACCTCCTCCGCAGCGAGTGGCCGCTTCTGGTCTACGACTATCCTTGCCGGATAAATTTGATGGGGACTCTAAATTCTGCCGTGGCTTTCTTTCCCAATGTTCCCTGCACTTGGAGATGATGTCGGACCAGTTTCCTACTGAAAGGTCTAAGGTGGCTTTCGTAGTCAGCCTTCTGTCTGGAAAAGCTCTGTCATGGGCCACACCGCTCTGGGACCGCAATGACCCCGTCACTGCCTCTATACACTCCTTCTTCTCGGAAATTCGAAGTGTCTTTGAGGAACCTGCCCGAGCCTCTTCTGCTGAGACTGCCCTGTTGAACCTGGTCCAGGGTAATTCTTCCGTTGGCGAGTACGCCGTACAATTCCGTACTCTTGCTTCAGAATTATCCTGGAATAATGAGGCCCTCTGCGCGACCTTTAAAAAAGGCCTATCCAGCAACATTAAAGATGTTCTGGCCGCACGAGAAATCCCTGCTAACCTACATGAACTCATCCATCTTGCCACTCACATTGACATGCGTTTTTCCGAAAGGCGTCAGGAGCTCCGCCAGGATATGGACTTTGTTCGCACAAGGCGTTTTTTCTCCCCGGCTCCTCTCTCCTCTGGTCCCCTGCAATCCGTTCCTGTGCCTCCCGCCGTGGAGGCTATGCAGGTCGACCGGTCTCGCCTGACACCTCAAGAGAGGACACGACGCCGCATGGAGAATCTCTGCCTGTACTGTGCCAGTACCGAACACTTCCTGAAGGATTGTCCTATCCGTCCTCCCCGCCTGGAAAGACGTACGCTGACTCCGCACAAAGGTGAGACAGTCCTTGATGTCTACTCTGCTTCTCCACGTCTTACTGTGCCTGTGCGGATATCTGCCTCTGCCTTATCCTTCTCTACTATGGCCTTCTTGGATTCCGGATCTGCAGGAAATTTTATTTTGGCCTCTCTCGTCAACAGGTTCAACATCCCAGTGACCAGTCTCGCCAGACCCCTATACATCAATTGTGTAAACAATGAAAGAGTGGACTGTACCATACGTTTCCGCACGGAACCCCTTCTAATGTGCATCGGACCTCATCACGAGAAGATTGAATTTTTGGTCCTCCCCAATTGCACTTCCGAAATCCTCCTTGGACTACCCTGGCTTCAACTCCATTCCCCAACCCTGGATTGGTCCACTGGGGAGATCAAGAGTTGGGGGCCCTCTTGTTTCAAGGACTGCCTAAAGCCGGTTCCCAGTACCCCTTGCCGTGACTCTGTGGTTCCCCCTGTAACCGGTCTCCCTAAGGCCTATATGGACTTTGCGGATGTTTTTTGCAAAAAACAAGCTGAGACTCTACCTCCTCACAGGCCTTATGATTGTCCTATTGACCTCCTCCCGGGCACTACTCCACCCCGGGGCAGAATCTATCCTCTGTCCGCCCCGGAGACTCTTGCTATGTCGGAGTACATCCAGGAAAATTTAAAAAAAGGCTTTATCCGTAAATCCTCCTCTCCTGCCGGAGCCGGATTTTTCTTTGTGTCCAAAAAAGATGGCTCTCTACGTCCTTGCATTGACTACCGCGGTCTTAATAAAATCACGGTAAAGAACCGCTACCCCCTACCCCTCATCTCTGAACTCTTTGATCGCCTCCAAGGTGCCCACATCTTTACTAAACTGGACTTAAGAGGTGCTTATAATCTCATCCGCATCAGAGAGGGGGATGAATGGAAAACGGCATTTAACACTAGAGATGGACACTTTGAGTATCTGGTCATGCCCTTTGGCCTGTGCAACGCCCCTGCCGTCTTCCAAGACTTTGTTAATGAAATTTTTCGTGATCTCTTATACTCCTGTGTTGTTGTATATCTGGACGATATCCTGATTTTTTCTGCCAATCTAGAAGAACACCGCCAGCATGTCCGTATGGTTCTTCAGAAACTTCGTGACAATCAACTTTATGCCAAGATAGAGAAATGTCTGTTTGAATGTCAATCTCTTCCTTTCCTAGGATACTTGGTCTCTGGCCAGGGACTACAAATGGATCCAGACAAACTCTCTGCCGTCTTAGATTGGCCACGCCCCTCCGGACTCCGTGCTATCCAACGTTTTTTGGGGTTCGCCAATTATTACAGGCAATTTATTCCACATTTTTCTACCGTTGTGGCCCCTATCGTGGCTTTAACCAAAAAAAATGCCAATCCCAAGTCTTGGCCTCCTCAAGCGGAAGACGCCTTTAAACGGCTCAAGTCTGCCTTTTCTTCGGCTCCCGTGCTCTCCAGACCTGACCCTTCTAAACCCTTCCTATTGGAGGTTGATGCCTCCTCTGTAGGAGCTGGAGCGGTCCTTCTACAAAAAAATTCTTCCGGGCATGCTGTTACTTGTGGTTTTTTTCTAGGACCTTCTCTCCGGCGGAGAGAAACTACTCCATCGGGGATCGAGAGCTTCTAGCCATTAAATTAGCACTTGAGGAATGGAGGCATCTGCTGGAGGGATCAAGATTTCCAGTTATTATTTACACCGATCACAAGAACCTCTCCTATCTCCAGTCTGCCCAACGGCTGAATCCTCGCCAGGCCAGGTGGTCTCTGTTCTTTGCCCGATTTAATTTTGAAATTCACTTTCGGCCTGCCGATAAGAACATTAGGGCCGATGCTCTCTCTCGTTCCTCGGATGCCTCGGAAGTTGAACTCTCTCCGCAACACATCATTCCTCCTGACTGCCTGATTTCCACTTCTCCAGCCTCCATCAGGCAAACTCCTCCAGGAAAGACCTTCGTCTCTCCACGTCAACGCCTCGGAATCCTCAAATGGGGTCACTCCTCCCATCTCGCAGGTCATGTAGGCATCAAGAAATCTGTGCAACTCATCTCTCGCTTCTATTGGTGGCCGACTCTGGAGACGGATGTCGTGGACTTTGTGCGAGCCTGCACTGTCTGTGCCCGGGATAAGACTCCTCGCCAGAAGCCCGCTGGTTTTCTTCATCCTCTGCCTGTCCCCGAACAGCCTTGGTCTCTGATTGGTATGGATTTTATTACAGACCTACCCCCATCCCGTGGCAACACTGTTGTTTGGGTGGTCGTTGATCGATTCTCCAAGATGGCACATTTCATCCCTCTTCCTGGTCTTCCTTCAGCGCCTCAGTTGGCTAAACAATTTTTTGTACACATTTTTCGTCTTCACGGGTTGCCCACACAGATAGTCTCGGATAGAGGCGTCCAATTCGTGTCAAAATTCTGGAGGGCTCTCTGTAAACAACTCAAGATTAAATTAAACTTTTCTTCTGCATATCATCCTCAATCCAATGGACAAGTGGAAAGAATTAACCAGGTCTTGGGTGATTATTTACGACATTTTGTTTCCTCCCGCCAGGATGATTGGGCAGATCTTCTACCATGGGCCGAATTCTCGTATAACTTTAGAGTCTCTGAATCTTCCTCCAAATCCCCATTTTTCGTGGTGTACGGCCGTCACCCTCTTCCCCCCCTCCCTACTCCCTTGCCCTCTGGTTTGCCCGCTGTAGATGAAGTGACTCGTGATCTTTCCATCATATGGAAAGAGACCCAAGATTCTCTTTTACAGGCTTCATCTCGCATGAAAAAGTTTGCCGATAAGAAAAGAAGAGCTCCCCCCATTTTTGCTCCCGGAGACAAGGTATGGCTCTCCGCTAAATATGTCCGCTTTCGTGTCCCCAGTTACAAACTGGGTCCACGCTATCTTGGTCCTTTCAAAGTCTTGTGCCAAATTAATCCTGTCTCTTACAAACTTCTTCTTCCTCCTTCTCTCCGTATTCCTAATGCCTTTCATGTCTCTCTTCTTAAACCACTCATCATCAACCGTTTCTCTCCCAAGTTAGTTTCTCCCACTCCTGTCTCCGGTTCTTCTGACGTCTTCTCGGTGAAAGAGATACTGGCCTCCAAGACGATCAGAGGAAAAAAGTTCTTTTTGGTGGATTGGGAGGGCTGTGGACCTGAAGAGAGATCCTGGGAACCTGAGGACAACATCCTAGACAAAAGTCTGCTCCTCAGGTTCTCAGGCTCTAAGAAGAGGGGGAGACCCAAGGGGGGGGTACTGTTACGCCGAGCGCTCCGGGTCCCCGCTCCTCCCCGGAGCGCTCGCTTCTCTCTCGCTACCGCAGCGCTCCGGGCAGCTCCACTGACCCGGTGCGCTGCGATACCGTCTCCAGCCGGGATGCGATTCGCGATGCGGGTAGCGCCCGCTCGCGATGCGCACCCCGGCTCCCGTACCTGACTCGCTCTCCGTCTGTCCTGTCCCGGCGCGCGCGGCCCCGCTCCCTAGGGCGCGCGCGCGCCGGGTCTCTGCGATTTAAAGGGCCACTGCGCCGCTGATTGGCGCAGTGGTTCCAATTAGTGTGTTCACCTGTGCACTCCCTATTTATACTTCACTTCCCCTTCACTCCCTCGCCGGATCTTGTTGCCATTGTGCCAGTGAAAGCGTTTCCTTGTGTGTTCCTAGCCTGTGTTCCAGACCTCCTGCCGTTGCCCCCGACTACGATCCTTGCTGCCTGCCCCGACCTTCTGCTAAGTCCGACCTTGCTTCTGTCTACTCCCTTGTACCGCGCCTATCTTCAGCAGTCAGAGAGGTTGAGCCGTTGCTAGTGGATACGACCTGGTCACTACCGCCGCAGCAAGACCATCCCGCTTTGCGGCGGGCTCTGGTGAAAACCAGTAGTGACTTAGAACCGATCCACTAGCACGGTCCACGCCAATCCCTCTCTGGCACAGAGGATCCACTACCTGCCAGCCGGCATCGTGACAACTGACATGTCACTTATTTATGTTGCTGTAAAAAATGTGTCCATATTGTTACATGTTATGTTCACAAACAACCACTTTTTCATAGACTTAAATAAAAACTTCTGAAAAAATACTAGGTGAACATTGCCTTGAGCATGAGTGCATTCTAAATGTTTACATACACAGGTATGTCCTTTCTCAATGAATTTCTAAATACACTGCTCAAAAAAATAAAGGGGTCACTAAGATAACACATCCTAGATCTGAATGAATAAACTAATGAAATACTTTTGTCTTTACTTAGTTGAATGTGCTGACAACAAAATCACACAAAAATTATCAATGGAAATCAAATTTGTCAACCCATGGAGGTCTGGATATGGAGTCACACTTAAAATCAAAATGTAGTGTGGAAAACCACACTACAGGCTGATCCAACTTTGATATAATGTCCTTAAAACAAGTCAAAATGAGGATCAGTAGTGTGTGTTGCCTCCACTTGCCCGTATGACCTCCCTACAACACCTGGGCATGCTCCTGATGAGATGGTGAATGGTCTCCTGAGGGATCTCCTCCCAGACCGGGACTATAGCATCCGCCCTCTCCTGGACAGTCTGTGGTGCAACGTGCAGTTTTGGGATGGAGCGAGACGTGATGTCCCAGATGTCAATCGGATTCAGGTCTGGGGAACGGGCAAGACAGTCCATGGCATCAATGCCTTCCTCTTGCAGGAACTGCTGACACACTCCAGCCACATGAGGTCTAGCATTGTCTTGCATTAGGAGGAACCCAGGGACAACCGCACCAGCATAAGGTCTCACAAGAGGTCTGAGGATCTCATCTCGGTACCTAATGGCAGTTAGGCTACCTCTGGTAAGCACATAGAGGGCTGTGCGACCCCCCAAAGAAATGCCATCCCACACCATTACTGGCCCACCGCCAAACCGGTCATGGTGGTGGATGTTGCAGGCAGAATAACGTTCTCCATGGTGTCTCCAGACTCTGTCACGTCTGTCACATGTGCTCAGTGTGAACCTGCTTTCATCTGTGAAGATCACAGGGGCCAGTGGCAAATTTGCCAATATTGGTGTTCTCTGGTAAATGCCAAACATCCTGCACAGTGTTGGGCTGTAAGTACAACCCCCACCTGTGGATGTCTGGCCCTCATACCACCCTCATGGAGTCTGTTTCTGACCGTTTGAATGGACACATTCACATTTGTGGCCTGCTGGAGGTAATTTTGCAGGGCTCTGGCAGTGCTCCTCCTGCGGTCTTGCTGCTGGGTTGTTGCCCTCCTTCGGCCTCCTCCTCGTCTCCTGACGTACTGGCTTTTCTCATGGTAGTGCCTCCATGGTCTGGACACTACGCTGACAGACAGAGCAAACTTTCTCACATTGATGTGCTATCCTGGATGAGCTGCACTACCTGAGCCACTTGTGTGGGTTGTAGACTCCATCTTATGCTACCACTAGTGTGAAAGCACCGCCAGCATTCAAAAATGACACAAACATCAGCCAGGAAGCATAGGAACTGAGAAGTGGTCTGTGGTTACCACCTGCAGAACCATTCCTTTATTGGGGTGTCTTGCTAATTGCCTATAATTTCCACCTGTTGTCTGTTCCATTTGCACAACAGCATGTGAAATTGATTGTCAATCAGTGTTGCTTCCTGAGTGGACAGTGTAATTTCACAGAAGTGTGATTGACAAACACAGTTACATTGTGTTGTTTAAGTGTTCCCACAGTGTACATTCTGAGATGTCTAGTGTGAGATTATGAGATTCTTACAACATTGTTTCCTGACATTTGATGTATATGCTTTGTTTGTCTATGTTTCTGTAAAAGTAAAGCTAAGTAATAAGCTAAGGGGTGAGCATACGATGACGATTCATTCAACTACTTTGTCTTATTGACAAAGTATTGTATCATTTCTCTCTATTTTTTAAAGGAACATTTCCAATAATATTGTTTAATAACTTATTAGCCACTTGCATACCGCCAAAAGACTGTCCAGCATGTTTGTTCCTGAATATCCTTGCAAAATCTGCTGCTACATGAAAACTGTACAGCTGCAAGAGTAGAGGGCTGGCTATCAAAGTCAGCTGGACGGATGGTAATCCGTTCCAAATGGAGCATCGTTTGTTGAAACCATCGTATGTTGAGCGATCTGTGCAATGTAAAGTATAGGACAGTGGTCTACTATCTGCGGACCTAAAAATGTTGCAAAACTACAACACCCAGCATGCCCGGACAGCCAACCGTTGTCCGGGCATGCTGGGAGTTGTAGTTTTGCAACATCTGGAGGTCTGCAGGTTGAAGACCACTGGTAGAGGAAGTTGTACTCACGTGTCCCCGCCACTCCGGACCGTCCCCACTCGTCACTGCTGCCCTGGATGTCGCCTTCCATCGCTGTCGCCATCCCCGACGCTCCGGCAAGGCCTCTGCTTCCCCGGCATCCTCGCTCTCCGTCGCCGCCATCACGTCGCTACGCACGCCGCTCCTATTGGATGACGGGACGGCGTACGCAGCAATGTGATGACGACGATGGAGAGCGCCGACGATGTAGAGGATCCCGAAGAGGATGCGCCGGAGCCCCGAGGACATGTGAGTGATGGTCAGCGGACCACACAGGGCACCGTATACGGCTATCCAGTGGCAGCTGAAGCAGTCAGTGCTGCCTTCAACATGCGATGACCTCTGAGAGGCCATTGTATGTTGAAATGATCGTATGTCGGGGCCATCGTAGGTCGGGGAGTCACTGTATATAGAAAAAAGCAAAGGCGCCCCATAGTGGAGTATCACTGGTATAATGATAAACCAGGGGTGGGGGAGGGGTGAGCAGCCGCTTACCGCTACAACTTGTGTACCTGCATACCCAACAATTGAAAACGTTTGTGTTGACACAATGTCCCATCTGCAGCCTTCCTGGTAGGTAGATACAACCTAGAAGGAGCTTCAAAGTGGCTCAGGAAGCAGGTACGTGAAACTAATTTCTTCAGGCATGACAGGTAGGGCACACCCTCTCGTATATATATACCGGAGGGTATTAACCCTTACAGCATAAGTTAACAATTAAACTCCCAGTAAACACTTTACAACATTAATAGAAAAATCTATATAAATACATCGCACATACACATATCGCCAAATGAACATACAACATATTGCACTGAATTAACGGATCACAAATCCAATTACACACAACATAAAAATGCATCAAAAACACTAGTCCTTGTTCACATTATACATCCAAAAAAAAAATCACATAAAAAATACAAATGTACAAATAATAACATTCCTAAACATACCCCTAATGTCACCTTTGGGCGTCCAAAAAATTTTAAATATATGATTGCACCTAGTAGGTTGAAAAAAGAGAACACCTTTGAGACTGTTGTTCAGACTGTCCCTAGTTGTGCCCCGTGTTATAAAAATTGTTGTCTTTGTTGTACTTCGATTACGAAGACATTAGGTTTTTCATCACTCCAGACAAAAAATAACTATGAAGTGAAAGGTAACTTGACCTGTGAGACTAATTATGTAATCTATTTGTCATCTTGTGACTGCAATTTGCAATACGTGGGTCACAACGTACAGACGATGCGATCCCGTATTAATAAACACAGTTGGAACATCAAACATAGCTTCATAAGCCATAGTTTCTCAAGACACTACAGTAACTAATCCTAATAATTCTATGGCTTCCTTAAATTTAACTATTTTAGAATCCATTCCTGTGGATGTGCCAATGTCTAACTAACTGCGAATCCTTTTGGATTCACAAGGTGTTGACGTTGGTTTTATACGGTTTAAATTAAACCATTGAAAATGTCCGCTGATGTACTATTGTTGATATTACTGTTCTCTGTGTTTTTTATATTTTTTATTTTTAGGATGTTATTGTTTGAACTTTTGTATTTTTTATGTAATTTTTTTCTAGAATGTATAATGTGAACAAGGACTAGCATTTTTTATGCATTTTTATGTTGTGTGTAATAAGTAATATTGTGATCCGTTAATTCAGTGAACTATATTGTATGTTCATTTGGCGATATGTGTATGTGCGATGTATTTATATAGATTTTTCTATTAATGCTGTAAAGTGTATACTGGAAGTTTAACCTGTTAAGGACCAAGGACGTATCGCTACGTCCTGAGTCCTTTCCCTTTCTATAACGCGGGGCCACGGCTTCATAGCAGGTCAGGCCCGGCCTCTAACAAAGGCTGGGACCCGTGGCTAATAACGTGCAGCACTGATCGCGGTGCCGCGCGCTATTAACCCTTCAGACGTGGCGTTCAAAGTTGAACGCCGCATCTAAAGTGAAAGTGAAACAATGCCGGTTAGCTCAGGGGGCTGTTCGAGATTGCCGCAGCTTACAAGACAGCTGGAGGATCCCTACCTGCCTCCATGCCGTCCGATCGCTGAATGACTGCTCAGTGCGTGAGATCCAGGCATGAGCAGTCAAGCGGCAGAATCATTGATCACTGGTTTCCTATGAGAAACCAGTGATCAATGTAAAAGATCAGTGTGTGCAGTGTTATAGTCCCCTATGGGAGCTATAACATTGCAAAAAAAAGTGAATAAAGATAATTTAACCCCTCCCCTAATAAAATTTTGACTCACCCCCCTTTTCCCATTTAAAAAAAAAACTGTGTAAATTAAAATAATCATACATGGTATCACCGCGTGCGGAAATGTCCGAATTATAAAAATATATAATTAATTAAACTGCATGGTCAATGGCGTACGCGCAAAAAAATTCCAAAGTCCAAAATAGTGTACTTTTGGTCACTTTTCATATCATAAAAAAATGAATGATTCAAGATTAATAAGTCCGATCAATACAAAAAGGGTACCCTTAAAAACTTCAGATCACGGCGCAAAAAATTAGCCCTCATATCACCCCATATGCAGAAAAATGAAAAAGTTATAGGGATCAGAAAATGACGATTTTAAACGTATAAATTTTCCTGCATGTAGTTATGATTTTTTTCAGAAGTACGACAAAATCAAACCTATTTAATCGTATGGACCTACAGAATAAAGAGAATTCTTTATCGGCGTAGGAACAGAAGCCCCCAAAAGTTACAAAATGGCGTTTTTTTTTTTCAATTTTGTCTTACAATGATTTTTTCTGTTTTGCCGTAGATTTTTGGGTAAAATGACTGATGTCATTAAAAAGTAGAACTGGTGGTGCAAAAAATAAGCCATCACATGGATTTTTAGGTGCAAAATTGAAAGAGTTTTTAAAAGATAAGGAGGAAAAAATGAAAGTGCAAAAACGGAAAAAACCTTAAGGGGTTAATTGTTAACTTATGCTGTAAGGGTTAATACCCTTCCGGTATATATACGAGAGGGTTTGCCCTACCTGTCATGACTGAAGAAGCTGCACATGCGCAGCGAAACCCATTGCATCCTGGTGCAAATAATGTCTTTGTTTCAAGTACTGCGACTCCAGCTCCATACATCCCGATCAGCACCAAGGTTATTCCTGTGCCACTTTGAAGCTTCTTCTAGATAGAAAAAAGAAGGAAGAAATGGTTTATTACTGTTCCCTTCATTCCTAATCATTGTATACAGTATTTCTTGAGCAATGTGTACACAGCCCAGCAGGCAACCATAATGATTCCTGCTACCATTCTGATGGTCATGGGGATGTTGAGTACCAGTTACAGCTGTGGGGGGATACTGGATCTTAGCATACCCAGAACTGCACTGCAGAGAGTGTAAGGGGGCTGCATATTACTTGTTATTGCATTACTTGTTCTAGAGGGGAATACCCCAACAACTCCTCAAGTTGAAATGTTCTGCTGATGCATTTCAGTGATTATCTTGTAGCAAAATTATGTGGCATGCTGTATCACATGCTATATCATGAAGGTACTCTTGCATAGATGCCGGGGAGAGAGTATCATGAAGGTACTCTCTCCCCGACCCATACCCCTGCTCCAGATGTAACCACGCAATAAAGAAAACTTTCTTTGGCATGAAACTGGGTGAGTGCGACATTATTTCTTCTCTTCATTTTGTTGTACCTTTGTTTCCATGTAAGAGCACCCCCGACACTGCCGCATCACCGTCTGCTGCCATCCACCGTCCACTCTAGCCTTTAAGGACCATATACCACACTACAAGTGACGGCACTCTATCTCCTCCTACCACTCTTGCATAGATGCATTGTTTCTGCTGGAGAATACAGTGCCTCTCGGAAGCACCACTTTTTTATAGGTTCATATTGTGCAGCCATAGCACATTCACACACCTCCAAACACTTAAAAGGGGTATTCCAGGATTTTTTTTTCAATTGACTATACTACAGGGGCTGTAAATGTACTGTAGTTTATAATATAGTGTCTGTACCTGTGTTTGTTGACTGGTCTTGCAACTCATAAGTCATCTTCACCCGATGTTTATTTTTAACAGCATATAAAATGAATGTTGTCTCAGGTTTTCCCAGGTTGTAGTGTGGCCTGAGACATTACATCATGAGTCAGATGTTCAAAGGGAGCCTGTCTGCTTCAATAGGTGGAGTGACTGCTAGGTGGGGGGGGAGATCATTCTCTGCAGGGTATTGTCTAAGGTGCTTCAATGGGTAGGGTTACTGATGTGTGGGAGGGAGAAAAGTGACCTCACACTTACAACCAAGGGATCTTGGGACAACAGGAAATAACCCTTTCACAAAAGGAAATCAGCAGCATTATGGAGGACTCACAACACAGCTATTTAGCACAAAGACAGGCATGAATCTTTCTTAAGCATGTCCATTACTGTCTGGCAGGTAATTGTTTAAATAACCATATAGTGGACAACCACTTTAAGGCCCACACACACTATGGAATTAAGAATCTGGTGCAGCAGCCTTCCATTGTTTTCAAGTGGATTCTACTGCACTATGCACACTGATTCTCAACCGCAGAAATTCTATGTCCATACAGGTATTTGAAAACATGTACAATAATATGCATCAATCACTTTACTGTCAATAAACACTATTCCTTTACTACATAAAAAAACATCCAGGTTGCTTTGTTGTTTATAGCAATGGTAATTCATGCGCCTTTTTTGTTGGTGTTCATAGAGTGTAGTAAAAGTGCATCAATTATATACACATAAATAAGAATTGCATTAATTCGACCCATTATTTAAATCACTATGGAGGCAGAATGTAGTGGTCGCTCACCACTCTAACACATTACTAAAAGCAATAAGTCAATTCTCATAAAAGGATCTTGCAGTCCCTAATCATCCAGAGTGCCTATTAGCCCACTCACAGTATCTAAGAAGTATGTCTTAAATTTACCGCATGTCCAGTACAAAACAAAGCAATCCAGCTATCAGTATATCACATTATGCTTTGTGTATGTCTCCATGGTAATTGCTAACCAATGGCTCATACTAAACCAGTGTCCATACTGCAGGCTATTTCAGCACCACATATTGTATATTGCGCCCTTTTTCATCATCCACATTTAGTTACATAGTTGCATAGTTTGGATGGTTGAAAAAAGACATCCGTCCATCAAGTTTAACCAAGGAATTGAAGAGAAGGGGTATGGCTGGATGAAGGGGAAGGGATGTGATTATTTCTTAAAGTGGTTATTGTTAAAAATTGTGGTTATTGTTAAACATTGCATTAAACATTGCTGGGTGCTCAGGATTAGTGTTAAGCAATGTTTTCAAAAATTCTCTTTAGCAGCTATGTGGAATACAGTGACCCCCCAAAATATGATGAAATCGACATACGATGGCCTCTCAGAGGCCATCGCATGTCGATGTCAGCATCGACATACGATGCTTTTTTATGTGGGGGCCATCGCATTAAGTGCTATCCGGCAGCGCCAAATGCTTAAGCTGCTGCCGGATAGCAGCTTTATGTTCCCCGTGTGGTGCGGTGAGTATTACTTGCCCCTCCACAATGCTCCGGGGTGCCCTCCGGGTCCAGCGCTGGTCTTCCGGTGTGTTCTCGGCCCTCTCCGATGACGTCAATACGCTGCTGCGCACGTCATCCAATAGGAATGGCGTACGCAGCGGCCTAATGACGTCGCTACGCAGGCCCAGTAAGGCCTTGCGGAAAAAAACAGAGGACAGGAGAAGACAGCAGAGGACCGGAAAAGACAGCAGAGGACCGGAGAAGACAGCGGAGGACCAGAGAAGACAGCGGAGAGCCCAGCGGAGGCCCGGGGACACCATCTCGAGCGGCGGGGACAGGTGAGTAAAGCTTCCTATACTTTACATTGCACGAATCCCTCAACATACGATGGATTCGACAAACGATTGCTCGTTTGGAACGAATTACTATTGTATGTTGAGGGACCACTGTATTTAAAAAAAAAAAGTTCAGTTCTGGGTTTATAATTTTGATGCAAAGCAGGAACTAGAACCTTTATAGGTTTCCCTGGGCTATTTTTTTCTGGACTAGCGAAAAAAGATTTCCTCTGATTAACCATGTTACCATTTTATTAAATAATAAAATAAAAATCTTGCAGGTACCTAGTGTGAACAGGTACTGACATAATAATGTAGTAATTATAGGGGTATTCCAGGATTTTTTTTTTTATTTGACTATGCTACAGGGGCTGTAAAGTTAGAGTAGTTCGTAATATAGTGTCTGTACCTGTGTGTGACGCTTTTCTCACAATTCTTCTGTAATTGTCACCCCAATATTTATTTTTTACCAGCATACAAAATGACTGTTGTCTCTGATTTTTCCCAGCTTGCAATGCTGCTGAGACCTGACTCACTAGTCAGCTGATGACAGGGAGCCTGTCTGCTTCAATGGGTGGAGGGATCAATCTGCAACTAATGCAACAGCTGTAGGCACCCTGATTGAAAACCACAGGTCTTTTGTTTCAATGGGTGGGGTGGCTGATGTGTGGGAGGGAGGAAAATTGAATTGTGGGATTTGTAGTCAAAAAAAGAAAAATCAAACAGGAAATACAAGTTCACAAAAAGCTAGCCACAGTGTTATGGTAATCTCATGACAAAGCCATTTAGCCCTAAGACAAGCGCAGATCCTTCCTAAGCATGTCCATTACTGCCTGCCAGGTACGTACTAAAATCACTTTATGGTGGAGAACCCCTTTAACACTAGCCTTTTATTGGCTAGTGCTAAACCCTTGCTTAAAGGAGATCTCTGGAAAAAAATAACTTATCCTTTATCTACAGGATAGGGGATACGTAGCTGATCATGTGGGGTCCAACCGCTGGGGCCCCCCGCTATAACCGGGACGGGACCTGGCTCTCAGTGAGCACGTACTGGATGCATTCATTCCTATGGGATCACCAAAAAGATCTGAGTACAGCTCTTGGGCATCATCAAATTTTTCATAGAAATGAATGCAGCTCGTTGCGTCTACCGGTAGATGACACGTGCTCCTCACTGATCGCCGGGTTTCCGTACCATTGATCGCGGGGAGCCCCAGCTTTTGGACCCCCGCGATCAGCTACTTATCCCCTATCTTGTCAATAGGGGATAAGTTATTTTTGCTAGATTACTCCTTTAATATTGGACACCATCTATCAAACAGCTTCTGCTACTAAGCCAAAAATAAGTACAAAAAAATAAAAAATAATATTTTTTAATTAATATTTATTTATCTTCCTGTAAGATAAATAAACAAAATAAAGTTAAAAAAATTAACAAAAAACAATATTTACCTCTCCATCCCTTCTCCCAGCAGCAGAAACCTGCTAGAAGATGACAATTTTAAACGTATACATTTTCCTGCATGTAGTTGATTTTTTCCCGAAGTACGACAATATCCAACCTATATAAGTAGGATATCATTTTAACAGTATCGACCTACAGAATAAAGATAATGTGTTATTTTTACCGAAAAACGGAAGCCCCCAAAATTACAAAATTTAATTTTTTCTTCAATTTTGTTGCACAATGATTTTTTTTCCCTTTTCACCATGAATTTTTTGGTAAAATAACTAATGTCACTGCAAAGTAGAATTGGTGGCACAAAAAATAAGCCATCATACATAATTGTATGTGCAAAATTGAAAGTGTTATGATTTTTAGAAGGTGATGAGGAAAAAAATGAAAAAAACGGAAAAGGGGTTAAGGACGCAAGGTTTTTCCTTTTTTCGCATTTTCGGCCACACCTTCTAAAAATCATAACACTTTCAATTTTGCACCTAAAGACCCATATGAGGGCTTATTTTTTTTTGCACCACCAATTGTATTATTGTACTTTGTAATGACATCAATCATTTCACCACAAAATATTATGCGAAACCAGAAAAAAAATTGGAAAAAAATTCAATTTTACAAATTTTGGGGGCTTCCGATTCTATGCAGTACACTTTTCGGTAAAAATGACATTATATCTTTATTCTGTAGGTCCATATGGTTACAAGGTTACCAATTAAGATAGGTTTTATTTTATTTTACTGCTTAAAAAAATGATAACTACATGCACCAAAAATTGTATGTGTAAACTTGTCATCTTCTGACCCCTATAACTTTTTATTTTTGCGTATAAGGGGATGTATGAGGGCTCATTTTTTTGTGCCGTCATCTGTCAAGTTTTTATTGGTACCATTTTTGTTTTGATGGGACTTTTTGATTGCTTTTGTATACCTTTTTTTTTTTATTCGATTTTTTCATCGATTAGATGCCAATGAGGAAGTTAGGCACCCTCCTCGTGTGCCCTTAGCTGATCGGCATGCATAAACTCTAAAACAGAAAAGAGGCAGAGCTTCCCATGGGCTGGCATTGCTGGGTTCTAGGTGTGTTCGTGTTGGAACAAATATAGCAAAAATTGCTCATCTTAGATCGTTGTATAAGGACCACAGATCCTGTGTCCATTGGTATCTAGGGGAGTGGTTCTGCTTTTCCGGGGTTGGTGTGGAGGAAAACTCCAAGCCGATGGTAAACACGGCAACAAAGTTGATTGCCATGTCTAAAATGTAAAAAAAATGCTTCCCGGCAGCTTAGTCGGGCTGATCGGAGTCACTGCAGTAAAAACGCTGTGTTCCGATCAGCTAAGTGGAGAGAGAGCCGAAAAAACTGAAAACAGGAATAATAGCTTGTTTTTTTACCTGAGGAAGAGCCATGGGCAAGCCTCGAAATGCGTTGTGATTTGGCTTTAATAAAGATGTTTATTTGAAACCAACATTGAAGTGGATTGCACTATTATTCCGGTTTTTAGTTTTTTCTGCTCTCTCTCCACTTAGCTGATCGGGACACAGCGGTTTTACTGCATTGACTCCGATCAGCCCGACTAAGCTGCCGGGAAGCATTTTTTTTACATTTTAGACACGGCAATCAACTTTGTTTGCTGTGTCTAAAGAGTTAATGCCGGACATTGCCCTGAATGGCGATGTCCGGCATTAGCCATGGGTCCTGGCTGCTGATAGCAGATGGGACCGTGCAGGTATGATGCAAGCTCAGCTCCTCAGCTCGCTTCATAACCCTGCCATGCCGCAGTGCCGTTTATAAACGGCGTTCTGCGGCAAGGGGTAAAGATGAGCGCTCTTGCAGATCATGCAATCACAACCAAAAAATCTCTTTTCACCTTTTCAAGTATTTTTGACCAAATATGTTGTAGCTTCCCACACTCAAGGAACATATGAACTAACCTGCCCCCTCTTTCTGACACCTTGGGCATCTAATGTTTCTCCTCAAACTCATTTTACCTAGTAACAAAGGTGAATAATATAATCAGTGAATTATCTTAAAATAATAATGATTTCCCCTAATTTTTGTGCCCCATTCCATTAAAAACAATTACTAATGGCTAAGTGTTCAGTATTTTATCACTTGCAGGGCACATATAGTCATGAGGCACAGCACAGCAAATAAGTTGCATCTAAAACACCTCACTACTAAAGGGTAAAACATCTTTCATTTCAAGACCAGTATGGTAAAATCTATTAAATTTGTCCAATAGCACTTATGTAAAAAAATGGCACTTTTACAACCTGGAAATAACTGTAACCAATAGCATACCTTGGATGTCTTCTGTCTGGCCAACAGTTGTCACTACTTTTAGTTCATTTGATTAAAGGGGTACTCCGGTGGAAAACATATATATATATATATATATATATATATATATATAAATAATTTTTTTTTTAATCAACTGGTTAATCAACTGGTGCCAGAAAGTTAAACAGATTTGTAAATTATGTCTATTAAAAAATCTTAATCCTTCCAGTACTTATTAATTGCTGAATACTACATCAAAAAAATGGACCTCATGTCCGGGATGAGCAAAAAGGATTGATGTATATATAAAAACATAACGTTTAATTCTATCTAATAAAATAATCAACATATCAAATTCTATGGTCAAGAAAACGAATTAGGCAGCTCTAGGTTCTGCAGGGCCCAGCCAGCCCAGGGCTGCCACCCACTTGGGGTTATATATAGCAAGAACCACAACAAGTAGGACTATGATGCAAATGCCAATGCGTTTCTGCCAGTTTGTATTCACTGGCGTCCTCAGGGCATCAAGAAATTATCTAACACAATTGACCATTGGTTAAGAATATATAAAAGTCACTATAATTCAAAACAGCAATATTTATGCCAGCAGTTGTGGCTTGGTCATGTATACTGTGACAGTCAATTCAATTAGACCAAAGACTCTGCAAGAAAATATATATACGATATATGCTTTCCCTAGTTTACTCCTGCAAAGGGAAACAGCATGCCAAGTTCCTGCAAAGAAAATAGGGGGATGAGGGGAGAAGTCTATCCCTATTAATGGTCTCTGTTCCGGTCTTCTCCCTGTAAGAAAGACAATCCACATTTACTAATTGACCCTGTGAAGAAAAGGCACTAGAGCTGTACAAGGACAGGTCCAGTCCTACTCACAGTTTGAAGTGTCACAGCAGCATACGACGCTGTCCTGCTGATCAGCAGGACGCCTGTATCGGCATCTCTCATCTAGTGCGGTGAGTTGGCGTCTGACGTCACGTCCGCCCGCTCTGCCTTTATACAGCGCGACGCCGCGCCTCCCATGACGCGATCTGTGAGGCGCGGTCCGGCTCTGCCTATCCGCGCTATCACAACAGACAGCACGCGGGCGAGGTGACGAATGTAAACAAACTATCGGGGTTATCTGGCAGACAAACTTCGACAGGATACTTACGCTGGCCCGTGGTATAGAGATTATTAAGTAAGTAAGCTAGGATAGATATCGGTCATATAGATGAGAGAAAAAATATATAGAATAGATCCCATTGATGAGCCTATACATATCCACAAAGGGGATATATTAGATTAACATATAATAGGCATATATGCTGGAAATACCTCAGACACACCCACTGGCATACCACAGGACACGTGGCACATTTAGAAAAATTATAGCTAGGGCTATATAGATTTTAACAGGAGGTTCCTGTGCGGGACCGCCCTTATTAGGGCGGCCACCCCGCCTAGGCTTAGGGCTGCTAGTTGTCACGATGCCGGCTGGCAGGAGGTGGATCCTCTGTGCCAGAGAGGGATTGGCGTGGACCGTGCTAGTGGACCGGTTCTAAGTCACTACTGGTTTTCACCAGAGCCCGCCGCAAAGCGGGATGGTCTTGCTGCGGCGGTAGTGACCAGGTCGTATCCACTAGCAACGGCTCAACCTCTCTGACTGCTGAAGATAGGCGCGGTCCATGAGGGATACGGGAGGGGTAATAGCGGGGCCCTAAGGAGCCTATCATGGCCCTGGATGGCCCTACACTAGTGTTACGCCGAGCGCTCCGGGTCCCCGCTCCTCCCCGGAGCGATCGCTACACTCTTGCTACTGCAGCGCTCCGGTCAGATCCACTGACCCGGTGCGCTGCGATACCGCCTCCAGCCGGGATGCGATTCGCGATGCGGGTGGCGCCCGCTCGCGATGCGCACCCCGGCTCCCGTACCTGACTCGCTCTCCGTCGGTCCTGTCCCGGCGCGTGCGGCCCCGCTCCCTAGGGCGCGCGCGCGCCGGGTCTCTGCGATTTAAAGGGCCACTGCGCCGCTGATTGGCGCAAGTGGTTCTAATTAGTGTGTTGCCATGTGTGTGTTTCCTTGTGTGTTCCTAGCCTGTGTTCCAGACCTCCTGCCGTTGCCCCTGACTACGATCCTTGCTGCCTGCCCCGACCTTCTGCTACGTCCGACCTTGCTTCTGTCTACTCCCTTGTACCGCGCCTATCTTCAGCAGTCAGAGAGGTTGAGCCGTTGCTAGTGGATACGACCTGGTCACTACCGCCGCAGCAAGACCATCCCGCTTTGCGGCGGGCTCTGGTGAAAACCAGTAGTGACTTAGAACCGGTCCACTAGCACGGTCCACGCCAATCCCTCTCTGGCACAGAGGATCCACCTCCTGCCAGCCGGCATCGTGACAGTAGATCCGGCCATGGATTCCGCTGAAGTCCCTCTGCCAGTTGTCGCCGACCTCACCACGGTGGTCGCCCAGCAGTCACAACAGATAGCGCAACAAGGCCACCAGCTGTCTCAACTGACCGTGATGCTACAGCAGCTACTACCACAGCTTCAGCAATCATCTCCTCCGCCAGCTCCTGCACCTCCTCCGCAGCGACCGCAATGACCCCGTCACTGCCTCTGTACACTCCTTCTTCTCGGAAATTCGAAGTGTCTTTGAGGAACCTGCCCGAGCCTCTTCTGCTGAGACTGCCCTGTTGAACCTGGTCCAGAGTAACTCTTCCGTTGGCGAGTACGCCGTACAATTCCGTACTCTTGCTTCTGAACTATCCTGGAATAATGAGGCCCTCTGCGCGACCTTTAAAAAAGGCCTATCCAGCAACATTAAAGATGTTCTGGCCGCACGAGAAATCCCTGCTAACCTACATGAACTCATTCATCTAGCCACTCGCATTGACATGCGTTTTTCCGAAAGGCGTCAGGAGCTCCGCCAGGATATGGACTTTGTTCGCACGAGGCGTTTTTTCTCCCCGGCTCCTCTCTCCTCTGGTCCCCTGCAATCCGTTCCTGTGCCTCCCGCCGTGGAGGCTATGCAGGTCGACCGGTCTCGCCTGACACCTCAAGAGAGGACACGACGCCGCATGGAGAATCTCTGCCTGTACTGTGCCGGTACCGAACACTTCCTGAAGGATTGTCCTATCCGTCCTCCCCGCCTGGAAAGACGCACGCAGACTCCGCACAAAAGTGAGACAGTCCTTGATGTCAACTCTGCTTCTCCACGCCTTACTGTGCCTGTGCGGATATCTGCCTCTACCTTCTCCTTCTCTACTATGGCCTTCTTGGATTCCGGATCTGCAGGAAATTTTATTTTGGCCTCTCTCATCAACAGGTTCAACATCCCGGTGACCAGTCTCGCCAGACCCCTCTACATCAATTGTGTTAACAATGAAAGATTGGACTGAACCATACGTTTCCGCACGGAGCCCCTCCTAATGTGCATCGGACCTCATCACGAGAAAATTGAGTTTTTGGTCCTCCCCAATTGCACTTCCGAAATTCTCCTCGGACTACCCTGGCTTCAACACCATTCCCCAACCCTGGATTGGTCCACTGGGGAGATCAAGAGTTGGGGTTCCTCTTGTTTCAAGGACTGCCTTAAACCGGTTCCCAGTTCTCCTTGCCATGACCCTGTGGTTCCCCCTGTAACCGGTCTCCCTAAGACCTATATGGACTTTGCGGATGTTTTTTGCAAAAAACAAGCTGAGACTCTACCTCCTCACAGGCCTTATGACTGTCCTATTGACCTCCTCCCGGGCACTACTCCACCCCGGGGCAGAATTTATCCTCTCTCTGCCCCAGAGACTCTTGGTATGTCTGAGTACATCCAGGAAAATTTAAAAAAGGGCTTTATCCGCAAATCCTCCTCTCCTGCCGGAGCCGGATTTTTCTTTGTGTCCAAAAAAGATGGCTCCCTACGTCCTTGCATTGACTACCGCGGTCTTAATAAAATCACGGTAAAGAACCGCTACCCCCTACCTCTCATCTCTGAACTCTTTGATCGCCTCCAAGGTGCCCACATCTTTATCAAACTGGACTTAAGAGGTGCTTATAATCTCATCCGCATCAGAGAGGGGGATGAATGGAAAACGGCATTTAACACTAGAGATGGACACTTTGAGTATCTGGTCATGCCCTTCGGCCTGTGCAACGCCCCTGCCGTCTTCCAAGACTTTGTTAATGAAATTTTTCGTGATCTCTTATATTCCTGTGTTGTTGTGTATCTGGACGATATCCTGATTTTTTCTGCCAACCTAGAAGAACACCGCCAGCATGTCCGCATGGTTCTTCAGAGACTTCGTGACAATCAACTTTATGCCAAAATGGAGAAATGTCTGTTTGAATGTCAATCTCTTCCTTTCCTAGGATACTTGGTCTCTGGCCAGGGACTACAAATGGATCCAGACAAACTCTCTGCCGTCTTAGATTGGCCACGCCCCTCCGGACTCCGTGCTATCCAACGTTTTTTGGGGTTCGCCAATTATTACAGACAATTTATTCCACATTTTTCTACCATTGTGGCTCCTATCGTGGCTTTAACCAAAAAGAATGCCAATCCTAAGTCATGGCCTCCTCAAGCGGAAGACGCCTTTAAACAGCTCAAGTCTGCCTTTTCTTCGGCTCCCGTGCTCTCCAGACCTGACCCATCTAAACCCTTCCTATTGGAGGTTGATGCCTCCTCAGTAGGAGCTGGAGCGGTCCTTCTACAAAAAAATTCTTCCGGGCATGCTGTTACTTGTGGTTTTTTTTCTAGGACCTTCTCTCCGGCGGAGAGGAACTACTCCATCGGGGATCGAGAGCTACTAGCCATTAAATTAGCACTTGAGGAATGGAGGCATCTGCTGGAGGGATCAAGATTTCCAGTTATTATTTACACCGATCACAAGAACCTCTCCTATCTCCAGTCTGCCCAACGGCTGAATCCTCGCCAGGCCAGGTGGTCTCTGTTCTTTGCCCGATTTAATTTTGAAATTCACTTTCGGCCTGCCGATAAGAACATTAGGGCCGATGCTCTCTCTCGTTCCTCGGATGCCTCGGAAGTAGAGCTCTCTCCGCAACACATCATTCCTCCTGACTGCCTGATCTCCACTTCTCCAGCCTCCATCAGGCAAACTCCTCCAGGGAAGACCTTCGTCTCTCCACGCCAACGCCTCGGAATCCTCAAATGGGGTCACTCCTCCCATCTCGCAGGTCATGCGGGCATCAAGAAATCCGTGCAACTCATCTCTCGTTTCTATTGGTGGCCGACTCTGGAGACGGATGTTGTGGATTTTGTGCGAGCCTGCACTGTCTGTGCCCGGGATAAGACTCCTCGCCAGAAGCCCGCTGGTCTTCTTCATCCTCTGCCTGTCCCCGAACAGCCTTGGTCTCTGATTGGTATGGACTTTATTACAGACTTACCCCCATCCCGTGGCAACACTGTTGTTTGGGTGGTCGTTGATCGATTCTCCAAGATGGCACATTTCATCCCTCTTCCTGGTCTCCCTTCAGCGCCTCAGTTGGCTAAACAATTTTTTGTACACATTTTTCGTCTTCACGGGTTGCCCACGCAGATCGTCTCGGACAGAGGCGTCCAATTCGTGTCAAAATTCTGGAGGGCTCTCTGTAAACAACTCAAGATTAAATTAAACTTTTCTTCTGCCTATCATCCTCAATCCAATGGGCAAGTAGAAAGAATTAACCAGGTCCTGGGTGATTATTTACGGCATTTTGTTTCCTCCCGCCAGGATGACTGGGCAGATCTTCTACCATGGGCCGAATTCTCGTATAACTTCAGAGTCTCTGAATCTTCCTCCAAATCCCCATTTTTCGTGGTGTACGGCCGTCACCCTCTTCCCCCCCTCCCTACTCCCTTGCCCTCTGGTTTGCCCGCTGTGGATGAAATATCTCGTGATCTTTCCACCATATGGAAAGAGACCCAAAATTCTCTCTTACAGGCTTCATCACGCATGAAGAAGTTTGCTGATAAGAAAAGAAGAGCTCCCCCCATTTTTTCTCCTGGAGACAAGGTATGGCTCTCCGCTAAATATGTCCGCTTCCGTGTCCCTAGCTACAAATTGGGACCACGCTATCTTGGTCCTTTCAAAATTTTGTGCCAGATTAATCCTGTCTCTTACAAACTTCTTCTTCCTCCTTCTCTTCGTATTCCTAATGCCTTTCACGTTTCTCTTCTTAAACCACTCATCATCAACCGTTTCTCTCCCAAACTTGTTTCTCCCACTCCTGTTTCCGGCTCCTCGGACATCTTCTCCGTAAAGGAGATACTGGCCTCCAAGAAGGTCAGAGGGAAAACTTTTTTTTTGGTCGATTGGGAGGGTTGTGGTCCTGAAGAGAGATCCTGGGAACCTGAGGACAATATCCTAGACAAAAGTCTGCTCCTCAGGTTCTCAGGCTCTAAGAAGAGGGGGAGACCCAAGGGGGGGGGTACTGTTACGCCGAGCGCTCCGGGTCCCCGCTCCTCCCCGGAGCGCTCGCTACACTCTCGCTACTGCAGCGCTCCGGTCAGATCCACTGACCCGGTGCGCTGCGATACCGCCTCCAGCCGGGATGCGATTCGCGATGCGGGTGGCGCCCGCTCGCGATGCGCACCCCGGCTCCCGTACCTGACTCGCTCTCCGTCAGTCCTGTCCCGGCGCGCGCGGCCCCGCTCCCTAGGGCGCGCGCGCGCCGGGTCTCTGCGATTTAAAGGGCCACTGCGCCGCTGATTGGCGCAAGTGGTTCTAATTAGTGTGTTGCCATTGTGCCAGTGAAAGCGTTTCCTTGTGTGTTCCTAGCCTGTGTTTCAGACCTCCTGCCGTTGCCCCTGACTACGATCCTTGCTGCCTGCCCCGACCTTCTGCTACGTCCGACCTTGCTTCTGTCTACTCCCTTGTACCGCGCCTATCTTCAGCAGTCAGAGAGGTTGAGCCGTTGCTAGTGGATACGACCTGGTCACTACCGCCGCAGCAAGACCATCCCGCTTTGCGGCGGGCTCTGGTGAAAACCAGTAGTGACTTAGAACCGGTCCACTAGCACGGTCCACGCCAATCCCTCTCTGGCACAGAGGATCCACCTCCTGCCAGCCGGCATCGTGACAACTAGCAGCCCTAAGCCTAGGCGGGGTGGCCGCCCTAATAAGGGCGGTCCCGCACAGGAACCTCCTGTTAAAATCTATATAGCCCTAGCTATAATTTTTCTAAATGTGCCACGTGTCCTGTGGTATGCCAGTGGGTGTGTCTGAGGTATTTCCAGCATATATGCCTATTATATGTTAATCTAATATATCCCCTTTGTGGATATGTATAGGCTCATCAATGGGATCTATTCTATATATTTTTTCTCTCATCTATATGACCGATATCTATCCTAGCTTACTTACTTAATAATCTCTATACCACGGGCCAGCGTTAGTATCCTGTCGAAGTTTGTCTGCCAGATAACCCCGATAGTTTGTTTACATTCGTCACCTCGTCCGCGTGCTGTCTGTTGTGACAGCGCGGATAGGCAGAGCCGGACCGCGCCTCCCAGATCGTGTCATGGGAGGCGCGGCGCCTCGCGCTGTATAAAGGCAGAGCGGGCGGACGTGACGTCAGACGCCAACTCACCGCACTAGATGAGAGATGCCGATACAGGCGTCCTGCTGATCAGCAGGAAAGCGTCGTATGCTGCTGTGACACTTCAAAACCGTGAGTTGGACTGGACCTGTCCTTTTACAGCTCTAGTGCCTTTTCTTCACAGGGTCAATTAGTAAATGTGGATTGTCTTTCTTACAGGGAGAAGACCGGAACAGAGACCATTAATAGGGATAGACTTCTCCCCTCACCCCCCTATTTTCTTTGCAGGAACTTGGCATGCTGTTTCCCTTTGCAGGAGTAAACTAGGGAAAGCATATATCGTATATATATATTTTCTTGCAGAGTCTTTGGTCTAATTGAATTGACTGTCACAGTATACATGACCAAGCCACAACTGCTGGCATAAATATTGATGTTTTGAATTATAGTGACTTTTATATATTCTTAACCAATGGTCAATTGTGGTAGATAATTTCTTGATGCCCTGAGGACGCCAGTGAATACAAACTGGCAGAAACGCGTTGGCATTTGCATCATAGTCCTACTTGTTGTGGTTCTTGCTATATATAACCCCAAGTGGGTGGCAGCCCTGGGCTGGCTGGGCCCTGCAGAACCCAGAGCTGCCTAGTTCGTTTTCTTGACCATAGAATTTGATATGTTGATTATTTTATTAGATAGAATTAAATGTTATGTTTTAATATATACATCAATCCTTTTTGCTCATCCCAGACATGAGGTCCATTTTTTTTATATAATTTATGAGGCTGGATGTTGAATACATCGGGATCTGTTTGAGCCCCCTATAATTTTTCACGTCCTGATTTTTCTACTTAGTAGTATTATATTGGTTAACAATGCTCTAGACACTAATAGCTGGGTGACAGAAGCAAGAGATGTTTTTTCAGAGAGTCAATTCTCCCAACCGAGATATACGCCATCGATGCGTTCGGCCTTCAGGGAGGTGACATATCTTTATAAACCGCACATCACCTCCTTTTGGGAGATTCAAGCATTTGATAGTTATTTAAATAATAAAATAGTCCCGAGAGGACTGAGGATCCCAATTTTTCCCTCCAAAAGATTAAGAACTCCCTCACTCTTAGAAAAGTGGGAGACAGAGGCAACCGCAACGTCGTTTAAATTCATGACCTTTCTCTTAGAAGCAGAAAAAAACAATCTTGAACAGGTTTCAGCGAAGCTGCAAGAAGAAAAGGAGATAGTCCTTTGTTTTAAAAGTGACCCAGAATTTAAGAATTGTGAAATACAACTACAAAATCAGATAGAAAAATATCAGTATCAGTTAAAACAACGTAAACACTCCCAATTCATTAGGGATCTAGCTGATTTTAAGGAAAATAAAGCATACAGCGTTCTGGAGAGAAATACCCAACCTAGGGACACTGACACAGATCTAACATCATCAGATACTGACCTCTCTGAAGGTAGCTCCCAACCACAGAGAGGGGGCTATAATCGCTATACAGCTAGAGGTTAACGAGGAAAAGGGAGAGGGAATTATAGAGGGAACTATAGAGGTACATATAATAAATCTACAACATCATGCAATATGAATGGACCTCCACCCTCATCCTCTTCCTCATCCTCTTTTTTAGAGATGAGTCATCAGGACCATCAATCACGAGATCCCTATCAGCTACGGCAGCCTCCGCTCCGCAGACCCCAATATCGTCACTAAACCCGCCCCAACAGACCCACATAGTTAATTTATCTAGCGTAGTGTTAACGGAGGCACAACGGAGTGTCCTCCTAAAAGGACTCTCATTTGTTCCCACTGTCAATCATGACCCCTTTGAGTGGATGAAAGATATAAATTTATTTACCAGACGCCTTAAATGGCATAAATTTTTAAATTAAAGGAGAAACGTGAAAGTATGGAGCATGGATTGACGGAGGAGGAACTGCAAGTGGCTAGACAACTTGTGGGCCTGTTAGAGGAAGGAGAGCATCCTGAGGGCCTGGGCCCATTTACTAATTTAAAACCTAAAAGTAAAATTTTTCCTCCAATTAATGATACATCATGTATCGATGTCTTTTTGAGACTAGTCACGAGATATATTAAGGAACTCTCAGATACTTCAAGAGAAACTTCTGCTCTAAGAGATAATTTAACACATTGGGAGAGAAGGGCTCTGTCCCAACTAAGGAGTGAGGACCAATTGATTATAAAAGCCTCTGATAAAGGGGGGAACATCGTCCTGATGGATAAACCAAAATACATTAGGATGGTAAGAAAATTACTTGATGACCAGGAAACATATGAGATACTCCCCGCAGATCCTACCAATAATTATTGTAGGGAGCTAATGTCGATCCTACAGACTGCCCTAAGCAAGAAACTCATTGACAAAAAAGAATTTGATTTCTTAGCCCCCTTCACACCTACGATCCCCACGTTCTACGCCCTACCCAAAATACATAAGGGCCTAATTCCTCTAAAGGGCCGCCCCATTGTATCTGGGGTTGGTAGCTTGGCACAGAATGTGGGGATCTATGTGGATAAAATTCTGCGACAATTTGTACTTTGTTTACCCTCGTACCTTAGAGATACGATGGACCTCTTAAAACGGATAGAGGGAATTACAGTGACTGAAGGAACTATATTAGCAAGTATAAATGTTGAAGCCCTTTACTCGTCTATACGCCATTCAGTAGGACTACAGGCTCTAAAATATTTCCTGAATACTAGGGGTTCCCAGTACCATGAGCATAATCTTTTTGTTCTACAATTATTGAACTTTGTTCTGACAAGGAATTATTTTTTGTTTCAAGGCCGTCTCTACCACCAGCTCAGGGGGACCGCGATGGGGAGCCCCTGTGCCCCCAGCTACGCGAACCTCACCCTGGGCTGGTGGGAGGCGACCACCTTGTTTAGAGATGAAAGAGAACATTTTAGTGACCCAGCCATGATATGGCTGCGGTTTATTGATGACATTTTTGTTTTATGGAATGGTACTGAGGAGGAGTTCGGCTTACTAGTGAGAGAGATCAATAAGAACAATCTGGGCTTGTTTTTCCCCTATGAAACCCAGTCTAAAGAACTGGCCTTTCTTGATATCAAAATACTGATAGATAGTGATCTATCCCTACAGAGCACCATATACCGCAAACCAACGTCGACGAACAGCCTCCTGAGGTGGGAGAGCTGCCACCCAGCCCCCCTTAAAAGGGGGATCCCCAAGGTGCAGTTTCTCCGCCTCAGGAGGAACTGTTCGAGACAAGCAGATTTCCAGTCTGAGGCTAAAAAGATGACAAAACGCTTCCAGGAGAGAGGTTACCCACATTATATTCTCAAGAAAGCACTCACTGAGGCAACCACTAGGACACGTGGTGATCTTTTGATACCTAAACCTAGGGATTTAATAGGGCGCCAACCAGCTAGAATTATCGGAATGTTTGATAAACTATCCATTCCCATTAGAAACATAATTTCGCAACATTGGGATATTCTAAAAATGGACCCGGACCTAAGTGATTTAGTAGGGGAAAAACCCGAGATCACATACAGACGTGGGAAAAGTCTAGGAGATCTTCTAGTACAGAGTCACTTGAGTACCAATGACTCTAGTAGACAAACTTGGCTGGGAAAATCAAGACCTCCCAATGGATGTGAAAATCAAGACCCTCCAATGGATGTTACCAATGTGGCCACTGTCGGGCTTGTCAATTTGTTAATAAGACTTCTCGTATACCATCTTCTTCTCTGAATATTAATCAGTTCATAAATTGCTCGACCCCTGGAGTAGTATATGTTGCCACATGTACCTGCCCACTATCATATGTAGGCAAGACTATTCGCCCACTGAAGAAAAGAGTCCTAGAGCATATGGGGGACATAAGGAACCAAAGAGAGACCCCGGTAGCTCTCCATATGAATACTGTACATAGTGGTGATCCGAAGGCCATACACTTTACAGGAATTGAGAAGATTATCCCTTCAGAGAGGGGGGGCAACCTGGACAGATTGCTACAACAAAAAGAATGTTGTTGGATCTATAGGCTAAACCCCACATCCCCATATGGGTTAAATGAACAATTACACTTTGCTAGCTTCCTTTGAGGTGGCAATGACTTGGGGAGTGTGGATAGGTAGCCAGGGACAGCCGTAGCCTGGCTGAATAGGAGTTATTCACTCCCCTAGCTAGGGCTATATAGATTTTAACAGGAGGTTCCTGTGCGGGACCACCCTTATTAGGGCGGCCACCCCGCCTAGGCTTAGGGCTGGTAGTGTAGGGCCATCTAGGGCCATGATAGGCTCCTTAGGGCCCCGCTATTTCCCCTCCCGTATCCCTTAGGGACCCCCCCCCCTCCTAATTGCCACCTCATAGTAATGTCTTGATTGTTATTAATATAATTTTCTTATACAGCCCCTGGGGTTCTGCCCTCTTTTCATAATAATTTTTCTAATTGTGCCACGTGTCCTTTGGTATGCCAGTGGGTGTGTCTGAGGTATTTCCAGCATATATGCCTATTATATGTTAATCTAATATATCCCCTTTGTGGATATGTATAGGCTCATCAATGGGATCTATTCTATATATTTTTTCTCTCATCTATATGACCGATATCTATCCTAGCTTACTTAATTAATAATCTCTATACCACGGGCCAGCGTTAGTATCCTGTCGAAGTTTGTCTGCCAGATAACCCCGATAGTTTGTTTACATTCGTCACCTCGCCCGCGTGCTGTCTGTTGTGACAGCGCGGATAGGCAGAGCCGGACCGCGCCTCACAGATCGCGTCATGGGAGGCGCGGCGCCTCGCGCTGTATAAAGGCAAAGCGGGCGGACGTGACGTCAGACGCCAACTCACCGCACTAGATGAGAGATGCCGATACAGGCGTCCTGCTGATCAGCAGGACAGCGTCGTATGCTGCTGTGACACTTCAAAACCGTGAGTTGGACTGGACCTGTCCTTGTACAGCTCTAGTGCCTTTTCTTCACAGGGTCAATTAGTAAATGTGGATTGTCATTCTTACAGGGAGAAGACCGGAACAGAGACCATTAATAGGGATAGACTTCTCCCCTCATCCCCCTATTTTCTTTGCAGGAACTTGGCATGCTGTTTCCCTTTGCAGGAGTAAACTAGGGAAAGCATATATCGTATATATATTTTTTTGCAGAGTCTTTGGTCTAATTGAATTGACTGTCACAGTATACATGACCAAGCCACAACTGCTGGCATAAATATTGATGTTTTGAATTATAGTGACTTTTATATATTCTTAACCAATGGTCAATTGTGTTAGATAATTTCTTGATGCCCTGAGGACACCAGTGAATACAAACTGGCAGAAACGCGTTGGCATTTGCATCATAGTCCTACTTGTTGTGGTTCTTGCTATATATAACCCCAAGAGGGTGGCAGCCCTGGGCTGGCTGGGCCCTGCAGAACCCAGAGCTGCCTAGTTCGTTTTCTTGACCATAGAATTTGATATGTTGATTATTTTATTAGATAGAATTAAATGTTATGTTTTAATATATACATCAATCCTTTTTGCTCATCCCGGACATGAGGTCCATTTTTTTTATATAATTTTTAAAGCTGGATGTTGAATACATCGGGATCTGCATGAGCCCCCTATAATTTTTCACGTCTTGATTTTTTGCTGAATACTACAGAAGAAATTATTTTCTTTTTGGAACACAGAGCTCTCTGCTAACATCACGAGAACAGTGCTCTCTGCTGACATATCTGTCCATTTTAAGAACTGTCCAAAGTAGGAGAATATCCCCATAGCAAACATATGCTGCTCTGGACAGTTCCTAAAATGGACAGAGATGTCAGCAAAGAGCACTGTGCTCATGATGTCAGCAGAGAGCACTATGTTCCAAAAAGAAAAGAATTTCCTCTGTAGTATTCTGGAAGGATTAAGATTTTTAATAGAAGTAATTTACAAATCTGTTTAACTTTCTGGCACTAGTTGATTTAAAAAAAAAAAAAAAAAAAAGAGAAAGTTTTCCACCAGAAAACCTCTTTAACCCCTTAAGGACCAGGCCATTTTATACCTTAAGGACCGGAGCGTTTTTTGCAATTCTGACCACTGTCACTTTAAACATTAATAACTATTCTACTTTAATAAAGTGGTAAAATTGGATGGTAACTTGCATCCTTTCTTGGTGAAAAATCCCAAAATTTGACGAAAAAATTTAAAATGTTGCATTTTTCTAACTTTGAAGCTCTCTGCTTGTAAGGAAAATGGATATTCCAAATATTTTTTTTATTCACATATACAATATGTCTACTTTATGATTGCATCATAAAATTGATGAGTTTTTACTTTTGGAAGACACCAGAGGGCTTCAAAGTTCAGCAGCAATTTTCCAAATTTTCACAAAATTTTCAAACTCAATATTTTTCAGGGACCAGTTCAGGTTTGAAGTGGATTTGAAGGGTCTTCATATTAGAAATACCCCATAAATGACCCCATTATAAAAACTACACCTCCCAAAGTATTCAAAATGACATTCAGTAAGTGTGTTAACCCTTTAGGTGTTTCACAGGAATAGCAGCAAAGTGAAGGAGAAAATTAAAAATCTTCATTTTTTACACTCGCATGTTCTTGTAGACCCAATTTTTTTATGTTTGCAAGGGGTAAAAGGAGAAAATTTTTACTTGAGTTTTTAGCCCAATTTCTCTCGAGTAAGCACATACCTCATATGTCTATGTTAATTGTTCGGCGGGCGCAGTAGAGGGCTCAGAAGCGAAGGAGCGACAAGGGGATTTTGGAGAGTATATTTTTCTGAAATGGTTTTTGGGGGGCATGTTGCATTTAGGAAGCCCCTATGGTGCCAGAACAGCAAAAAAAAAACACATGGCATACCATTTTGGAAACTAGACCCCTTGGGGAACGGAACAAGGGGTAAAGTGAACCTTAATACCCCACAGGGGTTTCACGACTTTGGCATATGCAAAAAAAAAAGAATACATTTTACCTAAAATGCTTGGTTTCCCAAAAATTTTACATTTTTACAAAGGGTTAAAGCAGAAAATACCCCCCAAAATTTGAAGCCCAATTTCTCCCGATTCAGAAAACACCCCATACGGGGGTGAAAAGTGCTCTGCTGGCGCACTACAGGTCCCAGAAGAGAAGGAGTCACATTTGGCTTTTTTGAAGCAAATTTTGCTCTGGGGGCATGCCGCAGTTAGGAAGCCCCTATGGTGCCAGGACAGCAAAAAAAAAACACATGGCATACCATTTTGGAAACTAGACCCCTTGGGGAACGTAACAAGGGGTAAAGTGAACCTTAATACCCCACAGGGGTTTCACGACTTTGGCATATGCAAAAAAAAAAGAATACATTTTACCAAAAATGCTTGGTTTCCCAAAAATTTTACATTTTTACAAAGGGTTAAAGCAGAAAATACCCCCCAAAATTTGAAGCCCAATTTCTCCCGATTCAGAAAACACCCCATATTGGGGTGAAAAGTGCTCTGCTGGCGCACTACAGGTCCCAGAAGAGAAGGAGTCACATTTGGCTTTTTTGAAGCAAATTTTGCTCTGGGGGCATGCCGCATTTAGGAAGCCCCTATGGTGCCAGGACAGCAAAGAAACCCCACATGGCATACCATTTTGGAAACTAGACCCCTTGGGGAATGTAACAAGGGGTAAAGTGAACCTTAATACCCTACAGGGGTTTCACGACTTTGGCATATGCAAAAAAAAAAGAATAAATTTTACCTAAAATGCTTGGTTTCCCAAAAATTTTACATTTTTACAAAGGGTTAAAGCAGAAAATACCCCCCCAAAATTTGAAGCCCAATTTCTCCCGATTCAGAAAACGCCCCATATGGGGGTGAAAAGTGCTCTGCTGGCGCACTACAGGTCTCAGAAGAGGAGTTACAAATTTTGCTCTGGGGACATGCCGCATTTCGGAAGCCCCTATGGTGCCAGGACAGTAAAAAAAAAAAAAACATGGCATACATTTTGGAAACTAGACCCCTTGGGGAACGTAACAGTGTTACAGTGAGTACTTACACCTCACAGGTTTTTTGAAAAGTGGGCCATAAATTGAAAAATTAGATTTTTTTACATTAAAATGCTGGGGTTACCCAATTATTAACATTTTCACAAGGGGTAATATGAGGAATTGGGTTACAAATTTTGGAGGGCTTTTCCCCCTGACTATAAAAATACATCCACATATGGGGTAACGTGCTGGACGGGCGCACAACAAGGCTCAGAAGTCATAGAGGTCACTTTGTATTTGTGACCTTTGGCATATCAGTAGCTGATGGTTACATACATTCCGAGGAAAATACAAAAATGAAACACCCACATGTGGCACCATTACAGAAAGTACCCACCCTGAGGATTGGGTATAGGGGTAAAGAGGACATTTTTAATGCACAGGTGTTTCCTAAATGTATTTTCCAGGAATGGATGAAGGGTAGCTTTTGAAAATTGCAATTTTCAACCTATACTCTGCTTCATTTTTCTGGGAACAACTAACATGTGACTCCGAATTGTCGCCTGGAAATACGACAGAGCTCAGCGAGAACTCTTCGCATTTGAGGCGGATGTTTGTTACGGACCTAACAGTTACATACATTCAGAGGAAAATACAAGAAAGGAACACCCACATGTGAGCCTATTACAAACAGTACACCCCCTAGGGAAGGTGTATAGGGTGAAGTGGAGATTTGGAACAGACGGGTGTTCCCTTCATTTATTTTCCAGGAATGGATGAAGAGTACTATGGGGGGGGAAGAAAATTGCAATTTTAGAACTGATATGCCAATTATTTTCCTAGAATGATGACCCAGAGTACAGCCAAAAGTAAAAATGATGCCCGCCCCAAACCCTATACTCTGAATCATCATTCTGGGAAGGGGATGTGTGGGGCCGTCCCTATTCTGTTACCTCAAATGCGCAACCCGCTCAGGTGGAGAGAGAGAGCGTTGCGCATTTGAGGCAACTGCAAACCTCCAATGCTGTTGACTCTGTGTCCCATGACCCATTTTTGGGGGACAAAGATATTATGAGGGGCATTGGGAAAGAGGTTTTGGGTTTGATTTTTTGGGGGTAGGGTATTTTGGTATAAAATTTGGAAGATAATGTACCCTGGACTGGTACATTGGAGCCAAATTCTGGGGAATGAAATTTAGGGCAAAGGATGGAAAATTTAGTACTCCATGGAAGTGTGATACTCCCTGAAGCAGCCTATGCAGAGGCCCGGATGATCGGGGCAAGTGTCACACTGAGTGGTGGTGTCCCTCCGTCTCCCCTTCCTGTGACACACTCTGCATCTTTTCTGGGTTCGTCCCCACCTTCCAGTGTTGGGGATCACACCTGGAAAGTGTTGGCCGGGGACGATCCGGGGACCTAAAGTTCCAGAGGTGCTCTGACCCGCTCTTTGGCGATCACCATAGATGAGGGCCTTTAGAACTACCTCTTGGAACTCCAGGTATGTCCCTGTGTTGCCAGCGTTCTGGTACAGTATAAAAGAGTTGTACATGGCAACCTGTACCATGTAGACCGCAACCTTTTTATACCATACGCGTGTTTTCCGCATGGCATTATATGGCTTGAGGACTTGATCAGAAAGATCAACTCCCCCCATATACCGATTGTAGTCCAGAATACAATCGGGCTTGAGGACCGGTCCCGCGGTACCTCGCACAGGGACAGGGGTGCTGCCATTCCCATGAATTGTGGTGAGCATAAGGACATCCCTCTTGTCCTTATACCGGACCAACAACAGGTTCTCATGGGAAAAGGCACGGGACTCACCCCGGGGGATAGGAGCATGTAGGGAATGATGGGGCGGAAGGCCTCTTTGATTCTTCCGGACTGTCCCACAAGCGACCGTGGATCTGGCGGCGAGGGATGAAAAGAGAGGGATACTAGTATAAAAGTTATCCACGTAAAGGTGGTAACCTTTATCTAGCAATGGGTGCAAAAGGCCCCAAACGATTTTCCCGCTAACACCCAGAGTGGGGGAACAATCTGGGGGTTCAATGCGGGAATCTCGTCCCTCATACACCATAAACTTGCAAGTGTACCCGGAGGTACTCTCGCAAAGTTTATACATCTTCACGCCATACCGCGCTCGCTTGGTCGGGATGTATTGCCGGAAGCTGAGTCTCCCCTTGAAGCTGATGAGCGACTCATCAATAGAGACCTCCCGCCCCGGGACATAGGCCTCCCAAAATCTGGCCCCGAAGTGATTGATGACCGGCCTGATTTTATACAGGCGGTCATACGCGGGATCAGTTCGGGGGGGACATGCTGCATTATCAGCATAATGCAAACATCTTCGAATGGCCTCGAACCGGGAACGTGTCATGGCCATACTGTAGAGGGGTGTCTGGTAAAAGACGTCCCCACTCCAATATTGCCTGACACAGGGTTTTTTAACTATACCCATATGCAGTGCAAGGCCCCAAAAGGTCCTCATTTCGGCTGCATCGACTGGAGTCCAGCCGCCGGGTCTAGCTAAAAGTGAGCCCAGGTTAGCGGCGACGAACTGTTGGGCATACAGATTCGTCTGTGTAACCATCAAATTAACAAAGTCGTCACTGAAAAAATGACCGAAAAAGTCCTTTTCAGTGAACCCGGCGATGTTAATTTTGATTCCTGAGTCGCCAACAAACTCAGGAATCACGGGCTCGTGGTCAGCTGGCTCAGCCCAGTCAAGTTCTCCGGTACGAGGTACCAGTGACCTTGGCAGGGGGACTTCACTAGTATGAGCACCAGGGGGACTCATACTAGCATGGGGCACAGGCTCAAGGACAGAGGAGGTTTGCGGCACCGCATGGCGGCGAGTTCGCCGCCTTGGTGGCTCATCATCTGAACTAGATGATGAGGAGGACGATGAAATAAGGAAGGTGGGGTCTTCATCGTCCTCTGAGATGCTTTCAGAGTCGGAGGCAATTAGGTCATATGCCTCCTCCGCCGAAAACACTCTGCGGGCCATTTCCCTACTCTAATGGGGATACGGGTATGTGTGTGTGTGGGGGGGAAAACTTTATTGGTGTGTGTGCTGCGTGTGGTGTGGTGCGATACTACCTCCCTAACCCGCCCTAACCCGCCCTAGCCTAACCTAACTAAACTAACCCGCCTAACAGAAAAATATATAAAATAAAAAGGGGACTTTTAAAAAAAAGGGGAACTTCTAGAGCAAAAAAAAAGCTGATCAGTGATAAATCACTGACAGCGGTGAGGCACGCCGCACACACAGGTACGGTCCGGCCACACAGTACACGCCTGCTACTGGTGGCATGGACCGCCTATGGGTGCAAAAACACGCTAGAAAACCCGAAAAAAAGCGCCGGCACCACAAAAAAAAACGCTGATCAGTACTACGGGACTGATCAGCGGCGGGTGGGCTTTAACAAACGGTGGCGGACCGCTCTTTTATAACTAAGAGGGTCCGCACACACGCTTAGTGGAAAAAAAAAATAAAAAAAGATCTGCGCCCAAAAAAAAAAGGCTGACGGTGCTACGGACCCACGGAAACCCACTGAGGTACGCCAAAAAAAAAAAAATGTAAAAACTATTTTTTTTTTTAAAACCCTAACCTGTCCCTACCTAATCTAAAGCTATCCCTGGGATTTCTGTGCCAAGGGGCCACAGAAAGGGGGCAAGGGGCAATTTTTTTAAACTAAAGGGATGGTGGGCAGTACGGGGCTCCGTCCTGCACACCAGATCTCTGTGAAATGGCGGGCAGAACGGAGCAACATGCTCCTAGCCCACCAGATCCCCTCCCATTACTATGTGATTGGTGTGGCCACTTTGGCCACCCAATCACAACTGTACTGAGGGGGCGGCCACAATGCCAGCCCCCAGTACAGCATGGATGGTGATTGGTGGTGTATACTACACCACCAGTCACCATCTATATCCAGGTCACAGGGTCACACGTGACCCTGATGACCTGGAACCACTGCAGAACGCCGGTTAGTAGTTACCGGCGTCCTGCAGCGATCGCCGGTATAGGAGGTCCTCCGGACCTCCTCCGGCACACTGCCGGGATGTCTGCTGATAGAAATCAGCAGACATCCGGCTCCGATCCCCGCCCGGCGAGCGGCGGGGAACGGAATCGCAGCGCATCGCTCGTCTGAATTGACGAGCGATGCGCCGCGATCGCCGACATGGGGGGTCATCATGACCCCCCTGGGCGATATGCCCCGATGCCTGCTGATCGATTTCAGCAGGCATCGGGCGCCGGCTCCGCTCCAGATGGTTGCGGGGGGCCGGCAAAACACATGACGTTCTCATACGTCATGTGTCCTTAAGGACTCGGACATGGAGACGTATGAGAACGTCATGTGTCCTTAAGGGGTTAAAATAGTATATCTCTCTCGTGCCATCTCCCTTTTCATCCTTGTTATCAGTGAGCACAACAACATTTGGGTGCAGTCAGTCACTTGTGCTTGTCATATGGTACTCTGCCTTATCATATATCAACAGTCCATAAACAAGATGAACAAAGTCAGGTGGCACTCACCAATTTTGTTTTCAAGCTATATTTCAGTTATTCAGCATTAGGGTACAGGAGCAGGTGCATTAAAAGAGATCACTCTGTTTAAACACACCTTAAGCTGAATTACTGAAATAAAGCTTAAAAATGATATTGGTGAGTGCCGCTCAACTTTGCTCCTTTTTTTTTTTTACAGTTTATTAATAATATTTTATTTTCCTTTAAAAAGAATGTCTATTTTTTGCCTATTGTTCTATTTTTGTAGTAGTATGTAACCATACATTACTAGTTACTTTTATCTTATACTTTTTTTTTGGATTGATTATCCAGTTACTAGTTAGTGGCAATATTTGAAAGATGACAAGTCAGGGAAAATAAAATCCCACTGAGTGAGACATCTTGAGTTCTGGTATTTTATTTAATATTTGTACAATATTTGAGTCCTATGGGTACACAGTGACCTATTAAGCCAGTTCACTTGTTATCTCACATTATGTAAATCAAGAGGTGGTGAGCTGCCCTATGCTTTTCTGCTTGCTATATATATCTTATACAGAGTATGCAAATCATTGTGTCCTCTTTTAGTAAATAAACCCTTCAGTTCACTCCATTAAACTCTTCAGGAAGTATAAACAGAGAAGCTTGATGGCTGACACCTTTAGTACTTACCAAGCTCTACAGCAATATCATAACCTCAAAGGACTTTTGCATACTAAACCATTCTCAACAAAATGATGCTATGCTATCACTGTACAGAAACTTCATCAGTAAAACATATGCACTGTAAACCTCTACTGTACAAGCACATATTGGAGTTAGATTATTTTAAAGATGATATTGAAAAATAACTTTAGCAAAAATAGTTATTCGTTGATAATATGTCTCTATAATTAGCAACCTTCTAATAGGTTTTAAAATCTAGATACAGTATCAGAAAACCTCAGTAAATTTTTTTTTTCTACATCACATTATAGTTTAAGAAGCTATCTAGTCTAAAAAAAACTTAACCCCCTAACTGCAGGGTATGGAATAAATGTCACATTTTGGGGGTCAGACCATTGGGACCCCACGATCTCCTGCTCAGCGCTCCCCGCTCTCCACATGTATAAAGTCTGTCGACTATAGCACGAAGCGGTAGCCAACATGCCCCCTTCATGCATTTTTATGAGAGAGCCAGAGGGAGATACAGTGTTCATGTATCTGCATTCTTTGCATAGTATATACATACTTTGCCATGTGGCATCCTTTTTTGATTTTAAGTCAGCGGTGGCATTAAAACTCCAGAAAGTAAAGCAGATTTATAAATTACATCTATTAAAAAATATTAATCCTTTCAGTACTTATGAGCTGCTGAAGTTGAGTTGTTCTTTTCTGTCTAAGTGCTCTATGATGACACCCGTCTCAGGAACTGTCCAGAGTAGAAGCAAATCCCCATAGCAAACCTCCTCTATTCCGTGCAGTTCCCGAGACAAGCAGAGATGTCAGCAGAGAGCACTGTTGGCAGACAAAAAAGAGCAACTCAACTTCAGCAGCTGATAGTTATTGGAAGGATTAAGATTTTTTAATAGAAGTAATTTACAAATCTGTTTAACTTTCTGGAGCCAGTTGATATATAAAAAAAAAAATTCTGGAATACCCCTTTAAATCAGGGATTCACAGCCTTTTTTGGTGAATGTCTGCAGTGAAACCTAACCCCTTACTGTAAATTGACATACAGTACATGTATACCGCAAGTCATCTGTATGTGTGTAATCTCCATGTTCAAGAATGACATGGAACTTTGCCAGAACAAATTTTACACTTTTGTAAAAAGCCATCAATAAGTAATCTGTGTCTGCGTAATCTATATGGTCAGGTATGGAGAGACCCCCATTCAATAGCTGCCAGGACAAATTGTACACTGTTGACAAGGCTATCAATATCTGATCAATGGGGATCCAACCCCTTGCTAAACAGCAGGTTTGCTAGGTCAACCCCCTAGCAATCAGATATTGATGGTCCAGCCTGGGGCCAGGCCATCAATAAAATAGACCTAGAAAATCATGTTTAATAGTAAAGAATATCTAACATATAAGTTTACCAATTTAGTACAGTACCTGTCTGCCTTGAATCCCTAGCCTTAGTTCTCTTACTAGGACAATGACCCATGCAATGTTTCCACATAGGAAGGTTCTGTTAGAATTGTGAAACATTCTCCAAACATTTTATAATGAATATGGCTTTTATACTTTAGAATATACACAATTTACTGTCATTATTATTCTGCGAAATGGATACAGTCAAGGACTTTTACAGCTATTATTTTCTGCATTGCTTGCCTTAAGCTTGTTAAACTCTAAATCGATTAAGCAGGATATTTATGGATTCATGAGTAGGTCTTTGTTGTCTTTTGTTTTGTGATCTTTTCTGCGTAATAGGATATTTTACCTGTTTATTTCCAATAACAAGTTTAGTGGAAAAGAAAACTAACCCTGTAGTTACAGGGATATAAATGTTAAGTGGTATCATATTGATGTGTAGAATGCTATTCAGATGTAGAAGAACTGAATTTGTAATTTATTTGTCTGTTATTATGTAATGTTACAATGTGACAATGATTCCTTTCAATACAATGCCATATTAGTATAAGATAGGGATAAGCATTGTGCTTACAGTACAAGTTTTAACTATGATATGGTAACCATAACTAGTGTTGCTCGCGAATATTCGCAATACGAATTTTATTCGCGAATATCGCATATTCGCGAATATTCGCGAATATAGCACTATAAATTCGTAATTACGAATATTTTTTTTATTTTTTCACAGTACACATCACAGTGATCATCCCTCTCTGCTTCCAGCTTGTGTGGTGTAAAGAAGGCTCTAATACTACTGTGTCAGACTGGCGAGCGAATTTTCGAAACGTGAAAATTTGCATATGCGAAAATTTGCATATGTTAATTTTCGCATATGCAAATTTTCGCTTATGGTAATTTTTATATGCCAATTTTCGCATATGCACATTTTCGCATACGCGAATGTTTCACATATGCGAACATAAAACGCGAATATTACGAATATGCGAATTTAGCGAATATATGACGAATATTCGTCCATATATTCGCGAAATATCGTGAATTTGAATATGGCCTATGCCGCTCAACACTAACCATAACCCTGTCTTTTAACCTCCTAGGTGTAAAGAACTGTGGCAGCTAAGTGTATTGACAGAGGAATAAGGTTCCCTATGTAACGTATAACTTATCAGTGTTTAAAAAGTTGACAATTCACATTTTCCTGTCTGGGCTATGATAAGAATTAGTTAAACTGCAGATGATAGAACATACTGACAGAATGCCAATATAGCGTTTTATTTTATTTTGTTTTTTTAAAGATATTATATTTGGCAGCAGAATACATGATGATGTAGGACCCTTAAGAATAATTTCAGAGAACAAGGTGACTTTTCATTGGGGTACAAACTGTATTCTGCAGACAATCGGGGGGGGGGGGGGGAGGATGCTGTGCAGGTAGAAATCCTAAAAGGGGTGGCAGAGTATCTAATCTAGGGATGAGAATGCAGGACAAAATAGAAAATAAAGCAAATAATAAATAAGTAGGTATGTTAACCCCTTAAGGACTCGGGGTTTTTCCGTTTTTGCACATTAATTTTTTCCTCCTTACATTAAAAAATCATAATTCTTTCAATTTTTTCACCTAAAAATCCATATGATGGCTTATTTTTTTGCGCCACCAATTCTACTTTGCAATTATTTCAATAATTTATCCACGAAACAGAAAACAAAAAAAATTGTGCAACAAAATTTAAGAAAAAACACCATTTTGTAACTTTTGGGGCTTCTGTTTCTATGCAGTACATTTTTTTGTAGGTCAATACAATTAAAATGATACCCTACTTATATAGGTTTGATTTTGTCTTACCTCTGGAAAAAAACATAATTACATGCACGAAAATTAATACGTTTAAAATTGTCATCTTCTGACCCCTATAACTTTTTTCATTTTTCCGTGTATGGGGCGGTATGAGGGCTCATTTTTTCGCCATGATCTGAAGTTTTTAGAGGTACCATTTTTGTATTGATCAGACTTTTTGATTGCTTTTTATAAAAAATTTTCATGATATAAAAAGTGACCAAAAATACGCTATTTTGTACTTTGGAATTTTTTGCGCATACGCCATTGACCTGCGGTTTAATTAATGATATATATTTTTATAATTCAGACATGTCTACAGGCGGCAATACCACATGTTTATTTTTATTTACACAGTTTTTTTTTATGGGAAAAGGGGGGTGATTCAAACTTTTATTAGGGAAGGGGTTAAATGATCTTTAACTTTTTTTCACTTATTTTCTGCAATGTTATAGCCCTCATAGGGAGTTATAACTGCACACACTGATCTTTCACATTGATCATTGTTATCCCATAGGATAACATTGATTAATGATTCTGCCGCTTGACTGCTCATGCCTGGATCTCAGGCAATGAGCAGTCATTCCGCGATCGGACACACAAGAGGAAGGTAGGGGCCCTCCTTGTGTATTCCAGCTGTTCGGGATGCCATGATTTCACCGCGGCAGTCCCGAACAGCTACTGAGCTAGCCGGGATGAGTTTACTTTCACTTTAGACGTGACAATCAACTTTGAACGCCATGTCGAAAGGTTTAATAGCACGTAGTACCGTGATCAGTGCCACGTGCCATTAGCCATGGGTCCTGGCCTCTTGTTAGAGGCTGGGCTTGACCAGCTATGGCCGTGGCCCCGCATTATAGAAAGGGAGCGGGCTCAGGGCGTGCAGGTACACCCTGAGTCCTTAAGTGGTTAATCAATGTACAGAAACTTCTGCAGTAAAGCAACTGCACTATAAACCTTATTTTAAAGATAAGATATCAAGATATTAAAAATGAAATAAATTGTATTGCAAAATAACTTAAAGAAAAATAGTTTTTCTTTGATAATATGTGTCTTTAATTAGATTTGTAATAGGTTTTTTAAGCTAGATACAGTATTATCATAACACATTTTTTCTACATCATTTTACAGTTTAAAGGTGTATTCCAGGCCAAAACTTTTTTTTATATATCAACTTGCTCCAGAAAGATTTGTAAATACAAACAGATTTGTAAATTACTTCTATTAAAAATTCTTAAACCTTCCAATAGTTATTAGCTTCCCAAGTTGAGTTGCTGTTTTCTATCTAACTGCTCTCTGATGACTCACGTCCCGGGAGCTGTGCAGTTCCCATGGGGATATTCTCCCATCATGCACAGCTCCCGGGACGTGACATCATCATTGAGCAGTTAGACAGAAAACTTCAGAAGCTAATAACTATTGGAAGGATTAAGATTTTTTAATAGAAGTAAATTACAAATCTTTTTAACTTTCTGGAGCCAGTTGATATATATATATATATATAAAAAAAGGTTTTGCCTGGAATACCCCTTTAAGGAGTTATCTTGTCTGAAACGTATCCCCTATCTGCAGGGTAGTGTCAGATCATGGGGGGTTTGACTGCAGGGACACCCTGCGATCTCCTGCCCAGCACCCTGGCTCTCCGCATGACTGAAGTGGGTTGACCATGGCACAAAGTGGTTGCCGACATGCCTGCTCCATTTCTTTTTCTTAGGAGAACCAGAGATACAGCGTTCATGTATCTCCAGCATTCCCATTTTTTATACTTTTCCCTGTGTCATCCTTTTTTTATTTTAAGTCAGCGGTGACATAAAAACTGAATATTTTCCTTAAATCAGAGGTTCAAAACTTTTTCTGGTAAATGTGTGCAGTGAAACCTAACCCCTTGCTGTGAATTGAAGTGTGCATGGACACCACAAGTCATCTGTGTAATCTCCATGTTCAGGAATGACCTGAAGTCCATGGAACTGTTGCCAGGACACATTTTACACTTTTGTAAAAGGCCAGAAATAAGTTGTCTGTGTCATCTATATGGTCAGGAGTGGAGAGACCCCCCATTTAACAGCTGCCAGGACAAAGTGTACACTGTTGACAAGGCCATCAATATCTGATCAATGGGGGTTCAACACCTAGTATATAGTGGTGGGTAGAGAAGTGGTCTGTGGGGTGGATAAGGAGATCCATGTGTTAAATATTGGCCATGAAAACAAATGGAGCCACAATAATTTCATAAATCACATTACTAATATTGAATGTGTTAAACAAGATGGCAACTTAAAATGTATGTTCACTGATGCCAGAAATCTAGAAAACAAAATGAGGGACTATTAACGTAGTCAGTGTCACTGAGACGTGACCAGACTCGTAACATGACTGGGCTGTCAAGCTTCAGGGTTTAACACTATTTGGAAAGGATAGGATGAGCAGGAAAGGAGGAGCAGTATATTAGAAGTGATATTAAAGTCACATTGAAAGATACAATAGTAGGTAATGACTGTAAGAATGCAAAATGTGGTAGAACTACTATGAAAGATAAAAGGTAAAAATGTATTTTTATGTAATGTATAGACCCCCCCCCCAACACCACAGAGCAGAGAGAAGGTCAGCTGCATACACAAACTAGAGCTGATGCCCGGGTGGGAACAGTGGTAATAATTGGAGATTTTAACTACCCACATGTTAATTGGAGATAGTTTTATGGGACAGTTATACCAAAAGAGCTCTTAGAGAACTTAGTTCAGCTATTCCTGTACCTTTATTCACAATATTAAGACATTCTCTGGTGTCTGGTACCAAAGAACTGGCACAAGGCAAATATGGCAATTTTTAGAACGGACTCTAACTCTAATAAGTTTAACATAAGGATGCTGGGCATAAATGTATGTCGTTTTACGATGCATGCTCAGGAACGGAGTGTGCATCATAGTGTGATGGTCTCGGCTTCATCCAGGACCCATTGCTAATGCTGATATCTAACTCTTTAGATGCTGTGATTAAAATTGATTGCAGAAACTACAATATAAAAAAACTAATCCCTGCAGCTCAGCAGAGCTTATCGAAAACACTGGTGAAATTGCGGGGTCCCATTCAGCTGAGAGAACGGCAGGAAGGCCCTTACCTGCCTCCTCATCATTTGATCGATGCTCCAGTGTTGCAGGAAGCCATGGCAACCTGAAGCAATGGATAACACTCATTAACCTCTTAAGGACATAGGGCGTACCTGTATGCCCTACGCCCGGTCCCTGTAAATAAAAACGGGGTCACACTGTTACCCTGCGTCATACCGGGTCAGTCCCGACGGCTAATGATAGCCGGGACCCTGGGCTAATAGCGTGCGGCACGGATCGTTGTGCCGCGCACTATTAACCCTTTAGACGTGGCGATCAAAGTTGATCGCTGTGTCTAAAAGGAAAGTAAAAGCTTCCCGGCAGCTCAGTCGGGCTGATCAGGACCATTGCGATAAAATCACGATGTCCCGATCAGCTAGCATGCGAGCGGAGGTCCCTTACCTTGCTCCGTTGCATCTGATAGGCAATTGATTGCTCCAAGCCTGAGATGCAGGCTTGAGCAATCGACCGCCTATAACACTGATCAATGCAAAGCTATGGCTTTGAAGTTAACAGTGTAAAAGATCAGTGTGTGCAAAGTCATTTAACCCCTTCCCTAATAAAAGTTTGAATGACCTCCCTTTTCCCATAAAAAAATAAAACAGTGTAAATAAAAATAAAATAAACATATGTTGTATCACCACATGCGGAAATGTCAGAATTATAAAAATATATTGTTAATTAAACCCCATGGTCAATGGCGTACGCACAAAAAAATTCCAAAGTCCAAAATAGCGTATTTTTGGTAACTTTTTATATCATGAAAAATGAATAAAAAGCGATCAAAAAGTCACATCAATACAAAAATGGTACCGATAAAAATTTCAGATTACTGCGCAAAAAATTATGTAAACAAAAATAAACGTAAATGTGGTGTCCCGGTACCGTATTTCATACGTTACCTTGTGGTGAGGTCCCCAAAGTCCCTAGGAACAGTGGGGGTCCTCTACCTTAGCTAAATTCATCAGTAAGGGTATTTTCACACTGAGGAATTGGAGAGAAATTTCCACGAGTAATTGTGCTCGCTTTTTCCTCTCCAATTCATTCAGCAGTGAAAATCCCCATAGAGCTGTGTAGAATTTCTGCCCCTCAGTTCACACTGAGGAATTTCCTCAAGCAGAATTCTGGCGAAGAAATCTGTTCCGCTTGAAGAAAGAACATGTTCTTTCTTTCAGGCAGAATCAGCGTCTTAGGCTAGGTTCAGACTACGAAATCTCCGGGCAGAAAATTTCCGCCCGGAGATTCCGAGTTCTGCCTGCACCGACTGAATTAGTCGGCGCTAGGACCGCGTGGACACTGCAGTCTCCTATAGACTGCTATGTGTTCCGCTAGGATTTCCGCCTGAAGAAAGAGCAACCCCTTTCTTCAGGCGGAAATTTTCTAGCGGATTTTTCATCTGGATTTTCCGCTTCACAAATTCCGAAGTATGAAGTGGGTGAACGGAAAACCATTCACTACACTATGCATTATAGTAAGCGGAATTTCTGCCGGAAATTTCAAAGCGAAAATTCCGGCGGAAATTCCGTAGTCTGAACCTACCCTTACTCCCATAGAGATCAATGTTAATTTTTTTTTCAGTCAGAATCATTTCCATGCGGAATTGGCATGGAAATGGTGCGGAATTGGCACAAAATTGGCTCGGAATTGGCGCGGAATTTCCGCATGAAAAAAAAAAAAGAGGATAATATATACATATTATACTCGTCTCCTCCTCCGCTTGAAATTTTAATTTTCGCATGTGGAATTCCGCTCGAATTCCGCGCCAATTCCGCACCAATTCCGCTCCAATTCCGTGCGTAATTCTGGAAAAGTAACAATATTTTGAGGCACAAAATTTCTGCTTGATTTCCGCCCCAATTCCTCAGTGTGAACATACCCTAAAAGTTCCTGCAAGTTTTAAGTTCAACAGTGGTTGTGGACAATCTAATTATTATGCACGCACCTATCGCTTTTGGGAATGGTGGCGATAGGCCCAGCAACATTACAGAATTTAAACCTCACCCTGGCGTCACGAGTGACAAGGGTTAACAGCGCCCTTTCAGTACCTAAAACAGCAACACCCTAACTAACCTACACCCCACAAGGCTTTCCCACACAGTTCCTCACCACATAAACATATGTTCTATTCCTGCGTGCAAAAATGTCTGAGCTGTTAAAATATAACATTAATTAAACCTCACGGTCAATGGCATGTAAAAAAATAACAAAATTCAGAATTGCGTATTTTGGTCACTTCATTATAAAATATTCAAAAAGTCCAATCACAACAAAAATGATAAAAACTATATATCACAGTGCAAAAAATAAAAAAGTTATATGGGTCAGAAGAGGACAATTTTAAGCATATTAATTTTCATTCAAAAGTTAACATTTTGTAAAAGTGGTAAAACAAAATAATTTGGGAATTGTTGTAATCGTATGGACCTAAAGAAAAAAGATAATGTGTCAATTTTACTAAAACAAGTACACTGCATAGAAATTGAATCACCCAAAAGTTACAAAATGTTTTGTATGTTTTACTTACATTTTGCCCCACAAATAAGTTTTTTGTTTCACTGTAGAGTTGGTTGTAAAATGAGTGATGGAATTACAATGTACAATTGGTGGCGCTAAAACAAGACCTCATATGGGTATGTAAGTGGAAAATTGTAAGCATTATCGCCACTAGACGGAGAGGAGGAAAAAACAAAAGTGCACTAACTAAAAATTCTTACGGGTTTAATGTCAATTGTGGGGATGCTATGAGGGTCTCATAAGGAAATACATAATGAAATAAATAGGGGGTAATTTTATAATGAATAGGCAGCCTGGTTTTACTTAAGACAGAAGTTTTCAAACCAACTTAATTTCTTTACATGATGAGCTGTGGATGGCTGTGGACATAAGGGGACATATTCAAAAACATATATATTTTATGTCACGTAATATTAATCACACCTTTCTTTCCCACAACACATTTTCATAAATCAGTTGTGTTGCTATGAAAATATGTGAGGTTTCGGTTTCCTAACACCTTTTTTTCCTTTTCGCACCAAAATGTAAAATTTATTTGTGTAAATGTAATATCTTGAAAAACACAGGAAAATACAAATTGCACCTAACAAGATTTTGAGATGTTATTATTTCATTCTTTAGAGACCTCATACAGGTTAATGAGTCAAACATGGTTCAAGGAGGTGATATTAGGAAAATGTATTTAGCAACTCCAGGTCTGTTGTGGTTCTAGGGTGATAATCCTGTCTGCAACTCTACTTTTTGTGGAAACCCTGCTTACTACAACAATTGTGATTTAGGATTATGTTGTGGTTCTAGAGTGGTAATCCTGTCTGCAGCTCCACTTGTTGTGGAAACCCTGTTGACTACACCAACTGTGGTTTAGAATTAGAGTAAAACAAACATGCCCCTCCCCTGACCATGTGCTTTCTTTGTTAGAGTCCCCAAAATGGCCCCAACTGTTTGAAACCGAAGCAGGACGTTCAGGTTAACTTTATAGGGCCTAAATATGTTTGTAAACACCCAGAAACACTGATTAAGTTCGGTACAACTATGAAATAATTGTACCAGGTATTTTGGCAGAAATGTCTTGTACCAGCAGTGTATACCCACCAAATTAGTAATTGGTAATTAGCAGTTAATAACATTTAATAAGTTAATAACATTTAATAAAACTTAATTAGCTAAACCAAATAAGACATACATACAAGCATAATACAATAGTACATACTCTATGTTTAGCAAACTAGCATGGATCTACCCGAGTGATACATAAATATTTAGTGTAGAAATGATACAGCAATATACTTATCTGTCCCAGGCTATGGTGATAAGGTGCAGGAGATGCTCCCCTTTTGCAGGAAGTTCCAAAGAGAGCGAAGACGCTATATTTTCCAGGAAAATCCCCTAATGCCCCGTCCATTGGCTTTAGTGTCCACCTATTTTCCTCACATAAAGCGGAAAAACAGGTTCTTTGGCCACACCTACTGTGGGTATGATTGAAGCTAAGCTTTAGACTGTGGGACGGGGAAATGTATACTAAATGGTATATCATGGATGTAAAAACACATAATTTCAATGTCCATAACATTCCACCTCCTGTTTTTACACCATAATTTACCAGTGTTAGGTGATTCCCTAAATTCCATGTCTGCTAGTTTACCAAACATACAACATGTATATCTCCATAAAACAAAGAAATCCAAAGTAATTATATTTCCCAATTTCCCCATCCAGCCAAATTTTCTGGTGTTTGGTGTTCCATGGAGTTTTGGTCGCTGTCAGCTTACATAGATCATGGTAAATGTCGCCCTCATCGTTCACCATGTAGCTGCAGCAAGAATCTAGGGCTTAGGTGATTGTAAGAGCTACTGCCCTTATTTGTAGCTACTCTTGAGACAGTTTCTTTAAAAATGCCCTTGTGGGGGCCAAAGCATTTTCCAAAATGTGCTGGAGGGTATGCTTTGGTTTTCACTGGGTTCTCCTGTCTCACAATGTCATCCAAACACAGTCTTGTTGACTTGATCCTTGTCGTGTTCCAACCACAGGATGCCGAGGAACGGGTAACCTTCTTCACTCAATTAGAAGCATTGGTCATCTGGTCATCTTTGTATAGTGAGCCCGGATACTTATGAATGAGTTGGAGGTCCATGGGTTGGGCGGGGTTATACTGCCACTAGTCTGTTGAATGGAAAAAAAAAACTGAGTTTAGAGTTACTATCCAACAATACAATTTTAGTATCTCCAGGCCCATCAGAGCTTATCCTTCCCTTCTGCCTGTGCTGATCAGTGGACCTTGGTAAAAACCCACACACTAGACCCTACCTGTACTTCTGGACTTTTATCCCAGTTAATTACAACCTTGTAGGGAACACAGACTGCAACATTCCTAGAATGGTACCAGCAGTTATTCTATTTTAGTCAGTTCTAGTCCCAGTTGCACTCCACTCTGCATATCCATACTCACTTTCCCAGCAGCACACCAACCATTGCTAAATAATTTGTAAGTGTGAGTGTAATCTCAGACCCTCTAGGTATATTGCCTTCTATTGGAAGGACTAGCTTTTGCTAACCCTCCTCCCATCACTTAAAAAATCAAAGTTGTTAGTTAGTTTATTACAGATGTTTATTACTGATTTGGGGAGGCTCCTGTAAATGTCAACCTTAAACTAACATAGGGATTGTCAATTTACATATAAGTCTATGGTATGGCCCAAGTGGCCTGCAGAGACTTAAGCTGCTCATGGTCAGGATTTTCTTTATGTGCCTCAATTTTTTCCTGAAAGACAAAACAAGCTAAACCTCATTTACATGCAAAAGGAAGGTTGTAATTTTTACTCTTTGTTGATCTCCCTTCCACCTTTTGCTAACCGTGCAGATACCTAAGTATCTACCTTTACTGGAATACAGTCATGGCGTGAATGTTGGCACCCCTGAAATGTTTCAAGAAAATTAAGTGTTTCTCACAGAAAAGGATTGCAGTAACACATGTTTTGCAATACACATGTGTATTCCCTTTGTGTGTATTGGAACTAAACCAAAAATGGATGAAAATAAGCAAATTGGACATAATGTCACACCAAACTCCAAAAATGGGCTGGACAAAATTATTGGCACCTTTAACTTAATATTTGGTTGCACACCTTTTGAAGAAAAAAATTGAAATCAGTTGCTTCCTATATCCATCAATAAGCTTCTTACACCTCTAAGCCGCAATGTTGGACCACTCTTCTTTTGCAAACTGCTCCAGGTCTCTCTGATTGGAAGGGTGCCTTTTCCCAATAGCAATTTTAAGATCTCTCCACAGGTGTTGAATGGGATTTAGATCTGGACTCATTGCTGGCCACTTTAGAACTCTCCAGTGCTTTGTTGCCATCCATTTCTGGGAGCTTTTTGACGTATGTTTGGGGTCATTGTCCTGCTAGAAGACCCAAGATCTCCGATGGAAACCCAGCTTTCTGACACTGGGCTGTACAGTGTGACCCAAAATCCGTTGGTAATCCTCAGATTTCATGATGCCTTGCACACATTCAAGGCACCCAGTGCCAGAGGCAGCAAAACAACCCCAAAACATCATTGAACCTCCACCATATTTCACTGTATGTACTGTGTTCTTTTCTTTGTAGGCCTCATTCCATTTTCGGTAAACAGAATCATGTGCTTTACCAAAAAGTTCTATCTTGGTCTCATCTGTCCACAAGACATTTTACCAGAAGGATTTTGGCTTGCTCAAGTTCATTTTGGCACAATGTAGTCTTGCTTTTTTAAGTCTCTGTGTCAGCAGTGGGGTCCTCCTGGGTCTCCTACCATAGCATTTAATTTCACTTAAATGTCGACATATAGTTTTTTCTGACACTGATGCTCCCTGAGCCTGCAGGACAGCTTGAATATCTTTGGAACTTGTTTGGGGCTGCTTATCCACCATCCAGACTATCCTGCGTTGACACCTTTCATCAATTTTTGTCTTTCGTCCACTCCCAGGGAAATTAGCTACAGTGCCATGGGTTGCAAACTTCTTGATAATGTTGCGCACTGTAGACAAAGTCAAATCTAGATCTCTGGAGATGGACTTGTAACCTTGAGATTGTTGATATTTTCCACAATTTTGGTTCTCATGTCCTCAGAGAGTTATCTTCTCCTCTTTCTGTAGCCCATGCTTAGTGTGGCACACACAGACACACAATGCAAAGACTAAGTGAACTTCTCTCCTTTTTATCTGCTTTCAGGTGTGATTTTTTTTTTTGCATTGCCCACACCTGTTACTTGCCCCAGGTGAGTTTAAAGGAGCATCACATGCTTGAAACAATCATATTTTTCCACAATTTTGAAAGGGTGCCAATAATTTTGTCCAGCCCATTTTTGGAGTTTGGTGTGACATTATGTCCAATTTGCTTATTTTCCTCCCTTTAGTTCCAATACACACAAAGGGAATAAACATGTGTATAGCAAAACATGTGTTACTGCAATCCTTTTCTGTGAGACATACTTCATTTTCTAGAAAAATGTCAGGGGTACCAACATTTACTGCCATGACTGTATATATATACGGCAGTGCAGGGGACCAGAGAAGAACAGAGTAGAGAGACCACAGCGAGAGTCACTTCTGACACTTGTTGTGATCTGTCTATTAATGCAGGTACTACAACTCGCAGCATGGAGCTGAGTGTGCTCCATGTTGGGAGCTGTTGTACCTGCAGTTAAAGCGCAACTGTCATGGATTTTAACTCCCATAAACTAGCCCCAGGATGACAAAGTTGTTAGAAATTACAATTCAAGCATACCTTTTGCTGCTTTCTAGCAGCTTTAATCGGGCAATCGTTCTCCTGTTCTCAGCAGTGATGCGATGCGGGCGGCCACAGCAAGAGCTGGGTCCCTAAGGCCTAAGGTCTTCCTAGAGTGCACAGCGGTAATGCAATGCACGCGGCCAGCTCATTCTGCTACTGCTTTATGCCGCCCATAGGAAGTGAGCACTTGCTATGAGAGCTGGCTGCCCGCATCGCATAACCGCTGTGCACAGGAGAACGGACACTGTTTATTCTTTTACATTAGAAAACTCGCCACCCACATATAAGAATAAGGGGCCTATGCGCTTGGACCTGTGTGTCAATCACACAGCCGTCCAAGTGTGGTAGCCTTGGGGGGTGTAGGGTAGTTGGGATGTTGTAGTAGGTAAGGGGTTAATTTTAACCCTATAGTTCGTGATGCCAGGCTGAGGGCTAGTATGCTGAGGTAATTCTCCGGCCTATCACCGCCCTTCCCAGAAAGGATAGTTGCATGTATTAAAATGACTGAAGGTCCACGAGGTACTTGAACTTGGGTAACTTTACTTAAGTGCTTGCGATACATCCAGTGAACAATGACAGTCTCAGGAATACAGTCTTTATATAGCTCAATGACTGACAACTGTTGCGGACCTTGAAATAGACAAAAGTCTCTGAATTTGGGGTAATTATTGCAGATCCGCCTGGATTTAGGGGATTGATAAGATCCGGTGATCTTGCAGAGTTTGTGGGGATTGATACACTCAGAAATGAGAAGTTATCGGCCGTCGCCGCAAGGTTCAGGCCTAGACTCACTGATCTCAGCAGCCCAGATGCTTCTTGCTTGCTTGCACAGGAACAAGAGAGCGAGAACATGGCCACCGCTCCCTTATATGGGCAGGGGGCGGGGCTAATCTGATTGGTCCGAACACCCGTCATTCACCGTTACAAAGTGTGATGGGATTGACTACGTCACAAGGACCTCCAAAGGTCCTCAAGCAGAAATACCATAGAGTTCACCTGACCACGTGACCCGCAGGTCCCGCCACGCCATGGACAAGTAATTAACTATTTATTTACATTTATACAATCTTACATATACAAATCCTAAACGGCTACAGGATAAGCACTATAGGGATGAGAGGTGACTAGGGGTGGATAAGACAATAGGGACCCCGACGTCCTAGGGACTCTGGCTATGGGGACCCACAATAAAAGGTATCGGATAGGATACGGTACCGGGACACCACACAAGCGCTGACATACAGGGGATATCCGACTGTTACTGGCTTTCATAAAAAGCATTTTTTAGCCCAATTAAAGCTGCTAGAAAGCAGCAAAAGGTATTCTTGAACTGTAATTCCTAACAACTTTGTCATCCTGGGGCTAACTTATGGGGGTTAAAATTAGTGATAGTTGCGCTTTAACTGCAGGTACTACTGCTCCCAACATGGAGCACACTCAGCTCCATGCTGCGACCTGTAGTACCTGCGTTAATAGACAGATCAGACCAGGTGTCAGAAGTGACACTCGCTGCAATCTGTCTGTTAATGCAGGTACTACAGCTCCCAGCATGGAGCTGAGTGTGCTCCATGTTGGGAGCAGTAGTACCTGCAGTTAAGGCCAGATCACAATGGGTGTCATGACACCCACTGCGATTGTTCTGTATAATGTATAGATGTGCGGGGCATGGTCGCTCTTCTCTGGTCCCCTGCACTGCCGTATATATATATATATATATATATATATATATATATATATATATATACACCCATTATTCGTATTTCCCACAGAGAGTTGTGATTGGCTGGAACCATTTGGCCAATCACAGCTCTCTGCGGGAGATATGAATCTGTGATGTGAAGAACTTTACATCGCAGAACATAGTGCAGGATCGCGCAGAAGAGCGGCCGGCTGCCCGCATCTATACACGTAAACATAGCGTATTTTTGGTCACTTTTTATACCATAAAAAATGAATAAAAAGTCCGACCAAAACCAAAATGGTACAGATAAAAACTTCAGATCACGGCAAAAAAAAAAATAAAAAAGATCCCCATATGCGGAAAAATGAAAAGGTTATAGGGGTCAGAAGAAGACATTTTTAAACGTATTAAGTTTCCTGCATGTAGTTATGATTTTTTTCCAGAAGTAAGACAAAATCAAACCTATATAAGTAGGGTATTATTTTAATTGTATGGACCTACAGAATAAAGTGAAGGTACCACTTTTTACCCAAAAAAATTTACTGCATAGAAACGGAGGACCCCCAAATTTACAAAATGGCATATTTTTATACAATTTTGTAGCACAATCATTTTTTGGGGGGTTGTGCTGTGGATTTTTGGGTAAAATGACTGATGTCATTACAAAGTAGAATTGGTGGCGCAAAAAATAAGCCCTCATATGGATTTTTAGGTGTAAAATTAAAAGGGTTATTATTTTTAACCCCTTAAGGACACAGCTAGAGATGAGCGAACTTACAGTAAATTTGATTCATCACGAACTTCTCGGCTCGGCAGTCGATGACTTATTCTGCATAAATGAGTTGAGCTTTCAGGTGCTCCCGTGGGCTGAAAAAGGTGGATACAGTCCTAAGAGACTCTTTCCTAGGACTGTATCGACCTTTTCCAGCCCACCGGAGCACCTGAAAGCTGAACAAATTTATGCAGGATAAGTCATCAACTGCCGAGCCGAGAAGTTCGTGACGGATCGAATTTACTGTAAGTTCGCTCATCTCTAGACACAGCCCATTTGGACCTTAAGGACACAGAAAATTTTATTTTTACGTTTTCATATTTTCCTCCTCGCCTTCAAAAAATCATAACTCTTTTATATTTTCATCCACAGAATAGTATGAGGGCTTGTTTTTTGTGCGACCTGTTCTCCATTGTAATGCTCTCACTCACTTTACCATAAAATGTATGGCACAAACAAAAAAATACTATTTGTGTGGGGAAATTAAAAAGAAAACCGCAATTTTGCTAATTTTGGAACGTTTCGTTTTCATGCCGTACAATTTACGGTAAAAATGACATGTGTTCTTTATTCTTTGGGTCAATACGATTAAAATGATACTTGTGATAACATACTTTTCTATTACTGTTGCGCTTAAAAAAAAAATCACAAACTTTTTAACCAAATTAGTACGTTTAAGATCCCCCTATTTTGAAGACCTATAACTTTTTCATTTTTCCGTATAAGCGACGGTATGAGGGCTAATTCTTTGCGCGTGACCTGTACTTTTTATTGATACCATATTTGCTTATATAAAACTTTTAATACATTTTTTATAAATTTTTTTGGGAATAAAATGTTATAGAGAAAGCAGCTATTTTGGACCGCATCACCAGGACGTTCATTTACGTCCTTCGTTGTTAAGGGGTTAAAAGGTAAGGAGGAAAAAACGAAAATGCAAAAACTGAAAAATGCTAAATCCTTAAAGGGGTACTCCGGTGAAAACCTTTTTTCTTTTAAATCAACTGGTGGCAGAGAGTTAAACATATTTGTAAATGACTTCTTTTAAAAAATCTTAATCCTTCCTGTACTTATTAGCTACTGAATACTACAGAGGAAATTATTTTCTTTTTGGAATGCTCTCTGATGAAATCACGAGTACAGTTCTCTCTGCTGATGTTATTATAATAATAATAACAACACTTTATTTATTGTTGTCCTTAGTGCCTTTTGCATACATCTGCTATGTATGGTTGCTAAAATGGACAGAGATGTCAGCAGAGAGCACTGTGCTCGTGATTAGTGTTGAGCGGCATAGGCCATAATCAAATTTGCGATATTTCGCGAATATATGGATGAATATTTGCTAAATTCCGACATTCATAATATTCACGTTTTATTTTCGCATATATGAAAATTCGTGTACGCGAAAATTAGCATATGCGAAAATTTGCATATACAAAAATTAGCATAAGATAAAATGCACGCCAGTCTCACACAGTGGTATTAGAGCCTTCTTTACACCACACAAGCTGGGAGCAGAGAGGGATGATCACTGTGATGTGTACTGTGAAAGAAAATATATATTCGTAATTACGAATATATAGTGCTATATTCGCGAATATTCACAAATTCGCGAATATGCGATATTCACGAATAAAATTTGCATTGCGAATATTCGTGAGCAAGACTACTCGTGATGTCATCAGTTTTCCAAAAAGAAAGGAATTTCCTCTGTAGCATTCAGCAGCTAATAAGTACTGGAAGGATTAAGATTTTTTAAGAGAAGTAATTTACAAATATGTTTAACTTTCTGCCACCAGTTGATTTAAAAGAAAAAAGGTTTTCACCGGAGTACCCCTTTAAGGGGTTAAAAATGAGAGCTGTAAGTATAGCCTGAAAATACTTGTAAATAATAGTGTTTTAAAATGTCAAGTTTAAAAATGCAATATATAACATTGGAAAGTTGGAAAGTTTTTCTTTTTTTATTCAAATTTTTTACACCATTACAAAGGTAGGGTAGGGAATTTTCATGTAAACAGTAGTATGAGCTTTTGAAAATGTCCCAGAGGCCATATACACTTTTGGAAAACTAGAATGCATTGGGTGAACCTTTGCTTTCTTTTTTTTTTTTTTTTTTTTTTTTTTGGTGTAAATGCTTTTTTTATATTTTTTGTGCCAAATATTTGGCACAAAAATGGGTAAGAAGCAGAGTAAACAGTTTTGACCTTGTTTCCTATAGTGTTTTGGAACTTTGTAAAAGCATTTGACACTGTCCCGCATACACGCCTGATTGGTAAATTAAGGTCTATTGGTTTAGAAAGTTTAGTTTATAACTGGATTGAAAACTGGCTTATATGGGTACTCCATTGGAAAACATTTTTTTATTAAATCAACTGGTGCCAGGAAGCTAAACAGATTTGTAAATTACTTGTATTAAAAAACCTAATCCTTCCAGTTCTTATCAGCTGCTGTATGTTCCAGAGGAAGTACTTTTCTCTTTGAATTTCCTTTCTGTCTGACCACAATGCTCTCTGCTGACACCCCTGTCCATTTTAGGAACTGTCCAGAGCAGGAGAGGTTTCCTATGGGGATTTGCTTCTACTCTGGACAGTTTCTAAAAAGGACAGTGGTGTCATCAGAGAGCACTGTGGTCAGACAGAAAGGAAATTCAAAAAGAAAAGAACTTCCTCTGGAACATACAGCAGCTGATAAATACTAGAAGGATGAAGATTTTTAAATAGAAGTAATTTTACAAATCTGTTTAACTTCCTAGCACCAGTTGATTTATTAAAAAATGTTTTCCAGTTGAGAACCCTTTAAGGACTGTATCCAGAGAGTGCTGGTCAGTGATTCGTACTCTGATTGGTCCCCGGTTAACAGCGCCGTACCCCAAAGTTCAGAACTGGATCCGCTTTTGTATAACCCCTTAAGGACAATGGACGTAAATGTACGTCCTGATGCGTTGGTATGATCATGTTGATATCCGCCATTAACTCCTCAGATGCCGTGATCAATACAGATCACGGCATCTGCCGCAATGCGGGCGTTTGAATGGAGGATTGGATTGCCCGCGGCACTGACACGGGGATTCGATCATCCAACATGGCAGCCGGAGGTCACCTGCTCCGGCGGTCATCCCTGGGTCTTCTTCTCTGGTCTGATATTGAGCAGACCAGAGAAGAAGATCGCCAATAATACTTATCAGGGCTATGCCTATGCCTATTCAAATCCCCAATTTAGTCCTCAAATGTGCATGGCGCTCTCTCACTTCAGAGCCCTGTCGTATTTCAAGGAAACAGTTTAGGGCCACATATGGGGTATCTCCGTACTCAGGAGAAATTGCGTTACAAATTTTGGGGGGGCTTTTTTGTTCCTTTTACCCCTTATGAAAAGGTAAAGTTGGGATCTACACCAGCATATTAGTGAAAAAAAATATATATATATTTTTACACTAACATGCTGGTGTTGCCCCATACTCCTGAGTACAGAAATACCCCATTTATGGGCGTTAAGTGTTCTGCGAGTGCACAAAATGGCTCAGAAGTGAGAGCGTGCCATGTGCATTTGAGGTCTAAATTGGTGATTTGCACAGGGGTGACTGAAATCAGTCACCCCTGTACAGCGGTTCTGACATAAACGCAAAACAATAAATACCCAGATGTGACCCCATTTTGGAAACTACACCCCTCAAGGAATGTAACAAGGGGTATGGCGAGCCCTTACAACCCACAGGTGTTTGACAAATTTCCGTTAAAGTTGGATGTGAAAATGAGAAAAAATAAATGTTCACTAAAATGCTGGTGTTACCCTACATTTTTCATTTTCACAAGAGAGAATAGGAAAAATCACCCCAAAATGTGTAGCCCCATTTCTTCTGAGTAAGAACATACCCCATATGTGGATGTAAAGTGCTCTGTGGCCGAACTACAATGTTCAGAAGAGAAGGAGCGCCATTGGGATTCTGGAGAGAGAATGTGTCCGAAATTGAAGGCCATGTGTGTTAACAAAGCCCCCATAGTGCCAGAACAATGGAAACCCCCCACATGTGACCCCCAAAATAGGGTCACATGTGTGGGGTCCACTGTTCTGGCACCACGGGGGGCTTTGTAAACGCACATGGCCCCTGACTTCCATTCCAAACAAATTCTCTCGCCATGAGCTCAATGGCGCTCCTTCTCTTCTGAGCATTGTAGTTCGCCCGCAGAGCACTTTACATCCATATATGGGGTATTTCCATACTCAGAAGAAATGGGGTTACACATTTTGGGAGGCTTTTTCTCCAATTATCCCTTGTGAAAATGAAAAATTTGGGGTAAAACCAGCATCTTAGTCTAAAAAAATCAAATTTTTCATTTTCACGTCCAACTTTAGCAGAAATTTGTCATGCACATGTGGCATGTTTTTTGCTGTTCTGGCACCATAGGAGCTTCCGAAATGCGACATGCCCCCCAAAAACCATTTTAGCAAAATTTGCTTTCCAAAAGCCAAATGTGACTTCTTCTCTTCTGAGCATTGTAGTGCGCCCGCAGTGCACTTGACGTCCACACATGGGGTATTTCCATACTCAGAAGAGACGGGTTACAAATTTGGGGGGGGGGCATTTTCTCCTATAACCCCTTGTAAAAATGTAAAAGTTGGGGGAAAACCAGCATTTTAGTGAAAAAAAAAAAATTCATTTACACATCCAACTTTAACGAAAAGTCGTCAAACACCTGTGGGGTGTTAAGGCTTACTGGACCCCTTGTTACATGCCTTGAGGGGTGTAGTTTCTACAATGGTAGTGTTTTTTTTTGCTGTTCTGGGACCATAGGGGCTTCCTAAATGTGACATGCCCCCCAAAAACCATTTCAGCAAAATTCACTCTCCAAAATCCCATTGTTGCTCCTTCCCTTCTGAGCCCTCTACTGTGCCCGCCGAACACTTGACATACACATATGAGGTATTTCCTTACTCAAGAGAAATTGGGTTACAAATTTTGGGGGCCTTTTTCTCCTTTTACCCCTTGTAATATTTCAAAAACTGGGTCTACAAGAACATGCAAGTGTAAAAAATGAAGATTTTCAATTTTTTCCTTTACCTTGCTGCTATTCCTGTGAAACACCTAAAGGGTTAACAAACTTTCTGAATGTCATTTTGAATACTTGGAGGGGTGCAGTGTTTATGATGGGGTAATTTATGGGGTATTTCTAATATGAAGACCCCTCAAATCCACTTCGAACATGCTTGCTTATGTATGTTTTTTTTTATAGTTGTTTTATTTTGCTTAATGTTTTGCTTACGTGCCATAATTTATTAACAAGTCGCACAGGCTTTATACATTTGTCACACGTAAGCCAATCAGCATTTTTTCCTCCATTCTGTTTTTCATTTTGAGATTTTGCTCATGTAATCTCTGACCACTGCAAGTCATTTTTGAAAATTTGCTTACATAAGCCAAACAGAATTTTCTTGCTCTTCTCGCTTTTGTAAAAGTCGCACAAAAAAGTGCCTAGTCGCAGGAGAGACATTTGAGAGACAAATATAAGCAAAAAAAAATCAAATCTACGAAATACTTTTATAAATGTCCCCCAATATTACCACTTAATACACATAATAAAGCATTGGTTCGGCCTCACCTGGTATATGTTGTTTAGTTTTGCGCCACGGTTCATAGTAAGGATGTCCAGGAGCTGGAAGAAGTACAAAGTACAAAGGAGTGCAACTTAACAAATAAGAGATATGGAATATATTAGAAATATGAAAATAAAAATAATTACATTTGCTTAGTCTTGAGAAGAGAAAAATAGAAAAGGGAAATATTACAGGAATATGTTGAAAAGTTGTTCCAGACAAGGGGGCACTTCCTCCTACTGTAAATCTGTAGGACAGTTTATCTCAGGAGCTTTTCACAGAAAAACAGTTGAGGGGTCAAAACAGGCTCAGAAGAAAATAACTGTTACGCCTAGCGCTCCGGGTCCCCGCTCCTCCCCGGAGCGCTCACGGCGTCTTTCTCCCTGCAGCGCCCCGATCAGTCCCGCTGACCGGGAGCGCTGCACTGACATGGCCGTCGGGGATGCGATTCGCACAGCGGGACGCGCCCGCTCGCGAATCGCATCCCAGGTCACTTACCCGTCCCGGTCCCCTGCTGTCATGTGCTGGCGCGCGCGGCTCCGCTCTCTAGGGCGCGCGCGCGCCAGCTCTCTGAGACTTAAAGGGCCAGTGCACCATTGATTGGTGCCTGGCCCAATTAGCTTAATTGGCTTCCACCTGCTCCAGACTATATCTGATCTCCTCCCTTGCACTCCCTTGCCGGATCTTGTTGCCTTGTGCCAGTGAAAGCGTTTAGTATGTCCAAAGCCTGTGTACCAGAACTTCTGCTATCCATCTTGACTACGAACCTTGCCGCCTGCCCCCGACCTTCTGCTACGTCTGACCTTGCCTCTGCCTAGTCCTTCTGTCCCACGCCTTCTCAGCAGTCAGCGAGGTTGAGCCGTTGCTAGTGGATACGACCTGGTTGCTACTGCCGCAGCAAGACCATCCCGCTTTGCGGCAAGCTCTGGTGAAAACCAGTAGCCTCTTAGAACCGGTCCACTAGCACGGTCCACGCCAATCCCTCGCTGACACAGCGGATCCACTACCCGTAAGCCGAATCGTGACAGTAGATCCGGCCATGGATCCCGCTGAGGTGCCGCTGCCAAGTCTCGCTGATCTTCCCACGGTGGTCGCTCAGCAATCACAGCAGATTGCCCAACAAGGACAGCAGCTGTCGCAGTTGACCGCCACGTTACAGCAACTTCTGCCTCTGCTACAGCAGCAACCATCTCCTCCACCAGCTCCTGCACCTCCTCCGCAGCGAGTGGCCGCTCCTAACCTACGCTTGTCCCTGCCGGACAAATTTGATGGGGACTCTAAACTCTGCCGTGGATTTTTGTCTCAGTGTTCCCTGCATATGGAGATGTTGTCGGACTTGTTTCCTACAGAACGGTCTAAGGTGGCGTTCGTAGTAAGCCTTCTTTCAGGAAAGGCCTTGTCTTGGGCCACACCGCTCTGGGACCGCAATGATCCTGCCACAGCCACAGTCCAGTCCTTCTTCGCTGAAGTCCGAAGTGTCTTTGAGGAACCTGCCCGAGCCTCTTCTGCTGAGACTGCCTTGCTGAACCTGGTCCAGGGTAATTCTTCCGTTGGCGAGTACGCCATACAATTCCGTACTCTTGCTTCTGAACTATCCTGGAATAATGAGGCTCTCTGCGCGACCTTTAAAAAAGGCCTATCCAGTCGCATCAAGGATGTGCTGGCCGCACGAGAGATTCCTGCCAACCTCCAAGAACTCATCCATTTGGCTACCCGCATTGACATGCGTTTTTCTGAGCGACACCAAGAGCACCGCCAGGAAAAAGACTTAGATCTCTGGGCACCTCTCCCACAGCATCCTTTGCAGTCTACGCCTGGGCCCCCCGCCGAGGAGGCCATGCAAGTGGATCGGTCTCGCCTGACCCAGGAAGAGAGGAATCGCCGTAGAGAAGAAAATCTCTGTCTGTACTGTGCCAGTACCGAACATTTCTTGGTGGATTGCCCTATCCGTCCTCCACGCCTGGGAAACGCACGCACGCACCCAGCTCACGTGGGTGTGGCATCTCTTGGTTCTAAGTCTTCTTCTTCACGTCTCACGGTGCCCGTGCGGATTTCTTCTTCAGCCAACTCCTCCCTCTCAGCCGTGGCCTGCTTGGACTCTGGTGCCTCCGGGAATTTTATTTTGGAGTCCTTTGTTAATAAATTCAGCATCCCGGTGACCCGTCTCGTCAAGCCGCTCTACATTTCTGCAGTCAACGGAGCCAGATTGGACTGCACCGTGCATTACCGCACAGAACCCCTCCTGATGTCTATTGGACCCCACCTCGAGAGAATTGAGCTCTTCGTTCTCCCCGGCTGTACCTCTGAGGTCCTCCTCGGTCTGCCATGGCTCCGGCTTCATTCCCCCACCCTTGATTGGACCACCGGGGAGATCAAGAACTGGGACTCTGCCTGCCACAGGAAGTGCCTCTCCCCCCCTCCCAGTCCCATCAGGCAAGCCTCTGTGTCCCCTCATGGCTCCCGTCCTTGTGTCTCCCTGCCCCGTGCCAAACTTCACCCTCTGCCCTCCCTCCCCATTCCAACTCCTGCTGTACTGCCTCCCATTGAGGAAGCCCTCCATTCTTTCCCGGTGTCCTCATCCCAGGGGAGGCAGTTACCGGACAAAAAAAAGGGGAGACCTAAGGGGGGGGGTACTGTTACGCCTAGCGCTCCGGGTCCCCGCTCCTCCCCGGAGCGCTCACGGCGTCTTTCTCCCTGCAGCGCCCCGATCAGTCCCGCTGACCGGGAGCGCTGCACTGACATGGCCGTCGGGGATGCGATTCGCACAGCGGGACGCGCCCGCTCGCGAATCGCATCCCAGGTCACTTACCCGTCCCGGTCCCCTGCTGTCATGTGCTGGCGCGCGCGGCTCCGCTCTCTAGGGCGCGCGCGCGCCAGCTCTCTGAGACTTAAAGGGCCAGTGCACCATTGATTGGTGCCTGGCCCAATTAGCTTAATTGGCTTCCACCTGCTCCAGACTATATCTGATCTCCTCCCTTGCACTCCCTTGCCGGATCTTGTTGCCTTGTGCCAGTGAAAGCGTTTAGTATGTCCAAAGCCTGTGTACCAGAACTTCTGCTATCCATCTTGACTACGAACCTTGCCGCCTGCCCCCGACCTTCTGCTACGTCTGACCTTGCCTCTGCCTAGTCCTTCTGTCCCACGCCTTCTCAGCAGTCAGCGAGGTTGAGCCGTTGCTAGTGGATACGACCTGGTTGCTACTGCCGCAGCAAGACCATCCCGCTTTGCGGCAAGCTCTGGTGAAAACCAGTAGCCTCTTAGAACCGGTCCACTAGCACGGTCCACGCCAATCCCTCGCTGACACAGCGGATCCACTACCCGTAAGCCGAATCGTGACAATAACATTAATGGATACGTAGCAGTATAGAATTCTTGTCTATGGTTGGCCGCATTCCCACCCCATCATCTGCCCATACCATTCCCCATGAGCCAACTGCTCCTCTTTGGTTGATCTTAATGTACATTTGTCTTTTTTAACCATACTACAGTATGTAGCTATGATTACAAAATTTCAGTCCAAGTAGAAGTTTTTGAACTGCTTTTAAATTCTTAGGCCTTCATGCTATTGATGAATCTATATATTTAAAGTATTACTGTCACAAAAAACATGTCAAAAGTTTTTATTGATCAGGATTCAGACCTCCATGATCGCTAATTAGAGCCAGAAGAAGCATGTGGCTAAGCACTTTACTCCCTGCCTCACTAGTCTCTTGGTCTTGTTGAATAAAACTGGCTTACTGGAAGTCTATGGTACCTGTTTTATGCAATGAGACAGTGAAGGCAGCAAGCTGAGGAGTGAAGTCCTTAACCGCATGCTTCCTGCAGCTTTACTCTATCTAGAAATTAGTGGAAATCTGAAGACTTAGAACCAACCGACTCAAAACTTTGGCAGTAATACTTTAACATTGAACAGTCCTAATGTAGAGCAATAACTGGCACTACCCACTATTACAACACTTATTCCACAAGCATCAGAATAAGTGGAGAGCTGAGATCCCACAACTGGACTATGCACAGAGCAGGTGAGGGGTGCTGATCTCTGAGAAATCCAGGAATTGTCCAAATCATTCACAATGAGAAGAAGAAGAAATAAGATCGCACTCATCAGTCCTATAAATTTGTGCTTTATTTCTGTGAACGGGGGTTACATCTCATATAGCAGGTGAAGGAGCGACACGTGTTTCAGGCTACAAGCGCATCGTCTGGCTCTACTGATGAACTGACAAACCGCTCCCTTTATACATACAACTTCCTACTATTAATCACTTCACCTGTGGAACAATTGACTTCAACCAATAGATTGCATTTACCTGTACCTTCGCGTATCAGCTGGTCCTCCCTGCTACTACGTCATGATGGGGGGGCGCGGCCTCTATAAAGAAATAAAGTAAGATTTATTTTACTGGTACAGAGTTCGCAGCTCCCATATCCACGGTTACCGCGCAACGGGAGACGCGGTCTCTCTGTCAGTGACTCCGCTCCGCTTGAACCAACAGGATCACGATCCTGTTGGAGGAGGGCGGAGTTGGGAGTGGGCTGTGGAGAGGCCGCGCCACCCCGTCATGACGCGGTAACAGGGAGGACCGGCTGATGCGCGAAGGTACAGGTAAAGGTACACAGAAATAAAGCACAAATTTATAGGACTGGTGAGTGCGATCTTATTTTTTCTTCTTCCCATTGTGAATACTTTAACTTTGCTTTCTCTATTTTTTCCCAATAATGCAATATATCCATAATCCAAAAAGCAGTCACAGGAATTGGAACAAAGAAATAACTGTAATTTTGCATTTCTTTGCAGCTTGGATGATAGCAGCATAGCTGGTAATGACTGTTCGCAACTAGTTACTTCCCGTAGTAAGCTACAAGTAGAAAAGGAGGTCAGTGATCATAAATGGTTATTACAGGAAGAAAATACAGTACAGTGATAGAAAAATTAAAGTTCTCTGCTCAGATAAATTTTAAAGTTTGATTGAAAATTTTCTTTTAGAACATATTGTAGCAGCAATGACTCTTCTTACACAATGATTTATTTTACACTTTCATTCCTGTTCCTCTACTAAAAAGATAAAAAATAAAATAAAAATACTACATTCTTCTTACCTTTCCTTGCCATTTATTAGCATTTTGTTGAAACAAACATATAAATATTGAACGATTCAAAAACCCTTTTATTTGGCTCCAGTAAAATTATTTATGTAGGAAAACCAATATGTTAGCTGTAAGTAAGGACAGTAAAACACTGCAGGGCATAACCCTTAGAAGGGAAAATAATCATAATGGAACAGAATAATGATCACTTATAACTGTGAAACAATCTTCTCCAACATCCAAAAAAAAAAGCAAAAAGAAGTGTATTACCTTATAATGTACACATACATATATCATCTAGCTATTGTAGTCTATTATGGCAAAACCATGATAATGAACAAGAAGGGCAATCACAATATTTATTTTATTTTCAAGCAATACAAGTTAAAGAAGCTGTGTGTTGGGGATTAGAATTTTATTTATTTTTTCCACAAAAAGAAATATTCTTGCTTATTGGGCTAGTCTGGTATTACAGGTCAGCTCTATTCACTTGTATGGAAATAAACTGTAATACTAGACACAGCCCATGGGTAATAGTGTTGTTTTGGTTTGTGTTATCTGTATACATTTTATTATTCGTAAGACAAGCATGCAGTAAATACCCCAATAAATACCTTATGACTCTGGCGTTGTGCTTCTCTTTTTTCTTTCTTTTATCTCTGGTAATAAGGTCAATCTTTCTGCCAGAATAATGCCCGTAGAAAAATCAAGTAAGCAAATCATTGAAGGTGCCAGCAACCCAGACTTGATCAAATTCAGGTAAATATAGCAAAAATGTCTCATCACTCCAGAAATCACTGCAAAAAAAGGTATTTTATTACATCATGTCTCAGACTGCATCTCCCATTGCTCCATTAATATCCACATGTCCATTATTTTTCTAACCAGATCAATAATCTCTTCTACATAGCAGTATCACACATAGTATTTCCTTTAGGTCACATGTATATTGCCTTATTCTCCATCCAAATTTTTTTTTTTTTTTTCAGACTTTACCTATGCACATATGTTCTTACATGTAGGTATTCTGAGGGAGTTCTTTGACCTGACGTTTAAGTACTGTCCAGGTGAGGGAAGGTTAAATCTGGTGTTATTTTTTAGCCTTTTTATTTTGTCTTAGTGTCTTAGTATGTATCTATGCCATTCATCTGACAAAGAGGGCTCCAAAGCTTAGAAAAACATTGTATGTGTGGTTACCAATACATTTCACTGGTGATTACAATTATCACAGTCTCTTTGGTGGATTTTGTCAGTAACCCAGGATTTTCTAGTCAGATTTCCTGCCATACCGCTGCTGGAATGCTTCAATGCCTATACCTGGGAGGCTGTACCATCTTTGTTATGCATACATAACCCAAAAACGTAAGCAGTTCCTGATTGGGGGGTTACTTCACAATTCACACTGCATTGTAGAAAACATGTTACCCTCTGAGAACCCTGCTTTTTTCTTATATAGACATAGATTAGATTATGGGAAGACATTTCCACATTATTTTAAATGTCATTCTGCAACACCAAGTTGGCTAATCTCCTTAGTTTGGCATTTATTGTTTCCACATTCTGCCTTTAACAATCTGCCTTTTGCACAATGCAACAAAATCCAAGGCAAAAAGCTTTGGATTTATTTCAATTGTCTGTTTCCATTGTCTTTTCTTTCCCACAGAAAAAAAAACAAAATAATATATGTTACTCAGTACCTAATCTTGATCATGTACATAAAAATTGTATGTGTGTATATCCTATCTTTCTTTTTTTAATATTTTCTTTTACTTGGTCACTTGGTTTATCATTCTGTATTTTGAAGGGGGTGTATCCTTACTCTGCATGACTCACCTTCCTCCCTGAGTCTGCTGCGCTGTGCTGGGTCTCTTCATCCAATCACTGCAGGCTGCTCTATAACATCCTTCTCTTTGTTTTCAAATAGGAGTCTCATAGGACAGGAGTGAGCACAGAGAGGTGCTAGTCCCACCCTTTACTTACTGGAGATTGTCCCAGCCTGTGCTTCAGCTTAGAGAAAATTGATGCTGCATCCGGACATGATTATGTTATGAATTGTATGGGGACCCCTAGTGATTTCTATAAAAAGGAAATAACATTTTCCTGTGAAGTATATTAGAAAGTTAAATCTTTTGCCCAGATGTACAACATATAATTTTTTTTATCTTACAGTGCCCATTTAAATTTTAGTCATGTTAAAAATTACTATCTATGCTTAATCCTCTTCTTTCATTACATGACATTCTATGCAGCCATTCTGAGGAGCACAGGCTTTTATAAAAGATGCACATATTAAAAGTTAGTATTAGTACATTTCCCTATTATGTGTTCTCATACACAGACATATATTTGTTTCTTAAGTATTTTTAGCTGAAATTGAATTAAAGAAAAAAAAAAAACTAAAGAGTGCTCATGTTTTACATCCAAAATCTTCATTTTTTACACTCGCATGTTCTTGTAGACCCAGTTTTTGAATTTTTACAAGATGTAAAAGGAAAAAAATCCTCTTAAAATTTGTAACCCAATTTCTCTCGAGTAAGGAAATACCTCATATGTGTATGTCAAGTGTTCGGTAGGCGCAGTAGAGGGCTCAGAAGGGAAGGAGCGACAGTGGGATTTTGGAGAGTGAGCTTTTCTGAAATTGTTTTTGGGGGGCATGTCACATTTAGGAAGCCCCTATGGTGCCAGAACAGCAGAAAAAAAACACATGGCATACCATTTTGGAAACTAAACCCCTCAAGGCATGTAACAAGGGGTCCAGTGAGCCATAATACCCCACAGGTGTTTTTCGTTAAAGTCGGATGTGTAAATGAAAATAAAAAAATGTTTCACTAAAGTTTTTTTTCCCAAATGTACTATTTTTATAAAGGGTAATGGGAGAAAATATCCCCAAAATTTGTAACCCCATCTCTTCTGAGTATGGAAATACCCCATGTTAGGACATAAAATGCTCTGCAGGCGAACTAAAATGCTCAGAAGAGAAGGAGTCACTTTTGGCTTTTGGAAAGCAAATTTTGCTGAAATGGTGGGGGGGGGGGGGGGGGCATGTCGCATTACAATACCTGAGGGGTGTGGTTTCCAAAATGGGGTCACATGTTGGGGGGTCCATTGTTCTGGCACTATGGGGGCTTTGTAAACATGCGTGGCCTTCAATTCCGGACACATTTTCTCTTCAAAATCCCAATGGCGCTCCTTCTCTTCTGAGCATTGTAGTGCACCTGCAGAGCACTTTACATTCACATATGGGGTATGTTCTTACTCAGAATAAATGGGGCTACAAATTTTCCAAAATGGGGTCACATGTCAGAACCGCTGTAAAATCGGCCACCCCTTTGCAAATCACCAATTTAGGCCTCAAATGTACATTGTGCGCTCTCACTCTTGAGCCTTGTTATGCGTCCGCAGATCATTTTACGCCCACATATGGGGTATTTCCGTACTCAGGAGAACTTGCGTTACAAATTTTGGGGGTCTTTTTTTCCTTTTACCTCTTGTGAAAATAAAAAGTATGGGGCAACACCAGCATGTTAGTGTAAAACATTTTTTTTTTACACTAACAGGCTGGTTTAGACCCCAACTTTTCCTTTTCATTAGGGGTAAAAGGAGAAAAAGACCCCAACATTTATAGTGTCATTTCTCCCGAGTACGGAAATACCCCATATGTGGCCCTAAACTGTTTCCTTGAAATACGACAGGGCTCTGAAGTGAGAGAGTGCCATGCGCATTTGAGGACTAAATTAGGGATTGCATAGGGGTGGACATAGGGGTATTCTACGACAGTGATTCCCCAACAGGGTGCCTCCAGCTGTTGCTAAACTCCCAGCATGCCTGGACAGTCAGTGGCTGTCCAGAAATGCTGGGAGTTGTTGTTTTGCAACAGCTGGAGGCTCCGTTTGGAAACACTGCCGTACAAGACGTTTTAAATTTTTATTGGGGGGGACAGTGTAAGGGGTATATATATGTAGTGTTTTACCCTATATTATGTGTTAGTGTAGTGTAGTGTTTTTAGGGTACATTCGCACTAGAGGAGGTTTACAGTGGGTTCCCTGTTAGGAGTTTGCTCTGCGGCGAAAAATTTGCTGCAGCTCATACTTGAAGCAGAAAACTTACTGTAAACCTGCCCGTGTGAAAGTACCCTGTGCGGTGCTCGCGTCATGCCCGGCAGGTTCCGGCTGATATCAGCAGCCAGGAACCCGCCGGTAATGGCGGACATCCACGATTGCGCGAATGTCCGCCTTTAACCCCTCCGATGCCGTGATCAATACAGATCACGGCATCTGCGGCATTGCGGTAGTTTGAATGGACGATCGGATCGGATCCAATCATCCAGCATGGCGGCCAGAGGTCCCCTCACCTTGCTCTGGCTGTCTCCCGGGATCTTCTGCTCTGGTCTGAGATCGAGCAGACGAGAGCAGAAGATCACCGATAATACTGAGCAGTGCTGTGTCCTATACATAGCACTATACTTAGCACTGCACAGTATTAGCAATCAACTAATTGCAATGAATAGTCCCCTATGGGGACATAAAAAGTGTAAAAAAAAAGTTAAAAAATGTTAAATAAGAAAGGAAAAAAATTTGAAAAATCCCCTCCCCCAATAAAAAGTAAAACGTCAGTTCTTCCCCATTTTACCCCCAAAAAAGCGTAAAAAAAATAATAATACACATATTTGGTATCAGCACGTATATTAAAATATATTGTTATTTATCCCGTACGGTGAACGGCGTAAAAACGTAAAAAAAATTTTTTTTAAAGTCCAAAATTGCTGCTTTTTGTCTCATTTAAAAAAAAAAATGAATAAAAAGTAAAACCTAAGCAAAAGTGGTACTGATAAAAAAAACTACAGATCATGACACAAAAAATGAGCCCTCATATCGCCCCATATACGGAAAAATGAGAAAGTTATAGATGGTTAAGATAGGGCAATTGCAAACATACTAATTTTGTTAAAATGGTTTGAGATTTTTTTTAAGTGGTACAATTATATAAAAGCATATAACATGGGTATCATTTTAATCATATTGACCCACAGAATAAAGAAAACATGTCATTTTTACCTGAAAGTGTACAGTGTGAAAACAAAACCTTCCAAAATTTGCTAAATTGCGGTTTTCTTTTCAATTTTCCCACATAAATAATATTTGTTTGGTTGTGCCGTACATTTTATGGTAAAATAAGTGATGTCATTACAAAGTAAAATTAGTGATGCGAAAAACAAGCCCTCATATGGGTCTGTGGATGGAAATATAAGAGAGTTATGATTTTTAGAATGTGAGTAGGAAAAAAAACGAAAATGCAAAAATAAAATTGGCCTGGTCCTTAAGGCCAAAATGGGCTTGGCCCTTAAGGGGTTAATGAACCACAGTTATCTCCCCAATCTTTATACCAATCCAATCTTGTCTGCATTCAAGTCCAATCAAGTCCAAGCATTGGGTTCTTTGGCACACCAGGTAAGCATACAATCCGGAATGCAAGGATTCAGGATGCTCAGAAAGCAAGAGGTGGGGGCTTAGTGAGCAGCAGGGGAGCCATACAACCCAGGAGGCCAGATATTTGGAAACACATGACTAAAGTTATAACAATAAACTTGAAAAATGAACATTACTGAAAAAAATACATTGCTGATCATAATAATGTCCTGTACAGAACAAAACTCTGCCAATATATTATGGCATACCTTTAGCTAGCACAAAATGATTTGTGAACAGTATTCTGAGAATAATGTTTTCAGTAAGTTTTTTTTGGTTATGCACTGTTTAAATGACAGTATAAATACTCCTTTATTTAAGCTTGTGCATCCATCTTAAATAAAAAATACATATTAATAAACTTGGAATGATCTACATAAAAACCACAATGATAAATGGTATATACACACACACACACACACATATATATATATATATATATATATATATATATGTGTGTGTGTGTGTGTGTGTGTGTGTGTGTGTTGTTTTAACATTTAAAAAAAAGAAAATGGCAGCAGCACACTTGGTCAAAAAAATGGAGGCTCTTAGCGCACTTTTTGATCAAAATGTGTCCCCCCCCATCCACCACGCGGAGGTGGCCTCATATCGGATGGGACCCTAATACTCACTCACCTCTGCATGCAGCCTCTGACTGGGTGACATATTTTCACATGTTGTACTTGCCACAGCAGGGTGCACCCGTGTATTGGGTATAGGCGCGGGCTACATTTTAGTTTTTGCTGTGCAATTTGGGGGAGTGGCTCCCTCTGTAGCCATGCATCCCCTCCCCTATTTCACAGGAGGTGGCTTGGATTGATAGTGGATTCAACATGTCACCCAGTCAGAGGCTGCATGCAGAGGTGAGTGAGTGCTAGGGTCCCATCCAATATGAGGCCCCCTCCGCGTGGTGGATGGGGGGACATGTTTTGATCAAAAAGTGTGCTTTGTTGACCTAGTGTGCTGCTGTCATTTTCTTTTTTTACATGTTTTGTACTTGCCACAGCAGTGTGCATCCGTGTATTGGGTATAGGTGCTGGTTACATTTTAGTTTTTTTTTTTTGTTTTTGCTGTGCTTTAACATTTGCTGTTTAATCTACATGCTCATAAAGAAATTAGTGCATCCCTATTGTTTTAACGACAATAAAACAATTGAAGTCTTCAGTGAATGGGATGACAATTCAACTTTATATTGTTTACTGTCTTTTCTTAAAAGTGTAATGAAGAAGAAGTAACAGCTAAAGCAATGCAATAGGAGTAAATTATGTGGGTAGAAAAACAACTCCATTTACAATTTGTACATTTGGTCTCCAGTAGATAAAAGTTAAGATGGTCATCATTACCATTGCTTTAAAAATTGGCAATGACCTTTATGTTTAAGTAGATTCTTTACATTCAATGTTTCATTATAAAACTGGAAAGTCAAAATAACAATACACAATTAAGTCTGTTTAAAGGGGTACTCCAGGGATTTGAAATGTATAACCTATCCATGGGGCCCCGCTACTTAACCATTCTCAGTGCACTTGCCCCCCCCTCCCCTTCGAGATGAGTGAAAGTGACAGCCCTCTCAGCCAATCACCGGCAGAGATGGGGGCCTCATCTCAGTGGCTGATTGGCTGAATGGGCTATCTCAGGCTCATTTATGAGGGTGGAGGAAAGAGCATGCTGAGGACTGGTAATTAGGAAGGCCATGTGCAGGAGATCTGCAATGGTCTTCTGCAGGGATGATTCTTATAAAGACGACATACTATACTATATGTACGACACAACAGAGTTAGAAATCTGTAACAGAAAGATGTGGTCTAGATTGGGAGAGGGGGATCTCCTAGAGGAGGTGGACATTGATATTTTGCTAATATTTCCATATAAAGAAAGCTATTTGTAGTCACATATATACTGCATGTTTTGGCTCCAGTCCATAGCTGTGATCTTGTACATAATGAGCAGTTACTACTGTCCTATGGGAGACTTCTCGGGGAATATCTGAATCCCCTAATTGAATCAAGGTGTGATATAAGGAGATAGAAGCTATTCTCTTTCTTGGGACTTAACATGCCTTTTGCACAATGAAATTAAATCTAAGCAAAAAACCTTTGGGTCTATTTACATTTCAGTTGTTAAAATCCCTATCTATGCTAAATCCCATTCTTACTTACTATTCCCATCATTAAATAGGGGTGTACACTCCAACAAACTTTGAAGTGCATGCTACACAGAAAATGGCTACATATTTATATAATGATGAGCCTACACTTGAATGTGTCAGTAGGTTTATGCAGCCCTATCTAAAAAAAAGAGCATAAACTAGTAACAGTGACATTGTTTATGCAAATGGATGACATTCTGTGCAGCCTTTCTAAAGCCATACCCGGAGCCAGTGCAGCACTGCTCCCCCACTTACCAGCATCTGATTGACAGCTGTCTATCTATTTATAGGATTACAAGCAGACAGCTGCCAATCAACAGCCAGTGTGGGGACTGTGCCAGTTCCATAAATATCGAGGACTACCTAGCCCACGCACATAACAGAAAAGATTACTTCCCTTGATGAAATGTCCTTGATATTATTATTGATTAACCCCTTCCCCACCCATGACATATGTGTACGTCATGGGTCGGGTGGGCAGACATGATCGGGAGATGTCCACTGCTTTTAGTAGCTGACATCTGCCGGTAATGACGGACATCAGAGATTGCTCCAATGTCCGTCATTTAACTGTTTAAATACCTTGATCTATACAGATCACGGCATTTAAACATTAAATGCCACTATTCCCTGGTGTCTAGTGGTTCCATAGCCCTGAGTTTCTAGGGAAATCCAAGGCCTTACTTTGTCTTCACTGGCTTTGTGATTGCTTAAAGGGGTATTCCAGGAAATAACTTTTTTTTATATCAACTGGCTCCAGAAAGTTAAACAAATTTGTAAATTACTTCTATTAAAAAATCTTAATCCTTTCGATAATTATCAGCTGCTGAAGTGGAATTGTTGTTTTCTGTCTGGCAACAGTGCTCTCTGCTGACATCTCTGTTTGTCTCGGGAACTGCACAGAGTAGAAGAGCTTTGCTATGAGGATTTGCTTCCAAACTGGGTGGTTCCCAAGAGAGCACTTAGACAGAAAAGAACAACTCAACTTCAGAAGCTCATAAGTACTGAAAGGATGAATATTTTTTTAAATATAAGTAATTTACAAATTTGTTTAACTTTCTGGAGCCAGTTGATATATAAAAAAAAGTTTTTTCCTGGATAACCCCTTAAAGGCTCCATTTGGTAGCCCTTAGCAATCGAGCACAGATTTCATGTATCAATGTAATGCAATAGCAATACATTGATCTATGTAAGCCATCTGATGATGGCTTATGATAGGCCCCTGGGTGGGCCAAAAAGTGTGTATAAAAAAAGTAAAAAAAAAAAATGTTTTAACCCCTTAAGGACCAAGCCCATATTAACCTTAAGGACCACGCCAATTTTATTTTTGTGTTTTCGTTTTTTCCTCCTCACCTAAAATCCATAACTCGTTTATATTTCCATTTACAGACCCATATAAGGGCTTGTTTTTTGCATGACCTATTGTACTTTGTAATTAAACCTCTCATTTTACCATAAAATGTACGGCGAACGCAAAAAATTTTTATTTTAGGGAGGAAATTTAAATGAAAACCACAATTTTGCACATCTAGGAGGCTTACGTTTTCACACTGTACACTTTACGGTAAAAATTACATGTGTTCTTTATTCTGTGGGTCAATATGATTAAAATGATACCCGTGACTAGATACTTTTATATTTTTGTACCGCTTAAAAAAAATCTAAACCTTTTTGTACAAAATCAGTAATCTAAAATCGCCCTATTTTGATCACCTATAACTTTTTCATCTTTCTGTATATAGGGCGGTATGAGCGCTCATTTTTTGCGCCATCATCTGTACTTTTTTTAGATTCCACATTTGCATATATCAAACATTTAGTTCATTTTTTATTATTTTTTTGGGGGGAATAAAATGTGACAAAAATGCTGCATTTTTGGATTTTCTTTTATTTTTACGTTTACGCCGCTCAACATACGGTGTCATTTAAATTATATTTTGATAATTTGGATATTTACGCATATTTACGGTGATACCAAATATGTTTCGAAAAAAATTTACGCTTTTTGGGGGTAAATTGGGAAAAACTGACAATTTTCATTTTTATTGGGGGAGGGAATTTTTCACTTTGTTTGTACTTTTTATTTTTACATTTTTCAACTCTTTTTTTTTACACTTTTTATGTCCCCATAGGGGGCTATCTATAGCAATCATTTGGACATAGGACATAGCACTGATCAGTATTATCGGCTATCTTCTGCTCTGGTCTGCTCGATCTCAGACCAGAGCACGAGACGCTGGGAGACGGACGTAGGCAGGTGAGGGGACCTCCGTCCGCCATTACAGATGATCAGATCGCCGTGGCAGCGATGTGGGCCATCCGATCATCTATTTTAAGCCCTTGGGGACGGAGCCCATTATGACTCTAAGGACGGGAGCATTTTTTGCAAATCTGACCACTGTCACTTTAAGCATTAATAACTCTGGGATGCTTTTACTTATAAATTTGATTCCGAGATTGTTTTTTCGTGACATATTCTACTATTATGTTAGTGGTAAATTATCGTCGATACTTGCATCCTTTCTTGGTGAAAAATTCAAAAATTTCATGAAAAATTTGAAAATTTTGCATTTTTCTAACTTTGAAGCTCTCTGCTTATAAGGAATATGGATATTCCAAATAAATTATATATTGATTCACATATACAATATGTCTACTTTATGTCTGCATAATAAAATTGATGAGTTTTTACTTTTGGAAAACATCAGAGGGCTTCAAAGTTCAGCAGCAATTTTCCAATTTTTCGCAAAATTTTCAAAATCTGAATTTTTCAGAGACCAGTTCAGGTTTTAAGTGGATTTGAAGGGTCTTCTGGTTAGAAATACCCCATAAATGACCCCATTATAAAAACTGCACCCCTTAAAGTATTCAAAATGACATTCAGTAAGTGTGTTAACCCTTTAGGTGTTTCACAGGAATAGCAGCAAAGTGAAGGAGAAAATTCAAAATCTTCATTTTTTACACTGGAATGTTCTTGTAGACCCAGTTTTTGCATTTTTACAAGGGGTAAAAGGAAAAAAATCCTCTCAAAATTTGTAACCCAATTTCTCTCGAGTAAGAAAATACCTCATATGTGTATGTCAAGTGTTCGGCGGGTGCACTAGAGGGCTCAGAAGCGAAGGAGCAACAATGGGATTTAGGAGAGTGAGTTTTTCTGAAATGTTTTTTGGGGGGCATGTCCCATTTAGGAAGCCCCTATGGTGCCAGGACAGCAAAACCCCCACATCGCACACTATTATGTAAACGACACCCCTCAAGGAACGTAACAAGGGGTATGGTGAGCCTTAACACCCCACAGGTGTTTGACAACTTTTTGTTAAAGTCGGATGTGTAAATGAAAAAAAAAAAATTCCACTAAAATGCTGGTTTTTCACGAAATTTTACTTTTTTTTACAAAGGGTAATAGGAGAAAATGCCCCCCAAAATTTGTAACCCCATTTCTTCTGAGAATGGAAATACCCCGTGTTTGAACGTCAATAGCACTGCGAGCGAACTACAATGCTCAAAAGAGAAGGAGCGCCATTGAGCTTTTAGAGAGATAACTTGTTTGGAATGGAAGTTGGGGGCCATGTGCATTTACAAAGCCCCCCGTGGTGCCAGAACAGTGGACTCCCCCACATATGACCCCATTTCTGAAAGTACACCCCTCACGGAATGTAATAAGGGGTACAGTGAGCATTTACACCCTACTGGCGTTTGATAGATCTTTGGAACAGTAGGCTGTGCAAATGAAAAATTACATTTTTCATTTTCACGGACCACTGTTCCAAAAATCTGGAACAGATGTGGGGCGTAAATGCTCACTATACCCCTTATTACATTACGTGAGGGGTGTAGTTTCCAAAATGGGGTCACATGTGGGTATTTATTTTTTTGGGTTTATGTCAGAACCGCTGTAAAATCAGCCACCCCTGTGCAAATCACCAATTTAGGCTTCAAATGTACATAGTGCGCTCTCACTCCTGAGCCTTGTTGTGCGCCCGCAGAGCATTTTATGCCCACATATGGGGTATTTCCGTACTCAGGAGAAATTGTGTTACAAATTTTGGGGGTCTTTTTTTCCTTTTACCTCTTGTGAAAAAAAAAAGTAAATGGCAACACCAGCATGTTAGTGTAAAAAATTTTTTTTTACACTAACAGGCTGGTGTAGACCCCAACTTTTCCTTTTCATAAGGGGTAAAAGGAAAAAAAGCCCCCCAAAATTTGTAGTGCAATTTCTCTCGAGTACGGAAATACCCCATATGTGTCCCTAAACTGAGTGAGAGAGCACCATGCGCATTTGAGGACTAAATTAGGGATTGCATAGGGGTGGACATAGGGGTATTCTACGCCAGTGATTCCCAAACAGGGTGCCTCCAGCTGTTGTTAAACTCCCAGCATGCCTGGACAGTCAGTGGCTATCCGGAAATGCAGGGATTTGTTGTTTTGCAACAACTTGAGGCTCCGTTTTGGAAACACTGCCGTACAATACGTTTTTCATTTTTATTGGGGGGGGGGGGGAGGGACAGTGTAAGGGGGTGTTTATGTAGTGTTTTACTCTTTATTAGGTGTTAGTGTAGTGTTTTTAGGGTACATTCACACTGGCGGGTTACGGTGAGCTTTCCGCTAGGAATTTGCGCTGCGGCAAAAAATCTGCCGCAGCTCATACTTGAAGCAGGAAACTTGCTGTAAACCCGCCCATGTGAATGTACCCTGTACATTCACATGGGGGGGGGGGGGGGGCAAACCTCCAGCTGTTTCAAAACTACAACTGACAGACCGTGCATGCTGGGAGTTGTAGTTTTGCAACAGCTGCAGGCACACTGGTTGGAAAACCTTCAGTTAAGTTCCGTTACCTAACTCAGTATTTTCCAACCAGTGAGCCTCCAGCTGTTGCAAAACTACAACTCCCAGCATGCACGGTCTGTCAGTACATGCTGGGAGTTGTAGTTTTGCAACAGCTGGAGGCACACTGGTTGGAAAACCTTCAGTTAGGTTCTGTTACCTAACTCAGTATTTTCCAACCAGTGTGCCTCTAGCTGTTGCAAAACTACAACTCTCAGCATGCACGGTCTGTCAGTACATGCTGGGAGTTGTAGTTTTGCAATTGCTGGAGGCACACTGGTTGGAAAACCTTCAGTTAGGTTCTGTTACCTAACTCAGTATTTTCCAACCAGTGTGCCTCCAGCTGTTGCAAAACTACAATTCCCAGCATGTACTGATCACAGAAGGGCATGCTGGGAGATGTAGTTATGCAACAGCTGGAGGTACGCAACTACAACTCCCAGCATGCCAACACAGCTGTTTTCTGTGTGGGTATGCTGGAATTTGTAGTTTTGCAACATCTGGAGTGCTACAATTTAGAGACCACTGAACAGTGATCTCCAAACCGTGGACCTCCAGATGTTGCAAAACTACAACTCCCAGCATGCCTAGACAGCAAACAGCTGTGTGGGCATGCTAGGAGTTGTAGTTTTGCAAGATCTAGAGGGCAGTATAGAGATCACTGTGCAGTGGTCTCTAAACTGTAGACCTCCAGCTGTTGCAAAACTACAAATTCCAGCATGCCCACACAGCAAACAGCTGTCTGGGCATGCTGGGAGTTGTAGTTTTGCAACATCTGGAGGGCTACAGTCTAGAGACCACTATAGTGGTCTCAGACTGTAGCCCTCTAGATGTTGCTAGGCAACTACTCACCGGCTTCCGTCGCATCCAGGGAGCCGTCCTCTTCTGCCGCACGCCGCCGCAGATCTCCGTCGCCGCCCGCCGATCGTCGTCGCTCCGCTGCCTCCGGACGGGTAAGTGGACTCTGTCGCCGCTCCTCTTCGTTTTCCCCGTTCTGCCCCGCCTATTGTGGGAGGGAAGGACGGGGAAAACGAAAGTAACCCCCCCCCCCGCCCCAGATCTGCTATTGGTGGTCGCGTCTAGACCACCAATAGCAGAGATAGGAGGGGTGGCACCCGTGCCACCTCACTCCTATCGCTTGAGGGGGATCGTGGGTGTCTTAGACACCTGCGATCCCCCTTCTATTCCGGGTCACCGGGTCACCATAGTCCCGTTATGACCAGGAATTGGCGCAAATCGCAAGTGTGAATTCACTTGCGATTTGCGCTGATCACCGACATGGGGGGGTCTAATGACCCCCCTGGGCATTTGCACGGGGTGCCTGCTGATAGATATCAGCAGTCACCCCGGCCCGGTCCCCGGCGTATGGATACGCCCTTCGTCCTTAAGTACCAGGACGCAAGGGCGTATGCCTATGCCCTTCGTCCCCAACAGGTTAACATGCACTTTGCCGCAGAGGCTGTGATCTGTACTGATCATGGCATCTGAGGGGTTAATGGCAGACATCAGCGCGATCGTGGATGTCGGCCATTACCGGCGGGTCCCCGGGTGCTGCTAGCAGCTGAAACCTGCCGTGTATGACACGAGCACCGTTCCGATGCACAGGACATAAATGTACGTCCTGGTGCGCGAAGTACCGCCAAACCAGGACATACATTTACGTCCGTGGTCGTTAAGGGGTTAAAAATATTTTAAAAAATCCCTTCCCTAATAAAAAATGTAAATCAACCCCCTTTCCCCATTTTTTAAATAGAACACTTTACAAACAAATAAAAATACAAATATTTGGTATTGCCGTATGTGTAAACTATTAAATTATTATGTTTCTGATCCTGCACGGTGAACTGCGTAAACACAATTAAATTTAAAGTGCGAAAATTGTTGATTTTTGGTTACATTACATCTTCCCCAAAAATAATAAAAAGTTATCAAAAATCCAGAACTACACAAAATTGGTACAGTTAAAAACTACAGCTCATGGCGAAAATAAATAAATAAATAAATAAATAAAACAGCTCCATAGGTGGAAAAATAAAATAAGTTATAGGGGTGAGAACATGGTAATGAACAAAGTTTGTTTGTTCTTTTCAAGGTTTACATATCTTTTTTTACCGTAAAACTAAGCAAAAATGATTCAAGTTTGCTATCATTGGAATCGTACTGACCCATAGAATAAAGATAGCATGTCAGATTTACCGTATTTTAAACTCCGGAAAAATAATTGCCCTACAAAATTGAGCAATTCCATATTTTTTTTCAATTTTGCCCTACATATAATTTTTTTCTGGCTTTGTAATACATTGTTTGATATAAAAAAAAAAGTGAATCAGTGGAAAGTACAACTCACCATGCAGAAATAACACTTTGTCAGTCAAAAAATACAAAAGTTATGGATCTTAGAAGGTAAGGAGGAAAAAAACATGAGCCAGAATAAAAAATTAGCTGGGTCATGAAGAGGTATCGTTTTTTACGCAAGCATTCCAAAAAGTTTCCCTTTTTGGGAGTAGCAACAGGTTTTAAGTGTGAACAACAACCTACAGGTGTGGAAGACCATACAACAAAATGGTGAATATACCCCAGTTAGAAGTAACTTATGACAAGTATGATCATGTATAAAAATGATTTTATTGAAATATATAGTTAAAAAAATACATATATGTATATCTGAAATCACAGAATCAATTCATAAAGGGTAGTATAAAAATAAAGAATATATATATATATATATATATATATATATATATATATATATATATATATATATATATATATATATATATATATATATATATATATATATATAAGAATAAAATATAAGGTGGATACTGGGGTGAGAAAGCCTGTATGCCAATGGAATAGGTGAAGAGATAAAAAAGTTCCTTGGGAAGTCACAATGCTAATAGTGAGCTGCAATTAATGGTTATAAATAAGTAAATTGATGATTATAAATAAATTAATATCTACAGGGGTTGCATGCACAAGGTGAGGGAAAGAAAGGGGGGGAAGGGCGTAGTGCAGGATATGCGCAAACAAAATGTGCAATACTTGTGGAATTAAATACCACGCAACGGCCGGTGAGGACAAACAAATATATGTGATAAAATTATTAATTAATAACCAAGGCAGAAAAAAAAATAAGTAAAGCACAACACTCAAGTGAGTTACAACAAGTGCAAAAAAATTTATTTACCGTGCAAATGAAGTGGGCAAGGACCTGAACATGCAACCCAAAAAAAGAAGAATATTACCTGGGTCACCCAGTATGGTGCTAACAATAAGCAATAACAACCAACAGGCAAATAGCAGCAATAATGTGGATAGCAGCAGATAGATAGCAGCAAGTTTGAGTAGTGACTAGCAGCAAAGAGTGATATACAAAGAAAAACCGTTTGGTATAGGCTGGCACAGGACTCACCCCAGTCCACCTCCACAACTCCGACGCATTTCGCCGGAAGCGGCTTTGTCAAGGAGTGAGGTGGACTGGGATAGCCTCGCTATAAGTAGTATATGTGTGCCAATGGGGAGTGACGAACGCACCTGTTACGAGACACTAGGTGATGTAAACCGGAAGTAGCGTCAGGTCACATGAGCGGGTCAGCTCATGTAAATGAGACGGGGATCTCGCGAGAGGAGGGCCGTGTAAGCCGTCCTCGCCTGGGGTACACTACTGCGCATGTTTGCCGGCTCAACTCCCATACAGGGAGCCGGAAACGCGCAAGGGTGGAGCTATTGGCGCAGGCCACACAAACATGGCCGTATGCTGTGATATTGCGCATGTGCGCCGGACCCGGTCCCTAGAGGCAAAAATGCCTGTGGCCTCACTAAGATGGCTGAATGCCGACAATGAAATAAGGGAATAAAGTGATGTGATGAAGAATAATTAATAAATAATACTTGATGAGGGGAAATGGTAGGATCTAAATTGGATCGACCATATGGGATATATGTAATGCAGGAAATGTGTAAGGATGTGTGTGTGCGTGGGAATAAACAACATTGTGCAAAATAGTGAAAGAGCAGGAAGAAAATGAAGGGAAAGAGAAGGAGGGGAGGTGTGAATGGGAATTATATAATGTGATGAACCTGGTGTGCGGATATGCAATAGGATTTAATGCTAAGAAAGTGAGTGGGTGGAAGTGATTAAATAGATTAATGAAATGTGAAAGATATGGGAGATAAATAATACATTGATATTGCCAAGTGAGAGGGTATGGGAACCAATAAAGAGGGGCGTGATAAGTGAATTATACATCAATAAAAAAAGAATGATAATATAATAAACAAATATTAATAATTATAAATAACATATAAGTTATGAATAAACATACATAATAAGGTGGGGGGGACCCCCATATAGCTTTAAACATAATTATGAAAAAAATCACAGGAGCAACAAATCAATACTGTATGAACATGCATACATGAACCATCCACAGATAATTAATTGGACAACACTACTGACAACAGTAACAATAAATACATTAAAGATATGTAGAGTAGTGCATAGGGATGGGGAACATGGGGAAAGAAGAAGGGGGGGGGGAGAGGAAGGGGGAAGGAAAGGGGGTCTTCCGCCATATTGATGAGATGAGGAGCAAGATGTATTGTAGACCCTACATGAATAGGAGACAATTGGATGAAAAAAAGAGAAAATTACAAACAATAAAAAAGGGGGATAGCATAATTACAAACAGCGAGAACAGACATAGATAAAGAAAATTGAATAAAATGAATACACATGACATGGAAGAAAACCACATAAAAGACAGAAAAAATTAATAATAGGAATAAGTGAACAAGTGCAAAAAATATATGTGTATAAGGACCATGAGGGGGGAAGGGGAAGGGGAAGGGAGGAGGGGGGATATTAGGTGGACAGTAAATCTAACATAGATGAGTAAAATGTATGAAAAATTAAGCCTAATGGAAAAAATAAGTAAACCAATTAGATACTCAGTGAAAAAGGATGGGAGAGGGGGAAAAAAAGGGGGGGGGGGCGGGAGGAAGGGGGGGAAGGGGGGAAAAGGGGGGGAAAGGGGGGTGTTGTGTGGGAGGTGGTGTGTTGGAGGGGGATGGGGGGGAAAGGGAAAGGGAGGAAAAAAGGAGGGGGGTGGGGAAGGGGAAGAGGGAAAGGAGGGGTAAGGGAGGACAAAAGATTGTGGAGGAGAAGTGCAAAAGATGTATGACCATGATATGGGAGAATAGAAAATGAACACAAAAGAAAATAGTAACATATGGAGGAAATCGTAACATGTGGTGATATGAAAAGTAAGGGTGATAATAGTGGTGTAATGGTGATAATGGCAATGTAAAAAGTAATAAAAATAAATATATAATAAAAAAATTATACTTACAAATAGGAGGCAAAACTGTTGATCTCGTTCAATTACATTACAAGACAATTACAAGACCTAATTATTAGGCTTAACCAAAGTGATTTAAATATTAAACTAACTACCAATATAGGTACCACATCCACTGAATTTCTTGATGTTAAGATCACAAGAGATGATAACAGTTTCCTCTCCACAGACCTTTTTCGAAAAAGCACCTCTGCCAACACTATACTTCATGCAAAATCTGGACATTCACGACATCTAGTGAATAACATTCCGACTGGACAATATCTTCGTGCACGACGCATCTGTTCCAATACCTCAGACTTCGAGAAACAAGCTGAAGATCTTCAGGTACGATTTAAAGAGAGAGGCTATAATGACAATTGTTTGACTAAAGCATATCATAGAGCCAAAAAGAGTGATCGTAATACTCTTTTACAGGTTAAAAGACCTATCAACAAACAGGATTCCAATACCGTCAGATTCATCACAACATACCATTCACGGACCCAAGATATGAACACAGCAATTGCAAAATACTGGCCCCTACTCACGACAGACCAGGTGCTTCTTGGATGCCTTCCCAAAAATCCTTCTGTCACCTTTAGAAGGTCCAAAAATATCAAAGATTCTTTGGTTCGTAGTTACCATCAGGGACCTAATAAATCCCATCTTTTTGGATCAAAGGGACCCAAATGGGGCAGTTTCAACTGCGGGCAGTGTGTTGCATGTGCAAACATAGAAAAGAATACTACCTTTGAAAATGCCAGTGGAATGAAATCTTATAAAATTACTCATCATATTAACTGTGCAACCAAGGGTGTAGTGTACTATGCTAAGTGCCCATGCAACAAAATTTATGTCGGCATGACAACACGTGAACTCCCCAGACGCGTGAGGGAACATGTTTTGGACATAGAAGCAGGGAAGGATGGACCAGATCCATTCTATCAGAAGTCTTTGGCAAAACATTTTAAGAAGTACCATGGTAGTAACTCATCTCTTTTACAGGTTCGGGGCATTGATCGGGTCTATGCTGGCCCATGTGGCGGCAATTGGAAAACTCTTCTTGCTCAAAAGGAATGTAAATGGATCGAAATTTTGGGAGCAAAAACTCCTGCTGGATTGAACGAGATCAACAGTTTTGCCTCCTATTTATAAGTATAATTTGTTTATTATATATTTATTTTTATTACTTTTTACATTGCCATTATCACCATTACACCACTATTATCACCCTTACTTTTCATATCACCATATGTTACGATTTCCTCCATATGTTACTATTTTCTTTTGTGTTCATTTTCTATTCTCCCATATCATGGTCATACATCTTTTGCACTTCTCCTCCACAATCTTTTGTCCTCCCTTACCCCTCCTTTCCCTCTTCCCCTTCCCCACCCCCCCTCCTTTTTTCCTCCCTTTCCCTTTCCCCCCATCCCCCTCCAACACACCACCTCCCACACAACACCCCCCCCTTCCCCCCCCTTTTCCCCCCTTTCCTCCTTCCCCCCTCCCCCCCCCCTTTTTTTTTCCCCCTCTCCCATCCTTTTTCACTGAGTATCTAATTGGTTTACTTATTTTTTCCATTAGGCTTCATTTTTCATACATTTTACTCATCTATGTTAGATCTACGGTCCACCTAATATCCCCCCTCCTCCCTTCCCCTCCCCCTTCCCCCCTCATGGTCCTTATACACATATATTTTTTGCACTTGTTCACTTATTCCTATTATTAATTTTTTCTGTCTTTTATGTGGTTTTCATCCATGTCATGTGTATTCATTTTATTCAATTTTCTTTATCTATGTCTGTTCTCGCTGTTTGTAATTATGCTATCCCCTTTCTTATTGTTTGTAATTGTTACGCCGAGCGCTCCGGGTCCCCGCTCCTCCCCGGAGCGCTCACGGCGTCTCTCTCCCTGCAGCGCCCCGGTCAGTCCCGCTGACCGGGAGCGCTGCACTGACATGGCCGTTGGGGATGCGATTCGCACAGCGGGACGCGCCCGCTCGCGAATCGCATCCCAAGTCACTTACCCGTCCCGGTCCCCTGCTGTCATGTGCTGGCGCGCGCGGCTCCGCTCTCTGGGGCGCGCGCGCGCCAGCTCTCTGAGACTTAAAGGGCCAGTGCACCAATGATTGGTGCCTGGCCCAATCACCTTGATTAGTTTCCACCTGTGCACTCCCTACTTATACCTCACTTCCCCTGCACTCCCTTGCCGGATCTTGTTGCCCTTGTGCCAGAGAAAGCCTTTCCTTGTGTGTTCCTAGCCTGTGTTCCAGACCTCCTGCCGTTGCCCCTGACTACGATCCTTGCTGCCTGCCCTGACCTTCTGCTACGTCCGACCTTGCTCTTGCCTTATCCCGTGTACCATGCCTATCTCAGCAGTCAGAGAGGTTGAGCCGTTGCCGGTGGATACGACCTGGTTGCTACCGCCGCTGCAAGACCATCCCGCTTTGCGGCGGGCTCTGGTGAAAACCAGTAGCTACTTAGAACCGGTCCACCGACACGGTCCACGCCAAACCCTCTCTGACACAGAGGATCCACCTCCAGCCTGCCGAATCGTGACAGTAATTTTCTCTTTTTTTCATCCAATTGTCTCCTATTCATGTAGGGTCTACAATACATCTTGCTCCTCATCTCATCAATATGGCAGAAGACCCCCTTTCCTTCCCCCTTCCTCTCCCCCCCCCTTCTTCTTTCCCCATGTTCCCCATCCCTATGCACTACTCTACATATCTTTAATGTATTTATTGTTACTGTTGTCAGTAGTGTTGTCCAATTAATTATTTGTGGATGGTTCATGTATGCATGTTCATACAGTATTGATTTGTTGCTCCTGTGATTTTTTTCATAATTATGTTTAAAGCTATATGGGGGGCCCCCCACCTTATTATGTATGTTTATTCATAACTTATATGTTATTTATAATTATTAATATTTGTTTATTATATTATCATTCTTTTTTATTGATGTATAATTCACTTATCACGCCCCTCTTTATTGGTTCCCATACCCTCTCACTTGGCAAAATCAATGTATTATTTATCTCCCATATCTTTCACATTTCATTCATCTATTTCATCACTTCCACCCACTCACTTTCTTAGCATTAAATCCTATTGCATATCCGCACACCAGGTTCATCACATTATATAATTCCCATTCACACCTCCCCTCCTTCTCCTTCCCTTCATTTTCTTCCTGCTCTTTCACTATTTTGCACAATGTTGTTTATTCCCACGCATACACACATCCTTACACATTTCCTGCATTACATATATCCCATATGGTCGATCCAATTTAGATCCTACCATTTCCCCTCATCAAGTATTATTTATTAATTATTCTTCATCACATCACTTCATTCCCTTATTTCATTGTCGGCATTCAGCCATCTTAGTGAGGCCACAGGCATTTTTGACTCTAGGGACCGGGTCCGGCGCACATGCGCAATATCACAGCATACGGCCATGTTTGTGTGGCCTGCGCCAATAGCTCCACCCTTGCGCGTTTCCGGCTCCCTGTATGGGAGTTGAGCCGGCAAACATGCGCAGTAGTGTACCCCAGGCGAGGACGGCTTACACGGCCCTCCTCTCGCGAGATCCCGGTCTCATTTACATGAGCTGACCCGCTCATGTGACCTGACGCTACTTCCGGTTTACATCACCTAGTGTCTCGTAAAAGGTGCGTTCCTCACTCCCCATTGGCACACATATACTACTTATAGCGAGGCTATCCCAGTCCACCTCACTCCTTGACAAAGCCGCTTCCGGCGAAACGCGTCGGAGTTGTGGAGGTGGACTGGGGTGAGTCCTGTGCCAGCCTATATCAAACGGTTTTTCTTTGTATATCACTCTTTGCTGCTAGTCAATACTCAAACTTGCTGCTATCTATCTGCTGCTATCCATATTATTGCTGCTATTTGCCTGTTGGTTGTTATTGCTTATTGTTAGCACCATACTGGGTGACCCAGGTAATATTCTTCTTTTTTTGGGTTGCATGTTCAGGTCCTTGCCCACTTCATTTGCACGGTAAATAAATTTTTTTGCACTTGTTGTAACTCACTTGAGTGTTGTGCTTTACTTATTTTTTTTTTCTGCCTTGGTTATTAATTAATAATTTTATCACATATATTTGTTTGTCCTCACCGGCCATTGCGTGGTATTTAATTCCACAAGTATTGCACATTTTGTTTGCGCATATCCTGCACGACGCCCTTCCCCCTCTTTCTTTCCCTCACCTTGTGCATGCAACCCCTGTAGATATTAATTTATTTATAATCATCAATTTACTTATTTATAACCATTAATTGCAGCTCACTATTAGCATCGTGACTTCCCAAGGAACTTTTTTATCTCTTCACCTATTCCATTGGCATACAGGCTTTCTCACCCCAGTATCCACCTTATATTTTATTCTTATATATATATATATATATATATATATATATATATCAAACAAGAAAAACGTCCGGCACTCGGGAAGATGCAGGTAAAACTTGTCAATGGCTTTATTCACACGCTTAAGGCAGGACACAATCTGACGCGTTTCGCACACTCAGGTGCTTAGTCGTAGATAGACATACACTCAATAATGCGGGTTAAAATACACATGGCGTTGGTCACATGACCACATGAATCATAATTAAAAACAGTTGGTTACAAAACATGTTAACGTGTGCATAAATAGAATAAGAGAATATATCTGATGTATATAATTTATTGCCAACCGCGCGTGTTTAGTTCCCAGTCCAATATATACCCCTCGTTTCTTATATATTTAAAAAAAAAATGTTTTGGAGTGTCGTAAAAATATATATAGGGGGGTGTTCGCACAGGGAGATGCATATTATGCGGTTGTTAATTTACATATAAATATTTTACATCTTGATGTATAGGTATAGTTCAAACTGTTTATCTCGGTAAATATGTACTCCAAATGAACAGGAAAATTCTTGATGATGGAACATTTAGGAGTAGCATTGAATGATTAGTTTGTAGACTATTCGAGATTGAAATTAAATTAAAATAAAAACCGCAGCATCTGCACCCTTGTGTGAACTTTCTCCGAATAACTAAATGTGATCATGATTCCCAATGCCATGTTTTGTAACCAACTGTTTTTAATTAAGATTCATGTGGTCATGTGACCAACGCCATGTGTATTTTAACCCGCATTATTGAGTGTATGTCTATCTACGACTAAGCACCTGAGTGTGCGAAACGCGTCAGATTGTGTCCTGCCTTAAGCGTGTGAATAAAGCCATTGACAAGTTTTACCTGCATCTTCCCGAGTGCCGGACGTTTTTCTTGTTTGACTTCTACTGAGCCGGGAGCGGTACCGGTGTCCGTAGCACGAGATCGTGCAGTGGACGCGAGAGTGGTGAGCAGCCTTGCTTTGTCTGCATATATATATATATATTCTTTATTTTTATACTACCCTTTATGAATTGATTCTGTGATTTCAGATATACATATATGTATTTTTTAAACTATATATTTCAGTAAAATCATTTTTATACATGATCATACTTGTCATAAGTTACTTCTAACTGGGGTATATTCACCATTTTGTTGTGTGGTCTTCCACACCTGTAGGTTGTTGTTTTAGTTGCTCTTTTAGTGAATAATAAATCCCCTACCCTATCTATATAATATTATTCTATTTTGAGCCCTTGAGGAAAGTCTTTTTCGGTCACAGGTTTTAAGTGTGGCAAGGGCAGATGCAAAGTCTTTTGCAAGAGTCCTGAAAATTTTCCCTTTTGGGAGTTGCAACAGCATTTGTGTTCCAAAATAGTGTCTGAAAAAAAAGCTTTTTTATGAAAAGTCAAAATATTATCACTTTTTTGTGAATCATGGGTTGCGCATGCGAAGGCCTGCCTGGTAGTAGCAGCAGCAAGGGTGGTGGACTAGTGTTAGTTGTATTATCCAGTAGACAATACAGCAGGCAATGGTGGACTACTGACATTTGTAGCAGCCAGCGGTCAGGACAGCAGGTAGTGGTAGACTGGTGGGAGTTGTAGTAGCCAGCAGACAGGACAGTATGCATTGGAGGACTAGAAATAGCTTAGTAGCCAGCAGACAGGGCAGTAGGTAGTGACAGACTGATGGAAGTTGCACTAGCCAGTGGACAGCAGGTAGTAGGGGACTGGTGGGAATTGTGGTAGCCAACGGACATGACAGCATGCATTGGAGGACAAGTAATGGTTGAAATAGCCAGTGGACAGGACAGCAGGCATTGGCATACTAGTAATAGCTATAGTAGGCAATGGACAGGACAGCAGGTGGTGGTAGACTGGTGGGAGTTATAGTAACCAGCAAACAGCAGGTAATGGTGGAATAAGGGTAGGTGTAGTAGCCAGCAGACAGCAGTCAGTGGTGGATTAGTGGGAGCTGTACTGGTCAGCAAGCAGTGGTGGACTGGTGGGAGTTGTAGTAGCCAGCAGACAGGACAGTATGCATTGGAGGACTAGTAATAGCTTAGTAGCCAGCAGACAGGGCAGTAGGTAGTAGGGGACTGGTGGGAATTGTGGTAGCCAACGGACATGACAGCATGCATTGGAGGACAAGTAATGGTTGTAGTAGCCAGTGGACAGGACAGCAGGCATTGGCATACGAGTAATAGCTATAGTAGGCACTGGACAGGACAGCAGGTGGTGGTAGACTGGTGGGAGTTATAGTAACCAGCAAACAGCAGGTAATGGTGGAATAAGGGTAGGTGTAGTAGCCAGCAGACAGCAGGCAGTGGTGGATTAGTGGGAGCTGTACTGGTCAGCAAACAGTGGTGGACTGGTGTGAGTTGTAGTATCCAGCAGACAGATGGAAATGGTGAACTGGTGGAAGTTGTAGTCACCAGACAGCATAAATTGGTGGAATCAAGGAAGTTATAGTAGTCAGTAAAAAAGGACAGCTGGTAGTGGTGGACTGTTGGTAATATTATAAGCCATCAAACAGCAGGTAGTGGTGGATGATGGGGGTCATAGTATCCAGAAAAAAGCAGGTAGTACTGGTAGGAGTTGTAGTAGCCAGAAGACAGCATTGAATGATGGCACTTATTGGAGTTTAGTAGCTAGTGGACAGTAGTTAGTAGTGGATGGGTAGGAGTTGTAGCATCTAGCAGAGAGGGGTGGTGGTTGTACTATATGCAATAGGAAGTCCTTTCAAATGAAAATTCCGGCAAAAAGACACAGTCCAGCACTCAGTGTAGTAGAAAAAAAAATCTAAAACATGTCCTTTATTCCATGCATGAAAAATAAAATGCCCAAAGAACTCACAATTTAAAACAATTTCGCACTCCTTTGTCAAAGTTTCTACAAAATATACCTTTATCAGCGAATAAATACACTTTTGGCAGCGAATGTGCCTCCCACTATAATCAAAACACCTGAGTCTACCTTCTCTGTATGCACATTTAACTCTTTGCATGATGAATCCCTAAAATGAAACCACAAATATAATGAAATGTTAAATCACAATTGCACAAAACAGGATGCATCAGACAAAGTTTTAATACCGACACATAAAATGACACCCAACATATAACTATCAGTGTGAATACCTTTCTAAAGCAACATAACATAGTAACAAAATGTGAGGGTGTTAGTGTGTTTTCTTTTTTGCATAATTGTATCCTTTTTGTACATAAATAGTTGGATGTCATTTTATGTGTCGGTATTGATACTTTGTCTGCTGCATCTTGTTTTGCGCAGATGTGAATTAATATTTCATTATATTTGCGGTTCTCTCATGTTATCTGCTTTCTTTCTTTTGCCTTTTAGTGATTCAGCATGGCCACCAACTCCAGGCTGTGTCATTCAGCAACTAAATGTTCTCCTCATGCTGCCGCCACCTCCACGCTGTGTCAATCAGTCACTATATGTTCTCCTCATGCTGACACAAACTCCAGGCTGTGTCATCAGCCACGATATGCTGCCGCCAACTCCAGTCTGCGTCATTCAGCCTCTATGTGGTCTCCTCATGCTGTTGCCACCTCCATGCTGTGTCATTCAGACACTATATGTTCTCCTCATGCTGCCGCCAGCTCCATGCTGTGTCATTCAGCCACTATATGGTCTCCTCATGCTTCTGCCACCTCCAGGCTGTGTCATCCAGCCACTATATGCTGCCACCAACTCCAGGCTGTGTCATTCAGCCACTATGTGGTCTCCTCATGCTGCCGCCAACTCCATGCTGTGTCATTCAATCACTATATGTTCTCCTCATGCTGCCGCCACCTCCACAGCGTGTCACTCAGGCACCATATGGTCCCCTCATGCTGCCGCCAACTCCAGGCTGTGTCATTCAGCCACAACATGTTCTCCTCATGCTGCCGCTACCTACACGCTGTGTCATTCAGGCACTATATGGTTTCCTCAAGCTTCAGCCACCTCCACACTGTGTCATTCAGCCACTATATGGTGTCCTCATGCTGCCAACACCTCCATGCTGTGCCATTCAGCTACTATATGTTCTCCTCATGCTGCCGCAAATTCCAGGCTGTGCCATTCAGCCACTATATTCTGCCACCAACTCCAGGCTGTTTCATTCAGCCACTATATGTTCTCCTTATGCTTCCGCCACCTCCACGTTGTGTCATTCAGGCACTATATGGTCTCCTCATGCTGCCACCACCTCCACGCTGTGTCATTTAGCCACTATATCGTCTACTCATGCTGCCGGTACTTCAACACTGTGTCATTCAGGTACTATATGGTCTCCTCATGCTGCCCCTACCTCCACGCTGTGTCACTCAGGCACTATATGGTCTCCTTTTGCTGTCGCCACCTCCACGCCATGTGTCATTTAGCCACTATATGGTCTCCTCATGCTGCCACCACCTCCACGCTGTGTCATTCAGTCACTATATGTTCTCCTCATACTAATGCCACCTCCAGGCTCTGTCATTGTGCCACTTTGTGACAGTGATTCTAATAGCGATGCCTCTGTTCTGCATGTCAAACTGAATAACAGTATTATTTCCCTAACCCAGCACACTCCCTATGCATGTTACAGCAAAGCAAAGTGTTCTACACCCCTATTGTGGCTCTTTGTAGGCCAGAAATAACTATTTTTAATAGTGATTTGCCACAAATAAGTTCAGACCGAAACACACTTTTTTGGAAAATTCAGCGAATCGGCCGTATTGCATATTTCAAAAATTCGCTCATCCCTACCCATTATAACAGGAAAAAAAAAACCTTCTTTCTTTATTCACACACATAGAATTTGAAGATTGGACTTATTTGTTGCCATCTGGCCCTGTACATGGTGGGATTTTAATATTCTTGATACTGTCTTTGTTTTTTAGCTTCCCACTTTTCATATCAGGGTTACAGATATTCTGTCTTTTCTCAATTATATCTCTCCTATGGATGTATTAACTGTTCTGCCTGAGGTATAGCTTTTTATCTTTGTTAACAACAGGTTCTTTTGTGTGTTTTTTATTTAGCTAGCTTTTCCTTGTTTAGAAATAGTTTTCCTAATAGAAAACTTCGGTATGTAGATATCAAGACTGAATCTTTGTTCCTTCATCTTTGAAGACTGAATCTTTGTTTACATGTCTTTCTGCACCATTAAACTAATCATCATAACAGTGAATGTAAATACATCCTGGCCCTGATTTACTAAGAGTGTTGTATAGGTTTTCTTTGTGTGTTTTAATTCCCTACAATTTTTTTTCAATGGAATTTACTAAGGTTTCCTTACATTTTCCACTTTCCCTACATTTTGCATTTTTTTTTACACATGCTCTGATTTGTAGGGTTTTCCTCCGCTGAAATCCACCACATTGGCCCTCATTTACTTAGAAAATCGGGTTGTAAGTCTATCTTGCTTTCTTACCAGACTGCTTTTTTCCCCTGATATTCATTATTATGTCGCATCCTGTTTGTCGCACTGGGTTTTGTTGGTTTTGGTTTCCAACTCCTCTGAGTTGTCGGGAAAAAATCCACAACAATTGAACAAATTCGGGTTGGAAACCTTTATAAATACGTGGGAAAGCTCAGAAATGTTGGGTTACGCCCCTTTTTCGGATTTGGGAGAATCCACATCGGGTCCGTCGGGAAAAATTGTCATATCGTGTCGCAGACTGGCGCATGATGTCTGCGACATGGCGCAGACAAAGATGCGCCAAAAAAAAACGACAAAACAAGTCGGGTTTACAATAGTAAATGAGGGCCATTATATGTGGAAACCTTAGTAAATCTGTTGGGTTTTTGTGAAAATGTCGGGAACATGCCCCCTTTCCCAACGGCCATGCCCCTTTTTTGGGTTTTCTTGGTAAAATGGAGAGTTGGTCGTGTTTTTTTCAATTCTGGCGCAGACAAAATTTCTGGCGCAATGCCCATTTTTGAAACAGAAGAAAGATAAATCATTTTTTGGCACTGTCTCAATTGATTTTTCAGAGGAATTCTCAGTTTTAAGATCATTTATATGGTGTGTAAGGCCCCTTTCACACTACAAAATTCTCTGTTTTTAAGCATCCATATGAAGTTCCGTCTGAAAACCAGCTGAAAACGGCAGTAACAAAATCCTATACGTCCGTTAGAAAATCCCATTATAGTCTATGGGATTTTCTAATATCCGTTTTAATCCGTAATAGTCCGTTATTGATAACGGACGTTATTTTGTGACCGAAGATAGTAACGGGAGAAATAGTGCATGAACTATTTCTTCTGTTACTATGTTCCGTCACAAAACAACGTCCGTTATCAATAACGGACTATAACAGATTAAAACGGATATTAGAAAATCCCATAGACTATAATGTGATTTTCTAACGGATGTATAGGATTTTGTTACTGCTGTTTTCAGCGGGTTTTCAGACGGAACTTCATACGGATGTTTAAAAATGGAGAATTTTGTAGTGTGAAAGGGGCCTAATAAAACTACGTGTTTTGGACTTGATATCTCTAAAAAAGTATTCTCCCTTTTTTTGTTACACAGCATAATATTTAAACAAAGTTTTATGGATTTTTGGTTAATAGAAGAGGTCCCCAATTCTAGCACATTTCATTCCTTATCTCCTTAAGGACACAGGATGTACCTGTACGCCCTGCGCACGCTCCCTTTCTATAATGCGGGGTCACTCCGTGACCCCGCATCAAACCGGTCAGGCAGGGACCAGTGACTAATAGCAGGCATCACTGATCGGGGTGACGCACGCTATTAACCCTTTAGACGTGGCGGTCAAAGTCGATCGCACTGTCTAAAGTTACAAAAATGCACTCCCGGCAGTTCAGTCAGGCTGATCGAGACCAGTGCGGTGTACCGATCAGCTAGGAGGCACGAGGGGGGTCCCTTACCTGCCTACTCAGCATCCAATCACCGAATGACTGCTCCATGCCTGAGATCCAGATAATACTGATCATAGCATTGGCATAGCATTGATCAGTGTGAGAGATCAGTGTTTTGCATGTTATATATGTGTTTGTGGTAAACATTGGGGCTATAACATTGCAAAAAAAGTGAAAAAAGTTAATAAATATAATTTGACTAAATATCACTAATAAAAGTTTGAATCACCTCCCCCCCTTTTCCCATTCAAAAAAAACCTGTGTAAATAAAAAATAAATAAACGGCATGGTATTGCCGCATGCGTAAATATCTGACCTACAAAAATATATTGTTAATTAAACTGCACGTCAATGGAACGTACAAAAAAATTCCAAAGTCCAAAATTGTGTATTTTTGGTCACTTTTTATACCATAAAAAATTAATAAAAAGTAAAAAAAAGTCCAATCAAAACAAAAATGGTACCGAAAAAAACTTAAGATCATGGTGCAAAAAAATGAGCCCTCATGCCGCCCCATATGCGGAAAAAAAAATTATAGGGGTCAGAAGATGACAATTTTAAACATATTAATTTTCGTGCATGTAGTTATGATTTTTTCCAGAAGTACGACAAAATCAAACCTATGTAAGCAGGGTATCATTTTAATAATATGGACCTACAGAATAAATATATTTTGTCATTTTTACCAAAAAGTGCTTTGCGTAGAATCTGACTCCCCCAAAATTTAGAAAATGGCATTTTTTTTTCAATTTTGCCCCACAAATATCTTTTTCTGGGTTCGCCATAAATTTTGTGGTTAAATGATTGATGTTGTTATAAAGTACAATTGGTGATGCAAAAAATAAGCCCTCATATGAGTCTGTAGGTGCAAAATATAAAGCGTTAGGATTTTTAGAAGGTGATGAGGAAAAAATGAAAGTGCAAAAACGGAAAAACCCTGAGTCCTCAAGGGGTTAAGGACATGGCCAATTTTTCTTCAGGAACATTACAAACTTGCTCCTTTCCTCCCTCCTCCATCTCCCTTGTCATGAGGCCTGCACAAACAGGGAGATAACCACACCCTCTGTCGGCAAACAGGTCCAAACTTCTTGTTGTTAGGGTTATAGAGACAAGGCAACCAGGTTTGATTTAAAAATATTAAAGAAACAGAGACCTAAAGTGGCCATTTTGTTAAATATTTTTTTCACTTCTAGCAATCAAATTTTTATATGAAGTATATTAGGAAAGTGCTTAGATTTTAAGGAAGCATTAAGTTAAAAAAAGGTGTTTCAGGCATATCAGTTGTTGTAAAAGTTGTATCAGAGATATGGGGGGACATTTATCAAAGCATTTAGTAATTCTTTTTTGCTTAAAATTGTCGCAAAAAAGTTGCACGTGCGATTACGCTCTTTTTTCTGCAGCTTTTTGCATGTTCAGTGTCCTAAGCAAAATATTAAAAACTTGCTTACCAAAGCAAAAAGTAAGTTTTGACATGCAGTGGTCAGAGATTTATCAAGTGCGAAAGTCGCAAAAAAGTCGTATTGCATGAAAAAAACTACTAAATTTACTCCAGCTCAGACATGGAGCAGAAAAAGCCACTACCAAAGCAAAAAAAGAAAAAAGTGCTTAAGTGAACGAAACTTATCAACAGGCTGAAAGCAGTTGATAAATAAGTCACACATAAGCAAAAAAAAAAATAGTAAGAAAAAAATAACTAAAAAAAGGAATACATAAGCAAATATTGATAAATGTCCCCCATGGAGATGAGTTTAATTCCTTTAGAGCTTGTTGTTGTTTTATTTCTAGAGAATATCAATACATCTAAAATTAGTGTGGGCTAGATTCGCTCCATTGTGCCATCTGATTCACTTGAATTAGTCATCAGATTCAACAGGTGATTCAGATTTGTACAGAAGCAGGGACTCCTGTCAAAAGCAGCTACTTATGTCTAGCCATACTGTTAGCATTCACTGGGCAGATTATATACAGCATCAAAGCTTACCTCCGGAAAGCTGCACACACTCACTGTGCCGGGTGCAGAGTGCCTGCCTCAGTGAATGTATTTAGTATAAGTGGCCATGCCTAAAGCATCAAACCCATTGTCCAAAGGCATTGACCCCCAGGACAAAGGACATCCCAAAACATTCCAGCTCTGTACAGCACGTTGTGTATTACTGTTACGCCTAGCGCTCCGGGTCCCCGCTCCTCCCCGGAGCGCTCACGGCGTCTTTCTCCCTGCAGCGCCCCGGTCAGTCCCGCTGACCGGGAGCGCTGCACTGTCATGGCCGTTGGGGATGCGATTCGCACAGCGGGACGCGCCCGCTCGCGAATCGCATCCCAGGTCACTTACCCGTCCCGGTCCCCTGCTGTCATGTGCTGGCGCGCGCGGCTCCGCTCTCTAGGGCGCGCGCGCGCCAGCTCTCTGAGACTTAAAGGGCCAGTGCACCATTGATTGGTGCCTGGCCCAATTAGCTTAATTGGCTTCCACCTGCTCCAGACTATATCTAACCTCCTCCCATGCACTCCCTTGCCGGATCTTGTTGCCTTGTGCCAGTGAAAGCGTTTAGTGTGTCCAAAGCCTGTGTACCTGAACTTCTGCTATCCATCCTGACTACGAACCTTGCCGCCTGCCCCCGACCTTCTGCTACGTCTGACCTTGCCTCTGCCTAGTCCTTCTGTCCCACGCCTTCTCAGCAGTCAGTGAGGTTGAGCCGTTGCTAGTGGATACGACCTGGTTGCTACTGCCGCAGCAAGACCATCCCGCTTTGCGGCGGGCTCTGGTGAAAACCAGTAGCCTCTTAGAACCGGTCCACTAGCACGGTCCACGCCAATCCCTCGCTGACACAGCGGATCCACTACCCGTAGCCGAATCGTGACAGTCCACTACCCGTAGCCGAATCGTGACAATTACTTTTTTGTTTGGTATGTACAGTATATGTTCTCTGTTCGCTACATAGTACATTTAGTTAGTATTTCAACCCAGAAATTGGCAGAATATGTGAATATGTTATGATGTCAATGTTGATATATACTTATTATATGTATTGGCTAGACATGTGCAATTCGGTTCGGCACGAATGTCTAATTTGCCGAATTTTACCGTTTTCGGGCATTCGGACCGATCCGAATGCACAAAAACATATGTTGAACATTCCCGAATAGCCACGATAATACAAATAGCAAAATAATGAATGCATTCATTATTTACTGAATGCATGCGGTAAATAACGAATGCATTCGTTATCCGTAAACGAACGTAAAGAATTTATTCTATTAACAAAAAAATTATAAAAAAGAAACAGTGGTGATGGAAAAACTTGTATCTAATGAAATGTATCTTTTTATTATGAAATGTTTATTAATTTTTAAACAGGGATCAATTCATATGAGCGGGTAAAGCACTAAAAATGTAGGCAACAAAAATAAAAATGTAGTGTGTGCGTGTTTTTCACTTTTTAAAAATTTTTTTTAGGTAGTACTACTACTCCCAGCATGGAACACACTGTTTCATGAAGGGAGTAGTAGTTACCTGTACTAATTGACAGATCGCCGGTGTCCCTTGCGATCCTCTTGTATAATGTATAGATGCGGCGGCCACTCTTATATTGTCCCCTGCACTCACGTATATATACACATATTCATATTTCCCGCAGAGCTGTGATTGGCCAGATGGTTCCAGCCAATCACAGCTCTCTGTGAGAAATAGGAATATGTGTATATATATACGGCCGTGCAGGGGACCATAGGAGAGAGGCCGCCGCATCCATGCATTATACAGGAGCATCACAGCGGGTGTCAGGAGGGATACCCGCAGTGATCTTTCCTTTACTACAAGTACTACTACTCCCAACATGGAGTACACTCTGCTCCATGCTGGGAGCTGTAGTACCTGCATTAATAGACAGATCGCAGTGGGTGTCAGAAGTTACACTCACTGTGAAATGTCTATTAATGCAGGTACTACAGCTCCCAGCATGGAGCAGAGTGTGCTCCATGTTGGGAGTATTAGTACCTGCAGTAAGGGACAGATCCCAGCGGATGTCACTCCTCCTGACACCCGCTGCAATCGTCCTTATGTGAATGTCGGTATCAGCTGTTCTCAGGGCTACAGAGCCAGGAGAACAGCTGACGCTGAGCCGTAGGTATACATCGTATATCTACTGCCCAGCAAGAACTTACAGTGAGCCTGCAATGTGTATACAGTATACACATTGCTGGCTCACTTAACCACTTGCTGAGCTGTGCGCTATGCGCAAGCCCAGCAAGGAAAGAGTTAACTTACACTGCTGGACAGTGTAGGTTAACCCTTTGGGCAGTATACACTATATACAGCTATCTATAGATAGCTGTATATAGTGTATATAGAAGACAAATTCCGCTTACTTCCCTCGAGTTCCGGGCAGGTCCGTGTAGCTCCTCCCTCTAGTGATGATGTCATTAGGGGGCGGAGCTGCAGAAGGGAACAAGGCTAGTTAATCTGAAGCTCTGTTCACATTGTCCGTTTTGTATAATGTGAACAGACCCTTCTGGCAGTGTCTACCCAGACAGGGAGAGTTCAGCTGTTGCTAAACTACAACTCCCAGCATGCCCAGACAGCCAAAGGCTGTCTGGGCATGCTGGGAGTATTAGTTTTGCACCAATTGGTGGCTCCCTGTTTCAGTAGACATTGCATCATGGGTGCTCTCCCCAGCGGACAGTGCCAAAAATGTCATAACCAATTTTTTGTGTTTTTTTTCTTCTCGTTTCAGATCCGTGTATGCAGAGGATTACTGCGGATTCGATGGATTACGGCGGATTTTTTTTTTCTTTTAATAAAATGGTTAACGAGGGCTGCTGGGGAGTGTTTTTTTTAAATAAAATAATTTTTCCAATGTGTTGTGTTTTTTTTTATTGAATTTTCAGGCTTAGTAGTGGAAGCTGGTCTTATTGACTGAATCCATTACTAAGCCAGGGCTTAGCGTTAGCACCCAAAAACTGCTAGCGCTAACCCCCAATTATTACCCGGGTACCCACCGCCACAGGGGTGCCGGGAAGAGCCGGTATCAATAGGCCCGGAGTGTCAAAAATGGCGCTTATGGGCCTAGTCGGTAACAGGCTGGCGTTATTTAAGCTGGGGAGGGCTAGTAACAATGGTCCTCGCCCACCCTGGTAACGTCAGGCTGTTGCTGTTTGTTTGGTATCTGGCTGAGAATGAAAATACGGGGAATCCTATGCGTTTTTTATTTATTTATTTAACCTCTTAAGGACCCATGACGTACCCATACGTCCTGGCGTTTTCCGGTCCCTGCCGCGTGCCGGGCAGAGATCGGAACCAGATGCCTGCTGAAATGCTTCCGGTAGACACTACCAGAAGGGTCTGTTCACATTATACAAAACGGACAATGTGAACAGAGCTTCAGATTAACTAGCTTAGTTCCCTTCTGTAGCTCCGCCCTGTAGTAACCTCTGACACCCGCTGCGATCTGTCTATTAATGCAGGAACTACAGCTCCCAGCATGGAGCAGAGTTTACTCCATGTTGGGAGTAGTAGTACTTGTAGTAAAGGAAAGATCACTGCGGGTATCACTCCTGACACCCGCTGTGATGCTCCTGTATAATGTATGAATGCGGTGGCCACTCTCCTATGGTCCCCTGCACGGCTGTATATATACACATATTCCTATTTCTCACATAGAGCTGTGATTGGCTTGAACCATCTGGCCAATCACAGCTCTGCGGGAAATATGAATAGGTGTATATATACGTCAGTGCAGGGGACCATAGAAGAGCTGTCGCCGCATCTATACCGGCGATCTGTCAATTAGTACAGGTAACTACAACTCCCATTATGGAACAGTGTGTTCCATGCTGGGAGTAGTAGTACTCCCTAAAAAATGTAAAAAAAAAAAAGTGAAAAGCACGCACACAATACATTTTTATTATTGTCGGCTACAATTTAAGTGCTTTACCCGCTCACATAAATTGATCCCTGTTTAAAAATTAATAAACATTTCATGATAAAAAAGATACATTTCGTTAGACACAATTGTTTCCATCACTACTGTATCTCTTTTATTATTATTTTTTCATGGAACCCTACGAAATTTTTATAAAAAAGGTATCTCCATTATTTTTTTGGATCGCTAAAGTCCAAAAAAGAATTAAAAGATTTACCGAATGTACCCGAATACCGAATGTATCCAAAAAATCAAACCGAACACCCGAATACCAAAACTGAAAATATTACCGAACTGAAATTTTTTTCCAAAACGAAAAAACGAAACGAAACAAAAAATGTTCTAGTGCACAAGTCTAGTATTGGCTGGAGTGTTGCTGATTTCTCTCTCTAGTGGAGATTCTCCCTTTCTTTTTTATGTGCTATTCATGCATTTTTAATGCATATCATATAATATCAATAAAATTACAATTTAATATTGTAATAAGTGGCTCTGTTTCTCTTTTTGGCAAATAGTTGTGCTTTGGAGAGCACATTAGGCTCAATAGTTACAAATAGATGTTTACACATGCAGTTATATTTTTGTATTGTTCTCAATTTGTACATGATTGTCTGTTGGTTCTACAATCAGACACGTATAAGTTTTGTTGGAAAATTCATATTAAACTTGATTCTATGATAAATAAGTTTTGAGTAACTTAGCTAGAATTGGCAATTGGATTCAATTCAGGTTTGAGAGTCGACATTCATACTACAGCCTTATTCCACCGCTATGGTAGATCATGACAACTTTATGACCTTATGACCGTTGGTCACCAAAAATTGAAAATTTGTGACCATATGAAATGCTAAAAAATATAAATAATGCAATTCATGTCTCTGGATGTGACTAATTACCCAGAATTATTTAGTTCATTGATTAGCTCTTGGTGGTTCCCGGCGGTACAATGACTACATCTATCTATTACAACTATCTACGTATGATTATATCTATCTATCCACCCATCTATATGAATCATTAATCAGATACAAATATATTTGTATGAAGTATTAGTAAAGCATTGTAAGCTAATGTTAGACATATACTGTAATCTCTTTTTCTAAATTTGAAGGAATAGCTATGTTTCCTTATAGATATATTTTACTTATGTAAATTAGATGGTGAAAATTAACCCCTTAAGGACCAAGCCCATTTTGGCCTTAAAGGGGTACTCCGGTGCTAAGACATTTTATCCCCCATCCAAAGGATAGGGGATAAGATGCCTGATTGTGGGGGTCCCACCGCTGGGGACCCCCGTGATCTTCCACGCCGCACCCTGTTAGAGTCAGCCCCCAGAGCGTCCTCGCTCCGGGTCTGATTACTGGCGATCACGGGGACGGAGCATAGTGGGGCTGATTCTAACAGGGTGCGGCATGGAAGATCACGGGGGTCCCCAGTGGCGGGACCCCCGCGATCGGGCATCTTGTCCCCTATCCTTTGGATAGGGGATAAGATGTCTTAGCACCGGAGTACCCCTTTAAGGACCAGGCCAAATTTTTTTTTGCATTTTTGTTTTTTCCTTCTCACATTCTAAAAATCATAATTCTTTAATATTTTCATCCACAGACCCATATGAGGGCTAGTGTTTTGCGTCACCAATTTTACTTTGTAATGACATCACTCATTTTACCATACAATGTACGGCACAACAAAAAAATATTATGTATGTGGGGAAATTGAAAAGAAAACCGCAATTTAGCAAATTTTGGAAGGTTTTGTTTTCACGCTGTACACTTTATGGTAAAAATGACATGTTTCCTTTATTCTGTGGGTCAATCCGATTAAAATGATACCCATTTTATATGCTTTTTTTATAATTGTTCCGCTTTAAAAAAAAATTAAAACTATTTTGACAAAATTAGTTTGTTTGACCACCTATAACTTTCAAATTTTTCCGTATATAGGGTGGTATGATGGCCAATTTTTTGTGTTGTTTTTATTGGTACCACCTTTACTTATATTTAACTTTTTATTAATTTTTATTATAAAAAAAAAAAATCGGAATAAAAGGTTCCAAAAAACAGCAAATACCAAATATATATATACACATTTTTTTTTTGGTTTTACGCTTTTTGGGGGGAAAATGGCAAAAAGGGAAGATTTACATTTTTATTGTGAAAGGGAATTTTATCAAATTATTTTACTTTTTTTTATATATATTTTAATTTTTTCTTTTTTACACTTTTAATGTCCCCCATAGGGGACTATTTATAGCAATCATTTGATTGCTGATACTGTTCAGAACTATGCATAGGGCATAGCACTGATCAGTGTTATCGGCGATCTTCTGCTCTGGTCTGCTCGATCTCAGACCAGAGCAGAAGACCCCAGGAAACGACCTGAGGCAGGTGAGGGGACCTGATAGCAGCCGGGACCTTCTGTGCATGATCCGAGCACCGGTCCCGTGCTCACGGTCATGTCCATGTTTTAAATGTACGTCATGGTGCGCTAGGTACCACTGCACTATAACATACATTTAAGTTCTTAAGGGGTTAAGACTATGCTGCATGCATTATATGAATGCACACACATGCATAGATCATGCCCTGTTCTCTGGAGAAGAAGGGAGAAGTATGCAATATTCTAGAACTAGAACCAAAAATCTCAAACTGAATATTAGGGAAAGGACTGTTCATCATACATACTAATTGCTATTCTGAAGCTCTTATGTTACAATAACATGTCTTATGAGTTTAGTAGCTGGCACTGTGTACGGCTCATTATATGCATATGTGTGAATTTGAAATATATGTCTTTGTGTGAGGGACTATTTAATATTCAATTAAATAACATTTATTATTTCATAATTTAGAGTTGATCTTTGCATGCATCTGCTTGAGATGGCCATTAGGACAAAAATGGAGTCTCATGTCTCTCTGCTTCATTTTGATTTGGACAAAACCCAAAGTGATACATATGCAGAAACTGCTGTCATTGGGAAGTGCCTCACCAGTCCACCAACATTTACAGTGTCATATAGCATCACCGTTTACCTCTGATTGGCAATTAATATTTGCTAAGGCTGCAGATCGCTTGGTCAAGTAAACATAGCAAGTTCAAATGGCCATGCATGTAGCATTGGGTGCATGGTGCATTATTTTGCACTTTTCCACATAAAATTTTAGCAGTATTATTTTGTATCCATATACATTTTATACCTGCTGTGTTATTATGTATTACATTTCATATGTCACTTGTTTCCGATTCTTTTAACATTGATCTTTTTAATTGTAAAGCAAATTTTTTAATGTCTGTGAGAATAGAGAAAGAGTTGGCACTACATGTGAACTATAACATGCATATTTGTAGAAGCCTCTTCCATGGTGCTCAGTGGATAAAGTGCAATGGGGGAGATTTATCAAAACCTGTGTAGGGGAAAAGTTGACCTGTTGCTCATAGCAACCAATCAGATTGCTTTTTTTTTTTTTTTTTTGATTGGCCCTTTTAAAAATAAAATAAGCGATCTGATTGGTTGCTATGGGCATCTGGTCAACTTTTCCTCTTCACAAATTTTGATAAATCCCCCCCCCAATGTGTTAAATCAGTAAAATGGTATGAAAAATTCCCACTTCACCTCATCGATTCCCTTTACATTATTGTTCTTCCTGACGTGCCAACAGGAGATACAGAGCAATAAAGTAACTAGAATCTATAAGGTACTGTTATAATTTTTATTTTTACAGTTTTACTGGTTAATTTTTAAATGCAAAGAGATTATTTTTAAAATTTTAATGCCACCTTACTGTGATAGTTGTTTGCTCTTTGGAGGAGTCCAGTCTTCATGTTTGTCCCTAATCTGGTGTGTAATTCAGTGATGTGTGTAACTCTTCATTTTGTTATCAGATAATAATTTTTTTATCCTACGTTTTTTTCATTCATTTCTATAATAATAAACTATAGTCGTGCCATTACAAAGAAACTAACATACCGTACAAAGTATATTTTATTTTTAGCACATCATGCTTTGTTTTTACCACTAACAAAAGGTATTATTGCTTTCACCTCCAAGATAACAAAACTGTAATTAGAATGTTATTTACTCTGAATACATTATAAATTGTGAATTACACAGACTTTGCTGTGCACAATGCAAAAAATCTGCCTTGTTTATTAGATAATGTATGCTTCAGAGGTCTATTTCTGTCCAAAATGTCCTTAGTGTCATCAGATCATTTGCAAAATACACAATTGCATAACTGAGAACAAAAATACACCATATAATATTTATTCCAAGTTTAAAGTAGTTCTGTCATCATACTAGCCTGGCCTATATGGAAAGGCAAATATGATGAGACATAAGCTGTTTTAGCATCTTTCATAGCAATGCTGATCATAGATAGAAGATGCCTCTTTTAAAAAATAATTAAAATATTAAGCAAAAACCTCTTCTACAATTTAAAACAGTTAGATAAATCATATCTTTAGGAAACCTAAGGCATTATTCACATAGCATTTTGAGGCTCATATTTTGGAACATGCTTGTTCCATTGTCAGAATACTTGACAGATATTTTTTCTGCAAGAACACTGCAAAAAATAAATAAAAATGACCACAGCATTTTTCCATGTGAAAAAAATTTTAGTCCAATTAATAGAGAAGACAAGATGTGCACTCACCGCAATAGCTGCTTTATCCATGAAGTTTATTCAAGGTCCACATCAAAGGTTTACAGTGCAGGGAGACGACATAGGAAGGAGGTGAGCATGGGCTATGGACCCGTCTCGCGCTACAAGCGCTTCGTGAGGATTGCTGAGCGGCCATGTTAAAAAAATGTAGTCCAATTAATAGAGAAGACAGTATGTGCACTCACCTCAATAGCTGCTTTATCCATGAACGTTATTCAAGGTCCACATCAAAGGTTCACAGTGCAGGGAGACGACATAGGAAGGAGGTGAGCGTGGGCTACGGACCCGTCTGGCGCTACAAACGCTTCGTGAGGCCTCTGAGCGGCCATGTGAAAAAAAAATGTAGTCCAATTAATAGAGAAGACAGTATGTGCACTCACCGCAATAGCTGCTTTATCCATGAAGGTTATTCAAGGTCCACATCAAAGGTTTACAGTGCAGGGAGACGACATAGGAAGGAGGTGAGCGTGGGCTACGGACCCGTCTGGCGCTACAAACGCTTCATGAGGCCTCTGAGCGGCCATGTGAAAAAAAATGTTGTCCAATTAATAGAGAAGACAGTATGTTCACTCACCGCAATAGCTGCTTTATCCATGAAGTTTATTCAAGGTCCACATCAAAGGTTTACAGTGCAGGAAGACGACATAGGAAGGAGGTGAGTGTGGGCTACAGACCTGTCTCGCGCTACAAGCGCTTGAAGCGCGAGACGGGTCCGTAGCCCACGCTCACCTCCTTCATATGTCATCTCCCTGCACTGTAAACCTTTTATGTGGACCTTGAATAAACTTCATGGATAAAGCAGCTATTGAGGTGAGTGCACTTATTGTCTTCTCTATTAATTGGATTACATGGACTTGAAGCTCTTGTACTTATAAGTTTGCACCACCGCTCGCTGCCATAATACCACACTGCATGCAAGTGTTCATCACACACAACATCCCACAGGTGAATGCAGAAGCAGTGCCAGGCTGTCTCTCTCTCTCACCTTGCCAAAAAAAAATGTAGTGGTTAGATGCTAGCTGTGAGTCTACTGGGAATCGCAAAACCCAATACCCAGTTGGCATTTTTCAGTGTTGGATTTTTTCACTCCTCTTTGATGATTTCTAGTTTTTTTGGGCTCATTGACCATTTTTCAATATCGCAGCATGTTTAGACTATGGCGTTTTTCACAGAAATCTTTGCGTTTTTCTCCCATAAAAGTCTATGGAAGAAAAAAAAAGAACATTAAAAATGCAATGTGGGTGTTAACATTGGTGTTTTTGCTGCCATTTTTACAAATTTTTTTTATTTAAGAGTTTGAAAAAAAGCAATGCACATAGGCAGCTTTGGTGTTGGGTTTTTGCTATAGTAAAAAATATACTTGCATATACCCTAGAAAACCAGGAATCCATGTGGATGCAATTTTCCCTAAAAAAAGATAAACTCCCTCAATATATTCCAAGTCAATGACTTATGACTTGTAGATGGAGCACATAGGCATTTCTAATTAAGACTTAGAACAAGCTGTTTCCTTAGGCTAGGTTTCCACTTGTTTTTTTTTTTCTGGCAGTTTTTGGAATACTGCCACAGCAGTTTTTGAGCCAAAGTCAGAAGTGGATCCAAAAGGGGAGGAGAAGTATAAGTCTGTCTTTTATATTTCCCATTCCTTTTGAATACACTTCTGGCTTTGGCTCAAAAACTGCAGTGGCAGTTTTCCAAAAACTGCCAGAAAAAAACCCAAGTGGAAACCTAGCCTAAGAGATACCTACAGTATGTTTGCATCAATTTTTGTCACATCAAAAGCGCTATTGTCTCTGATGCCAAAGACCACTGCTAGTTTTGTTTACTATTGTTGGTATCAAACTCTGAATATTTACAGACATGGCACACAACATGATGTACGCAACAAAAATAATGCCATGCTCTTTTCTGTTTTTTTGTATTCTCTTTTAATTTTTCCTTAGGCTAAGTTTTCACCTTTTTTTTTTTTCTAAAAAAAAATAAAAAAAAAAAACTGCCAGGAAAAAAGCCAAGTGGAAACTTAGCCTTACAATACTTTCCATTGAGAGCACAGTTAAGAATGATTCACAATAGATGAAGACATCCTTTGATGTACATTAAAAATATGTAAACATGTTTAACAGCTTGCTGAGACATAGACAAATAAAACATTTTTATGAAAAAATAATTCTTCCTTTTTTCAGGACCCAGACTGAACCACAAAATATTTCAATGTTCCCATTATATACACACAACTGCAATTTTTGAGACAAATAAACAGATACTGACTCAACAGGACGTATACACAAGAACACTATACTTAAAGGGGTACTCCGCCACTAGACATCTTATTCTTTGGATAGGGGATAAGATGTCTGATTGAAGGGGTCCTGCTGCTGGAAACCCTGGTGAGCTCTCCTGCAGCATCTGCTGCATGGAGTGAAGTTTGCTCCGTGCCTTATGACGGGCGATACAGGGGTCAGAATATTGTGATGTCATGGCCCCGCCCCCTTGGGCAGGGTTGTAACATCACAATACTCCGGCCTCTAATAAACTTGCTCTGTGCAGCAGATGACAGGGGGTGCTGCAGGAGAGATCGCAAATGTTCCTAGTGGCAGGATAAGATGTCTTGGGACGGAGTACTCCTTTAACACCATGGCCCAGATTTATCGAACTATGTGAGAAAAAAAAAATACAGATTTTCCCACAGCAACCAATCACAGCTCAGCTAAAGAACTCTGGTAAAGTGAAAGCTGAGCTGTGATTGGTTGTTGTGGAAAAATCACTCCACTTTTTCTCTCACACAGTTTGATAACTCTCCTTCTATTTTACCATTGGCTTAGTCATTTAGCTTGCCAAATAAAATGTTTTTTAAGCTTCTGGTACTGCAGCAAGTACTCTGGAGCCAGATATACTTGTTAAGTGCCCTGAGCATCCTCTATGTCATAGTCCTCCTTTCAGCTAAGACTGATAGCTCTATTATGCAATCAGGAGACCATTAGATGTGTCAGTCATAGCTAAGGCCCATAAATACTCTAATTACAGAGCTCTTAGAGTACCTACCAAGAAGATCCACCTTCTGGGCACTCACTGCACAGCCAAATAAATTCTGGGAAAGGTGCATGACTTGCAGTTTTAATAGCCCAGTGCTGCTGACAGGTAGGCTTTAAAATTTCAGAGAATAAACTATGTTATTTTTATTTTCACTCATCTATTATTACTTTGTCCATGTTGATTTTATACTAACAGATAAGATTTGATACATCTGCTAAATTATCAAAAGAATATGTAATAAGGGAAATTTTCATTCAGTTGTGCTCCAACATTTGTATACCCCTGGGGAATTTGTAATATATGGACCATTTTTAAAGGAAAGCTGTCAGTAAACTTCCCCCTCAGTAACCAGAGGTACTGGCTGGTATTGCAGGGGACGCTGATCAATATGCTGCCTACCATGCCTGGATCCGCTCCACCATTCGCTCGTTATCTTCATTCTTCTGGATATGCAAATGAGCTGCTAACTGGCATGGGCTGGGTTAAAAGGCACCTTCTGGCACTCTGACGTCAGTGCCGCTCGTCCGCTGAACCACCCGGCTTATGAATATTCATCCCCTCTCTCCTCAGTGAAGACCAGGACGGAGCGGGGAGGGGAGGAACAGTCGGAGGGAGGGGATGAATATTCATAAGCCAGGTGGTGCTGAAGGTGAGAGGCGCTGATGTCAGAGTGCCAGAAGGAGCTTGTAACCCCACCCGTGCCAGTTAGCAGCTCATTCGCATATCCAGAAGAATGAAGATAACGGCAGGATGGATACAGGCATGGTAGGCAGCATATTGATCAGCGTCCCCCGCACTACCGGCCAGTACCACTGGTAAGTGCGGGGGGGAGGGGGGGGGGGAATTTACTAACAGTTTTCTTTTAAAGAAAACATGAGTTAGCTGACAAACACGCATTTCTATTATTTCTTATGGCATTCATATTCATCTGTAAGTAATAACAGAATGGCACAATTATAAAAAAAAACAGCATGGCAAACGTCTTTTGTAAAAGTTGTCTATGAGGCCCCATATTCTCGCAGATAGTATACCTGCCCATTTGTCTTGTTAAAATGTCTCCAGGTCATGTGAAGTCTTTGTTTCTCTTGCATGAATCGCACATTTGAGAAGTCCCCATAGAAGCTCGATGATACTAAGGTCAGGTGACTGTGATGGCCACTCAAGAACATTCATCTTTTTCTGCTGTAACTACTGGAGGGTCAAATTGACCTTGTGCTTAGTTTGATTTGTCATTGGCTTTCATGTAGAAAAGTACAAATTGTCTGCCAGTATTTTCTGATAACATGCTGTATTCATCTTGACATCACTTTTCACAAGATTCCCTGGGCCTTTAGAGTTAACATACAAATTTTAGAAGAAAAAGAAGGAACCAATAGGGGCGCTTCCTGATGTATTATCTCTGGTAACAATAGTGACATATAAAACAGGTAAAGTGCTCACCTGATGATATTGCGCAGAGTTCAACATCTAAAACAGCATAATTGTAAAGCACTTTGGCTATATCCTCGGCACCCGCCTACGTCCCGACCGATGAACCTTGGATAATCGGATATTGCACTGAAAAAATTGCACAGGAAACCTGTAAAAAAACGGGTTGATACTTGGCACTAGATGCATTCCAGCAACAAATATCAACTCCTTTTCTGCAGGTTTCCTGTGCAATTTTTCCAGTTAGAGCTCACACAGCCATCATTGAAGGGGTACTCCGATGAAAAACTATTTATTTCAAATCAACTGGTGACAAAAAGTTAAACAGGTTTGTAAAATACTTCTATTTAAAAATCTGAATCATTCCAGGACTTATCAGCTGCTGTATGTTCCACAGAAAGTTATTTTCTTTTCAAATTTATTTTTGTCTCACCACAGTGCTCTCTGCTGACACCTCTGTCCATGTCAGGAACTGTCCAGATCAGGATAGGTTGTGCTATGGGGATTTGCTCCTGCTCTGGACAGTTTCTGACATGGACAGAGGTGTCAGCAGAGAGGCCTGTGGTCAGACAGAAAATACATTCAAAAGAAAAGAATTTCCTCTGTGGAATACAGCAGCTGATAAGTACTGGAAACTTTCTGGCACCAGTTGATTTTAAAAATATTATTTTTTTACCGGAGTATCCCTTTAAGCCATCACCATGCTTCACAGTTGAGAGGGTATTCTTTTTCACCATAAGTCTTGTTGGCCCATCTCCATACACAGCGCTAAAGTTAACATAAACCTCTATTTTGCAGCTTTTTTCTGCTAAAGTTACCTGTAGATTTTTCTACTGGTGCCACAACTGCGGCCAGAAAGTTAAACAGATTTGTAAATTACTTCTATTTAAGAATCTGAATCCTTCCAGTACTGGAAGGGTAAGATTTGTAATAGTAGTAATACTTTCTTGCACCAGTTGATTTGAAAAATAATAATAATAATAAATAGTTTTCCACTGGAGTACCCCTTTAACTGCCATTTGTCCCCTTGTGTGTCTGTAACCAGGCCAAAAAAAAAATAAGGGTATGGGAATTTTCATCAGGACCATTTTGGCAAAATCCTGTTATCATTATGATTTTAAAAGGAGACAGACAGCTTTGTCATAATAAATGGCTTCACATTATCACTATCCTTAAGTAAAAGACAGGAGCATGATCCATCATATTTTCTAAATTAGTGCCAACATTTCTGCCAGGGTATGCAAATTATTAAGTACACCTTTACAATATCTAACAGTTCATCTTTACTTAATGTCTTTCCTTCCCGAAAAAAAATTCATATTAATCTAATTTAATTGTGATTTAGGGTATCATTATTAGTAGTATTATAGTAGCAAAATAACTTGTTAAATGTTTTATATTCTCTTCTTTATTTTTGATGTAGAATAAACATAAAATTTTAAAATAGGTCCTCTTTATATAGAGAAATCATTTAAACCCTATAGATGCCAAAACCTTGCTTTTCAGTACTAAGGAAAAGTTACAAATAGTGTCATTTGCTTTTTCTGCTTGACTGTTTGCAAAACTTTCGGTTTGCCAAAAATTGAACTTTTCATGGTTTTACAATAGGAACAAAGGGATAATTCTCTGAACTCAGTTCATAATTTTAAAGTCCTTCTTCCTGTAGATAAGACAGTGACATTACTTTTCTTCCAATTCCTCTCATTAAAGCAATAATGTTGAATAATAATGAGTGTGAAGAATTATGTTGTCATGCATGTTAGTCTAGAAAATATAAATTCATCCCATAAAAAAGTCAAAGGATCAAAGCCAGTTTTTTTGCATTAATTGGAAACAAAAAGTCATTGGTGTCGTGATTTAAAGGGCACTTAGGAATGATTATGCAGTCAAAATTACTAAAAAAATAATTAAGGTTAAAATAGATTCATTTTTAGTGCAGGCAATTGGTGTAAGACCACCCCCCCCCCTCAACCCCTCAGAGGTAAAAACAGATTATAGGGAGATATATAACTAACAAAGACATTTCAAGTGTTTCATGTGTTTTCAAGATTAAAATATACATTAATGAAACATATTTCAACTTAATTAGTCATAATATTTTCATAGCTTTTAAAGTCTATTAATCTAAAAATTTAAAAGCTGTGCACCTGTATAATTAATGTATACCCTGGATTCTATTCAAGTAAGTGGATTACTTCTATTTATAGGCACATTATTTGCAGATGTGAAGGTTTTTTAGTAAAAACAATGGGGGACATTTATCATTGTTGCTTCGATAAGCGAGTTTTGTAGTAATTTTTTTTTTTATTTTTGCTTTAGTTTTGCTTATGTGCTACATATTTATCATACTATCACAGGGGGTTGATAAATTTGGAGGACATAAGAAAAACAAAAAAGTCACAGCTAAAACTTTTGTGAGATTTTTGTTGCAACTTTTAAAATTTGCTTATGTACTTGAGTTTTATACTCCAGGTCAGACCTGGAGCAGACTTGCGACTTTTTGTAAAGTTTTTGTGACTTTTTTTTGCTTACATGCGACTTTCGCACATCATAAATACGTGACCACTGCAAAGTAAAAACTGAAATTAGCTTAGGTAAGGCTTTTTGCTTATCCACAAAAGTCACACAAAAAGTGCTTAGGCGCACGTGCAACTTTTTGTGTGCCTGGAGTAAGCAAAAAAAAAAAAAAAAGGCTCTAAATACCTTGATAAATGTCCCCCAATGATTAATAATATTTAATAAGTTTCCCTAGCTTGCTCTTGAAATGAAACTGTGTGAAGTAGCTTTGTTTATGTATACTAAAGGTTATTCCCTATCTTAACCTGTTAGAGCTCAGACAATTTGATATTAAAGAGGTTTTTCAATTTTTTGCAATCTCTACTTAAGAGAAACACCACAATGAGCTGATCACAGTGTCCCCCTGCTGGGACCCCATGCAAACTCTGTGGATAGACTTGGCAGTAAAGGTGCCCTTAGATCTTAGACTAAAGTTGGCCAAAGCCACCAACTTCAGCGAGTTAAGTTGACTGACTGTAACGCCGAGCATTACGGGTCCCGTATCCATCCCGGAGTGCTCGCGGCGTCTGGTCTCCTGCAGCGCCCCGGTCTCTCACTCTGACCGGGAGCACTGCTACAGGGCTGCCGACGGGGTTGCGATGCGCGTGGCGGCACTAGTCCGCTTGCGGATCGCATCCCGTTCTGATTACCTGCTCCGTCCTCTGTCTCAGCCCCGGCGCACGCGGTCCCGCTCTCTAGGGCCGTGCACCGGGTCTCTCAGATTTAAAGGGCCAGTGCTCCATTAATTGGTGCCTGGCCCAATCTGTTCCTAATCAGTCCTAATTACTGTGAATACTATATAAACTCACTTCCCCTTCCTGTCCCTGCCGGATCTTGTTGCCTTGTGCCTTGTGAAAGCGTTTAGTGTGTGCCATAACCTGTGTATCCAAACCTACTGCTGTTGCCCCTGACTACGTACCATTGCCGTCTGCCCTGACCTTCTGCTACATCTGACCTTGCCTCTGTCTAGTCCTTCTGTACCACGCCTATCTCAGCTGTCAGTGAGGATGAGTCCCTATTGGGGCATACGACCTGGGAGTTACCGCCGCAGCAAGCCCATCCCGCCTTGCGGCGGGCTCTGGTGAAAACCAGTAACTCCTTAGAACCGGTCCCCCGGTACGGCCCACATCATCGCCTCACTGACCAGAGGATCCACTACCTGCATACCAGTCCGGATCCTGACAGTAGATCCGGCCATGGATCCCACTGAGGCGCCGCTGCCTAGTCTCGCTGACCTCGCCACCATGGTCGCCCAACAAGGACAACAGCTGTTGCAGTTGACCGCCATACTACAGCAGCTTCTGCCTCTACAGCAGCAACCATCTCCTCCGCCAGCTTCAGCTTCTCCTCTGCAGCAAGTTGCCGCCCCCAGACTCTGCCTCTCTCTACCTGATAAGTTTGATGGGGACTCTAAGATGTGCCGTGGGTTCCTGTCCCAATGTTCCCTGCACCTCGAGATGATGTCGGACCAGTTCCCCACAGAACGGTCTAAGGTGGCTTTCGTGGTCAGTCTTTTGTCTGGAAAGGCCTTGTCCTGGGCCACACCGCTTTGGGACCGCAACGATCCTGCCACTGCTTCCGTCCAGACCTTCTTCTCCGAAGTACGTAGTGTCTTTGAGGAGCCGGCCCGGGCTTCCTCAGCCGAGACAGCTCTTCTGAATCTTGTCCAAGGGAACTCTTCAGTGGGCGAATATGCCATACAGTTCCGTACCCTCGCCTCTGAACTTGCCTGGAACAACGAGGCTCTCTGCGCGACCTTCAAGAAAGGTTTATCCAGCCACATCAAAGATGTTCTGGCCGCACGAGAAATTCCTGCTACTCTATCTGAACTTATCCAGTTGGCCACTCGCATTGATATGCGTTTTTCTGAAAGACGCCAGGAGATCCGCCAAGAAAAGGATCTAGATCACTGGGTACCTCTCTTCCAGAATCCTCTGCAACCTACTCCTCTGTCTCCCGCCGAGGAGGCTATGCAAGTGGATCGGTCTCGCCTGACCCAAGAAGAGAGGACTCGTTGGAGAAACAAAAATTTATGCCTGTACTTTGCTAGTACTGAACATTTCCAAGTGGACTGCCCTATTTGTCCTCCGCATCTGGGAAATGCAAGCACGCACCCTGTTCACGTGGGAGTGGTGTCACTTGATGTAAACTCATCCTCTCCACGTTTGACTACACCAGTCCGGATTTATCTACCTGCCTGTACTATGACTTCCTTCTCCGCTGTGGCCTTTCTGGACTCAGGTTCAGCAGAAAATTTCATTCAAGCCTCTCTCATCGATAAATTCAATATACCTGTTACCCGACTCGTCAAACCTCTCGTTATTTCATCTGTGAATGGAGAAACTCTGGTCAGCATCGTGCGTTACCGCACACAACCTCTGCTCATGAGTGTTGGAGTTCACCATCATGAAAATATTGAATTTTTTTGTCTTACCCAACTGTACCTCAGAAATTCTTCTTAGCTTGCCCTGGCTCCAACGTCACTCGCCTAGCCTCGACTGGGCCACTGGGGACATTAAGAGTTGGGGATCTTCCTGCCACAAGCGATGTCTCCACCCAATTCCTTCCAGCCAAGTATCATTTGCTACATCTTTGCCTGGCCTTCCCGAGGTCTGTCTGGACTATTCTGATTTCTTTGAAAAACAAGCTGAAGTTTTTTCTCAGCACATCTTACTTCCAGAGTCTCCGATCTCCCCTGCTCCTGTCTCTACCTTCGGCATGCCAGCCACCAGTGTCCCAGCATGTATCTGCCCCTTCCTATGGTATACCAGCATCTAATGTGTCTGCAGCTGCTCCCTCTTCTTCTCTCTCTGGGAAGTCTCAGCCTGGTCCCGCTTTTAGTTCGTCTTCTTCTAGTGTCCCTGATTACCTGCTCGTCCGCAGATTTCTGGGATCCAAAGAGAGGGGGAGACCTCCCGTATCCATCTCGGAGCGCTTGCGGCATCTGGTCTCCTGCAACGCCCCGGTCTCTCACTCTGACCGGGAGCGCTGCTACAGTGCTGCTGACGGGGATGCGATCCACATGGCAGCACTAGTCCGCTTGCGGATTGCATCGTGTTCTGATTACCTGCCCCGTCTTCTGTCTCTAGGGCGGGCGCGCGCCGGGTCTCTCAGATTTAAAGGGCCAGTGCACCATTAATTGGTGCCTTGCCCAATCTGTTCCTAATCAGTCCTAATTACTGTGAATACTATATAAACTCACTTCCCCTTCCTGTCCCTGCCGGATCTGGTTGCCTTGTGAAAGCGTTTAGTGTGTGCCATAACCTGTGTATCCAGACCTACTGCTGTTGCCCCTGACTACGTACCATTGCCGCCTGCCCTGACCTTCTGCTACGTCTGACCTCGCATCTGTCTAGTCCTTCTGTACCACACCTATCTCAGCTGTCAGTGAGGTCAAGTTGCTATCGGGGAAGACGACCTGGGAGTTACCGCCGCAGCAAGCCCATCCCGCCTTGTGGGCTCTGGTGAAAACCAGTAACTTCTTAGAACCGGTCCCCCGGTACGGCCCGCGTCATTGCCTCACTGACCAGAGGATCCACTACCTGCATACCAGTCCGGATTCTGACACTGACTAAAGTGTATGACAGGATTCTGAATCTCCCCTGACAGATGATTATGGTGAAATAAAGAGTTGGCTGTGTTGGATTTTTACCTCCCCTCTTCATAGAGGAAACATTAATCATTCCGCCATTCAAAGTGTGCATATGTATGGGGAGGATCAGAAAGAAAACTGTCGACAGAACGTTTGCCAAGGTCAACAGTTGAAAGTATATGACCACCTTAAAGGGGAACTCCGGGCCTAATGCTTCTTATTCCCTATACAAAGGATAGGGGATAAGATGTATGATCACGGGGGTCCCGGTGCTGGGGACCTCCCAAATCTGTCATTGTGCACCCACCTTTGCAGCGCTGGAGGCTCTAAGTGTGTAGCATGACATCCCGACTCTGCCCCCGTGTGATGTCATGCCCCCCATGTGACATCACGCCCCCTCCCATAGACTTGCATTGAGGGGGCAGGGCGTGAGGTCACAAGGGTGCAGAGTCGTTGTTACGCCGAGCGCTCCGGGTCCCTGCTCCTCCCCGGAGCGCTCGCGGCGTTCTCCCTTCTGCAGCGCCCCGGTCACACCCGCTGACCGGGAGCGCTGCACTAACATTCGCGATGGGGATGCGATTCGCATAGCGGGACGCGCCCGCTCGCGAATCGCATCCCAAGCCACTTACCCGTCCCGGTCCCAGGCTGTCATGTTCTGGCACGCGCGGCTCCGCTCTCTAGGGCGCGCGCGCGCCAGCGCTCTAAGATTTAAAGGGCCAGTGCACGAGTGATTGGTGCCTGGCCCAATCAGTCTAATTAGCTTCCACCTGCTCCCTGTGTATATTACCTCACTTCCCCTGCACTTCCTTGCCTGATCTTGTTGCCTTGTGCCAGAGAAAGCGTTAGTGTTGTCCAAAGCCTGTGTTCCAGATCTTCTGCTATCCACATTGACTACGAACCTTGCCGCCTGCCCCGACCTTCTGCTACATCTGACCTTGCCTCTGTCTAGTCCTTCTGTCCCACATCTTCTCAGCAGTCAGCGAGGTTGAGCCGTTGCCGGTGGATACGACCTGGCTACTACCGCCGCAGCAAGACCATCCCGCTTTGCAGCGGGCTCTGGTGAAAACCAGTAGCAACCCTAGATCCGGTCCACCGACACAGTCCACGCCAATCCCTTGCTGACACAGTGGATCCACATCCAGCTAGCCGAATCATAACAGTCGTGACATCACGATACTTCTGCCCTGTGGTCGTCACGCTACACACTCGGAGCCTCCAGCGCTGCGGTGAGCTCACAAAGGTTAGGTGATTCAATGAAATATCTGGAGGAATAGAATGTAGATGCTTAAACAAGTAAGAAAATATCACTGCTCTAAAGGCCATCTTCTTCAGGGAATCTTAGGACACTTTGAATTTTGCTGTGTGGCTATCATGGGAGTACATTTTGATGCTGTTAGCACATAATTATGTTGATGACTTTGAAGCCTCAAGGGCTATGGACACTTTGGAAAAGCATTTTTTTAATCTTTAGTTCATATTTATTATAGTACAAAAAACACACACACTTTTTCCATAGGTCTTAAAATTGGTACTTTTATTTGTGATTTGCAAAAATACTTTGATTTGCAAAAAAAAAAAAAAAAAACTTTTCATTGTTGGTAATAACATGACATATCCGAAAACACACACAGTATAAAGTATTGGAGGGGTGCTGATTTGGCTACCACATGTACTCCTAGGATACTAGTACTGAACTTGGTAATGACTGCTATATCACAACCTACATAAACACACAACCTACAAAAAGTAGCTGAAGCAGATATATATTGCAACAAATTTTATTGATTAAAAAGATTAAAATGCGTCTGATAAACGGACATCCCACATATCTCACTCTATTACAGTATTAGGAATTAGTGACCCATTCCACATAAGGACATGGTAACATTAGTAGCAGCATAAGAGTTTACAAAAAAGTGCTATATCAGAATAAAGTGCATGAAAAGTTGCATGAAAGCAGTATAACTAGCAGAAAACACCTATACCTACATGTACAAGCAAATAGTGTCCATTTCGGAAATCTATCCTTCTTCTGGGAGGACAGGGGTGCCACCCCTCCTATCCCTGCTATTGGTCTTCAAGAAGCGACGACCAATAGCAGATAAGGGGGTAACTTTCGGTTTTCCCGTTCTGCCCACCCACTGTAGGCTGGGCAGAGCGGGGAAACCGATGAGGACCGCTGCCGAAGTCCACTTATCCATCGGTGGCGGCAGTTTTCTGTCTGGGCATGCTGGGATTTGTAATTTTGTAACATCTGGAGGACCACAGTTTGTCAAACAGCTGTCTCGGCATGCTGGAAGTTGTAGTTGCGTACCTCCAGCTGTTGCATAACTACATCTCCCATCATGCCCTTCGGTGATCAGCACATGCTGGGAGTTGTAGTTTTGCAACAGCTGAAGGCACACTGGTTGGAAAATACTGAGTTAGGTAAAAGAACCTAACTGAAGGTTTTCCAACCAGTGTGCCTCCAGCTGTTGCAAAAGTACAACTCCCAGCATGCACGGTCTGTAAGTACATGCTGAGAGTTGTAATTTTGAAACAGCTGGAGGTTTGCCCCCCACCATGTGAATGTACAGGGTACATTCACACGGGCGGGTTTACAGTGAGTTTCCTGCTTCAGCAGCGCAAACTCCTAGCGGGAAACTCACTTTAAACCTCCGCCTGTGCGAATGTACTCTAAAAACACTACACTACACAAAATAAAGGATAAAACACTATGTATACACCATCTTACACTGTCCCCCCCACTAAAAATGAAAAATGTATTGTACGGCAGTGTTTCCAAAACAGAGCCTCCAGCTGTTGCAAAACAAAAGCTCCCAGCATGCTTGGAATTTAGCAACAGCTGGAGGCACCCTGTTTGGGAATCACTGGCATAGAATACCCCTATGTCCACCCCTATGCAATCCCTAATTAATAGTCCTCAAATGCTCATGGAGCTCTCTCACTTCGGAGCCCTGTCGTATTTCAAGGAAACAGTTTAGGGCCACATATGGGTTATTTCCGTACTCAGGAGAAATTGCACTACAGATTTTGGGGGGCTTTTTCTCCTTTTACCCCTTGGGAAAAGGAAACGTTTGGGGCTACACCAGCCTGTTATTGTAAAAAAAAAAATAATAATAATTTTACACTAACATGCTGGTGTTTCCCCATACTTTTTATTTTCACAAGCGGTAAAAGGAAAAAATGACCCCAAAAATTTGTAACGCAATTTCTCTTGAGTACGGAAATACCCCATATGTTGGCGTAAAATGCTCTGCGAGCACACAACAAGACTCAGGAGTGAGAGCTCACTATGTACATTTGAGGCCTAAATTGGTGATTTGCACAGGGGTGGCTGATTTTCAATGGTTCTGACATAAATGCAAAAAAAAAAAAACCACTTGTGACCCCATTTTGGAAATTACTCCCCTCACGGAACGTAACAAGCCATAACACACCACAGGTGTTTGACAAATTTGTGTTAACATTCTTTTCACTAAAATGCTGGTGTTACCCTAAATTTTTCATTTTCACAAGGGAAAATAGGAAAAAGCCTCCCAAAATTTGAAACCCCATTTCTTCTGAGTGAGAACATACCCCATATGTGGTTTTAAAGGGCTCTGCTGGCACACTACAATGCTCAGAAGAGAAGGAGCGCCATTGGGCTTTTGGAGAGAAAATGTGTCTGGAATTGAAGACCATGTGCGTTTGCAAAGCCCCCATAGTGCCAGAAAAATTGACCCCCCCAAATGTGACCCCATTTTGGAAACTGCACCCCTCATGTAATGTAATAAGGGGCATAGTGAACATTTAAGCCCCAAAGGTGTCTGACAGATTTTTGGAACAGTGGTCCGTGAAAATGAAAAATGTAATCATGATCTGTCAAATGCCAGTGGGGTGTAAATACTCACTGCACCCCTTATGAAATTCTGTGAGGGGTGTAGTTTCCAATATGGGGTCACATGTGGGGGGTCCACTGTTCTGGCACCACGGTGGGCTTTGTAAACGCACATGACCTCTGACTTCCATTCCAAACAAATTCTCTTTCCAAAAGCTCAATGGTGCTACTCCTCTTCTGAGCATTGCAGTGTGCCAGCAGAGCAATTGACATCCACACATGGGATATTTCCATACTCAGAAGAAATGGGGCAATTTTTTTCCTATTACCCCTTGTAAAAATGTAAAATTTGGGGGGAAAACTTCATTTTAGTGAAAAAAATATTTTTTTTTCATTTACGCATCCAACTTTAACAAAAAGTCGTCAAACACCTGTGAGGTGTTAAGGCTCCCTGCACCATTTGTTCAATCCTTGAGGGGTGTAGTTTCCAAAATAGTATGCCATGTGTTTTTTTTTGCTGTTCTGGCACCATAGGGGCTTCCTAAATGCGACATGCCCCCAAAAGCCAAATGTGAATCCTTCTCTTCTGAGCATTGTAGTTTGCCTGCAGAGCATTTTACGTCCTAACATGGGGTATTTCCATACTCAGAAAAAATGGAGTTACAAATTATAAAATGGTAAATTTGGGGGGGGGGAAATGCACTTTTTTTTAGTGAAAATTTTTTTATTTACACATCCAAATTTTACGAAAAGTTGTCAAACACCCATGGGGGTGTTAAGGCTCACTGAACCCCTTGTTACGTGCCTTGAGGGGTGTAGTTTCCAAAATTGTATGCCTTGTGGGGGGTTTCTGCTGTTCTGGCACTATAGGGGCATCCTAAATGTGACATATCCCCCAAAAACCATTTCAGAAAAACTCACTCTCCAAAATCCCATCGTTGCTCCTTCCCTTCTGAGCCCTCTACTGCGACCCCGCCTAACACTTCACATACACATATGAGGTATTTCCTTTTTCTCCTTTTACCCCTAGTAAAAATTAAAAAACTGGGTCTGCAAGGGTCTACAAGAACATACGAGTGTAAAAAATGAAGATCTTGAATTTACTCCTTCACTTTGCTGCTATTCCTGTGAAACACCTAAAGGGTTAACAAACTTTCTTAATGTCATTTCGAATACTTTGAGGGGTGCAGTTTTTATAATGTGTCATTTATGGGATATTTTTTTAATATGAAAGCCCTTCAAATCCACTTCAAAACTGAATTGGTCCTTGAAAAATTCTGATTTTGAAAATGTTGTGAAAAATTGGAAAATTGCCGCTGAACTTTGAAGCCCTCTGATGTTGTACACAAGTAAAAACATGGCTACTTTATGATGCAAACATAAAGTAGACATATTGTATTTATGAATCAAAATATAATTTATTTGGAATGTCTATTTAACTTACAAGCGAGAGCTTCAAAGTTAGAAAAATGCTAAATTTTCTATTTTTTCTTCAAATTTTGGAATTTTTCCCAAAGAAGTATTGACAAAAATTTACCACCAACATAAAGTAGAATATGTCACGAAGAAAAATTCTCAGAATCAAATTCATAAATAAAAGCATCCCAGAGTTATTAATGCTTAAAATGACAGTGGTCAGATGTGCAAAAAATGCTCTGGTCTTACAGTGAAAATTGGCCTGGTCCTTAAGGGATTAAAAGCAATTAACAATTTTTGTTAGCTGGGCAGGGAACTGAGAACCCCAGCCAGCCGATATTAACATGCAAAGCAGCCTGTGAAAATGAATGGAATACTGTAATATAGGATTACAGTAAAGGTTAGAATAGACAAATAATATTCTTAGACTGGTGCTTTTTATATATAGCATTCTCTATTATTAGCTGTGATGTTATGCAGAAATAGTTTACACTGCCTTGTGCAGAAGATTCAATCAGCCTGTTGTACAGTTCTACTGGGAGGGATTTATTTAGCTAAAGTTTTTTAATAAGGGGATTTAGTGACTAAAAGTACCACTATTAAATATACTAGGTTTCCATACAAAATACACCTGTGCGGCATAAGAAAAGGTGCTCCGGGTGCAATGGTACATATGCTGTATTTTGTATATAAATATAGTATATTTACCTAGTATATTTAATAGTGGTACCTTTAGTCACTATACCCCCCTTATTAAAAAAATTTAGCAAAATAAATTCATCCCAATCTGTCCTCAACTGCAGGTACTTCTACTCCGTACATGGAGGAAACTCTGTTCCATGGTGGGAGCTGTAGTACCTGCATTAGTAGACAGATCGCAGAGGTTGTTACTTCTGACACCCGATGGGATCATCCTGTATAATGTATATATGCGGGCGGCAGGCCACTCTTCTCTGGTCACACTGTAGTATGAGTATATGCCATATATATATATATATATATATATATATATATATATATATATACCTATTATTCCTATTTCCAGCAGAGAGCTGTGATTGGACACATGGTTCAAGCCACTCACAGCTCTCTGCGGCATATACTTATACTACAGTGGGACCAGAGAAGAGTGGCCGGCCGCCTGCATCTATACATTATACAGGACGATCGCATCGGGTGTCAGAAGTAACACCCACTGCAATCTGTCTATTATTGCAGGAACTACAGCTCCCAGCATGGGTAGAGTGTGCTCCATGTTGGGAGCAGTAGTACCTGCATGTTATGATTCGGCAGGCTGGAGGTGGATCCTCTGTGTCAGAGAGGGATGGGCGTGGACCATGTCAGTGGACCGGTTCTAAGTTGCTACTGGTTTTCACCAAAGCGGGATGGTCTTGCAGTGGCGGTAGCAACCAGGTCGTATCCACCGGCAACGGCTCAACCTCTCTGACTGCTGAGATAGGCATGGTACAAGGGATAAGGCAAGAGCAAGATCGGACGTAGCAGAAGGTCAGGGCAGGCAGCAAGGATCGTAGTCAGGGGCAACGGCAGGAGGTCTGGAACACAGGCTAGGAACACTCAAGGAAAGACTTTCACTGGCACAAGGGCAACAAGATCTGGCAAGGGAGTGCAGGGGAAGTGAGGTAATATAGCCAGGGAGCAGGTGGAAACTAATTAGGCTGATTGGGCCAGGCACCAATCATTGGTGCACTGGCCCTTTAAATCTAAAGAGCTGGCGCGCGCGCGCCCTGAGGAGCGGAGCCGCGCGCGCCAGGACGTGACAGCCGGGGACCGGGACAGGTGAGTGACTTGGGATGCGATTCGCGAGCAGGCGCGTCCCGCTATGCGAATCGCATCCCCGCCAGCAATGTCAGTGCAGTGCTCCCGGTCAACGGGTCTGACCGGGGCGCTGCAGAGAGAGGGACGCCGCGAGCGCTCCGGGGAGGAGCAGGGACCTGACACACGATGCGATTGTCAAATCTATTGTAGAGATGCGAGCACAGGAGAAAGCCTCTGGCATCTATACATTATACAGGACGATCACAGGGGTGTCGCTTATGAAGATTTATTATTTTGAATCAAATTTTTTGCTCATCTCTACTTATAACAGAAACTTTAGAACATAAATTTAGGCTTGTGTTGAATGTTTTTTTATTGTTTATAAAACTATCTTTATTCTTAAAGAGAACCTGTACCCGACCGATTAAATAGCTTAGGGTGCTCTAATCATACAACTTTTTACAGTATCTTGACACACACTTCGATTCCTGAGATATATGGGTTTATTCAAGGAATCAGTCAGCTGGGCGTGAAGTAATGGGAGTGAATATCAGGTGATGGGTGGGATTACACAGTCAAAAGGAGAGATTTACACACACATGCCTCTCAATGTAAAACATTTACAACCCACCACCTTATATTTATTCCCATTACTTCACGCCCAGCTGACTGATTTAGTTCACAGGAATGTGACTGATTTCCTGAATTGTCAGACGAATTATAAGCCCTCATTTCTCTGGAATGGGAGGGTGTATCAAGAAACCGTTAGGCCACCCTAAGCTATTTATTAACTATAATATCAAAATCACTTGAGGTTGGTCATAGGTCCTCATTTATGGCTCTTTTAAGTGAATTTGGATCCTGCTGATTTATCAGCATACATTATCTTTTTGCTATATTAGGTCAACTATGTTCCTATATATAATCGATTACAGTAAGCTAGGGAATCTTTTTATGCATACACAGTGTTAGCTTGCTGCCACCTGCCGACTGTCACAGGGTTTCCAAAGCAGAAACATCCTGCACCAAACTTTAGCACACTGTGTACCGAACCCTGTGATAATTAGCAGAGACAACCCTGGAGAGGAAATATATGGAAGTATGGTTTTTATTATGTTTCTTTTAAATAATTTTTGTTTTTTATTTTACAGGAAAGGATTACACTTTTTTGGAGCAAGGCCACGTCTAGAGATTGGAAAGTCTGGAAAAAATATAAATGGAACACAAGAAAATCCTGGAATAGAATTCAAATACTCAGAATGCAGTTCTGTCTGTAGGGGTGTTGCTGGGGAAAAATGTTCCAGTTTAGTTTTGTTGTGGTTTACTTTTATGACTACAATTAAAGGGGTTATCCAGTGGAAAACATTTTTTTTTTCAAATCAACTGATGCTAGAAAGTTAAACAGATTTGTAAATTACTTCTATTAAAAATCCCAATCCTTCCAGGATTTATCAGCTGCTGTATGCTCCAGAGGAAGTAGTCAAGTTTGTTTTAGTCTGACTACAGTGCTCTCTGCTGACAGCTCTGTCCATGTCAGGAACTGTCCAGAGCAGGAGAGGTTTGCTATGGGGATTTGCTCCCACTCCCACCAGATGTGTCAGAAGAGAGCACTGTGATGAGACTGAAAAGAACTTCACAACTTCCTCTGGCGCATACAGCAGGTGATAAGTACTGAAAGGATTAAGATTTAATAGATAAATAGAAGTAATTTACAAATCTGTTTAACTTTTTAGCTACAGTTGATTTAAAAAAATAGTTTTCCACTGGAGTACCCTTTAATGTTCTCCCCATCACATTCACAGCCAATGTTTGTCTACATGTCTTGCTGACTAGTAAAGTTGCACTAGGCAGGGCAAGTGAGAGCGGGTGAGTTTAGGGCTTCACTTTTCCCTGGCCATACATGACATTTTCGCAGGCCAACATACCTGCATTTGCCTTGCTCGTGCTATGGAAGCTATGTCTGTTTGGTAGAGAAAATGCAGGGTATGACTCAGCTGATTTAGGATTTAGCTGAAAGACTTCAGCAGCTTGAGTTTTCTCTGTCTCAGTCAGCATCAGTTCAGACCTTGACTCAGAGACTGCAAGATCAGGAGCAGTTAATCCAGAATTTGCTAGCTAGAATCCAGGAGTTGGTGTCTGCCTGTACCCAGGTGTCATCTGGTTCTGTCCAAGCTCCCATGGAGCCACAAGTTAGTCTCCCAGATCGTTTTTCAGTTAGCCAAAAAATGTTTAAGACCTTCTGTGAAAGTTATACTTTCGTCTGAGACCTTACTCTTCTGGCACCAAGGCCCAGAGAGTGGGAATTATTATGTCTCTTCTGCAAGTGGGTCCCCAGGGATGGGTATTTTCCTTTGGTCCCAATACCCATGAGTTGACCTCTGTGGATTCACAATTTGCGGGATTGGGCTTGTACACAGAACCAGACCATGCTGCATATGCTGAACCCGAGCTGTGTACGTTAAAGCAGGGTTGCAGACCTGTTGAGGAGTGCTGTGCAGACTTTAGAAAGTGGCGTGTGACTTCTCAGTGGAATACCCCAGCTTTTGTTTTTCAGTTTATAATGGGATTATCCTACATCTTAAAAGACAAGCATGTGACTTACCTCTCTCCTGACACCCTTGACTAAGCCATGGCATTAGCTGTCTGTTTAGATAGATGTCTACATGAGCGCAAATGGGAGTGTTCATCTTCCACTAATCCTCCTCTTTTGCTTGACTCTATTCATGACTGTAAAGCCCCTTTCACACTATAAACTTGCTCCGTTAAAAGACCCGTTATAAACTTCCATTAGAAAAGCCTTAAAAGCGGATGTCAAACGGCTACAAAATCCCATTAAAGTCTAGGGGATTTTTTGATTCTCCTTTATGACCCGCTATAGCCCGTCATGAATAACAGATGTTATTTGTGATGGAAGAAAAAAACGCACATACACTAATTTTTCTTCCGTCACAAGAAACGGGTAAATTAACGGCCATTATTTTTAACATTGAAGTTTATGGCAAACGGATGAGCCTTTATGTCATCCGTTTAGACCTGGTTTATAATATCCGTTATTACTTCTAAGCATGCTCAGAAGAGGCGACATCAGCAGACTCCTGCAGTGCTGAGGGACTACTACTACTCCCATCATGTAACAGACTTGTTTCCATGATGGGAGTAGTAATTTCCCGGCTGTGGGAGTCTGCCGTTGGCTGGAGAGGCTACCTTAGTGTATGTACTACAACCCCCATCATGGGACAAGCTCTGTTTCATGATGGGGGTTGTAGTATAGGTGCTGAGGTATTGATTGCACTTCTTAGACCCAATGCCATTAGAAGTTATTAAACAGGGGAGCAAGCGGCATGCTCCACTCCCCTGTGATGTACGATCCCATCTGCGATGTATGATTTTACTTTCATTTTTAAATTCCCCGCCTGGAGCCCTGAATGGCCAGTACTGAGGAGCCATTCAGGGCTCCTGCCGTGGTTTTCAAATAGAAGCGCTGCGGTGGGGAAAGGTATATAGAATCGCTGGGGGGGGGTATATATCTGGACCTATAGCCCTTCTATATATCTTGCCTCCTGCTGCGCTATTAGCAGTGCATCGGGCCAGGGAGCCAGCCGGCCCAATGCGCTACTGAAAGAAAACTTGTCTTTCATAGCGCTGCAGCAGCATATGTACCCACAAGCACTGTAGGGGCCAGATAACGCTGTATGTCTGGCCCCAAACCGCTTCTATAATCATATGACTTTGCAGCGCTATGAATGAAAAGTATACTTACAACAGCGCATATGGTCGGGAAGGCGGCACGATGCGCTGCTGAAAGAATAATTGTCATTCATAGCGCTGCAGCAGCATCTGTATATTGATGCACTGCGGGGGTCAGACATATATCCATATGTCTGGCCCCCACAGCGCTTCCACAATCATATGTCGCCGCAGTGCTATGAATGACAAATATTCTTCCAGCAGTGTATCTGGACGGGAAGCTGTGAAAGATGCGCTGCTGAAAGAATACTTTTCCTTCATAGCGCTGCAAAGGCATATGATTATAGAAGCTCTGTTGGGGCCAGACATGTGGACACCGCTTCGGTGCTCGTGTCATGCCCGGCAGGTCCCGGCTGCTATTAGCAGCCAGGGACCCTCCGGTAATGGCGGACATCGCAATCGTGCGGATGTCCGCCATTAACCCCTCAGATGCCGTGATCAATACAGATCACGGCATCTGCAGCAGTGCAGTACTTTGAATGGATGATCGGAACGCCTGCAGCGCTGCCGAGGGGATCCGATCATCCAGCATGGCAGCCTGAACCCCTCACCTGGCTCAAGCCGTCTCCCGCTGTCTTCTGCTCTGGTCTGAGATCGAGCAGACCATAGCAGAAGATCACCGATAATACTGATCAGTTGTCAGGATTCGGCAGGCTGGAGGTGGATCCTTTGTGTCAGAGAGGGATTGGCGTGGACCGTACCGGTGGACCGGTTCTAAGTTGCTACTGATATTCACCAGAGCCCGCCGCAAAGAGGGATGGTCTTGCAGCGGCGGTAGCAACCAGGTCGTATCCACCGGTAACGGCTCAACCTCTCTGACTGCTGAGATAGGCGCGGTACAAGGGATTAGGCAAGAGCAAGGTCGGACGTAGCAGAAGGTCAGGGCAGGCAGCAAGGATCGTAGTCAGGGGCAACGGCAAGAGGTCTGGAACACTGGCTTGGGAAATACAAAGAACGCTTTCACTGGCACAATGGCAACAAGATCCGGCAAGGAAGGAAAGGGGAAGTGAGGTTATGTAGGGAAGTGCACAGGTGAATACACTAATTAGAACCAGGCGCCAATCAGCGGCGCACTGGCCCTGACCCTAGGGAGCGGGGCCGCTCGCGCCGGGACAGTACAGACGGGGAATGCGTCTGGTAAGCGGGCCGGGATGCGAACCACGAGCGGGCGCGTCCCGCATCGTGGATCGCATCCCGGTTAGGGACATTATTGCAGTGCTCCCGGTCAGCGGGTCCGACCGGGGCGCTGCGAACAGGAAAACGCTCAGAGCGCTCCAGGGAGGAGCGGCGACACGGAGCGCTCGGCGTAACAGTACCCCCCCCCCCCTTGGGTCTCCCCCTCTTTTTGGAACCCGAAAATTTGTGATTGAGGTCTTTGTCGAGAATGTTATTCTCGGGTTCCCACGACCTCTCCTCAGGGCCGCAATTCTCCCAATCTACGAGAATTTTTTTTACCTCTGATCGTCTTAGACACGAGAATTTCTTTAATCGAGAAGACATCTGAGGACCCGGAGACAGGAGTAGGAGCGACAACATTGGGAGAGAAGCGGTTAAGAATAAGCGGTTTAAGGAGAGAAACATGAAAAGCGTTGGGAATACGGAGAGAAGGGGGAAGAAGAAGTTTGTAGGAGACAGGATTGATTTGGCACTTGATTTTAAAGGGTCCAAGATAACGTGGTCCCAGGTTATAACTGGGGACACGGAAGCGGATATACTTGGCGGAGAGCCACACTTTGTCTCCAGTAGCAAAGACAGGAGGAGTTCTTCTCTTTTTTGTCAGCATGCTTCTTCATCCGGGATGAGGCCTGTAGGAGGGATTTTTGAGTCTCTTTCCAGATGGTAGAGAAGTCCCAGGTAACTTCGTCAACAGCGGGCAAACCAGAAGGCGTGGGAGTGGGGAGGTGGGAAGAGGGTGACGGCCGTACACCACAAAGAATGGGGATTTAGTGGAGGATTCAGAGTCTTTGAAATTGTACGAGAATTCAGCCCAGGGTAGAAGATCGGCCCAATCATCCTGGCGGGAGGAAACAAAATGTCGCAAATAGTCACCAAGAACCTGGTTAACTCTCTCTACTTGCCCATTGGATTGGGGATGGTAGGAAGACGAGAAATTTAATTTGATTTTTAGTTGATTACAGAGAGCTCTCCAGAATTTCGACACAAATTGAACGCCTCTATCTGAGACGATATGCGTGGGATGCCCGTGAAGGCGAAAAATGTGCACAAAAAATTGTTTCGCCAACTGTGGCGCAGAAAGAAGACCTGGAAGTGGAATAAAATGTACCATCTTGGAGAAACGATCAACGACCACCCAAATGACTGTGTTGCCATGGGATAAAGGCAGGTCCGTTATAAAGTCCATGGCAATCTGAGACCATGGTAGCTCAGGGACAGGCAGAGGATGAAGGAGGCCGGCAGGCTTCTGGCGAGGAGTCTTGTCCCGGGCACAGACTGTACAAGCCCCAACAAAATCAGCAACATCTGCTTCCAGGGTAGGCCACAAATAAAATCAAGAGATGAGTTGGATGGACTTCTTGACGCCAGCATGGCCGGCGAGGTGCGAGGAGTGTCCCCACCTGAGGATCGTGAGGCGCTGGCGTGGAGGGACGAAAGTCTTTCCAGGAGGTGTTTGTCTGATGGAAGCTGGGGAAGAGGAGATCAGACACTCAGGAGGAACAATGTGTTGCAGGGGGGCTTCCGTTTCGGAGGCATCAGAGGAACGAGAGAGGGCGTCAGCCCTGATGTCTTTGTCAGCAGGGCGAAAATTAATCTCAAAGTTAAAACGGGCAAAAAACAACGACCACCTAGCCTGGCGTGGGTTCAGCCGTTGGGCAGACTGAAGATAAGAGAGATTCTTGTGATCTGTGTAGATGATAATTGGGTATTTGGAACCCTCCAGAAGGTGCCTCCATTCCTCGAGGGCTAGTTTTATGGCCAGCAGTTCTCTATCACCAATGGAGTAATTTTTCTCCGCCGGAGAGAAGGTCTTAGAAAAGAAACCACAAGTAATGTTATGTCCAGAAGAGTTTTTTTGTAGGAGTACAGCTCCGGCTCCCACCGAGGAGGCATCTATCTCCAGTAAGAAGGGTTTAGATGGATCAGGTCTGGAGAGTACAGGAGCAGAAGGAAAGGCAGTTTTGAGACGGTTGAATGCCTCGTCCGCTTGGGGAGGCCAGGACTTAGGGTTGGCGTTTTTCTTGGTTAGAGCCAAAATTGGAGCCACAATGGTGGAAAAATGTGGAATAAATTGTCTGTAGTAATTGGCAAACCCCAAGAAGCGTTGGATAGCTCGGAGTCCGGAGGGGCGTGGCCAATCTAACACGGCTGACAGTTTGTCTGGGTCCATTTGAAGTCCCTGGCCAGGGACTAAATATCCTAGGAAGGGAAGAGATTGGCATTCAAAGAGACATTTCTCCATCTTGGCATATAATTGATTGTCACAGAGTCTCTGGAGCACAAGACGGACATGACGGCGGTGTTCTTCGAGGTTAGAAGAGAAAATCAAAATGTCGTCCAAGTAAACCACAACACAGGTATATAACAGATCACGAAAAATTTCATTCACAAAGTCCTGGAAGACAGCAGGGGCGTTGCAGAGCCCAAAGGGCATAACCAGATATTCAAAGTGTCCGTCTCTGGTATTAAATGGGGTCTTCCACTCATCCCCTTCCCTGATGCGGATGATATTATATGCACCTCTTAAATCCAATTTGGTGAAGATGTTACCGCCACGTAGGCGGTCAAAGAGTTCCGAGATAAGAGGCAGGGGATAGCGTTTTTTTTTAATAGTGATCTTATTAAGACCTCGGTAATCGATGCATGGCTGTAAGGAACCGTCTTTTTTGGAGACAAAGAAGAACCCCGCTCCGGTAGGGGAGGAATACTTGTGGATGAATCCCCTTTTTAAATTTTCTTGGATGTAATCCGACATGGCTTGTGTCTCAGGAGCTGACAGAGGATAGATCCTGCCCCGGGGTGGAGTAGTACCAGGTAGGAGATCAATAGGGCAGTCATAAGGCCTGTGAGGAGGCAAAGCCTCTGCTTGTTTTTTGCAAAAAACATCGGCATAGTCCAAATAGGCCTTGGGGAGACCTGGTATAGGAGGAGCCACAGGGGTTTGACTGGCGGGACTGGGAGCAGATGTAAGGCATTTTTTGTGGCAAGACACACCAAAGTTCTTGATTTCCCCGGTGGTCCACTGAAGGGTATGGGAATGGTGTTGGAGCCAAGGCAGTCCGAGAAGAATTTCAGAAGTCCAGTTAGAGAGGACCAGAAATTCAATTTTTTCGTGATGAGGTCCAATGCACATCAACAGGGGTTCTGTGTGGTAACGCACAGTACAGTCCAATCTTTCTCCATTAACTGAAGCGATGTAGAGGGGTCTGGCGAGACTGGTCACTGGGATGTTGAACCTGTTAACGAAAGAGGCCAAAATAAAATTTCCTGCTGATCCAGAATCCAAGAAGGCCACAGCTGAGAAGGAGGAGTTAGAAGAAGAAATCCGCACAGGTACAGTAAGACGGAGAAGCAGAGTTCACACCTAGTGCTGTCTCACCTTTGTGCGGAATCGGAGTGCGTCTTTCCTGACGTGGAGGATGGATAGGACAATCCTTCAGGAAGTGTTCGGTACTGGCACAGTACAGGCATAGGTTCTCATTGCGGCGGCGTGTCCTCTCTTGTGGTGTCAGGCAAGACCGGTCTACTTGCATAGCCTCCACGGCAGAAGACACAGGAACAGATTGCAGTGGACCAGAGAAGAGAGGAGCCGGGGAGAGAAACCGCCTAGTGCGAACAAAGTCCATATCCTGACGGAGCTCCTGGCGTCTTTCGGAAAAGCGCATGTCAATGCGGGTGGCCAAATGAATAAGTTCATGCAGGTTGGCAGGGATTTCTCGTGCGGCCAGCACATCTTTGATGTTACTGGATAGGCCTTTTTTGAAGGTCGCGCAGAGGGCCTCATTATTCCAAGATAATTCAGAGGCGAGGGTACGAAATTGGATGGCGTACTCGCCTACAGAAGAATTACCCTGGACCAGGTTCAGCAGGGCAGTCTCGGCAGAAGAAGCTCGGGCTGGTTCCTCGAAGACACTACCTCAGCGAAGCAGGACTGTACAGTGGCAGTGACAGGATCATTGCGGTCCCAGAGCGGTGTGGCCCATGACAGGGCCTTCCCAGACAGGAAACTAACCACGACAGCCACCTTCGACCATTCAGTTGGAAATTGGTCCGACATCATCTCCAAATGCAGGAGAAATTGCGAGAGAAAACCACGGCAAAGTTTAGAGTCCCCATCGAATTTATCCGGCAAAGATAAGCGGAGGCTGGAAGCGGCCACTCGCTGCGGAGGAGGTGCCGGAGCTGGCGGAGGAGATGGTTGCTGTAGCAGTGGTAGAAGCTGTTGTAGCATAACAGTCAGTTGAGACAGCTGATGGCCTTGTTGCGCTATCTGTTGCGACTGCTGGGCGACCACCGTGGTAAGGTCAGCGACAACTGGAAGCGGGACCTCAGTGGGATCCATGGCCGGATCTACTGTCAGGATTCGGCAGGCTGGAGGTGGATCCTCTGTGTCAGAGAGGGATTGGCGTGGACCGTACCGGTGGACCGGTTCTAAGTTGCTACTAATATTCACCAGAGCCCGCCGCAAAGAGGGATGGTCTTGCAGCGGCGGTAGCAACCAGGTCGTATCCACCGATAACGGCTCAACCTCTCTGACTGCTGAGATAGGCGCGGTACAAGGGATTAGGCAAGAGCAAGGTCGGACGTAGCAGAAGGTCAGGGCAGGCAGCAAGGATCGTAGTCAGGGGCAACGGCAAGGGGTCTGGAACACTGGCTTGGGAAATACAAAGAACGCTTTCACTGGCACAATGGCAACAAGATCCGGCAAGGAAGGAAAGGGGAAGTGAGGTTATGTAGGGAAGTGCACAGGTGAATACACTAATTAGAACCAGGCGCCAATCAGCGGCGCACTGGCCCTTTAAATCGCAGAGAGCCGGCGTGCGCGCGCCCTAGGGAGCGGGGCCGCGCGCGCCGGGACAGTACAGAAGGGGAACGAGTCTGGTGAGCGGGCAGGGATGCGAACCGCGATCAGGCGCGTCCCGCATCGCGGATCGCATTCCCGGCTAGGGACATTATCGCAGCGCTCCCGGTCAGCGGGTCCGACCGGGGCGCTGCGAACAGGAAAACGCTGCGAGCACTCCGGGGAGGAGCGGGGACCGGGAGCGCTCGGCGTAACATCAGTGCTATGTCCTATACATAGCACTGAACAGTATTAGCAATCAACTAATTGCTATGAATAGTCCTCTATGGGGACATAAAAAGTGTAAAAAAAAGTAAAAAATGTAAAATAAAAAAGTTAAATAATGTGAAAAATCCCCTCCCCCAATAAAAAAAAGTAAAACGTCCATTTTTCCCATTTTACCCCCCAAAATGCGTAAAAAATAAATCAATACACATATTTAGTATCGCCGCGTGCTTAAATGTGAACTATTAAAATATATTGTTAACTATCCCATATGGTGAACGGCGTAAAAGTAAAGAAAATTAAAAAGTCCAAAATTCCAGCTTTTTTGTCACATTTTATTCCAAATTTTTTTTAATAAAAAATGTATAAAAAGTAAAACCTAAGCAAAATTGGTACTGATAAAAACTACAGATCATGGAGCAAAAATTAGCCCTCATATCGCCCCATATACGGAAAAATGTAAAGTTATAGGTGGTCAAAATAGGGCAATTTGAAACTACATGTCAGGATCTGTACTGGTATGCAGGGAGGACACAGGTAGTGGATCCTCTGTGTCAGTGAGGTGATGGCGTGGGCCGTACCAGGGGAACGGAATCTAAGAGGTTACTGGTTTTCACCAGATCCCGCCGCAAAGCGGGATGGACTTGCTGCGGCAGGTAACTCCCAGGTCGTTCCACCCGATAGTGACTCAACCTCACTGACTGCTGAGTGAGGCGCGGTACACAAAGATTAGGCAAAGGCAAGGTCAGACGTAGCAGAAGGTCGGGACAGGCAGCAACGGTTCATAGTCAAGGGCAACGGCAAGGGTCTGGATACACAGGCAATGGACACACGGGAACGCTTTCACTGGCACAAGGCAACAAGATCCGGCAGGGACAGGAAGGGGAAGTGGACTTTTATATTGTAGGGAGTGCTTGGAACTAATTGGGCCAGGCACCAATCAATGGTGCACCGGCCTTTTAAATCTGAGAGACCCGGCGCGCGTGCCCTAGAGAGCGGGGCCGCGCGTGCCGGGACTGAGCAGGAGGACGGGGCAGGTGAGAAACATGGGGCACGATCCGAGAGCGGGCACGTCCCTTGCCTCGGATCGCGTCCCCTCCGGTGACATAGGAGCAGCGCTCGCGGTCAGCGGTGCTGACCGGAGCGCTGCATGCAGAGGAACACCGTGAGAACTCCGGGGAGGCAGCAGGACCCGGAGCGCTCGGCGTGACACTACTAATTTTGTTAAAATGGTTTGAATTTTTTTTAAGCGGTACATTTATTGAAAAGCATATAACATGGGTATCATTTTAATCGTATTGAATCACAGAATAAAGAAAACATTTTTACCGGAAAGTGTACAGTGTGAAAACAAAACCTTCCAAAATTAGCTAAATTGCGTATTTCTTTTCAATTTTCCCACATAAATAATATTTGTTTGGTTGCGCCGTACATTTTATGGTAAAATAAGTGATGTCATTACAAAGTAAAATTGGTGACGCAAAAAACAAGCCCACATATGGGTCTGTGGATGGAAATATAAGAGAGTTATGATGGGGGTAGAAGTACAAACACTAATGTAGCCTCCCCAGCCACCGGCAGACTCCCACAGCCGGGCAACTACAACTCCCATCATGGAAACAAGTCTGTTCCATGAAGGGAGTAGTAGTAGTCCCGGCTGTGGGAGTCTGTAGACAGTGGTGTTAAAATGGCCGTACATGACGGATGTTATAACGGATCCGGATGTTATAATGGGTAGCAGGCATCCCGTAGCAATGCCTAGGGGGGTCCTGAGTCAATTCAGACAGGCGATTTGCAGAGATTTTGGGCCAATCGGGTCACTGGTGACCCGATCACCCAGAAAATAAAATGATCGGAGTTGTCAGAGACAGCTCCGAGCATCCTAAAGGATAGGAGCAAGGTGGCAGTGCTGCCACCTCCTCCTATCCCCTACCATTGGTCAGTCAGTACGACCACCAATGGCAGTTGGGGGCGGGGGGGTTAAAGTTCATTTCCCCACTCTGTCCACCGATCGAAGTCAGGGCATAGAGGCTTACCATGTGGCATTGGAGCAGTGGCAGCGGCGGCATGGAGCAGGAGGAGTGGGGCCGGAAAGTGCGGGGGTGGAGGAGGCTGCAGTGAAAATTGCAGGTAAGTGATCTTCACTGTGGCCTTCTAAAAGTTGTAAAACTACAGTGCCCAGCATGCCCAGACAACCAAAGGGTGTCTGGGCATGCTGGGAGTTGTAGTTTTGCAACATCTGGAGGGCAACAGTTTGGAGACCACTGGGTAGTGGTCTCAAAACTGAGGTCCACCAGATTTTGCTAAACTACAACTTTCCGCATGCATTGCCTTTCTGGGCATGCTGGGAGTTGTACTTTTGCCACATCTGAAGTGACACTGTTTGGAGGCCACTATACGGTGATCTCTAAACTGTAACCATCCAGATGTTGCACAACTACAATTCTCAGCATGCCCAGACAGTTAGGAATTCTGGGCATGTAGTTCTGCAATATTTGACCCTTCATATGTTGCAGAACTACAACTCCCAGCATGACTGGACAGTCTGGGCATGCTTGGAGTTGTAGTTTTGCAACATCTGGAGGGCTACAGTTTGGAGACCACTACTTAGCGTTCTCCAAACTGTTCTTCCCCAGTTGTTGCATAACTACAACTCCAAGCATGCCCAGACTTTCCAGGCATGCTGGGAGTTGTAGTTCTGCAACATCTGAAGGGCCTGATATTGCAGAACTGACTGTCTGGCCATGCTGGGAATTATAGTCCTTAACTCAGTGGTTCCCCACCAGTGTGCCTACAGCTGTTGCTAAACTACAACTCCCACCATGTACGGACTGTCAGTGCATTCTGGGAGTTGTAGTTTTACCACAGCTGAAGGTTTGGGGCACCCCCCATGTGAATGTACAGGGTATATTCAAACAGGCGGGGGTTTAAAGGAGGTTTCCTTCTAATTTTCCGCCGCAGCTCTAACTCCCAGCGGAAAACTCACTGTGAACCCCCGCCCGTGTGAATGTACCCTAAAAACGCTACACTATACTACACTAACACATAATAAAAAGCAAAACACTACATATACATACCCACCCCCTTACACTGCCCCCCCCCCCTTCGGCCCCAATAAAAATGAAAAACGTCTCATACGGCAGCATTTCCTAAACGGAGCCTCCAGCTATTGCAAAACAACAACTCCCAGTACTGCCGGACAGCCATTGACTGTCCTGGTAGGCTGTGAGTCTTGCAACAGCTGGAGGCACCCTGTTTGGGAAACTCTGCTGTAGGGTTTTGGTGGAGACAAGCCCCATCCTTGTATCCGGGTCCGCCCCTAATGCAAATTCCTCATTTAGACCTCAAATGCGCTTGGCGCTCTCTCACTTTAGAGCCCTGTCGTATTTCAAGGCAACAGTTTAGGGCCACATATGGGGTATTTCCGTACTCAGGAGAAATTGCGTTACAAATTTTGGGGAGATTTTTCTCTTTTTACCCTTTAGGAAAAGGTAAAGTTGGGGGCTACACCAGCATGTTAGTGTAAAAAAATGAAAACATTTACACCAGCATGCTGGTGTTGCCCCTTATCTTTCACTTTCTCAAGAGGTAAAAGGAGAAAAAGACCCCCAAAATCTGTAATGCAATTTCTCCTGAGTACGGAACTACCCCCATGTGGGCGTAAAATGCTCTCCAGATTAACTACATGGCTCAGGAGTGAGAAATGTACCATGTACATTTAAGGCCTAAATTGGTGATTTGCACAGAGGTGGCTGATATTTACAGCAGTGCTGACATGAACGCAAAAAAAATTCCCACATGTGACCCCAGTGGTGCTCCTTCTCTTCTGAGCATTGTAGTTCGCCCACAGAGCACTTTACATCCACCTATGGGGTATTTCCATACTCCCACCTATCAGACCCACCTGTGCCACAGACTTGCCGCCACCGCTCCAGCTTCCATGAACAATTCCAAATGAAGAAAACTGTTGTCCAACCTTTGACACGTTTCACGCAATACAACGCTTAGTGATGACTATTGCGTGAAGCGCATCAGAAGTTTCCTGTTCCTGTGTCTTGTGGAATTTATGTGAATTTTCAATAAAGGCAAGTTTTATCGGATCACCTTGAGCTGGACAACAGTTTTCTTCGGTCAGAAGAAATGGAGTTCCAAATTTTGGGAGCTTTTTCTCCTTGGAATTTTTTTTTTCTATTTTTACGTTCCAATTTAACGAAAGTTCGTCAATCACCTGTGGGGTGTTAAGGCTCACTGTACCCTTGTTACTTTACTTGAGGGGTGTAGTTTCCAAAATAGTATGCAATGTGGATTTTTTTTTTTTTTTTTTTACTGTTCTGGCATCATGGGGGCTTCCTAACTGCAACATGCCTCCCAAAAACCATTTCAGCAAAATTCGCTCTCCAAAAGCCCAATGTCGCTCCTTCTCTTCTGAGCCCTCTAGTGCACCGACAGAGCACTTTACATGCATATATGAGGTATTTCCTTACGTGAGAGAAATGGGGTTACACCTTTTGGGGGCATTTTCTCCTATTACTCCTTGTGAAAATGAAAAGTTTGGGGTAACACCAGCATTTTAGTGTTAAAAATCACATTTTTCATTTTCACATCCCACTTTAAAGAAAATTTGTCAATCACCTGTGGGTCCTTGTTACGTTTCTTGAGGGGTATAGTTTCCAAAATTGTTTGCCATGTGTTTTTTTTTTTTTTTACTGTTCTGGCATCATGGGGGCTTCCTAAATGGGACATGCCCCCCAAAATCCATTTCAGCAAAATTCGCTCTCCAAAATGCCATTGTCGCTCCTTCCCTTCTGAGCCGTCTAGTGCACCCACAGAGCACTTTACATCCACATATGAGGTATTTCCTTACTCAAGAAAATTATTTACAAGTTTTGTGGGGCCTTTTTACCTTTTACCCCTTGTAAAAATGAAAAAAAAATGGGGCTACACTAACATTTTAGTGTAAAAAATGTTGATTTTGATTTTTCTCCTCCATTTTGCTGCTATTCCTGTGTAACACCTAAAGGTTTAAAAAACTTTTTGAATGTCATTTTGAATTCTTTGAAGGGGTGCAGTTTTCATAATAGGGTCCATTGTAGGGAATTTCACACACAAAGTTCCATTTTTACACAGAAAATTGATGTTTAACACCTTAAGGACCCGGGGTTTTTCCGTTTTTGTATTTTCGTTTTTTCCTCCTTACCTTTAAAAAAACCATAACTCTTTCAATGTTTCACCTAAAAACCCATATGATGGCTTATTTTTTGCACCACCAATTCTACTTTGTAATGACATCAGTCATTTTACCCAAAAATCTACGGCGAAACAAAAAAAAAATCATTGTGAGACAAAATTGAAAAAAAAACGCCATTTTGAAGGTTTTGGGGGCTTCCGTTTCTACACAGTACATTTTTCAGTAAAAAATGACACCTTCTCTTTATTCTGTAGGTCCATACGGTTAAAATGATACCCTACTTATGTAGGTTTGATTTTGTCATACTTCTGGAAAAAATCCAAACTACATGCAGTAACATTTATACGTTTAAAATTGTCCTCTTCTGACCCCTATAACTTTTTTATTTTTCCACTTATGGGGCGGTATGAGGGCTCATTTTTTGATCTGAAGTTTTTAGCGGTACCATTTTTACGTTGATAGGAGACTTATTGATCGCTTTTTATTCATTTTTTCATGATATAAAAAGTGACCAAAAATGCACTATTTTAGACTTTGGAATTTTTTTGCATGTATGCCATTGACCGTGGGGTTTAATTAATGATATATTTTTATTGTCATAGGTCCCATAGGGACCTATAACACTGCACACACTGATCTTTTACATTGATCAGTGGTTTCCATAAGAAACCACTGATCAATGATTCTGCCGCTTGACTACTCATGTCTGGATCTCAGGCACTGATCAGTCATTCGGCGATCGGACAGCGAGGAGGCAGGTAGGGATCCTCTGGCTGTCATGTAAGCTGTTCTGGATGCCGCGGCGATCCCGAACAACTCCCTGAGCTAACCGGCATGGTTTCACTTTCATTTTAGACGCGGCTATTAGCCACGGGTACCGGGCCGAGCCCAGCCAGCTATGACGCGGGGCCACGCCGTGGCCCCCCCTTTATAGAATGGGAGCGGACTCAGGACGTACAGGTACACCCTGGGTCCTTAACAGGTTAATAACTGATGAATACTCATATTGTGAAAGGAGCCTAATAACCAACTCGTACCTGAGGTGGAACCCATGCAAATAGGGTCTATTTGTACCTCAGAGGAGCACAGAAGATTTTGCCTACTAAACGGCCTGTGTTTACTGTGTGGTTAATACACACTCCATCGCCTCTTGTGTCATGCATCTTCGCCCAAATGGTAACCATGGAGGCCACTTGGGCAAACAGGTATGTCATGCATCTCAGAGAGCCATGTCTGTCAAAGTTCTTCTGGGGGCAACTTGTTACATCTAGTATGCAAACTGATTTAACCTCTAAAAGTGTTGTAAAGTCTGTTTTGCAGCAACCTCTGGCTAATTCCGCATGTTGTTGCACCATGGACAATAAGATTGTCGAGAGCACTCATGAGGACTTTCGGTCATAGAGAAGTAGTGAGATTCTGGAGGATGACTGTGAGGACACCAATGAGTGGTGTGATTTGGAGGATGAGGATACTGATGAGGACATTGATGGTCCATCTATACCTTTGTACTCTCAGGTGGTTAAGGATCCAGTGGCCACTTTTAAAGGGGGGGGAGGGGTACTGTAAGAACCCAAAGGGTTAATCTGTACTGAGGTCTTTTGTTATTCTGTTTACTGTGGAAACGCCTTGTTCTCTGGATGGTAAGATGACCTTGTTGCCTTTTCACCTGCTTAGCTCCCTATTTAAATCCTCAGTATTCATCCAGGCGACACCTGCAATAGAGCTCATACTCCTAGCTAGCGTTTGTATTCTATCTTGTATCTTTGCAAATTTGACCCAGTGGCTCTGCTCTTCTGCGATTTGGCTTCTCTGCAATCTTTTGGAATTGACTCTGCTTGTGGACTGGGACCTATTGTGTATGTTTGTTTAGTTATTATTTCTGTTAGTGTGTGCGTGTTTCCTTTCAAAATCCTGACCCCCATCTGTATTATAGTTTATTTTGTTGATATTTGACTCCCTGCACTTTTTCAGGCAAGGACCATCACCGTGGTTGTGGACCCGTCGCCTAGGGCAGATACGCAAGTAGGCAGGGCAAGTGGGAGCAGTTGAATTTAGGGCTTCACTCTTCCCTGCCCATACGTGACACTAAGTTTCCACTTGTTTTTTTTTCTTGCCAAAAAACAATGCCAGAAAAAAACACTGGAAATAACTCCAACGCATTTTCCTGCGCTTTTACATTTTTCTCTGCTGTTTTTTCCTTTGTGTGGAAACAGCATTATTGGCGCCTTTGGCAGTTTCCCTGTGGGCATTTTTTAAAGAATTTAGTTGGGTACCTAAAAAAAACAGGATACAATAGGTATGGTAAAAAATTGTAGTTAACTACATTTATATTTTTTAGAATATAATTTTTTTTTATTTTCAATCAGAGGCCAATTTTTTGTGCCGTCATCTTTACTTTTTATCGATACCACATTTGCATATATGAAACTTTTAGATCATTTTTTATGAATTTTGTTTCTGCATTTTTTAACTTTTTTTTATTTTTTACATTTACGCCATTCACTGTACGGGATAATTAACATTATATTTTGATATTTGGGACATTTATGCACGCGTCGATACCAAATATGTTTTCAAACAAAAATGTTTCACGCTTTTTGGGGGTAAAATGGCAAAAACGGACAATTTTCATTTTTATTGGGTGAGGGGATTTTTCAAATTTTTTTGACACTTTTTATCTATAGCAATCCTTTGATTGCTAATACTGTTCAGTGCTATGTATAGGACATAGCACTGATCAGTGTTATCGGTGATCTTCTGCTCTGGTCTGCTCGATCTCAGACCAGAGCAGAAGACCTCGGGAGATGGCCGGAGCCAGGTGAGGAGACCTCCAGCCGCCATGCTGGATGATCGGATCGCCACGGCAGTGCTGCTGGCGAACCAATCATCCATTCAAAGTACCGCACTGCCGTAGATGCCGTAATCTGTATTGATCACAGCATCTGAGGGGTTAATGGTGGACATCCACGCGATCGCGGATGTCGGCCATTACCGGCAGGTTCCTGGCTGCTGGTAGCAGCCGGAACCTGCCGTGTATGACGCGAGCACCGTTCCGATGCTTGCGGTCATACACAGGACGTAAATGTACGTCCTGGTCCGGGAAGTCCCGCCAAACCAGGACGTACATTTATGTCCGTGGTCGTTAAGAGGTTAAAGCTTCCCTGCCTCCGTCCTCTCTGCTCCCATAATCCCATCCACCTTGTGCTAACATGGGTAAAGACTCTATGGATACTTGAGAGAACATATCGGAGAAGAGAGAACAGAGGTTGAAAAGCTCAGAACACCAGCTCTCTCCTCCATTGCATGAAGTGGATTTAATTAACATGTTAGCAAAGGAGGCTAATATAGCATTTATCTCTGGAACCAGACCATGGATTTCAGTAATACACAATTCAACCCCTTCGTGACCAAGCAAATTTTTGATTTCTGGCTCATGTTTTTTTCCTCCTTACATTGTAAGAGCCATAACTTTTTTCGACTGACAAAGTTGTATTTGGGCTTATTGTCTGTGTGACGAGTTGGACTTTCCAATGATTCACTTTTTGTTATCATACAATGTATTACATTAGCGTGATCTAAGGTCATACAAGGTGCTCAACCCCAAGTGCAGTTGTGCACCTACATTGGAGTGGAGAACCCGCACCTATGGATCACAATATGAATTCACTCCTGTGAAAATGTAAACAATGACATTAGCTAACCCTCAGAACTGATGTAAAATTTTGACATTAGCCAGTATATCCTTATATGAAGGACACACCTGAGCCCGCACACCACGCCAAGGTTTCTCAAGTGGTGCAGGACCTATCAACTAACCTACCTGGCCAGATAAATAAAACCAGGAACCAATTACAGCAGCCTAAGGTCCGACTTTCAGATTACTCCCCAGTTATCTCCAGTGTGAACTGAGCACACATACAATGGGAGGGGGGAGACAGGCTACAAGCCCCACCCCTGGTTGGTTCATTTATAGCACAGGTGAAGCCTTAATGCTACCCAATAAGATAAAAGGGTGCATTAGTATAAGCCTTGAGCAAAGACATGTCGGCTTATATTTGCATGAACATGGTTTTAGCAGGAAACTCAATCCCAACACTTGTGAGCCGTTGCTAAGGATGGTCAATGTATTACATACAATGTATTACAAAGCTAGAAAAAATGATATGTAGGGCAAAATTGAAAAAAATATGGAAGTGCACAATTTTGTTGGGCAATAATTTTTTCGGAGTTCAAAATATGGTAAATCTGACATTCCTTATTTATTCTATTGTCAGCACAATTCCAATGATACCAAACTTAAATCATTTTTGTTTAATTTTATTGTAAAAAAAAATGTTAACCTGGAAATATAAAAAAAAACTTTGTTCATTACCATGTTCTCACCCCTATAACTTTTATATTTTTCCACATACAGAGCTGTTTTATGGTTTCCTTTTTGTGCCGTGAGCTGTAGTTTTTAACGGTACCACTTTTGTGTAGTTGGTTTTTTTTTATCACTTTTTATAATTTTTAGATGTGGTGTAACCAAAAATCAGCAATTTTAGCATTTGGAATTATTTAGCGTTTATGCCATTCTCTGTGCATGATCAGAAACATAATAATTTAATAGTTTGGACAATTACACACGCGGTGATACCAAATATGTGTATTTTTTTTTTTTGTTTGTACAGTGTTTTATTTAAAAAATGAGAAAAGGGGGGTGATTTGAATTTTTATTAGGACGCCGTGGGAACCACATATTATCATCTCTCTCGGGCCCCTCACTGGGAACTCTGGATTGGACCCAGCCCTTATCTCTGGGACACACATACCAGACCTAGTTGCTCCCAAGTGAGGACTACCAATTACCTATTACCCATCTGTTACCGGGTGATCCATGCACAAGACCTAGTTTGAGTGGGAACTACCATTCACCAAGGATACATCAGTTACCAGCTTATCCATGTACAAGATTATGCACCAATAACAGAACTGCCCAGACCTCTGTCACCGATATTACTCAACAATTGAAGAATACCTAATGTACACACTCTCTCAAGCTTCTATACATGTGATGACACGTAGCAACCAGGGGTCAAGTCCTAGGGAAAAAAAGTGCAGGAACTCACCCAAGATTTCCACTCAAAAGCTGGTCCTTCAGAACTCCTGCTAATGGGAACAGTGTTCATGCTTTGAAAAAAGTGCAGGAACTCAGTTCCTGTGCGTTCCTGCAGGACGTGAGCCCTGATAGCAACCATGAGTAGGGTCTCCAGTGACCCCTCTCTAAGTATTCCTAATTAATCCCTGAGGAGCTACCTGTAGTAATGAAGAGTAATGAAATGCTTTGGATTGTTGTGGTTTCACCTATATGAGCATTTGGATATCTTCAACTATGCTGTACAGACAACTGCCCATGTCTGATATCTGAATACTGTATTAAACCCCTGGTTATTTTCCACAGGTCTTTCTATTTTGTACCTACCACATGTTTGGTTTTTCTGTAATTTATCTGTGCGATTTTATGCTTAGCCCCCTACCTTAGGGACCATTCTCCTGCTGTATCTATCTGATGCATCATCTAGCCTAGGGTCTACTAGGAGGTTCCACTGTAGGCCCAGGTCACTAGTAAAGGGGACCTACAGTATCACTAGGCAGGATATACAGATAGGGATAAGACCAGCTGTCCCCATCTGATCTGTTCTGCTAAATTATTGTTTTGCTTATATTATGTAAATACCATTTGTCTTGAACCACTTCTACCACTAGTATAGTATTGTTAATAAAGAAATTGCAAATGGAATATGTTGTTCTTGATTTTGTGATTTTAATTAGGGGATGAATTTTTTTAAATATTTTAAAAAATATTTTTTTTGACATATATATATATATATATATATATATATATATATATATAATGACCCCCCCCCCCCCCCCACCCTGACATTTCGCGGGCCGGAACCAGCTTGATCAAGGGTCAAGTTGTTAAAGGGGTACTCTGGTGAAAAACTTTTTTTTAAAATCAACTGGTGCCAGAAAGTTAAACAGATTTGTAAGTGACTTCTATTTAAAAATCTTAATCCTTCCTGTACTTATTAGCTGCTGAATACTACAGCATAAATTATTTTCTTTTTGAAACACAGAGCTGTCTGCTTACATCATGAGCACAGGGCTCTCTGCTGACATCTCTGTCCATTCTAGGAACTGTCCAGAGCAGCATATGTTTGCTATGGGGATTTCCTTTTACTCTGGACAGTTCCTAAAATGGATAGAGATGTCAGCAGAGAGCACTGTGCTCATGATGTCAGCAGAGAGCTCTGTGTTTCAAAAAGAGAAGAATTTGTGCTGTAGTATTCAGCAGCTAATAAGTACAGGAAGGATTAAGATTTTTTTAATATACGTAATTTACAAATCTGTTGAACTTTCTGGCACGAGTTGATTTGAAGAAAAAAAAAAAAAAGTTTTTCACCGGAGTACCCCTTTAGTGGCATTGTACCTATAGCCTGTGGTTTAAATAGCCTCTATTTGGAGGCGTGGGATGCCTCCATTATTCCCCTGGGCCAATCCTTGTTTGCCACCTCATTGTAGTAATTAATTCAACATGTAATATGGTTTCTGAATGGTTAATTAGACTTTCGTGACACTGCACATCAGCCAATAGTTAACTTGTTCTTCCTGCGCAGATAGCCAGTTACTGCGGGATACATTCTTTCGGGTTTCAATAGGTCAAGTGATCAGTCATTTGATCACTCATGTGATCATTCATGAGTTCCGATCACGTGAATGTGCCAATAATTTTGTCCAGCCCATTTTTGGAGTTTGCTGGGACATTACGTCCAATGTGCTTTTTTCCTCTCTTTTTTGGTTTAGTTCCAATACACACAAAGGGAATAAACATGTGTATTGCAACACGTGTTACTGCAATCCTTTTCTGTGAGAAATACTTAATTTTCATGAAAAATTTAGGGGGTGCCAACATTTATGGCCCTGACTATATAACATTTTCTTCTCCATAAGCCGCTGGTTAAAACACCAAGCAATGACCCCCCCCCCCCCCCCCCCCGGCCCCTCCGACATTTCTCCAGCCAAAACCAGCTTTATCAAGGGTCAAGGTGTTAATAACATACCTATACCCCGTGGTTTAAATAGCCTCTGTTTGTAGGCGTGGGCTGCCTCCATTATTGCCCAATCCTTACTATATAATCCTCTACGTATGTCATTATGGTAATTAATTCAACATGTAATATGGTCCTGAAATGGTTAAAGCGTACCCGTCAGATCCAACAAAAAAATGTTTTTTTAATATGTTACTCAGTACCTAATTCTGACAATGTGCATCTAATTTTTATGTGTCTATCACCTTTATTTTTTTTTACACTTTTAATTTAGCTCACTAGTCTGAATTCCTCTCAAAGGGAGGGGTCGTGGCCTCACTGTGCAGGTCTCCACCCCCTCCCTCAGTATGCTGTCTGCTCACATCTCCCCTAGCATTAGCAAAACTACAACCCCCAGCTTGTCCTCACTGACAGTAGTGGGACACAAGCTGACAGTGGGATGATTTTTCCTCCAGCTGTGAGCCCTGTGCTCACAGCTGTCAATCAAGGAAGTGTGTCCATGATGTAGGTGATGACGCATGGACACAGCAGGACTAGTATGTGTCCAAGCAGGCGGGGGGGGGGGGGGGCAGTTCTTTGACTGGCTTTTTCAGTATGAAATACTGAAAATTTTCTAATGAAAGCAATTGCAAAGCCTATTGGTTTTGCATGCTTTATAACATATCAAAAGTTTTTGTATCTGACATTGCCCATGTGACACTGCATGTCAGTCATTAGTTAACTTACCCCTTTCTCGTTATTCTGTTCCAGATAGCCTGTTACTGCAGGATACGTTCTTCTGGGTTTTAGTAGGTCATGTGATCAGTCATTAATTAATTAGTTCCTGTGACGGATCCTAGAGTCACCCTACCTACTTGGATGGACTTTAGGACATCACTATTTGTACCCCTCAGTTGATGTTGTCCAGTGACATAAAGCACAGAGTTAAAATACTTTTATTTACTGTTTTCATACACTTTCTGTGCACAATACACCTTTTTGCACATGGTCTACCTTTTGCACACTGTCGACCTTTTGCACACGGTCCACCTCCTTTACACAAGACACCTTTTGCACACGGTCTACATTTTGCACACGGTCCACTTGTTGCACACGGTTCACCTTTTGTTCAATGCACTAATTCTACACATGCTTCTCCCTTTTGCACACAGTCCGACTTCTGCACACCTTCACCTTTTGCACTCAAGGCACTGTATAGGGAGAGCTATTTTTATTGGATTATCTCCCAGACTCAGTGTCACCTGTATTGTCTTTACTGACCCTTCCCCCTGTGATGTCCTTCCTATAAAAGAAGACGCTTGTTCCACAATAGAGTTCTGATTTTATACCTCAAGACTGGTGTTGCCCTGTTCTTTGGGTACAAGGATGCAATAATCTCTAGTTCTGCCTGGGGATATTGCCTGTGATACGCTGAGGCTTGTCATTCGGAAGGAGAAGTCACTTTTGGCAGAGTCAGTCCGTCACAATTGGTGGCAGCGGTGGGATCTGACTTCTCCAGGATCGACGCTGAGACCAGCCCAGCTGGGGGAGATACAGCTGCTGGCTTGACCCCGGTCTCAGCAACTTACCCTGGTAAGGATGGAGGATTTCCGAAGAGAGGTGCAATGGTTCCTGGGTCTCTTCAAAGATCCTCCACGAGAGAGTGTGAACAGGGTCCTTACACAGCTGACACAACTCCATATAGCGAAGCTGCAGTATGCCATGGAAGAGATGTCCATGCAAGAGAGTGCCATAATTCGCTTGCAGATTTGGGACATTGTTCTTAAGGAGTTGGTGAGAAGCCGAGCACAAGCCCTGCCCACCCCAGAACAGCGCTTCAGGGAACAGGTCCACTTGCAGCTTCGCTACCTCAGAGAGCAACCCACGGGCAGCGAAATCGTTGAGCTGCACAGATTGGTGCAGAAAGAAATGGAGCTCGAGGCTCATTACCGTGCCCTGTACAGGTGGGCAAGCTGCAAGCAGTCGGAGCCGAACACAGCCTGTTCTCCGGAAGGGACAGACTTCGGCTGGCCTGGACTATTGTGGGATGCATTCGAGGAGCGGTATGACTTTGGCCGTACCGAGGCATACAGACTCTGGGACATCCAGGAGAAGCGGAGAGAGATGCTGCCGCAGTCGGAGGTGCCAGACCTGGAACCGGATCTATCTTTGTTGACGTATCAGGAATGGTACCTCGAGGAAGACTACCTGTCCTTGTTTGAGGGGGATTTCTATGGTCACGAGCCATGTACAGCAGAGGAAACCAGCACAGATGAGATGGCTGGTCTCTGTCTTCCCCTTTCCCTGGATTGCACACTGGACCGCGACGCTCTAGCAGTATCCAGTCAGGACACCAGGGTGAAAGCGCCGGCATTAGGGCTGAGTTCTGCTACACTCTGTCCAGCATCAGACACCAGTGCCAGCTCTACAGCTACATAGGGGTCAGTGATCCCTGTACCAGTCCACCCTGGATCGCAGGCAGTTGGCCTGGATCCACAGAGACTGTTTAACAGCACAGGAGCAAGCTCAGACGGTGCGGCTCCCCAGATGGAGAATTTTATGCCGGGAGATGGAGCGGTCGGCTCATCTCCCCAGCGCAAGAGGTTGCAACCAGATGAGGAGGCAGTTGACCTCTCTCTCCACCTACTGAGCCCAGCCCCGGCTGAAGCGCCGGCTTCAGGGCAGAGTCCTACTATACTCTGCTCAACAACGAATACTGCAGCTACAGAGGGAACCGTGATCCCTACACTGGTACAGCCGAGATCACAGGCAGTCGGCCTGGATCCCCAGCGTCTCTTTAACGGTACTGGTGAAAGCTAGGTTGGTGCAGCTTCCCCGCAGCAGAATTCCATATTGGGAGATGGAGTGGTCGGTTTACATCCCCAGCGCCAGACATTGCAAACAGGTGAGAAGGTAGTCGACCTTCCTCTCCACCTAGTGATCACTTTTCCGGCTGAAGTGCCGGCATCAGGGCAGAGTTTTGCTACAATCTGCCTAGCACTGAAGACTGCCGGCAGGTCTGCAGTTACAGATGGGACTGTGTTCTCTGCATCAGGCCAGTCAGCATCCCAGATGGTTGACCCGGATCCCCAGCGGCTGTGGAACAGTACAGGGGCTGGCACAGTCAGTGCGGCTCCTCAGTGGCAGATATTGCAACCCCCTGTCCCTTCAACTGGTGACAGTTGGAGTTTTCCTTTGGGAAAGGTTGCTTGGGAGGGGCTCGGAAGCTAGCCTCCTTCCCACAGACTATGGGCCAGGCCAGGCCTTCCCCCTCCCCTGGCAGGGGAGGGGAGGAAAAGCAGAAACATTTTTTTTGAGGGGAGCCCCAGTAAGCTTCATACTGGGTTTGCTGGTATTGGACTACATTGTTGCCGCACACCCCAACCAAGAGGAGGACCAGGACAACTGCCTCTGGTGGTTGGAGCCCGGACAGCCCCAAGTGGATCCGTTGGGATTGCACCGGGTCTGCCGTTTTATTAGGGGGGAGCACTGGGACAGATCCTAGAGTCACCCTACCTACTTGGATGGACTTTAGGACATCACTATTTGTACCCCTCAGTTGATGTTGTCCAGTGACATAAAGCTCAGAGTTAAAATACTTTTATTTACTGTTTTCATACACTTTCTGCACACGGTCCACTTTCTGTGCACAATACAGCTTTTTGCACATGGTCTACCTTTTGCACACGGTCCACCTCCTTTACACAATACACATTTTGCACACAGTCTACATTTTGCACACGGTCCAATTGTTGCACACGGTTCACCTTTTGTAAAATTCACTAATTCTACACATGCTTCTCCCTTTTGCACACAGTCCGACTTCTGCACACCTCCACCTTTTGCACTCAAGGCACTGTATAGGGAGAGCTATTTTTATTGGATTATCTCCCAGACTCACTGTCACCTGTATTGTCTTTACTGACCCTTCCCCCTGTGATGTCCTTCCTATAAAAGAAGACACTTGTTCCACAATAAAGAGTTCTGATTTTATACCTGAAGACTGGTGTTGCCTGGTTCTTTGGGTACAAGGATGCAATAATCTCTAGTTCTGCCCGGGGATATTGCCTGTGATATGCTGGGGCTTGTCATCCGGAAGGAGAAGTCACTTTTGGAGGAGTCAGTCCGGTACAGTTCCGATCACATAATTGTATAATGTGACTCTATTTGTTCGTTCACATGACTGAATCATGTGATTCCTATCCACAGTGCGCTATGTCAATATAGGAATTACGCTCAGACCTCGTTTTTGGCACATGCGCATTCCAGTGTGTGGTACCTAAGAGGCTAATCCCTATTTATCTGGCACAAGGATATATTTGAATAATACTTGTTAAGTAAACATAACTCCTTTGTGTATTGGATATTACTAAACCTATTAAGTTGACCTTATATTTCCCTTATCATATATTTTAAGGTAAAATCATTATCTCTATTTGGAGGCAATAAAAAATATATGTTATTCTTCATGGGTATTAACCCCTTATTTAAGAAATATTTACCCCTTCATTACTTATTAACCCTATTTTTCTCTAGGTTATTACAATTCTGTACATTCTTTCCCTTAGGACACCATTCCTGGATCTTCAAGCCACCCCCACCATACTTTTAAGGTAAGTATATATATATATATATATATATATATATATATATATATATATATATATATATTTATATTTATAATCTTAGGATTACCATTTGTGCTAGAGACAAAAATAAAGTAAAATAAAAGAACCTAGCTTATTGGCTCCATCTTCATCTTTCTTTTATACTTATTAAGTTTTCAAGGTTATTATTTTTCCACGGGATCTAGGGAACATCATATTTTCAATTTAATTATCACATAATTAGGTTTTTTCTATTTTCAATTGATTCCAACCAATCAATATAGAAATGCTGAGAATAAAAAACCTTCAGTTAGACCATTAGGGGATCTATACCGCAATCTGTAGATCCATTTGGCTTCTTTCTTTTGTAAGAGGCTTTCCACAGATACATCCCTATGAAGACAAGTGAGGTCGCAACATGGAGGCAAAATGGAAACATTGAAGTTCTGGGGCATTAGCAAAATTAAAATGGGCCCTAGGAGAAGACATGCGGATAACCTCTTACAAAAGGACAAGGCCAAATGGATCTACAGATTGTGGTGTAGATCCCCTAATCATCTAAATGAAGGTTTTTCATTCTCAGCATTTCTACATTGATTGGTTGGAATCAATTGAATATAGATAAAATCCTTAATTATGTGATAATTAAATTGAAAATATGATGTTCCCTAGATCCTGTGGAAAATAATAATAACCCTGATAACATAATAAGTATAAAAGAAAGAAGAAGATGGAGTCAAGAAGTAAGTTTATTTTTGTCTCTAGCACAAATGGTAATCCTAAGATAATATATATATATATATATATAAAAAGCAAAATCATCGGTAGTTGCAGTATCTTGTAATACCTTTTTTATTGGACTAACAAGATTTTGTAGAGACAAGCTTTCGGGATTCCTCCCTTTATCAAGTCATAAGCATGCTTATGACTTGATAAAGGGAGGAATCCCGAAAGCTTGTCTCTACAAAATCTTGTTAGTCCAATAAAAAAGGTATTACAAGATACTGCAACTACCGATGATTTTGCTTTTTGCATCACTGGACTAATACGGCTACTCCTAACTAATCTATATATATATATATATATATATATATATATATATATATATATATATGTATACTCCTTTGTACTGAAGGTATACTTCTTTGTACTGGTAAATGTATATTCATGTGAATTAAAAATCAAATGTTAAAAATAAAGGAATTAAAACAAAAAAAAAATATTTAAGAAATATTAACCCCTTCATTACTTATTAACACTATTTTTCTATGGGTTATTACAATTCTGTATATATTTTCCCTTAAGATGCCATTCCCTGATCTTCAAGCCACCCCCACCACACTTTCAAGGTAAGTATAGAGTAAGTAAGTATAGAGTTTCATGAATTAAACATTTATATATATTCCTCAGGCACTTCTTTGTGCTCTGCGATTGCATAATATACGTGAAAAGTTTATGTGTTCCTATAAGAAATGTATCTCTATCCCTTGTGCTCCTTTCTGCTTCCCTTAACCCCTTAACGACGCAGGACTTATATTTACATCCTGCGCCGTCTCCCGCATCATATCGCGATCCCGCATCATATCGCGTCGGTCCCGGCGCTCATCAACGGCCGGGACCTGCGGCTAATACCACACATCGCCGATCGCGGCGATGTGCGGTATTAACCCTTTAGAAGCGGCGGTCAAAGCTGACCGCCGCTTCTAAAGTGAAAGTGACACGGCTGCTCAGTCGGGCTGTTCGGGACCGCCGCGGTGAAATCGCGGCATCCCAAACAGCTGACAGGACACCGGGAGGGCCCTTACCTGCCTCCTCGGTGTCCGATCGGCGAATGACTGCTCCGTGCCTGAGATCCAGGCAGGAGCAGTCAAGCGCCGATAACACTGATCACAGGCGTGTTAATACACGCCTGTGATCTGTGTAAAAGATCAGTGTGTTCAGTGTTATAGGTCCCTATGGGACCTATAACACTGCAAAAAAAATGTAAAAAAAAGTGTTAATAAAGGTCATTTAACCCCTTACCTAATAAAAGTTTGAATCACCCCCCTTTTCCCATAAAAAAATAAAATAAAACAGTGTAAAAAAAATAAATAAATAAACATATGTGGTATCTCCGCGTGCGTAAATGTCCGAACTATAAAAATATATCATTAATTAAACCGCACGGTCAATGGAGTACGCGCAAAAAAATTCCAAAGTCCAAAAAAGCGTAATTTGGTCACTTTTTATACCATTAAAAAATGAATAAAAAGTGATCAAAAAAAACGATCAAAACAAAAATCATACCGATAAAAACTTCAGATCACGGCGCAAACAATGAGTCCTCATACCGCCCTGTTCGTGGAAAAATAAAAAAGTTATAGGGGTCAGAAGATTACATTTTTAAACGTATAAATTTTTCTGCATGTAGTTATGATTTTTTCCAGAAGTGCGACAAAATCAAACCTATATAAGTAGGGTATCATTTTAACCGTATGGACCTACAGAATAATGATAAGGTGTAATTTTTACCAAAATATGCACTGCGTAGAAACGGAAGCCCCCAAAAGTTACAAAATGGCGTTTTTTCTTCGATTTTGTCGAACAATGATTTTTTTTTCCGTTTCGTCGTGCATTTTTGGGTAAAATGACTAATGTCACTGCAAAGTAGAATTTTCGATGCAAAAAATAAGCCATAATATGGATTTTTTGGTGGAAAATTGAAAGGGTTATGATTTTTAAAATGTAAGGAGGAAAAAAACGAAAGTGCAAAAACGGAAAAACCCTGAGTCCTTAAGGGGTTAAAGGGGTACTCTGGTGGAAAACTTTTTTTTTAATGAACTGGTGCCAGAAAATCTTAATCCTTTTAGTGCTTTTTAGCAGCTGTATGCTACATAGGAAATTCTTTACTTATTGAAGTTTCTTTTTTATTTTGTCCACAGTGCTCTCTGCTGACACCTTTGCTGTCACCTTTGCCATGTCAGGAACTGTCCAGAGTAGCATAGGTTTGCTATGGGGATTTTCTCCTGCTCTGGACAGTTCCTGATATGGGCATCAGGTGTCAGCAGAGAGCACTGTGGACAACACAAAAAGGAAATTAAAAAAATAAAGATTTTCCTTTGTAGCAAAAAGCTGCTAAAAAGTACTGAAAGGATTAAGATTTTTTAATAGAAGTAATTTACAAATCTGTTTAACTTCCTGGCACGAGTTAATAAAAAAAAAAATAATAATAATGAAGTTTTCCACTGGAGTACCCCTTTAATTGTAAATAGAAAAATTCCTTTCTCTCTAAAGTTTTAAATTCCACTCTCAGTGACTCAAGAGATCTCAACTCCCCCAGACAGTTGAGCTGATGTACAAATTCAATACCCCCCTGTGCCTAACATTGCCCTTCCAAACCTTTATTAAATTCCATGAATTTATAGTTTCCCCAAATCCTTGTACACCCAAAACTGTGTCTTATACCACAAATTTGTTTAATTTCATTCGAAACTTTATAATATATTTCAAATATAGAAGAGAATTTAGTTAGGTACTTCCCAGGTTGTGATTCTAAAATTTCAAAAATATTCTCACAATCCCTTGAATAAAAGTTTATCATGAGTTCAAGGATACTATTCTTGCTACCTTGCTTTATGTCCTGTACTTTTGCAGCTAAAAGATATAACTTAAAATTAGGGAGGGCCCATCCTTCCTTTCCTCCCGGGAGAGTAAGAGAGGACTATTTTATTCTTACTCGACCCCGTCCCCAAATAAGCTTATTCCGGGTTTCTTCTAATCCCTTAAACCAGGAGTCTGGGCTTATACTGGTGTAGCCCTAATAACGTATAGGATCTGCGGTAAAAAAAAAAAAAAAGATTTTCAATGCCGCTACTCAATCTGCATGTGATAACGGTAATTTACAACATATACTAACTTTATTCTTAATTTTTTATTTCAATGGTCAGACATTAGCTTCCATAAACGATTTACTCCTTGATGTCATTTCTATCCCAAGATATTTTAAGGATTCCCCTGTTTTCAAGCATGTTATCCCCTGGATTAGTATCTTTGTCCCTTCCACTAATAAAAAGGATTTCTCCCAATTTACCTTCATTCCAGAAATTTCTCCAAATTCATTAACAATTTTCATAACTGATGATATTATATCATTTGGGTTATCTAAGAATAATATCATATCATCAGCATAGAGAAGAATTTTCTAATTGCTTCCGCCAGTGGTTCTATAAATAATACAAAGAGAAGCAGGGAAAGGGGGCAACCTCGTGTTATTATATTGTGTCATTATATAGCAGTTTCCACCATTTACACATCATATTTTGGTTTTCTTCACATTTTGATACATTTTAAATATGAACTAATAAAGAGGAATTTAAAATGTAATAGGGTTCCCTAGCTTGTGAAATTAGTCCCAGTAGGACGTAAGCCTGAATGAAAATTTTTAACTTCCATCCGAAATAAGGCCACCTCTGCTAGAGGATGAAGGACATGTTTTGATCAAAAAGTGCCTCACTTTAACTTTTTTTTTTTACATTGTTTATGTATCTATATATTTTACTCACATCACTTTAAAGGAAAGAAAAATAACAGTATTCTTGATCAAAACCATATACAGTGCATTATCAAAGAATCATACTAGGATAAATGAAGAACACATTCCTGTGTTGATCTCCTGGTGGAAAAGTCATTTAGGCGTTAAATATTCTTCAGATAAGGTTTTATATAAAGTGCAGTTTATATTTCTGTATTCAGATAAAGCACTTTCAAACATAAAATATCTTTCTTCAAGAAGATCTTTTATACAATGCAGTGACACACATACGTGAGACTTAATTAATTTCTTCAATCCCAGTTTTAGGTTCAATATGCAAAAGTCTATTTATTTGTATCTGGAATGTGGAATTAAAAATGCATTAAAGGTTTTGCTGAAGATCATTTCAATACCTTTCATAAATTTATGTTTGAAAACATGAAAAAACTCCAAGGGAACTTTGAAAAAGTTCATTTTCTCTGTTAATGCAAAACATTAATTACCTTTTGGAGATGAGTGTCATGTTTATGCATTATCCATATATCATGCTATTCCCAAAGACAGTTTAAAAAGGTGTTTCATTTTTTTCATGAACTGCTTTACAAATGCAAGAGCATAATGTGCATTGGTAATTCAATGATTAAGTGTTTGTTTTCAGATCACTTTTTATGTTAATGTTGGATAGCGTTATTGAGCATCGTTATATAAAAAATGTTGACATCTCATATTAACAATAGCAGAATTACTTCATAAATACAAAGTTTCAGACTGAAAAATAACTTGGATCCTTTTGGTTCCTAGACATGCAATATTTTGAGTAAAATTATTTTTAGTTGTAAATTACAAAGCACTTACACTCAACTTATTACAAAAGACTGGATTGATCATAACATTTACAGCAGGATATGATCTGACCACAGACCAAACCTATCCATTATCTATCTTTCTAGCTTCTCATGCATTTTCTAGAACCAGATGTGTTAGTATTTATAGTTTATGTATTTTCTTACTTTACCTTGTTGCATGCTCAGCTAACATTTAACACCAAATAAAAATTTTTACTTTTGGTAAATGAACTCATTGAAAATGTTATACTTGGTAGTCTGGTCTTCAGTAACATATCAATGCTTAGCCTTTTGCAACACTATTCCTAATCTGATAAGGGCACACTTTGCAAATGAGTTTTCTTTTTTAACTTGACCTTGGTTGGAAAGTATGATGATGTTTTGAAGGGAACCTGTCTGGTTCATCGTACTCTTTTACCAAATAAAGTTTAATCCCCACATAGCTTTTACAGCTATGACAATGGTTACAGTTAGCTTACCATGCCCCCTTCCATCCAGACAGTGGTGATTGACAGCTTCATTGTAGGGAGAAGTTATGTGTTCAAATTGTCAATTGGGGGGAGGTGATGTGGCAAGAGTGACAGCAGACATACATATACACACAGGGCCAGCATTACAATGGCCCCTGCTGGGACCATTGGACCCAGACGGCACCTTCACAGGGGCAGCTATTTGCTGCTCCAAGAAGCTTTTTAACCCCTTCCTGACCCATGACGTACCGGTATGTCATGGGTCGGATGAGGGAAATATGGCGTGGGCATGCAGGTCGGGTCTGCACCAAAACTGGCAGATGACATCTGCCGGTAATGACGGACATCAGAGCTGGCTTAGATATCCATAATTTAAGTGGTTAAATGCCATGATTAATAGCGATCATAGTATTAAATGCCAGCAATTCCTGATGTCTAGGGGACCCATCTGCAACTCTGTGATGTAATTGCAGGTGGCAGATGGGTTGCTGGGGAAAAAACAGGGATTTACCTGTCCTTCCTGGTGCTCCGTAGATCAGTGATCGCTTAAGGCTGCCTTAGGCAGCCCTTAGCAATCGAGCACCGAAAACATAGATTATTGTAATGAAATAGCATTACATTGATCCATGTAAGTCATCTACTGGGAATCAAAAAATGTGTTAAAAAAAATAAAACATAAAACAAATTTATGAAAAATCCACCCTCCATTTTTCTAACCTCATAAGTGCATCCCACATACCTACATCTAAGTGGTGTACCATTTTGTACCTGTTAATCTGGCAAGGGCCTACATACTTACTCAAATAATTTTTGAAGCGTACAGTAGCACATTTTTCTGCCCTCATAAGTGCATTCCCCATACCAATATCTAAGTGGTGTACTATTTTGTACCTGTTAATCTGTCAAGGGCCTACATACTGGGAAAGGACAGCCAAAAGTAATCACCGGCTGGTGTTTTACTGAAATAATTTTTGAAGCGTACAGTAGCGCATTTTTCTGCCCTCATAAGTGCATACCACATAACTACATCTAAGAAGTGTACTATTTTGTACCTGTTAATCTGTCAAGGGCCTAGATACTGTAAAAGTCCAAGCAAAAGTACTCACCGGCTGGAGTTGTACTCAGATACTTTTTTAAGTGCACTGTAGTGCATTTTTCTGCACTCATAAGTGCATACCACATACCGTATTCACCGGCGTATAACACGCACTTTTTAGGCTAAAATTTTTAGCCTGAAGTCTATGTGCGTGTTATATGCCGATACACCCCCAGGAAAGGCAGGGGGAGAGAGGCCATCGCTGCCGGCTTCTCTCCCCCTGCCTTTCCTGGGGTCTAGAGCCCTGCTGCCGGCCCTTCTCTCCCCCTGCCTATCGACGCCGCTGCCCGTTCTGTCCCCCTGACTATTGGTGCCGGCCCCCCATTGCTGGCGCCGATAGCCAGGGGGAGAGAAGCGGCGCCGACAGCCAGGGGGAGAGAAGGGGCAGCGGCACCCATTGCCGGCGCCGCTGCCCCGTTGCCTCCCCCCATCCCCGGTGGCATAATTACCTGTTGCCGGGGTCGGGTCCGCGCTGTTTCAGGCCTCCAGTGTGCGTCCCCTTCGTCGTTGCTATGCTATCTCAGATATTTTTGGCTACTGAGGAATGCGGCAATAAGCCGTGAAATGCGTATAGCCTTTAATTCTAGTTACTATTTGAGATATTCCATCTATATTTGTGCCAAATCCACTCTTGACAGCGCTGGAGTACCGCACTTGAACGCCAACTGTGCAGCTCGCGCGCAATTCACACGAGGGACGCTGACCGCTTACCTCCCTCTATCGTACGGAGCGCAGTTCTCCAACTATCCTAACAGGTATACCGGCTGGACCATCTGCCAGGTCCCCAGATCCTACTGCTGTGTCTGCCGCTGTTATCACTGCCGCTGCCACTACGGACACCTTAAGGGCCGGACGCTGAATTAAGCCACTGTGACTGTCTGTCACCACCAGTAACATCGGCTACCGTAAGAAGGTCGGGCGCAGGACCGTACCAGCACAGATCCCTACGTCCACGGAGCACGCCACTCTGAGGGAGACTTACTGCTTTCACTACGGTAACATCTGGAAACAAGGTATAAAAACTTTACTATACAATCAATTCCACAGTGCACTGTAGGTAATATTCAATCAGCGGCACCATTCTCTGAAAAGTTTTTGAAAAGTCGGCAGCTACTTTCCCCAATATAATTGAACTACATTGAACTCTGTCACAATTGTAGCCGGCAGCCACTATTCTTGCTACTATTGAACTCAATTGAACTTTGTTGCAACTGAACTCTGAAATAAGTCTTAGTGCCAATTTGTATACATTTTCTATAACAGCACATTTTTACTATTATGATGGATTAATATCTCTCAATATATTTTTTAGCATCTCGTTTTTTAGCCATCTTAGTATACCTCTTCTTTTTGCTATTTCTTTTTTCCTTTTTTGCTACTTCTCTTTTTTCCTGTCTTTTTTCCTTTCCTTTTCTTTTTTCTATATTTCTTTCTTTCTTTCTTCTTCTTTTTTCCATTTTCTTATTTCTGCTATCCTTAGAGGACTGGTATACATTCTTTGTATATTTTCTCACTGCCCCATTGTCGAAGTCTTGTGGGATTTAGACTTCCCAGTTAACCTCAGGATTGCTGATGGGTGAGCTGCACTACCCTTTTGTTTCTCTCTAGTGCACTATATTGTACCTGTTAATCTGTCAAGGGCCTAGATATTGTGAAAGGCCAGCCTAAAGTGCACACCTGCTACTGTTCTAGAGAAATAGTGTTTTAAGCATAGTGAAGCTTATATATGTCAGGCAGAGAAGTGCTAGGATGTGCACAGAGGAGTGGCAAAGGCCAAATTTCATCAGGCAGAGGTCACAGCAGACTAGGGGCGAGTGGCAGCAGGAGTCGCAGCGAGAGGCCTGATCTCCTGATATCAGCTAGGGGTCGTGTCTCGACCAGAAACCTATCTGCCGTCATTGATTGGTTAACAACACAGTCATCCACTTCATCACAAGTGACATCTGACAACCCCAGTCAACAGTCGGTGGGTTCCTCAGACACAACCCTCAGTTGGCATGGCCCGGGAGCAGTCCCTGTCTTCCCATGGCCTCTGTCCTATGCTGTTCCCTCCCCTAGAGAAGTAACTTATGCAGTGGATTCAGCTCCACTATTCAGTGAGGACGATCTAATAGAGAACAGTCATTGACGTGCAGACACTTGTTGATTGCTGATCACAATTGGGAGCCAGGTGCAGAAGGGGCTTCATCATCATCATCAGGGGAAGAGAGTTGCAGGTTGCTTGTGAGGCAGCAACTGAGCCAGAAATGAGGTAGCATGGTTGGCAGTCAGCAAGGTGGCAGAAGTGGAAATTTTGGAGCCAAACATTCCCGGGGGAGACCACCTGCTTCACGGCAGCCTACCTTCCCGGGAGGTAGTAGGACAGGGGTTCCTGGAGATGGTGGCAGTAGCAGTTAATCAGTGCGCACTGTTGGGAAAATCAGCTATTCGGCATTGTGGCAGTTTTTCATCAAGCATCCGGAGGAGGTTCACATAGCCACATGTAAGATATGTAGGCAGAAGAGTGAAGCATGGCATCCAACGGCGCAGAAGCTGAATGTGCTCCTGTCTAAATTGCTGGTGCTGCATTCCCTCCCTTTTCAAGTGGTGGAATCTGCACCTTTCAGAGAACTGATGGCTTGTGCCGAGCTAAGGTGGAGAGTGCCAAGCCGTCATTTCTTTGCGAAGATGGCAGTACCAGCCCTGCAAAATTTTGTCGGAGAGAAGGTGGGCCAGACCTTGAGCCTGTCAGTGTGTACCAAAGTGCGCGGCAGCGCCGATGTCTGGAGCTGTAACTATGGTAAAGGACAATAGATATCCTTTACGGCTGACTGAGTGAATGTGGTTCCTACACAGCCACAACACCAACTTGAACAGGTCACGCTGCTTCCTCCTTCACGCTCTCAGACAGTTGGTCCTGTGACAGTGTGCGACTCTGCCTCCTTATCCTCCAACGTGTCCTCAGCCTCCACTGCCCAGACAAGTCTCAGTGGCCCGTCAGCATACCATGTATCCAGGGCACGTCGGTGTCATGCTGTTGTTCCCATGGTTTGCCTTTGCGAACGGTAGTGTTGCTCGCGAATATTCACAATGCAAATTTTATTTGAGAATATCGCATATTCACCAATTTGTGAATATTCGCGAATATAGCACTATATATTCGCAATTACGAATATTCTTTTTTTTTTTTTTTTCACAGTACACATCACAGTGATCATCCCTCTCTGCTTCCAGCTTGTGCTCTTAGCCTCTAATACTACTGTGTGAGACTGGCGTACGAATTTTCGCATATGCAAATTTTCGCATATGCCAATTTTAGCTTATACTAATTTTAGCATGTGCTAATTTTCACATATGCTAATTTGTGCATATGCGGAAATAAAACGTGAATATTACGAATATGCAAATTTAGCGAATATATGACAAATATTCGTCCATATATTCGCGAAATCTCGCAAATTCGAATATAGCCTATGCCACTCAACACTAGCGAACGGAGTCACACAGGGGAGGTGCTAAAATTATTTTGTAAAGAAATCGGAGCATGGCTTACTTCACGAAAACTGGAAATGGGAACCATGGTGACCAACAACGGGAAGAACATCTTGTATGTGGTGCATGTGGTGCGACTGGGAAGGCTGAGCCATGCGCCCAGCATGGCATACGTCTTCAATCTGGTTGTCAAACGGTTCCTGATGTGTTCCCCCCATTTGCAAGACATCCTAACAATGGGAAGGAAACTTTGCATGCAATTCAGCAACTCGTACACCACAAAGCACACCCTCCTTTAGCTGCAGTGTCAGAACGGTATCCCCCAACAAAGTCTGATTTGTGACATTGCCACACTTTGGAATTCCACCCTCCATATGATGGACTGACTGTATGAACAGAGAAAAGCCATCACCAATTTCTTGATGATCCAAGTGGATATGGGTACTCACCTGTGTAACTTCAATGTGTAACTTCAATGTGTAACTTCAATGTGAACCAGTGGCAGCTGCCATTTGCTCAGGTCCATTGAGGAAGCCACATTATTAGTAAGTAGCCAGGATTACGGGATGAACAACGTCATTCCACTGCTTCATTTCCTTCAACACTTGTTGGAAACGATGGCTGGTCAGGGCACTGGAGATGTTGCGCATAACATCTCAAGGCCGCATATGCCTTGTGGGGGCTGAACTGGAAGAGGAGGGGAGGGGCACAGTGGAGCGCAGTTTAGGATTTGCCAAATGGGTGGTTTTTCTAGTAATCTGACAGTAGAGGAGGAGCAGGAGCAGCCAGAGGAGCTAGAGGGTTATGAGGAAGGTGAGACAGAGGACCCAGATACACCTTAGCACTATGTAGTGGTGATAGAGGCTGGGAGTCCCTCCGAGTCACTTGCACAAATGGCACGATGCATGCTCATTGCTTGTGTAGTGACAGCCAAATTGTCAACATTAGGTAGCTGGATGACTTCGGGCTCTTGACCTTATAGGGTCCTTTTTTACACCCATTGTGAGGGAGAACAAACTGACCTACTACAGAGGCATCCTATGTTGTCAGTTGGCCGATGCCTATCAGCGCTACGTCCATCCTCTCACAGGTCTGACTTGGGGGCCCCCTGCGCTCACCTTCCACTGCCATGGCTGCTGGGGAGGGGTGGGGTGGTAGGAGCAGTACCAGCTCCTTCAGCAGAAGCCTGATTCTACACCCGCATAGTGAAGCAACTCATGAGCAGCAGGTAGACCTGGAGAAGGACCTAAACCAGCAGGTGGTGGCATACCTTAGCATGCCCATGCCAACACACCTTGAAGATCCGCTGGACTTCTGGGTAGCCAAACTCAATTTGTGGCTGCAACTAGCAGAGTTTTCCTTGGAAAAGCTGTCCTGCCCGGCCAAGAGTGCGCCATCAGAGCAGGTGTTTAGTGCGGCGGGGGCCATGGTCACCGAAAGGAGAACTCGTCTGTCTACGCAAAATGTGGAGAGGCTGACCTTTGTAAAGATGAACCAGGCATGGATCAGCCAGGATTTCCACCCAATAATGCCTGATGCATCAGAGTAGATGGTGCAACACCAACACTTCACAAATATGGATAGTGCCAAACAGATTTAAGGCGTTGCTCCCCAGTTACAAACATTCCTCCGCATCTGACCTTTTTTCACCCACCTTCGTCACTGGGTACTGGTATTGCCACCCACCACACCACTCTGTCACCTGGTCACTTTCAGGACTCCTGATTCTGCTGCTGCCACCTACAGGCTGTGCCATTCAGCCACTATATGGTCTCCTCATGCTGCCACAAACTTCAGGCTGTGCCATTCAGCAACTATATGGTCTCCTTATGCTTCAGCCACCTTGTCTAACAATTACATGAAGAACATTAGTTTAGTTTAGTGACAGGTACTCTCTAAACAAAGGAATGTATTGGTGACATGCATGAGACTGCATGAGTCCAGACCATAAGGCAGAAGAATAGAGCCTATGACAACTTTTGGGCTCAAGATACCAGGTACTAAGGTTGTCTCCCCATTGTCCAGTCTGACCAGGTGGTATTCAGGATGAGACATCATCATTTGATTTATTTAAGAATGTGTATTCAGACAGAACCAATCATGAAGTTGAAAACTTAACTTTAATTCTTACAAATAAAATGGTGGAAACTTAGCATCAGTGAGCTGGATAAGTATGCACAAAAAATACAGTTAGACAATTGTCTACTGTTAAATGACAATGTGAATTTAACAGTTGTCATGGCACTTCCCCTTGAACACCACTGGGTGGAAAGGAGAACATGCTTGTCTTTATAGGTGCCCCTGTGAGACTTGTCACATTTAGTATACATCTGTTCAATAATCATTCATAATAATTATATGAGAAGTTAGATTTAAATACTTTATATGTTCCAGTTTTTCCACAATTTTAATTGTAAGAATTTTTCTTGGCAATTAAGGTCACTTTTTCACGTTTGGCAAAAATGTTTTTTGATAATAACAGTAATAATATATCCAAGCTATTTATATCCAAATTTGCGAGCTAAGTGCCTCACTATCTCATAGTTTCACATTTGCATCTATTACACCATAGCTGTATAGATCTCCATGTTTTATCTGCATTTTCATGTTTCACCTATATCCTTGTGCTGGCAGTGTGCTGCTGCTGCATTCTTCTGTTGCAGTATATTTAGGCTAGTAGCGTGCACCTGGCCTGGTCCATATAATAGTTTGGTATCAACTAAAGTGCTGGCTGACTTATTCTTTGCCTATATATATATATATATATATATATATATATATATATATATATATATATATACAGCTCTTATTTTAGTTAATGTCCACAAACAGACTCATCACCTATATCTCCAGGATAGGGGATGAGTATCTGATTGGTGAATGTCTGACCATTGAAACCCCCACCGATCATGAGAACAGGGGCCCGATGTCCCCCCCTTGATTGAATGGAGTAGAGGTCTGACATTTGCATTAGTACCCCATTCATCTCTATGAGCCACATAAAGACAAATGAGCACAGCACACAACTATGTTTGTGCAACCCTGAACAGCAGTATGCATTTCTGTGAGGGGTGGAGGTCCCATTGGTCAGACCCCTATAATCAGATACTCCACCCTTATTCTACAGATAGCACACTATTCTGTTTATTGCGCCTCTTAATACATATATGGATATGAAGGCAAAGAGAATTCAGCATTTCCAAGACCAGTTCTGCAGGATGGGTGCCAGTGTCCCAGATCTGATCACGATTCATGAATATAGAAAAACAAAGGCGCAGAGGCCTTGATACTGGAGGAACATATTGATATAGTTGGGGTCACTGAGACATGGCTGGACTCCTCGCATGACTGGGCTGTCGATCTGCAGGGGTTTACATTGTTTCGCAAGGATAGAATGAACAGAAAAGGTGGTGGAGTCTGTCTGTATGTAAGAAGTGGTATGAAAGTCAGTGTAAACGATGCCATAGTGTGTGATGATTTTGAGGAGGTGGAATTACTGTGGGTAGAATTACAAAAGGAGGGAAATACTGAAAAAATAATATTTGGGGTAATCTACAGACCCCCTAATATCACTGAAGAGATAGAAGTTCGGCTTCATAAACAAATAGAGAGGGCCGCCCGGGCAGGTACAGTGGTAATAATGGGAGATTTTAACTATCCAGATATAGATTGGGGTCCGGGGTTGGCTAAAACTACAAAGGGGCGTCAATTCCTAAATTTATTGCAGGATAATTTTATAGGACAGTTTGTGGAGGACCCAACAAGAAGTGATGCCTTGTTGGATCTGATAATTTCCAACAACGCAGAGCTGGTTGGTAATGTAACTGTGCGGGAAAACCTTGGTAATAGCGACCACAATATAGTTACTTTTGACTTAAAATGTAGAAAACAAAGACAGGCGGGGAAGGCAAAAACATATAACTTTAAAAAGGCAAACTTCCCTGGGCTGAGGGCTGCACTACAGGACATAGACCGGGGGGAGGTGTTGTCAAATACTGATACCGAAGGTAAATGGGACATCTTTAAATCAACTCTAAATAACTATACAGCTAAATATATAACAAAGGGGAACAAATATAAACGATTAAAACTAAATCCTACATGGCTGACAAATGATGTTAAAAGAGCAATAAACAACAAAAAAAAATAGCCTTCAAAAAATACAAATCTGATGGGTCAGCGATAACATTTAAACAGTACAAAGAGCTTAATAAAATCTGTAAAAATGTAATAAAAACAGCAAAAATTCAAAACGAGAGACAGGTGGCCAAAGAAAGCAAAACTAATCCTAAATATTTTTTTAGATATATAAATGCAAAAAAAACAAGGACAGAGCATGTAGGACCCCTTAATAATGATAAAGGAGAGGTTGTCACAGGCGATCAAGAGAAAGCGGAGCTACTGAATGGGTTCTTTAGTTCTGTATACACTATGGAAAAAGGAGCTGACATTGGCCAGGTCAGTGCTGGCAACACATCATGTAATGTACTGAACTGGCTTAATGTAGAGATGGTACAAGGTAAGTTAAGTGATATAAATGTAAGCAAATCTCCAGGGCCAGATGGATTGCACCCAAGAGTTCTTAGAGAGGTAAGTTCAGTAATATCTGTACCCCTGTTCATGATATTTAGAGATTCTCTGGTGTCTGGTATTGTGCCAAGGGACTGGCGCAAGGCGAATGTGGTGCCAATCTTCAAAAAGGACTCTAGGTCTTCCCCAGGAAACTATAGACCGGTAAGTTTAACGTGCATTGTGGGTAAATTGTTTGAAGGACTTATAAGGGATTACATACAGGAATACATAGGGGATAATTGTATTATAAGTGATAGCCAGCATGGGTTTACTAAGGATAGAAGTTGTCAAACCAATCTAATTTGCTTTTATGAAGAGGTGAGTAGAAGCCTTGACAGAGGAATGGCTGTGGATATAGTGTTTCTGGATTTTGCTAAAGCATTTGATACTGTCCCTCATAGACGTCTGACAGGTAAGTTAAGGTCTTTGGGTTTGGAAATTTTAGTTTGTAACTGGATTGAACACTGGCTCATGGATCGTACCCAGAGAGTGGTGGTCAATGATTCGTACTCTGATTGGTCCCCGGTTATTAGTGGTGTACCCAAAGGTTCAGTACTGGGCCCGCTGTTGTTTAATTTATTTATCAATGATATAGAGGATGGTATTAACAGCTCTGTTTCTATCTTTGCAGATGACACCGATCTTTGTAGCACGGTACAGTCTATAGAGAATGTGCATAAGTTACAAGATGACTTGGATAGACTAAGTGTCTGGGCATCCACTTGGCAAATGAGGTTCAATGTGGATAAATGTAAAGTTATGCATCTGGGTACTAATAACCTGCATGCGTCGTATATCTTAGGGGGGATTAAACTGTCAGAGTCACTGGTAGAGAAGGATCTGGGTGTACTTGTAGATCACAGACTACAGAATAGCAAGCAATGTCAGGCTGCTGCTTCCAAAGCCGGCAGGATATTGTCATGTATCAAAAGAGGCATGGACTCAAGGGACAGGGACATAATACTCCCCCTTTATAAAGCATTAGTACGGCCTCACCTGAAATATGCTGTTCAGTTTTGGGCACCTGTCCATAAAAGGGACACTGCGGAGTTGGAAAGGGTGCTGAGACGCGCGACTAAACTAATATGGGGCATGGATCATCTTAGCTATGAGGAGCGATTAAAGGAGTTACAATTGTTTAGTCTTGAGAAGAGACGTTTAAGGGGGGATATGATAAACGTATATAAGTATATTAATGGCCCATACAAAAAATATGGAGAAAAACTGTTCCAGGTTAAACCCCCCCAAAGGACGAGGGGGCACTCCCTCCGTCTGGAGAAGAAAAAGTTTAGTCTCAAGGGGCGACACGCCTTCTTTACCGTGAGGACTGTGAATTTATGGAACGGTCTACCTCAGGAACTGGTCACAGCAGGAACAATTAACAGCTTTAAAACAGGATTAGATACATTCCTGGAACAAAATAACATTAATGCTTATGAAGAAATATAAAATCCCATCCCTTCCCCAATATCGCGCCACACCCCTACCCCTTAATTCCCTGGTTGAACTTGATGGACATATGTCTTTTTTCGACCGTACTAACTATGTAACTATGTAACTATGTAACTATGCAGCACTCAAAATAGAGAAAAAAAAATCAAGGTGTAATTTATTCAGCTCATGTGGCCGTGGCTGACCTGGGGTGCTGTGCCATTGTTTTTCTATGCACATACCTGGGGAGTTTTATCAAAACCTGTGTAGAGGAAGAGTGGTGCAGTTGCCCATAGCAACAAATCATATCACTTCTTTCATTTTTCACAGGTCTCTTTAAAAAGAAAAGAAGCAATCTGATTGGTTGCTATTGGCAACTGCACCACTCTTCCTCTACACAGGTTTTGATCTGTTCAGGAATATTTTCCTGATCAAATGTTAAATAATCTAAACATTTAGCATTGACATTTCTGTTAAATATATCTGTAAGAATAGTGTAGAAACATTTGATTCCATGTCATTAGAGCGCCATGGTAATGGGTCTGCCTTTAGGGGACAAATGAATGACACACATCCATGTAAACACTTGAAGTTGTTGTAAGCGTGATATTGCGCAGAATAAAAATGTAATCAGAGTTAAAAGTGGATAAATAATAACGTCTTGGTTTCCATCCTGCTGATTAGTTTCCAAATCAAAAAGATCAAAATGTCTTGATGAACGTGTGATGTTCATGCAAAAATTGCAAATTATGCCTTCCTTGAAGAAAGTTTCACTACCATGAATTTAAAACAGTATACTTTTTCCAACTTGTTTATTGGGATGAAAGTAACATGATCGTAGAGCTGTTATTTCATATTACAGATGCCAGTCTTATTCTTTATTTACTCGGAGTATTTGGTGATAAAATGGCAGCAACATGTTTTATGTACAGATTTCATGCAATAATTCAACACATTTCTGCAATAGTCGTCCTGCTTCATAAAGATAAGTTAAAGCTTTTGCTTGGTTCAAGGTTCATAATATATATTTTTTTTGTTTTGTTTTTGTTTTAGGCTAGGTTTCCACACAGGTGTTTTATTTTTTTTTTTCCTTCTGGTGTTTTTTGGAAACTGCCACTGCTGTTTTTAAGCCAAAGTGATTAATATATTAAAAAGGAATGAGAAATATAAAGGAAGGATTTATACTTTTCCTTTCTAATGGATCCACTTCTAACTTTGGCTCAAAAACTGTGGTTGCAGTTTTCCAAAAAACGCCAGAAAAAAACCTGTTTGGAAACCTAACCTAAAAGGAGATAAATCATGCATCCAAAGGATAGGGGATACGTTTTAGATCGCTGGGGGTCCAACCGCTAGGAACCCCCTGCGATCACCTGCATTGGTCCCCTGCTCTCCCTGGGAACAGGGCATGCCATTCCTCACACGAAGTGGTGACTGACACACCCCCAGCATACATATCTATGGGAGAGCCATTCGGCTATCTCCCCCTCTCCCATAGAGCTATATGGAGGGGCCATGTTGGCCACACCGGGGTTGTGACACTCTATTCCTGGGGAGAGCAGGGACCCCTGCAGGAGATCACAGGGGGTCCCTCTGGTTGAATTCCCTGCAATCTAAAACGTATTCCTTATCCTGTGGATAGGGAGTAAGTTATTTTTTTTGCATGATACTTCTTTAAACTAGAATACATTTATTCACACTAGATTGCAAAGAGTGTAACACCAGACTTAGTAAATCACCCCCAATTGTGTATTTTTAGATGTCAAATAGATTGTGCAATTTTGGTCCTATGGAATACATTTTTACCATGTTTGAGTTAAGTGTGTGACTGTAGCAGAAGTCTTTGCTAAATATATATATATATATATATATATGTATATATATATATATATATATATATAAACTGGAATTTCAGTGCTCTGAAGCATTGTTTTGTCAGCTGTGACAATCACATGGCACAAGCGCAAGTTAAAGGGGTACTCCGGTGGAAAACTTTTTTTTTTTTTTTTTTATTTAAATCAACTGGTGCCAGAAAGTTAAACAGATTTGCAAATTACTTCTATTAAAAATTATTAATCCTTCCAGTACTTATTAGCAGCTAAATACTACAGAGCAATTTTTTTTTATTTTGGGATTTAGTTTCTGTCACGACCAAAGTGCTCTCTGCTGACACCTCTGTCCAATTTAGGAACTGTCAAGAGCAGGATAGGTGACAGAAAATAAATCCAAAAAAGAAAATAATTTCCTCTGGAGCATACAGCAGCTGATAAGTACTTGAAGGATTAAGATTTTTTAATAGAAGTAAATCACAAATCTGTTTAACTTTCTGGTATCAGTTGATTTAAAAAAAAAAGTTTTAAGTATTGTGTTATTTCTATGCACACAAATTTCCAAGTATTTTATCTATTTAATTTTATTTTTGTACAACATTTCAGACATTTATGTCTGTGACATAGGCAGAGCCCAATAATTAACATATTGGTTAGCAATTGTATCATAGCATCCAAATAGTAATTTACATTAGACATAATTTTTCTTGCCATTCAACTGTAGCAAGCAATAATTTGTCCATAAGTCTGTTACTTTACCAGCATGTTTGCTGGCTGTGGATGCCAAGAAGGTTAATGGTTCTGCCGGATGAAATGGATAATAAAAATGTACTTGCTCCCCATATGCTTATACATTTTTCAGACAATTCCCATAAAGGTCCTGAGATACTTTTTCAAGGCAATCCAAAGAGAGTTAGCTAGAATTATTTGGGAGAGTGGTAAGTAAAGAATTACAATCAAATCCTTGATAAAGAAGAAAGAGCTGGGGGGGGGGGGGGGGGTAGGACTGCTGGACCTGTGGGTCTGTCAGGAAGCTGCAGTCATTTCAACAATGCTAGATTGGTCCCGGCAGGAAGACCCGACAAGATGTCAGTGATGACATCCTCCACATCAATCAGCTTAGAAGCACTCCCGTGGTTGACCAAAAGGGATAGAAAGTCTCAACCCAAGATGCGTTTTTTATTATTTAAATATTTTATTTGTTAAATCCAGATACAACATATAAATAATACATCTTAGAACCTCCCCTCCGAACCCAAGCACATCCCCACATACATTTTACCAACAGATACAAGGAGTCAGGAGGATAGGAGCACATATTCCCTCAAATCAAATGTAACTATTGTAAATGTTACATTAATAGTTAATCTATTTCAATTTTATTATTCTTATTCTACCCTTGCGTCACTCACGATCCTTCTTTCTAACAAAAAACCTCCTCTCCTACAGTCCTCCCCAACTCTTTACATGCTTAATGCGTAATTGCAAAAAGAAAAGAAAAAAATATATATTTTTCCTTTCCCCTCTAACCCCTTCTCCCCTATTTGATAGAGTCCTCGAGTTTTTTTTTTTTTTTTTTACTGCATTATACTGTTCTAAACTACTTGGTGACTGAGGAGACATCCATTTTCTAATCAACTTCAATCGGGCAAAGAAAAGCCATCTCATACATCTTGTTTTAACTCTTTTTTTTTTTACTTTCATTCCTAAGCCATCGCCCAGGATTGCCAATATTGGGGAAAATTCCATCTCCACCCCTATTATTTCTTGTATCTTTTCATATACTTCTTGCCAATAATCAAATATTGCTGGGCCTTCCCATAAAATGTGGAAATGTCCCGCTTGCTCCATCCCACATTTGTTACATTTACTATTTTTGATATTCCCTATTTCCCCCCCCCAAAAAAATAAAAATAATATATATATATATATATATATATATATATATATATATATATATATATATATAAATATATATATATAGTAAAAAGAAACGGGTAGCACTACGGTGTGCAGGATGGTGCTCGCTGGTTGACTCGGTCCCAAGTCCCAGGTAAATATCAAATGAAGGCAGCGGCACTCGCGAAATACAGGTGAATAATGTGTGGCTTTATTCACAAAGCATCAGGAAATAGCGACGTTTCAGCCTTCTCACAAGGCCTTTGTCAAGCCTTGTGAGAAGGCTTGACAAAGGCCTTGGCTTGACAAAGGCCTTGTGAGAAGGCTGAAACGTCGCTATTTCCTGATGCTTTGTGAATAAAGCCACACATTATTCACCTGTATTTCGCGAGTGCCGCTGCCTTCATTTGATATATATATATATATATATATATATATATATATATATATATATATATCATATGTTTTTTATTTTTTCTTCTCCACTACATTTTTCAGCACCTCTGAGTCTAATTCATAAACAACTCCTGCCTTTACCTATAGATTCACAGAATGGCTTTTTCAGACCAATGTACTTCAATCCCCATCTTTTAAATCTCACTTTTTCTTCAAATCTTGCCATTCCATAAATCTACCCCTCCTCCATACATCCTTAAAGGGGTACTACGGCCCTAAGATTTCTGTTCGCTGGGGCCTGCTGCTGGGGACCCCCGCAATCTCTCATGGCAGCTGCACAGTTCGCCCCGTGTCTAAAGGGTCACGACTACTGGGCCAGAGTTTAGTGATGTCATAACTCCACCCCCTTGTAACATCACACCCAGCCCCCTCAATGCAAGTCTATGGGAGGGGGCATGATGGCCATCACGCCCCCTCCCATAGACTTGCAATGAGGGGGTGAGGCATGACAGTACGAGGGGGTGGAGCCATGACATTACGATACTCCGTCCCCTGCACCGGCCATCATCAGTCACAAAGCAATCCTCGCTCTGTGTAACTGAAAAATGGGGGTGCTGCAGGAGAGAATCCAGGAGTCCCCAGCGGCAGGATCCCCGCGATCTAACATCTTATCCCCTATCCTTTTGATGGGGGATAAGATGATTAGCGCCGGAGAAAGATATTTAGCGCCCCTTTATCCCTATTGCAACCCAACTTTTGGAACGTTCCCAGCTTATCTATTTTAATCACTTCCTTTAAGTTTAAGTTGTCCCACAGTGGTGATATCTCCATTCTCCCTTTTATATCCATCTCTTCTCTAAAGACTCTCCAAGTTTTAACCAAGTTTTACACCATTACATTTTTTTCCATTTTCCTTCCATCTAATTGCCCTGATTCCAGCAGCTGGAACATGTCTTCAAATCCCCCATCACTGTTGGACAATAGATACCCAAAGAAAGCAAACTTTCTCCATTCACTCAAAAAGTACATTTGGTCTGCCAAGAAGTATCTGCCAACATCAGGGAATTCTATTCCACCATTTTTCCTAGATTGACAAAAGTAATTTAATTTTATTTGTATTGTTTTTCTTCCCCATATCAATGCATTGAAAATTACTATAATTTTTTTTTAAATTACTTCTTTTCATACCAGATTGGTGCCGATCCAAACACATACATTATTTTTGGAAGCATAACTGATTTAATCAGTGTCACTTTATCTGCTTTTGCTTATCTTGATAAGACACGCTTTACAGGTTTGGGACAGATGGGTGGATAAGTTTGCAATAACACAAAGGCCTGACCCCAATATTTCATAATCCAGCATTTGAGCCTGGACTAAAAGATCCAGCTTACTTGCAAAAGATGGAAATTGAAAGGAGAAGAATCCGGGATTTATTAACTAATGAGGAACCAATAGATTTGAATAACTGGACAAAAGTATTCCCTCAAAAACTTCTTATGCACAGATTACATCTTTCCTATCCTCAATCGTTAAGACTAAAAATATTCACCCTCCTTCAGACACAGATAAATAGTTTTTTGAGGTGGAGAAATGCTCTAAGCCCTTATAAAAAGTATACCAAATATTGCTCTCGGCATGTAATCATGGCAGGGCAACCTTTTTTCAAAAATGGGAGATAGATCTGGGGTTGCATTTGAATGAGGAAGATGTGGAGAGGATTTGCACATTGTCGCACACAATGTCTGGTTCCGCTAGTGCGAAGGAAAAAAACTATGGGGGAGATTTATCAAAGCATTTAGTAGATTTTTTTGCTTAAAATTTTCACAAAAGAGTCGCAAGTGCGACTACTCTCTTTTTTTCTGCAACTTTTTGATTGTGCAGTGTCCTAAGCAAAAAAAAAAAATCTTGCTTACCAAAGCAAAAAGTGGTTTTTGACTTGCAGTGGTCAGAGATTTATCAAGTGTGAAAGTTGCAAAAAAGTCGCATGGCATGAAAAAACCTACTAAATTTACTCCAGCTCAGAAGTGGAGCAGAAAAAGCTCCTACCAAAGCAAAAAAATAAATAAAAAAATGCTTATGTGAAAGAAATTTATCAACAGGCTGAAACCAATTGATAAATACGTTGCACATAAACAAAAAAATTGTAAGAAAAAATAACTAAAAAAAGGAATACATAAGCAAACATTGATAAATGTCCCCCTATGAAATTATCTCCAGGTAGTATAAATGTCCTGCATTACTTCATGGTATTTTTCCAGAGCTGACCGTCCGCTCTTGGAGGTGCAAGACGGAGGAGGGTACCCTCCTCCATACATGGTTGAACTGCCCAAAGATCCGTGTAATCTGGGATAAAGTCTTTGGGGGAGATTTATCAAAACCTGTGCAGAGAAAGAGTGGTGCAGTTGCCCATAGGAACCAATCAGATCGCTTCTTTCATTTTTCACAGACCTCTTTAAAAATGAAAGAAGAAATCTGATTGGTTGCTATGGACAACTGCACTAATCTTCCTCTGCAAAGGTTTTGATAAATCTCTCCCTTTGAGATTTACTCTGTATTTCTGTGCGAAAGGGTGGAAAACACCCCTAAAGTTACTCTATTGATTCCAGGCTCCATAGGACTTTATAAGAGGGGGACCCTGAGATTTTGCCTAGCGGCAGCTAGATTAGTGATTCCAAGACATTGGTGCAGTGAAGTGATCCCATCACTGAGCGAATAGTTTTCTGAGATATCCCAAAATGCCAGAATGGATGGTGGGGGAATATAACCATTTGAAGTTATATGATCAGACTTGGAGTAAGTGGCTGGCCTTCAAGGGAGGACCAGAGTTCCCTCCCCTGCTGTTTTGTAAGGATCTAGAAGAGAAGGTGGAGGGTTTGCCATGTACTGGGGCCCTCTTTTCCCCCTTTTTATTTCTTCTTTTGACAGGTAGGGGGTGGGATTGGGTTCCACTGTGTGAGGATAGCTCCAACCTGGGACAAGAGTCAGTCCTTAATTAGAAAAGGGAAACAAAAAAGGAAAAAATGTTTCTGTTTCTTTTTACATCCTACTAGGTTATATATATATATATATATATATATATATATATATATATATGCCTCCCATGCCCAGCCAAACATCATATAGAACGGCCCGGCTTTCTACATTAACATTAACACACTGCCCGCAACAAACATTCTTCTCATCCATTTGCATAAGCTCCATTCCTATTTGGTATAACCTATCAGCTCTAGCTCACCCGATAAGCCTACGTTCACGATCTGGTTGTTTACATTTGTAGCACGTCGGCTGCACGTCACCAGCCTCGCTACCAATTACAGTAGTGTCCATTCATAACTTGAAAGCGCATCGCCCGGATGTTTACCTTTTGTGACAGGGTAACGCGCTTGCTTGCGAAACACCGGCCTCACTCAAGCAGCGCTGACAGCACTGATAAACAGCGCGGGTTCCCCCGAATTCGGGTACTCCAGCGCTGCAAAATACAACAGGCTCTCCCATTTTAAGTAGGAACGATGTGAATTAAAAGTATATTTTACTTATATCTTAAATAATCTTAACCCTTTAAGGACCGGGGGTTTTTCCGTTTTTGCATTTTCGTTTTTTGCTCCTTGCCTTTAAAAATTCATAACTCTTTCAATTTTGCACCTAAAAATCCATATGATTGCTTATTTTTTTGCGCCACCAATTCTACTTTGTAATTACATCAGCCATTTTGCCCCAAAATCTACGGTAAAATGGAAAAAAAATCATTGTCCGACAAAATTGAAAAAAACACGCTGTTTTGTAATTTTGGGGGCTTCCGATTCTACGTAGTACATTTTTTGGTAAAAATGACACCTTATCTTTATTCTGTAGGTCCATACAATTAAAATGATACCCTACTTATATAGGTTTGATTTTGTCTTACTTCTGGAAAAAATCATAACTACATGCAGGAAAATTAATGTGTTTAAAATTGTCATCTTCTGACCCCTATAACTTTTTTATTTTTCCGTGTATGGGGCGGTTTGAGGGCTCATTTTTTGCGTCGTGATCTGAAGTTTTAACGGTACCATTTTTGCATTGATAGGACTTATTGATCGCTTTTTATTAATTTTTAAATGATATAAAAAGTTACCTAAAATTTACTATTTTGGACTTTGGAATTTTTTTGCGCGTACGCCATTGACCGAGCGGTTTAATTAACAATATATTTTTATAAATCGGACATTTCCGCACTCGGTGATACCATATATGTTTATTTTTATTTTTATTTACACTGTGTTTTTTTTTATGGGAAAAGGGGGGTGATTCAAACTTTTAATAGGGGAGGGGTCCCATAGGGACCTATAACACTGCACACACTGATCTTTATCATTGATCACTGGTTTCTCATAGGAAACCAGTGATCAATGATTCTGCTGCTTGACTGCTCATGCCTTGATCTCAAGTCATTCAGCGATCGGACAGCGAGGAGGCAGGTAGGGGCCCTCCCGCTGTCCTGTAAGCTGTTCGGGATGCCGCGATTTCGCCATGCCGTGCCCACCGTGATATGATGTTATATCATGGGAGCAGGACCAAGGACGTACCTGTACGTCCTTGGTCCTTAAGGGGTTAAATTAGAAACTTTGAAAATGTTATGTTTGGACAGGGATGACGTCACCATGTAACCTGTGACCCGGTAGGAGTTACCTGTCTAGTGTATTTAAATGTTGCTTTTTTGATGTATGTTATGCCTGAGGAAGAGTCCAGCATAGGACTTGAAACTTTATGTTGCAATAAAGGAACCTTGATTTTACCTAAACCTGACTCCTGACACCATCCATTGTGAGGACCAGCGCCTGGACTATATTCTTAGTTTTACGGCATCCATATGCCAAAATTTTGCCAGTCCTCAATTAGAGACCTTGCTTCTGCACAGGAGGAGATGATATGATAATTCGTAAATTTGTCATGTTGTGGGTATGTGGTTCTCTCTGTGTTTTTGTTTCTCAGAACTCAGTGTATCCCCATAGGGTGTTTTAATTCCTTAAAATAAATATATATATATATATATATATATATATATATATATATATATTTTTTTTTTTTTATTATTATTTTTTTTTTTGGGGGGATCTCCCGATACCATTTGTTAAGACCAAGTACGAGTACCGATACTTTACTTCTAGTACTCGCCGATACCAATTACGAGTGCTTTTCTTTTAAAGGGAATTTGACAACAGGGTGACCCGGTTTCTGGCACGGCTTACCGTGCTGATATGTGGTTCCTTGTCGTGTGTAATGGAGGCGGCTGCTAAAGTATGAGCCAAGATTTCTCTCTTCTCCATTGGGCAGAACAGGAAATTTGCATTTGCAGCGAGATCGATGTCTTCGGAGCGATTGCGCTGATGTTCACATGGTGAGCAGCAGTAGAACCAGGGTCACCTGCACTATCTACCTATAAATTTAAGTTACTGCAGGTGACTCTGCTGCAAGATTTCCTTTAATATTAGGTATCCCCTTGCAGACATTAGTAGCAGCGCCCCTGTAGAGCGCAGCCCCCCCCTTGTAGATGGAAGACCTCCCTTTAGACAGCAGGGCCTTCCCCTTTAGACATTAGTAGCAGGCCCCTTGAAGACTGCAGCCCCAACCCTTGTAGACAGCTCACCTGCGGCTGTCCTCTGACGGGTGCTGCCGCTCCGCTGCCCCGTTCTTCCATCCCCATCATGGTGCTCTATGGAGGAGCATGTCACTCTGCTTCCTCCGTAGCCTTATGCTATGGAGTGGAGGAGGTGGAGTGACATGTGTCTCATGCTTTTCCATGGAACGCCATGATGCGGATGGGAGAACGGGGCAGCAGAGCGGCAGCAGGTATAGGATTTGGTATCGGGGACATTGAACGAGTCCCTGATACCATGGAAATGGCAAGTATCAGCCCCGATACCGATACAAGTATCGGTATCGGGTCATCCCTAATATATATATATATATATATATATATATACAGAAGTATGTCCCTTTTAGGAAGACTAGATCACAGCCTTTACCCTGTCAAGAGTTTACCAGATGTCTTTCATTGGATCATTACCAGGTGTCCTTCCTTGGATTACTACTGCATACAGTGGAAAGTCCATGAACTGCTATCTTGTAGATGCTCACACCCAGTAGTCTAGCCTTCAAAATTTGTCCCGTATTAAAATCATACAGATCATTATACTTAGGTTTTCAGCTGCTAACACATCAACTTATCTGTCACACATAAAAAGGCTGCATGTGTATTAAAGGGGTACTCTGGTGAAATAACAATTTTTTTAATCAACTGTGTAATATGTGTAAAATTCTTCTATTTAAAAATCGTAATCCTTCCAGCTGCTGTATTCTCCACAAGTTCTTTTCTTTTTGAATTTCTTTTCTTTTTTAATTTATTTTCTGTCTGACCACAGTGCTCTCTGCTGACACCTCTGTCCGTGTCAGGAACTGTTCAGAGAAGGATAGGTTTGCCGTGGGGATTTGCTTGTCAGTTCCTGACATGGACAACAGTGTCAGAAGAGAGCTCTGTAGACACACAGAAAAAAAATTCCTTTGGAGCATAAAGCAGCTGATAAGTACTTGAAGGATTAAGATTTTTAAATAGAAGTAATTTACAAATCTGTTTAACTTTCTGGAACCAGTTGATTTAGAAAAAAAAAATTCCACTGGAGTACCCCTTTAACCCCTTAAAGACCAAGCCTATTTTGACCTTAAGGACCAGGCCAATTATATTTTTGCGTTTTCTTTTTTTCCTCCTCACCTTCTAAAATCCATAACTCTTTTGTATTTCCATTTACAGACCCATATAAGGGCTTGTTTTTGGCGAGACCAATTGTACTTTGTAATGAAACCTCTCATTTTACCCAAAAAATTTTCACGAACCCAAAGAATAATTTTTTTAGGGAGGAAATTTAAATGTAAACCATAATTTTGCACACTTTCGAGGGTTTCGTTTTCACACTGTACACTTTGCACAGAATGACATGTGTTATTTATTCTGTGGGTCAATATGATTAAAATAATATCCATAGCTAGATACTTTTCAATTTTTGTACCACTTAATAAAATCCCAAACTTTTTGGACAAAAACACCCAAAGTCATATAAAATCGCCCTATTTTGACCACCTATAACTTTTTCATTTTTCTGTATATGGGGTGGTATGAGGGCTTCTTTTTGAGCCATCATGTATACTTTTTATTGATACCATATTTGCATATATAAAACTTTTAGATCACTTTTTATTATTTTTTATGAATAAAAAGTGACAAAAAAGCAGCTTTTAAATTTTTTGGACTTCTTTAATTAACATTATATTTTGATAGTTTGGACATTTACGCACCCGGCGATATCAAATACGTTTATAAAAAAAAATTGTTAACGCTTTTTGGGGGTAAAATGGGAAAAAGGGCCAACTTTCGTTTTTATTGGGGAAGGGATATTTCACTTTTTTTTACTTTTTATTTTAACATTTTTCAACTTCTTTTTTTACACTTTTTATAGGGGACTATCGATAGCAATCAGTTGATTGCTAATACTGTTCAGTGCTATGCATAGGGCATGGCACTGACCAGTATTATCGATGATGATCTGCTCTGGTCTGCTCGATCTCAGACCAGAGCAGAAGACGCCAGGAGACGGCTGGAAGCAGGTGAGGGGACATCTGGCAGCCATTACAGATGATCAGATCCCCGCAGCAGCGCTGCGGGCGATCCTATCGTCTATTTTACCGTGCGCATTGCCGCATATGCCGTGATGTCAGTGTGGTAGCCCTTGGGGGGTGTTGGTAGTGGGGGTATTGTTTCGATAAATGAGGGGTTAATGTTAACCCTATAGATCGTGACGCCAGGCTGAGGGCTACTATGCTGAGGTAATTCTCTGGCCTATCGCCGCTCTTCCCAGTAACGATAGGTGCATGTAAGAAAATGACTGAAGATCTACAAAGTAGTTGAACTTTAACTTGAAGAACTTTACTTAGATGCTTGCGGTACATCCAATGAACAATAACAGTCTCAGGCAAACAGTCTCTATATATCTCAATGACTGACAATTGTTGCGGACCTTGAATGAAATTAAAGTCTCTGAATTTAGGGTAATTATTGCAGATTCGTCCGGATATAGGGGATAGATAAGGTCCGGTGATCTTGCAGAGTGCTTAGTGATTGATACACTCGCGATCCTGAATATATCAGCCGTTGCCGCAAGGCTCAGGCCTAACTCACTGCGATAGACAGCTGCGCAGATCCTGCTCGTTTGACAGCCCGGGAACAAGACAAGAGAACAATGGCCGCCGCTCACTTATATGAGCAGGGGTGGGGTGAATCTGATTGGTCCGAACATCCGTCAATCACTGTTACACAGTGTGATTGGATTGACAACGTCACAGGGACCTCCAAAGGTCCTGAAGCAGAAATACCATAGAGTTCACCTGACCACGTGACCCGCAGGTCCTGCTACGCTATAGACAGGTAATTAACTATTTATAGACATTGATATCATATTTACATGCTTCCTAAATAAACTATTAGCGCAATAACTATCTGGATGAGAGGTGACCAGGGGTGAACTAGACAATGGGGACCCCAACATCCTAGGGACTCTGGCTAAGGGGACCCACACACGCAGGTACCGGATAGGATACGGTACCAGGACACCACATCAGCCATTACCGGCAGGTCCCCGGCTGCTGATAGCAACTGGGACCTGTAGAGTATGATGCGAGCACCGCTCCAATGCTCGCGTTCATACACAGGACGTAAATGGTGCGCTAAGTACTGCTGTACCAGGACATACATTTACATCCATGGTTGTTAAGGACCAAGCCCATTTTGACCTTAAGGACCAATTTTATTTTTGCATTTTCGTTTTTCCTATAAAAATTGTATATTTTCATCCACAGACTGGTATGAGGGCTTGTTTTTTATGTGACCAGCTGTCCTTCATAATGACATCACTCATTTTATCATAAAATGTATGGCACAGCATAAAAAAATACTATTTGTGTGGGGAAATTAAAAAGAAAACTGCAATTTAGCAAATTTTGGAAGGTTTTGTTTTCACGCCGTATAATTTACGGTAAAAATGACATGTGTTCTTTATTGTGTGGGTCAATACAATTAAAATGATACCCATGATTACATACTTTTCTATTACTGTTGCGCTTAAAAAAATAGCAGACTTTTTAACCAAATTAGTATATTTAAAATCCCTCTATTTTGATGATCTATAACTTTTTCATTTTTCATATAAGCAGTGGTATGAGGGCTAATTTTTTGTACCGTGATCTGTACTTTTTATTGATTCCACATTTGTGTATATAAAACTTTTATACATTTTTTTTTATAAAAAAAATGTTTTAATAAAATATGACAAAAAAGCTGAAAGTTTGCACTTTCTTTTTACATTCACGCCATTCACAGTACGGGATCAATAACAATATATCTTAATAGTTCTAACATTTGCGCATGCGGCGATACCAAATATGTTTCTTATTATTATTTTATTTTTTTTTACATTTTATGGGGGTAAAATGAGAAAAAGGACATTTTACATTTTTATTGGGGAGGGGATTTTCCGAATTTTTTAAATATTTTTTTTACTTTTATTTTAAAAAAAGGGGACTATTTATAGCAATCCTTTGAGTGCTAATACTGTTCAGTGCTATGCATAGGGCATAGCACTTATCAGTGTGATCAGTCGTCTTTTGCTCTGGTCTGCTTGATCTCACACCAGAGCAGAAGATCCGTGGAAGGCAGTGGAGGCAGTTGAGGAGACCTCCATGCGCCGTCGGATCCACGTGGCAGCGCTGCGGGCAATCCGATCATCCATATTTCTGACAGCATTCCCGCAGATGCCGTGATCTGTATTGATCACAGCATAGGAGAGGTTAATGGCAGACATCCGCACAATCACGGATGTCGGCCATTACCGGCGGGTCCCTGCCTGCGATCAGCAGCCAGGATCATGCGCGCATGACTCACAAGCTTTTGTCCTCACATTCCATCCTTAAATCCTGACCCCATATCCCGACCCAAAATCCCCTCCTAATAATCCAACCTCATATCCTGTCCTCATATTTTGTTCTCATATCTCGACCCCATATCCCGTCCTCATATCCTGTCCTCATATCCCATCCATATATCCTGTCCTCATATCCTGTTCCTATATCCCGTCCCTATATCCCATCCCCAGATCCCATTCCCATATCCTGTCCCCATATCTCAACCTCATATCCCGTCATCATATCCTGATCTCATATCCCGTCCTCATATCTTGATCTCATATCCCGTACTCATATCCTGTCCCTATATCCCGACCTCATATCCCATCCCCATATCCCATTCCCATATCCCACCCCATATCCCAACCTCATATCCAATCCTCATATCCCGACCTCATATCCTGACCTCATATTCCGACCTCATATCCCGACCTCATATCCCGTCCTCATATCCCATCCCTATATCCTGTCCCTATATCCCGACCTCATATCCCAACCTCATATCCCATCCCCATATTCCATTCCCATATCCCATCCCCATATCCCAACCTCAAATCCCGTCCCCAAATCGCCATATCCCAACCTCAAATCCCGTTCTCATATCCCATCCTCAAATCCTGTCCCCATAGCTAATCCTCATTTCTAATCCTCATATTCTGACCTCATATCCCATCCTCATATCCCATTCCTATATCCTGTCCTCATATTCTGACCTCATATCCTGCCCTCATATCCTGTCCCTATATCCCGACCTCATATCCCATCCCCATATCCCATTCTCATATCCCACCCCATATCCCATCATCATTTCCCATCCTCATATCCCGACCTCATATTCCGTCCTCATATCCCATCCCAATATCCTGTCCCTATATCCTGACCACATATCCCATCCCCATATTCCATTCCCATATCCCATCCCCATATCCCAACCTCAAATCCCGTCCTCATATCCTGCCCTCATATCCTGTCCCCATAGCTAATTCTCATTTCTAATCCTCATATCCCATCCTCATATCCCATCCTCATATCCCGACCTCATATCTTGTCCTCCTATCTTGTACCCATATCCTGTCCTCATATCTAATCCTCATATACCGTCCTCAGGTGGGGCCGCGTTGTTGTAAAGATATTGTAAGCTGAAAATAAAAGGGGTGTGGCTTAAAAGGTGGGCATGTCTTTGTGAGATGGGACATGGCATGTTGGGAGAGTGTTGCTTACCAGCCAGATTGACACATTCACCTGGAGAAGCTTGTGGAGTAAGGCACCAGAAGTCCTACATACTTGAATGGGACTTGAAACAAAAACCCCATACTTCACATATGGGGCCGGTTAGGGGTTAATTTAACTATAATAGTTTTTTATTTGACATATAAGTAACATGTGACCAAGTATTATCAAAATATCTCCAGCTGTTTGGAAGTTATGAAGTAACATATTTTTTTTCCCATAGACTTGTATGGGACTTTAAATAATAAACCCTGACTATCGCAAATGGGGGTGGGTAAAGGTTACATTACCTGTCCTTTGTTGGTTGTTAACATATAAGTAACATGTGTGACAAGTTTCATGTAAATATATTTAGCGGTTTGAAAGTGATGCTGGAACATACACACACACATGCACACATTGAGTTTTATATATATATATATATATATATATATATATATATATATACAGTAAATGAAACCCCACACACAATACATATCATGTCTAACTATTATTCTTGTCTTCCGCAGCTCAATGCTACTCAACAAGTCAATGGCTGACTGACAATTCACTTCACTACTGGATCTTTGTGTAGTGGAAAGGGGGCTTGGAGAGTTTGGTCATAATGTAAACTACCTATCTGATATCAATGTTCATGCACTTTATAGGGACAGTGCCCAAAATGTACTGACCAATTTTTTGTGTGTATAACACTGTTACACAGGTTGTGCACTGACTACATTACATTATAGCAGAGGGTCAATTCTTCAATGTCGTCACATTAACAGATAGAATAAAAAGATAGAATAAAATATTCACAAAAATGTAAAGGGTGCACTCAATTATGTAAGATTTTTGTTACATTTTCTGAGTTACCCAGCATCAGAGATCACATGATTGCCAGGATGGAAAGCAGGAAACGATATTGCTTCGTGCTGAGCCGTATACACAGCGCTTGTTGAGTGCTGTATATACAGTAGAGAGCCCGAATGCAGATGAAAGCCAGCTTGACAAATCTCTGCAAAGACATTCAGGTAGTTCTTGCAGGGTTAAAGTTAATGGGCGATGGGCAAGTGTTATTTCCAATTTTGTAATAAGTGAATTAATATGAGCTAAGCTTCATCTGTGTATACTTTATAATTAATAAACACGATTGCTTCATGGATTTATAGTACAATATAATGAAAACCATTGTCTAAAGGTAAAAATAATTTATGTAGCAGTGAAATATTACACATAAAACACATAAAAATACACATAAAAATATCTTTAAAACTCTTGAATAAAATCTACACAACAGTCTGGCTAAAGAATAACTTTTTAATTAAATTTTTTTTCCCAATTTTTATTAATTTCTCTCCATTGCCTACAAGAAACAGAAGACTGTATATTAGCACAATCCATCTTACAGGTAAACAAAGAGACATCAGTTGTGTGTTTTGTGAGATAAGGAATGCCCTAGTGGTCTAAAACTCTCTCATTAAACAAAAGCACATTCTCTGAAGAATGTTTTGAGTTAATAAATAAAGACAGATTTTCCCCATTGAAACATCTTCAAAAAAGCAGAGGAGAACCTGTTTGTTGTGATCTGATTGCCATATATATGTAGCATTTGATTAGTATGTGAAACTGAATGTGCTAGTTTTATCACACTAACCATATGTCTCTCACAAATATATGCTGCATACTTAAAGCGTATTCTGTTGTTTGAGTAAGGTATCTAAATAGATATGGAATTTAACCCTTTTGCTGTTAGAAGTTTCTGGTCATTCTGGGCCTTTAAGAGCTAGGACAATATTACTCTTTTGATGTGCAAAAACAAACACTCAAAACAAATAAATAAACCAGCAAGAGACATAAAAAAAAAAAAATCATAGCAAAACTAATATCTGTATATTTTCCTTGGTACCTTTGCTGACCCAAGAACCTTAAGATCTTTACTGTCATTAAAAAAAAAAAATCAGACATTTCAAAAGTTGTTCAATTTTTTAGCTGGGGCAATGTGCACCCCTCGCCGCCCGGTCAAGAGATCTGTCCAATTCTCTGCATAGAAGTCTATGATTATTGCTATATCTGGTTATTATACTATTTTGCACATATTTTTATTGTTGCTATATTCTATCTAGTAAATTTTTTCTTAGTTTTGTGAATTTTTACCACTATTTATTAATATTCCTGTATTTCTAATCTGGCATTTATTATGTATTTCTTACTCCTATGTTCCTGTCACTGGTATTACAGTCAGGTTTATTTTATTATTCCATCGGTCCACACTTGTCCTTACTTGCACCTTAATATCTTAATATATTTTTACTATTTATTGGCTGTAAAATGCACATTAAAGTTTCCAAAAAAAGCATTTTGGCCAATGTGCTGTGCATTGTTCTCTTTTTAAATGCCTAATTTTTTTAAATTTAAAACTTTGTTTTTGTTAAGTAAAGTAACAGTACATCACAGACTCGCAGGTCCCGAAAAATACATAGCGCATAAAATACATAAGAGGCACTAAAGTAACAATCAGTAACAAAGGAAAAATAAGTAGGTGACCAAGTATAAAGCTTGTCCAAAATCATAAAGAAACAACACAGATACAGGTACGGTCATTGGTAAGTATATAATAAGTAACATTCTCCATAATTTAAGGAGTCACGTCTGTAGAGCTTTCCATAAAGACTCCCAAGTCCGGTGCTTGAGTACGTTATTACAGGAAGACCCTAACCGATCTAGAATTATGTTTTCCATGGTGCATGTGTGCCTATGTTTGTTCATGAGTTCAGCTATAGAAGCAACATATTGGGACTTCCAGTTTCTTGCTATTGATATTCTAGCAATGGATAAAAGGTGAAAAGCTATTAGTAAGCTAGGAAAGGATAATTAATCCAAGTAAAAAGATAATAAGGCAACCCCGAGGCCTCAGGGGAAAGGCTCAGATATCAGCCTCATCAGTAAAGCATGAACATCAATCCAAAAGCTTCCCAACAACGGGCATGACCACCAGAGCTAAGTAAGCTTTGGAAATTTCTCCTTTGTCAGAGACTGTTTTGAGAAAGTAGGAGTTGTATGCAACATGAGGTACAGAGGAGTCCCATTTGAGACTTTTTTGCGTACTATTCTGCGCAGGTCGGCCATTTCGCCAAATGATAAGGTTATTGTTATGGGTGACTTTAATATTCCCATATGGCCTTCTGTAGACTACTCCTCCACGAAATGAACTGCCGAACCTTCTCCCATGTTTCAAGTAATCCATCAGAATAGTATTTTTGATGCGTGGAGAATTATGCACCCAACGGCAACTGCTTTTACTTTCTTCCAGGTAATTGTTTCAGCCTAAATGAGTCTTCATCCCATAAATGTGTCTCCTGGAGACAGATAACGTTGGCTTGGAGATTTCCATCCTCCTTCCACACCATAGACCTATTGAAAGGGGAATTAAGCCCTTTACAATTAAGGGATACAAATTGTAGTGTTATAGTAAGGCCTAAGTAAAATGCTTAGGATATGAATTGCGAGCTAAATATGCAAAACTTTGAGGAAGAAGACTCAAGACAGCAATAGACCAGCAACTGTGATCAAAAAAGAATGCACATAGCAGGACACAGTATAAAAAGACAAACAGCACCAAATAAAACAAAGAAAAATGGTCAGAAAAGACCATAAAGGGACAAAGAACAGAGGATACAAATAGAAAGAGCGCATGGAGTACGCTCTGGGGGGATACATTGAGAAAGACAAATGAATGTACAAGACTGTGTCTAAACCGGCAATAAGGCATAATAAACAAAGGGATGCTTTTTGATATAGGCATCTAAAATAAGAAAAGTTAAGTAGAAACCTAAAGCAGTCCAAAGTTCAACAGCAGACATTACCACCAAATAGACCCCATTTTGGGGAGAGGTTCAAGTGGTTTTCCGCTTCTTCTTAGTAACTGTGGTCCATTCCTCTGGAATGTGAGTAGGTGAAGTAGGCAAGGAATTTTGCATCTGGACACAGGCCCCATTCTTGACACAGCCACAATAATCCTTGGGGTGATGTTGCAATATGCTTGGAGCTGTTATGGGTCACAATCACCTTCACGGGAAAGCCCCACTTATAGCTGATGGAGTTTTCCCTCAGAATGCGGGTACCAGTAGCAAATTCTCGCCTCCTCGCCAATGTAGCTGTGGATAGATCAACGTAAATAGATAAAGCAACGTAGGTTAGAAACAGTACGGGCAGCCAGCATAATCTGTTCCTTTATATGAAAGAAATGCAGTCTGAGAATAGTGTCCCTAGGAGAGGACACTGGGACCGTCTTAGGCTTGGGAACCCTATGCACTCTGTTAATAAGGAGAACATGAAAAGAAGCTTGAGGAAGGAGGACAGCAAAAAAAGTCTTGCAAGTCTCAGGAATACCTTTTACTCTGAGGTTGTTTGTGCGTGACCGTTCCTCCAAATCGGCAACCTCTCCATAGCAGGGAAGAAGGTAATAAGTTTGAGCGGTAGTAACTTTTCTTCTTGTCTCTGGTCCTTGGCATGAAATTGATGACACCGGGAGATGCCAAAGAGGTTCCACAACAAGGTTAGCCCTTTATTCAACTAGATAGCCGTAGTGTGCTGGGGTATCAGCCGCTTACAGACGGAGTCCAACTCCATGCGTAGCTAGCCACGCCCCTTAAATGCCTAATTTTATATAATATTTTTGTATGGACATTTTTCTATCCCACTTAGGCTAGGTTTCCACACAGCTTTCTTCTGGCATTTTTTTTTTTTTTTGGGAAAACCCCCACTTCAGTTTTTGAGCCAAAGTCAAACATGGATCCAATAGGGAAGAGAAGTATAATCCCTTCATTTATATTTCCGATTCCTTTTGAATACACTTCTAGCTTGGGCTCAAAAACTGCAGTGGCAGTTTTCCAAAAATGCAAGAAAAACATTTGTGTGGAAATCTAGGCTAATGCTGCCATCTTCCCACTTTGTAATGGGTGTAGAGGTGATAGTGTTGATACACTCATGCCATAGGTAGCATTGATGAGATTTATCCATACCTGTGCAGAGGAATAGTTTGCCAGTTGCCCAAAGTAACCAATCAGATCACTTCTTTAATGTATCACTATCACTAACATAAAGTACATTCCAAAATTATAAGCGCTTAAAGGGTACCTCTCATCAAATAAACTTTTGACATATTTTAGATTAATGAATTTGGAATAACTTTCCAGTAGCATGTCAATGAAAAATATGCTTCTTTCTATTGTATTTTTCCCAATCAGTCCTGTCAGCAAGCATTTCTGACTCATGCTGGAGTCCTAAACACTCAGAGTTGCCAGCCTGCTTTGTTCACAGCCAAACAGGCTGTGAACAAAGCAGGCTGGCAGCTCTGAGTGTTCTCCTTTGTGAACAAAGCAGACTGGCAGCTCGTAGTGTTTAGGACTCCAGCATGAGTCTGAAATGCTTGCTGCCAGGACTGGTAGGGAGACCCCCTAGTGGTCATTTCTTCAAAGTGGAAAATTAAATAGAAAGAAGCATATTTTTTAATAACATGCAATTGTAAAGTAATTCTGCATACCTTAATCTATAATATATCAAAAGTTTTTTTGATGAGAGATACCCTTTAAACTTTAACAGGTCAAATTTAAAAAATGAGCCTTGGTACTTATAGGGGTACTCCACCCCAAGACATGTTATCCCCTATCCAAAAGGATAGAGAATTACATGTCTGATCGCGACAGGTCCAGCTGCTGGGACCCCTGCGATCTCCAGGCCGGCGCTGTGGTGTTCATGAACATGGGAGCCTGGAGTTTCCGTGTTTGTGACATCATCCAAGCCCCCTCCATTCAATTTTTTAGAAGAGGGTGTGATGGCTGTGCACTATGTATCTTGGCTTACTGAGGGAAATGTAGAGGACGAGTGGTGCAGTTGCCCAATGTAATCATATTGCTTATTTCATTTATAAAGAGACCTCTGAAAAATGAAAAAAGCAATATTATCTTAAAAGAAGGTAAATGGTGATGTGATGCAGTGTATGCCTCCTGCTCAGTCCACAGTTTTCATGAAACCCTAACATTAATTTACAGGCATTTAAAATTACAAATGAAAAAATGTGTACTCTATTCAAAGCTTTATCAACACATGCAAAATGGTTCCATAATAAATTGACTTTTACTTTAACCAATAGCCCCAACATATGAGAAAGGCTTGAGAAAGGCGTCGAGATGCTGCAGAAGCGTCGCATCCACCGCTGACCATGGATCAATAAACACTGTTTTTGCTTTAAATCACTTGGAGTGCCACTGGAGCAATTTGTTTGGTATATATATATATATATATATATATATATATATATATATATATGAAAATAACGGAAGAGGAGGACAACTATTACCAATGTGGCTCCTGCAGGTGTCTGGCACGGTGGTGCGCACGCGCCGCATACTCTGCGATGCTGCGCATCACGTGATCGGCTGCCTTGGAGGCCTATTGGCTACAGTCTTCCCACTTCCTGTAACACGGACACGCCACTGTGGCGTGCAGTCTCCATTACAGATGATTAATCCGGTGAGTGTTCTACCATAGCCACTGCCCCCTTTTTATTTATGAATTATGTATTATTTAACAATTAACTGGCCTGTGTATCTGTTTTCATGTGGTCTATACACTTGCACTATAACACCTATACACAAGTATCTGGACGGACACATTCGTCCCTTATATTAATGCACTTTATTGCACTTGCACTTTATTATATGTTTTTATGATATATTATGTGTTTATTGAATTTTACTGTACACTTGATTGTTCAACTTGGATTGTGTATTTAAACTCTTCATTGTGGTCACTTCACATGCTTGAAAAAGGCTGCACAGGCAGCCGAAACGTTGCTCTTGTTTTTGTATGGAATAAAAGCCACCTGATTTTTTTTCACATTTTTGGAGTGCTGCGACTATCTGCTTTATCATATATATATATATATATATATATATATATATATATATATGTTGATAGAAGGCCCTGATCTCCATAACATAGGCATTTTACTTGCAATACCTAAATTGGCATGCATTTCCTTTGCTGTACTTATACATTCCCAGTCTTTTGTTCAAGATAAGTAGAACTACCACCTGGTAAATTGAGATAAGTGTTAATGCAAGAGAAACTTTAGTTAAGACTCTAATTTTCATCAAATCATCTACCACAGGCAATACATTTCTAAGCTTGGCTTAGTTGGCTAATATTCAGATGTATTCCGCAACTCATGTGCAAATGTGCTACTTGTTGTTTTTGTTATCACAAAGCCGCCTGGACCATGATTGTTATTTCACAGTCATTTTGCACAGTCACACAGTTTCTAAAAGTACAATTGAGAAAAAAAAGGTTAAAAAAGACCCCCCAAAAAAAAACCTAAACTGGTATCTGCAGTGTTTCTTCAGAAAATCAATTATACTGAGGTAAGGCTCATTTCACTAGTATTATAATGCAATGGTAGTTTTTTTGTATGAAAATCACTGGTTGCTGATTTTACATATACATGAGCTCCTGGCATCTTGGTTCATTCACTGGTCCTGGTTATTCTTCTTTTTGTTATTCTTTTCTTGATGAGCCCTACTGGTAACAACCTAGCTGGACTACCACACTACACTCGCCTGAGGCTTCAGTTACAGTTTTTGGTCATCTCTCCTGCACAATTCACCATCTCAGTTTCTTGTAGACGCAACCTAGATCCCTGGAAGCCAGATCCATCTGACCTTGCAGAAAGGCTCTGGTGACATCACAGGGGTAGCCATAGACTCTGTCCCCAAAATCAGGTGGAGTATTTGCTGCTGTTAATGATTAGTTTGCTGTTATTTAGCTTTAGACTCCCCAAATCTAGGCCAAATATTCACCACTATGATGTCTCCCATATGCAAACAAAGACAAAATAGGAAATATTGCTCCCCATTCTCTCTGTAGCACACTCTCAAAAGCAGCATCAAAATGGAGCACATTATACAACAATACTTAGCAGTATTGCTGTAAATCCAGTACTGGAGTATAAAATGAACACTTACTAGAAGCAGCGAAAGCATCATTGTTTGTCTCTCTGTCTCCAGCTGTGCATTCCTTTCCCTTTCCTCTACAAAGACTTCTACAGATTCAGGTCCACAATGTCTCAGTGAAGATGATATAGTTTTCCTCTGAAAGTGAGAGTTAGTGCTCAGGATAAGAGACAGGAGGACATTTGTGGAGAAAAAATATATTCCTGCAATAAGATATATTACAAGGATTCTTATGCCTCTTCTATTAGTGACTAATGGAAATCTATTTTGAGGAGGAGCAAAGAGGTGTCCACTATGGTTGAAGTAAACACATCCATATCCTCATCAGTTAATAATAGCATAATAGTGTAAAGGTCTAGTATTTCTCATATTACTGTAGATAAGTAAGAAGATATAACACATATTTGTATTACATGCATGCAGGATTCTGTGTTTATCATAGTACAGTATGAGTTCCTACTGTAGATGTAGATGTCTGATGTAGATGTGTAAAACCAAATATGAAGGATGTTGACTGACAGTGAGGAGTTAACAAAACAAGTAAAAAAATACAGATTTTAAAGATTTAAGATGATGTCAAAATTAAATAATCTTGTAGTTTAGGCAACATTCCTATATCATTTGTTGATTCAATTTTAATACAAAGGACAACCCTTTTAAAATGGATTTGCTGGGAGACTTTTAAGAGACATTTACCTTGTCAGCAGGTTAAAAAATGAGTGGAGCATTTATATTTCATAGGTTCTGTACCTAAAAAAGTTAAATAACTAAAACTGCAAATTGTTCCCTACTGTCCTGAATAATATAGACAAAAAGGTATTTCGCATATAAAATATTCATATTAATGTGCAGAATCATTTCAGGGCTGATTACTATACCAGCCTCAGAATTTTGGGCGATTTTACAACTAATGACAGTAACTCTTTATTAGAACAACTAGAGTACCTGCTGACATAAAAAAAACAAAAAAATAAATAAAAAACCTATTAACCCCTTAAGGACCAGGCCCATTTTGGCCTTAATGACTAGGCCAATTTTATTTTAACATTTTTGCTTTTTCCTCCACGCCTTCTAAAAATCATAACTCTGTACAGGATCCACATATATTTGGACTTCTTTCTTTTCATATATAAGGACTGCAGCGCTGGTACCCAAGGGTTCTTTTCCATTTCTTTTCCTTTAAGTGGTAATAGCTCTGATATGCTTTTACTTAGTGATGCAATTCTGAGATAGTTTTTTTCTTGACATATTGTACTTTTAGTGGTAAATCTTTGTTGATTCATGTAGCATTTTTTGTGGAAAAACTACAAAATATTGTGAAAAAATTTAAAATTTTGGTTGTTTATTTAAAGCGCAACTGTCATGAGTTTTAACCCCCCATAAACCAGCCCCAGCTTGACAAAGTTGTTAGAAATAACAGTTAAATTATGCCTTTTGCTGCTTTCTGGCAGCTTTAATGATGCTAAAAAAATGCTTTTAACGATAGTCAGCAACAGTCGGATAGGCGTGGCTACGCCCGCAGCCACCACGCCTATCCCCTGTATGTCAGTGCTGGGGACTCTGTGTGATTTGTCCACAGAACCCAGCACTGAGAGCCCTTATTACTGTACTGTAATGTAGAAGAATAAAGGGCGCCTGTTCATCTATGCACTCCGGTGATGCGGACAGCCAGCACTTAGAGCAAGCACTAGCTCTCTTTCTGCTAGTACTTGCTCCCTATAGCCCAATGCGCTGCGTAATGCTGTAGCGGAATGATCTGGCCACCCACATTGCATCACAGCAATAGATGAGACGGGGCGGTCAGCTCATTCCGCTACAGCATTACGCCGTGCATTGGGCTATAGGGAGCAAGTACTAGCAGAAAGAGAGCTAGTGTTTGCTGTAAGTTCTGGCTGCCCACATCACCATAGTGCATAGATAACGGGCCCCTTTTATTCTTATACAGTACAGTACAGTAAAAAGGGCTCTCAGTGCTTGTCCCAAGTAGATATAGTAAGATTCAGCTCACCGTTTGCAGCATGCAGACCCAAACCATAGCCGTATTCAGAACACCATCCAGCGGAAGCTTCGGAATGAAGACGAGGGCCGTGTTCCCAGGTGCAACAGGTAAGCAAAACGAAATAGGAAATCTGGCTCCCAGGACTGGAGAAAAGTAGTAGCTTTATTGAATCATATTAAAATCCAAAAATAGAAAAAAAATATGGGATGGCTAAAAGAAGAAACGAAACGCACCAATGCGTTTCGACTTGTTTACAAGTCTTAATCATGGTCAATGTTAGAGACAACAAATGTACCTTAAATACTATTAAAACTGGTGACATCACACGCTAGAGACAGGTGAACTAAGGGTGAAATGTAAAATCCGGAGTGGGCACATAATTAAAAATGTATTACATATAGGAACATTAATGACAGACATATATGTAAATATGGAGATTTCAGTAAATATAGCTGAGATCATGTCTGAAATTAAGTCCAGACGGGAAGCGAGTATCGAGGCACAAGATCCAATATGCCTCCCGTCTGAAAATGGCCCTACTCCAATCTCCGCCTCTTCGTGGCGGACGTACCCTTTCTAGGCCAGTCACAGAAATCTTTGGAATGATACCTGAATGTTGATCAACAATGTGTTTGGGGACCAAGTCACAAGGCATGGACTTTTCTGATTTTCTCAAAAATAATGCTTTATCGTTGATTTTTACTTGTAATATCTCATCAGAGCAAATAGATTTTTTAGACATTACCCTGACAGGTGATCGGGAGTCACAATATATACAAACTAAAATGTTCCGTAAATCCTGTGCAGGCAATAGTTTGCTTCATTCGTCTAGTTGTCACCCAGAACATGTCATCAGCAATTTGCCTATAGGCGAATTTGTTAGGGCCAGGCGTGCCTCATCTGAGAAACTCACAAATAGCAACACCTGTTCTGACATCAGAAAACGCCTATATGCTAGAGGCTATACATCACATGTTATCAATAGAGCTGAAAATATAGTTAATTCTAAACCAGCTGGATTTTACCTTCAGGATAAACAGCCTACTAACCCTACTACACATGTTCTACCTACATTCACAACACCTCCTGTTCTCCAAACAGTTTCAGGAAATTAAGAGGATCATTTATAGACATCTTCCCATATTACACTATTATAAAACCATGTCTAATATTATCCAGGATGGTATTAAGGTAATACCCCGTAAGGCACGGTCACTTTACAATCAACTTTCTCCCAGCGATTTGAACTCATCTCCTAATCGGCATTCAGGTATCATTCCGAAGATTTCTGTGACTGGCCTAGAAAGGGTACGTCCGCCACGAAGAGGTGGAGATTGGAGTAGGGCCGTTTTCAGACGGGAGGCGTATTGGATCTTGTGCCTCGATACTCGCTTCCCGTCTGGACTTAATTTCAGACATGATCTCAGCTATATTTACTGAAATGTCCATATTTACATATGTCTGTCATTAATGTTCCTATATGTAATACATTTTTCATTGTTATGTGCCCACTCTGGATTTTACATTTCACCCTTAGTTCACCTGTCTCTAGCGTGTGACGTCACCGGTTATAATAGTATTTAAGGTACATTAGTTGTCTCTAACATTGACCATGATTAAGACTTGTTAACAAGTTGAAATGCGTTGGTGTGCTTCATTTGTTCTTTTAGCCATCCCATATTTTTTTTCGATTTTAATATGATTCAATTAAGCTACTACTTTTATCCAGTCCTGGGAGCCAGATTTCCTCTTTCGTTTTGCTCTCAGTGCTGGGACCTGTGGACCAATCACACAGCGTCCCCAGCACTGACATATAGGGGATAGGCGTGGCGGCTGCAGGCGTAGCCATGCCTAACCGACTGTTGCTGACTATAGTTAAAAGCATTTTTTAGCATCATTAAAGCTGCTAGGAAGCAGCAAAAGGTATGATTTAACTGTTATTTCTAACAACTTTGTCAAGCTGGGGCTGGTTTATGGGGGTTAAAACTCTTGACAGTTGCACTTTAATTATTTTTTATGGCATTCATGTATGGTAAAAATTATGTTATTTTTCTCCTGTTGGTCAGTATGATTATGACAATACCTAATTTATGTTGCTTTTTTATGTTCTTTTCCCTTTTCTCAACAAAATCCTTTTTTCCCCTTTTTTGTGTTGTCATGTTCTGACAGTCATACATTTTTTTTAGTTTTCGTCCAACACCATTATTTGATCTTGTTTTTTATGGGACGAGCTGTACTTTTTATTGGAACCCTTTTTGCAATTCATGCTAACTTTTGATCTTTTTTATTACACGTTTTGGACCAAAATTTTTGCATTCTTTTGTTGTTTTTACAGCATTTTCTGCGCGGGAGAAATAACATTATCGCTTTATTGTACAAGTTATTGTAGACTTCTTGTACGAGTCATTACGGACTTAGCAATACCTATTATTTATAGGTTTGTTTGTTTTTTATTGAGGTGATAATAATATAAGGGGTGATAATACAGGGTTTTCTTGGTAAAGGGCCTTTTTTAACACTTTATTCATTTATTGGAAAAAACTTTTATTTTTATATTTTATACTTTTTACATGTTATGCTATGCTACAGTACATCTGTACTGCAGCACAGTATAATTGTCAGTATCATACCTGCACCATGGTCCTTAAATATCAGCTCCTCCCTTGGTTCCCTGCTGGATCTTTGGTTGTCCATTGCCAAAGTGAAAGTTCTGTGTCTCTGTTACTGTGTACCTGTTCCTTGCTACCTTTGTACCCTGCATCTGTGTTCCTGCCATGACCTACTGCCTTCTTGCCACGTCCCAGCTGCCTCGCCACCTCCCAGCTACCTGTGTGGACGAGTCGTGCCAGGGGTAGTGCCCTGGGTGCTGCCTGCCACAGCAAGATCATCCCGCTTTGCAGCGGGCTCTGGTGAAAACCAGCAGCACCTTAGACTCCTCTGCCTGGAGCAGCTGACGTCATCATCCACACAGGCCCAGAGGATCCACCACCTGCCGTGACCATAACAGTAAGATCCAGCAATGGATCCCGCTGAGGTGCCTTTGCCAGATCTTCCCACCATCATGGCTCAACAGTCGCAGCAGTTAGCTCGTCAGATGCAGCAACTGAATCAACTCACTGCCATAGTGCAACAACTCTTTGCCGCTCAACAATAGCAGCAGCCACCTCTTCCTGAGCCACCTCCTGTGTCGGCAGCTTTTCCCGGGACCAGGCTTGGTTTGTCCTTGCCTTCTAAGTATGACGGAGATTCCAAGCTGTGTAGAGGCTTTGTGACACAGTGTTCTATCCATCTTGAACTCATGGCGGATCTGTTCCTGATGGAGCGTGCTAAAGTGGCGCTTGTGTTCAGTCTACTGTCTGGAAAAGCTTTGGCCTGGGCTACTCCTCTCTGGGATAGTAGAGATCTGGTCTCCTTGAACTGTCAGCCTTCCTTGCAGAATTCCGCAATGCATTTGAAGAACCCGCCCGAACCTCCTCTGCCGAGGCGGCTCTACTGAATCTCTGCCAAGGGAACTCCTCCTTTGGAGACTAAGTGGTTCAATTCCACACTCTTGCCTCTAAACTTTCTTGGAACAAAAAGGCCTTGTGTGCTACCTTTAAAAATGGACTTTCTTCTTGAATCAAGGATGCTCTTGCTGCACGAGATTCTCTGACTAACCTAAGTAAACGTATTCATTTAGCCACGGAAATAGATATGCATTTTGCCGAGAGGCAGGTAGAACTTCCTTTGGAAAGAGAACCTGCCCGAACATGGCGATTACCTCATCTGTTACCCGTGTTCCAACATCCACCTCTACTGTCTACTTTGCCTCCTGCTGAAGAGGCTATGGAAGTGGACTGTTTTCACTTGACGCAACAGGAAAAATCCCATCGACGCAATGAGAATTTGTGCCAGTCCGGAGCACTTTCTCAAAGACTGTTCTATACGTCCTCCACATCCGGGAGAATGCTCTCAACTTGGACAAGTAGGAGTGGCTTCCTTAGTTGTTAATATTACCTCTCCTTGCTTGACCATCCCGGTTCAAGTATTTCCCTGTGTCAAGTAATCTTTTATCGCTTCTACTCTTTTGTACTCCGGTTCCGCTGGTAACTTCATTGATGCCTCCCAGGTGTCAGGATCCGGGTACTGTGAGGATACTGGAGGTGGATCCTCTGTGTCAGTGGGGTGATGACGTGGGCCGTACCAGGGGAACGGAGTCTAAGGGGTTACTGGTATTCACCAGAGCCCGCCGCAAAGCGGGATGGACTTGCTGCGGCAGGTAACCCCCAGGTCGTTCCACCCGATAGTGACTCAACCCCGACTGACTGCTGAGATAGGCGCGGTACAAGGGATTAGGGAAAAGCAAGGTCGGACGTAGCAGAAGGTCAGGGCAGGCAGCAAGGATCGTAGTCAGGGGCAACGGCAGGAGGTCTGGAACACTGGCTTGGGACATACAAAGAACGCTTTCACTGGCACAATGGCAACAAGATCCGGCAATACAGGGAAGGTGATATAGAGCAGTGCACAGGTGATTTCACTAATTTGGGACAGGCGCCAATCAGCGGCGCACTGGCCCTTTAAATCGCAGAGAGCCGGCGCGCGCGCGCCCTAGGGAGCGGGGCCGTGCACGCCGGGACTGTACAGACGGGAACGGGTCTGGTAAGCAGGCTGGGATGCGAACCGCGAGCGGGCGCTTCCCGCATCGCGGATCGCATCCCTGCTAGGGACACTATCGCAGCGCTCCCGGTCAGCAGGTCTGACCGGGGCGCTGTGAGCAGGTAAACGCCACGAGCGCTCCGGGGAGGAGCGGGGACCCGGAGCGCTCGCGTAACACCGGGTCCATAAACACCGTCTTCCAGTGTCTCGTCTTGCCAAGCCATTCCACATCTCTTCTGTTATTGGATAAAAATCTGAACTGCAAGGTGCAATTTCGCACGGAGCACCTCGTCTTGTAAGTAGGAGATTTGTATAAGGAAAAAATTGAGTTCTATGTGTTACCACATTATGTGGTATGGTGCTTGGTCTTGGAGTTTTTCGCATTGGTTCTCTGAAAGTATAAAAAAACGCATTATACGTTTTAAATGTTAAAAAATTAAAAGTCTAAAATGTTCATAAAAAACTATAGAACTGTTTAAAATGCATGGCTTTTTCTATAAGTGTAAAAATGATGGCTGATAAGGACACCTGCTAACTAGAATTCGAACACCACTAGCAGCTAGCTTCTTCTTACGTGGAAAAAAAATATAAGTACTGTATTGTCGAGTTCAGTTGCTTTAAAAATATAATGACTAGTAAATATAAAAAGAACATGAAGCTTTGAAGGGAATCTGTTATATAGCTGTGTGTACAATAAAGAGAATAATAACTTTGTGGTAGTTGTTCATGTTGTCAAAGCAGAGAAAACTGCAATTTATGGGTTCATTTACCATTTCTGTGATACCTAGTGCAAACTGTAAAAAGTTGCATAATTTTTTAGAAAGAACCCAATTTGTACAAAAATTATGCAACTTTTTAAAGTCTGCCAAGTGGGTGGGGCTTGTGATGGAGTGGCGTAATTTTGTACAAAGGGAGTGGTTGCCTACGTGTGGCCAATTTTCCCAAATTTTTTTACTGCCAGCAGACAAAAAATGTAGTAGAAGGCTGTGCCAGCTCAGAGCTGGCAAATATTTCTCAGCTTGTAGGTCTTGGTAGATTCCCCCCCCCCCCCCCCCCCCTCTGATCTGTATCTTCTGTGAGGAGTCAAAGGGGTGTTTAACATCCGCTTCAGTGTCACGGTCTGGCATGCCTCTCTGCTTCTTCCCCCCTTCCTCTCCCTCTTAATTGATATGCATGTCTCAGTAACCTGTTTTGAGCCCTGCAATCCAAGTCGTGTGCCAGTGCTGTTGATTCAAAGGGTGGTACACATATAGGGAGGGCCAGAGCCATCAAGCTTATCGCTGATACACCGCCCTTTGAATTAACAGTGCAGGCACAAGACTTGGATTCAGAGCTAGGTGCAAAAGGCTGAGCCATGCATATAAGGGGTACTCTGGTGGCCAATGTGTTTTTTCAGTTTCTACTTACCCTTGCAGGTGAGTTTTCTTGTTATCTCTGGTCTCATTCTTGCTCTTTGTTTGTCTTTCTTTTCCTTTCTTTGCACAAGTGTTTTTTTCTTTCCCCTTTAACACTCCCTTTCCCCGCCCTGCTCATTAGTATACTCATCCCACATTCACTGTCAGCTTCTCACCCCACAGTCCCCACATCAGGGAATGAATAAATTGTCAGCAGGAGGAACTGATCATATGTGACCTGCGGGCGCTGCTCTCCTCTCCCCCAATGAATTGTCATCCGCAGTTTGCTGTCCCCACATTAGGGAACTAATCATATGTGACCCGTGGGCTCTGCTCTCCTTCTCCCCCCAATGAATTGTCATCCGCAGCGCGCTGTCCCTACAATAGGGAACTAATCATATGTGATGCGCGGGCGCTGCTCTCCTTCTCCCCCCAAAATGAATTGTCATCCGCAGGGCGCTGTCCCTACATTAGGGAACTAATCACGTGACCAGTGGGCGCTGCTCTGCTTCCTGCCTTTCCTCCCTCTCCCTCCCCAAACCCGCAAGGGTTAAAGGACATCTGTACTGATGAATTTTACATATTCCTGTGCCCGGGCAGCAAAAATAAACAAAAGAAACTTTTTTTTTTTATTTTTTTTTTATTTATTTATATTTCAGGCACAAATACACATACACATAGAGAAATACAAAAACAAGAAGCCCATAACAACAAAATAAAAAATACAAACAACAAAAACAAGACCCTCTACCTCCTTTCCCCTCTCCCTCCCCTCCAACCTCCCGTCTCCAAATGAAATAAGGAGTGGCAACCCAATATAACAACCTAAATAACAAAAAAAAACTTCCTCTCAGTTTGCCCCAAGTTCGCTATAATATCATAACCTTGATATCCCAAACTTAAGTACACCTTTTCAGAAATATATTTTAATCCACATCTTCAGCCTTTTAACTCCAGCCCAGCTCAACTCCCTACTCCCCCACTCTCCCCCTCCCCCCCAGCTCCATCTCTCCCCACTCCCCCCGAACTACTCCTTCATAGTACTCAGATTCCTGAAATTGGATCCATTTCCTCCATGTACAAAAAAACTCTGTATTTGTGCTATGCCGGACAGATCTTAAATCTTCCATTAACATTATTTCATTCACCCTAACAAACCACATTGTCATTGTTGGTGCCTTTTCTTGTTTCCATAGTAATGGTATACAGTTCCTGGCAGACATTACTAGAAAACTCAACAGAGAAATTTTTATATTGCTTAATGGGCCTCTCGTTATTTTGCAACAGAAAAAATGCAGGTGAAAATGGAAGATCCTCACCCATGATTTTAACAATAATCTCATGTCCCTTTCTCCAATAACCCTCTATTTTATGGCACGACCAAAAAATATTAATAAGGGATCCTTCAATCTGTCCACACCTCCAACATTTTACATCATAGTCCTTCTGACTAATCTTACCGAGTAACCTAGGGACCTTGTACCAACGCGTCAAGATTTTATAATTTGCCTCCTGTAAATGCACATTAACTGAGGAAGCATGAGTCAATGAAAAAATCCTACCCCATTGTTCCTCAGACAACTGCAACTCCAGATCTCTTTCCCATTTTGAGACAAACAAGGGGTAGCCTCCCTCCAAACCCTCCTGCCAAATCCTATAGGTTCTAGACAAAATCTGTTCTAAATGTTCCTTAGAATTACATAATTCCTCAAATTTTGTAAGCTCTTTCAAATAGTAGGAGGGTCTGGGTATTCGACTAAGATAATGTTTCAATTGAAGGTTTCTCCAAAAACCCAAAGATGCAAAATCTGTTGCACCAACCTCTACCTCCCAAATATCATGATTCCCTTAGCCTCTCAAGTGACCTACTTGGAACCTACCTCCTTCAACCCATCCTCTATAAGCTAAATCATCTATCCCCGGGAGAAAAGCTGGATTGCCAATCATTGATGAGTTTTTAGGTAATAATCCCTTCCTCACATATGAGTCTTCACAAACTGACAGTGTAGCTCCAATTAGCGGATGTTCTCGCAGTTCTCATGTCCCTAAAGAGGGCACCCAAGGTAAGCAGTTTAAAGGAATACATGTTGTGGATTGTTCTATTGAAACCCAAAGTTTCTCTTTTCTATGACAGCACCAATCCACTACTCAAGCTAAGTGAGTAGCTATATAGTACCCTCTCATCTCGGGGAGACCCAACCCTCCTTTCTCCTTTGGACGACACAAAGTGGTTTTCTTTAATCTAGGTTTTTTCCCCTTCCAAACAAAACCACTCTGTATGCTTGTTAACATCTTTAAAAAAGACAGAGGAAGCTTCAGGGGGACACACTGGAAGATGTACAAAATGCGTGGTAATATAGTCATCTTAAACAACGCACATCTCCCGAACCAGGAAAAAAGGCCAGTCGACCATTTTGTACATTGATCCTCTATCTGCATTAATAATGGGGCATAATTTAGTTTATACAATAGACCCAAATCGGCAGGAATCCATACTCCCAGAATTTTCAATGCCTGTTTTGCCCATGTAAAACTGAAAGCGCTCTGCAATTGTTTCACCATCTCATTGGGGAGAGACACATTAAGGGCTTCCGACTTCCCCCAGTTAATTTTAAAGTTAGATAGTCTTGAATATATCTCAAATTCCTTCAATACACAAGGAAGTGTTACCTGTGGCTTAATAATGTAAAATGTCAGATCATCGGCATATGCTGCCACTTCCTGCATTGTTCCTTGAATCTCAGGCCCCACAATGTCTCTGTCTCCTCGAACCGTGCATAAAAAGGATTCCAAAACCAAAGTAAATATCAGTGGAGGCAAAGGTCACAATTGTCTTGTTCCATTCCGAATTTCAAACTCCTCCGATAATAGGCCATTCACTCTCACCCTAGCGGATGGGGATTGATACAGCCCTAAAATCCGGCTCATACACTTGTCTTTTAAACCTAGATGTCTCAGTGTCTCCTCCATGTAGGTCCAGTTCACCCGGTCGAATGCCTTTTCCGCATCTGTAGAAAGCAACATCATTGAAATTCTCTGCGACCGGGCGAACTGGACCACATTCAAAGTTCTAATAATATTATCTCTTACCTCTCTAGTTGCCATAAAGCCCACTTGATCCCTATTTATGATATCTCCCATGAATCCCGACAATCTCTTAGCTAGAATCTTGGAAAATAACTTTATGTCGGTGTTCAACAGAGATATCGGTCTATAACTAGAACAATGTGAGGCATCCTTCCCTTCTTTTGGGATGACTGTGATATGGGCTCTTGTTAAATCTCTAGGCACCTGACCCCCCCCCCCCCATACACACACACACACACCCTGCTACTGAATTGAAGATTTTAAGAAAATACGGGCACAAAATCTCTTTTAAATATTTATAATAAGCTAAGGGTAACCCATCCGGGCCTGGTGCTTTCCCTTTCGGAGATTCATTTATTACCTGAAAAAATTCCTCCATTGAAATATCCTTTTCTTGTTCCTCTATCTAATTTTTTTCAACTTTGAGAGCCCTGAACTTACAATATATTCCTTAATCTTAGATCTAAATTTTGATCCCCCGGTCATAGGGTTGGATACATCTATATTGCACAAATCTTTAAAGAAGCCTCTAAAGGCTTCTGCAATCTCTGACGTTTTATGCTTTTGTATTTTTGCAATATACGAGCTAGCTTTTTGAGCCTTTGCGGCCGCTGCTAATGCCTTGATAATTTTATTGCTATATTCGTACATATGGCTCCTACAACTTACTAGATCTTTTTTTTGCCTCATCTAAAAGTGCATGTCTAAGCTCCTCTCTCTTTTTTCTACTTAAATTTTTAGCTGCTGATCTATTTTATTCTTATGTTCCGCTTCTAACTCTCTTAAATCCGCCAACAGTTCTGACATCTTCTGTGTTTTCTCCTTTTTTAGTCGTGCTCCGTGTTTAATAAGTGTCCCCCTAACTACACATTTATGAGCTGCCCAGACCACTCCTGGTGACAATTCTTCTAAGTCATTATTACAAAAATACTCCTTCACCTGTTCTTTTAAGTCAGTGAGTATTCCTTCATCTTGTAGAAGGAGAGGGTTAAGCTTCCAATCCCATTGTCTCGGACATGTTTCCGGGATGTTCAGGGTTAATTTTATCATAGCTTGATCGGAGAAAAAAATATTTTCAATTGATGCCCCCCGCAACCACTCCAGGTCCCTTTGTTTCAATAAAAAAAAAAATCAATCCTAGAGAATGAATCATGTACCGAAGAGTAACATGAATAATCCCTATCCTTTGGATGTGATACGCCATGGGTCAACCAAACGAAATTCGTACAACATTTTCTTACAATATCGCAATGCCGCTGTACTCATATAGAACATTCCTCGCAATGTATCTATAGATGGATCAAGCACAAAATTGAAGTCCCCTCCCAAAATTAAAAACTCCTTAGTAAACTCTTCTAATTTATCCAAAATCTGACCCAAAACTATCCCCTGTTTTACATTTGGAAGGTATATAGACGCCATTGTAACTTTTTGTGCAGCAATAGTACCCTTGACAAAAAATATATCTTCCTTCATCTTTACAACTATCCAAAAAAAAACATGGTATATTTTGTGCAATAAGAATACTAGTCCCTTTAGATTTTGGATTATCTGAGTAACTATGATATGCGGTCGGAAATTTCCTACTAGTAAATACAAACTTGTGTGAGGGTAGGTAATGTGTCTCCTGTAAGAACGCTATATCTAAGCCTTCAGATTTTAATAAATTGCCCATTATTGAGCATTTTCCCGGGTCTTGTAGCCCTCCAACATTAAGAGAGCCCAATACCAATTGCTCATATTTTCTCCCCCTCATTTTCCCCCTCACTCAAGTGAAAAGAAAAAGGAGAAGGAGAGAAGGCCTCCGGCAATCGCCGAGGGCCGGTAGCAAGACAATAAGGAGAGCAGGGGGGGGGGACCGAAGGGGGGAGAGCGAGTGAGCAGGTAAAAAAAGGAAAAACAAGAGACAAAAGAGAAGGGAAGAGAGAGAGAGAGAGAGAGAGAGAGAGAGAGAGAGAGAGAGAGAGAGAGGAAGAGAGAGGAAGAGAGAGGAAAAGAAGGAGGAAGACAAAAAACGAAAGAAAAAAAAAAAAAACAACCTCAACCGCCTCCCCCTTAAATTGGCCAAAGCCTATTTCTCGCCACACCTAGTACTATTAAAACTATATAGAAACTAATCCAAAAAAAAGGGGATTTGGTCAAAATGTCAATAGATAAGTAAAAAATACAGGTTGTAGGTAACCCTTCCTAAATGGCGAGAAAAAAGAATGGGGGTGCAAAAAATCATGTGTGGGCCTCACTCCCGTACCTCCGGAGCTCTATCAAAATCAACCTTAAATCCATTATAACCCAAAACATCCACAGAGTGAACTATAATCTATTTTTCATATAAACATATCACCTTGATCCATTATATCCCCTCACCGTTTATTTGCCTCTCAAAATAAAACACTGCATTATCTCCCCCACTACAGACTCCATCACCAATAACAACCCTTATGACTAAATCTTCATCAGAGAGGTCAGGACAGAGCCCACAACCTGCACCCTGCGACTTCTCATCTTAAAGATGCGGAGAATTAACCCCTTCAGCGCCTCTTTGTGGTCTCACTAGGAGATCCCAATCTAACCAGTTCACCACTTCCATTGGGCTAATGTTCAAGAATCCGAACAACGCAGGTAATTCCTCATATTTGGAGAGCATATAGGTCTCAGAGTTCTTTTTAACAATTAAATGAAATGGATGACCCCATCGATATGTAGCTCCCCTCCCCTTTATTTTCTCCAATAGTGGGTGTAAACAACGCCTCATCTGTAATGTACATATAGATACATCAGAAAACAGTCGAATGGAAGCCCCTTCATATTCCAATACATCATTTTGCCTTGCTGCTTTTATTATTATATCTCTATCCGTAAAGCATTGAAGTCGACATATCACATCACGTGCTCTTTGTGGTTCTCTATTTCCATAACTAGAGACTCGGTGTACTCTATCTATTAAGAAAGTAGCATCCAATGGGCGACCTGTTATTTTATTGAAAATTTCTGTCACCCTCCTAGACAGGTCATCCATATGTTGTCTCTCAGGGAGTCCTTTTAACCTTATATTATTTTGTCTCCCTCTGTTTTCTTGATCATCTATTTGTAGTGTTAACTGTTGGACCTGCTGAGTGACTTTTACACTTTTTTCCTCCAGGGAGACCACCTTTCCTTTAAGTGCTGCGGTCTCAGTCTCTGTCACTTTAATACGAGAAGACAATTGCTCTATGTCTGCTCTAATTTCTCTAACTGCTTGTTGTTTTGACTTCTCAATATGTTTAACAGCAGTCTCTAAGTCGTTTTTAGATGGTAAAGTCTGGATCAAATTGCGTATGATGTTCAGCTCCCCACCCGGATACACAATCTTGCCTGCACCACCGTACGCTCCTTCCATTTCTAGACCTGTCCCAGGAGCTAAAATTCCCCTACCGGCCTCCATTACTTCCTCATCGGCAGGCACAATAATATTCCTGGAGCCCCCAGGGCTTTCATAGCCCAGAGCCCTGCTATGCTCTCCAGCCTCCCTTAAGTATTGGGCAACAATCCCTTTTCCTGTGGAGTATTCAGCACAGGCACATCCCCCAGTGGTCTATTATTAACTTTCTGTACCTCCGTCTCAGCAACCGCTCTGTTAGTTGCCCCGAGGCTCTCCGGTTCACTTTCTGTGTCTTCCCTCAGCCACCTCTGTTGGGGACGCACTCCCATCTCCTTTCCTCCAGGCGGCACCAGGAACTGCTCCATGCCGTGATGTCGCGTAGCTTCGCGGCGTGCACGGACTTCTGGGTTTCCGGCTCTGCGTTCAGCTGTTTGGTCACCTGACCCGGCAGCTCCCAGGAGTCCTCTGCGCCTGGAGGTCTCTGAGTACTTTGCGCACTGTAAGGACACTTTGCTGGGGATTTTCTATGAACTGGCATCCCGGGATGGCCTGCTAACAGAGAGGTAACCCCGCAGTGCAGACACTCGCCGGCTCCAGAATGTTAGCACCTGGCAGGGAGAGGCTATAAGGGTATATTTGGCTATAAGGGTATATTTGAATTATCCGCCGCTGTAAGAGCCCAGAGCTTGGAGCGAAGCTCGAACGTGGCCTCACTCCTCCATGACTAAGCCCCAACCCCTCACAAAATAAACTTTGACTCACCTTCCTGCGTTCCCCCGTTGTTACGGTAATGGCCTCACCATCCTCATGCTGCTTCAGGAGCCGGCCAGCTACTTACATGACAGTGCGCTCAGCCTATCACCGGCCGAGGTGGGACATCGCTGCGGCCGGTGATACGCTGACGCTGATAGGCTGAGCGCACTGTCATGTAAGGAGTCAGCCGGCTCCTTACATGACAGTGCACTCTGCCTATCATCGGTTGAGATGGCCGGTGATATGCTGACGGCTCTGTGACGTTCCCGTCCCCAGTAAGCAGCATGAGGATCATGAGGCCGTTACCGTAGCAACAGGGGAACGCAGGAAGGTGAGTCAAAGTTTATTTTGTTTATTTTTGCAGCCCAGGCAAGGAATATGTAAAATTCATGCAATACAGGAGAGCAGCGCCTGCGGGTTACATATGATTAGTTCCCTGATGTGGGGACATGATGCTGCGGATGACTATTCATTCCCTGATGTGTGGACTGTGGGGTGAGAAGCCCACGGGGGGAATCATGATAGCCAATTCCCCTGATTCCCCCCGCAGGCGCACAGTCCCCATGGCGGGGAAGGGGTTACATGTCAGCCGCAGCGCTGATACAGAGTATTTAGTACATTGTGAGCCGGGCACAGGGCTAGCTGACAGTGGGAGGAGACATCCATCTTCCCACAAAAATTCAATGAATATTCATTACAGAAGTGTGGAAAAGGGGCGAAACCATTGCAGGAGAAAAAAAAACAGCAACATCTGCAGCTCTGACGTCTTGTCCACACCAGTGAACAAACATGGCCGTGAGTGTGGATGACAGTCAAAAGCAACCAGAAAAACGACTGAACTTCCCTCACAGAAAAGAGGTCAGTAAAAAACATATCTGCTGTGTACAAATGTATAACATGTGAATCACAAAAGTGCTAAACTCGTTACAAAAATGCTAGATAACCATAAAACTGTGGTACCGGAGTACCCCTTTAAGTGCAATTTTCTCTATTTTGACAACATGAACTACCACAAAGGCATTATTAACTTTATTGGACAAGCAGCTATTGTACACACTACTTCCAGCAGCTGGGATCAGGTCTGAGCACTGATATCCTTTAACCAAAAATCAATCATTTGAGGCAAACATATAACTTTATTAAATATGGTATATCAATCCAGACACCAAATAACTAAGTAAACTCAGGAAGCCTCATATTATTGTCAGAAAGCTGATACTTCTATCAGCCGATCACAAATGGGTAGTATTGAGCTAGCTCTGAACAATGTGTTTACATAGAGATTAGGGTACGTTGTCCTGCTATGTTGAATTGTCAGTATTATGATTGCTCAGGTATCCCTGTCACAGCTTTGTTAAGTATTACATTTTAAAGCACTTTATAAACAGGATGTGTTGTTTACTGCTCATTGTCTGTGCAGATTTGCTGCTTCAGCTTCCAATGGATCTTTCAGGCAATAACTCCCTGTCTTGTTCGATAACTTCCAGTAATTATAAGAAAGCCTATGTTGTAAATTTATGTAATTGACTACCCTTTGCTATAATATACAATCATAGGCAATCAATGTTTCTTACAATGATGTGAAGAATTACAGCAGTGTTTTAGTTTACAGCTTTGGTAATGTAGCTTTTAAAGCCACCAGAGGGAGTTCACTTAAACTCCAGTGGTCATGTCCCAGAGTAATAAAAAATAACCTCAGGCTGGTGATTTGCAACTTGCAAGCTTACCAAGTCTTATGGATGTTCAATCAGCAGTTTCAATGTCTAGTAAATGGATATTTGTGTTAACATCTGAAAGATTGATGGTTCAGATGTACTGTACACAGTGCACTTGGCCAAAATTTCAGAAAAACTGCTAAACCCGGAGTTACAGGTTTTATGGGAAATAAATCTTAATCACAGAATAAACAAAATGTTTTTATTTATACAGTGATGAGGCTTTAAATCAAATGCCTTTAGGCCTTCTTTTCACGTTGTTTTGAAGCATATTTTTGGCTTTTAAAAAAATGCATTCAACTTCATACGTTATATGTAAGGTTTTTTTTTTTTTTCCTTTTTTAATACATTTTTAGCATGTAATGTTTTCTTATATTTTTCATGTTTAATGAAAAATACTTTATAACACAATTACAAGTAGACACAGGAAGTAATCAACTTATATTGAGGTATATGTATAACCCAAAAGGGGATTGATATGGAAGACAACGTGCTCGCTTCATTAGTTGTAGACTTGAGGAAGGGAGTAGATCTTTCCCAAAACACGTTGTCTTACGTTTTCTTAAAGTGATGATGTAATGTGAAAAGACATGTCAAAAGTTTCATTTGATCAGGGTTCATTTAGGCTGTTTGTAAACACAAAGCAGTTAAAAATACATAAGAATTGCCTTGTTTAATCTGCAGTTGTGGATCTGCAGTTGCAGATTTTACAATTTCCAATGTGCAACTGTGGATTTTACAAGTTCAAATCCGCAGAAGATCCTGTGTGCATAAATGGACCTTTAGAGAGGATTCTCAGATTATGTGAATAAATCGGTTCAAACACCATAGCTAGGTAAATAGATAACGCTTAGTATTAACCCCTTAATGACAATGGACGTAAATGTACGTCATGGTGCTGTGGTACTTAACGCACCATGATATACATTTATGCTCTGCCATGACCGCGAACACCGTCATGCGTGGCAGGTCCCGGCTGCTAGCAGCAGCCAGGGACCAGGTGGTAATGACGGACATCCGTGATCACGCGGATGTCCGCCATTAACCCCTCAGATGCCGTTATCAATTCAGATCACGGCATCTGCGGTAATGCGGTACTTTAAATGGATGATTGGATCACCCACAGCGCTGCCGTGTGGATCCAATCATCCAGCATGGCAGCCGGAGGTCCCCTAACCTGGCTCCAGCTGTCTCCTGGGGTCTTCTGCTCTGGAAAACATCTGTTTTTCCCATTTTACCCCCAAAATACACAAATGTGGTATTTCCGCATGCATAAAAGTCTGAACTATTGAAATATATTGTTAATTATCCCGTACAGTGAACCTGCGTAAATGTAATTTTTTTTTAAACTCCAGAATTGCTGCTTTTTTGTCACATTTCACTCCAAAAAAATGTATAAAAAATGTATAAAAAGTAAAACCTATGCAAATAGTCTGATAAAAACTACAGATCATGGTGCAAAAAATGAGCCCTCATACTGCCCCATATGCGGAAAAATTAGAAAGTTATAGGTGGTCAAAATAGCGCAATTTCAAACATACTGTCACGATGCCGGCTGGCAGGTAGTGGATCCTCTGTGCCAGAGAGGGATTGGCGTGGACCGTGCTAGTGGATCGGTTCTAAGTCACTACTGGTTTTCACCAGAGCCCGCCGCAAAGCGGGATGGTCTTGCTGCGGCGGTAGTGACCAGGTCGTATCCACTAGCAACGGCTCAACCTCTCTGACTGCTGAAGATAGGCGCGGTACAAGGGAGTAGACAGAAGCAAGGTCGGACGTAGCAGAAGGTCGGGGCAGGCAGCAAGGATCGTAGTCGGGGGCAACGGCAGGAGGTCTGGAACACAGGCTAGGAACACACAAGGAAACGCTTTCACTGGCACAATGGCAACAAGATCCGGCGAGGGAGTGAAGGGGAAGTGAGGTATAAATAGGGAGTGCACAGGTGAACACACTAATTGGAACCACTGCGCCAATCAGCGGCGCAGTGGCCCTTTAAATCGCAGAGACCCGGCGCGCGCGCGCCCTAGGGAGCGGGGCCGCGCGCGCCGGGACAGGACAGACGGAGAGCGAGTCAGGTACGGGAGCCGGGATGCGCATCGCGAGCGGGCGCTACCCGCATCGCGAATCGCATCCCGGCTGGGGACGGTATCGCAGCGCACCGGGTCAGTGGAGCTGCCCGGAGCGCTGCGGTAGCGAGAGAGAAGCGAGCGCTCCGGGGAGGAGCGGGGACCCGGAGCGCTCGGCGTAACACATACAAATTTTGTTAAAATGGTTTGAGATTTTTTTTTAAGCATTACAAATATAGAAAAGCATATAGTATGGGTATAATTTTAATTGTATTGACCCACAGAATAAAGAAAACATGTCATTTTTATCGAAAAGTGTACAGCATGAAAACAAAACCTTCCAAAATTTGCTAAATTGCGGTTTTCTTTTCAATTTTCCCACATAAATAATATTTATTTGGTTGTGCCATACATTTTATGGTAAAATAAGTGATGTAATTACAAAGTACAATTGGTGAGGCAAAAAACAAGCCCTCATATGGGTCTATGGATGGAAATATAAAAGAGTTATGATTTTTAGAAGGCGAGGAGGAAAAACCGGAAATGCAAAAATAAAATTGGTCAGGTCCTTAAGGCCAAAATGGGCCTGGTCCATAGGGGGTTAATAAAGTCTTAGATCAACAAGTAAAAGCCAAATAAAAAATACAATGCAAAGTACAAAGAAGTAAATAAAAAAGACAACAAAATATACTTAAAGGGGTACTCCGGCGCTAAGACATCTTATCCCCTATCCAAAGGATAGGGGATAAGATGCCTGATCGCGGGGGTCACGCCACTGGGGACGCCCCCTCCATAGACTTGCATTGAGGGGGCGGAGCGTGATGTCACACGGGGGCGGTGATCGCTAGTAATGAGACCCGGAGCGAGAATGGGGTGCGGCGTGGAAGATCACGGGGGTCACGCCACTGGGGCGGGACCCCAGCGATCAGGCATCTTACCCCCTATCCTTTGGATAGGGGATAAGATGTCTTAGCACCGGAGTACCCCTTTAATTATAGTATAAGTTATAGTATAAGTCAAGATTATAGCGATTGGGGGAAGACCCTCTGCTCAACGGATATCCAACAGACACCAAGAGTTGAGAGTAGTTTCAATGCCCACAATTGAGCAGTAATCTTAGCAATGGCCCCTTCTGTACTAAGTGCACTTTGTTTAAATACCCTCTGAAGACTCATGCATCTATGTGGTTAGCAAGTCATGAAACTTTCAGAAAGACCCTCAACCCCTTTGGTTACCATAACCAGACATCTGTAGTGCACATGACAGTTTCAAATTATCCATACACATTCTTCCATACACATCTCATCTAAAGTAAATCTCTTTGATTTTCATGTTATAATCTCACAATTAACTGTATTTACAAAATTATTTAATGGGTTTTGAACAAACCACAATTCCACTCTACTATACAGTAGACCTCAACGAATCAGAACTTTAATAAATTTACATGTACATTACTGCTATATGTCTGGTTCATTTCCAAAACTTATTCTTTTATTTTGTGAGTCTCAAAAGTACTATCTACTGTAGTAATAAAAGTATGCATTCAGGAACTGGACTGTAACCACAGAATGTATCCAAATACATTTTGTCAGTATCTGAATGCATGCTGCTCAAACATGGTGTGAACACAGCCTTACATTTTTTATGTTTTCTTTTCTCTGGTGTTTTTAAGACATGGAAAAAAAATGGCATACCGAGAAAGATACACCACTACACAGCAATAATAGTGTGCAAAATGCCTAAATGTAAAGAATTTCAATGTCGATTTTTTTTTTTACAGATTGCAATAGGGTTTAAAAGTAACACAACAGTGCTTTTGACCAAATAGAAGGTTGTTAAAAGTGATAACACAATTAGGAAAAACTCAAAAACCCTGTGTGTTAAAGTAACCTAACACATTATTTCACCATTACGATAAATATATAGCCTTTCTGTTTCATGTGCACATTGCACAATCTTGGTTTTAGAAGATGTATATGGTTAGTAGAGAAAAAAAAAAAAAAAATTACATTAATAAAACCGGTATGTTTTAAAACTTGGCAACCACATTAAGGTGACTTATGGCAGATTTATGCTAAATCTGGTTAGAGCATTAACGAGTATTAAATATGATAAAATATTTAAAATGTGAATTACTGTTTCAAGTAGAGATTAGAAAACTACCAGACATTTATTTTGGAAATGATTAACTGAAATGTATACTCAAATTTTTTTTTTTTATTATTATTTTTTATATGCCCAGGCAGCATGCAAAACTGTATTTACCTCCTTTGGTCACCTATAGCCTAACCATTACAGCACCTGGTCCACTTCCTAGTGCTGGGGGTCAATATGTTACATTGCTGCTCCACCAATCACTGGCTGATAATCACAGGTGGAAAAAGCCCTTCTAGAAAATGTCTCTGAAACCAATTTGTAAGGTTATTATTGAAATTCTGGGGGAAAAAAACGTAATGTTTTTATAGAACATATTTTTCTTATAGCAGGACATTAAAGGGGTATTCCAGGCAAAACCTTTTTTTTATATATATCAACTGGATCTGGAAAGTTAAACAGATTTGTAAATTAAAATCAAAGTATTAGCTTATACCTCAAGGACCTCACCATCCATGGTGCATAATGATAGGAGTGGAAATAAATATTTATATAACAGCGTCAATATAAACATTTTATTAAATGTAAAATATGGTCAATATCTTTACACATTAACTGGCACTTTACAAGATATTCCCACTGGGCCCTAGTGAGATATCAAATGAATAATTAAAAAAATGCAAAATTGTGAAAAAATGCTGAAAATCGGAATATAGTCCAATACTCCAGTGTAAAGTCTGTTAGTCCGGAAACACTAAAAAAAAGTCCCGTTATGTGGTGAAAATATATGTGCACTTAGAAAAAATATATATGCAGAGTCAATAACCAGAGGGATAGTATACAAATGATGTTTCTCACCACTGCTGGATGTCAGTTGCTGGCGGCTGTAATGTCCTCTACCGTATGTCACGGTCTCACGCTGCTCTCGATGCCCCAATGGCAGGGGGGCACGCCAGTCTCACACTGCACTCGCAACCCCGATGGCAGGGGGGCGTGATGCGATGTTCCGTACCGCTAGCTGCGGCGGCTCTCCGGCTGCTTCGTGATGGTGAAATGCCAACACTCTGGCAAGAGTGGCAGTGAGCACGGGAGTGGTGGTGAGTCCGGGAGCACCTAGACTGCGGGAGGTGGCTGGAAGTGAGTTGCCTCCAGGCAAGGCGGGATAGAACTGGATTAACTCCTCTGTTACCGGGACTTTCAAGGTTGAATGCGGACACTGTTAATGTCAATGTGAACGGTGCCAGAAACCTAAACGCATTTCGGGGTGCTGGGAATTGTAGTCCTCCGACCCCTACCTCAGTATCAGTAGAAATGTGTATGCAGAGGAGTTAATCCAGCTCTATCCCGCCCTGCCTGGCGGCAACTCACTTCCAACCCCCTCCCGCAGTCTAGGTCTCCACGAGGGACGCTGCTCCTGTGCTCACTGCCACTCTTGCCAGAGTGTTGGCATTTCACCATCACAAAGCAGCCGGAGAGCCGCCACAGCTAGCGGTATGGAACATCGCGTCGCACCCCCCTGCCATCGGGGTTGCGAATGAAGTGTGAGACCGCCGTGCCCCCCTGCCATTGGGGCGATGAGAGCAGCGTGAGACCGTGACATATGGTAGAGGACATGACAGCCGCCAGCGACTGACATCCAGCAGTGGTGAGAAACATCATTTGTATACTATCCTTCTGGAGATTGACTCTGCACATATATTTTCACCACATAACGTGACTTTCTTAGTGTTTCAGCACTAATGGACTTTACACTGGAGTATTGGACTATATTCTGATTTTCAGCATTTTTTCACAATTTAGCATTTTTTTTATTATTCATTTGATATCTCACTAGGGCCCAGTGGGAATATCTTGTAAAGTGCCAGTTAATGTGTAAAGATATTGAGGGACATTTATCAATGTTTGCTTATGTATTCTTTTTTTTAGTAATCTTTTCCTTACTTTTTTTTTGCTTATGTGCGACGTATTTATCAACTGGTTTCAGCCTGTTGATAATTTTCTTTCACGTAAGCAATTTTTCCTTTTTTACTTTGGTAGTAGCTTTTTCTGCTCCATGTTTGAGCTGGAGTAAATTTAGTCAATTTTTAACCTTGTTGCGACTTTTTTTTGCTCAGTTGCGACTGTCGCAGTTAATAAATACCTGACTACCCGTAGTCCATTTTAAAATTATTACTACGTAGTTAATTTTTGGAAAACTTGCTTTTCTCGCTTTCCAGTCAAAATGTCGCACGAAAAATCGCGTAGTCGCAGTTGCGACAATTTTGCGACAATTTTAGTAAAGAAAACCTGACTAAACCCGTTGATAAATGTCCATAATTGACCATATTTTACATTTAATAACATTTTTATATTGACGCTGTTATATAAATATTTATTTCCACTCCTATCATTATGCACCATGGATCCTTGAGGTATAAGCTAAGACTTTGATTTTATTTTTCACTTGGATGCCGGTGGGGTCTGGCTATAGCTTTAATTAGCTCAGTCCTTTTGTTGTGAGATGCACCTATTTTGAGATTTGTAAATTACTTCTATTAAAAAATCTTAATCCTTCCAATAGTTATTAGCTTCTGAAGTTTTCTGTCTAACTGCTCAATGATGATGTCACGTCCAGGGAGCTGTGCATGATGGGAGAATATCCCCATATGAACTGCACAGCCCGGGATGTGAGTCATCAGAGAGCAGTTAGACAGAAAACAACAACTCAACTTCAGAAGCTAATAACTATTGGAAGGATTAAGATTTTTTAATAGAAGTAATTTACAAATCTGTTTAACTTTCCAGAGCCAGTTGATATATAAAAAAAGTTTTGGCCTGGAATACCCCTTTAAGCCAATGGGCCAAAATAGAGGTGAGAATTTTGGTATCTAAATTGATAAGGGAGATGGTGCGATAGTTAAAGACAAGAGAAGGGTCCTTATGGGGTTTTGGAACAGCAGTGATAAGAGCATTGAGATATTCAGAGGGGAGAGAGAGAGCTTGAAAATGAGGAGCAAGTATAGAAGAGAACTTCTTATAGTATTGGGCCGAGAGCCCATCTGGGCCTGGCGCCTTGCCAAGCTTTAAAGAAGAAATGGTAGAAGAGACTTCCTCGAAAGAAACAGGGGCATTAAGAAAGTCCCTATCATCTGAGGAGAGAGAAGGTAGAGCAATAGAGTGCAGAAAAGAGGATAGGCGAAAGATACGACAGGGATGAGAGGTGCGGGAGCCAGGGCGCAGCTGGATGCTATGTACATAATTGAAATGCTGCTTTTGCTTGAGCATCCTAGCTAGTAATTTATCCTGTTTGTTGGCAAAGCGATAGTATGTGGCTCTCCACACGGGTAGACAGGACGGCATCCAGCTGAACCCTAACCTCCCGCAATGCTCTCAGAAGATAAAGGGAGGGGTTTCGCTGGTGAGCCAGAGAAAAACGCTCCAATTTATGCTCCAGGGCAACCTAATGCAGACCGCGACTCCGCTTAAAACCAGAAGCTATCGAGATAAGGTGGCCCCTCACATAGGCCTTGTGGGCAGACCACACCCACATAGGATCAGACTCAGGAGTAGCATGAGAAGCAAAATATGATTTAAGGTCCTCCGTAAGAGCAGTCTTAACTGAAGTATTTGTTAGGAGTGACTCATTGAGTCTCCACTTGAAAGGGGTAGTCGGTCTGCTCACAAGGTCCAGCTCAGCAATAACCATATCGTGATCTGACCATGGGGAGAGAGCATGTTGAGCATACAATAACATAGGAAGCGTGGGCATATTCACAAGCAACCTATCAATGCAGGATCAATGTTTCTGCGAGGCGGAGATATATGAATACTCCTTAGCCGAACCATTATGCTCGCGCCAGGCATCAGCCAGTTGTAAGGAGCAAAAGGAAGAATACAACAACTTCTGCTGGGGTTGAGACCTCACTAGGGGAGGACCTATCCAATTTCCCATTCAAGAGAAAATTAAAATCCCCCGCCTACAACAATACGTCATGAGTAAACGAGGATAAGCGAGTGCACATAGAGTGGAAAAAAAAGACATAGGGTTGACATTAAGAGCATAGGAATTAACAAGACATATGTAGCGCCCATAAATGGAATCTAACAATATAATGTAATGACCATCAGAGTCAGCATAAGTGTGTTCAATCTCAAAAGGTAAATTATTGTGAATACAAATAAAGACACCCCTGCATTTAGACAGAAAAGAAGACATATACACTCTAGAGTATGTGAATGTAAAAACCTAGGGCAGGAAGAGGGGGTGAAATGAGACTCTTGAATGCAGATTATGTCCGGACAGTGTTTCAGATAGTCTCTGGATGCCTTCCTACGTTTTGAGTGGGAATTGAGTCCCCTGACATTTTGGGACAATATCTTACACATTTATACCATAAAAAACAAAAGGACACAAAGAACTGACAGACACAATACAAAGAGGGAAAAAGAAGGAGAAAAAAAAAAGAGAAACAAAACAAAAGAACAAATAAACAACTGGGAAGCCAGAACACATAATAGCACGGACTGACATACTTCCAGGCCCACAAACGGGGTAGAGGGCACAATAATCCGGTCACACTCAGCTACTTACTAATGGGGTGGGCAGCAACCAAGAAACGTCCATTAGGAACATGGAATGGTACAGTCAGGTCTTCTTGGACGGGTCATGTTGCGGGCGGGAGTCATGGTGAGGAAAGGGAACTTGGGTCAGGCGAGGACCCTTCTGAGGTAAGGCTGCGGGGGCTGACCAGCTAATGTTCTCTTTAGTAAGAGCCTCCAGGGCATCGGAGAATGATCGGACAGTGTAGGATCGTCCATTGACCTGGAAGGCCAGGAAGAACGGGTATCCCCACCGGTATTTAATATTCTTCCTGGTAAGGGCCAACGTAATAGGGTGAAAGCTGCCTCACCGCTCAAGGGTAGAGGGAGATAAATCCAAGTAAAGTCTTACTTCAGCCGGCATGCCCGGCAGGGCAGGTAGGTTGCGGGCAGCAGAGAGCAGCTGATCTCTCACCTCGGAGTAATAAAATTTGAGTACCACGTCCCGTGGTATATCCAGAGTGCGAGGATGGGCCAAGGCTCGGTGCACCCGGTCCATACGGAGCAGTTTGGGTTCAGGTTGCGGCATGAGGGCCTGAAACATAGTGTTGACTACAGCCTTGAGGTTAGTCTCATTAGATTCTGGTGCTTACCCTACGCGAGCGGTTTTCAAGGTCCTCCAATTTAAATTCCAAGGCCTCCAGCTTAGCAGCGTGAGAATCAATATGTTTATGGTCAGTCTCAGCAGGGTCTGCCAGCTCATCCAGCTTGGCTTTGTTATCGGAGACCCACTGGCCTAGCTCGTGAATCTGTGCAGTAAAGTCTGTAACGGCTTTTTGCAACTCATCCCGGAAAAGCTGCTGGATATTTTGCGAAACATGTCCTAGGGAGACATGCAGGCTAGGCCCTCCCCGTCATCTTCCTCAGATGCCATTTCTGAGCACTGTGGCCCTAAAAAAGTCTAGGATGGACTGTGAGAGACCCAGGGAAAACTTCTTATTTCTCTTCCTGGCAGACTGGGACATCATCACGGAGCAGTAGTGAAAAACCCACAGCAGTAGGAGGCAAAAAGGTGCTAAGGGGAGCTTATTAGAGCCAGACCGGCACGGAGCTCTCAGCATCTGCATCCTGCCTCATGAGCTGTGCGCATGTGCCTCTTTTCCTCCTTGACTAGTGAGGCTAGTGATTGGCTGACCAGCAATGTGACATATTGACCCCCAGCACTAATAACCACGAAGACAAAGTGACATGATAATGGAGATGAGATGTAAGCAGAACCTGGACATTTAAAAAAAAAAATAATTGAAAACTGTTTGCCGGAGTATCTCTTTAACCTGTTGGAGACGGAGGGCATATCTGAATGCCCTTTGCCCACTCCCTTTCTATAACGGGGACCCACGGCCAGGACCCGTGGCTAATAGCGGGTGGCACTGATCGCAGTGCCGCGTGCTATTAATCGTTTGGACACGGCGTTCAAAGTTGAACACCACGACTAAAGTGAAAGTTAACTCATGCCGGTTAGCTCAGGGGGCCGTTCGGGATCGCAGTAGCGAAATTGCGGCATCCTGAACAGCAGTAGGACAGTAGGAGGGTTCCTTTACCGGCCTCTTGGTGTCCGATCACCAAATGACTGCTTAGTGTCTGAGATCCAGGCATGAGCAGTCAAGCGGCAGAATCATTGATCAATGGTTTCCACTGAGAAACCATTGATCAATGTAAAATGTCAGTGTGTGCAGTGTTATAGTCCCCTATGGGAGCTATAACATTGCAAAAAAAAAAGTGAAAAAGAAAAGTTAATAACCGTTAAAAAGTGAAAAAAAAAGTTTAAAAAAGTGAAAAAAGTTAATACCACCCCGTGCGCAGAAAAATAAAAAAGGTTATAGGGGTCAGAAGATGACAATTTTAAATGTATACATTTTCCTGCATGTAGTTATGATTTTTTCCAGAAGTACAAAAAAATCAAACATATATTAGTAGGGTATCATTTTAATCATATGGACCTACACAATAAAAATAAGGTGTCATTTTTACCGAAAAAATGGAAGCCCCCAAAAGTAACAAAATTTAGTTTATTTCTTCAATTTTGTTGCACAATGATTTTTTTCCGTTTCGCCGTAGATTTTTGGGTAAAATGACTGATGTCATTAAAAATTTGAATTGGTGGCACAAAAAATAAGCCATCATATGGATTTTTAGGTGCAAAATTGAAAGAGTTATGATTTTTAACAGGTAAGGAGGAAAAAACGAAAGTGCAAAAACGGAAAAACCCTCTGTCCCCAAGAGGTTAACTCAGCTTACCAATTTGATTCAGATTTGACATTCAGTTCAGATTTGTACATATGATAGGGAATCCCTAATTCTTTACACCATACATTGAAAGCCATGCCAATCAGTCAACCTTCAATGTACTGCCCAGAAAATCCTGACTACATTCTGTAGCACTTTTACCTGTGTGAAAATACAGTACTTATGCAGAAGTTTTATCATAGGGCCGCAAATCCTAATAATCATAACCAATCAAATTTCTAAAAATAAAAGAGGGAATCTAGTTGATATGGAACTCATTGGGGGGGGGATTTATCACTGAGTTGTTTTGTGTGTAATTCTTCAAGTTACTTTTGTTGCAGTTTTTTTGCAGACACATGCGTAAGTTATGTGATAAATAATCACCATTACTAACAAAATGCCTTCACAATGCCATTTCTGATTTAACCCCTTAAAAACCAAGCCCATTTTGCCCTTAAAGGGGTACTTCGGTGGAAAAAAAAATTTCCACCGAAGATGACAGATAACACTGATCAGTGCTGTGCCCTATGCATAGCACTGAAATGTATTAGCAATCATATGGGGACTATTAAAGTGTAAAAGTAAAAGTGAAAAAGTAAAATAAAAGTGAAAAATTAAAATATAAATTGTCCCATTTTTCCAATTTCACCCCCAAAAAGTGTAAAAAAAAAAAAAAAGTTACATATTTGGTATCGCCATGTGCATAAATATCCGAACTATTAAAATATAATGTTAATGATACCGTACGATGAACGGCATGAACGTAGAAAAAAAAAGTCAAAAATTGCTGCTTTTTTTTTTTTAATAACATTTTATTCAAAAAAAGTATAAAAAATGTATTAAAAGTATTATATAGCAAATATGGTATCAATAAAAAGTACAGATCATGGCGCAAAAGATTAGCTCTCATACCGCCGCTTATACAGAAAAATGAAAATGTTATAGGTCTTCGGTGAAAAAAAAATTTCCACCGAAGATGACCGATAACACTGATCAGTGCTATGCCCTATGCATAGCACTGAAACGTATTAGCAATCAAATGATTGCTATAAATAGTCCCCGATGGGCACTATTAAAGTGTAAAAGTAAAAGTGAAAAAAGTAAAAAAAAAAAAGGGAAACATTTTAATGTAAATTGTCCCATTTTCCCAATTTCACCCCCAAAAAGTGTAAAAAAAAAAAAATTAACATATTTGGTATCACCATGTGCATAAATATCCGAACTATTAAAATATTATGTTAATGATACCGTACGGTGAACGGCATGAACGTAAAAAAAAAAAAAAGTCCAAAATTGCTGCTTTTTTTTATATAACATTTTATTTAAAAAAAATGTATTAAAAAATGTATTAAAAGTTTTATATAGCAAATATGGTATCAATAAAAAGTAAAGATCACGGCGCAAAAGATGAGCCCCCATACCGCCACTTATGCAGAAAAATGAAAAAGTTATAGGTCTTCAAAGTAAAGGGATTTTAAACGTACTAATTTGGTTAAAAAGTTTGTAATTTTTTTTAAGTGCAACAGCAATAGAAAAGTATGTAATCATGGGTATCATTTTTATCATATTGACCCAAAGAATAAAGAACACATATAATTTTTACCTTAGATTGGATGGCGTGAAAACAAAACCTTCCAAAATTTGCTAAATTTCAGTTTTCCTTTTAATTTCCCCACACAAATAGTATTAAGGGGTTAAAATTGTCATCTTCTCACCCCTATAACTTTTTTTTTTCCACATACAGGGCTATATGAGGACTCACTTTTTGATTGCTTTTTATACATTTTTTATGGTATATGAAGTGACCAAATATGCACAATTTGGGAATTTGGTATTTTTTTAGGTATACATTATTGACCGTGTGGTTTAGCTAACCTTATATTTTAATAGTTCAGATATTTTCACATGCGGTAATACCAAATGATTATTTTTATTTTTTATTACATTATTTTATTTTAAAAATGGGAAAAGAGGGGGGAGGGGAGGATTCAAACTTTTATTAGGAAGGGGTTAATTCACTTTTATTAACTTGGGGGCTACAACATGCAATCTTTTGATTGTATATACTGTTCAATGCTATGCCATAGCATAGCATTGATCAGTGTTATCGATGCTCTGCTGCTCCAGCCTAGAGAACCCGGCTGGGCATCAGAGGACCGAGCGGAAGGCAAGGAGACAGATATCATTGCATTGTAATTTTGCACATTTTTTTTAAATTGCAAATGATAAATTAATGACCACTGCATGTAAAGTAGCCTAAAAAGAAATAATTTATATTTTAAGTAGAAAAAAAAGTGCAAAAAAGAAAACACGCAAATCAGACCAAAAACAAGTAAAAAAGATTCATAAATCAGCCCCCCTCTCATTGTTTCTCTACGAACAAGGAGTTCTTCTCCCTGGGTGTCAATAATTCCAACCTCTGCTTATTTAAGACAAGAACAGCATTTTTTCAGAACACAGTATACAGAATAGTATATTGTGATTTGCACTAATTCTCATTCGTAAAAAGGCATTAGAAAACTACATATTCAGAACACCCATAGTGTTGATGATGGTCAATATCTAGAATTGTGTACTTGTTGTTGCAACAGAACTTTTGTTTGCATTATCTAAAGAAAACGTAGACCCTAAGGCCACTATCACAGCCAGTATTCTTGTTAGTATTTTGCATCAATGTTTGTAAGCCAAAACTAGGAGTTGTTCCGGAACATGGGAGAGAGGCAAATGTTTCCCTTTTCTCTGATATCCCATCCATGCTTTTGGTGGACAAATGCTGATGTGAAATACTGATCAGAATATTGCTACTGTATGTGGCCTAAGCTCCTTCGAAATATTATGAAATAAATAAACTATTTCATGGCTGATCATTGAACATGCATGGATTCAGATTCCAATTATGATTTTTTTACGTTTAATATAATGATGAGTTAAACCAAAGGGCATTTCAGCAGCATGCCTAGTTATGCCTAAAGAATAATTACACGGTACATATCTTAGTAAGTAAATGAAAGCATTTTCCTGGGTATTTGTTATAATTTTTTACTTGGCCAGAAGCAATGTTAAGGCTGGGCCTGCAAAGCGCTTGGAATATAATGCACAATGAATATAAAACAGTCCATTAATTGGGATAATAGGTCCCAGCATGTAATTGCATTGCTAAGGTACTATGGCTAGATGCTGAGTAAAATACTATTTATTCTAGGTAGTTAGTCACTCGTGGGTAGGTTTATTTGTCCACTGACACTGGGATAAATGCATGGTCTATCAGAGAGAATATTTATGATATAATTTATGACAGAGATCATTAACATGTCTCAAATTAAAAAGGGAAACACTGTGTAAAACTTACTGATGAGTATTATTGCTTGGTTTTGTAAAGCGGCTTTGTGTTCTTGACATTGACAACTACAGTAAGGTCGTCACTTGGGATTAAGCAACTTCTGAACACTTATATGTACCAGCAGTGATTTCAGCGGCAATGGACTACTAGAATTACAGATGAAATAAAACCTCCCAGTTCTTTTGCGCAGCACTTGTCTTATAGCAGTGATATTATATTATAAGTGATCACTGTGTGTCCAGCTCTTAGAACCCTTGATGATTGTTATTGTTATATAACAAACATTAGATGGAAATGTTGTATAAACACAAAGAGGGGCATCTACAAAGAGTGATGTGAATTCTTAACCATTTTAGATTGCAAATGTTGCGGTGATTGTTGTGGATGTGCGGCAAATTTATCAAATGGCGCACAGACTAAAATACAATTGTTGCATAGAGTTCTATAGGGCAGGGTTGATTTGCCCTGTGATATCTTCTATATCTGCAACATTTCTGTGGCATTTCACAATAAGTCACACATGATAGATCAGAAACCACAAAATAAAGTACTCTAAATAAGTGCACTTCATGGGAATCACATGTAAACGTTTTAAATGAAATGTCACAGAAAATGTCGCACAGGGCCAGCCTGTGACTTTTCATGCGACAAATTTAGATGAAAAAAGCTGTCTAAATGGTTTGATAAGTTCATCTCATAGAAACATGCTCAGTAAAGGATGCTATATTATAGCAAACACACCTACATTGGGGCAAATTTACTCTAGCAATTGTGTCAAATAGCTGGCTTACAATTTTTGTAATTATAGGTTTTAACCACTTAAGGACCCAGGGCGTAACTGTACATCTTGAGTCCGCTCCTGTTCTATAATGTGGGGCCACAGTGTGTCAGGCCCGGCCGGGACCTGTGGCTAATAGCGTGTGTCACTGATCGCTGTGCCGCGAGCTATTAACCCTTTAGACACGGCACTCAAAGTTGATTGATCCAGGCATGAGCAGTCAAACAGCAGAATCATTGATTAATGGTTATCTATGAGAAACCATTGATCAATGTACACGATCAGTTAGTGCAGTGTTATAGTCCCCAATGGGGGTTATAACATTGCAAAAAAAAGTTTAAAAAAAAGTTAATAAAGATCATTTAACCCCTTCCCTAATAAAAATTTGAATCACCCCCCTTTTCACATTTAAAAAAAAAACTGTTTAAACAAAAATAAAAATAAACATATGTGGTATCGCCACGTGCGGAAATGTCCAAATGATATATTTTTGGTCACTTTTTATATAATGAAAAAATGAATAAAAAGTCCACTCAATACAAATATGGTACAGCTAAAAACTTCAGATCACGGCGCAGAAAATTGGCCCTGATACTGCCCCATACGCGGAAAAATAAAAAAGTTTTAGGGGTCAGAATCAAACCTATATAAGTAGGGTATCATTTTAATCATATGGACCTACAGAATAAAGATAAGGGGAGTCATTTACTAAGAGTGGAGTGTCGGTTTGTGTTTCTGTTTTGCGGTTTCTAAATTTTTTAAACTCTGTATTTACTAGTCTGTCACACTTTTCCCGATATTTTTTGTCGCAGGCCAAAATTCTGTTGCACGGTAATTTCTGGCGCATGGTTCTGTCACACAGTAATTTCTGTTGCAGGGTTTTCTGTCCCACGGTAAAATATGTTGCATCCATAAGGCTAATGGAAATGCCAAGGAAAATTATATGTGGGTTTTAACTTTAGCATTTTTGGCGGTGGTTTTTATTCTTTTTTGGACTTTAGCGATCCAAAAAAGTGATGGAGATACCTTTTTTCAATAAAATTTTGTAGGGTACCATTAAAAAACTAAAATAAAAAGATACAGTAGTGAAGGAAAAAATTGTATCTAACGAAATTTTTCTTTTTTATAGCAAAATTTTAATTAATTTTTAAAACAGGGATCAATTTATGTGCGGGCGGGGACCTAAAAATGTAGCCGACAATAATAACAATGTAGTGTGTGTGTTTTTCACTTTTTTCTTTATTTTTTACATTTTTTATGTAGTACTACTACTACCAGCATGGAACACACTGTCCCATGATGGGAGTAGTAGTACCAGCACTAATTGACAGATCGCCCGTTGCGATCCTCCTGTATAATGTATACAGGGTGGGCCATTTATATGGATACACCTTAATAAAATGGGAATGGTTGGTGATATTAACTTCCTGTTTGTGGCACATTACTATATGTGAGGGGGGAAACTTTTCAAGATGGGTGGTGACCATGGTGGCCATTTTGAAGTCGGCCATTTTGAATCCAACTTTAGTTTTTTTCAATAGGAAGAGGGTCATGTGATGCATCAAACTTATTGGGAATTTCACAAGAAAAACACTGGTGTGCTTGGTTTTAACGTAACCTTATTCTTTCATGAGTTATTTATGAGTAATATAGGTCCAGGGTAAGGTTAATTGATGCGGGTGACATTATATTGACTGTATGATGTTGAGGTATTATGAACAGATATATTTGAGAGTGAGGTATAATGATGTGGTTGTTGGTATATATATATATATATATATATATATATATATATATATATATATATATATATTTATACATATATATACCAACAAACACACCATTATACCTCACTCTCAAATATATCTGTGCATAATACCTCAACATCATACAGTCGATATAATGTCACCCGCACCAATTAACCCTACCCTGGACCTATATTATAATTCTGCCGAATAATTCCTTTTTCCCACTACACAACGGCCCCCACTCCAAAGAAAACTAGGGGGAACTCATAAAGTGGGCTTGAACTCCAGGTCTCCAGCACTACATAAAAATACAAATAAAAACATGGGAGATATAAATAATGGGCTCTCTATAATATACCATTGCGATCCACATAACTAACCATGTGAATCATGAATGAGATACCATGCGCAGCAAGGTGGGCCAGAACTAGAGGGTCTCCAGCGCTGAAAAAATGCAAAGGCTCCGGCAGACAAGAATCAACATGACACCTGCCGGTTCCAAACCAAGCTAACCTGTAAGGTTTCCTCATATACCTTCCCCATAATCCAGGGAGACCCCATCGGAATGTATCTGAACTGGAGCTGTCTTCTCTTTGTTCAGACTTTAAGAGATTGCGATCCCCAGTGTACACAAGTGCATCCACAGACAGGGATTGCATCCCTCATTGTGCACAAATGTATTTGCAAACAGCTTGTTACAATGAAACAAAACTCCAGCATTTCTCTTACTATATAAATATAGATCTGGTACTGCAGAGTGGGCTCCAGAAGGAAGAACTCCAGCACTGCAAAAGACCGAAGCATCCCCATACAACAAATTCACATGACTCATTCATATTTCCCACCCAGAGTGGTCATTGGCTGGATGGTTGCAGCCAATCACAGCTCTGAGAGAAATATGAATGAGTGAGTGGCCTGCCGGAGTATAGTGCAGAGATGCGAGCGCTTTATACAGCCGCTCTGCATCTCTGCAATATATAGGATGATCACATTGGGTGTCAGTAGTGACATCCGCTGTGATCTTTTCTTAACTGCAATACTACTACTCCCAACATGGAGCACACTCTGCTCCATGCTGGGAGCTGTAGTACCTGAATTAATAGACAGATTGCAGCAAGTGTAACTTCTGACACCCACTGCGATCTGTCTATTAACGCAGGTGCTACAGCTCCCAGCATTGAGCAGAGTGTGCTCCATGTTGGGAGTTGTAGTACCTGCAGTTAAGGAAAGGTCACAGTGGATGTCACTCCTGACAACCGCTGTGAACCTCCTGTATAATGTATAGATGCGGCCGGCGCTCTTCTATGGTCCCCTTCACTGACGTATATATACACATATTCATATATCCCACAGAGAGTTGTGATTGGCTGGAACCATCTAGCCAATCACAGCTCTCTGTGGGAAATATGAATAGGTGTATATATACGGCAGAGCAGGGGACCATAGAAGAGTGGCCAGCCGCATCGATACATTATACAGGAGGATCGCAACAGGCGATCTGTCTATTAGTACTGTTACTACTACTCCCATCATGGAAGTAGTAGTACTACCTTAAAAATGTAGAAAAAAAAGTGCAAAACACACACACACTAACTTTTTATTATTGTCGGCTACATTTGTATTGCCCTGCCCGCACACATAAATTGATTCCTGTTTAAAAATGTATAAAAATGTAGTTATTAAAAAGATAAATTTCGTTTAATACAATTTTTTCCATCACTACTGTATTTTTTTTATTTACATTTTTTTAATGGTACCCTATGAAATTTTTATCAAAAAGGTATATCCAACACTTTTTTGGATCGCTAAAGTCCCAAAAAAAAAAACATGGTGAAAAGACTCCCTAAAGCTAAAACATTGCTTAATAATTTAATTGTGCAAAAAAAAAAAAAAAAAAGGAACACATTTATTCCCCTTTCTGAAACTTTATACATGCTTTAAAGTGTCGGGTTTTCTTCCTAGAAAATCCTCATGTTTTTCGGAGTGATTTTCAGAAAAGACAAGGGATTTTGGATGAAATGAGAACACACCCCTTTTCCTTAAAAAAACGCCCATTTTGTTGGGTTTTTTTTTCACTCAGAGTGATTCAGATTCTGTCGAGTTTTTTCTGTTACACATTCTGTCGCATGGTCCCTTTTAGGAGCAAAACCCGACGACAAAAAGAGTCGGAATCATGTTAGTTAATGAGGCCCAAGGTGACATTTTTACCAAAAAATTTATTGTGTTGAAACGGACACCCCCAAAAGTAACAAAATGGCATTTTTTTTCAATTTTGTCGCACAATGATTTTTTTTCCCGTTTTGCCATAGATTTTTGGGTAAAATGACTAATGTCATTACAAAGTAGAATTGGTGGTGCAAAAAAAAATCCATTATGTGGATTTTTAGGTGCAAAATTTAAAGAATTATGATTTTTAAAAGGTAAGGAGGAAAAACAAAAGTGCAAAAACGGAATAACCCTGGGTCCTAAGAGGTTAAACACTTTTTAGATGCTATGCCATTTTTTATACCCTTAAAACCTTTTGAGAGGTCCACTTATGAGAATGAATGTTTTGAGCCACATCTAAAGTGTAATATCAGTCATATTCCGGTTTTATGTCAGAAAATGCCATATATATTTTTTTTTTTATACTATTTTCACCTTGCCTTTTTCACATTGTAAAAAAAAGTCAATAGGGAAATGCACTTAAGCAATGCATCACTTTAAGGGAATTTTCTGCATCAATACCACTTTTATTTGAATGCATGTGGGAACATGTTTTCCTTAGTAAAAAGACATGTTAAAAACAACACAAAACACATTTAACAATAAAAAGATAAAAAAAAGTATTTAACAAAATATTTTTCAAGCAGTGTACTCACTCCTATAAAAAAAATGCAGCAATAGGTAAAAACATGCATAACTATTTGAAAGCATTTTAATACTACATTTTTCATCAGGTTTTCATGAATGTTTCTATACACATTTTCAAGAACAGTTTCTTCAGTGATACTTTACAAAAGTAAAATGAATGCAAATTCCAATTTTCAATTCAAACTACTTTCCAGAGCATATTTTTTTCAGTAAATTCTGAAATACAATAAATGTGCCTTGATAGCTCTTAACTCATGTTGATTCTACATTGCAATTTTCAATTCAAATTACTTTCCAGAACAGATTTTTTTTCAGTAAATTCCAAAATACAATAAATGCGCCTTGATAGCTCCTAGCTCATGTTGATTCTACATTGCAGATCTAGTTACAAATAAAATGTAAGCTCTATTGTTTTACTCTACTATGCTGCTAAAATAAAATCTACCTCATGCTGACCTGTACAAAATGTATAATAATTGTATAGGGTCTATCGGTGCAGTACAAAATGGAGGCTTATTGTAGTCTATAAATAAAGTCAGTCAAGCATTCACCCTTTACTGCACCTAGTGACTATATTAATGGTCCTTATGATTTCTAAAGCAAAATTTCCATTTTAAAAGTTAAATGTGAATTTTTTTTTATGAAATGGAGATGAGTTTGTGGTGCTAAGTGGACCAATTTGTGCAATTTATGGTTATCTTTACTATGTTTTATCCATAGAGGGAAAACCCGATTGATTGATCATAAGTGATGTATCTTGGTGATGTACGAAAGATACTGAAATGACAAATACAGCTCTGCAAAATACATGCATAAGGTTTTTAGCTTTCTTGTGTCCCACCTGGTGCTGACAGAAGCAGTTTCTTTCCCTCTCTGGAAGCTAATAGTATAGTCTGTTTTCGTTTTTTATGAAGCACAGGGCAGATAACTATTTCTATTGGTTGCTATGTAGTAAATAGAAGATCACTGTGCAGAGTCCTGCCTACAAAAAGGGTGACAAAACCAGCACTTGTGTCTATCAGCAATTAACTTAGTAGATGGGCATGCACATTGTTAAACACTGTCATTGCAAACACCTTCCTCTCACTTGATAGACTGTGTGATTCTTAACATATTTATTAATCATTCCACTTACAAAAAAAATACTCCTTATCCGAGAAAAGTAGTTCTATAGTCTTGACCACCATGTTGTTTCCATTCTCTCTTATCTGCTGTCCACTGCCTGTTGGAGAAATTCATCTCCAGTAACAGCTAGATCAGGACAGAACAACCACCACAAAGCTTCCCCTTGTATAAATTGCAGTGTGTCTACTGCTGTGTGTTTACCATGCAGTGTAACCCCCTTCACTTTCATATTTTCAACATTTGTTTCTTTACTTTTTGGCTCACATAGCACCTTGCAAAGCATGTGCAGAAGAAACCTATTCTTAGTCAACATTTCAGTACACTTTCACCAGCACTATATTATGGCATAGCGGAGAGGAGTATAAGCTTTGTTGTAGAAGTAAGGTAAAGAGTGGCCTGAGTGTGGATAACTGACAAACGGTCCTGCTTTAATCCTGCCCCCCTGAAATGGAGGGAGTAAAAAATTGCTGTGTACCATGGAGGGGGTTCTCAGTGCAGAAAGTGCACTAAAACTACCTTGTCACCAGTCTGAGAGGTTAAAGGGTAGTCCAGCTTTTCACTTTTAATAACCTATCCAAAGGTTAGGAGATAGGTGTTTTGCTGCAGAAGGTCCAAAAGCTGTGAACCCCTACAATCTTTTGTGCATAGTCCAGGCTCTCCTTTTTTGGGAGAGCTGGTGGTACTCGAGTACAGTAAGGTGCTTTTATTTCAATAACGTTTTTTAAACCTTGTGTGTGTGTTTGTTTTTTTCAAATGTATTCTTGGCTTAGTTTTGAAAGTAGTAGAGAAAGTTATGTAGCATAAACTACATCAATTACTAAACAAGGGCTTAGAGTTAGCTCATAAAATGGTTAAAGCAAGTCATCCCCCATTATTACCTCAGTACCCAACAACACCAGAGGTACTGGGAAAAGTCAGGTACTGGCAATCTCAGGTTGTAGCAGGCTGATTGTATTAAACCCGAGAGGACCTAAATAAATCAAACTTACCACCCTGGTAATGCCAGGCTTGATTTGTATCTGGTTGGTTTTGGAAAATAGGGAATCTCTTTATTTTGCATAACCATCCAGGTACAAAACCAAGCAGTAGCAGTCTGAAATCAAAAGGGGTCAAGGTCCTTTTATTTTGGCCATTTCCAGTTTAATAATACCAACCTGCTATTATACATTAGTTTTTTGATGTACCTAGCCTAATGGAACCTGACTCGGGTAATACTGGGGGTTAGTGTTAGCCATTTTACATTTTAACTCTAAGCTTCAACTTAGTGATGGATGCCATCTATCAGATGGTTTCCACTACTAAGCCAAAAAACCTCATAGCTACAAACCTCTGACATCCTCTGCTGCTACTCCCGACATGACACACACCAGAAACATGAAGGAAAGACTGGTCAAACTCATTAGTTTCTTTCCCACAATGGAGCGTTCCCAAGATGGCACCATAGCCACCATGCCTCTTCCTGCTATAAGTCCCGCTTTAGCATCAGCTTCTTCTTCTTCGGCCACGGTGAGTCCGACTGGTCCTCCTTCCTTTGACTTCTTCTGCTTCAACACCAGCTCCCTGTCCTGTTAGCTCTGTGCCTCCATCACCGCAGCACCTCTGCAGCACAGGACCATATGTGACAGCCTCCCTTGCCTTGCCAGGCATACAGCATCTCCCCAATGGTGACCCCCACAGCTCCTATCTCGGAGGCTGTTATGAGGCTACTACTGTCTGACCTGCAAACATCCTTGCAGTCAGCTCTTCATTCAGTTGTTGCTAGTATCCAGGGGGAAATACATTACCTGGGGTTTGGAACGTCCCATTTTGAGAACAAGATGGAAGAACTAACCTCATCCAAAAATGTGGTGGTTGATCTAGTCAACACTATGGAAGATCACCTCAATGCAACTCAAGGTTGTCGACATGGAGGATCGTTCCTGCCGGAACAACCTCAGAGTCCAGGGAATACCAGAAGCAGTCAAAACTGAGGAGCTACAGGACTTCATCACAGACTTTTTTTGCTATTCTTCTCCCGCAAGCGTTCACTCATGATCTCCTTTTAGAGAAAGCACATAGGCTTCCTAAGCCCAAATGATTCCCATCTGCTTCCCGTAGAAATACAATTTTTAGAATGCATTTCTTTCATGTGCAGGAGACAATCATGGGCTGTTCTCTTAACAATACTCCTTATGTTCTTGTGGGTATTCATGCCCCGAACGTGAAACAAGATCAGTTCTTACGTACTATGCTGCGCAGATCAGCCTTTTCCCCGAAAGAGCTAGTCATAGTGAGGGGGAATATTAATTGTCCTGTGTGGACATCTGTGGACTCCACCTCCTTTAAATGAAACTTCCGATATGTTCAATGTAATATTTCAAAATTTACTTTATGAGGTATGGAGGATCATGCATCCAACAGAAGCTGACTTCCACTTCTATTTCCTCCCCCACAAAATGTTATACTCACAGTGACTATTTTATTAATTAGCCACCCCCTTTTAGAAGTTGCAGCCCACATCACCATCAAACTATCAAGTTGTCTGACCAAGCACTGATTGTTCTAACTCTAAATTACTCTTTTGTTAAAGCTATGCATAGGTTGTGGCTAGAGATGAGCAAACTTTTGAAAAATTCAATTCGGCCAATAGCCAAATTTTGTGAAAAATTATTTGCTGCAAATCTATATTAAAGCGCAACTGTCATGACATTTTGGTGCAATAACCTGCACACAGCCTTTGTACTGTGTGCAGGTGGTATGTATAGCAATGTTTTTGCCTGAAATTTGGCGGCTTTCATGACTGTAAAAAAGGCTTTAATTCAAAGCCACTGACAGTCGGATAGGCGTGGCGCGAGGTAGGCGATGCCCCGCCACCACGCCCACACCCACGCCTACCCCGTATGTCCGCGCTGGGATCTCTGTGGGATTGACACACAGGTCCAGCGCATGCGCCCTTCAGATGATCTAACCTGCGCGCTGCTGTGTGTCATCCAGCAAGCGCTCACTCCCCCCGGTGTCTTCCTCCTCAGTGTGCCTGCGCAGGAGAAAGACGGTGGCGGGAGCGAGCGCTTGCTGGATGACACACAGCAGCGTGCAGGTTAGATTAGCTGAAGGGCACATGCGCTGGGACCTGTGTGTCAATCACACAGAGGTCCCAGCGCGGACATATGGGGTAGGTGTGGGGGTGGGCGTGGCGGCGGGGCATTGCGTACCTCGTGACACGTCTATCCAACCGTCAGTGGCTTTGAATAAAAGCCTTTTTTGTAGTCGTGAAAGCCGCCAAATTTCAGGTAAAAACATTGCTATACACACCACCAGCACACAGTACAAAGGCTGTGTGCAGGTTATTGCACCAAAATGTAATGACAGTTGCGCTTTAAAAATGGCTATTTCTGGGCTACAGAGAGCCTCAATGGGGGTGTAGAACACTTTGCTTTGTTCTAACACGCATATGGAGTGTGCTAGGGTAGTGAAATAATACTGTTATTCAGAATGACATGCAGATTACAGGCATCACTTTTAGAATCATTGCCGCAGTGCGGCACAATGACAGAGCCTGTAGGTGGCATCAGTATGAAGAGGCCATATAGTTGCTGAATGACAGAGCATGGAGGTGTTGGCAGCATGAGGAGACCATATAGTGGCTAAATGGCACAGCTTGGATTTGACAGAAGCATGAGGAGACACTAGGGTTTCACAATCCGTAAGATTAAAAGATGAATTTTGAAATTTAAATAGAAGATTTAGGGTAGTTAGAGCTACCATAAAAAAATTTTTAGGCCCAGAGCCAGGCCCAGCAGCATCAGTAAACCATATATTGGCTGAATAATACAGCTTGGAGTTGGCTGAAGCATGAGGAGACCCTATTGTGTCTGAATGACACAGCCTGGAGTTGGCAGAAGTATGAGGAGACACTAGGACTTCACAATCCCTAAGATTAAAAGATTAATTTTGATATATAAATTGAAGATTTATGGTAGCTAGTGCTACCATAAAAAAATTTTTAGGCCCAGACCAAGGCCCAGCAGCATCAGTAAACCATATATTGGTTGAATGACACAGCCTGGAGTTGGCTGAAGCATGAGGAGACCATATAGTTGCTGAATGACACAGCCTGGAGGTGGAAGCAGCATGAGTAGACACTAGGGCTTCACAATTCCTAAGAATGAAAGATTAATTTTGAAATTTTTATTGAAGATTTAGGGTAGCTAGTGCTACCATAAAAATGTTTTGGCCAGCCCCAGCAGCATCAGTAAAACGAAAATTAGCATTTGCAAAAAATTAGCATATGCGAAAATTAGCATAAGCGAAAATTCGTACGCCAGTCTCACACAGTAGTATTAGAGCCTTCTTTACACCACACAAGCTGGAAGCAGAAAGGGATGATCACTGTGATGTGTACTGTGAAAAAAAAATAAGAATATTCGTAATTACAATATTCGCGAATTACGATGTTCGGGAATGAAATTTTAATGGAACATCCTGGATTTGGATGAATCATGAGGAGACCTTACAGTGTCTGAATGGCCCAGCCTGGAGGTAGCTGAAGCATGAGGAGACCATATAGTGGCTTAATGTCACAGCCTGGATTTGGCTTGTTACGCCGAGCGCTCCGGGTCCCCGCTCCTCCCCGGAGCGCTCGCTTCACTCTCCCCGCGGCAGCGCTCCGGTCACGTCCTCTGACCCGGGGCGCTGCGATTCCGCTGCCAGCCGGGTTACGATTCGCGATGCGGGTAGCGCCCGCTCGCGATGCGCACCCCGGCTCCCCTACCTGACTCGCTCTCCGTCTGTTCTGTCCCGGCGCGCGCGGCCCCGCTCCCTAGGGCGCGCGCGCGCCGGGTCTCTGCGATTTAAAGGGCCACTGCGCCGCTGATTGGCGCAGTGGTTCCAATTAGTGTGTTCACCTGTGCACTTCCCTATATCACCTCACTTCCCCTGCACTCCCTTGCCGGATCTTGTTGCCTTAGTGCCAGTGAAAGCGTTCCTTGTGTGTTCCTTGCCTGTGTTTCCAGACCTTCTGCCGTTGCCCCTGACTACGATCCTTGCTGCCTGCCCCGACCTTCTGCTACGTCCGACCTTGCTTTTGCCTACTCCCTTGTACCGCGCCTATCTTCAGCAGCCAGAGAGGTGAGCCGTTGCTAGTGGATACGACCTGGTCACTACCGCCGCAGCAAGACCATCCCGCTTTGCGGCGGGCTCTGGTGAAAACCAGTAGTGGCTTAGAACCGGTCCACTAGCACGGTCCACGCCAATCCCTCTCTGGCACAGAGGATCCACTACCTGCCAGCCGGCATCGTGACAGTAGATCCGGCCATGGATCCCGCTGAAGTTCCTCTGCCAGTTGTCGCTGACCTCACCACGGTGGTCGCCCAGCAGTCACAACAGATAGCGCAACAAGGCCAACAGCTGTCTCAACTGACCGTTATGCTACAACAGTTACTACCACAGCTTCAGCAGTCATCTCCTCCGCCAGCTCCTGCACCTCCTCCGCAGCGAGTGGCCGCTCCTGGGATACGCTTATCCTTGCCGGATAAATTTGATGGGGACTCTAAGTTTTGCCGTGGCTTTCTTTCCCAATGTTCCCTGCATCTGGAGATGATGTCGGACCTGTTTCCCACTGAAAGGTCTAAGGTGGCTTTCGTAGTCAGCCTTCTGTCCGGAAAAGCCCTGTCATGGGCCACACCGCTCTGGGACCGCAATGACCCCGTCACTGCCTCTGTACACTCCTTCTTCTCGGAAATCCGAAGTGTCTTTGAGGAACCTGCCCGAGCCTCTTCTGCTGAGACTGCCCTGTTGAACCTGGTCCAGGGTAATTCTTCCGTTGGCGAGTATGCCGTACAATTCCGTACTCTTGCTTCAGAATTGTCCTGGAATAATGAGGCCCTCTGCGCGACCTTCAAAAAAGGCCTATCCAGCAACATTAAAGATGTTCTGGCCGCACGAGAAATTCCTGCTAATCTACATGAACTTATTCACCTAGCCACTCGCATTGACATGCGTTTTTCCGAAAGGCGTCAGGAACTCCGCCAAGATATGGACTCTGTTCGCACGAGGCGTTTCTTCTCCTCGGCTCCTCTCTCCTCTGGTCCCCTGCAATCTGTTCCTGTGCCTCCCGCCGTGGAGGCTATGCAGGTCGACCGGTCTCGCCTGACACCTCAAGAGAGGACACGACGCCGTATGGAGAACCTCTGCCTGTACTGTGCTAGTACCGAACACTTCCTGAGAGATTGTCCTATCCGTCCTCCCCGCCTGGAAAGACGTACGCTGACTCCGCACAAAAGTGAGACAGTCCTTGATGTCTACTCTGCTTCTCCACGTCTTACTGTGCCTGTGCGGATGTCTGCCTCTGCCTTCTCCTTCTCTACAGTGGCCTTCTTGGACTCTGGATCTGCAGGAAATTTTATTTTGGCCTCTCTCGTCAACAGGTTCAACATCCCGGTGACCAGTCTCGCCAGACCCCTCTACATCAATTGTGTAAATAATGAAAGATTGGACTGTACCATACGTTTCCGCACGGAGCCCCTTCTTATGAGCATCGGATCTCATCATGAGAGGATTGAACTTTTGGTCCTCCCCAATTGCACCTCGGAAATTCTCCTTGGACTTCCCTGGCTTCAACTTCATTCCCCTACCCTGGATTGGTCCACTGGGGAGATCAAGAGTTGGGGGTCCTCTTGTTCCAAGAACTGTCTAAAACCGGTTCCCAGTAACCCTTGCCGTAACTCTGTGGTTCCTCCAGTAACCGGTCTCCCTAAGGCCTATATGGACTTCGCGGATGTTTTTTGCAAAAAACAAGCTGAGACTCTACCTCCTCACAGGCCTTACGATTGCCCTATCGACCTCCTCCCGGGCACTACTCCACCCCGGGGCAGAATTTATCCTCTCTCTGCCCCAGAGACTCTTGCCATGTCCGAATACGTCCAGGAGAATCTAAAAAAGGGCTTTATCCGTAAATCCTCCTCTCCTGCCGGAGCCGGATTTTTCTTTGTGTCCAAAAAAGATGGCTCCCTACGTCCTTGCATTGACTACCGCGGTCTTAATAAAATCACGGTTAAGAACCGCTACCCCTTACCCCTCATCTCTGAACTCTTTGATCGCCTCCAAGGTGCCCACATCTTCACTAAATTGGACTTAAGAGGCGCCTATAACCTCATCCGCATCAGAGAGGGGGACGAGTGGAAAACGGCATTTAACACCAGAGATGGACACTTTGAGTATCTGGTCATGCCCTTTGGACTGTGCAACGCCCCTGCCGTCTTCCAAGACTTTGTCAATGAAATTTTTCGTGATCTGTTATACTCCTGTGTTGTTGTATATCTGGACGATATCCTAATTTTTTCTGCCAATCTAGAAGAACACCGCCAGCATGTCCGTATGGTTCTTCAGAGACTTCGTGACAACCAACTCTATGCCAAAATTGAGAAATGTCTGTTTGAATGCCAATCTCTTCCTTTTCTAGGATATTTGGTCTCTGGCCAGGGACTACAGATGGATCCAGACAAACTCTCTGCCGTCTTAGATTGGCCACGCCCCTCCGGACTCCGTGCTATCCAACGCTTTTTGGGGTTCGCCAATTATTACAGGCAATTTATTCCACATTTTTCTACCATTGTGGCTCCTATCGGGGCTTTAACCAAAAAAAATGCTGATCCCAAGTCCTGGCCTCCTCAAGCAGAAGACGCCTTTAAACGACTCAAGTCTGCCTTTTCTTCGGCTCCCGTCCTCTCCAGACCTGACCCTTCCAAACCCTTCCTATTGGAGGTTGATGCCTCCTCAGTGGGAGCTGGAGCTGTTCTTCTACAAAAAAATTCTTCCGGGCACGCTGTCACTTGTGGTTTTTTCTCTAGGACCTTCTCTCCAGCGGAGAGGAACTACTCCATCGGGGATCGAGAGCTTCTAGCCATTAAATTAGCACTTGAGGAATGGAGGCATCTGCTGGAGGGATCAAGTTCTCCTGTTATTATCTACACCGACCACAAGAACCTCTCCTACCTCCAGTCTGCCCAACGGCTGAATCCTCGCCAGGCCCGGTGGTCTCTGTTCTTTGCCCGATTTAATTTTGAGATTCACTTTCGTCCTGCCGATAAGAACATTAGGGCCGATGCTCTCTCTCGTTCCTCGGATGCCTCAGAAGTTGAACTCTCTCCGCAACACATCATTCCACCTGACTGCCTGATCTCCACTTCTCCTGCCTCCATCAGGCAGACTCCTCCAGGAAAGACCTTTGTTTCTCCTCGCCAACGCCTCGGAATCCTCAAATGGGGTCACTCCTCCCATCTCGCAGGTCATGCGGGTATCAAGAAATCTGTGCAACTCATCTCCCGCTTCTATTGGTGGCCGACTCTGGAGACGGATGTTGTGGACTTTGTGCGAGCCTGCACTATCTGTGCCCGGGATAAGACTCCTCGCCAGAAGCCCGCTGGTTTTCTTCATCCTCTGCCTGTCCCCGAACAGCCTTGGTCTCTGATTGGTATGGATTTTATTACTGATTTACCCCCTTCCCGTGGCAACACTGTTATTTGGGTGGTCGTTGATCGATTCTCCAAAATGGCACATTTCATCCCTCTTCCTGGTCTTCCTTCTGCGCCTCAGTTGGCTAAACAATTTTTTGTACACATTTTTCGTCTTCACGGGTTGCCTACGCAGATTGTCTCGGATAGAGGCGTCCAATTCGTGTCTAAATTCTGGAGGGCTCTCTGTAAACAACTCAAGATTAAATTAAATTTTTCTTCTGCATATCATCCCCAGTCCAATGGACAAGTAGAAAGGATTAACCAGATCTTGGGTGATTATTTGCGACATTTTGTTTCCTCCCGCCAGGATGACTGGGCAGATCTCCTCCCATGGGCCGAATTCTCGTATAACTTCAGGGTCTCTGAGTCTTCCTCCAAATCCCCATTTTTCGTGGTGTACGGCCGTCACCCTCTTCCCCCCCTCCCTACTCCCTTGCCCTCTGGTCTGCCCGCTGTGGATGAAATTTCTCGTGACCTTTCCATCATATGGAGAGAGACCCAAAATTCTCTCTTACAGGCTTCATCACGCATGAAGAAGTTCGCGGATAAGAAAAGAAGAGCTCCCCCCGTTTTTTCCCCTGGAGACAAGGTATGGCTCTCCGCTAAATATGTCCGCTTCCGTGTCCCTAGCTACAAGTTGGGACCACGCTATCTTGGTCCTTTCAAAATTTTGTGTCAAATTAATCCTGTCTCTTATAAACTTCTTCTTCCTCCCTCTCTTCGTATCCCTAATGCCTTTCACGTCTCTCTTCTCAAACCACTCATCCTCAACCGTTTTTCTCCCAAATCTGTTCCTCCCACTCCTGTTTCCGGCTCCTCGGACATCTTCTCGGTCAAAGAAATTTTAGCTGCCAAAAAGGTCAGAGGGAAAAATTTTTTTTTAGTGGACTGGGAGGGTTGTGGTCCTGAAGAGAGATCCTGGGAACCTGAGGACAACATCCTAGACAAAAGTCTGCTCCTCAGGTTCTCAGGCTCTAAGAAGAGGGGGAGACCCAAGGGGGGGGGTACTGTTACGCCGAGCGCTCCGGGTCCCCGCTCCTCCCCGGAGCGCTCGCTTCACTCTCCCCGCGGCAGCGCTCCGGTCACGTCCTCTGACCCGGGGCGCTGCGATTCCGCTGCCAGCCGGGATGCGATTCGCGATGCGGGTAGCGCCCGCTCGCGATGCGCACCCCGGCTCCCCTACCTGACTCGCTCTCCGTCTGTTCTGTCCCGGCGCGCGCGGCCCCGCTCCCTAGGGCGCGCGCGCGCCGGGTCTCTGCGATTTAAAGGGCCACTGCGCCGCTGATTGGCGCAGTGGTTCCAATTAGTGTGTTCACCTGTGCACTTCCCTATATCACCTCACTTCCCCTGCACTCCCTTGCCGGATCTTGTTGCCTTAGTGCCAGTGAAAGCGTTCCTTGTGTGTTCCTTGCCTGTGTTTCCAGACCTTCTGCCGTTGCCCCTGACTACGATCCTTGCTGCCTGCCCCGACCTTCTGCTACGTCCGACCTTGCTTTTGCCTACTCCCTTGTACCGCGCCTATCTTCAGCAGCCAGAGAGGTGAGCCGTTGCTAGTGGATACGACCTGGTCACTACCGCCGCAGCAAGACCATCCCGCTTTGCGGCGGGCTCTGGTGAAAACCAGTAGTGGCTTAGAACCGGTCCACTAGCACGGTCCACGCCAATCCCTCTCTGGCACAGAGGATCCACTACCTGCCAGCCGGCATCGTGACATGGCTGAAGCATGAGGAGACCATATAGTGTCTGAATGGCACAGCGACTGTAGACACAGGCTGCTGATGGAGCTGGTACTGCTTCTGCCACCCCACCCCTCCCCAGCAGCCATGGCAGTGGAAGATGAGCGCAGGGGCCCCCCCGATTCAGACCTGCAAGAGGATGGACGATGGTGCCGATAGACATCGGCCAACTGACTAGATAGGATGCCTCTGTAGTAGGTCACTTTTTCCTCCCTTGCAGTGGGCGTTAAAAAGGCCCCTATTAAGGTGGAGATCAAGAAGTCCTCCAGCTGCCGAATGGTGACAATTCAGCTGTCACTACGCAAGCAATCATGCATCGTGCCATATGTGCAAGTGACTCGGAGGGACTCCCTGACTCCGTCTTCACTGCATACTGCCACGGTGTGTCTGGGTCCTCTGTCTCGCCTTCCTCATAACCCTATAGCTCCTCTGGTTGCTCCTGCTCCTCCTCTCCTGTCAGTTTACTAGAAAAACCGCCCATTTGGTGAAAACTAAACCGTGCTCTTCTGTGCCCCTCCCCCTCCTCCTCCAGTTCAGCCCCACAGTGCTCATGTGGTTGTGAGATGTAGGCGCCACATCTCCAGTGCCCTGACCAGCCATCGTTACCAACACGTGTTGTAAGAAATGAAGCAGTGGAATGATGTCATTCATCCCATAATCCTGGCAATATTCCAATAATTTGGCTTCCTCAAAGGGCCTGAGCAAACGGCAGGTGTCACATATGAGCTGCCATTGGTTTCAATTGAAGTTACACAGGGGAGTACCCCAATCCGCTTGGATCATCAAGAAATTGGGTACAGTACGCTTAAAAAAATAAGTATTTTTGCACAACACCAGCAGAACACAACAGTGCTGCAGCACAAAAAAGCTGTGTCCTAAATACAAAATTTCACTCTTTCAAAGATTATTAGGAATGGACTGCTGGGTATTATACTGTCTACAGATAACCATCAGATGATTTGTTGTGGAACAAAGACACAGAATTACGCTGAAAAAATATTCCTGCCTCCTCTGCTAAGGTTTATGAAGTTGAGGCAGCTTTTTGAAATGTATGAGGCAACACACAGCTATCTGCCCCTCTCTGTAATAAAAGCTGAAGAAAGTAACTGGGATGTTAATGGCTGCAGTAAAAATCCTTTTCAATGAAGAAAAACACTGCTCTCTGTCCACCAGAACGCTGATGTGACTAGGATGTGAAACACTGCTGGGATGAGCTTTTCTGGGTAACACACACACAGCGATGACCGTCATATCTCTATGCAGTGTAATGAATGATATGACAAGCCATAAAATGGCTGCCGAATATATAGGGCTGTGAAATCACAGGGGTGACTGGCTGCATCCTGCGTGTGATTCAGGGTCATTCTGCCTACTTCCCTTCCCGCCTTGACTTCCCACCTTCCCAGCATTCCTTGCCCCATGTATTGGCGTGGATCCGCCATTTTAGATGCCCTGGAGCATGGACCGCAGTAAATGGAGTTTAATGAAGCGATTCGCTGATCTCTAGTTGTGGCATATGTTTTGCAGAAACTGGAATTCAAGATTAGCTCCTATTTTTTACCATGAAAGGGTCCGTGTCCTCTGAAGCCGCATGTGATATGTTTTTAACCTTTTGGGGACGGAGGGCGTACCTGTACGCCCTCCACCCACTCCCTGTCTATAATGTGGGGCCAAGCAGCTTCATAGCGGGTCGGGCCCGGCCTCTAACAACGGCCATTGTTAGAGGCAATGTCTGCAGTGTTATGGCCCCCTATAGGAGCTATAACACTGCAAAAAAAAGGGAAGAAAAAGTGAATAAAGATAATTTAACCCCTTCCCTAATAAAAGTTTGAATCACCCTCCCTTTTCCCATTTAAAAAAGAAACAGTGTTGTAAATAAAAATAAACATATGTGATATCGCCACATGTGGTCCAAATTATAAAAATATATTGTTAATTAAACCTCATGGTCAATGGCGTATGCGCAATAAATTTCCAAAGTCCAAAATAGTGTATTTTTGGTCATTATTTATATCATGAACAAATGAATAAAAAGCGATCAAAAAGTCTGATCAATACAAAAAATGGTACCGCTAAAAATGTCAGATCACTTCTCAAAAAATGACCCATCATACCGCCCCGTACACAGAAAAATAAAAAAGTTATAGGGGTCAGAAGATGACAATTTTAAAAGTATAAATTTTCCTGCATGTAGTTATGATTTTTTTTCCAGAAGTACCACAAAATCAAACCTATATAAGTAGGGTATCATTTTAATCGTATGGACCTACACAATAAACATAAGGTGTCATTTCTACCGAAAAATGTACTGCGTAAAAAACGGAAGCCCCCAAAAATTACAAAATGGTGTTTTTTCTTCAATTTTGTCGCACAATGATTCTTTTTTCTGTTTTGCCGTAGTAATTTTTTGAGTAAAATGAATAATGTCATTACAAAGTAGAATTGGTGGCACAAAAATAAACCATTATATGGATTTTAGGTGCAAAATTGAAAGGGTTATGATTTTTAAAAGGTAAGGAGGAAAAAATGAAAGTGCAAATATGGAAAAAACCCTCCATCCCCAAGGGGTTAATGCTGTTACGAGGGGGGCCATATTATCAGCTAAGCACCCCATTATAAAAGGGCCACATCGGCTAAACGACCCTCCCTACAGACCGAAGGGGCTGATCTACACAGGCAAAACAGTGTCTTTCTTACTCTACGGAGTTAACGTCCCACATTTCCTTGGTCTCCGAGGAACTTAAAGCACTAGATTTATAAAAACTTGATCTTGCTCTATGCAATAAGAAGGTGAATTTCTACTGGCATGCTAAAAAGCCTGGGCCCTCCCTGCCAGGAAGTTGAAATTTAAGCAACTACAGAGCATAATAGCACCCATCGGGTGCTACAATACAAGATCCTAGAGGGATTGCAGACGCCTTTGCTGATTACTATGCTGACCTCTACAACCTTCATTTCTCTCCTCATACTCCCCAACCCACCTCTTCCTGTATCTCCTTATTCTTATTGGCTGCCCATCTGCCTTCCCTGTCTCCTTCTCACATTCTGTCCCTAAATCATTATAGAGGAAATTACCAAGGCTATTAGCTCTCTAAATACCTCTAAATCTCCTGGCCCGGATGGCCTGACCAATGAATTTTATAAACTTCATGTTTCTCTGCTGGCTCCCTGTCTCTTGGATCTTTTTAACCCCTTAAGGACGCAGGACGTAAATGTACGTCCTGGTGAGGTGGTACTTAACGCACCAGGACGTACATTTACGTCCTAAGCATAACCGCGGGCATCGGAGCGATGCCCGTGTCATGCGCGGCTGATCCCGGCTGCTGATCGCAGCCAGGGACCCGCCGGCAATGGCCGACGCCCGCGATCTCGCGGGCGTCCGACATTAACCCCTCAGGTGCCGGGATCAATACAGATCCCGGCATCTGCGGCAGTTCGCGATTTAAATGAATAATCGGATCGCCCGCAGCGCTGCTGCGGGGATCCGATCATTCATAACGCCGCACGGAGGTCCCCTCTCCTTCCTCCGTGCGGCTCCCGGCGTCTCCTGCTCTGGTCTGTGATCGAGCAGACCAGAGCAGAAGATGACCGATAATACTGATCTGTTCTATGTCCTATACATAGAACAGATCAGTATTAGCAATCATGGTATTGCTATGAATAGTCCCCTATGGGGACTATTCAAGTGTAAAAAAAAATGTAAAAAAATGTAAAAGTAAAAAAAAAGTGAAAAATCCCCTCCCCCCAATAAAAAAGTTAAACGTCCGTTTTTTCCTATTTTACCCCCAAAAAGCGTAAAAAACATTTTTTATAGACATATTTGGTATCACCGCGTGCGTAAATGTCCGAACTATTAAAATAAAATGTTAATGATCCCGTACGGTGAACGGCGTGAACGAAAAAGAAATAAAAAAGTCCAAAATTCCTACTTTTTTAATACATTTTATTTTAAAAAATTATAAAAAATGTATTAAAAGTTTTTTATATGCAAATGTGGTATCAAAAAAAAGTACAGATCATGGCGCAAAAAATGAGCCTCCATACCGCCGCTTATACGGAAAAATAAAAAAGTTAGAGGTCATCAAAATAAAGGGATTATAAACGTACTAATTTGGTTAAAAAGTTTGTGATTTTTTTAAGCGCAACAATAATATAAAAGTATATAATAATGGGTATCATTTTAATCGTATTGACCCTCAAAATAAAGAACACATGTATTTTTTTCCATAAATTGTACGGCGTGAAAACAAAACCTTCCAAAATTAGCAAAATTGCGTTTTTCGTTTTAATTTCCCCACAAAAATAGTGTTTTTTGGTTGCGCCATACATTTTATGATATAATGAGTGATATCATTACAAAGGACCACTGGTCGCGCAAAAAACAAGCCCTCATACTAGTCTGTGGATGAAAATATAAAAGAGTTATGATTTTTAGAAGGCGAGGAGGAAAAAATGAAAACGTAAAAATTAAATTGTCTGAGTCCTTAAGGCCAAAATGGGCTGAGTCCTTAAGGGGTTAATGAGATAGCCTCTACAGGTAAAATCCCCAGTGAGATGCTTGATGCTGTGATCATTACCTTACCTATGTCAGGCAAAAGCTCTATAGCACTGCCTAATTTTCTTCCCATATCCCTCCTAAACGGGGACCTCAAGCTGACACAACTCAAAAAGTGGTGATGTATCTACTCACTGAGTTGACATGAAACGGTGTATTGTACAGGCCCCTCTCTCAACAAACTTCTATGGATGGTCTTCCTGCAACACAGCCATAGCCCAACAATCCAAGCAAGCCTTTCCATATGGTCATATGCCCGTACAAACTCCTTATTATGCCCCAGAACTTACCCATCTATTCCCTTTAGAGCTGTCCAGTTTTTGCCTTATACTGATCTATCTCAATGGGCAGCTGCTGGTATATCCACTTTAGGAGACATTAGCGAGAAAACTGTCATACTTCCCTTCTCTATTTCTGAAAGATTTCGCCTACCCAACAAGGACTGTTTTTTAAATCTTAAAAATTTGTCACCACCTACTCTTGTGTCTTAAATGGACCTCAGTTTCTAACCCGAATGTATATAATGCATATATTTTTTAAGTACTGAGTGATGCAGGAGGTATATCTAAAGCCTATACCACTCTGGTAACATGCTCTAGCCCTACACACCTGGCCCACGAAGGCTCATGGAAAGAAGAGATTTAGGCATATGTATCACCCAACAGCAATGATCTCATGTATACGACCTACCCTCTAAACTGTCTCATTGTCTCATAACGTAGGCTACCTAGAATCATCTCCAGGAGTAAAAAGTCTGGTACCAGCAGGCTTTGACCAATAACAATGATGACCTGAGGGGAGGTAGGAGGCTGTTTTTTATTAGCTTGCTGTGCCCAAAATAAATGGCCATTGCAGACCTAGTAATGTCATTCTGCTTTTATTTTATTCTTTTATTTTTACTTTACAAAGCATGCCCCCTCCTCCTATTTTCCATAACCAGTCAGATGCAAACCAACTAGTAGCAACCTGACATTACAAAGGTGATGTGGGCCATATATGTTTGCCCTCCCCCCAGCTTAATAATATGAGTTATTTTTGACTGCCCAAGCCTGCAGATACCTGGCTCTTCCCAGTACCTATGGTGCTGGTGAGTACTAGTAGATTAATAAAAGGATAAACATTAGCCATTTTTAAGGGCTAATGCTTGGCCCAGCTTAGTAATGGTGGTGTGAACCAGGCATTTTCCATTCCAAGTGAAAAATAAGTATTAAAAAAAAAGATAGACAAGAAACACAAGATTAAAAAAACAAAAAACAAACCTTTATTGAAATAAAAACACTCTGAATCATTACTCTCATTAACCCTGTTATTAAGTAGTCCTTGTCTTCTTCCTGTTAAAAAAAAAAAGTTACTATTAAAATCAACCATATACACCTCTAATGTATTCTTCTTGCAAAACCAGAACACACTGCCAAAATATTTTCTGTTTCTACCTGGTAAAACCACATACAGTACATGCAGTGTTCCTGGCCTTGGGGATCTATTACAGTAAGATGGTGATGCATAAAGCATTCCTAGCTTACTGTATGTAAACACTGCTTTAGCCAAAGTGAACAGGCCAATGATTTCATGATCACCTTTGAGCTGAAGTGAACATTTTCTAAAGTTCTGACCAAACCAAGTGCCATGGGCTTGATTCACTCTACACTAGTTGCAATGTTCTCTATTTTTAGTTTATATTTTGGTATATATAAGCCTAGAATTTTCCTTTTTGAAAAAAAATCATGACAATTTGTTTTAAACAATTGCATTAAGAAAACTTGATTTGACTATTCTGTGCAAATAAAGCCATAGGTTTTGTTTAACACTAGGAGATTGCTGCTTTTGAAAGCAAAAATAGAGTGTTTTGTATAATTTTCCCCCCAAAACCTTTACTGACCCTTATATGTTTCTGTTAACATTGCCACAGACAATATAGATATTAACAAGACCTTATTTATCTAATAGGTGCAGTTAATGATAATTTTAGGCTGTGACTGAATCTAGAATCCATTCATGTTCTGGGTGGGAAGATGTTAAAAGCTGATCATTGTATAATGTGTTTATTTTGACAATGCTGTATCTTATCATTTCGTTACGCTACATTATCACATAATTATGTAATAACGAGCGCTCGCAGCATAATTATAGGAATTAAAAAAAATATACTTTAAGTATTTTAGAATATCAATTTAAACTGTATTTTGTATAGACAATTAATATGTTAACATAAAAGAAATAACTTGCTCAGCATCAAAATTTTATGGCACAGACATAGCAAAATAAAATATTTCACTTACTGCCTGTGGGTTCCTTTGTTTGTTCCTCATGATAACATATGATAATTTAGGTAGTGTAGGTATAGCAGCAGTCCTATGAAATGCACAGAACAAGACTGATTGACTGTTCACAATCAATAAGATTCATCAAAACTTGTGCAGAGGAAAAGTCGTCCAGTTGACAATTTCAACCAATCAGATTGCTTTTTATTTTTATTTTTGAAAAGGTCTCTGAAAAATGAAAGAAGCAATCTGATCGGTTGCTATGGGCAACTTTTCAACATTTGCTCAGCACATGTCTTAACCCCTTAAGGACTAAGCCCTTTTTTGCAATTCTGACCACTGTCACTTTATGCATTAATAACTCTGGGATGCTTTTACTGATTACTCTGATACCGAGAGTGTTTTTTCGTAACATATTCTTCTTTATGATAGTGGTAAATTTTCGTCGTTACTTGCATCATTTCTTGGTGAAAACTCCTAAAATGTCATGAAAATTTAGAAAATTTAGCATTTTTCTAACTTTGAAACTCTCTGCTTGTAAGAAAAATGGATATAGCAAATAAATTATATATTGATTCACAGATACAATATGTCTACTTCATATCTACATCATAAAATTGATGTGTTTTTACTTTTGTAAGACATCAGAGGGCTCCAAAGTTCAGCAGCAATTTTCCAATTTTCCACAAAATCTTCAAAATCGGAATTTTTCAGGGACCAATTCAGTTTTGAAGGGGATTTGAGGGGTCTTCTTATTAGATATACCCCATAAATGACACCAGTATAAAAACTTCACCCCCAAAGTATTCATAATGACATTTAGAAAGTGTGTTAACCCTTTAGGTGTTTCTCAAGAATAGCAGCAAGGTAAAGGAGAACATTCATAAATTCAATTTTTCACACTCGCATGTTCTTGTAGACCCAGTTTTTGAAATTTTACAAGGAGTAAAAAGAGAAAAAGCCCCCCACAATTTGTAACCCAATTTCTCTCGAGTAAGTACCTCATATGTGGATGTCAAGTGCTCTGTGGGTGCACTACAAGGCTCAGAAGGGAAGGAGCGACAATGGGATTTTGGAGAGTGAGTTTTTCTGAAATGGTGTTTGACGACTTTTCATTAAAATTGGATGTGTAAATGAATTTATTTATTTTTTTCACTAAAATACTGGTTCCCCCCCCCAAATTTTACATTTTTACAAGGGGTTATAGGAGAAAATGCCCCCCAAAATTTGTAACCCTATCTCTTCTGAGTATGGAAATACCCCATGTGTGGACTTCAAGTGCTATGCTGGCACACTACAATGCTCAGAAGAGAAGGAGTCACATTTGGCTTTTGGAAAGCAAATTTTGGTGAATTTTTGGGGGGGGCATGTTGCATTTAGGAAGCCCCAGTACAGCAAAAAAAAAAAAAACACATGGATACTATTTTGGAAACTACACCCCTCAAGGAACGTAGCAAGGCATACAGTGAGCCTTAACACCCCACAGGTGCTTGACAAATTTCTGCTAAAGTTGGACATGAAAATGAAAAAATAGATTTTTTTCACTAAAATGCTGGTGTTACCCCAAATTTTTCATTTTCACAAGGGGTAATTGGAGAAAAAGCCTCCCAAAATGTGTAACCCCGTTTCTTCTGAGTATGGAAATACCCCATATGTGGATGTTAAGTGCTCTGCGGGCGAACTACTATGCTCAGAAGAGGAGGAGCGCCATTGAGCGTTTGGTGAGAGAATTTGATTGGAATAGAAGTGGGAGGCCATGTGTGTTTACAAAGCCCCCGGTGGTGCCAGAACAGTGGACCCCCCACATGTGACCCCATTTTGGAAACTACACCCCTCACAGAATTTAATAAGGGGTGCAGTGAGCATTTGCACCCCACTGGCGTTTGACAGATCTTTGGAACAGTGGACTGTACAAATGACAAATAAAATGTTTTCATTTTCACGGACCACTGTTCCAAAAATCTGTCAGACACTTGTGGGGTGTAAATGCTCACTGCACCCCTTATTACATTACGTGAGGGGGGGGGGTCCACTGTTCTGGCACTATGGGAGCTTTGTAAACACACATGGCCTTCAATTTCAGAAACCTTCTCTTGCCAAAAATCCCAATGGTGCTCCTTCTCTTCTGAGCATTGTATTGCACCCGCAGAGTACTTTACATCCACATATGGGGTATGTTCTTACTCAGAAGAAATGGGGTTACAATTATTTTTTTTTTTGGGGGGGGGGGGGGGGGTTCCTATTCTCCCTTGTGAAAATGAAAAATATATGGTAACACCAGCATTTTAGTTAAAACATTATTTTTTTTTTTTCGCATCCAACTTTAACAAAAATTTGTCAAACACCTGTGGGGTGTTACGGTTCACTATACACCTTGTTACATTTCGTGAGGGGTGTAGTTTCTAAAATGGGGTCACATCTGGGTATTTATTGTTTTGCGTTTATGTCAGAACCACTGTAAAATCAGCCACCCCTGTGCAAATCACCAATTTAGACCTAAAATGTACATGATGCGCTCTCACTTTTGAGCTTTGTTGTGCGCCCACAGAGCACTTTTCACCCATATTTGGGGTGTTTCCGTATTCAGGAGAAATTGCGTTACAAATTAAAAGTATGGGGCAACTCCAGCATGTTAGTGTAAACATTTTTATTTTTTTACACTAACATGCTGGTGTAGACCTCAACTTTACCTTTTCATAAGGGGTAAAAGGAGAAAAAGCCCCCCAAAATTTGTAACGCAATTTCTCCCGAGTATGGAGATACTCCATATGTGTCTCTAAACTGTTCCCTTGAAATACAACAGGGCTCCGAAGCGAGAGAGCACCATGCGCATTTGAGGACTAAATTGGGGATTTGAATCAGCCACAAAAATACCCTACGGCAGTGTTTCTCAAACAGGGTGTCTCCAGCTGTTGCAAAACTCCCAGCATGCCTTGACAATCAGTGGCTGTCCGGCAATACTGTGAGTTGTTCTTTTTCAACAGCTGGAGGCTCCGTTTTGGAAACAGTGCCATACAAGACTTTTTTATTTTTTATTTTTATTTTGGGGGGGGGGGGTCTGTGTAGGGGATGCAGTGTTTTATTTTTTATTTTGTGTAGTGTAGTGTTTTTAGGATAAATTCACACGGAAGGAGGTTTACAGTGAGCTTCTTGCTGGGAGTTTGAGCTGCGGCGAAAAATTTGCTGCATCTCAAATTTGCAGCAGCACACGCTGTAAACCTCTGCCCGTTTGAATGTACCCTGTACATTCACATGGGAGAGGCAAACCTCCAGCTGTTGCAAAACTACAACTCCAAGCATGCACTGACAGACCATACATGCTGGGAGTTGTAGTTATGCAACAGCTGGAGGCACATTGGTTGCGAAACACTGAGAGTTTGTTACTTAACTCAGTGTTTTGCAACCAGTGTGCCTCCAGCTGTTGCAAAACTAGAACTCTCAGCATGTACAGTCTCTCAGTGCATGCTGGGAGTTGTAGTTTTGCAACAGCTGGAGGCACACTGGTTGCAAAACACTGAGTTAGGTAACAAAATTTGTTTCACAACCAATGTGTCTCCAGCTGTTTCAAAACTGCAACAATCAGCATGCGTTGACAGCCGAAGGGCATGCTGAGAGTTGTAGTTTTGCAACAGCTGGAGGCACACTGATACAACTTCCAGCAAACCCTTTGGTAGTCTGTGCATGCTGGGAGTTGTAGTTATGCAACATAGAAAAAATGTGCCTCCAGCTGTTGCATAACTATAACCCCCAGCATGCACAGTCTACCAAAGGGCATGCTGGGAGTTGTAGTTGGAACTCCAGCTGATGCAAATCTCCAACTCCTAGCATCCCCTTTTGCTTTGCATGCCGAGAGTTGTTGCTAAGCAACAGCAGGAAGTGATGAGGCCTTACCTCCTGCTGTATACTGCCGCGGGACAGACCCATTCACCCTTTTTTTCCTGGTCACCGGGTCACCAGAGACCCGATTGACCCGGAATAACCGCAAATCACACGTCTGAATTGACACGCGATTTGCGGTGATCGCCAACATGGGGGGATCTCAGGACCCCCCTGGGTGATATGCTGGGATGCCTGCTGAACGATATCAGCAGGCATCCCAGTCCGGTCCCTGCCCGGCAAATGGCAGGAGCCGGAAGAATGCAGGGCGTACCCATATGCCCTGAGTCCTTAAGGACTCGGAAATGGGGGTGTATGCATACACCCTGTGTCCTCAAGGTGTTAATGAATCTCCTTAATATAACTAATTCATGTAATGTTCGTTTTTATTTTTTTATTTTGTATAGCTGTTAATTTAAAGTTTTTCATTTTAACATAGGAGATAAAAAGGAAGATAAAAGAAAAAGCATGTACAATGAGCGTAATCATTTAGCAAACGAAAAAGCTAAAATTCACACATATGCAAGAATAACGACCTTGTACAAAAGAAAAGTGTAAGGGATAAAAAAAAAATTATGGGCATTTGTTTATTTTTGTATTTTTCTGTTTAGGTGTGTATTCACACACTAGGTTGTTCTGAGCAGTTTGCTATTCTCCCTGGATAGGGAATAGTTGATGCTCTGAACCAATTAGGGTGGGTCTATTTATACCAGATTTCTAATGCATTCTTTGCTGGTTATTTGTGCAATATACTTCTATGTCCGTTTGATCATGCACCTTGTATTTATCTTGTGATATTATCTGAGTTTTAACCATGGTTAAATAGTCTTGTTTATTGTAGATTTTAGTCTGTCTTACATCTGTAAGTTTCTAGGATAATGTATGTCCGTTCTGCTTAGTCTGTGTTCACACTGTGAGTCTCTTTTGTATAATTCCTGTTCTGATATCCTGGAGTCAATTCTGACTCATCTAGTTTTCAGTCTAGTGTTCTAGTCTTGCTTGTTACCCATGCTCTGCATGTAATAATTCCTGTTTGGTATCCTGAAGTCAATTCTGATTCATCCGGTTCTAGTCTAGAGTTTCGTGTTTTATATTTCTGTTTCCTACTAGGTCAGCATCCTAATCCCACAGTGGAGTGTGCCCGCTGGCTAGTAGTCTATTTGGCTTTATTATGCTGTCGAATCCTTTTGTGGAGTGGGGTGTCAATTTTTTTTTGTGTCCCAGTGTGAACAGTGTCCCATGTTACCTGATCTGTGTAGTGTTTTTACATTCAGTTCACCCATTCATCCCCTGCTTCTCTTGGATTCTGCTGTTTACTAGTTGCATACCTAGTCTAGTTCGTTCTATCATGTTTAGGGTGGATGGGCATGTTGGCAGGGAGAGGGTATATAGAGACACTTTAGGGCTCACTCTTCCTGTCCATCCCAGGTCATTACAGTTCAGCCCTGCTACAGGGAGGGACCGGCACCAAGTTGTCGATCCACCGTTTAGGGTGGATGGGCAAGTTGACAGGGAGAGTGTATATAGAGACACTTTAGGGCTCACTCTCCCTGTCCACCCCAGGTCATGACAGTTCAGCCCTGCTACACTGGTGCATAGATAATGGGATGGTACTAACAATCTACATTCATGTAAATATTGTAGTGAGCATATATCCTCTTTTATTGGTTGACTCTTTCTTTAAATTGACTGAACGTATGTTTTATGTGACTAAATATTCTATATGTACTAAATATTGGGGGAGATTTATCAAAAACTGTCTAAAGGAAAAGTTGCTGTGTTGCCCATAGCAACCAATCAGACCTCTTCTTTCATTTCTGAAAAGGCCTCTGAAAAATGAAAGAAATGATCTGATCTATGGGCAACTCAGCAACTTTTTCTTTAGACAGGTTTTGATAGATCCCTGCCATTGTCTTTACTTTTCAGGTTGTCCAGACAGAACATTGCTATACTTTATGGCACCACCAGGACATTCTACTGTGGCTGTCAGCAAAAGTTAGATATACAGAAGGGAGAGTAATCCCAGAAAGAGCCTGGCATCGCTGGAGAGGTGCTTAGTAATACCTACACACAGGGCCAAACAGTGTGAGAGACAACTTCTAGGAGGAATAGTTTGCAAAAGAAAAGAGGGGAGTACAGAGAGTCTATGTATAGTGCTTATTAGACCTGTTGTAGGCCTGTGAACTAGTAAAGCCTGTACCACAAGGGATTGTAGTTTTTCTCTGGTAGACGAGGAGAAAGAAATTTTGCTTTCTAGGAGCTCTCCACAAGGATATCTCAGCTGGATGGTACCACAAATCAACGTGGATTCAAAATGTTAATGCAAATAAAGACTTTTTTGCTGAAAGCAACACAAAACAAAAATAAAAACCAAACAATGTCAGACAATGCGTTTCAAGGGGCAGGACCCCCTCTTTGTCAGGTCATGTGGTTCAGAATATCCAATGGTCTTATTATTACCAACACTCTAATTGATGCATTTATTATACAATATGGAGTATATGTTTTCTGATACAATATTATGTTATTTTATTTAATTGTTGTACTTATTTAGATAATATGTTTATGTTAACAGGCTTTTTTCCCTTATATAAGACCATTGGATAATTGAACATCTGAACCATATGAACTGATGAAGAGGGGGTCCCGCCCCTTGAAACAAGTTGTATGACACTGTATTTGCATTAATATTTTGAGTCCACATTGATTTGTGGTACCATCCAGCTGAGACATCCTCGTGGAGAGTGCCTAGAAAGCAGAACTTTATTTCTCCTCATCTACCAGAGAAAAACTACACTTCTACTCCGTACCCATTATAGAGGGCTACGGCTTACTGCTGGGCAGCATTCCACACTGATGAGTCACAAGGAGTTACAATAGGCAAAATACGGTGTTGTGCCCATAGTACAACGCCACAAGGTGAGCACGGTCTCAATCTTTTTGCCATGTATTGGTAGGGAAGGAGTGCAACACTATTCTCGCCCACTCCCCCTTTCCCCGCCCACTTGCCTATTTGCCCTAGGTAGCGGATCGAAAACCATGTAGACAGACCCTTCCCAAAGAAAGTGAGAGGAGGAAGGGTCTACAAAACAAACTATAATACAGTCAAGGTCAGGATACTGTAAGGGAGCACACAGACTAACATAAATAATATCTAAACACACACAGTCACAGTCCACAAGCCAAGTCAGTACCAAGATATCACAGAAATGCCAAGTCGCAGAAACAGGAGAAGGGTCAGAGAGCGGAGCCAATTGGTCCGATATGCCAGAAATACAAGATACAATATAAATGCTAGCTAGGAGATGAGCTTTTTTGCAGGCAGGGTGTGAGAGCAGACTGACAGCTAATATAGAAGCCAGCACAGGTGAAAGCTAATGAGGTCAGCTGACCAACCCAGAGCTAGGCGTAACCACAGCAACCAGATAAACAAAAACTCTCAGGAATGTTCAACCCTTTGGGCTCTTACACTTTTTTTTTGGGTTGCATATTGCTTTTTTTTATTCATGTTTTGAAATGTTTTATGTAGTAAAACAAAACAAAACTATAAATTGGATATCATTGTAATTATACTGGCCTACAGAGTACAGGTAACATGTCATTGTTACCACATGAAGAATGAAGTAGAACACAACTACCATGACGTAAAACTATGATGTATTTTTAATTTCATCTTACATTTTATTTTTATATACATTTTTTTTGTAAAATAAAGCCCTAACACAGCATCGTCAAGTTAGTCTCTTAGATTGAAATGAGGAAAAATTAAAAAAATACAAAAACTAAAATTGGCTGTGTCCTGAAAGGTTAAGGTTTAACCTAAAGCAGGGGAAGATGTTGATGGAATAGGATCTTTGAGAGCGAGTCCTGAGCACAAAGGATTTGAGACCCTTGAAAGCAGGGCCTGAGAACAAAAAATATGACCCTTCAGAACAGGGTCTAGGTTGAGAGGAATGAGGCTCTCTAGAGAAGTTCCTGAGACAAGAGGCTGTGGCCGGTTAATTGAGGTTTATATGTGGAAGTCGGCTCAACGTTTGTGCAGCTCAGTGGTGTGATTTCTTACATGTGAACTTGTTTTAATGGATTCAAATAAAAACTAGCATTTTAGTAGTGCTGGATCAAGGTCCTCTTTTCTTCCGTTACCCACCTATATGACCAGGTCAGGTGATCTGAGCATACAACTGGAGAGGTAAGCTGTAATTATTATTTTTTCACTAAATTTGTGATAATTGGAGAGTGTAAAAGGTCTAAAGTGAAAAAGAAAATGTGCTAAGTTTGGTTTGCCTTTGTGTTCCTTAAAAGGAGAAACATTTAAAAAGAAATACCACAATATGCATTTTTGGTATAAACCATTTATTATAAAAATATATATATGTTTATGGAGCTATAATAGTTAGAAAAATAGATACATTTTCAGTATTTAAGAGGACGTTATATTATTGTTATTTTACCATTTTCCAGGGTTTGCAGTGCATATGTCTTTGAGATAGATTTTTAGACAAAACAGATTGATTTTGGTTAATGGATATGAGCATTCAGAGTCTTATTATAAATTATTTATAACTGTAAGTTTAGTCTTGTAATAACAGTAATTTCCAAGAAATAATGACCTTAACCTGGATAAAAAGATTGGACAGCTACACTTAATAAGACTGAATGATCCCAAATGTCAGCTCCAAGCATGACTAAAGAAATTGCAATGCTAGATTGATCTTTTCCTCTAAAAGTCAGATTTTTGTTACATACTCAGGCATCTGCTACTAATAAATGATGCTCTTACCAAGAGTTACGAGAAATTACAGGCAATTACGTGTGTACTCCTTTTCTTTCTATATTTTCATGCCAGGCATCCTGGAAACTGTAATATTTCCATGGAAGCAAAAGATTAAAGGAATCACAATCTGCACAGAGTAATAGGGATATTTTGTATGTTTTACTCTAAAATAGGGTCACATGTGCTCTACTTTGCTGCACATTTGTTGCTGCATATTTTCCTGCCAGCTGCATATTTTGCTACCCATTGACTTCAATGGGTAGGAAAATATGCAGCAGCAAATATGCAGCAAAATACGGCACATGTCCCACAAATGTCTTTTCTTAATTTCTCCCAACAATTTTATTTTTGGTTGTAACATAAAGTATTTGTACATCTTGTCCAGTTTTGGAGAAAAAAGCAAAAGTGAAAAAAAAGAAAATCACTGCAACAGGATAGGAATAAGAATTGGCCTATTTTGGACCTTGTATTTTCCCACCAATGTAGCTTTATTGTGGCTTATTACTTTCAGGACAAATTGTAGTTTCAATGGGTCCATATTGTACATGTTAACTTTGAACTATAGTTGGTACTATTACAGGTACAAATAACCTGGGCTGCTTAGTGAACTAGAGCAGGGATTCCTGCCTTTGATAGTCCCTTCTTCTTCATGAGTGAATCGTTTGAAATGTATCACTAAAATATTTAAAGGGGTACTCCAGTGGAAAACTTTTTTTTTAATCAACTGGTGCCAGAAAGTTAAACAGATTTTATATTACTTCTATTAAAAATTCTTAATCCTTCTAGTACTTATTATCTGCTGAATACTACAGAGGAAATTCTTTTATTTTTGGAACACAGTGCTCTCTGCTGACATCATGACCACAGTGTTCTCTGCAGACATCTCTTTCCATTTTAAGAACTGTCCAGAGTAGAAGAAAATCCCCATAGCAAACATATGCTGCTCAGGACAGTTCCTAAAATAGACAGAGATGTCAGCAGAGAGCATGGTGGTCATGATGTCAGCAGAGAGCTCTGTGTTCCAAAAAGAAAATAATTTCCTCTGTAGTATTCAGCAGTTAATAAGTACTGAAAAGATTAAGATTTTTTAATAGAAGTAATTTACTAATCTATTTAACTTTCTGGCACCAGTTGATTTATAAAAAAAACAAAAGTTTTCCACCGGAGTACCACTTTAACCTCTTAACCCCTTAAGGACTCAGCCCATTTTGGCCTTAAGGACTCAGACAATTTAATTTTTACGTTTTCATTTTTTCCTCCTCGCCTTCTAAAAATCATAACTCTTTTATATTTTCATCCACAGACTAGTATGAGGGCTTGTTTTTTGCGCGACCAGTTGTCCTTTGTAATGACATCACTCATTATATCATAAAATGTATGGCGCAACCAAAAAACACTATTTTTGTGGGGAAATTAAAACGAAAAACGCAATTTTGCTAATTTTGGAAGGTTTTGTTTTCACGCCGTACAATTTATGGTAAAAGTGACGTGTGTTCTTTATTCTGAGGGTCAATACGATTAAAATGATACCCATTATTATATACTTTTCTATTATTGTTGCGCTTAAAAAAAATCACAAACTTTTTAACCAAATTAGTACGTTTATAATCCCTTTATTTTGATGACCTATAACTTTTTTATTTTTCCGTATAAGCGGCGGTATGGGGGCTCATTTTTTGCGCCATGATCTGTACTTTTTTTTGATACCACATTTGCATATAAAAAACTTTTAATACATTTTTTATAATTTTTTTTTTAATAAAATGTATTAAAAAAGTAGGAATTTTGTACTTTTTAAATTTTTTTTCGTTCACGCCGTTCACCGTACGGGATCATTAACATTTTATTTTAATAGTTCGGACATTTACGCACGCGGCGATACCAAATATGTCTATAAAAAATGTTTTTTTACGCTTTTTGGGGGTAAAATAGGAAAAAACGGACGTTTTACTTTTTTATTGGGGGAGGGGATTTTTTTTATTTTTTTTTACTTTTACTTTTACATTTTTTTACATTTTTTTTACACTTGAATAGTCTCCATAGGGGACTATTCATAGCAATACCATGATTGCTAATACTGATCTGTTCTATGTATAGGACATAGAACAGATCAGTATTATCGGTCATCTTCTGCTCTGGTCTGCTCGATCACAGACCAGAGCAGGAGACGCCGGGAGCCGCACGGAGGAAGGTGAGGGGACCTCCGTGCGGCGTTATGAATGATCGGATCCCCGCAGCAGCGCTGCGGGCGATCCGATCGTTCATTTTAATCGCGAACTGCCGCAGATGCCGGGATCTGTATTGATCCCGGCACCTGAGGGGTTAATGGCGGACGCCCGCGAGATCGCGGGCGTCGGCCATTGCCGGCGGGTCCCTGGCTGCGATCAGCAGCCGGGATCAGCCGCGCATGACACGGGCATCGCTCCGATGCCCGCGGTTATGCTTAGGACGTAAATGTACGTCCTGGTGCGTTAAGTACCACCTCACCAGGACGTACATTTACGTCCTGCGTCCTTAAGGGGTTAAGGACCCATGAGGTACCATTACATCATGAGTTTGCTCCCGTTCTTTAATGCGGGGCCACGGCAGGGACCTGTGGCTAATAGCGCGCGGCACTGATTGCAGTGCCGCACGCTATTAACCCTTTAGACATGGCGTTCAAAGTCGAACGCCGCGTCTAAAGTGAAAGTAAAACGTTGCTGGTTAGCTCAGGGGACTGTTCAGGATAGCCGCTGTGAAATCGCAGCATCCCGAACAGCACTGGGACAGCAGGAGGGTCCCTTACCTTGTCCTTTTGTCCAATTGCCGAATTACTGCTCAGTGCCTGAGATCCAGGCATGAACAGTCAAGCGGCAGAATCAGTGATCAGTGGTTTCCTATTAGAATGTAAAAGATTCTATGGGAGCTATAACATTGCAAAAAAATTAGAAAACAAAGTTAATAAAGATCATTTAACCCCTTCCCTACTAAAAGTTTGAATCACCCCCCTTTTCCCATTAACCCCTTAAGGACTCAGGGTTTTTACGTTTTTGCACTTTCTTTTTTCCTCCTTACCTTTTAAAAATCATAACCCTTTCAATTTTCCACCTAAAAATCCATATTATGGCTTATTTTTTGTGACACCAATTCTACTTTGCAGTGACATTAGTCATTTTACCCAAAAATGCACGGCGAAAGGAAAAAAAAATCATTGTGCGACAAAATCGAAAAAAAAAACGCCATTTTGTAACTTTTGGGGGCTTCCGTTTCTACGCAGTGCATATTTCGGTAAAAATTACACCTTATCATTATTCTGTAGGTCCATACGGTTAAAATTATACCCTACTTATATAGGTTTGATTTTGTCGCAATTCTGGAAAAAATCATAACTACATGCAGGAAAATGTATACGTTTAAAAATGTAATATTCTGACCCCTATAACTTTTTTATTTTTCCACGTACGGGGCGGTATAAGGACTAATTTTTTGCGCCGTGATCTGAAGTTTTTATCGGTATGATTTTTGTTTTGATTGGACTTTTTGATCACTTTTTATTCATTTTTTAATGTTATAAAAAGTAACCAAAATGTGCTTTTTTGGACTTTGGAATTTTTTTTCGCGTACGCCATTGACCGTACGGCTTAATTAATGATATATTTTTATAGTTCGGACATTTACGCACGCAGTGATACCACATATGTTTATTTATTTATTTTTTTACACTGTTTTATTTTTTTTTATGGTAAAAGGGGGGTGATTCAAACTTTTATTAGGGAAGGGGTTAAATGACCTTTATTAACACTTTTTTTTAACTTTTTTTTGCAGTGTTATAGGTCCCATAGGGACCTATAACACTGCACACACTGTTCGCTCATCCTGATCACAGGCGTGTATTAACACGCCTGTGATCAGCATTATCGGCGCTTGACTGCTCCTGCCTGGATCTCAGGCACGGAGCAGTCATTTGTCGATCGGTCACCGAGGAGGCAGGTAAGAGCCCTCCCGGTGTCCGATCAGCTGTTCGGGACGCCGCGATTTCACCGCGGCGGTCCCGAACAGCCCGACTGAGCAGCCGGGATACTTTCAGTTTCACTTTAGAAGCGGCGGTCAGCTTTGACCGCCGCTTCTAAAGGGTTAATACCGCACATCGCCGCGATCGGCGATGTGTGGTATTAGCCGTGGGTCCCGGCCGTTGATAAGCGCCGGGACCGATGCGATATGATGCGGGATCGCGGCGCGATCCCGCTTCATATCGCGGGAGCCGATGCAGGACGTAAATATACGTCCTGCGTCGTTAAGGGGTTAAAAAAAAAAAAACAGTGTAAATAAAAATAAAATGAAACATATGTGGTATCGCTGCGTGCGGAAATGTCCAAATTATAAAAATATATCATTAATTTAACTGCACGGTCAATGGCGTACGCACAAAAAAAAATCCAAAGTCCAAAGTAGCGTATTTTTGGTCACTTTTTATATCATGAAAAAATTTATAAAAAGCGATCAATAAGTCCATCAATACAAAAATGGTACCGCTAAAAACTTCAGATCACGGCACAAAAAATGAGCCTTCATACCGCCCCATACGCGGAAAAAAGTATGGGGTTCAAAAGATGACAATTTTAAACATATAAATTTTCCTGCATGTAGTTATGATTTTTTACAGAAGTACGACAAAATCTGACCTACATAAGTAGGGTATCATTTTAATCATATGGACCTACAGAATAAAGATAAAGTGTCATTTTACCCAAAAATGTACTGTGTAGAAATGGAAGCCATCAAAAATGACAAAATGGCGTTTTATCTTCAATTTTGTCGCACAATGATTTTTTTTCTCTTTCACCGTAGATTTTTGGGTAAAATGACTGATGTCATTACAAAGTAGAATTGGTGGTGCAAAAAAATAAGCCATCATATGGTTTTTAGTTGCAAAATTGAAAGAATTATACTTTTTTTTAAGGTAAGGAGGAGAAAACGAAAGTGCAAAGACTGAAAAACCCAGAGTCCTCAAGGGGTTAAAGGGGTATTCCAGTATTTATTTATTTATTGTTACAGGGGCTGTAAAGTTAATGTAGTTAATAATATAGTGTCTGTGCCTGTGTTTGATGGCTGGTCTCACAATTCTTATTTGATCTTTTCCCCAATTTTTATTTTTAACCGCATACAAAATGACGTCTCAGGTTTTCCCAGGTTGCAGTGCAGCCTGAGACATTACATTACTAGTCACGTGTTGAAAGCAAGCCTGTCCTTACTTTAATGGGTGGAGTGACAACTGGGTGGGAGATCACTCTGCAGGGAATTGTAGCTTTGCTACAGCTGGAAGCACCCTGGTTGGAAAACACTGACCTATTGTTTACAACACAGCATGAAAGACAGCTCAGGTGTACTTCAATGGGTGGGATGACTGATGTGTGCGAGGGAGAAAAGTGACTTCACACTTACAAACAAGGGATCATGGTATTTGTAGCTGGAGGGAGGAAACTCCAACAGGAATTAGCAATTTCACAGAAAGATAGCAGTAACGTTATGGAAGACTCACAACTAGAGATAAGCGAATTCTTGAAAAATTCGATTTGGACGATTAGCCAAATTTTCCAATAAAATTTGGTTCGGTCCAAATTTGTTCACGGCAAATTGCTTTTAAAAATGTCTATTTCTGGGCTACAGAGAGCCTCAATAGGGGTGTAGAACACTCTGCCTTGTCATAGCATGCATAGGGAGTGTGCTGTGTTAATGAAATAATACTGTTATTCAGTATGACTTGCAGATTACAGGCATCGCTATTAGAATCACTGCCGCAGAGCATTTGGATGAGGAAGCAGGGCCTAGAGACCATATGGTGTCACAATTGAAAAGATGAACCCCTTAAGGACGCATGGTTTTTCCATTTTTGCATTTTCATTTTTTCCTCATCACCTTCTAAAAATCATAACACTTTCATTTTTGCTCATAAAATTCCATATGATGGCTTATTTTTTGCGCCACCAATTCTACTTTGCAGTGACATTAGTCATTTTACCAGAAAATCCACGGCAAAATGGAAAAAAAAATAATTGGGCAACAAAATTGAAGAAAAAATTTAATTTTGTCAATTTTGGGGGCTTCCGTTTCTACGCAGTGCATTTTTCGGTAAAAATAACACCTTATCCCCTACTTATATAGGTTGGATATTGTCGTACTTCGGAAAAAAATCATAACTACATGCAGAAAAATGTATACGTTAAAAATTCTCATCTTCTAACCCCTATAACTTTTTATTTTTCCACGTACGGGCCGGTATGAGGACAAATTTTTTGCGCCGTGTTCTGAAGTTTTTATCGGTACCATTTTTGTATTGATCAGACTTTTTGATCGCTTTTTATTCATTTTTTCATGATATAAAAAGTGACCAAAAATACACGTACGTACAGGTACGCCCTACATCCCGAAGGAGTTAAAGAGTTTTTTTAATTACATTTTTATTTAATTTTATCTGAATTTATTTTTCATTTTTTTAATCCTTTTTTGAGGACCCATTCTGGTGAATATAGAGTAGGCGGTCTGCCGCGAGGCGAGCTACCAACCGTTCCAGCGCCTACCTCTCAGCGCTTCCGCCCCCCAACTGTCTTACTCTGTCTGGAACTGCAAATGTTTCATTTAACCCCTTAAGGACCCAGGGCGTACAGGTACGCCCTGACATCCTGGGACTTAAGGACCCAGGGCGTACGCCTTTGGGAATTCTGATCCCGGCCGCACACCAGGCGGGAACCAGGATACCCACTGAAATCAATCAGCAGGCTCTCCGTGAAGGCCCTCCGTGCAAACCCCTGGGGGGTCCTGATCCCCCCATGTCGGCAATCAATTCAGATTGGCGATCTGCAGCGATTCCGGGTCAATCAGGTCCCGGTGACCCAAAAAAAGGGTGATAGTGTTGTCCAAGACAGAACCTATCAGCCTTTAGTAGCAGGAGTGAGGTGGCACTGGTGCCACCTCACGATCGTCCTGATTCGTTGGCCGTTACCGGCCAACAAATCAGGTCTCCTGCTGTGGGGTTGTCCTTAACGGCACCTATTCCCTATTTCGGATGGTGAGAGCAGGTGCCGGGAGTCCTCACCTGGACCTGGGGTCCCCAATCCCCAACATCGGCGGCGGGATCAGGGCCCCAGAAGCAGAGACAGCAGCTGCATCAGGCAGCATCCGGCAGAGCAGCAGCAGGTAAGGCCATGCCTAGCAACAACTCCCAGCATGCACAAAAGGGCATGCTGGGAGTTGTTATGCCACAGCAGAAGGTACAAATAGAACTGCCAGCATGCCCTTTGGTAGGTTGTGCATGCATGCTGGGGTTTGTAGTTACTTAACAGCTGGAGGCACATTTTTTCTATGAAAAAGTGTGCCTCCAGCTGTTGCATAACTACAAGTCCCAGAATGCCTTTCAGCAGTAAGTGCATGCTGAGAGTTGTAGTTTTGCAACAGTTGAAGGCACACTGGTTGCGAAAAACATAGTTTGTTAAAGTTAAATACATTTTTTTTACACTAACATGTTGGTGTTGCCCCATATTTTCATTTTCACAAGAGGTAAAAGGAAACAAAGACCCCAACATTTTTAACACAATTTCTCCTGAGTACAGAAATACCCCATATGGGGACATAAAATGCTCTGCAGGCGCACAATAAGGCTCAGTAGTGAGAGAGCACCATGTACATTTGAGGTGATTTGCACAGGGGTGGCGGGGGCACAGGGTCATTACAGCGGTTCTGACATAAACGGAAGAATAAACCACCAACATGTGACCACATTTTTGAATCTACACTCCTCACAGAACGTAACAAACACTTAACTTAACACTCCACAGGTGTTTGAAGAATTTTCGTTAAAGTTGGACGTGAAAAGGAATTTTTTTTTTTTTTTTACAAAAATGCTGGTGTTATCCCAAATTTTTCTTTTTCACAAGGGATTATAGGAAAAAAAAGCCCCCCATAATTTGTATCCCCATGTCTTCTGAGTATATAAATACCCCATATGTGGATGTAAAGTGCCCTGCGCAATACAGGGCTCAGAAGAGAAGGAGCACCATCAGGCTTTTGGAGAGAGAATTTGGCTGGAATTGAAGGCCATGTGCGTTTACAAAGCCCCCATGCTGCCAGAACAGTGGACCCCCCACATGTGACCCCATTTTGGAAACTACACCCCTCAGGGAATCTAATAAGGGGTGCAGTGAGCATTTATGCCCCAGTGGTATAATTTTTCATTTTCACAGTCCACTGTTCCAGAAGTCTGCAAAACACCAGTGGGGTTTAAATGCTCACTGCACCCCTTATTACATTGTGTTAGGGGTGTAATTTCCAAAATAGGGCCACATGTGGCGGTCTCCACTGTTCTGGCACCATGTGGGCTTTGTAAACGCACATAGCCCCCGACTTCCATTCCAAACAAATTCTCTCTTGTAGAGCGCCCGCAGAGCACTTTACATCCACATATGGGGTATTTCTATACTCAGAAGAAATGGGGTTACACATTTTGGGGAACATTTTCTCCTATTACCTCTTGTAAAAATTGTACATTTGAAAAAAAAAACTGCATTTTAGTGAAAAAAAAATTCATTTACATATCCGACTTTAACGAAAAGTTGTTAAACACCTGTGGGGTGTTAAGGCTCACTGTACCCCTTGTTACGTGTCTTGAGGGGTGTAATCTCCAAAATAGTAAGCCATGTGTTTTTTTTGTTTTTGTTTGCTGTTATGGCACCATAGGGGCTTCCTAAATGCGACATACCCTCCAAAAACCACTTCAGCAAAATTGGCTTACAAATTGCCAAATGTGACTCCTTCTCTTCTGAGCATTGTAGTGCACTTTACATCCACACATGGGGTACTTCCATGCTCAGAAGAAATGGGGTTACAACTTTTGGGGGGCATTGTCTCCTATTACCTCTTTTAAAAATGTTACATTTGGGGAAAAACTGCATTTTAGTTTACACATCTGACTTTACTGAAAAGTTATCAAACACCTGTGGGGTGTTAAGGCTCACTGTACCCCTTGTGACATGCCATGAGGGGTGTAATTTCCAAAATAGTTTGCCATGTTTTTTTTTTTTGCTGTTCTGGTACCACATTGGCTTCCTAAATGTGACATGCCCCCCCAAAACCATTTCAGCAAAATTCACTCTCCAAAATCCTATTGTCGCTCCTTTGCTTTTGAGCCCTCTAATGCACCCACAGAGCACTTTACGTTTATATATGTGGTATTTCTGTAACACCAGCTCTCCTGGACATGTCGGCAGTGAACGCTTTCTGCTTATGTCCCCGCATGCGAATCCCAGCCCGTCACTCACCTCCTTCATCTTCCGCCTCTATGTGTCCTTGCGCAAGCCTCCGCCTCCTGGGGTACACATGCCGGAGCTCTTTCACTTAAAGGGCCAGTGCTCAATTAATCAAGCATCTACACCTGTCCCCTGTCCTTAAATATCAGCTTCTTCCTTGTTTCCCTGCCGGATCTTTGGTTACTTTGTGCCATAGTGAAAGTCCTGTGTCCCTGTTACCGTGTACCTGTTCCCCCTTACCTCCCCTGCACCTGTGTTACCTGCCCTGACCTACTGCCATCTTGCCACGTTCTTCCAGTCTTCTTCTGTGCCAGGCCATCTCCCAGCTACCTGTGTGGACGAGTTGTACCTGGGGTAGCGACCTGGGAGCCGCCTGCTGCAGCAAGACCATCCTGCTTTGTGGCGGGCTCTGATGAAAACCAGCATCACCTTAGACTCCACTCCCTGGCACGGCTCACGTCATCATACACACAGGCCCAGAGGATTCCCCACCTGCCGTGTCCTGTTACAATTTCCTTACTTGAGAGAAATTGGGTTACGCATTTTGGTTTTTTTTTTTCTCCTTTTACCCCTTCTTCACCTAAAGGGTTAATAAACTTTCTTAATGTAATTTTGTATACTTTGAGGGGTGCGGTTTTATAATAGGGTCATGTATGGTGTATTTCTAATATGAAGGCCCTTCAAATCCACTTCAAAACTGAACTGGTCCCTGAAAAATTCTGATTTAAAATATTTTAAGGAAAATTGCTGCTGAACTTTGAAGCCCTCTAATGTCTTCCAAAAGTAAAAACATGTCAACTTTATGATGCAAACATAAAGTAGACATATTGAGGGACATTTATCAAAGATTTTACCCCTGTTTTGTGTTTACATTTTTGCACAAAATTTTGTGCAAGCTGTTTTTTTTGTCTTTTTTTGCATACATTCTGATGGAGCATTTCCATCAGATGTGTAGGTTTCGGTGTACCTTGGAGTGACATATTTAGTACCCACAAATTTATTAACTGCATTCATTTCATTTACCCGCAGAAATCTTGTGCAATCACCATATTTTTAACGCAAATATAAGCCATCTTGGACTGCACGTAGCAAAATGCTCTAAATCTTCAATTCCATTTTTCAAAGAGTGGAGTTATGAGGAGATTACTATATTTGCTTCTACCATACACAACTGTTTCTACCATACACAAATAATGATACATGTCTCCCATTGTGTATGTGAATCAATATATAATTTATTTGGGATGTCCATTTTCCTTATAAGCAGAGAGTTTCAAAGTTTAAGAAAATGCTAACTTTTCTAACTTTTTATAACATTTTTGAATTTTTCACCAAGAAATTATGCAAGTATTGAGAAAAATTTACCACTAACATAAAGTAGAATATGTCATGAAAAAACAATCTCAGAATCAGAATGAAAACATCCCAGAGTTATTAATGCTTAAAGTGACAGTGGTCAGATTTGCAAAAAATGCTTGGGTCCTAAAGGTGAAAATGGGCTGGGTCCTCAACGGGTTAATCATTGTTCATTGTTATTGTTCCAACCTGTTTCATTGGATTCTTGTGGTAATTATACAGATAATATATGATGACTACCATAGGGCCTCACCATTAAAGATTTTTTTTTAAATTTAAATTGAAGATTTTGATTAGATTCACAAGTTTAATGTCCCGAGTGCCCGAATCATTTACTTTGAACTAATAATGGATGACCACACAAGCCATTACAACAAGAAGTCACATGGTGGCAACATGATAGAGCCTAGAGGTGGCAGCAGCCCGACAAGACCATAGGGCCTCACAATTTAAGAGATTAAATATATTTTGTAAAATTTTAATTAAGATTAAAAAATGTAACATTTTAAAAGTTTAATTTAATGTGCCAATAGCATGAGGAGACCATATGGTGGCATAATGGCACAGCCTGGAGGTGGCAATAGCATGAAGAGACCATAATGTGGCAGAATGATCCATCCTGGAGGTGGCAACAGCCTGACAAGACCATAGGGCCTCACAATTGAAAATATTAAATATATTTAGTAACATTTAAATTAAAGATTTTATATAGATTAAGATAAAGTTTCATTTAATGTGCCAGCAGCATGAGGACACCACCTGGCCACGGTGTGTCTGGGTCCTCTGTCTCATCTTCCTGTTCACCTGATAGCTCCAGCCTGCTCCTCCTCTCCTGTCAGATGACTATAAGAACCACCCATTTTGCAAAACCTTGCCTGTGCTCCACTGACCCCCTCCCCCTCCTCCTCCAGTGTTCTCTTTATCTCTCTCTCTCTCTCTCTGTCAGTGCTTTTATGCAGTGATTTGGGCTTGTGTTGAATCGCTGCTGTCAAGCTGTTTTTCTGTGAAACGCACACAATGTTCTCTGTCTCTCTGCAATAAAACAATCTTTCTGAAATAAAACGCTGATGTAACTGGCCGCAAGATGGCTGCCAATTATGACATCACAGAGGTGGCTGGCTGCTGATAGGCTGCATGCTGCATGTGATTCAGGGTCTACCTGCCTTGCTGCCTTCCCAGAGTTTCTTGCCCCATGTCCTCACATGTGGATCCACCATTTTAGATGCCCTGGAGCCTGGACTGCACTAAATGGAGTTTAACAAAGCAATTTGTGTGATCGAATTGCAGCGATATTCAGATTCGTTGCAAATAAATTTTTTCCTGAAATTCGCACAGATCCTTTCTAAGCACGTCCATTACTGTCTGGCAGGTAAGTACTAAAATTAACTTATGGTGGATAACCCTTTTAAATTCTAATGAATCATGATTATTTTTAAAATCCAGACTAAATCTGATTTGAACTGATTTGATTCGCTTATCTTGCTAATCTAACTATAGATTTCATATACGGTATGTTCACAAGAACCAGATATTTGAGGATAAACCAAAAACAAAAATGAACTCTAATTGAGCTATGACATCTCTGTTCTCCTGATTAATGGGACTTCAATTATATGTCATTTAGTGACATATTATTCAACTCCTTTTCAGAAAATGTCATTGTATCTAAATGTAAGCATATCCATCTGTTTGATACCTAATCTTTCCTAACCCCCCATGCAGTCTTGAGAAACCTAAACTTGACTTTCCTGAAATTCTTAGGTTTGAATCTGAAAATAACCAAAAGTGTTACAATGCCCCAGACATTGTGAAAGACTGTTTTACTGTCATCTATCTTTTCTATATCGCTACTTAGTTTATGATTTATACCCAGTCCCGCTGTAGATAGTTTTGAATTGGGAAATTTTGGTTTATCCTAATACTTCCTAATTCTCTTATTGGTCAACTTACCGTATTTTTTGCCCTATAGGACGCACCGGCGTATAAGACGCACCCAATTTTAAAGGTGCAAAAATTAGAAAAAAAAGATTGTGAACCCAACAGTGATCTTCAACCTGCGGACCTCCAGATGTTGCAAAACTACAACTCCCAGCATGCCCGGACAGCCAACGTCTGTACGGGCATGCTGGGAGTTGTAGTTTTGCAACATCTGGAGGTCCACAGGTTGAAGAGCACTGGTATAGGAGGTAATAGTCACGTCTCCCTGCCGCTCCGGACCTGTCACCGCTCATCACTGCTCATCACTGCTGCCCTGGATGTCGCTCCATCGCTGTCGCCGCCTCCCCACGCACGCTCTGGACGTCTTTTTCCCCGGGATCCACTCTCTCCGTCACTGTCATCACGTCGCTACGCACTCCGCTCCTATTGGATGACGGGACGGCGTGCGCGACTATGTGATGACGTCGAAGGAGAGCGCTGGCCATGCAGGGGATCCCGGCACGGAGCAGACACAGAGGAGGCAGGTAATATCCCTCCCGGTGTCCTGTAAGCTGTTCGGTACACCGCGATTTCACCACGGCGGTCCGAACAGCCCCACTGAGCAGGCGGCTTAATGTCACTTTCTCTTCAGATGCGGTGGTCATCCTGCATTAGCCGCAGGTCCTGGCCGTTGATGGCCGTAGGGACCACCGCGATAGGTGTTTATTCGCCGTATAAGACGCACCAACTTTCCACCACACTTTTTGGGGAAGAAAAAGTGCGTCTTATACAGCGAAAAATACGGTAACTAGGTAACACATACTACGCCCAATAAACTTCATGTGACATCTGGAACTATTGCAACATATTCTGATAAGAGCAAAATGTTAAAATGCATATTTTTTAACAGCCTAGTTAGTAAAAAGCAATTTTAACAATAATTTTTTTTTTTTTATATTTAGCGGCCACAAATATCAATATTATCAAAAAGAACACTTCCATTTGGTTCCTAAATGGCTCGTACTGCCTAACCTTGACCTTGTGATATCAGTAAGACATTGGACCTCCAGTAGATAATACTACACTTCTTTTTTGCTGTGCTGGGTCTCTGTGTTAGGACAGGTAGTTTATACAATGTCTTTTCTCTCCCTATGCCCTTACCTGTATTTTTTAAACTTTACAGTTTTGATATGATCTATACCACATGGATGTAAATAATTCATATTATTATGATGAGAACTTGTTACCTTTTTCTTTTGACTCTTTTGTTGTAATCACCCATTATGAACTGTCTATGTGTTTATCTCTGTGTATCATTCATCAGTATGACTTAATCTTTTATACCAAATTTTTCTAAAATCCAATAAAATTGCACTTTAGCTTCAAACAAAAGTTAATGAGTATGGCTAGGCAATTATATATGACTGAGAATAAGCCTCATTTTGACCGCACACAGCTACTTTAATAACTTATCAATGTTAAAGTAGTTTTGAATAAATGTGTCCTCCTAGATGTCTAATGTTTACATGTACTATATGAAGCATGCAGGTCAGAGTTTTCCCTCTCTTACTTTGTACTCATATTGCAAGGGTTCACTCTACTTGTGCTATTTTGTGTAGTGGAAAAGATAATGATCTTTCTCTAAGCATGTTTGTATGGCACATTTATGATGCAAGGATGTAGTAGGGCACAGAAGCTTGGTCTTGCCATCAGCCATAGGTGACAGGCATAAGTAGGCCTGATGTAGGCGTTTAACAAAGGCACCAATGGCCTGCAATGTGCATGAACCTATTAATATGTATGCATATTTTGGTATGGTTTGATAAAGTATTACCTGACTGTTGTTAAATTGCACTTTTTCCTACATTTCCAGGTAAGGACAAATGGTATATATGGAACTACATTCATTAACATATGCTCTTTGCTTTCTGCTGTCATCTCCGGTGAGACAGCATTATTGTAGCTTACTTTCCAATATTCTCTGGTATTAGCCAGAAAGTTGCTACTGCTGTTACCCAAGTCAGAGTGAAGTTGCTAAAGCTTACCAGGATCACTACAACTACAGGCTACAATGCAGAGGACTACAATGTGTAAATTTCCTGACCTGATCTTTTTCACTTGATTGAGGGAAAAATTGCTGAGAAAGGAACCCTTAGAAAATCTGGGCCTTTGTAAACCTTATGTTTGGCCATATGAAGGTTTTCTGGGCCAGCGAGAGGCCAACCTACAGAGCTTTCCAAAGTCTTCAGTCTTCATCTATACTCCATACAAGTTTACTCTTTTAGTACCATCTGCCATCATCTACCTCAGGTACTGGTTTGATGGAACTGTTCAAGATCTGTACCTCCACTGTGTGAAGAAGGTCAATAAAAGTTACATGTTATATTGCATCACCATTTAAGTCCCAGTGTCTTGGTTTGCACTGCATTTAACACCAAGTTTCTTTCGCACATCCAAAACCGGGACATCATCAGGTGATATAAACTATTTACTAGAAGTACAGCCTTGCATCCTTGACAAAAGCTTGTAGAGACTCTAGGGAGTGCTAAGGGTTCATCACCGCTCTAGCCATCTGTAACCTTAATCATGACTTTCAGCGCTCTAAGATAAGTGGAACTGTAAGTACCAGCGAACCCTATGCTACTCTACTCTTAATGGTGATTGTATCCAGGGTCAACACAAATATAATACAGTAATAAAAGCATTGCTGATGTTGATGACTTTTATATAAAAATAGTTGTGTCTTAAACAAAGTAACATATTGCCACAAATAAGAATTTGCATAGTTTCTATTACTGCACCAGTATGTATTTTTGCTACAATACTTGTGCATATTAGTAAGTGATATCCATAAAAGTGCAGAGAAATACTTTATATTTTTGATGTTTCTCACTCTTTCATTTAATGGTTTATGAATAATAGATCATACACTATTAACTGCATATATATATATATATATATATATATATATATATATATATATTTATTTATTTATGTAGCAGTAGTAAGACGTAGATGGGATGGGCACTGCAACACCTAATAATTGCAGCTGAGAGAATTAAACAATGCAATGAATACGACCCGGTGTGAATATGGTTATATGGGGTGCCAGACAAATAAAAGAAGGAGAGTAAATTCCACAATTCCAATAACAAAGAGAAGATGTCTGCACTCACCACGGAATTCCTTTTAAAATTCGGACTTTATTCAGGCAAAAAGCAATGTCCATAACAAAAGTAATCACACCCGGGTGAACAGGGAGGGAGAGCAGCTAGCGGCTAAGTAGCCGGAGTATACTGGAACAACAGTACCGTTTCTCGTCTATGACGCTTCTTCCGGTTCCAAGGTGGGCCATTTATATGGATATACCTTAATAAAATGGGAATGGTTGGTGATATTAACTTCCTGTTTGTGGCACATTAGTATAAGTGAGGGGGGAAGCTTTTCATGATGGGTGGTGACCATGGCGGCCATTTTGAAGTTGGCCATTTTGAATCCGACTTTTGTTTTTTCAATAGGAAGAGGGTCATGTGACACATCAAACTTATTGAGAATTTCACAAGAAAAACAATGATGTGCTTAGTTTCAACATAACTTTATTCTTTCATGAGTTATTTACAAGTTTCTGACCACTTATAAAATGTGTTCAATGTGCTGCCCATTGTGTTGGATTGTCAATGCAACCCTCTTCTCCCACTCTCCACACACTGATAGCAACACCGCAGGAGAGGTACTGCACATGTCGTATCTTCACAGCATAGACAATTGACTTTAGATGACCCCAAAGATAAAAGTCTAAGGGGGTGAGACCGGGAGACCTTGGGGGACATTCAACTGGTCCACGACGACCAATCCACTTTCAAGTAAACTGTTTATCTAGGAATGCTCGGACCTGACACCCATAATGTGGTGGTGTGCCATCTTGCTGGAAAAACTCAGGGAACGTGCCAGCTTCAGTGCATAAAGAGGGAAACACATCGTCATGTAGCAATTTTGCATATCCAGTGGCCTTCAGGTTTCCATTGATGAAGAATGGCCTCACTATCTTTGTACACTATACAATAAGTTTTTGTGTTCCAACAGTCTTGGAGGGATCTATCCAATGTGGATTAGTGTCAGACCAATAGCAGTGGTTTTGTTTGTTAACTTCACCATTCACATAAAAGGTTGCCTCATCACTGAACAAAATCTTCTACATAAACTGAGGGTCCTGTTCCAATTTTTGTTTTGCCCATTCTGTAGCACCTGAAACTACCGAAACTGGAAGCCTGTGCTAGCATTTCTCCTGCGGTGTTGCTATCAGTGTGTGAAGAGTGGGAGAAGAGGGTTGCATTGACAATCCAACACAATGGGCAGCACATTAAACACATTTTATAAATGGTCAGAAACTAGTAAATAGTATCAGGAACAGGAAAAGAAAAATGATCCTTGATAGGCGCAGTTAACAGCAGTGCAGACAACATCAATGGTCATAAATATTTCATGTGGGAGTTTATTAGACACACTAAAGCAACGCGTTTCTTGCCTGGATCGGGCACTTCCTCAGGCAGATGCATTTGCAAGCTGTTACCGGAGGATTCAGGCTGCGTTCAGCATAATACTATAAACCCACGCTCATCTAGGTGTTGTGCCCATAGCGCAACACCATCCGGTAAGTGGAATATTAACCTTTCCCTTATCATTATATTTTGAAGTATTGCACTAGGGGCGCGTGTCTTTTCTCTTTTTTTGTCTTAGAAATTTGTAAATAACTCATGAAAGAATAAAGTAACGTTAAAACCAAGCACATCATTGTTTTTCTTGTGAAAATCCCAATAAGTGGTGTCACATGACCCTCTTCCTATTGAAAAAACAAAAGTTGAATTCAAAATGTCCGACTTCAAAATGGCCACCATGGTCACATCCATCTTGAAAAGTTTCCCCCCTCACATATACTGATAGGCCACAAACAGGAAGTTAATATCACCAACCATTCCCATTTTATTAAGGTGTATCCATATAAATGGCCCACCCTGTATGTGTGTGTATATATATATATATATATATATATATACTGCTCAAAAAAATAAAAGGGAACACTTAAACAACACAATGTAACTTCAAGTCAATCACACTTCTGTGATATCACACTGTCCACTCAGGAAGCAACATTGATTGACAATCAATTTCACATGCTGTTGTGCAAATGGAACAGACAACAGGTGGAAATTATAGGCAATTAGCAAGACACCCCCAATAAAGGTGTGGTTCTGCAGGTGGTGACCACTGACCACTTCTCAGTTCCTATGCTTCCTGGCTGATGTTTTGGTCACTTTTAAATGCTGGCAGTGCTTTCACACTAGTGGTAGCATGAGACAGAGTCTACAACCCACACAAGTGGCTCAGGTAGTATCGCTCATCCAGGGTGGCACATCAATGCAAGCTGTGGCAAGAAGGTTTGCTGTGTCAGCGTAGTGTCCATAGTATGGAGGCTCTACCAGGAGACAGGCCAGTACATTAGGAGTGGTGGAGGAGGCTGTAGGAGGGCAACAACCCAGCAGCAGGACAGCTATCTCCGCCTTTGTGCTAGAGGAGAAGCACTGCCAGAGCCCTGCAAAATGACCTCCAGCAGGCCCCAAATGTGCATGCGTCCCCTCAAATGGTCAGAAACAGACTCCATGAGGGTGGTATGAAGGCCCGACATCCACAGGTGGGGGTTGTGCTTACAGCCCAACACCGTTCAGGACATTTGGCATTTGCAAGAGAACACCAAGATTGGCAAATTCGCCACTGGCTCCCTGTGCTCTTCATAGATTAAAGCAGGTTCACACTGAGCACATGTGACAGACGTTACAGAGTCTGGAGAAACCGTGGAGAACGTTCTGCTGCCTGCAACATCATCCAGCATGACCGGTTTGTCGGTGTGTCATTAATAGTGTGGGGTGGCATTTCTTTTGGGGGGGGGGGGGCAGCACAGCCCTCCATGTGCTTGCCAAAGGTAGCCTGACTGCCATTAGGTACCGAGATGAGATCCTCAGACCCCTTGTGAGACCATATGCTGGCGCGGTGTGCCCTGGGTTCCTCCTAATGCAAGACAATGCTAGACCTCATGTAACTGGAGTGTGTCAGCAGTTTCTGCAAGAGGAAGGCATTGATGCTATGGACTATCCCGCCCGTTCCCCAGACCTGAATCCGATTGAGCACATCTGGGACATCATGTCTTGCGCTATCCACCAATGCACATTGCACTACAGACTGTCTGAGAGTTGGCGGATGCTTTAGTCCAGGTCTGGGATGACATCCCTCAGGAGACTATCCGCCACCTCATCAGGAGCATGCCCAGGTGTAGTAGGAAGGTCATACGGGCATGTGGAGGCCACACACTACTCATTTTGACTTGTTTTAAGCACATTACATCAAAGTTGGATCAGCCTGTAGTGTGGTTTTCCACTTTGATTTTGAGTGTGACTCCATATCCAGACCTCCATGGGTTGATAGATTTGATTTCCATTGATAATTTTTGTGTGATTTTGTCAGCACATTCAACTATGTAAAGACAAAAGTATTTCATACAACTAGTTCATTCCCTCAGTTCTAGGATATGTTATCTTAGTGTTCCCTTAATTTTTTTGAGCAGTGTATATTTTTTTGGGAGTGCTGCTGTGTATAATTTTGTATATTATGTTTACTGTATAGTGAGACACTGAAAGGTTTAGTGCTTAGAGTTTTCTTTGCTATATTTCCCCCAAGGTATCTTTCATTTGTAGCAACCAGGTTTCAGGTGTCCAGGAGGAGCATATCTCACATAGGGAAAGCTGGATGAAATATGGAAGGCCCAGAAAAGAGTTAGATTTGTAGCAAAACCTAGCTTGCTAGTGACTTTTAGTAAGTCCTATTTTTGGGATTGAATTTTTTCATTCTGTTTTCTTGGCCATGTCAGGTTTTTAGACAAATCCTGACCTACCTGAAAGCTATTCTGCTAGTGAGACTGAGAGGAACCTGACTATCTGCCTCCTGTGTACTTTTGCACCCTTAAAGCCCTTAAAGGGGTAGTCCAGTGGAAAATTTTGTTTTTTAAATCAACTGGTGCCAGAAAGTTAAACATATTTGTAAACTTATTTTTTACTTCTATTACAAAACGTAATTCTCCCAGTACTTATCAGCTTCTGTATGTTGCAGAGGAAGTTGTATAGTTTGTTTCTCTCTGACCACAGTGCTCTCTGCTGACACCTCTGTCCATGTCAGGAACTGTCAATAGCCGGAGCAAATCCCATTAGCAAACCTCTCCTGTTCTAGACAGCTCCTTACATGGACAGAGGTGTCAGCAGAGAGCACTGTGGTCAGACAGAAAAGAAATTCAAAAAGAAAAGAACTTCCTGTGGAGCATACAACAGCTGATAAGTACGGGAAGGATTAAGATTTTTAATAGAAATAATTTACAAATCTGCTTCTGTGTGGAGAATAGTGATTGTGAGCACCAAGCCTTCCTCCTTCAATGCCAGAATTTTAAAAATCTTCACTTCTTTCTGCCTTGTGTATGGCTTAATCCCTGTCTGTGGCCCCTTGCCACAACTAGGACAAAAGGACAAGGTAAAGCCCAGTGTGCTCCAGTGTGGATGCCATAATAGCTGTGTTCTACCTTCTACTGGTCTACAAGTCAGAGCACATAATTTAAACTGACTGATTTATTAGACATGCTCGCTGAGGGTGAATGAGACCAGAGTGGGTGGCTGCCTATCTATCTAAAAAGGGATCTGCTTTTATACCAAATAAGAGGGACGTATGTCTATCTAACTGAAGGTAGTTGCCTATCTGCCATATGAGGGCTCTACTTTCCCATCCACCTACTTACCTTATACAGTGGTCTTCTTTTCTACCTAATTAGTGGGTCAGTGTATCTACATAATGACAGTGTCTTACTATCTACCTAATAGGGTAATCTGTGTACCTAATTATGGTGGGATTTTGGAGGAAAAGAGGATAAATTATTGGAATATGTGGAACCTACCTATCTAATTTGGAGAAAATAGTGTGCAAAGGTGGTACTATTAAAGGGGCTAATAATAGGGGCATTACCTACACTAATGTGCAGCCTACCTACTATATGGCGGGTGAGGTCTGAACTTGCATCTATCTACATACTGTAACGTTTAATGTATCAAGCACAAAAGGAGGCACTAATAGTAGACCAGACAGCTTACTTTTTATTGGGTACCAAGCCAAAGTGGTACACCTCAAAGCCACAAAATATTCATATAGAGATAAGTAAGTGGTAGAGTGGGTGGCTGTGTAGTTCCAGGGAAAAGAGCAATATGCCAGATGATGCAGCCATGTTTATCAGGAAGACTGCAATGTCAGGAAAGCTTTTTAACAGACAGCTAAATGATCAAGCAAAGCACTTTAGGAGAATCCATCAGGGGTGCCTGGCAATCAAGGACTCAAGATAATGGACTGACAACAGATAATATAAGTTGAAGATACTTTAAAGAGAATCTGACGGATAGTTGACTCGCACTAGACCCAATAAACTGGGTTAAAGTGCAGTTGAACAGCTGAAAAAATATGGGTTACTTACTGAAATCCGTGGCTTCTGTGCAGAGTTATGCTTGTAAAGGAATTTATTTCTAATGTGCCCCAGCGCACTTTGGGGGCAGGGAACTTGTTGGCTGGGCACCCCTGCCTCATCTATATTCACTCCCCAGCCTGCCCCCGGCTTCATTATGCTAATTCTTCCACTCCCTTGTCACTAGGACTTGAAAGATAGCGGTGGAAGGTAATTGCTTTGCTCTTTGAGCAGGGCAAAGGTGTCGCTGGCTCGCTACACCCCAGGGCGCTCATCTCCCCGCCAGCTCTCACGTCCTATCGACATGAGAGTGAAGAATTTCAATAATGAAATCGGGGGTGGGCCAGGAAATGAATATAGATGAGGCAGGGGAGCTCAGCCAGCTGGCTTCCGGTCTCAAATGTGCGCTGGGGCGCATTTGGAATAAATTAATTTACAAGCGTAACCCTGCACAGAAGCCAAGGATTTCAATGAGTTACCCCTTGTTTTACAGGTGTTCACCCGCACTTTAACCCAGTATACTGGGTCTACTGCAGGAAAATTAGTTGTCAGATTTTCTTTAAATGCAGATCCTTTAGATGCAGATCCTATTATGTCTTCTTTCCAGGTTAGCATTATTTGCTGGCACTCACCTGAGAAAAGTGCATTTTTTAATTAAAATAAATGTTTTCCATCTGAACTACATTGCGTCCAAAATCTCCACATATAAACCAGTTTGATTCATACCTCCTTATATGATGGATAGTTGAATTAGTGTATAAACTTTAATGTCATTTCTGTTTCTCTTGAAAAGTTATTATTTGTTGCTGTTGTATGTTTTTCACATTTATCACTGTTCTCTGATACATTGATTATTATAAATAGCTAACTGGGGTCTTCAAAGGCTCCAGGAATCTAAGACCCCAAGAGTCCTATACAATCTTTTATTTATGTGGCAGAAAATCAATTAAGATTTTCGAGAAGCTAGTGTGTTTGCTAATGCAGCCTAAAGCCTTTTCCAAGCAATTCTGAAAATGAAAAAACAAACAAAAAAAAAACTATATTGTAACAACAATATATATATGTGTGTGTATATATATATATATATATATATATATATATATATATATATATATTATTTGTTTTGCCTTTGTGAACCATAAGGCTATCATTTGGCTAAATGGTTCAGTTCATTTAGTTATTAGATGGCTGTCACGATGCCGGCTGGCAGGTAGTGGATCCTCTGTGCCAGAGAGGGATTGGCGTGGACCGTGCTAGAGGATCGGTTCTAAGTCACTACTGGTTTTCACCAGAGCCCGCCGCAAAGCGGGATGGTCTTGCTGCGGCGGTAGTGACCAGGTCGTATCCCCTAGCAACGGCTCAACCTCTCTGGCTGCTGAAGATAGGCGCGGTACAAGGGAGTAGACAGAAGCAAGGTCGGACGTAGCAGAAGGTCGGGGCAGGCAGCAAGGATCGTAGTCAGGGGCAACGGCAGAAGGTCTGGAATCACAGGCAAGGAACACACAAGGAACGCTTTCACTGGCACTAGGGCAACAAGATCCGGCGAGGGAGTGAAGGGGAAGTGAGGTGATATAGGGAAGTGCACAGGTGTAAATACTAATTGGAACCACTGCACCAATCAGCGGTGCAGTGGCCCTTTAAATCGCAAAGACCCGGCGCGCGCGCGCCCTAGGGAGCGGGGCCGCGCGCGCCGGGACAGAACTGACGGGGAGCGAGTAAGGTACGGGAGCCGGGGTGCGCATCGCGAGCGGGCGCTACCCGCATCGCGAATCGCATCCCGGCCGGAGGTAGTAACGCAGCGCCCCGGGTCCGTGGAACCGACCGGGGCGCTGCAGTGAGGGAAGTGTAGCGAGCGCTCCGGGGAGGAGCGGGGACCCGGAGCGCTCGGCGTAACAGTACCCCCCCCCTTGGGTCTCCCCCTCTTCTTGGGGCCTGAGAACCTGAGGATCAGACTTTTGTCCAGGATATTGTCCTCAGGTTCCCAGGACCTCTCTTCTGGACCACAACCCTCCCAATCTACTAAAAAAAAAGTTCTTCCCCTGACCTTTTTAGAGGCCAAAATCTCTTTGACAGAGAAGATGTCCGAGGAGCCGGAAACAGGAGTGGGAGGAACAGATTTAGGAGAAAAACGGTTGAGGATGAGAGGTTTAAGAAGAGAGACGTGAAAGGCATTAGGGATACGAAGAGAAGGAGGAAGAAGAAGTTTGTAAGAGACAGGATTAATTTGACACAAAACTTTAAAAGGACCAAGATAGCGTGGTCCCAACTTATAGCTCGGGACACGGAAACGGACATATTTAGCGGAGAGCCATACCTTGTCTCCAGGGGAAAAAATGGGAGGAGCTCTTCTTTTCTTATCTGCGAATCTCTTCATGCGAGAAGAAGCCTGTAAGAGAGAATTTTGGGTCTCTTTCCATATGGTGGAAAGATCACGAGAAATTTCATCCACAGCGGGCAGACCAGAGGGCAAGGGGGTAGGGAGGGGGGGAAGAGGGTGACGGCCGTACACCACGAAAAACGGAGATTTGGAGGAAGATTCAGAGATTCTGAAATTATACGAGAATTCGGCCCAAGGTAGAAGATCTGCCCAGTCATCCTGGCGGGAGGAAACAAAATGTCGTAAATAGTCACCCAAGATCTGGTTAATTCTCTCTACTTGTCCATTGGATTGAGGATGGTATGCAGAAGAAAAATTTAATTTAATCTTGAGTTGTTTACAGAGAGCCCTCCAGAATTTAGACACAAATTGGACGCCTCTATCCGAGACGATCTGTGTAGGCAACCCGTGAAGACGAAAAATGTGTACAAAAAATTGTTTAGCCAACTGAGGCGCTGAAGGAAGACCAGGAAGAGGGATGAAATGTGCCATTTTGGAAAATCGATCAACGACCACCCAAATAACAGTGTTGCCATGGGATGGGGGTAAGTCAGTAATAAAATCCATACCAATCAGAGACCAAGGTTGTTCGGGGACAGGTAGAGGATGAAGAAAACCAGCGGGCTTCTGGCGAGGAGTCTTATCCCGGGCACAGATAGTGCAGGCTCGCACAAAGTCCACCACATCAGTCTCTAGAGTCGGCCACCAATAGAAGCGAGAGATGAGTTGCACAGATTTCTTGATGCCCGCATGACCTGCGAGATGGGAGGAGTGACCCCATTTGAGGATCCCAAGGCGTTGGCGTGGAGAAACAAAGGTCTTTCCTGGAGGAGTTTGCCTGATGGAGGCTGGAGAAGTGGAAATCAGGCAGTCAGGAGGAATGATGTGTTGAGGAGAGAGTTCAATTTCAGAGGCATCTGAGGAACGAGAGAGAGCATCGGCCCTAATGTTTTTATCAGCAGGCCGAAAGTGAATTTCAAAATTAAATCGGGCAAAGAACAGAGACCACCTGGCCTGACGAGGATTCAGCCGTTGGGCAGACTGGAGGTAGGAGAGGTTCTTGTGATCGGTGTAAATAATAACTGGAAATCTTGATCCCTCCAGCAGATGCCTCCATTCCTCAAGTGCTAATTTAATGGCTAGAAGCTCTCGATCCCCGATGGAGTAGTTCCTCTCCGCCGGAGAGAAGGTCCTGGAAAAAAAACCACAAGTAACAGCATGCCCGGAAGAGTTTTTTTGTAGAAGGACAGCTCCAGCTCCCACTGAGGAGGCATCAACCTCCAATAGGAAGGGTTTAGATGGGTCAGGTCTGGAGAGCACGGGAGCCGAAGAAAAGGCAGACTTGAGTCGTTTAAAGGCGTCTTCCGCTTGAGGAGGCCAAGACTTGGGATCGGCATTTTTTTTTGTTAAAGCCACAATAGGAGCCACAATGGTAGAAAAATGTGGAATAAATTGCCTGTAATAATTGGCGAACCCCAAAAAACGTTGGATGGCACGGAGTCCGGAGGGGCGTGGCCAATCCAAGACGGCAGAGAGTTTATCTGGGTCCATTTGTAGTCCCTGGCCAGAGACCAAGTATCCTAGAAAAGGAAGAGATTGGCATTCAAACAGACATTTCTCCATTTTGGCATAGAGTTGATTATCACGAAGTCTCTGAAGAACCATACGGACATGCTGGCGGTGTTCTTCAAGATTGGCAGAAAAAATCAGGATATCGTCCAGATATACAACAACACAGGAGTATAGTAGATCACGAAAAATTTCATTAACAAAGTCTTGGAAGACGGCAGGGGCGTTGCATAGACCAAAGGGCATGACCAGATACTCAAAGTGTCCATCTCTGGTGTTAAATGCCGTTTTCCATTCATCCCCCTCTCTGATGCGGATGAGATTATAAGCACCTCTTAAGTCCAGTTTGGTAAAAATATGGGCACCTTGGAGACGATCAAAGAGTTCAGAGATGAGGGGTAGGGGGTAGCGGTTCTTAACCGTGATTTTATTAAGACCGCGGTAGTCAATGCAAGGACGTAGAGAGCCATCTTTTTTGGACACAAAGAAAAATCCGGCTCCGGCAGGAGAGGAGGATTTACGGATAAAGCCCTTTTTTAAATTTTCTTGGACGTATTCAGACATGGCAAGAGTCTCTGGGACGGACAGAGGATAGATTCTGCCCCGGGGTGGAGTAGTGCCCGGGAGGAGGTCAATGGGACAATCATAAGGCCTGTGAGGAGGTAGAGTCTCAGCTTGTTTTTTGCAAAAAACGTCCGCAAAGTCCATATAGGCCTTAGGGAGACCGATTACATGAGGAAGCACAGGGACACGGCAAGGTTTACTGGGAACCGGTTTTAAGCAGTCCTTGGAACAAGAGGGCCCCCAACTCTTGATCTCCCCAGTGGACCAATCCAGGATTGGGGAATGGAGTTGAAGCCAGGGAAGTCCAAGAAGGATTTCAGAAGTGCAATTGGGGAGGACCAACAGTTCAATCCTCTCGTGATGAGATCCGATGCACATTAGAAGGGGCTCCGTGCGGAAACGTATAGTACAGTCCAATCTTTCATTGTTTACACAATTGATGTAGAGGGGTCTGACGAGACTGGTCACCGGGATGTTGAACCTGTTGACGAGAGAGGCTAAGATGAAATTTCCTGCAGATCCAGAGTCCAGGAAGGCCACAGCAGAGAAGGAGAAGGCAGAGGCAGACATCCGCACAGGCACAGTAAGACGTGGAGAAGCAGAGTAGACATCAAGGACTGTCTCACCTTTGTGCGGAGTCAGCGGACGTCTTTCCAGGCGGGGAGGACGGATAGGACAATCCTTCAGGAAGTGTTCGGTACTAGCACAGTACAGGCAGAGATTCTCCATGCGGCGTCGTGTCCTCTCTTGGGGTGTCAGGCGAGACCGGTCGACCTGCATAGCCTCCACGGCGGGAGGCACAGGAACAGATTGCAGGGGACCAGAGGAGAGAGGAGCCGGGGAGAAGAAACGCCTCGTGCGAACAGAGTCCATATCCTGGCGGAGCTCCTGACGCCGTTCGGAAAAACGCATGTCAATGCGAGTGGCAAGATGGATGAGTTCATGTAGGTTAGCAGGGATTTCTCGTGCGGCCAGAACATCTTTAATGTTGCTGGATAGGCCTTTTTTAAAGGTCGCGCAGAGTGCCTCATTATTCCAGGATAATTCTGAAGCAAGGGTACGGAACTGTACGGCATACTCGCCAACGGAAGAATTACCCTGGACCAGGTTCAACAGGGCAGTCTCAGCAGAAGAGGCTCGGGCAGGTTCCTCAAAGACACTTCGAATTTCCGAGAAGAAGGAGTGTACAGAGGCAGTGACGGGGTCATTGCGGTCCCAGAGCGGTGTGGCCCAAGCCAGGGCTTTTCCAGACAGCAGGCTGACTACGAAAGCCACCTTAGACCTTTCAGTGGGGAACTGGTCCGACATCATCTCCAAGTGTAATGAACATTGGGAAAGAAAGCCACGGCAAAACTTAGAGTCCCCATCAAATTTATCCGGCAAGGATAGTCGTATTCCAGAAGCGGCCACTCGCTGCGGAGGAGGTACAGGAGCTGGCGGAGGAGATGATTGCTGGAGCTGTGGTAGTAACTGTTGTAGCATAACAGTCAGTTGAGACAGCTGTTGGCCTTGTTGCGCAATCTGTTGTGACTGCTGGGCGACCACCGTGGTGAGGTCAGCGACAACTGGCAGAGGAACTTCAGCGGGATCCATGGCCGGATCTACTGTCACGATGCCGGCTGGCAGGTAGTGGATCCTCTGTGCCAGAGAGGGATTGGCGTGGACCGTGCTAGAGGATCGGTTCTAAGTCACTACTGGTTTTCACCAGAGCCCGCCGCAAAGCGGGATGGTCTTGCTGCGGCGGTAGTGACCAGGTCGTATCCCCTAGCAACGGCTCAACCTCTCTGGCTGCTGAAGATAGGCGCGGTACAAGGGAGTAGACAGAAGCAAGGTCGGACGTAGCAGAAGGTCGGGGCAGGCAGCAAGGATCGTAGTCAGGGGCAACGGCAGAAGGTCTGGAATCACAGGCAAGGAACACACAAGGAACGCTTTCACTGGCACTAGGGCAACAAGATCCGGCGAGGGAGTGAAGGGGAAGTGAGGTGATATAGGGAAGTGCACAGGTGTAAATACTAATTGGAACCACTGCACCAATCAGCGGTGCAGTGGCCCTTTAAATCGCAAAGACCCGGCGCGCGCGCGCCCTAGGGAGCGGGGCCGCGCGCGCCGGGACAGAACTGACGGGGAGCGAGTAAGGTACGGGAGCCGGGGTGCGCATCGCGAGCGGGCGCTACCCGCATCGCGAATCGCATCCCGGCCGGAGGTAGTAACGCAGCGCCCCGGGTCCGTGGAACCGACCGGGGCGCTGCAGTGAGGGAAGTGTAGCGAGCGCTCCGGGGAGGAGCGGGGACCCGGAGCGCTCGGCGTAACAATGGCCTTTAGTGATTTTTTTTCATCACTACGTAAAAAATAATAATAATTAAAACTTGCTGATGGTCATTCAAACACATTTCAGCCATGGTGGAATAGTTTTAGTTGCGTGTCTGACTAGCCCCAGGGGGCAGAATTTTGATACCTCATCCTGTCAAATTTAAACGTTTTATATAGAGAGGTAAATTGAGAGTATTTTTTCGACTACTCATTGAAAGTTTACAGTGCTACTCATAACATGTTTTCCAGTTAGGGTGTATTATTCTCACAATGCCAGTAGTACAGAGCTCTTTGAATGTGGGCTTAATTAGAATTTAATGACTTTTTTTCTTTCCAGTGATCGACTGCTATTTAAACTAAATGTTCAGAAATTGTAATACGAACAACTTGTAGCCAGTGAAATTATCATCGTCTTCATGCTGATAGGTATGCTGATCTTGCAAAAAGTGCTCATTGTAAAACAATGAGATTTCATTAGACAGATACAATTGCATGTGACAAGAGAAGTCTAATGTTAAGCCTGGTGAATTAGATCGGGTTATTCACATGTCAATATTAAATCCATCTATGTATGCAGTCTGCAACCTAACAATTAGAATTTAATGTTTTCTGGCATTTCTTATTATTATTAACCCAAACCAATTTTGTTTTTTGAATCATTGCTGCCAAGGCAAGTCTAAAGATGGCCATAGTTTTTCAATAACTATCGGCCAATTGTTTGTTTAGCCAACAGTTAAAATATCTTCCTCATACACATAATCATGTGGCACAGATAAACATATATGTTTTCACTGTGGAAAGGAGTAAGTAGCAGCCAGACAGCTCTGGTGCTGATTTACCCTTCCCAGAACAATTGGGTTGGGCAGGGAAAAGCCAACACGGTTGACCCTTTTTTTTCCACTAAGAAATAATGTCATATACCTTAGACAGGTGTCAGGATTCGGCAGGCTGGTGGTGGATCCTCTGTGTCAGTGAGGGATTGGCGTGGACCGTACCGGAGGACCGGTTCTAAGTTGCTACAGGTTTTCACCAGAGCCCGCCGCAGAGCAGGATGGTCTTGCTGCGGCGATAGCAACCAGGTCGCGTCCACCGGTAACGGCTCAACCTCACTGACTGCTGAGACTGGCGTGGTACAGGAGGACTAGACAGAGGCGAGGTCAGACGTAGCAGAAGGTCAGGGCAGGTGGCAAAGGTTCGTAGTCAAGGGCAACGGCAGAGGGTCTGGAAACACTGGTAATGGTACACACAACAACGCTTTCACTAGACACTAGGGCAACAAGATCCGGCAGAACAGGAAGGGGAAATGGGTTTATATACACAAGGAGCAGGGAAGCTAATTGACACTGATTGGGCCAGGCACCAAACAGTGGTGCACTGGCCCTTTAAATCTCAGAGAGCCGGCGCGCGCGCCCTAGATAGCAGGGCCACGCGCGACGGGACGTGACAGCCGGGGAACGGGACAGGTGAGTAGATTGGGATGCGACCCGCGGGCGGAAGCGTCCCGCTACGTGGATCGCATCCCTGCCGGCAGTGACAGTGCAACGCTCCCGGTCAGCGGGTCTGACCGGAGAGCTGCAGAGAGGAGAACGCCGCGAGCGCTCTGGGGAGGAGCAGGGCCCCGGAGCGCTCGGCGTAAGAAAAGACACTTGCATTGTGCACCAAAAATGCACGAAGATAGGCAACTAATAGTTGGTTTAGATTTAAACTAAGAAGTCTAAGAATATGACAGATGATGACATCTACTGCTTTCTTAGACTATCTAGTCAAAATATTCACAAGATTTAGACCTGTATTTTAACAGCCAGCATGTCCGAACAGCCTTTGACTGCTGGGAGTTGTAGTTTTGCAACAACTGGAGGCGCACTGTTTTAAAAACACTGAATTAGACAGTTTTAGTAAATCTGGGCCATTGTGTTTGTATTTGGAGAGTGCACATTGCTAATTGTTTTTTTTTTTTTTTTAGCTGATGCATTAGTGGTTTTTTTTTTACAGAAATGTGCAGTACTTCCACTACTAATATAGAAAATATAGTGTCCACATTATTATTTTATTTCTGGAGTGCTGTATGATGGTAGCTATACTATGTACACAGCAGTGATCACAGGAAATACCAGAAAGACAGTGTTACTTTATTAACCTTTTGGGGACAAAGGGCATATGCAAACGCCCTTGCGTCCTGGTACTTAAGGACGAAGGGCATATCCATACGCTCGTGGGAATTTTGGCCCCCGTCGCTTCCGGGCGGGAACCGGACCGGGGTGACTGCTGATATCATTCAGCAGGCACCCTGTGCAAATGCCCAGGGGGGTCATTAGACCCCCCATGCTGGCGATTGGCGCAAATCGCAGGTGAATTCACACTTATGATTTGCGCCGATTCCGGGTCATTACGGGTCTATGGCGACCCGGAATATAAGGGGGATCGCAGTTGTCTAAGACACCTACGATCCCCATGAAGGGATAGGAGTGAGGTGGCAGGGGTGCCACCCCTCCTATCCCTGCTATTGGTGGTCTAGACTCGACCACCAATAGCAGATCGGGGGCGGGGGGGGGTTACTTTCGTTTTCCCCATCCTGCCCACCCACAATAGGCGGGGCAGGACGGGGAAACCGGCGGGGATCGGCGCCGAAGATCCACTTACCGTTCCGGAGGCTGCGGCCGACGGTGATCGGCGGGCGGCGATGACGTGCGGCAGAAAAGGACGGCTCCCTGGATCCTACGAAGGCGGTAAGTTGCCTAGCAACATCTGTAGGCTACAGTCTGAGATCATTATACAGTGGTCTCTAACCTGTAGCCCTCCAGATGTTGGAAAATTACAACTCCCAGCAGGAAATACCAGAAAGACAGTGTTACTTTATTAACCTGTTGGGGACAAAGGGCATATGCATACGCCCTTGCGTCCTGGTACTTAAGGACGAAGGGCATATCCATACGCTCGTGGTAATTTCGGTCCTCGCCGCGCGCCGGGCGGGGACCGGACCGGGGTGACTGCTGATATCATTAAGCAGGCACCCTGTGCAAATGCCCAGGGGGATCATTAGAAGCCGGCAAGTTGCCTAGCAACATCTGGAGGGCTACAGTCTGAGACCATTATACAGTGGTCTCTAACCTGTAGCCCTCCAGATGTTGCAAAACTACAACTCCCAGCATGCCCAGACAGCTGTTTGGGCATGCTGGAATATGAAGTTTTGCAACAGCTGGAGGGCTACTGTTTAGACCATTATACAGTGGTCTCTAAACTGTATCCCGCCAGATCTTGCAAAACTACAACTCCTAGCATGCCTAAACAGCTCTTTGCTGTCTGGGCATGCTGGGATTTGTAGTTTTGCAACATCTGGAGGGTCACAGTTTGGAGATCACTGCAGTGGTCTATAAACTGTAGCCTTCCAGATGTTGCAAAACTGCAAATCTCAGCATGCCCAAACAGCAAACAGCTGTCTCAGCATGCTGGGAGTTGTAGTTGCGTACCTACAGCTGTTGCATAACTACATCTCCCAGCATGGCCTTTCGCTATCAGTACATGCTGGATCGCAAACTCCTAGCGGGAAACTCACTGTAACCAGCCAGTGCGAATGTACCCTAAAAACACTACACTACACTAACACATAATAAAGGGTAAAACACTACATAAACACACCCTTACACTGCCCCCCCCCAATAAAAATGAGAAACATATTGTACGCCAATGTTTCCAAAACGGAGCCTACAGCTGTTGCAAAACAACAACTCCCAGCATTTCTGGACAGCCACTGACTGTCCAGGCATGCTGGGAGTTTAGCAACAGCTGGAGGCACCCTGTTTGGGAATCACTGTTGTAGAATACCCCTATGTCCACCCCTATGCAATCCCTAATTTAGTCCTCAAATGCACATGCGCTCTCTCATTTTGTAATTTTCTCGCAGAGCATTTTACGTCCTAACATGGGGTATTTCCATACTCAGAAGAGATGGGGTTACAAATTTTGGGGGGCATTTTCTCCCATTACCCTTTGTAAAAATTCAAAAACTGAGTCTACAAAAACATGCGAGTGTAAAAAAATGAAGATTTTGAATTTTCTCCTTCTCTTTGCTGCCATTCCTGTGAAACACCTAAAGGGTTAACACACTTACTGATTGTCATTTTGGATACTTTGATTTCTAATATGAAGGCCCTTCAAATCCACTTCAAAACTGAACTGGTCCCTGAAAAATTCCGATTTTGAAACTTTTGTGAAAAATTGGAAAATTGCTGCTGAAATTTGAAGCCCTCTGATATCTTCCAAAAGTAAAAACATGTCAACTTTATGATGCAAACATAAAGTAGACATATTTTATTATTGAATCAATATATAATTTATTTGGAATGTCTATTTTCCTTACAAGCAGAGAGCTTCAAAGTTAGAAAAATGCAAAATTTTAATAAAAAAAAATATTTTTCATCAAATTTTTGAATTTTTCACCAAGAAATGATGCAAGTATCTACCAAAATTTACCACTACCATAAAGTAGAATATGTCACAAAAAAAACTATCTCAGAATCAAATTTATAAGTAAAAGCATCCCAGAGTTGTTAATGCTTAAAGGGTACCTCTTATCAAATAAACTTTTGATATATTTTAGATTAATGAATGTTGAATAACTTTCCAATAGCATGTTAATGAAAAATATGCTTCTTTCTATTGTATTTTTCCCGATCAGTCCTGTCAGCAAGCATTTCTGACTCATGCTGGAGTCCTAAACACTCAGAGCTGCCAGCCTGCTTTGTTCACAGCCAAACAGGCTGTGAACAAAGCAGGCTGGCAGCTCTGAGTGTTCTCCTTTGTGAACAAAGCAGACTGGCAGCTCGTAGTGTTTAGGACTCCAGCATGAGTCTGAAATGCTTGCTGCCAGGACTGGTAGGGAGACCCCTAGTGGTCATTTCTTCAAAGTGGAAAATTAAATAGAAAGAAGCATATTTTTTAATAACATGCAATTGTAAAATTATTCTGCATACATTAATCTATAATATATCAAAAGTTTTTTTGATGAGAGGTACCACCCTTTAAAATGACAATGGTCAGATTTGCAAAAAATGCTAATGGGCTCCGTCCCCAAGGGGTTAATGCCCTAGATTTCCCAGCCATTAGCAACCACAGCATCTGTGAGGTTAGATAGAGAAAGAGGGGGAAACATGTTCCTCTCACCCCATTATAAGCCATGACAAATAGATTGCCTGTCAGTTTATAACTGATAGGCAATATTGTTTTGGAATACAGGGTATATGGAAGCATTGCAATGCTACCCATGATAATTATTTGCTTGTTCCATTTTCCTAAGAGTACGGGGGGGGGGGTAATTTCAAACCTTAAATAGATTTTTTTAAGTTGTTTTTCCCTCTTTGCTTTCTTTGAGGCATAACTGCTTGTTTAATTTTTTATAAGTTTGACTTTTTTTTTATTCTATTTTTTTTTCTTGTTATTTCATTTTTACTCCCCATAGGGGACTTGCCTATGTTCAGGGAAAGAGATTCATTTGACAGACATTTAAGGCTGACAGAAAAAAAAATGTAGCATGTTCTATTCAACATCATATGAGGTATTATGGTGCACATGAGGTCTACACAGTTTGCACTGTATTGTACTAACTCACTTAATGAAGAAAATGGTTCACTTTTATAGCTCAATTGTAAAGTTTATGTCATGAGAGCAATAATGTTAGGTAGTGAGCTTAACATGAAGGACATGTCAACTGAACCTGGTGGCACATTAACTAGTATAGAATGCATACACTATTTCTAACTGCTCTGAAAGACTTATGTTCATTCCACAGTTAATGTAAACTAGTAACAGTAAAATGTACTTGTAAAGATGACTAAAGAATGCCATTGTACACACATTTATTTAGAGATTTTGCATGTCACTGTGCCCTCCATGAGCAGTGCATATAACAGCAATGCACGGTATGTTCTTTGTTCTGTAACTTTCTATCCAGTAGCTACAGAACAAAAGCAATAACCCTGTGTTATAAAAATAGAAAGCTATTTTATGGTAGGTGATAATATTATGTCACTATTTACTACAGTTCTATACCCTAAGAGTTCTTTTAGAAGAAAAATGTCTGATCCCTCGGTCTAAACACAGGAAGTGCGCACTTAATTTATTAACAACATCAGAATTGCAGTGGTGGTTGTTGAGGTGGGATTCGGGACAGGTGAGGACACGTTTGTTGTTTTTTTACAGTTTTTCACCTATGAAATTTAACTGTAATTTTTTTTTCCAGTAACCTCTTTAATTGATGCAAAATAAATGCATGTACATATTAACATGTTACCCCATTTAACATGTTACCCCATAAACAACCTATAGGTCACTAGGGTGACCCAAAAATGACCCTTTTTCCCATATAAATCAATTAAACTTTATTATTTATCAAAAAGCACACTTAACAAAAATGTTAAAAGCCCAGTGTAAATCACTCCATCTATTGATAGTGACCCAGGAGTGCCGATCTGGCCACTCACATTCAGTATTTGTTAATTCCCTTGTGTATCTGCAGCATACACTAAGGGATTGAAGTGGACACTGATTAAAAATTGAATCACTCAGCCCCCCTCAGTTTTGCTGCTGACACAGCTTTGTCAAGAGGAAAAAGAGTAATTTTTGTGTCACCCTAGTGACCTATAGGTTGTTATTGGTCAATTTACCCGCCATATATTGGTCTTCAATAAGTTGTATAACCCCATTTTTTAACACATTTTACCTTCTATATTTTTCTAAATTTACAGCAAAATTTACAATTGCCATAAAAGAAGGCCATTTTCCTGTGATTTCGAAAAAACTCACAGCAAGAAAAATGTAAAGACCCCAACATGTGAACACAGCCTAAGGCCTCTCTACAGCAGCTGACCTATTCTATGTAAAAGTATGCTATTGTTTGACAAGTAATCTTAATAGGGATTACCCTAATTTTTCTAATGACTGATCAATATATTAAAATTAAAATGCCATTGCTGCTGGAAAAATATCTGTTCCCTTACCTTTTAACCCAGATACATCAGAATGCTAAATGCTATTGCTGAATATTGCAGAAGAGCTTGCGTTCCTTAATTCAAAACATTTAATCTTATAGTTTTGTCTGTAACTAAGGCTAGAACCTTGGGATGGAGACTCTGAATACAGGACGTCTAAACATTGGACTTCAAGGAAAGATGAAGAAATCTCAAGCTAGAAGTCTTGCAAGATAAAGACTTATGCTACACCACAAATGACTAATCAGCATGTAGAATGACGCATAGCTTTATCCTTCAACCTATATACTCAGAATGTTATCTGCTCGTGACTCTGAACAGAGGCCCTGAGACGACGCCATGCAGGAGTAAGAAAGACTTAACATCTGATGAGCAGAGAACTTTTTCCAAGAAATTAATGGACACTAGATATGCTAATATATACGGATGCAATATTTGAACAACCAATCAAACTGTAGCATATTAATTGCACAATGTTAAAACCAACTGTTTCTTCCTGAATTAAAAACAGAACTCCCGGGGTACCGAGGAGGGAACCCATACCAACCTGGCTTGGTGTGAATTTTCTTATGTCGTAAATTAGTATAGCGGTAGTCACTCACAGATTATTCCATCCTTAACAATCTCATTACTTGACAAGGGCCATTGTAATGATAACATCCACTGTATTCCCTGTACTTGTCAGTAGTTTTAATGTTATGGGTTATCCATGTGATATTTTATTCCCTCGTTGAACTTGATGGACGTATGTCTTTTTTCAACCGTACTAACTATGTAACTATAACAGTTACATAAAGACCAAGCAGCTAATCAGGTTCTGTGTCGGACAAAAAAATAAATAAAAAACCTAAAAATAAACTTATTTTGAAGGGCAAAGATAATAATACTATGATGATATTATTCTCTGTAAAATACATGATTTAGAATTGATAAATGACTGTACTGTACACACAGTGCAGACAAGAAATTTGCCAAATTACTAATAAAATAGTTATAATTTCACCTTCATGAGTAACAGGGAAAGATATAGCTTTATGAAAGGATATAACGGTCAGAATGTGCTGTACAAGTATAATACTATGACATGAAACAAATGTATGTCTGACTTATGGAAAGAGAAATTATGTGACATGCTCTATCTCATGTAATTTATAACAAGTGGGTTCACATACAAATCCTACATAGAACGGTTCTGTTTCCAGCCCATCTGGTCTATAGAAAACATATACTTTTCATTACCCATTGTCCTACTTGGTGCCTCTGTTTGCAAAGGTGTGTCCCTTTGGTATAGTTGAGCCCATTGATTCAGCATGAATCTTATTCCATACAACATTTACAAAAACATCTACATTAGTTAGAACCCAAACTTTTTGTGATTTGTTTCAAATTTGTGTAATATTTGCTCTTGTTCACTGTGTGGCCTAGAGATAAATAGTGATAGTTTTTTTTAATTTATTTATGTTTTTATTTTTTTTATTTTTTAACATAATACTACATACTAGATGTAACCCTTTAACGACGCAGGACGTAAATGTACATCCTGGTGAGCTGATTCTTAACACACTGGGACGTACATTTACGTCCTATGCATAACTGCGAGCATCGGAGTGATGCTCGCGTCATGCGCAGCAGGTCCTGGCTGCTGATAGCAGCCAGGAACCCGCCCGTAATGGCGGACATCCCTGATCGTGCGGATGTCCACCATTAACCCCTCAGATGCCATGATCAATACAGATCACGGCATCTGCAGCATTGCGGTACTTTGAATGGATGATTGGATCACCCGCAGCGCTGCCGCGGCGATCTGATCATCCAGCATGGCAGTTGGAGGTCCAATCACCTGCCTCCGCTGCCTTCCACAGGTCTTCTGCTCTGGTCTGCAATTGAGCAGATCAGAGCAGAAGATGACCGATAATACTGATCAGTGCTATGTCCTATGCATAGCACTGAACAGTATTCACAATCGAATGATTGCTATAAATAGTCCCCTGTGGGGACTATTAAAGTGTAAAGATAAAAGTAAAAAAGTAAAATAATTGTGAAAAACCCCCTCCCCCAATAAAAACGTAAATTGTCACATTTTCCCTATTTCACCCCCAAAAAGTGTAAAAAATTATTTAACCCCTTAAGGACCGGAGGTTTTTCCGTTTTTGCATTTTCGTTTTTTGCTCCTTGCCTTTAAAAAATCATAACTCTTTCAAATTTACACCTAAAAATCCATATGATGGCTTATTTTTTGCGCCACCAATTCTACTTTGTAATGACGTCAGTCATTTTGCCCAAAAATCTATGGTGAAGCGGGAAAAAAAATCATTGTGCGACAAAATTGAAAAAAAAAACGCTGTTTTGTAAATTTTGGGGGCTTCCGTTTCTACGTAGTACATTTTTCGGTAAAAATGACACCTGATATGTATTCTGTAGGTCCATACGATTAAAATGATACCCTACTTATATAGGTTTGATTTTGTCGGACTTCTGGAAAAAATCATAACTACATGCAGGAAAATTAATACGTTTAAAATTGTCATCTTCTGACCCCTATAACTTTTTTATTTTTCCGTGTATGGGGCGGTATGAGGGCTCATTTTTTGCGCCGTGATCTGAAGTTTTTAACGGTACCATTTTTGCATTGATAGGACTTATTGATCACTTTTTATTCATTTTTAAATGATATAAAAAGTGACCAAAAATGCACTATTTTGGACTTTGGAATTTTTTTGCGCGCACGCCATTGACCGAGCGGTTTAATTAATGATATATTTTTATAATTCGGACATTTCCGCACGCGGTGATACCACATATGTTTATTTTTATTTTTATTTACACTGTGTTTTTTTTTTTATTGGAAAAGGGGGGTGATTTAAACTTTTAATAGGGGAGGAGTTAAATGATCTTTATTCACTTTTTTTTTTCACTTTTTTTTTGCAGTGTTATAGGTCCCATAGGGACCTATAACACTGCACACACTGATCTTCTATGTTGATCACTGGTTTCTCATAAGAAACCAGTGATCAACGATTCTGCCGCATGACTGCTCATGCCTGGATCTCAGGCACTGAGCAGTCATTCGGCGATCGGACAGCGAGGAGGCAGGTAGGGGCCCTCCCGCTGTCCTGTCAGCTGTTCGGGATGCCGCGATTTCACCGCGGCTATCCCGAACAGCCCACTGAGCTAGCCGGGATGCTTTCGGTTTCACTTTAGACGCGGCGTTCAACTTTGAACGCCGCGTCTAAAGGGTTAATAGCGTGCGGCACAGCGATCAATGCCGCGCGCTATTAGCCACGGGTCCCGGCCGTTGTTAGAGGCCGGGCCCGACCCGCTATGACGCGGGGCCACGCCGTGGCCCCGCGTTATAGATCGGGAGTGGACACATGACGTTCCAGTACGTCATGTGTCCTTAAGGGGTTAACATACATATTTGGTATCACCAAGTGTGTAAATATCCCAACTATTAAAATAAAATGTTAATGATACCGTACGGTGAACGACCTGAATGTAAAAAAAAGAATTCCAAAATAGCTGCTTTTTTATAACATTTTACACCTCAAAAAATTTATTAAAAAAGTATTAAAAGTTTTATATAAGCAAATATAATATCAATAAAATGTAGAGATCACGGCGCAAAAAATTAGCCCTCATACCACCGTTTATACGGAAAAATTAAAAAGTTATAGGTCTTCAAACTAGGGGGATGTAAGCCTACTGTCACGATGCCGGCTGGCAGGTAGTGGATCCTCTGTGCCAGAGAGGGATTGGCGTGGACCGTGCTAGTGGACCGGTTCTAAGCCACTACTGGTTTTCACCAGAGCCCGCCGCAAAGCGGGATGGTCTTGCTGCGGCGGTAGTGACCAGGTCGTATCCACTAGCAACGGCTCACCTCTCTGGCTGCTGAAGATAGGCGCGGTACAAGGGAGTAGGCAAAAGCAAGGTCGGACGTAGCAGAAGGTCGGGGCAGGTAGCAAGGATCGTAGTCAGGGGCAACGGCAGAAGGTCTGGAAACACAGGCAAGGAACACACAAGGAACGCTTTCACTGGCACTAAGGCAACAAGATCCGGCGAGGGAGTGAAGGGGAAGTGAGGTGATATAGGGAAGTGCACAGGTGTAACCACTAATTGGAACCACTGCGCCAATCAGCGGCGCAGTGGCCCTTTAAATCGCAGAGACCCGGCGCGCGCGCGCCCTAGGGAGCGGGGCCGCGCGCGCCGGGACAGAACAGACGGAGAGCGAGTCAGGTAGGGGAGCCGGGGTGCGCATCGCGAGCGGGCGCTACCCGCATCGCGAATCGCATCCCGGCTGGCAGCGGAATCGCAGCGCCCCGGGTCAGAGGACGTGACCGGAGCGCTGCCGCGGGGAGAGTGAAGCGAGCGCTCCGGGGAGGAGCGGGGACCCGGAGCGCTCAGCGTAACAGTACCCCCCCCCTTGGGTCTCCCCCTCTTCTTAGAGCCTGAGAACCTGAGGAGCAGACTTTTGTCTAGGATGTTGTCCTCAGGTTCCCAGGATCTCTCTTCAGGACCACAACCCTCCCAGTCCACTAAAAAAAAATTTTTCCCTCTGACCTTTTTGGCAGCTAAAATTTCTTTGACCGAGAAGATGTCCGAGGAGCCGGAAACAGGAGTGGGAGGAACAGACTTGGGAGAAAAACGGTTGAGGATGAGTGGTTTGAGAAGAGAGACGTGAAAGGCATTAGGGATACGAAGAGAGGGAGGAAGAAGAAGTTTATAAGAGACAGGATTAATTTGACACAAAATTTTGAAAGGGCCAAGATAGCGTGGTCCCAACTTGTAGCTAGGGACACGGAAGCGGACATATTTAGCGGAGAGCCATACCTTGTCTCCAGGGGAAAAAACGGGGGGAGCTCTTCTTTTCTTATCCGCGAACTTCTTCATGCGTGATGAAGCCTGTAAGAGAGAATTTTGGGTCTCTCTCCATATGATGGAAAGGTCACGAGAAATTTCATCCACAGCGGGCAGACCAGAGGGCAAGGGAGTAGGGAGGGGGGGAAGAGGGTGACGGCCGTACACCACGAAAAATGGGGATTTGGAGGAAGACTCAGAGACCCTGAAGTTATACGAGAATTCGGCCCATGGGAGGAGATCTGCCCAGTCATCCTGGCGGGAGGAAACAAAATGTCGCAAATAATCACCCAAGATCTGGTTAATCCTTTCTACTTGTCCATTGGACTGGGGATGATATGCAGAAGAAAAATTTAATTTAATCTTGAGTTGTTTACAGAGAGCCCTCCAGAATTTAGACACGAATTGGACGCCTCTATCCGAGACAATCTGCGTAGGCAATCCGTGAAGACGAAAAATGTGTACAAAATATTGTTTAGCCAACTGAGGCGCAGAAGGAAGACCAGGAAGAGGGATGAAATGTGCCATTTTGGAGAATCGATCAACGACCACCCAAATAACAGTGTTGCCACGGGAAGGGGGTAAATCAGTAATAAAATCCATACCAATCAGAGACCAAGGCTGTTCGGGGACAGGCAGAGGATGAAGAAAACCAGCGGGCTTCTGGCGAGGAGTCTTATCCCGGGCACAGATAGTGCAGGCACGCACAAAGTCCACAACATCCGTCTCCAGAGTCGGCCACCAATAGAAGCGGGAGATGAGTTGCACAGATTTCTTGATACCCGCATGACCTGCGAGATGGGAGGAGTGACCCCATTTGAGGATTCCGAGGCGTTGGCGAGGAGAAACAAAGGTCTTTCCTGGAGGAGTCTGCCTGATGGAGGCAGGAGAAGTGGAGATCAGGCGGTCAGGTGGAATGATGTGTTGCGGAGAGAGTTCAAGTTCTGAGGCATCCGAGGAACGAGAGAGAGCATCGGCCCTAATGTTCTTATCGGCAGGACGAAAGTGAATCTCAAAATTAAATCGGGCAAAGAACAGAGACCACCGGGCCTGGCGAGGATTCAGCCGTTGGGCAGACTGGAGGTAGGAGAGGTTCTTGTGGTCGGTGTAGATAATAACAGGAGAACTTGATCCCTCCAGCAGATGTCTCCATTCCTCAAGTGCTAATTTAATGGCTAGAAGCTCTCGATCCCCGATGGAGTAGTTCCTCTCCGCTGGAGAGAAGGTCCTAGAGAAAAAACCACAAGTGACAGCATGCCCGGAAGAATTTTTTTGTAGAAGAACAGCTCCAGCTCCCACTGAGGAGGCATCAACCTCCAATAGGAAGGGTTTGGAAGGGTCAGGTCTGGAGAGGACGGGAGCCGAAGAAAAGGCAGACTTGAGTCGTTTAAAGGCGTCTTCAGCTTGAGGAGGCCAGGACTTGGGATCAGCATTTTTTTTGGTTAAAGCCACGATAGGAGCCACAATGGTAGAAAAATGTGGAATAAATTGCCTGTAATAATTGGCGAACCCCAAAAAGCGTTGGATAGCACGGAGTCCGGAGGGGCGTGGCCAATCTAAGACGGCAGAGAGTTTGTCTGGATCCATCTGTAGTCCCTGGCCAGAGACCAAATATCCTAGAAAAGGAAGAGATTGGCATTCAAACAGACATTTCTCAATTTTGGCATAGAGTTGGTTGTCACGAAGTCTCTGAAGAACCATACGGACATGCTGGCGGTGTTCTTCTAGATTGGCAGAAAAAATTAGGATATCGTCCAGATATACAACAACACAGGAGTATAACAGATCACGAAAAATTTCATTGACAAAGTCTTGGAAGACGGCAGGGGCGTTGCACAGTCCAAAGGGCATGACCAGATACTCAAAGTGTCCATCTCTGGTGTTAAATGCCGTTTTCCACTCGTCCCCCTCTCTGATGCGGATGAGGTTATAGGCGCCTCTTAAGTCCAATTTAGTGAAGATGTGGGCACCTTGGAGGCGATCAAAGAGTTCAGAGATGAGGGGTAAGGGGTAGCGGTTCTTAACCGTGATTTTATTAAGACCGCGGTAGTCAATGCAAGGACGTAGGGAGCCATCCTTTTTGGAGACAAAGAAAAATCCGGCTCCGGCAGGAGAGGAGGATTTACGGATAAAGCCCTTTTTTAGATTCTCCTGGACGTATTCGGACATGGCAAGAGTCTCTGGGGCAGAGAGAGGATAAATTCTGCCCCGGGGTGGAGTAGTGCCCGGGAGGAGGTCGATAGGGCAATCATAAGGCCTGTGAGGAGGTAGAGTCTCAGCTTGTTTTTTGCAGAAAACATCCGCGAAGTCCATATAGGCCTTAGGGAGACCGGTTACTGGAGGAACCACAGAGTTACGGCAAGGGTTACTGGGAACCGGTTTTAGACAGTTCTTGGAACAAGAGGACCCCCAACTCTTGATCTCCCCAGTGGACCAATCCAGGGTAGGGGAATGAAGTTGAAGCCAGGGAAGTCCAAGGAGAATTTCCGAGGTGCAATTGGGGAGGACCAAAAGTTCAATCCTCTCATGATGAGATCCGATGCTCATAAGAAGGGGCTCCGTGCGGAAACGTATGGTACAGTCCAATCTTTCATTATTTACACAATTGATGTAGAGGGGTCTGGCGAGACTGGTCACCGGGATGTTGAACCTGTTGACGAGAGAGGCCAAAATAAAATTTCCTGCAGATCCAGAGTCCAAGAAGGCCACTGTAGAGAAGGAGAAGGCAGAGGCAGACATCCGCACAGGCACAGTAAGACGTGGAGAAGCTGAGTAGACATCAAGGACTGTCTCACCTTTGTGCGGAGTCAGCGTACGTCTTTCCAGGCGGGGGGGACGGATAGGACAATCTCTCAGGAAGTGTTCGGTACTAGCACAGTACAGGCAGAGGTTCTCCATACGGCGTCGTGTCCTCTCTTGAGGTGTAAGGCGAGACCGGTCGACCTGCATAGCCTCCACGGCGGGAGGCACAGGAACAGATTGCAGGGGACCAGAGGAGAGAGGAGCCGAGGAGAAGAAACGCCTCGTGCGAACAGAGTCCATATCTTGGCGGAGTTCCTGACGCCTTTCGGAAAAACGCATGTCAATGCGAGTGGCTAGGTGAATAAGTTCATGTAGATTAGCAGGAATTTCTCGTGCGGCCAGAACATCTTTAATGTTGCTGGATAGGCCTTTTTTGAAGGTCGCGCAGAGGGCCTCATTATTCCAGGACAATTCTGAAGCAAGAGTACGGAATTGTACGGCATACTCGCCAACGGAAGAATTACCCTGGACCAGGTTCAACAGGGCAGTCTCAGCAGAAGAGGCTCGGGCAGGTTCCTCAAAGACACTTCGGATTTCCGAGAAGAAGGAGTGTACAGAGGCAGTGACGGGGTCATTGCGGTCCCAGAGCGGTGTGGCCCATGACAGGGCTTTTCCGGACAGAAGGCTGACTACGAAAGCCACCTTAGACCTTTCAGTGGGAAACAGGTCCGACATCATCTCCAGATGCAGGGAACATTGGGAAAGAAAGCCACGGCAAAACTTAGAGTCCCCATCAAATTTATCCGGCAAGGATAAGCGTATCCCAGGAGCGGCCACTCGCTGCGGAGGAGGTGCAGGAGCTGGCGGAGGAGATGACTGCTGAAGCTGAGGTAGTAACTGTTGTAGCATAACGGTCAGTTGAGACAGCTGTTGGCCTTGTTGCGCTATCTGTTGTGACTGCTGGGCGACCACCGTGGTGAGGTCAGCGACAACTGGCAGAGGAACTTCAGCGGGATCCATGGCCGGATCTACTGTCACGATGCCGGCTGGCAGGTAGTGGATCCTCTGTGCCAGAGAGGGATTGGCGTGGACCGTGCTAGTGGACCGGTTCTAAGCCACTACTGGTTTTCACCAGAGCCCGCCGCAAAGCGGGATGGTCTTGCTGCGGCGGTAGTGACCAGGTCGTATCCACTAGCAACGGCTCACCTCTCTGGCTGCTGAAGATAGGCGCGGTACAAGGGAGTAGGCAAAAGCAAGGTCGGACGTAGCAGAAGGTCGGGGCAGGCAGCAAGGATCGTAGTCAGGGGCAACGGCAGAAGGTCTGGAAACACAGGCAAGGAACACACAAGGAACGCTTTCACTGGCACTAAGGCAACAAGATCCGGCTAGGGAGTGAAGGGGAAGTGAGGTGATATAGGGAAGTGCACAGGTGTAACCACTAATTGGAACCACTGCGCCAATCAGCGGCGCAGTGGCCCTTTAAATCGCAGAGACCCGGCGCGCGCGCGCCCTAGGGAGCGGGGCCGCGCGCGCCGGGACAGAACAGACGGAGAGCGAGTCAGGTAGGGGAGCCGGGGTGCGCATCGCGAGCGGGCGCTACCCGCATCGCGAATCGCATCCCGGCTGGCAGCGGAATCGCAGCGCCCCGGGTCAGAGGACGTGACCGGAGCGCTGCCGCGGGGAGAGTGAAGCGAGCGCTCCGGGGAGGAGCGGGGACCCGGAGCGCTCAGCGTAACACCTACTAATTTGGTTAAACAGTTTGCGATTTTTTTTAAGCGCAACAGTAATAGAAAATTATGTTATCATGGGTATCATTTTAATCGTATTGACCCAAAGAATAAAAAAACACATGTCATTTTTACTGTAAATTGTACAGCGTGAAAACGAAACCTTCCAAAATTTGCAAAATTGCGGTTTTCTTATTAATTTCCCCACACAAATAGCATTTTTTTGGTTGCACTATGTATTTTATGGTAAAGTGAGTGATGGCATTACAACGGACAACTGGTTGCACAAAAAACAAGCCCTCACACTAGTCTGTGGAGGAAAATATAAGAGTTATGATTTTTTGAAGGCGAGGAGGAAAAAATGAAAACTTCAAAATAAAAGGGTTAAATAAATACAGTATATATCTTTAAAGTTATTGGAGCTTTGTTATTATGATAGCTGTCAACAGCTTAGAGGGAACTTACTGTATGAAAATAAAAATAATATTCCAGTCCCCTAGGTTATACATTTAAAATGTACTAAAGACAAAATATAATATAATATAACATAAGTAGCGTTTTAGCTTGTGTGGAATCCCAGTGCCCTTGTGTCCCACAACAGCCTGTGTATTACATAAAAGTATTCATCTAATATACTGTAAGATAAAACATATTATAATAAAATATAATGGTTCAGTATAACTATATCACTTTTAATGTATAGCCAGTAGATATACTTAATGCAACAAGTTTTATAGTGTTTTTTTTTTACATAATACTACATAAATACATTATATATCTTTAATTTTATTTGAGCTCTGTTTTTATGATAGCTGTCAACAGCTTAGAGGGAACTTACTGTATACTGTCTATCATTTACCTTTTAATGTCAGCTACTGGTTTCCAACATGCTATCTTTTTTTAAATCTTTTATTTACAACTAGCTGAGTACCCGGCGTTGCCCAGTTTTTCCTTCCTAATCCTTGTTGGGGAGGAAAATCAACAAAGGAGGAAGCTTTTGACATCCTATCTCATCCTCATATATTGTTGTCATATACCAACTCCATATCCCGTCCTCATATCCCGACCTCCCATGCTGACCTCCTATCCTGACCTCATATCCTGTCCTCATATCCTGACCTCATATGCCGTCCTCATATCCCGTCTTCATATCCCATACTCATATCCTGTCCTCATATCCTGTCCTTATGTCCCATCCTTATGTCCCATCCTCATGTCCCAACCTCATTCCATCCTCATATCCCAACCTCATATCCCGACCTTATATCCCGACCTCATATCCCAACCTCATATCCCATCCTCAAATCCCTTCCTCATATCCCATCCTCATATCCCAACCTCATAGCCCATCCTCATATCTTGACCTCATATGCTGTCCTCATATCCCATCCTCATATCCCATCCTCATATCCCAACCTCATATCCTGTCCTCATATCCCGACCTCATATGCCGTCCTCATATCCCGTCTTCATATCCTGTCCTTATGTCCCATCCTTATGTCCCATCCTCATGTCCCAACCTCATTCCATCCTCATATCCCAACCTCATATCCCGACCTTATATCCTGACCTCATATCCCATCCTCAAATCCCTTCCTCATATCCCATCCTCATATCCCAACCTCATAGCCCATCCTCATATCTTGACCTCATATGGTGTCCTCATATCCCATCCTCATATCTCAACCTCATATCCTGACCTGATATCCCGATCTCATATCCCGTCCTCATATCCCGACCTCATATCCCGTCCTCATAGCCCGTCCTCATATCCCGACCTCATATCCCATCCTTAAGTCCCATCCTCATATCCTGTCCTCAGGTGGGACTGATTTGTGATGAAGATATTGTAAGCTAAAAATAGAAGCGGACGTGGCTTTGTGGGACTGGGCGTGATTTGCAAGCCAGACCAATGCAAAAAATGGTAGAGAATAAAAGGGAATGAGCTTAAACAGTGTCTTTGTGAGATGGGATGTGGCTTGCAAGCTGGACTGATACATTCACCAGGAGATGCAGAGCGGAGCTTGTGGGGTAACATGCTGGAAGACCCATATACTTGTATGGGACTTGAAACAAAAACGCATCGTTTATATAAGGGAATAGGTAAGGGTTAATTTAACTATCATACATTTTTATTTGACATATAAGTAATATGTGTACCAGCTATTATTGAAATATCTGCAGCCAGACCGAAGTTATGCGGGAACATACATTTCCCGTAAATTTGCATGGGACTTTAAACAAAAACTCTGACCCTCCCAAATGGGGTAGTTAAGGGTTAAATTAACTATCCTATATTTTTAGTGGACATATAAATAACATGTGACCAAGTATTATCGAAATATCTCCAGCCATTTGGAAGCTATGCAGTAACATATATTTCCCATAGACTTGACTTTAAACTAAAACCCAAACCCTGGCAAATGGGGTTGAGTAAGGGTTATATAACCTATCCTATGCTTGTTTTTGACATATTAGTAACAAGTGTGCCAAGTTTCATGTTAATATATTTGGCCGTTTTGATGTGAGGCTGGAACATACCGTATTTATCGGCGTATAACACACACTTTTAAAACTTAAATTTAGGGCAAAAAGCCTGCATGTTATACGCCAATAAGTCTTCTCAAGTAAAAGCAAAATGTCCAGCGCGAATATGAAGGAACTGGATGTTTATTCCAATAGCCAAAAAGACAAGGAGAACATGACAAGGTGGCGCGTTTCGGTCCTAAGGCTGGACCTTAGTCATACACTAGTATACAGTGAGTACAAACCTTATATAGGTGGCCCCTCAAACAACGACCAGTAATCCGGCCGCATCTGAATAGGGTCCTCCTCCTCTTTCCGTGACGTGGGGGTGATAGGTAAAACCCGGAGAAAAAATAAGAAGGTGAGGAGGAAAAAGCCGGCCAAGGAAAAGGGGAGAAAAACTGGGGGGAGGGACGTCCCTCCCCCCAGTTTTTCTCCCCTTTTCCTTGGCCGGTTTCAGTGTCCCAGATTAATTAGGATACTTGCTGATCCTGTAAGAGTATCTATGTTATGGTTTCATAGGATACAGTATTCTTTCTCTTGTGAGAAAGTGATTGGTATATATTATATTATTACATTATGTATCTTCTTATAAAAAATTTTTTTTATTTTTTTTATTTATTATACAAAAAATATTAATACCATCTAATCTACTGTTTGTCGCTTAACATTTTTTCCATATGAAACCTCAAACATAGCTCATTCCTTTCATCTTTTCTCTCCCTTTGGGGAGCAGTCTTAGAATATGATTATGTGTTTTATTATTGACCTTTTTAAAATATTTCACTTACATGTAATAAACATTTACTGTTTTTATATATTTCTGTATTGTCTAAGATTGTAACCTTTTTCTGTTACGTGAGGGTGATTACCCATGGTCCTCATTCCTTTTCTCCTTTCTTTTCCTTTCCTTTTCTTCTTTTTCTCTTTCTTTCTTTTTCCCCCCTTTTTTCTTTCCTTTTCTTCCCCGTTTTTTATCTTCTCTTCTCTCTTTTTTCTATTTTTTCCCTTGGTTCCTTCTTTGTCTCCGCTTTTTCCTCCTCACCTTCTTATTTTTTCTCCGGGTTTTACCTATCACCCCCACGTCACGGAAAGAGGAGGAGGACCCTATTCAGATGCGGCCGGATTACTGGTCGTTGTTTGAGGGGCCACCTATATAAGGTTTGTACTCACTGTATACTAGTGTATGACTAAGGTCCAGCCTTAGGACCGAAACGCGTCACCTTGTCATGTTCTCCTTGTCTTTTTGGCTATTGGAATAAACATCCAGTTCCTTCATATTCGCGCTGGACATTTTGCTTTTACTTGTCAGTTCCAGTCGGTGTTGCCCACACCGGTCCTGGCGCGACGGGCTTAGGGAGTGAGCTGGACTATACACTTCTTTGTCTGCAATAAGTCTTCTCATCACTGATTTAAAGCGGCCGCAGCAGCATCTGCTTGTTAAAGAAGTACTCCGGTGCGCACTTTTTTCCTTTTATCCCGTCCGGGCTGCAAAATAAAAGAAAACACACTTTCTCTTACCTGCTAACGAGCCACCGTACACTCCGGTACAGGTGTTCGGTCCCCGGGCAGTATTCTTCTTACTTTCTGTTAGCCCGGCACGTCACACAGAGCTTCAGCCTATCACCGGCCGCAGCGATGTCCCACCTTGGCCGGTGATAGGCTGAAGCTCCGTGTGACGTGCCGGGCTAACAGAAAGTAAGAAGAATACAGCCCGGGGACCTGTACCGGAGCTTCGGGGGCTCGTTGGCAGGTAAGAGAAAGTGTGTTTTCTTTTATTTTGCAGCCCGGACGGAATAAAAGGAAAAAAGTGCGTGCCGGAGTACTCCTTTAAGTATTAACAGCACGGCTGCGGACACTTTAAATCAGTGACCAGTGGCGTCTACTCCCCGCTCTGTCACTTGTTTTCTCCTGCACTATCCACAGGTACTGGTGTGGTGACTAGTGCGGGAGACGCTGATTAAAATGAGCCCTACCTTGTCCGGATCTGCCCGGCCTTTTAATCAGCGTCTCCCGCACAATCCACCAGTTCCTGTGGACCGTGCAGGAGATCTTCCTTACCTGTCTGTGCTTCGGCAGGTCAGGCGGGGGGGGGGGGGGTCTTACGGGGTCAGTGAAGCAAATGAGTTACGTGCTTCTCTGTGCGGCATCACTTCACTTCCTGTAGTCACCGCCGAAAAGTGACATCCGTGATGCAGCACAGAGAAGCCGGGAGAGGACGTAACTCATCTGCTTCACTGACCCCGCAAGACAGCCGAAGCGCAGAAAAGTAAGGAAAGGGGAAGAGTGGTCTTCAACCTGCGGACCTCCAGATGTTGCAAAACTACAACTCCCAGCATGCCCGGACAGCAGTTGGCTGTCCGGGCATGCTGGGAGTAGTAGTTTTGCAACATCTGGTGGTCCACAGGCTGAAGACCACTGGAAGCCATAGGAGGAACATGATGGGGGGATGATAGACAGGGGGAAATTATGAGGGGGGGTGGGATGATGGGGGGATGAGACAGGGGGAAATGATGAGGGGGGAATGATGGGGGGATGATGAGACGGGGAAATGATGAGGGGGATGAGACAGGGGGAAATGATGAGGGGGGGTGGGATGATGGGGGGATGAGACAGGGGGAAATGATGAGGGGGGGTGGGATGATGGGGGGATGAGACAGGGGGAAATGATGAGGGGGGGAATGATGGGGGGATGATGAGACGGGGAAATGATGAGGGGGGATGAGACGGGGAAATGATGAGGGGGAATGAAGAGGGACATGATGAGACAGGGTGGGGGGATGATGAGGGGGAATGATGAGGGACATGATGAGACAGGGTGGGGGGATGATGAGGGGGGAATGATGGGGGACATGATGAGACAGGGTGGGGGACAATGAGACAGGGTGGGGGGATGATGAGGGGGAATGATGGGGGACATGATGAGACAGGGGGAAATAATGGTGGGGGAGGCTCTAAAGGCTTATTGTCTGTATGGCTAGTGGTGGTCTATGACAGGGGGAAATGATGAGACATGGGGGGATGATGAGACATGGGGGGTGGCGATGAGAGGGGTAAATGTGGCACAGGGACTGACAAAAGGGAAGGAATGATGTGACACTGGAAGGGACGGGACCAAACTGAGGTGCAGAAGAAAACAAAGTTGGGGGATGATGTGGCACTTACTCCAAGTCATTTATCTAACCCCTTAAGGACCGGGGGTTTTTCCGTTTTTGCATTTTCGTTTTTTGCTCCTTGCCTTTAAAAAATCATAACTCTTTCAATTTTGCACCAAAAAATCCATATGATGGCTTATTTTTTGCGCCACCAATTCTACTTTGTAATGACGTCAGTCATTTTGCCCAAAAATTGACAGTGAAATGGGAAAAAAAATCATTGTGCGACAAAATTGAAAAAAAAACGCTGTTTTGTAACTTTTGGGGGCTTCCGTTTCTACGTAGTACATTTTTCGGTAAAAATGACACCTGATATTTATTCTGTAGGTCCATATAATTAAAATGATACCCTACTTATATAGGTTTGATTTTGTCGGACTTCTGGAAAAAATCATAACTACATGCAGGAAAATTAATACGTTTAAAATTGCCATCTTCTGACCCCTATCACTTTTTTATTTTTCCGTGTATGGGGCGGTATGAGGGCTCATTTTTTGCGCCGTGACCTGAAGTTTTCAACGGTACCATTTTTGCATTGATAGGACTTATAGGATAAGGATAAGTGACCAAAAATGCACTATTTTGGACTTTGGAATTTTTCTGCGCGCACGCCATTGACCGAGCGGTTTAATTAATGATATATTTTTATAATTCGGACATTTCCGCACGCGGCGATACCATATATGTTTATTTTTATTTTTATTTACACTGTGTTTTTTTTTTTATTGGAAAAGGGGGGTGATTTAAACTTTTAATAGGGGAGGAGTTAAATGATCTTTATTCACTTTTTTTTTCCACTTTTTTTTTGCAGTGTTATAGGTCCCATAGGGACCTATAACACTGCACACACTGATCTTCTATGCTGATCACTGGTTTCTCATAAGAAACCAGTGATCAACGATTCTGCCGCATGACTGCTCATGCCTGGATCTCAGGCACTGAGCAGTCATTTGGCGATCAGACAGCGAGGAGGCAGGAAGGGGCCCTCCCGCTGTCCTGTCAGCTGTTCGGGATGCCGCGATTAGCCGCGACTATCTCGAACAGCCCGACTGAGCTAGCCGGGAACTTTCACTTTCGGTTTTAGCCGCGCGGCTCAGCTCTGAGCTCTGAGCTAAAGGGTTAATAGCGCGCGGCGCCGCGATCGGCGCTGCACGCTATTAGAGGCGGGTCCCGGCTTCACTATGACGCCGGGCCCGCCGTGATATGACGCGGGGTTACTGTGTACGTCCTTGGTCCTTAAGGGGTTAACATTTAATTTTTTTACTTAAATTTCCCTGTTAAAATGGGGGTGTGTGTTATACGCCAGTGCGTGTTATACGCCGATAAATACGGTACATACATACATTGAGTTTTATATATACAGACTAGCTAAGTACCCGGCGCTGCCCGGTTTTTCCTACCTTATCCTTGTGGGGGAGGAAAAGCAACAGGAGGAAGCTTTTGTCCCCATATCTGGTCCCTTAATCCTGACCCCATTACCCCTCCTCATATCCTGAACCCAAATCCCCTCCTCATATTCCAACCTCATATCCTGTCCTCATATTTTGTTCTTATGATCTCGACCCCATATCCCATCCCCATATCCCCTCCTCATATCCCGACCTCATATCCTGTCCCTATATCCTGTCCCCATATCCCGTCCCCATATTCCGACCTCATATCCCGACCCCATATCCCATCCTCATATCCCGTCCTCATATCCCGTCCTTATATCCTGTCCTTATATCCCGACCTCATATCCCGACCTCATATCCTGTCCTCATATACCGTCCTCATATCCCTCCTCATTTCCGACCTCATATGCCGTCCTCATATCCCGTCCCCATAGCTAATCCTCATTTCCAATCCTCACATCCTGTCCTCAGGTGGGGCTGTGTTGTGGTAAAGATATTGTAAGTTGAAAATAAAAGGGGTGTGGCTTCAAAGGTGGGTGTGTCTTTTTGAGATGGGAGATGGCATGCGGGGAGGGTGTAGCTCACCAGTCAGACTGATGCATTCACCTACTGTGAAAGGCCAACCAAAAGTGCATACCTGCTGCTGTTCTAAACAAATACTGTTTTAAGCGTAGTGAAGCATATTGTACTCCCCTCATATACGCAATAAGTATGTCAGGCAGGGAAGTGCTAGTAGTTACAGGAAGTGAGGGACTTCAGCCAATAGGCTACAGGGAAAATCGGTCACATGATGCGCAGCAACGCAATATTCACAGCGCATGCGCACTAGTGTTGCTCGCGAATATTTGCAATGCAAATTTTATTCACGAATATCGCATATTCGCAAATTTGCGAACATTCACGAATATAGCACTATATATTCGTAATTACGAATATTCTTTTTTTTTTTTCACAGTACACATCACAGTGATCACACCTTTCTACTTCCAGCTTGTGTGGTGTAAAGAAGGCTCTAATACTACTGTTTGAGACTGGCGTGCGAATTTTCGCATATGCGAAAATTTGCATATGCTATTTTTCACATATGCAGATTTTCGCTTTTGCAAATTTTTGTATATGCTAATTTTCGCATAAGCTAATGTTCGCATACGCGAATTTTCGCATATGCAGAAATAAGACACGAATATTACGAATATGCGAATTGAGCTAATATATGACGAATATTCGTCCATATATTCGCGAAATATCGCAAATTTGAATATGGCCTATGCCGCTCAACACTGATGCGCACCACCACCCAGGCGCTAACGGGAGCCATATTGGTAATGGGTGAATAGCCCATATAAATGTATAGAAGGAGATAAAAAAGGAAGAACATGCAGAATAAGCAAAAGGATGTCAAAAAGTGAAAAACAAGATAGGGAAAAACAACAGGTAACAAAATGAAGTGAAACTAAGAAGAATAAAAGTAAACATAAAAATGGTGAAATAAAAATAGGCAAAAAAATAAAAATAGAAAATAAAAAGGAAAAAGAGAAATAAATAAGTATAATAAGAATAAAAAATAACACCAATAAAAAAATTATAAAAATTATAAAACTGCCGGTCACTGTTGGGTGAAAGTTGAACCTCCCAATAAACAAGTATATATTATTATAAGGTGTGCATATTGGTCTGCCCCCCCCCCCCCCCCCTCAAACATGCAGACCTTCACGGGAACAACCATGTTGGTCCAGACATCCGGGGACAAAGCTGGCACAGGTTATGTACCAAGCTGTCACCCAGAATATTGTAGTGGGAGCCATGGACCGAAAATTTGACACCTCTCTATTTTGCATATTAGTTAGTTAGCAGGGAGGTCAACATATAGGGTGGAGGGGCCATTCGCAACAAATGGACACCACCTCCTGGTCACATGGCAGTGACCATAATGTATGAAAAAATAAAAACATAAAATAAAAAATACATAAAAATAAAATAAAGAATGCAACATAGCAAAAGAATAAAAAATGAAGATAAAAATAAAAAAGGTGAGGTAAATCAATATAAAGAAAAATATTTTTTTTTAGAACAAATACAAGCAAATAGGAGAAATAAATTCAATAACAGGGAAAACGAGCAGTGAAGAAACACACTACAGAATGCAAAAGTGCATAATAAATTGTGCTTGACATTAACCCTGTGGTGGCGGATGAGAGGATACTGTCTTGTGGGAGTGTAGGGTAATTAGGGTGTTGCTGTTCAGGATAGTTAAGGGCGCTGTTAACCCTTGTCACTCGTGACGCCAGGGTGAGGGTTAAATGCTGTGTTTCTTGATAGGCCTATTGCCACCCTTCCCAAGAGCAATAGGTGATGCAGAAAATAAAGGATTGTCCACAACCGCTGTTAACTGAAAACTTGCAGGAACTTTTACTGAGGAATTTCTGTGCATGTAGTAATAGTAAGAGTCTCTTTACATATAGCTTGAGCAGCGATTGACAGTCGGTTGGGATCAGATAAGCTCAATTTAGCTTCTGAAGGATTGTATAGCAGAGATCCGCTGGATTTAGGGGAGTAATTAGGTCCAGTGATCTTGCGATGAGTAGCCTTGCCTAGTCAATCGTCTTGTAAGCTGCGGAGGTGCTACCTCTTCCTGAGTCAGCAACCCAAGAGAGCGATCAAGATGGTGCGGGTCCCTTATATGGGCAGGGGGCGGCCGTTTTGGATTGGTCCGTAACAACTGTCACTCACCGTTGCAGTGCATTGTGGGTGAACACGTCACGGGAACCTCCAAAGGTCCTGTAGCAAAAAACCATAGCGTTCTAACCTGATCACGTGACCCGCAGGTCCTGCTACGCTCTGAACAGGTAGATAACTAAATATATACATATTAATACTTATATTAATATTAAATAGAACTGCTATATAGTCATTGACTAAGTGAGAGGTGACAAGGGGAAAACTACAAAAGAGAGACCCCGACATCCTAGGGACTCTGACTATGAGGACCTCTATACAGGTAACGTATATACTACGGTATTGAGACACCACAACCCCTTAACCTGCTAAGGACCCAGGGCGTGCCTGTACTTTGTAATTACATTACTTATTTTACCATAAAATGTACGGCGCAATCAAACAAATATTATTTATGTGGGAAAATTGAAAAGAAAACCGCAATTTAGCAAATTTTGGAAGGTTTTGTTTTCACTCTGTACACTTTCCGGTAAAAAGTACATGTTTTCTTTATTCTGTGGGTCAATATGATTAAAATGATACCTATAGTTACATAGTTACATAATTAGTATGGTTGAAAAAAGACATACGTCCATCAAAAAAGACATACGACCCATGTTATATGCTTTTCTATAATTGTACCGCTTAAAAAAATTACAAACCATTTTAACTAAATTAGTATGTTTGAAATTGCCCTATTTTGACCACCTATAAGGTTCTAATTTTTCCGTATATGGGGCGATATGAGGGCTCATTTTTTGCTCCATGATCTGTAGTTTTTATCAGTACCACTTTTGCTTTGGTTTTACTTTTTTTTTTTACATTTTCTATCCATTTTTTTGGAACAGAATGTGACAATTTTGGACTTTTACATTTTTATTTTTTTTTACGTTGTTCAGCGTACGGGATAATTAACAATATATTTAAATATTTCAGACTTTTACGCACCAAACACCTAATATGTGTATTAATTATCTTTTTTTACACTTTTTTGTGAATTGGAAAAAACAGACGTTTTTCTTTTTTATTGGGGGAGGGGATTTTTCTCATTTTTAACTTTTTTATTTTACATTTTTTATAACACTTTATATGTCCCCATAGGAGACTATTCATAGCAATTAGTTGATTGCTAATACAGTTCAGTGCTTCTTCTTCTGCTCTGGTCTGCTCGATCTCAGACCAGAGCAGAAGACCCCGGGAGACAGCCGGAGCCAGGTGAGGGGACCTCCGGCCGACATGCTGGATGATCAGATCCCCGCGGCAGCGCTGCAGACGATACGATCATCCATTCAAAATACCGTATTGCCGTAGATGTCGTGATCTGTATTGATCACGGCATCTGAGAGGTTAATGGCGGACATCCGCGTGATCGTTATGGTACGTCATGGTGCATTAAATAGCACGTCACCATTACATACATTTATGTTCATTGTCGTTAAAGGGTTAAACAAAAAATCAATCTAAAAAAAATTTCGAAAAAAAATACTTTTGAAAGCAATGTATCACGGAGAGAGTTCTAGCCGCCAGCCCAAATGCCCCCCTAAAAAAGAAAAGAGAAAAATAAAAAATATTAATAGCATGGTCTTGGTCACTTCACGTATCTCACTAGCACTTTCTTGTATGTGATTATATTGTATAATGCACTTATTGGATTTTTTTACTGTACAATTGATGGATTGATTTGGACTGCGTATTTAAACACCCTACTTTGGTCACTTCACATGCTTGAAGCAGCCGAAACGTTGCTCCTATTTTTGTACGGAATAAAGCCACCTGATATTTTTTTCACTTACTTGGAGTGCTGCGACTATTTTTTTACTGCAACAATTTTTTTACTTTATCACATGTCATGGCGTCGCCGGCCTGTAGTAATTCGCCCTACGCATCCGCCAGACATTCCGTTCACGTGACACAGCCACGTCAACGACAAGTCACATGGCCCGTCTCCTAGGAAACAACTGACGCATATTAGCTGCCTCTGACAGCGTAAGGGCGTCTGAGGTTGCCTAGGTAGCGAGTCACCTGACACAGCAGTCTCCTCCATTCAATCTAGGAAGCACTGACAGCTATTATGCGTCAGTTGTTTCCTAGGAGATGGGTCATGTGACTTGTCGTTGACGTGGCTGTGTCACGTGAACGGAATGTCTGGCGCATGCGTACGGCAAATTACTACAAGCCAGTGGCGCCATGACAGTAACGGAGCTGGTAAGTGTTCCTTTGAGACACATGGCATATTTTAATAAGGTACATGTGATATTAATGATTTTGCAGACTCAATTATGTATGATTATCTTATTTCAAGCCTTGTTTTAAATTTTTTGTAACCATTTAACCCTGGACACTGTATGTACTTATGAGTACTCTTAATTATGTATGTGGATCTGCACTATGTTTTGCACTTTATTTATTTTTTATTGTATTGCACTTTATTAATATTAGTAGATTTTATTGGATGTATTGTGTGATTGGGTATATATTCCCTCCATTTGATAATTGTCACTATGCTTGAAAAAGGCTCTAGTGTTGAGCTGAAACGTTGCTGTCTGTTACCGTACATGTGGTGAATAAATTCACGTTTTTTTTTCAACTTTGGAGTACTGCGCCATCACTGATTGGACTATATATATATATATATATATATATATATATATATATATATATAATTTTATTTCCCCCCCAAAAAATTTGATTTTAAACTTTTGTAGAAAAAAAAAAGCTCAGAAGAATACAAGACTTCTAATGTCATAATATATACATGTGTATATATATATATATATATATATATATATATATATTTTAGAGTTTTTCACAAAAATTGCTTCATGTATCAACAAAAATTTACTGCTAATATAAAGTACAATATGTTTCAGAAAAACAATCTCTGAATCCCTTTGCCAGGTAAAAACAGTTCAAAGTTAATACTACTTAAAGAGACACATGTCAGATTTAAAAAATCGGACTGGGTCATGAAGGCCAAAACTAGCTGGGTCATGAAGGGGTTAAAGAATAAATCAGAAAATATTGGAAACAATTCCAAGGTATTGGTGTCAGAAGATTATTTCATTATATCCTACCTGTCTATGGATTATATGCCTTGATAACTGTGTAGGCTTATTTTTTTGGGCCACCAATTGTACTTTGTAGTGACATCAATCAGTTCACCACAAAATTTACAGTGAAACCAGAATAAAAATATTTGTGGGGCAAAGTTGAAATAAATATGCCATTATGTAACTTTTGAGGGCTTCCGTTTCTACACAGTGCACTTTTCGGTAAAAATGACGCCATATTTTTATTTTGTAGGTCCATGCGGTTACAAGGATACCTAATATATAAATATATATATATATATATATATATATATATATATATATATATATATATATATACAATGGAAGGCAACTGCAGCACACCAACTTAAAGTGCAGGAAAGTGATTTATTCCAGAAAATACAGGCAACATTTCTGTGGCCTCACACCACCATTTTCAAGCAGGCCACAGAAACGTTGCCTGTATTTTCTGCAATAAATCACTTTCCTGCACTGGTGTGCTGCAGTTGCCTTCCATTGTATCTACAAGTATTGGATCTAGGACCGGGATCCCTGAGACCGCTTGCACCCATCTACTTTTACTTCAACCTGGGAGTGCTGCTCTACAATTCTTATATATATATATATATATATATATATATATATATATATATATATATATATATATATATATATATATACATATAGATTTTATTTTATTTTACAACTTAAAACAAATTATATCTACATGCACCAAAATTTGTATGCGTAAAATTGTCATCTTCTTACCCCTATAACTTTTTTATTTTTCCACATCAAGGGATGTATGAGTATTCCTTTTTTTGCACCATGATCTGAAGTTTTTATCAGTACCATTTTTGTTTTGAGGGGACTTTTGTATCGCTTTTTATAAATTTTGGACTTTGGATTTATTTATTTTTACGTGTATGCCATTGAATGTGCAGTTTAATTAACATTATATTTTGTAGTTTGGACATTTATGCACATGGCAATACCACATATGTTTATTTTTGTTTACATTTTTTTAACCCCTTAAGGACCAAGCCCATTTTAACCTTAAGGACTAGAGCATTTTTTGCACATCTGGCCACTTTCACTTTAAGCATTAATAACTCCGGGATGCCTTTACTTATGAATTTGATTCCGAGATTTTTTTTCGTGACATATTCTAATTTAACATAGTTGAACATTTTCGGCGATACTTGCATTATTTCTTGCTGAAAAATTCAAAAATTTCATGAAAAATGTGAAAGTTTGCATTTTTCTAACTTTGAAGCTCCCTTCTTGTAAGGAAAATAGACATTCCAAATAATTTTATATTGATTCACATATACAATATGTCTACTGTATGTTGGCATCATAAAGTTGACATATTTTTACTAGTGATGTCACGAACATAACATTTTCGGAAAGAGTCTCCTAGGACTGTATCCATCTTTTCCAGCCCACCGGAGCACCGGAAAGCTGAACTAATTTATGCAGGAAAAGACATCAACTGCCGAGTCGAGAAGTTCGTGACGAATCAAATTTACTGTAAGTTCGCTCATCTCTATTTCTGGCCACAATAGTGATTTAAAAGTTGTTTCAAGGGGACTAACACCTGGACTGTGGCGTGCCGGAGTGGGATCCATGGCAAAACTCCCATGGAAAATTACATAGTTGATGCAGAGTCTGGTTTTAATCCATAAAGGGCATAAATCACCTATTATTCCTAAATGGTTTGGAACAACGTGCTTTAGTCCCCTTTAGGCATCACATAGTTAGATTCCCCCTTTAGGCAGCACATAGATTTCCCCAAGATAGGCAGCATATAGTTAGAGCTTCCCTTTAGGCAGCACATAGTTAGAGCCCCCCCGTGAGGCAGCACATAGTGGGATTTGAACACAAGGCCCCAGCGCTGCAAGGCAGCAGTGCTAACCTCTGAGCCATCATGCTACCCTTAGCATACATCTAATATACACAGTTGCAAAAATGGACAGAGATGTCATCAGAGAGTACCTCAAAAATTAGGCATGTACACGTGCCTGAAAAATTTGGTATTGTTGCAGCCGCTTCTGTAGCAGCGGCCATAAAAATTGCAGCACCATAACAATTGCAGCAGCAGAGGCCAGAAAAATTAGGCATGTACACCTGGCACGAAAATTTGGTATTGTCGCAGCTGTAGCAGCGTCCATAAAAATTGCAGCACCATAACAAGTGCAGCAGCAGAGGCCAGAAAAATTAGGCATGTACACCTGGCTGGAAAATTTGGTATTGTTGTTTGTTTTGCCAGACAGAAAGTGCCCTAAAACATTGCGGCTTGAACCTTAGTTGATGACGGATAAGTCACGCAAGTCATCCGGCATTCAGAGTTCAAACACAGCAGCGTGTGGACCATTTTTAGGCCAAGGCAGGTCATCTGATCAGGCCTTGTTCAGTCAAATGTATCGCCCAGTGTCAGTCCCTTCGGGATCCATCCCTCATTCACCTTAAGAAAGGTGAGGTAATCCAGACTTTTTTAACCAAGGCGACTTCTCTTCTCAGTGACAATACCTCCTGCTGCACTGAAGGTCCTTTCTGACAGGACACTTGAAGCGGGACAGGCCAGAAGTTCGAGCGCAAATTGGGATAGCTCAGGCCACAGGTCAAGCCGGCACACCCAGTAGTCAAGGGGTTCATCACTACTCAGAGTGTCAATATCTCTGGTTAAGGCTAGGTAGTCTGCTACCTGTCGGTCAAGTCGTTCTCTGATGGTGGACCCCGAAGGGCTGTGGCGATGCGTAGGACTTAAAAAGCTCTGCATGTCCTCCATCAACAGCATGTCTGTACAGCTTCCTGTCCTTGCCGGCGTGTTCGAGGGAGGAGGAGGAGGATTCATTTCACCTCTTCCCCTGTTAGATCCCTGTTGTGCTGTGACATGACCCTTATACGCTGTGTACAGCATACTTCTTAATTTATTTTGGACCTGCTGAATCCTTTACGCCTTGCGGTAATGCGGTAACATATCGGGCACTTTATGTTTATACCGGGGGTCTAGTAGCATGGACACCCAGTACAGGTCGTTCTCCTTCATCCTTTTTATACGAGGGTCCTTCAACAGGCACGACAGCATGAAAGACCCCATTTGCACAAGGACGGATGCCAAGCTACTCATGTCCCGTTCCTCGTCCTCAGTGATGTCAGGAAAGGTATAATCTTCTTCCCCCCAGCCACGTACAACACCACGGGAACCAAATAGGTGACAAGGAGCAGCCTGGGATGCCTGTTGTGGTTGGTCTTCCTCCTCCTCTTCAAAGCCACATTAGTCCTCTGACTCCTCTTCCTCACAATCCTTTCCAGTGTTGCCGCAGGTCCAGCAAACGATGCTGATAAGGCTGTTTCTGGTGGTGTCCACAACTCTTCCTCTTCACGCTCATCTACTGCCTGATCCAGCACTCTTCGTAGGGCACGCTCCAGGAAGAAAACAAACGGTATGATGTCGCTGATGGTGCCTTCGGTGCGACTGACCAGGTTTGTCACCTCCTCAAAAGGACGCATGAGCCTACAGGCATTGCGCATGAGCCTCCAGTAACGTGGCAAAAAAAATTCCCAGCTCCGCAGATGATGTCCTAGCACCCCGGTCATACAAATATTCATTGACGGCTTTTTCTTGTTGGAGCAGGCGGTCGAACATTAGGAGTGTTGAATTCCAACGTGTCGGGCTGTCGCAAATCAAGTGCCTCACTGGCATGTTGTTTCGTCGCTGGAAATCTGACAAGTGCGCCATGGCTGTGTAGGAAAGCCTGAAATGGCCACACGCCTTCCTGGACTGCTTCAGGACATCCTGTAAGCCTGGGTACTTGAGCACAAAGCGTTGTACAATCAGATTACACACAAATTGCCATGCACGGCACATGTGTCAACTTGCCCAACCTCAATGCCGCCAACAAATTTGTTCTGTTGTCACAAACCACCTTGCCGATCTCCAGTTGGTGCGGAGTCAGCCACTGGTCCACCTGTGCATTCAGGGCCGACAGGAGCGCTGGTGCGGTGTGACTCCCCGCTTTGAGGCAAGTCAACCCCAAGATGGCGTGACACTGCCGTATCCGGGATGTGGAATAGCACCTGGGGAGCTGGGGGGGTGCCAGTGATGTGGAGCAAGACGCAGCAGTGGAAGAGGACTCGGTCGAGGATGTTATGGAAGAGGATGGAGTAGGAGGAGTAGAGGAGGTGGCAGCAGGCCTGCCTGCAAGTCGTGGCGGTGTCACCAACTCCTCTGCAGAGCCACACATTCCATGCTTGGCAGCCGTCACCAGGTTTACCCAATGAGCAGTGTAGGTGATATACCTGCCCTGACCATGCTTTGCAGACCAGGTATCAGTGGTCAAATGGACCCTTGCCACTACACTGTGTGCCAGACATGCCATAATTTCCTTTTGCACAATGGAGTAAAGGTTGGGGATTGCCTTTTGTTCAAAAAAATTTCGTCCGGGTACCTTCCACTACGGTGTCCCAATGGCCACACATTTTATAAAGGCCTCAGACTCCACCAGCTTGTATGGTAAAAGCTGGCAGGCTAGCAGTTCCGACAAGCCAGCTGTCAGACGCCGGGCTAGAGGGTGACTTTGAGACATTGTCTTCTTGCGCTCAAACATCTCCTTGACAGACACCTGACTGTGGGCGGATGAGCAGGAACTGCTCAAGGCGAGAGACAGAGAGGAGGATGGTTGAGAGGGGGCAAGGAGGGCAGCAGTGGTTGACCTTGCTGAAGATGCTGGACCAGGAGGAGGATGGCGGCTATGACTTTGTGTGCTGCTTGTACTGACGTGTTGATCCCATAGGCGTTTGTGATGTGACATTATGTGCCTTCGCAAAGCAGTTGTGCCTAGGTGGGTGTTGGACTTCCCACGACTCAGTTTCTTCTGGCACAGGTTGCAAATGGCCTCGCTGTTGTCAGAGGCTGACACACAAAAAAAATGCCACATTGCTGAGCTCTGCGATGACGGCATTCTGGTGGTGGCAACAGAATGCGTTGATTGGCATCCCGTCTGGCTGACCCCGGGTGCCGATGCATGCTGTCTGACTGTGCCACTAGCTCCTTGCGACGACCTCCCCCTGCTTCCAACTCGTCTCCTCCTCCTCTCTGTCTCCCCATCTGAACTTTCCACCTCTTCTTCTCTTATAGCGGGCACCCACGTGGCATCCACGGACACATCGTCATCATCAACACCTTCACCGATATCTGACACCTCAAGAAAGGAAGCAGCAGCGGGTACAACATCATCATCACACCGTACGTCCATGTGTGTAATGCTGCCTGACTGAGACATATCCCTGTTAACTACATCCTCTGGCAATAATGGTTGTGGATCACTCATGTCTTCAAACTGATGTGTAAATAACTCCTCTGACGGATCAAGTAAAGCTGCTGTGGTGCTAGTGTTGGTGGTGACGGAAGGCGGGCAAGTGGTAGCATGAGAGGTGTCCAAAGCTAAGCTAGAGGAGGAAAAGGAGCGTAAGCTTTAGTAGTAGATTGGGTGTCTTGTGATAGCCAGTCAACTAAGTCCTCAGAACTTTGGGGGTTCAGGGTACGTGGCCTCTGAACACTGGCCATTCTAGGGCCAAACTGAATCCCAGCACCACGACGGCCCCTGCTGGGTGTCATACCTAATGTGATTTGCACTAGGGTGACACAATTTTCCCTGCAGGCAGGAAAACTGGCAACTGTGATGTGAACTGACAGTGACGGCTGATTTTATTTAACAGCCAAAAATTTTTTTTTTTTTTATTTGCGCAACTGTCACACCTAATGTGATTTGCACTAGGGTGACACAATTTTCCCTGCAGGCAAGAAAAATGGCAACTGTGACATGATCTAACAGTCACGGCTGATTTTATTTAACAGCCAAAAAAAGTATTTTTTTTACATTTGCGCAACTGTCACACCTAATGTGATTTGCACTAGGTTGACACAATTTGCCCTGCAGGCAGGAAAAATGGCAACTGTCACGTGAACTAACAGTGACGGCTGATTTTATTTAACAGCCAAAAAAGGTATTTTTTTAAATTTGCACAACTGTCCCACCTAATGTGATTTGCACTAGTGTGACAATGAGCAAAAAAACTTGCCAGCGGAGTTCCCCTTTTAAGCAGTGGTCCCCAACCAGGGTACCTACAGCTGTTGCAAACACATGGACTGATATCTTTCAGCCCTTTGAATACTGTAGTAGTTAGTTGCTTGAAGGAACTTAAGTTTCATTCTGGAGTACCCCTTTTAACCAGCGGTTCCCTCCCAACCAGGGTGCCTCCAGCTGTTGCAAGCCTAACGGACTGATATCTTTCAGCCCTTTGAATACTGTAGTAGTTAGTTGCTTGAAGGAACTTAAGTTTGATTCTGGAGTACCCCTTTTAACCAGCGGTTCCCTCACAACCAGGACTGATATTTTTCAGCCCTAAAAAGGGCTTTTTTGGGTGCTGTCCTTAAAGAAGATGTTCCACTAGTGCTTTCTGACACCTCAAGAAAGGAAGCAGCAGCGGGTACAACATCATCATCACACCGTACGTCCATGTGTGTAATGCTGCCTGACTGAGACATATCCCTGTTAACTACATCCTCTGGCAATAATGGTTGTGGATCACTCATGTCTTCAAACTGATGTGTAAATAACTCCTCTGACGGATCAAGTAAAGCTGCTGTGGTGCTAGTGTTGGTGGTGACGGAAGGCGGGCAAGTGGTAGCATGAGAGGTGTCCAAAGCTAAGCTAGAGGAGGAAAAGGAGCGTAAGCTTTAGTAGTAGATTGGGTGTCTTGTGATAGCCAGTCAACTAAGTCCTCAGAACTTTGGGGGTTCAGGGTACGTGGCCTCTGAACACTGGCCATTCTAGGGCCAAACTGAATCCCAGCACCACGACGGCCCCTGCTGGGTGTCATACCTAATGTGATTTGCACTAGGGTGACACAATTTTCCCTGCAGGCAGGAAAAATGGCAACTGTGATGTGAACTGACAGTGACGTCTGATTTTATTTAACAGCCAAAAATTGTATTTTTTTTAATTTGCGCAACTGTCACACCTAATGTGATTTGCACTAGGGTGACACAATTTTCCCTGCAGGCAAGAAAAATGGCAACTGTGACATGATCTAACAGTGACGGCTGATTTTATTTAACAGCCAAAAAAAGTATTTTTTTTACATTTGCGCAACTGTCACACCTAATGTGATTTGCACTAGGTTGACACAATTTGCCCTGCAGGCAGGAAAAATGGCAACTGTCACGTGAACTAACAGTGACGGCTGATTTTATTTAACAGCCAAAAAAGGTATTTTTTTAAATTTGCACAACTGTCCCACCTAATGTGATTTGCACTAGTGTGACAATGAGCAAAAAAACTTGCCAGCGGAGTTCCCCTTTTAAGCAGTGGTCCCCAACCAGGGTACCTACAGCTGTTGCAAACACATGGACTGATATCTTTCAGCCCTTTGAATACTGTAGTAGTTAGTTGCTTGAAGGAACTTAAGTTTCATTCTGGAGTACCCCTTTTAACCAGCGGTTCCCTCCCAACCAGGGTGCCTCCAGCTGTTGCAAGCCTAACGGACTGATATCTTTCAGCCCTTTGAATACTGTAGTAGTTAGTTGCTTGAAGGAACTTAAGTTTGATTCTGGAGTACCCCTTTTAACCAGCGGTTCCCTCACAACCAGGACTGATATTTTTCAGCCCTAAAAAGGGCTTTTTTGGGTGCTGTCCTTAAAGAAGATGTTCCACTAGTGCTTTAGGAGTAAACTGGACCCTGAATACACCACCTAGCAGCAACCTAGCTATCACTTTCCTTAGACAGCAGGAGCAGCTTCTCTAACGCTCCACTTCCTAAGCCTGCAGTATGCTGAATGAGGCTAAAATGGCGTCCGTGCAAGAGGTAGGAGGGTCTGGAAGGGAGGGACTGATGCTGATTGGCTGTAATATGTCTGCTGACTCTGACTCACAGGGTCAAAGTTTACTGCAATGTTAAAGTATAGGGGGCGGATCGAACTTCACATATGTTCGCCCGGCGATGCGAACGCGAACATGCTAAGTTCGCCGGGAACTGTTCGCGGGGCGAACAATTCGCAACATCTCTAGTTTTTACTTTTAAAAAAAGACATCAGAAGGCACCAGCAGCCATTTTTTAATTTTTCACAAAATTTTCTAAATCAGAATTTTTTAGGGACCAGTTCAGTTTTTTAAGTTGATTTGAAGGGCCTTCATATTAGAAATACCCCATAAATTACCCCATTATAGAAACTGCACCCCTCAAAGTATTCAAGATGACATTTAGAAAGTTTGTTAACCCTTTATGTATTTCATAGGAATCGCAGCACAGTGAAGGAGAAAATTCAAAATCTTAATTTTTTACAATCGCATGTTCTTGTAGACCCAGTTTTTGAATTTTTACAAGGGGTAATAGTAGAAAAGCCCCCCAAGATTAGTAACCCAATTTCTCTCAAGTAAGGAAATACCTCATATGTGGATGTCAAGTGCTCTGTGGATGCACTACAAGGCTCAGAAGGGAAGAAGCAACAATGGAATTTTGGAGAGTGAATTTTCCTGAAATGGTTTTTGGAGGGCATGTCACATTTAGAAAGCCCCTATGGTGCCATATGGTGCCAGAACAGCAAAAAAAAAAAAAAGTCTGATGTGTAAATGAAATTTATTTTTTCCCTAAAGTGCAGTTTTTTACCCAAATTTACCAGTTTTACAAAGGGTAATGGGGGAAAATGCCCCCCAAAATTTGTAACCCTATCTCTTCTGAGTATGGAAATGCCCCATGTTAGGACATAAAATACTCTGCGGGTGAACTATAATGCTCAGAAGAGAAGGAGTCAAATTTGGCTTTTGGAAAGCAAATTTTGCTGAAATGGCCTTCGGGGGGGGGGGGGGGATGCGGGGTCATGTCCCATTTAGGAAACCCCTATGGTGCCAGGACAGCAAAAAAAAAAAACACATGGCATACTATTTTGGAAACTAAACCCTTCAAGGAATGTAACAAGGGGTACAGTGAGCCTTAACACCCCACGAGTTTTTGTTAAAGCCGGATGTGTAAATGAAAAAAAATTCTATTTTTCCCCTAAATTTTACATTTTTATAAGGGGTAATAGGAGAAAATGCCCAGCAAAATTTGTAACCCCATTTCTTCAGTATGAAAATTCCGCATATGTGGATGTAAAGTGCTCTGCGGGCGAACTAAAATGCTCAGAAGAGAAGGAGCGCCATTGGGCTTTTGGAGAGAGAATTTGTTTGGAATAAAAGTAAGGGGCCATGTGCATTTAGATAGCCCCCCATGGTGCCAGAACAGTGGACCCCCCACATGTGACCCCATTTTAGAAACTACATTCCTCACAGAATTTAATAAGGGGTGCAGTGAGCATTTACACCCCACTGGTGTTTGACAGATCTTTGTAACTTTCATTTTTCATTTTCACTGACCACTGTTCCAGAAATCTGTCAGACACCTGTGGGGCGTAAATGCTCACTTTACCCCTTATTACATTACGTGAGGGGTGTAGTTTCCAAAATGGGGTCACATGTGGGGGGGGGGTTCATTGTTCTGGCACTATGGGGGCTTTGTAAACACACATGGCCTTCAAATCCGGACAAATTTTCTCTCCAAAAGCCCAATGCTCTTCTGAGCATTGTAGTTCACCCACAAAACACTTTACATAAAGTTATGGGGTATGTTCTATTTTCCCTTGTGAAAATGAAAAATTTAGGGTAACACCAGCACTTTAGTTAAAAAATTTTTTTTTTTCATTTTCCCATCCAACTTTAATGAAAATTCATCAAACACCTGTGGGGTGTTAAGGCTCACTATACCCCTTGTTACGTTCCATGAGGGGTATAGTTTCCAAAATGGGGTCACATGTGGGTATTTCTTTTTTTGCGTTTATGTCAGAACCGCTGTAAAATCAGCCACCCCTGTGCAAATCACCAATTTAGTCCTCAAATGTACATTGTGCTCTCACTCCTGAGCCTTGTTGTGTGTCCGCAGAGCATTTTACTCCCACATATGGGGTATTTCCGTACTCAGGAGAAATTGCTTTAAAAATGTTGGGAGTCTTTTTTTTTCCTTTTACCCCATGTGAAAATAAAAAGTATGAGGCAACATCAGCATGTTTGTGTAAACATTTTTCTTTTTTTTACACTAATATGCTGGTGTAGACCCCAAATTTTCCTTTTCATAAGGGGTAAAAGGAGAAGAAGCCCCCCAAAATCTGTAGTGCAAATGCTCCTGAGTACGGAAATACCCCATATGTGGCCCTAAACTGTTTCCTTGAAATATGACAGGGCTCCGAAGTGAGAGAGCGCCATGCGCATTTGAGGACTAAATTGGGGATTGCATGGGGGTGGACATAGGGGTATTCTATGCCAGTGATTCCCAAACAGGGTGCCTCCAGCTGTTGCTAAACTCCCAGCATGCCTGGACAGTCAGTGGCTGTCCGAAAATGCTAGGAGTTGTTTTCCAACAGCTGGAGGCTCTGTTTTGAAAAAACTGCCGTATGATCCTTTTTCCATTTTTATTGGGGGGGGGGGGTACCGTGTAAGGCAGTGTATATGTAGTGTTTTACCCTTTATTATGGGTTAGTGTAGTGTAGTGTTTTTAGGGTACATTCACACAAGTGGGGGTTTTTACCCTAGGAGTTTACGCGGCAGAAAATTTGCCACAGCTCAAACTTGAAGCAGGAAACTCACTGTAAACACGCCCGTGTGAATGTACCCTGTACATTCACATGGGGGAGGGGGGCAAACCTCTGGCTGTGTCAAATCTACAACTCCCAGCATGTACTGAAAGACCGTGCATGTTGGGAGTTGTACTTTTGCAACATCTGGAGGCACACTGGTTAGGAAAACCTTTAGTTAGGTTCTGTTACCTAACTCAGTATTTTCCAACCAGTGTGCCTCCAGCTGTTGCAAAACTACAACCCCCAGCATGTACTGATCGCCGAAGGGCATGCTGGGAGATGTAGTTAGGCAACAGCTGGAGGTACACAACTACAACTCCCAGCATGTCGAGACAAGATCTGAAAGGCCACAGTTTTGAGACCACTGCACAGTGATCTCCAAACTGTGGCCCTCCAGATGTTGCAAAACTACAAATTCTGTATGCCCAGACAGCAAACTGTCATCTTGGATTTTTCTTAGATATAATCTTTTAGATTAGCAAGTAATAGCAGTGTACCTTTTTCTGGTGATGTTGGTGCTGCTATAATGCACTGTCAGGTCACATGTGCTTCTATAGTAACTTTTAGAATTATAAACTCCTGTGCACAAATTATTATTATTTTTTTCTCTTTTTATGTGGCCAGGGCACTGTACATATTAAAAAGGTTCAAAATACATATAATACAACAGTAAATACAGTACAACGGAGATAAAACAGTAAATGACAACCTGATATAAAGGGAGAGAGGCTCCTGCACATAGTAAAATAGTTTTAAGGGCTGAATCTAGACCCCTACTGTGTTGATCCAGAGGAAGGCAATAAAAATAAAAAAATAAATAAATAAAGCATGAAGGCTTACAATCTACAAATTAGAAATGGAGAATTTTAAAGTATGACTCATGCATTTCGTATTTATCAAGGATTTGTTGCTGATTTTCCAAGTTTTTTTTGTTTTCTATGGTCTTTTGTCTTATGCATTTGAGGAGAACCTTTTTCCCTCACCACATCCTAAAAAAAATGTAAACAGTTGAAAGAACTTTAAAAAAGCAAATTATATAAACGTAAAGTAAAAGTTTTAGTTTAAAAATTTCTTTTAAATACCGGTTTATGTGCCATTAAACAAGTAAAAATAGCGCCCACAACCTTGTCCTGCTGCAGTAAGCTGATTAATGTGTCAGAGAAAGGTACTTGAAAGCTATTGAACATTGCATCTTATCAGTAAGCTCACATTTTAACTGAGCACACCAAAAGACAGGAGAGTTTCATAATTTAGGAAACGGTGAAGTATATTTCTCTTAAAACACTAGCTGGAATACATCCAGTGAACAATCAATAGAAATTATCTATGTCTTGCTATTCTACAATTGTGTAATGTAAAAATGCTGGTCCTAGTACTCATTTTTACTGTTAGACTGGGTATCAGCCAATAAACTGTAGTGGGGATTGTTAAAACTGCTACCCAGCATAATTATTTTCACTGAATATATTTGTAGGTTTAATTAAATTGATTTATAATAAGTGAAGGTTAGCTGTAAAGGGTGATCTAAAACAGTAATAGTCTATAGACACCTAACTCTATAGCAACTTACTGTACAAAACAATAACCATTGCCAAAATGAGAGTGCTAAGTATCAAAATGATACTTATATGAAATATTCTCAGTATTACCATATTTTATTGAATCTAGTCCACTTTTATAAACTTCAACCCCTTAAGGACGCAGCCCATTTTAACCTTCAAGGGGTACTCCGGTCGTCAACGTGTTTTTCCATTTGTGACTTACCCTATTTGTTTTGTTTCATTTCTATTCTTGTTGTTTAGGTGACTCTATTTCCATTCTTTGTTGTCTTTTTATCCCCCCACTTTGTTTTCCTATCTTTGCTTCTATTTCCTGTTTCTTGCTGTGCTGAAAACTACAAATCCCAGCATGCCACATGCCTTGCTGGTTTGGGGCTCTTTTTTTTTTTTTTTTTTTTTTTTCTTCTGCCCTTTACCCACCCTACTATTTTCCCAGGTCAGCCCCCTTAAACACAGCACACTAATATAATCATCCCTGGTTGGGAAACACTGGCATACACACACAAGAGGGACTACAACTCCCAGCATGTGTCATTCAGAAGTCTTCAGTCTGTGGTATAAACCAGCATGCTGCCTCTGTAGTCTCCTGGGGTTGTAATTCACCACACTACTGTAGGGCATACACCAGTGTTTCCCAACCAGGGTGCCTCCAGCTGTTGCAAAACTACTACTACCAGCATGCCTGGACAGCCAAAAGCTGTTTTGATACAGCTGAAGACACCCTGGTTGGAAAACAATGCACTTTGTTTGTAATATACTGAATAGGCTACTACTTCCAGCATGCCTAAAGACTGTCAGGGAATGCTGGGAGTTGTAGTTTTACAACAGCTGGAGGCACACTGGTTTGGAAACACTGGTGTAACATGATGTGTATGCTGAATAGACTAGGACAGTGTTTCCCAACCAGTGTGCTACCAGCTGTTGCAAAACTACAACTCCCAGCATGCCCAAAGTCTGTCCAGGCATGCTGGGAGTTGTAGTTTTGCCACAGCTGGAGGCACACTGGTTTGTAAACACTAGCATACACACACATAACGGGGACTACAACTCCCAGCATGTGTCCATACATCCCCAGCCTGTGCACCTTGTTATCCTCCCCTTCACATACATCTTCTCTGTCTTCATTCAGTGCAGACCTGCGTCCTCAGAAGACAAAGCAGGGGAGGGGAGATGAGGAGCTGTGTAGGAGCTTATTGCTCTCATGCACACCTGCGTCCTCCAGGAGGGGGAGATGAGGGGGCGTGGCCTATCTCTATCATGCAGTTCTGAAAGAACAGAGAAAATAAAGCAATGACATGGTGTCCACAGCCTAATCCTAACCTGTGGACAACAGTAAGAGATCCAACACAGAACTACAGAACTTCCTGGCCCACAAACAAGTAAGAAAAAAAGACACATGCTTCACAAATATATAATACATGTAAATTGCAAAAAACATGAACATTAAAAGAAGATGCAATATAGCCAAAAATCTTAACCACCGGAGTACCCCTTTAAGGACTGAGCCCTTTTTTGCACATCTGACCACTGTCACTTTTAGCATTATTAACTCTGGGATGCTTTCATTCTGATTCCGATATTGTTTTTTCGTGACATATTCTACTTTATGTTAGTGGTAACTGTTCATTGATACTTAAATCATTTCTTGGTAAAAAAAAAATTAAAAAATGTCATGAAAATGGGGAAAATTTTGCATTTTTCTAACTTTGAAGCTCTCTGCTTGTAAATAAAATAGACATACAAATACATTATATAATGATTCACAGATACAATGGGGGACATTTCCTAATCTAGTCTATTCTGGGTATGCTTATAGACCAGCGTATGTGGTAGTCTCCTGTCTATTGTGCTCCTAATTTATAAATTCTGTGCTCAGACTTCAGGGTCTACAGCTTAAACTGCATTTAGATCTGCTCCAACATGGTCTGACATTTCAGCGTATTTTGGGCAAATGCGACTTGTCGCACAAAAGTCGCACTTGATAAATTCAGCACCAATGCATTTTCCAATGCATTTCCGTCTAAAATAGACTTGCATGCATCATGTTCTAAAAATCCTCTACAGCAAAAGTCGCAGAAAAGTCGCACATATTTAGACTGCGACTTTCTGTGCGACAAATTTAGACTGGAAAAACCAGTCTAAATCCTTTGATAAATCTCCCCCAATATGTCTAACTTATGTTCACATCATAAAGTTGACATGTTTTTACTTTTAAAGACATTAGAGAGCTTCAAAGTTTAACAGCAATTTTTACATTTTTCACAAAAATTTCAAAATCAGTACTTTTCAGGGACCAGTCAGTTTTTAAGTGAATTTGAGGGTCTCTATGTTAGAAATACCCCATAATGGACCCCATTATAAAAACGGGACCCCTCAAAGTATTCAAAATGACATTCAGAATGTTTGTTAACCCTTTAGGTGTTTCACAGGAATAGCAGAAAAGTGGAGGAGAAAATTTTAAATCTTCATTTTTTAACACTAACATGTTCTTGTAGACCCTTTTTCTCATGTTTACAAGGGGTAAAAGGAGAAAACAAAAAACAAAATGTGTAACCTAATTTCTCTCGAGTTAGGGAATACCTCATATGTGGATGTAAAGTACTCTGTGGGTGCACTAGAGGGCTCAGAAGGGAAGAGCAACAATGGGCTTTTGGAGAGCAAATTTTGCTGAAATGGTTTTTGTGGGGCATGTCACATTAACCCCTTTGGGACCGAGCTCATTTTGACTCTAAGGATCAGAGCATTTTTTGCGTATCTGGCAACTGTCACTTTAAGCATCAATAACTATGGGATGCATTTACTTATGAATTTAATTCCGAGATAGTTTTTTCGTGATATATTCTGCTTTATGTTGGTGGTAACTTACTGTTTTTCATTTTCATGGACCATTATTTAAAACATCTGTCAGACACCTGTGGGGTGTAAATGCTCTCTGCTGCCCTTGTTACATTCCGTGAGGGGTGCAGTTTCCAAACTGAGGTCACATGTGGGGGGGGGGGGGAGGTCCACTATTCTGGCACTATGGGGGCTTTGTAAACGCACATGGCCTTCAATTCCAGCCAAATTCTCTCTCCAAAAGCCCAATGGCACTCCTTCTGTTCTGAACCCTGTAGTAAGCCCGCCCGCAGAGCACTTTACATCCACATATGGGGTATTTCCTTACACAGAAGAAATGGTGTTACACATTTTGGGGGGGCTTTTTTTCCTATTACCCCTTGTGAAAATGAAAATTTGGGTTAACACCAGCATTTTATTGAAAAAATTAAAATTTTTCATTTTCACGTCCATTTTTAACAGAAATTAATCAAACACCTGTAGGGTGTTAAGGCTCACTGTACCACTTGTTACATTCCATGAGGGGTGAGGTTTACAAAATGGGGTCACATGCGGGTGTTTTATTTAATTGTTTTGCATTTTTGTCAGAAAAGCTGTAACTTAGCAAATCACCAATTTAGGCCTCAAATGTACATGTTGCACTCTCACTCCTGAGCCATGTTGTGCGCCTGCAGAGCACTCTATGTCCACATATGGGGTATTTCTGTACTCAATAGAGATTGTATTACTTATTTTGTGGGTCTTTTCTCCTTTTATCACTTGTGGAAATAAAAAATATGGGACAACACCAGCATGTAAGTGTAAAACATATTTTTTTTTACGCTAACATGTTGGTGTAGCCCCAAATTTTTCATTTTCACAAGTGGTAAAAGGAGAAAAGCCCCCCAAAATAAGTAATGCAATTTCTCCTGACTACAGAAAAACCCCATATGTGGACATGAACTGTTGCCTTTAAATACGAGAGTGAGAGCGCTCCATGCTAATTTGAGGCCAAAATTAGAGATTGGCACAGGGGTGGCTGACCGTTGCAGAGATTGATAGGTTCTCGCATGGAGGTGGTGCGCGTCCTCCTCACATGTGACTTTAGGGCCGACTTGCGATACGTTGGGGTGCTGAGCCACGAACTGTTGGGCGGACAAGTTCCTATGAGCCACCATCAAATTGACAAAATCCTTACTGAAAAAAAAAAGGTAAAGTCAGTTTCAGTGAGGACTGTGGGGTCAATTTGGATTCCTGGGTGTCCAACAAACCCAGGAATCTGTGGCTCATAACCGTCTGGAACTGGGGTCCAGATGGGGTCTCCTATATGGGGGATAGGGAAAATTGTTCAGGGAACAAGGAAAACTTTTATGGGGGACAGGGACACTAGTCTGGGGGGATGCTCTACTGGCATTGACCTGTGGCGTTACCTTCTAGGGGGCTCATCATCACTGGATGATGACAAGAGGGGGGAATGAAGAACGGTGGGGTCTCCCTCATTGACAGTCTTGAAGGCAAGAATGGCGTATTCCTCCTCCAACATAAAGAGAGCCTTCCGACTATTTTAATTTTATGGGGGGGGGGGGGGGGAGGTTTTAAGTGTGTGTAAATGTATAGTGTTTTCACTTTATTTTATTATTTCAGTAATTAATGTAGTGTAGGTGTAGTGCTTTTTTGGGGGATGTATGTGGTCCGTGCCACCAGTGATTGTTCTGCGCTGTGTGGCTTGACCTTACAAGGTGTGCAGACTGCCCTGATTGCTGATCAGTGATTTATTACTTTTTTTGGGTGCAGGTTTTTTTTTTTTTTTCTTTTCACTTTTTTGTGGGCAAACAACACTAAAAAAAGAGTAAGAGTAATAAATCACTGATCAGTAATCAGGGCAGTCTGCACATGGGGAAAGGTCCAGCCAGGCAGTGCAGAGCAGACGCTGGTGGCATGGACTGCCAACTCCCCCTCAAAAAAAGTCCCCCCAAAAATCCCCACAAAAAGTGGTCTCCAAACTGTGGACCTCCAGCTGTTGCAAAACAACAACTCTCAGCATGCCCGGACAGCCGTTGGCTGTCCAGGCATGCTGGGAGTTGTAGTTTTGCAACATCTGGAGGGCTGCAGTTTAGAGATCACCCCTTATTTAGAAGCCCACAGCAGTAAAAGGTGCTGAAAGTCACTTACACCAGTGGTCTCAGATGTTGGCTGTCAGGGCATGCTGGGAGTTGTAGTTTGGTAACATCTGAGACCACTGGTCTAAGTGACTTTTTTTTCTCTTTTGCAGCACCTTGTACTGCTGTGGGGGTCTAAGTAAATGATCTCCAAACTGCAGCTTTCCAGATGTTGGAAAACTACAACTCCCAGTGTGCCCTGACAGCCCTGACAGCCAACGGGCCAGCCAACTGCCTGGGCATGCTGGGAGTTGTAGTTTTTCAACATCTAGAGGGCCACAGTTTGTAGATCTGAGCATGGTGACAATCAGCTGTCCAAGACAGCTGATGTTTCCTGCACAGAATCACTAGAAGGGGTAACGGGGGTGGGGGGGGGGGGCAGGTGGGTTATTATACAGCGACCAGGGACAGGGCCAGCAGTGAGGGTCCCGCAGCCGATGTCTGTGATGATCAGCTGTCTATGTTCGAATTTGCGAAATTTGGTGAATATATGGACGAATATTCATCCTATAATTGCAAAATTAGCATATTCGTTATGTTTATTGACATTTTTTCATGCAAAAATTCTTAATGAAATTTGCATAGTGCGCATGCAAAATTATATCTTTCACCTAAAAGAAGGGAGGGATCAGTGTCCTCTGACTGGAAGTTCAGATATTCGCGAATATTTGAAAATATTAGCATATTCGCATATCTTCACATATTCGTAAAAAAAAGGAATATTCTTCATTAGGAATATATATTACTATATTCTAATGTTCAAAATATTTGCAAAATCGCAAAGTTCGCTGTAAAAATTCGCATTTAGAATATTCACGCTCAACACTAATTAGGACGAGCCGGCAAGCAGTTAAGCTGTATTTCTCTTGTCTGTTCCCTACGTTGTTCATCTATCTTTCTCCAAATGTGAAATTGATTGGGAAATGCAGGTGTTCAAGGATGTAAATTCTGCAGAGGTACAGAAGTTTATCCAACTGTGAAAACTCATTGATTCTCCTGTAATAAAGAATGAACATTCAGTAAAAGATATCCCTGCTTTATTGATGAATATTTATCTTTTAACAATTATATGCCATTGATATATTTTATGCCAATAATATTTTTCAGTACTGTATCTCCCATTGTTCCCCATCTTCACTTCTGTACCTTATATACACATCTGGGGGCATTGCTAGGTCTCCAAAAAGACAGAGGGCTGGAGCCCATAGCCTAAGCCATACCTCCAACCATACCCTAACCACACCGCTGGAATGCTCTTATAACCCACTCATCCACGCCCAATCCTACCCAGCCTCTATCTTCAATAAACTCACTTATACCACTTGGCAACCGTACAGTATGGTTGCAGCAATCACATTCCTTTTTCCCTCAGATCTCAGCATGAACATACAGCTTGATAGTTTTAAGAAATAATAAGTTCTTACTTTTTAAGTAAAACGAAAAGTAAGAACATATGTAACATTAACATAGAATTATATATGTAATGTCTAAGCATGAGATAGTACCCATTAAAGATAGTCATACATGCAGTTACCAAATAACATATACAAGGAGCAATTATCACCAAACATATTACCATCATACTCTTACTGACCAAATCCTGTATAATGAGACCAATATTACCAATAATACCAGTATACAAGGAGGTATGCTATTAATATACATATAACCATTATACCATTACTGACTGAATCCTGTATACTGAGATTAATATTATCAATAATACTAGCATACAGGGTGGAATATTATCACTCTACATATCACCATCATACTTTTGCTACCCAAATCCTGCATATACAAACCAATAATACTAATAATACCAGTATACAAGGTGGACTAATGCTTTTGGCTTTATAAAGGAAGGAATCCCAACAGTTTCTCTTTAATTATATACCTTACCCCCCTTGATGATCTATATACTGTGCCACCATTAAAATTCATCTATTAATTCCCTATATACTGTGCTTCATTTAATTAACTATATACTGTGCCACTGTTATTTAACTATACTGTGCCACCATTAAGGATCTATACACAGTGCCAGAATACATAAAAATATAATGTTTCAAGATAAATAAAATATATATGTGAATCTATGTATATGTGTGTATATATGTGAGCAAGTGAATCTATGTGTGTGTGTGTATATACAATATATATATATATATATATATATATATATATATATATATATATACACACACATACATAGATTCACTTGCTCACATATATACACACACATATACATAGATTCACTTTCCCACATATATAGGCACATACATAGAGATACACACACATCATACAGACACACTGACATACAATCACTCACATATATGCACAGTCACTTACACTAAGGCCCCAGCCATCCCTCTCTGCACAGGCACATACATAGAGATACACACACACACACACACATATATACATACACACACACTGACATACAATCACTCACATATATTTACAGTTACTTACAGTAACCAACCCCTCTGCATAGACTAAAGTTTCTGGCTGGGACATGCTGTGGCCGGGACATGCTGTGGGTGGGGCTTCTCTCTGCCTCCTCTGCTCCTGTCTCCTCCGTGTGGAGAGGAGCAGAGAAATAGCTTATAATGACAGGGTGAGTGGCGGCCCCTTCCTGCAGGGTGGGCACAACACCATCCATTAAACCCGGTACAACTCCCCAGCAACGGATCCTTTTTACTGCACCAATCACCCTGAGTCTGTAGCTCCTTTTGTGAGGGCACTTTAGGGGCATGTGAGGAAAAGGGCAGGGGCTCCAGCCCCCTTTTACCCCTATGTGTGCACGACCCTGGGTGGTGGCATACCTTGACATGACCATGCCAGCACACCTTGAAGATCCGCTGGACTTCTGGGCAGCAAACCTGATTTGTGGTCGCTCCTAGAAAAGCTGTCCTGCCCGGCCAGTAGTGTGCCATCAGAGCGGGTGTTTAGTGCGGCGGGGGCCATTGTAACCCCAAGGAGAACTCTTCTCTCCACAAAAAATGTGGAGAGACTGACCTTTGTGAAGATCAGCCATGATTTCCACCCACCAATGCCTGATGCATTGACCATTCCTCGGCATCAGACCACAAATAAGTATTGAGAATATGCATTAGCTAAAACTTTACTTTTCTTAGGATAACATTTATGTACCCCAAAAAATGTTTTTATCAAAGAAAAGGAAAGGTGTGCAAAAAACACCATGTGCCACCTACACCACAAAGTATTGTTGTGATGCAATGACCTCTAAAATGGTGGTAGAAGGGAACAATGTATCGTCTATTGTAACCTGTGGGGGGTAAAAACTTTCCCTGTAAGGCCCTACTCTCGTATTATTAATTCCCTTCTTGACAAGTGTTACTCGCCCTAAAAATGGCGACCCTACACAGGAACCTCTCCCTATTTCCACCTACAAACACTGCCATTTTCCAGGGTTTTTAGGTGGAAATAGGAAGAGTTTCCTGTATGGGGCCGCCCTTTTTTGGGTAACACTTGCCAAGAAGGGAATTAATAGGGTGAGAGTAGGGTCTTACAGGGGAATTTTTTTACCCCCACCTGCTACAATGGGCGATATGTTGTTCCCTTCCACCTTTTCAAGGAAAGTGTTACTCGTCTTAAACAGGGCAGCGCCACATAGGAACCTCTCCCTATTTCCACCTAAACACCCGGGGAAAGGGCAGTGTTTGCAGGTGGAAATATGGAGAGGTTCCTCTGTGGGGCTGCCCTTTTTAGGACGAGTAACACTTGCCAAGAAGGGAATTAATAATGTGACAGTAGGGCCTTACAGGGGAAGTCTTTACCCCCACTGGTTACAATGAACGATACGTTGTTCCCTTCCATCACCAGGTCTTTGCATCACATCAATACTTGGTGGTGTATGTGGCACATGGTGTTTTTTGCACACCTTTCCTTTTGTTTGATTTCGTAATGCATATCCTCAATACTTAATTGTGCACACTAACACTTTTTACAAAAGAGACTATTTTCTTCTGCCTACCTGCCTCAGCTACTATTCTGATCCTGACACCCGCCTGATGCCACACATCTGATGCCAAGTTCTCCTTTTTTCACCCACCTTTGTCACCGGGTACAGGTATTCCACCCACTGCCCCACTATGTCACAGGGTCACTTTCAGGACTCCTGATACTGCTGCTGCCACCTCCTGGCTGTCTCACTCTGCCACCATATGTTCTCCTCAAGCTGATGCCAGCTCCAGGCCGTCTCATTCTGCCACCATATGTTCTCCTCCTGCTGCCAGCTCCAGGCTGTCTCATTCTGTCACAAATATCTTCTCCTCATGCTGCTGTCACCTCCAGGCTGTCTCATTCTGCAACTATATGGTCTCCTCATGCTCCCGCCACCTCAAGGCTGTGTCATTCAGCCACTATATGGTCTCCTCATGCTGCCGCCACCTCCAGGCTGTGTCACTGTACCGCAATGTGTTCTCCTCATGCTGCTGGCACATTAAATAAAACTTTTTAGGTTCATCTATTTGAAATCTTCAATTTAAATGTTAAAAATATCTTTAATCTTTTCAATTGTGAGGCCCTATGATCTCTGGAGGCTGTTATCACCTCCAGGCTGGGTTATTCAGCCACTATATGGTCTCCTCATGCTGCCGTCACTTCCACACTGTGTCAGTCAACCACTATATGGTCTCCTCATACTGAGGCCACCTCCTGGTTCTGTCAATGTGCCACTGTGTGACAGTGATTCTAATAGCGATGCCTCTGTTCTGCATGTCATACTGAATGACAGTATTATTTCACTAACCCAGCACACACCCTATGCGTGTTAAAGCAAAACAAAGTGTTCTACACCCCTATTGAGGCTCTCTGTAGGCCAGAAAAAGCAGTTTTTAATAGCTATTCTGACTGAAAATTGGGGAAAATTCGGCGAATCGGCCGAATCAAATTTTTCAAAAATTCGCTCTCTAATCTTGATCACTCGGTGGAGAGTCCCCACTGGCTAGGAGCCTATTTAACTTTGGTATTGATGCCCCTCCATGATTGGAGTGGGGGTGTCTAGTGTGTTCCTTGTTCTGAGTCCAGTGTGAACAGTGCTCTTGATTTTCTGACCCGTTTAGTGTTCTGACATTTGGTTAACCTGTTCATTTCCTTCATCTCCTGATTTTGTCTGCTGTATACTTATCCTCATATCTAGTCTAGTTCATATTATCATATCTGCTGTTAATCTTGATTCTGGTTTTTGAACTGTTTGTTAGTATGCTATTTCCTGCCTTGTTTGAAATTATATATGTTTGTTGGTTATTGTATTCCCATAATGTTCCTTACTTGTTCCCCGACTATGTACAATTCTGTTTGTTTCGTTAACTACAAAGCCCATGCACTTTAGCGCAAGGAAGGGACCAGCTCCAAGTTGTCTATCCATCATTTAGGGTGGATGGGCAAGTAGGCAGGGAGAGTCATCTTAGGGACAGCTTTATGGCTCACTTCTCCCTGCTCCCCATTCTTGAAAAATGGGGATGACCTGGTTGTTGAATCTCTACCAACTGAATGGATTATTAATTGTAATGTATGCAGCCAGCTTTAATTGATCTGCTTGTCATGTAGGAGATCTGTTAGGAGTTTTAGTAACCTTTATAGTAGTGTGAATGGGCAAATCTCTTGACTGATAAAGTCCTTTAATATAAGAGTTTTCCTTCAGATTATATTGCCTTTTTGGAAGTGTGTTTGAGGTAGGTCTTGTAGTCAGGGATTTTGGGCGGAGTGCTCCGAGAGCTATATATGTTGTGAGGTTAGCATTATTATCTGACAGAAAATACAGAAGATTTCTTTGAGTCTGACTTTAAGTATGACTTTGAGTCGCAAGTTATTTAGTCTGTTTCTGTTGTTTTGGTCCTCACGGGGGACATATAGTTGAGATGTACTTGACATTTTCCTACACTGTGAGGAATTTCAGAGTTATGGTTAATTATAGCTGCTTCATGAGTCACTAAGGATTCTATTTGAGAACCTATTTTTTTTACTTCTTGTTTAATCTCCTGAAGATATTTGCCTATTGGCTTGAGTATGCTTAAGGTCTCCTCAGAAAAGATCTTGAGATTAGGGATTATGCTTGTTGGGTTAGATCCTCTATCTTTTCCTGTTCAGAATCTGTCTTTGGTGAATCTAATTTAGTGTTATCTTAATACAGATGCGGTCTATCTCCTTTATGTTCTGTGAAGTTGGACCAAATATTTAAAAAAAATTGTTCTGACCATTTTCACATCTGATATTGATAGTGGCTCGGCAATAAAATACAGTAATGTAAGACAGATTGATTTGTTTGCAATCTTTAACCCATCCAGGACACAGGGCATACAGGTAAGTCCTTGTGTCCTGGTACATAAGGACCGAGGGCGTACCTGTACGCCCTGGTCCCGTTAACAGGGTTTAAACCATTCTAATGAGCAGAGAACATTTTAAACCCGGTTGGTCCTGGTTGCTATGGGCAGCCATGACCCACGGCTAATGCCGGGCACTGCCGACTGGGCCGATGCCTGGCATGAATCGTTTAGACGCCACGATAAAAGTTGATTGTGGCATCTAAAATGCAGGGTTAACGGTGGGTGGTAGCTCAGTGGAGCTGATCGGGACATCTGCGGCAACATCGTGGGTCCCTATCAGCTGATTGGATGGGGGGAATGTCTTTACTTGCCTCCTCACCGTCCGATCGGTCCTCTGCTGCTCCTAGCCTGTTATGCAGGCTAGAGCAGCAGAGCGCTAATAAGACTGATCAATGCTATGGTTTAGCATAGCATTGATCAGTATATGCAAACAGAAGATTGAATGGTAAAGCCCCTTGGGGGGGGCTAAAAAAATGAAATTAAAGTGTACAAAAAAGTGAATAAAATGGAATTAACCCCTTCCCTATTAAAATTTGAATCATTCCCATTTCCCATTTTTTAGATACGATAAAATATAATCATATGTGGTATCGCCACTTGCAAAAATTTCCAAACTATTAAAATATGTACGCGTAAAAATATACCAAAGTCCAAAATGTAGCATTTTTGGTCACTTCACATTCCATGCAAAATGAACAAAAAGCGATCAAAAAGTCCCATCAAGACAAAAATGACACCATTAAAAACTACAGAACACGGCGCAAAAAATTAGCCCTCATGTAGCCCCATATGCAAAAAAATAAAAAAGTTATAGAGATCAGAAAATGACAAATTTAAAAATACAAATTTTGGTTCATGCAGTTATTATTATTTTTTTAAGTAGTAAAATAAAATAAAACCCACATAAGTTGGATATCCTTGTGACTGTATGGACCTACAGAATAAAGATAAGTTGTCATTTTTACAAAAAATTGCACTGTGTAGAAACAGAAGCCCCCAAAATTGACAAAACAATGTTTTTTTTCTATTTCCCTTCACAAATATATATATTTTTTGGTTTTGCAGTAGATTTTGTTATTAAATGATTGATGTTATTAAAAAGTACAATTGATGGCGCAAAAACAAGCCTTTATATGGGTCTGTAGGTGAAAAATTGAAAGGGTTGTGATTTTTGGAAGGGGGAGACAAAAAACTAAAGTGCAAAAACAAAAATTGCCCTGGTCCCTAAAGGGTTACTCTGCTGCTCAGCGTTTGGAACAAACTGTTCCGAACGCTTGAGTTGGCACCGGGAGCTTGCGACGTCATAGCCCTGCCCCCTCATGACATCACATCATTCCCCCCTCAATGCAAATGTATGGGAGTGAGTATGACGGCTGACACACCCCCTCCCATATACTTGCACTGAGGGGGCGGGGCATGGTTTCACGAGGGGGCAGGGCTATGACATCACAAGCTCTCAGTGTAGGCTCCAGTGTTCGGAACAGTTTGTTCCAAATGCTGAGCAGCGGAGTACCCCTTTAAGGTCAAAATGAGCTTTGTCCTTAAGGGGTTAAAAAGGGACAAGTCTCATAGTATGTTTATACATACCATGCACTTCAGTTGGTGTATGAACTTTGAAAGTAAAACTAGAGAAGAGATTCAGTTAGTCTTAGATGTTTGAATAATTTTTACTCCACTGGAAAACATTTTTTTTAAATCAACTGGTGCCAGAAAGTTAAACAGATTTGTAAATTACTTTTGTAAAAAAATATCTTAACCCTTCCCGTACTTATCTGCTGTATACTACAGAGGAAGTGCTTTTATGTTTACATTTCCTTTCTGTCTGACCATAATGCTCTCTGCTGACACCTCTGTCCATTTTAGGAACTGTCTAGAGCAGGATAGGTTTGCTGTGGGGATTTGCTCCTACTCTGGACAGTTCCTAAAATGGACAGAGGTGTCAGCAAAGAGCACTGTGGTCAGACAGAAAGGAAATTCAAAAAGAAAATAACTTTCTCTGTATTAAACAGCAGCTGATAAGTACTGGAAGAGTTAAGATTTTTTTTAATAGAAGTAATTTACAAATATGTTTAACTTTCTGGCACCAGTTGATTTAAAAAACGTTTTCCAGTGGAGTACCCCTTTAAAAATAAAAAGTAGAGCTACAGATGTGTCCGTTATTACTCTTCCTTTAGCTGAGGATTTCTAACTGAACCAGTCCAACACATTATCATAACATGCCAATGGAGGAGAAAAAAGAGGAGAGGTGCTCTTTAGAGGTGCTGCTGTATATCTGGGTCAAATATGGCTACCACAATTGATGCTGAGGACAGCTAAACTTTAGTAATCCAAAATGATCGGACAATGAATATCAGCGCTAGCTCTTCCAGGTTCATTACAAAACCCTGTAAAATGCATCATAAATAAGTGCACCTAAAGAATGAACTGGAAATTGCAATATAAAATAGGTGCCTAAAAAAAATGAAATAAATGTCAAGAATGTTAACAATAGAAAAAAACCATGCTAAAAGAAACAAATATGTAAGAATATAATACAGTATAACATTTCAGATCCCCAGATGCAGGTAATACCTCGATTAAGACTTAGGGGGGCATACATATATAACATAGTATAATAAATATATTCCTCAAATAAAACCACAATGATGACAGCAAAAAATGTTCAATCAATTCATTAGACCTAGTACAGATTACTGATAATGCATGTATGAACACAACTAGTCCAGGCAATGAGGAAGTAGAAAAACTAAGGGCCAAAAATTGTCCTTTATATGTATATTCAATGGAGGGCTGTCAAATTGATTATATACTAGGTTTTTAATATGTATATATTTATTATATTATGTTATCTATGTACATCCCCTAATCTTAATCAAGATATTACCCACATCTGGGGATCGGCATTTTATACTCTTATATAAAACTCTTGTTTCTTTTAGCATGTTTATTTTTTCTATTGTAAAATTGCTACATCTTAGTTTATATACAAATTGTGTTAGAATTCATCAAATCTCTTAGAATGTTTTTAAAAGTTTTTTCTAAGTTACCCAATTTCATTTGGTTCATTTGGTTCTATAACTAATTTGCCTATCCTGGGAATAAAGGATATCAAAGACCAGGAGTTTTTCTTTTATATCAATCATGTTTTCTAAATGCATTGCCATATTATCCTCTTCAGGACGCAGGGCGTTTGGATACGCCCTGCATTCCGAGTCCTTAAGGACGCAGGGCGTATCCATACCCCCGTGGGAATCGTTCAGCAGGCATCCCGACATATCGCTGACAGCATATCTCTGACGGCCCCAAACAGTCATAGTCAGCAGGGGTGAGGTGGCACTGGTGCCACCTCACAATCGCCCTGATTCGTCGGCCGGTTTACCTGCCGACCAATCAGGGCACCTGCTGCGGGTGTCACTCCCGCAACCCGCTCCGCCCCTCTTCCGGAGGACGTGAGCGGGTGCGGGAAGAAGACCCCGGCAGCTGGGGACCACGATCCCTGGCGTCCCTGTTGGGATCGGGGCCCCAGGAGTGATGATGGCAAGGGACTGACCTGTGTCCCGGAGCAGCAATTGGAGGTGAGTGACAGCCTCCTGCTGTTGCTTAGCAACAGCTCCCAGCATGCAAAAAGGGCATGCTGGGAGCTGCAGTTATGCAACAGCAGGAGGCAGACCACCACAACTCCCAGCATTCCCTTATGGGCATGCTGGGACTTATAGTTTTGCAACAGCTAAGGGCACATTTTTTCTATGGAAAAGTGTACCTTCAGCTGTTGTATAACTACAACTCCCAGCTTGCACAAACAGCTAAAGTGCATGCTGGGAGCTGTAGTGGTGCATCTGCTGGTTGCATAACTACAACTCCCAGCATGCCCGTTGGCTGTTGGTGACTACTGAAAGTTGTAGTTTTGCAACAGCTGAAGGCACACTGGTTGTGATTTTTTTTTTTTTTTTTTTTACCTAACTCAGTGTTTCACGACCGGTGTGCCTCCAACTGTTGCTAACTACAACTCCCAGCATGGACCGCATATGCTGGGAGTTGTAGTTTTGCAACAGCTGGAGGCACACTGGTTGTGAAACACTTAGTAAGGTCGCAAACTCAGTGATACATAACCAGTGTGCCTACAGCTGTTGCAAAACTAAAACTCTCAGCATGTAGTCTGTCAGCGCATGCTGGCAGTTGTAGTTTTGCAATAGCTGGATGTCCCCCCCCCCCCCCCCCAATGTGAATGTACAGGGTACACTCACATGGGCGGAGGTTTACAGTAAGTATCCGGCTGCAAGTTTGAGCTGCTCAAACTGCCAGGGTGAAACTACTGTGAACCCCCGCCTGTGCGACTGTACCCTAAAAACACTACACTACACTACACTAACACACAATAAAATAAAAAGTAAAAAACACTACATATACACATACCCATACACAGCCCCCCTTCCCTCCCCAATAAAAATGAAAAACATCTGGTACGCCACTGTTTCCAAAACGGAGCCTCCAGCTGTTGCAAAACAACAACTCCCAGTATTGCCTGACAGCCGTTGACTGTCCAAGCATGCTGGGAGTTTTACAACAGCTGGAGGCACCCTGTTTGGGAATAACTGGCGTAGAATACCCCTATGTCCACCCCATGCAATCCCTAATTTAGGCCTCAAATGGGCATGGCGCTCTCACTTTGGAGCCCTGTCGTATTTCAAGGCAACAGTTTAGGGTCACATATGGGGTATCGACGTACTCGGGAGAAATTGTGTTACAAATTTTGGGGGTGTTTTCTGCTTTTACTCTTTTTAAAAATTTTAAATTTTTGGGAAAACAAGCATCTTAGGTAAAAAAACAAATTTTTTTTTTACATATGCAAAAGTCGTAAAACACCTGTGGGGTATAAAGGTTCACTTAACCCCTTGTTACGTTCACCGAGGGGTCTAGTTTCCAAAATAGTATGCCATGTTTTTTTTTTCTTTTTTGCTGTCCTGGCACCATAGGGGCTTCCTAAATGCCACATGCCCCCTGAGCAAAATTTGGTCTCAGAAAGCCAAATATGACTACTTCTCTTCTGAGCGTTGTAGTTTGCCCGTAGTGCACTTCAGGCCAACTTATGGGGTACCTCCATACTCAGAAGAGATGGGGTTACAAATTTTGGGGGATATTTTCTGCTATTAACCCTTGCAAAAATGTGAAATTGGGGGGGAAACACATTTTTGTAAATTATTTTTATTTTTTTTTTACATATGCAAAAGTCGTGAAATACCTGTGGGGTATTAAGGCTCACTTTATTCCTTGTTACATTCCTCAAGGGGTCTAGTTTCCAAAATGGTATGCCATGTGTTTGTTTTTCTTTGCTGTTCTGGCACCATAGGCGCTTCCTAAATGCAACATGCCCCCCCAAAAACCATTTCAGAAAAACGTACTCTCCAAAATCCCCTTGTCGCTCCTTCGTTTCTGAGCCCTCTACTGCGCCCGCCGAACACTTTACATAAACATATGAGGTATGTCCTTACTGGAGAATAATTGGGCTACAAATATAAGTATACATTTTCTCCTTTTACCCCTTGTAAAAATTCTAAAATTGGGTCTACAAGAACATGCGAGTGTAAAAATGAATATTGTGAATTTTCTCCTTCACTTTGCTGCTATTCCTGTGAAACACCTAAAGGGTTAAAACGCTGACTGAATGTCATTTTGAATACTTTGGGGGGTGTAGTTTTTTATAATGGGGTCATTTATGGGGTATTTCTAAGATGAGATCCTTCAAATCCACTTCAAACCTGAACTGGTCCCTGAAAATTAGTGAGTTTGGAAATTTTGTGAAAAATTGCTGCTGAACTTTGAAGCCCTCTGGTGTCTTCCAAAAGTAAAAACATGTCAATTTTATGATGCAAACATAAAGTGTACATATTGTATATGTGAATAAAAAAAATATTTGGAATATCCATTTTCCTTACAAGCAGAGAGCTTCAAAGTTTGAAAAATGCAATATTTTCAAATTTTTCATAAAATTTGGGGATTTTTCACCAAAAAAGGATGCAAGTTACCACAAAATTTTACCACTATGTTAAAGTAGAATATGTCACGAAAAAACATTCTCGGAATCAGAATGATAACTAAAAGCATTCCAGAGTTATTAATGTTTAAAGTGACAGTGGTCAGAATTGCAAAAAAAGTCCGAGTCCTTAAGGTGAAAAAGGGCTAAGTCCTTAAGAGGTTATACTTTCCTTAAATAAACATTATGCAAATGTTAAATATAATAGCAGAAAAGATTAATAGCAAAAAATTTCACAAATGCCAGTTCAGTCTGCCCAAACATACATCTATTTCTTTTTATTTTTAATTAAAGAGGAATATAAGTGTATCACTTTATATATATATATATATATATATATATATATATATATATATATATATATATATATATATATATATATATACCTGAAAAAAGAATGTGGGAAAGGAAGTAGAGTGTTATTGATACCTGATAAATCCATTATCCGATTTTCCATATCACTGACAATCCAGAAACACTCCTGAAGAAGAAAGATGAAGCACATTTAGAAGAGGAATACCACCTGGCACACTCACATACAAGACTTACATGCAAGAAATATTGAAGCCTAACTCTTAGATATAGATTAGTCAGTTTCCAATATTCAAAGCTGAGAATGGGAAATGTCAACATAAGAGCATATTGATCTCTTGCATAAAAATGAAGCAAATACATTGACTAAATGACCCTTAGGTCACAAAAGCAGTGTGATGTAAACAGACATAAAAAATGTAGCTTAGTGAAAATGCAGCAAAACCAGACTTAGGCTGGGTTTTCACATCGTAAAATTCAGTGCGGATTCCATTTTTATATGCAGATTGGCCACCAAAATGCAGCCACAAAAGAAAATGCCACTGCCTTTTGTGCAAAAATTAGCTGAATATTTCCCATTGAACATAACGTTTTGAATGGCTTCTTATGTTTTGGGTTACATTCATTGTCTCACTGACTTTCTACATTTGAGACATAGATCACTCCCACAAGAATAATTTTGTCTTGTGATTAAAAAAACATTTTTAAATGGGTCTTTTTTTTTTTTATCAAACCATGTTTTTATGAATTCTTAATGAATTTACAATCTACAAAAAATGAGCCCTCATACATCCCTAAATACGGAAAAATAAGAACGTTAGAGGTGGTCAAAATTGGGCAATTTTAAACATGCTAATTTTGTAAAAAAAAGTTTTTAACAGCAGTGCAATATTAAAAATGTATGTAACCATGGATATCATTTTAATCGTATTGAGCCGGAGAATAAAGAAGACAATTTTTACTGCACAGTGTAAAGAGCGAAAATTTGTTTAAATTTCCTTACACAAAAAAAAATAATGTTTTGGGTTTGCCATACATTTTAGGGTAAAATGAGTGATGTCATTGCAAAGTACATCTGGTCACGCAAAAATAAAAAATAAATCCTATGGGTCTGGGAATGGAAATATAAAAGAGTTATGAATTTTAGAAGGGGAGGAGGCAAAAACCAAAACGCTAAAATAAAATTGGCTGTGTCCTTAAAGGGGTACTCCGGTGAAAACCTTTTTTCTTTTTAATCAACTGGTGGCAGAAAGTTAAACATATTTGTAAATTACTTCTATTAAAAAATCTTATTCCTTCCTGTACTTATTAGCTGCTGAATACTACAGAGGAAATTATTTTCCTTTTGGAATGCTCTCTGATGACATCACGACCACAGTTCTCTCGGCTGACGTTATTATAATAATAATAACGCTTTATTTATTTTTGTCCTTAGTGGGATTTGAACCCAAGTCCCCAGCACTGCAAGGCAGCAGTGGTAACCACTGAGCCACCATGCTGCCCTCAGCATACATCTGCTATGCATCTGCTATGCATGGTTGCTAAAATGGACAGAGATGTCAGCAGAGAGCACTGTGTTCGTGATGTCATCAATGTTCCAAAAAGAAAGGAATTTCCTCTGTAGCATTCAACAGCTGATAAGTACTGGAAGGATTAAGATTTTTTAATAGAAGTAATTGACAAATATGTTTAACTTTCTGCCACCAGTTGATTTAAAAGAAAAAAGGTTTTCACTGGAGTACCCCTTTAAGGTCAAAATGGGCTGTGTCCTTAAGGGGTTAAGAAACAAACTTTCAGTGTTTTGCAACAAGTTTACCTCCAGCTGTTGCATAACTGCAACTCTCAGCATCCACGGACAGCCAAATGGCATGCTGGGAGTTGTAGGAGTGTGCCTCTAGCAATTGTATAACCACAACTCCCAGCATGCCCTTCGACTGTCAGCGCATGCTGAGAGTTGTAGTTTTGCAACAGTTGAAGGTTGTGAAACACTGATAGTTTACTACCTAACTCTGTGTTTCGCAGCCAGTGTGCCTCCTGCTGTGGCAAACTACATCTCCCAGCATGCACCGACAGCCAAAGGGCATGCTGGGAGTTGTAGTAAGGCAATAGCTAGAGGCACACTCCTACAACTCCCAGCATGCCATTTGGCTGTCCGTGCATGCTGAGAGTTGTAGTTATGCAACAGCTGGAGGCACACTTGTTGCAAAACACTGAGAGTTTGTTTGGGAGTTGTAGTTTTGCAACAGCTTAAGGTTTGCCCGAATGTACAGGGTACACATGGGCGGGGGTTTATAGTGGGTTTCCTGCTGCAAGTTTGAAATGCGGCTAATTTTCCACTGCAGTACAAACTCCCAGCGGGAAACTCGCTGTGACCACCACCTATGTGAATGTACCCTAAAAACACTACACTACATAAAATTAAAAGTAAAACACTACATATACACAACCTTACACAGGGGTACACCCCCCAATAAAAATGAAAAATGTCTTGTACAGCACTGTTTCCAAAATGGAGCCTCCAGCCATTGACTGTCCAGGCATGCTGGATGCACCCTGTTTGGGAAACACTGCTTTAGGGAGGAATTGCCTAACAAAATTTGGAGGGCTTTTTCTCCTTTTACCCCTAATAAAAAGGTAAAGTCTACACCAGTATGATATTGTAAAAAATATTTTTTTTTTTTTTACACTAACATGCTGGTGCTGCCCCATACTTTTCATTTTCACAAGAAGTAAAATGAAAAAGACCCCCAAAATTTGTAATACAATTTCTCCTGAGTATGGAAATACCCATTATGTGGATGTAAAATGCTCTACAACAGGGCTCAGGAGTGAGACAGCACCATGTACATTTGAGGTGATTTTCCCCTCCCCGCTCCACATGTGACCCCATTTTGGAAACTAAACCCCTCACGGAACATAACAAGGGGTGTAGTGAGCCTTAACACCTCACAGGTGTTTGACAAATTTTTCTTAAAGTTGAAATACCCCATATGTGGATGTAAAGTGCCCTGTGTTTGCAAATCCTCCATGGTGCAAGAAAAGTGGAACCCCCCCACATGTGACCCCATTTTGGAAACTAAACCCTCACAGAAAGTAATAAGGGGTTCAGTGTGCATTAACACCCCACAGGTGTCTGACAGATTTTTTGAACAGTGGTCCATGAAAATGAGATTTTTTTTTTCCATTTGCATAGCCAACTGTTCCAAAAAGTCTGTCAGACTCCAGTGGGGTGTAAATGCTCACTACATCCCTTATTACATTACTTGAGGGGTGGAGTTTCCAAAATAGGGTCACATGTGGGTGGGGTCCACTGTTCTGGTAGAATGGAGGCTTTGTAAACGCACATGGCCCCCGACTTCCATTCAAACCAAATTCTCTCTCCAAAAGCCCAATGGCGCTCCTTTTCTTCTAAGCATTGTAGTTCGCCCGCAGAGCACTTTACGTCCACACATGTGGTATTTCCAAATTCTGAAGAAATGGGATACAAATGTTGGGGGGCATTTTCTCCTATTACCTCTTGTAAAAATTGTAAATTTGGGAAAAAAATGAATTTTAGTGAAAAAAAAAGGTAATATATAGGGATGCACCTATATATCGGCGGCCGATACATATCGGCCGAAAATAGCTATTTCGGCAAAATGCCGAAACAACAAAAAATGTGCCGATAATGACCCACCTCCCCTGCCCGCCCACAGCACAACTTACAAACACTGCCAGTGGCAGAGGCACTCGTGGGGGGTGCAGGGGGCGCAACATCTGGGGGGGGGGCGCTCTCCGGGATAGGAATACTTCTTTTTATGTGCCCGGGCCGGCTCCCGTGTGTAGCTGCAGGCGGGGGCCAGCCAGAGCATATAAAAACTAATATACTGTATACTAAAAACCAGGGGGCCTCCAGCTGTTGTGAAACTACAACTCCCAGCATGCCCGGACAGACTTTGCCGGTTTTATATGCTCTGGCCGGCCCCCGCCTACAGCCACACACGGGAGCCGGCCCGGGCACATAAAAATAAGTATTCCTATTCCGGACATCCCTGTGTCCCGAAAAATCTTTTCGGGACATAAGGATGTCCACCTGTCACTCACCATTCCCCGGCGTCCTCCTGCGATCCTCCTTCGGTCCCTCGCTTCTCCGCCTCTATGGTCGTACGCACGGGACGTCACTGACACCCCGTGCGTACAACCATAGAGACGCAGGAGGACCGCAGGATCGTCGCAGGAGAATCACGCCGGCCGGGGCCTGGTAAGTGACCGTGTCATCTTGTTCAGTGTTCCGGTCACCGCTCCTCCGGTCCCGGCACCTACTGCTATGGTCCATAGGCCATAGCAGTAGATGTGACCCCGGGCCGGAGGAGCGGTGACCGGAACACTGTGGGGGCAGCAGTACAGACATACAGCCTCCAGCCATACACTGTATATGGCTGGAAGCTATATGTCTGTGGGGTGGGGGGAGCTGCCTACTATTGTGGGGGAACTGCTGACCTAATGTGGGGGGAGCTGCCTACAAATGTGGGGGGAGCTGCCTAATATTGTTGGGGTGGAGCTGCGTAATATTGTTGGGGGGAGCTGCCTAATATTGTTGGGGGGAGCTACCTGATATTGTGGGGGAGAGCTGCCTAATATTGTGGGGGGAGCTGCCTACAAATGTGGGGGGAGCTGCCTAATATTGTGGGGGAACTGCCTACTATTGTGGGGAACCTGCCTACTATTGTGGGGGAACTGCTGACCTAATGTGGGGGGGGGGGGAGCTGCCTACAAATGTGGGGGGAGCTGCCTAATATTGTTGGGGGGAGCTGCCTAATATTGTGTGGGAACTGCCTACTATTGTTGGGGGGAGCTGCCTACTATTGTGGGGAACCTGCCTACTATTGTGGGGGGAATTCTGGCCTAATGTGGGGGAGCTGCCTACTATTGTGGGGAACCTGCCTACTATTGTGGGGGAACTGCTGACCTAATGTGGGGGGGAGCTGCCTAAAAATGTGGGGGGGAGCTGCCTAAAAATGTGGGGGGAGCTGCCTAATATTGTTGGGGGGAGCTGCCTAATATTGTGTGGGAACTGCCTACTATTGTTGGGAGGAGCTGCCTACTATTTTGGGGAACCTGCCTTCTATTGTGGGGGAAATGCTGACCTAATGTGGGGAACCTGCCTACTGTTGTTGGGGAGCTGCCTACTATTGTTGGGGAGCTGCCTACTATTGCGGGGGAGCTGCCTACTATTGTGGGGGAGCTGCCTACTAATGTGGGGGAACTCCCGACCTAATGTGGGGGAGCTGGCAACCTAATGTGGGGGAATCTAATCTAATCTAATGAGCGGAGCGCTGCATTTTACCAGAAGACGGGGAGAAGTCATTTTCGGTATCGGTTTCGGCCGGACATTTTTTTTTTTAATTTCGGTTTCGTTTCGGTTCTGAAATTTCCATTTCGGTGCACCTCTAATAATATACATACCCGACTAACAAAAAAGTCGTCAAACACCTGTGGGGTGTTGAGGGTCACTGCACCTCTTGTTACGTGCCTTGACGGGTGTAGTTTTCAAAATAGTGTGCCATGTTTTTTTTTTTTTTTGCTGTTCTGGCCCCATGGGGGCTTCCTAAATGCGACATGCCCCCCAAAAACCATTTCAGCAAAATTCTCTCTCCAAAATCCCATTGTCGCTCCTTCCCTTCTGAGCCCACTACTGCTCCCGCAGAGCCCTTTACATTCACATATGAGGTGTTTCCTTACTCAAGAGAAATTAGGATACAAACTTTGGGGGGCTTTTTCTCCTTTTTCCCCCATGTAAAAATAAAAATAAATGGGTCTACAAGAACATGCAATAGTAAAAAATTTAAATTTAGAATTTTCTCCTTCACATTGCTGCTATTCCTGTGAAACACCTAGCGGGTTAACAAAGTTTCTGAATGTCATTTTTAAAACTTTGAGGGGTGCAGTTTTTATAATGGGGTCATTTATGGGGTATTTATAATATGAAGGTCCCTCAAATCCACTTCAAATTAAACTGGTCCCTGAAAAATTGCATTTTTGAAAATGTTGTAAAAAATTGGAAAATTGCTGCTAAACTTTGGAGCCCTCTGATGCCTTCAAAAAGTAAACACATGTCAACTTTATGACGCAAACATAAAGTAGACATATTGTATATGTGAATCAATATATAATTTATTTGTTTGTCTATTTTCCTTACAAGCAGAGAACTTCAAAGTTAGAAAAATGCAACATTCTCAAATTTTTCATGAAATGTTGGAATTTTTCACCAAGAAATTATGCAAGTATCAAAGAAAATATACTGCTATGTTAAAGTAAAATATGTCATGAATTTTTTTTTTTTTAGTCAAATTCATAAGTAAAAGCATCTCAGAATTATTAATGCTTAAGTGACAGTGGTCAGATGTGCAAAAGATGCTTTGGTCCTCAAGTTCATAGTGGGCTTGGTCCTTAAGGGGTTAAGGATCAAACCCATTTTGGCCTTAAAAGAAAGCTGTCAGCTTGCTCCCCCCCACACTAACCAGGGGTACTGTCTGGTAGTGCAGGGGACACTGATCAGTTTGATACATACCATGCCCGGATCCGCCATGCCGTTCACTCGTTATCTCCTTTCTTATTGATATGCAAATTAGCTGCTAACTGGCACGGGTGGGGTTACTGCTTTCATCTGGCACTGTGACGTAACCACCGCCCGGCCCGCAGCACCACCTGGCTTATGAATGATCATGTTCTCCCTCATCATCTCCCTCTCCTCCCCGCTGATTTCAGGACTCCACTGTGCTGAAGCGGCTTTCGGGCGTAGGCGGGAAGCCAGCACATGTGCAAAAAAAGTTGGAGGACTTTGTAGGGTTTGTCGCACCGTCTGGGCCCTATTCCATCACCTGAGACCCGCTCCACTTACAATGATAAAATGGAGTTGCTTTGTGCGTTCCGTAAACACACTTCCCTGCTAGAGTTCCACAATAGACGTCTCCTGTTGTCTGAAGATTTCTCGGTGTAAGAAGCGAAAAAGAGATGTGCGTTCAGCAAAGTGTGTTCTAAACTGTACAAGGCTAAACAGCACTTCCAGTTGCTGTATCCTGCCATGCTGAAAGTTTTCCATTTGAATGGGACTTCCACTTCTTATTCATCTGCGGCTCAAGTTGAGGCAGCCCTGGCATCCTTATTCAGTGAAAGACGCTCTTCCTGCCCTGCATCTTCCCCCCAGACATAGCTCTCAATCTCCCTCCAGATCACCAATGGATGACAGTTCCTCCAGGCCGCGATGTGGCAGAGCGGGTGTACGCAAATCATCACATCAATGTGAAGGCAGAAAGCGCCGTTAATCAGTGAGACACTGCCCATCTGGCAGTGACCGTTCACCTTCTCCGGACTCACTTTGATCTGCTGCTATACAGTATCCTGATCTTCTCTCCCCCTATGGTGGCATACCTCTGGCAGACTTCATGGATGTGAACATTCCAAGTTCTGGTAAAACTCCTCTATCCCCATAGTATGGCTTTTCCCTCGTGCCCCATTGGTCCACAATGCCTTAGGTTTGTTGGGACTGCCAGGACTCACGCCCCAGCTTTGGCTGGCCGTATAATATTATCGGGACCACTACTACTGCCATCTCCCGAAAGTGCATTTTCTAAAATCTTCTTTATGCCTGTTCTGACTATATTACTGGGGTTGTTTTATATGTGCCCTCTTTTCCAAGGGGGTCGCTCTGTGTTGGGGTGCCCTATCCGACCAAGTGTGTGTCTTTTAGGTTTGTTGTTGCCGGGGTGTGGGGAAGAGTTACCTGTGTGCCTGAAAAAAGAGAAGTCTCTTTCCCTCAAGGTTATGGCTTGGCTACCATCTTGGGCCATGTGTAACCATTTGGGCTATTTCTCTCTTTTTTTTTGTGTTCACCTTTTTATTTTATATTTTTTTGTTTGTAGGCCTATTGATCTTGTTAACTTGGTGCTCCCACTCAGGGTATCCTTTAGTTCTCATTAGGGGGTTTAGCACTTTGTCTCCTACTGTGTTATGTGCTGCATTCTCCTCCAAAGTGCAGATTACTCTCCCCCTTGCTCTTGTCTTGCTGCTTTCTTCCCCTCCGTCCTTATATAATGGTTAATTTATTATCTTGGAATGTTAAGGCTCCCCTCACAAGCGAATTAAAGTTTTGCAGTATCTGAAACATCATCACCCTGATAGTGTTCTCCTCCAGAAAACTCACCTGGAAGAGGTGGACTTTCAGAGACTGCAAAAGTTGTGGGTGGGTCATGTATATGGTTCTCCAGCAGTCGAAGATAAATCCGGTGTCTTTCTCTCTCATGACCATAATACTGAGAGCCGCATGTCGCATTTATAATGTATATGCTCCCAATGGCGATAACCAAGTTTTTGTTTTCTTCCTTGTCAGATGTAATGCAGAGTGACCAATTACCGATGAAGGTTGTGGGTGGGGACCTGAACACTGTTCTTGATCCCTTACTTGACCGTAAGCGCTCCACCTCTTCTTCAGTCTCGATACGCTCGAGGGATCGAGTTCTCCCTTTGTTTCTGATGTCCTCTCGGCTTCAAGACACCTTTTCCACCCGGATGAGCGTGAGTACTCCCATTTCTCTCACGTACATCACTCTTGGTCCCGTATCGATTATTTTCTTGTTAGCATACCGCTTAGTAGGCACATACACTCCTTAGACATCAAAGACATTGTAAAATCTGATCACTCTCCCATTCTGCTAGAACTCCTGCCACCATCTCCTAGGGGAACTGATATACTTTGGAGGTTTCCTACTTATCTGACTAAAGATGAATCCATTTTGCATCTCCTTAGAGCAGGAGTCTCAAACGCCCGGCCCGCGGGCCATTTGCGGCCTGTGGAACGAAAGTTTGTGGCCGCACCAAGTATGTGTAATTTGTATTGCCCGACGCCCGGGACATGAAGTTCCGGGTGCCGGGCAGGTAACTTCTTCAGGCATTTAGCCCTGCTTCGGGCAAGCTGCACTAAATGCAAGAAGGCTTCACTTACCCCGCCCTCCTCTTCCTGCCGGTCTCCGGTTGGCCGGCCAGCCCGAGTCTGATGAGGGACGTTGCGCATGTGATGTCCCTCCACAGACCCGCAGAGGAGGACTTTAGTGACGTCATTTGTCAGGCCGCTGCAGGAGAGGAGAAGCCCAGAGCAGGACAGGTAAGTGTGTCAATGTGTGTGGGCATATGTGGGTGTCTGTCTGTCTGTGTATGAGCGTGGGTGTCTGTCTGTCTGCGTGTGTGTGTGTGTGTGAGAGTCTCGGGGGGGAAGACAATGCTACCTAATGTGGGGAACCTGCTTGTACCTAATGTGGGGAACCTGCTTGTACCTAATGTAGGGAACCTGCTACTACCTAATGTGGGGAACCTGCTTCTACCTAATGTGGGGAACCTGCTACTACCTAATGTGGGGAACCTGCTACAACCAAATTTGGGGAACCTGCTACTACCTAATATAGGGAACCTGCTTCTACCTAATGTGGGGAACCTGTTTCTACCTAATGTGGGGAACCTGCTTCTACCTAAAGTGGGGAACCTGCTTCTACCTAATGTGGGGAACCTGCTTCTACCTAATGTGGGGAACCTGCTACTACCAGATGTGGGAAACCTGCTACTACCTAATGTAAGGAACCTGCTACTACCTAATGTGGAGAACCTGCGCTACATAATGTGGGGAACCTGCTACTACCAAATGTGGGGAACCTGCTACTACCTAATGTGGGGAACCTGCTACTACCTAATGTGGGGAACCTGCTACTGCCTAATGTGGGGAACCTGCTACTACCTAATGTGGGGAACCTGCTACTGCCTAATGTGGGGAACCTGCTTCAACCTAATGTGGGGAACCTGCTGCTACCTAATGTGGTGAACCTGCTTCTACCTAATGTGGGGAACCTGCTGCCTTTCTAATGTGGGGAATCTGCTGCCTTTCTAATGTGGGGAATCTGCTGCTTACCTTATGTGGGGAACCTGCTGCCTACCTAATGTGGGGAACCCCCAGAAGTAGCACCCCCATCATCCATCAGCTCATGCTATTACCACACAGGGGTAGGGGGAATGGGGGGGTTGGTGGTGGATGATGAGGGGCGCATGACGGGGGCATAGTTTGAGGACCCTGCCTTAGAGGATGGTGGCAGGAATAGGTCTATGATAATGCAGTTCACGCTACCTTACCTGTCCTGCACTGGGACACGGCTAAGGCAGTTTTTAGGGGCAAACTTATTTCTCATTGTGCCACACTAAAATGAAAAATGTTGGAAGGCTATATGTCCGCTGCCAGAGAGGAGAAGCCCAGAGCAGGACAGGTAAGTGTGTCAATGTGTGTGTGCATGTGTGGGTGTCTGTCTGTCTGCGTGTGTGTGTGAGAGTCTCGGGGGGGGGGGGGGAGACAATAATACCTAATGTGGGGAACCTGCTTGTACCTAGTGTGGGGAACTTGCTTGTACCTAAAATAAAGAGCCTGCTACTACCTAATGTGGAGAACCTTCTGCTACCTAATGTGGGGAACCTGCTACTACCAAATGTAGGGAACCTGCTACTGCCTAATGTGGGGAACCTCCTTCAACCTAATGTGGGGAACCTCCTACTACCTAATGTGGGGAACCTGCTACTACCTAATGTGGGGAACCGGCTTCTACCTAATGTGGGGAACCTGCTTCTACTTAATGTGGGGAACCTGCTACTACGTAATGTGGAGAACCTGCTTCTACCTAATGTGGGGAACCTGCTTCTACCTAATGTGGGGAACATGCTGCCTTTCTAATGTGGGGAACCTGCTGCCTTTCTAATGTGGGGAACCTGCTGCCTACCTAATGTGGGGAACCTGCTACTACCTAATGTAGGGAACCTGCTACTGCCTAATGTGGGGAACCTCCTTCAACCTAATGTGGGGAACCTCCTACTACCTAATGTGAGGAACCTGCTACTACCTAATGTGGGGAACCGGCTTCTACCTAATGTGGGGAACCTGCTTCTACTTAATGTGGGGAACCTGCTACTACCTAATGTGGAGAACTTGCTTCTACCTAATGTGGGGAACCTGCTTCTACCTAATGTGGGGAACATGCTGCCTTTCTAATGTGGGGAACCTGCTGCCTTTCTAATGTGGGGAACCTGCTGCCTATCTAATGTGGGGAACCTGCTGCTTACCTAATGTGGGGAACCCCCAGAAGTAGCACTCCCATCATCCGTCAGCTCATGCTATTACCACACGGGTAGGGGGAATACGTGGTTGCTGGTGGATGATGAGGGACGCATGATGGAGGCATTATATGTGAGTGGCGGCTGATGGGGGCATGGTTTGAGACCCCTGTCTTAGAGGATGGTGGCAGGAATATGTTTATGATAATGCAGTTCACGCTACCTTACCTGTCCTGTACTGGGACGCGGCTAAGGCAGTTTTTAGGGGCAAACTTATTTCTCATTGTGCCACACTAAAACGGAAAATGTTGGAAGGCTATAAGTCTCCTAGTGCAGCCCTGTCAACAGCGTATTCACAATTTGTAGGTGATCCCTCCCTGGCAAACAAAACTAAATGGCAGGAAGCGCGGATTTGATCTTTGGTTGGATAGGAGGGAGCGTATCTATAAAGCAATCTATGAAATAAAGCTATTCAAGCAGGGGAACAAGGCATGCAAATTACTGGCAAGGCTGGTGAAGGGATCTCACCTCTCAGCTCATGTTCTAGCCCTGAGGGATGGGGCTGGTGCTATTAATAGAGACCCTAATATAGTCAATAAACTGCTAGGGGACTTCTATGCTTCTCTCTATTCTCCCTCCACAGTTGATATTTAAGAGGGGAGGCGATTTTTAAATGCATTAGATCTTCCCTCCCTTACTGATGACTAGTGTTGCTCGCGAATTCGAATTTTATTCGCGAATATCGCATATTCGCGAATTCGCGAATATTCGCGAATATAGCGCTATATATTCGTAATTACGAATATTCGTTTTTTTTTTTTTTGTTTTGTTTTTTTCACAGTACACATCACAGTGATCATCCCTCTCTGCTTCCAGCTTGTGTGGTGTAAAGAAGGCTCTAATACTACTGTGTGAGACCGGTGTGCAAATGTTCGCATATGCGAAATTAGCATATGCTAATATTCGCATATGCGAAGTTTCGCATATGTTATTTTCCGCACACGCGAATATTCACATATGCGAAAATATAACGAGAATATTACGAATATGCGAATATTCGCGAATATGACGAATATTCGTCCATATATTCGCGAATATTCGCGAATTCGAATATGGCCTATGCCGCTCAACACTACTGATGACTAGTGTTGAGCGGCATAGGCCATATTCGAATTCGCGAATATTCGCGAATATATGGACGAATATTCGTCATATATTCGCGAATATTCGCATATTCGTTATGTTTTCGTTTTATTTTCGCATATGCGAAATTTCGCGTATGCGAAAATTAACATATGTGAAAATTAGCATATAGGAAATTCGCATACTCGAAAATTCGCATATGTGAAAATTAGCATACACTAATTTTCGCATATGCGAAATTTCGCACGCCAGTCTCACACAGTAGTATTAGAGCCTTCTTTACACCACACAAGCTGGAAGCAGAGAGGGAAGATCACTGTGATGTGTACTGTGAAGAAAAAAAAAAAAAAAAAAAAATGAAAATTCGTAATTACGAATATATAGCGCTATATTCGCGAAATTCGCGAATTCGCGAATATGCGATATTCGCGAATAATATTCGAATTGCGAATATTCGCGAGCAACACTACTGATGACCAGAGGTCCATCCTCAATGTGGATATTGGTGAGGAGGAATCAAAAGCCTTAAGAATGGTAAGGCTCCAGGGCAAGATGGCTACCCAGGAGACTTCTATAAACCTTTGGTAGACCACATTACTCCTGTCCTCACCAATTACTTTAACAATGTCCTCTGCTCAGGTTCCATAGATGCTATGGCCAAGTTGGCTTATATCAAAGTCCGACCCTGGCTCTTATCCGGACTATTTCACTGATCAATCAGGATGTCAAACTTCTGACAAAGATTTTAGCAGATAGGCTGGTGGAGTTTCTCCCCTTATTGATCAGTAATCATCAGGTTGGCTTTGTTAAAACGAGATCAGTAGTATCTAATATTAGGAAGGTGTTAGCTGTGCTAGATAGTTCTCTGCATCAGCCTCAGCCAGGCACTCACCCAACCCTGCTGACCCTAGATGCCGAGAATGCCTTTGTTAATGTTCATTGGGACTGGCTGAGGATGGTGCTAGAGAAATTTGGTATTAGTGGACACATTTCCTTTTTCCTATCTTGCCTATACAAAGATCTTACGGCTAGGGTAGCAACACCAGGGATCTTAACAGCTCCCTTTCTTCTCCATAAGGGCACTAGGCATGGGTGCCCACTCTCACCCCTTCTGTTTGATCTGGCCATTGAGCTGTTGGCGCAATATCTGCTGACTATGGACCTGTACTCAGGGGTGAGAGTGGGTTCCACTGAAGTAAAATTATTGTTGTTCGCTGCCAACGTTCTTTTATATCTTAGTCACCCTGCTAGGGACGTGTCTCGGGTCCTGGATTTTCTTACTTATTTTGGGGGCTTGTCAGGCTATGAAATAAATATGTCAAAATGCACGCTCTTGCCATTGGGTTTGTCGCCTCGCAGTTGCGTCCTCTCACACCCAATACTTAGGCATCAAGATTGGGAAAACATCTGATTCTCTCTATTCCCTTAATTACCCTACCCTCCAGGCTAAAATAATTTCCGAATTGCAAAATTGGGAGAATCTTCCATTAACTCTCATGGGACGTTGCCATCTCCTGACGATGAGCAGCTTCTTCAGGCTGTTATACCCCCTCCAAACCCTTCCTATCCTACTCAAACATGATGTTTAATGCCTCAATTCAGCGGTTACTCGCATTATCTGGCAGGGTAAGAGCCCTTGCATTGCTCTGCAAAAATTGATGTTAGGCAAGAATGAGGGTGGTCTTAACCTGCCCAATGTGAGGGGCTATAACTTAGTCTGCTTATTTTGGCATATGCATACCGCCTACTCGAACCTGCCCCCCATGATCGGTCTCGTTATGCCATACTATTGTCTCTTGGAAGGAGATGCGGAAGGCTTTTGGCCTCCCCTTTCTCCTCTCCAAGAGGATGCCCTTATGTCATCATCCGGAATTCCCGCAGGGGAGACCCTCCTCCTGGCTGTCCCTCTGGAAGGACCGAGGTATATTAGTGGTTGGGGACCTTATGAATAAGGAAGATCATCGGTGGTACACTCCTGCTGAGATATTATCTAAGTTTGTGCTCCCTAACTCACATATGTTGTTTGCCAATCAAGCATATACATTCTGTAATAGTAGACTTCATAATCTCGCACTTGAATCACAATACCACTTCATAGACTACATAATCGTTACGGGACCTAGAAGCTCTTCAATCTCGTTACTCTATCAAGCTTGTCATAGCAGGTTTCTAAAAGTGGACCCTAAAAAATTATTCTGCACATGGGAGAGGTGGACGGGCGATGAGGAATTGACCGAGGTCCTCCTCTCCAGATGGACGTTGGTACGTAAATGTGTAATAAATGAGAGAGGGGGGGGGGAACTAATTTTAAAATGGCTCACACTGCACTATTTGGATTCAATATTCTCCCCTTTCTGGATTTTCCAGACAGAATTACCAGTTGCCCTAAATGCCAAACACCCTTAAAAATTTATATTGTGGTGTCTGGACATGCACACATTCTAGATCCTACTGAGAGTTAGTTGCAAGTTATATTTATGACCATTGGAGAGTGAGAGTCCCGATTACACCGAGTAGCGTGCTCCAGTTGCGTCCCCCTATAGTGGAGGACGGGGAGGGAAGGAAGCCCCCTCAGATTGTTCATGTGGCCTTGTTGATGGCTTTACGTTGCCTCTTTGCTAGTGTTGCAATTCGAATATTATTCGCTAATATCGCATATTCGCGAATTCGCGAATTTCGCGAATATAGCTCTATATATTCGTAATTACGAATATTTTTTTTTTTTTTTTTTTCTTCACAGTACACATCACAGTGATCATCCCTCTCTGCTTCCAGCTTGTGTGGTGTAAAGAAGGCTGTAATACTACTGTGTGAGACTGTCGCGCGAAAATTCGCATATGCTAATTTTCCGCATATGCTAATTTTCGCATATGCGAATTTTCGCGCGTGTTAATTTTGGATATGCAAATTTTCACATATATGTTAATTTTCGCATACGCGAATATTCGCATATGCGAAAATAAAACGAGGAGATGACGAATATGCGAATATTCGCGAATATATGACGAATATTCGTCCATATATTCGCGAGTATTCGCGAATTCGAATATGGCCTATGCCGATCAACACTACTCTTTGCTACTTGGCTCTCAGACACTACACCTGATTTGTCCATGCTGATTGCTCAAATGAAGGTTTTCTTTGGGGTAGATAGGCTAAATGCAGAGTGTCACAAAATGACTGGCACCAAAAAGTTCTTCCAGAAATGGAAATAATTCATAGTGACACATTTTGATGTGCAGGAGATAGCTGACATAGTGTGCCCCTTCTGGTATACAGAATGGTATAATATGGAGGCTCTCAAGGGCTCTTTGAGTCGCCTCAACTTGCCCTTAACCTTTTCTCGTTGGATGCATGTGATTAGCTCTGTCACACACATTTTTGTATGTATTTGAGATACTCCGGGGATCTTTTATATTCCTTCCTTTACTCAGAGATGTGTTGGTCGTCTCTCACTGGCTACCTATATTGCATGTGATAGACTATATTACTGGACCTTTCAGCTTGTTCGGGACCCTGGATTGTTATGTTGGAAGGCGTTTTTTTTTGCACTGTATGCATATTTGATTGTGATTTGTCAGGCCTTGTTTTATGTTTTTTGTTTTGTTCTGTTTTTAAAATGCTATTAAATACATTGGAAAAAAAGAATGCCAGGTACTGCACGAAGATCATGGGGGTCCCAAAGAAGGGAACCCCGGCAATCAGACATTTTATCCCCTATCCTTCAGATAGGCGATAAGATGTCTAGGGGCGGAGTACCCCTTTAATGGTTTCAAATGTGCATGCATAATAATTTAGTGCTATGTAGTATTTAATTTCCTGATAATGACTAAGGGTGTGTAAGATGCCAGAAATTAGTCAGTTAATGGGGTAAGTGCAACTTGTATTTTGTAAATTCTTTTTTTTTTTTTTTAGTTCCCCCCCCCCCCCCCCAGTAGCTAATCACAGATCAGCTTTCCAATCCTAACAAGCTCTGGTAAAATGAAAGCAGAACTATGATTGGCTGTTATGAGCAAAACCTCTCCAGTTTTTCTCTCACGCGTTTTATTAAATAAGAGACTATAGCAGAGATTTATCAAAACCGGTGTAGGGTAAGAGCGGTGTAGTTGCACATAATAACCAATCAGATTGCTTCTTTCCTTTTTCGGAGATCTTTTTAGAAATAAAAGAAGAAATCTGATTGGTTGCTATAGCCAACTGCGACACTCTTTCTCTAGATAGGTTTCATAGATCTTCCTTATGTGTATTTAATATATGAAATCCAGACAAAACCAAAACAAGTCAGCACGTGACCAAAGTACAATTTGTTAAGCACAATGACAATATACATTAATGAAATATGTGCAGCTCTCAGTTGCATAATTACAGCCATAAAGTGAGTGAAATGCTGTTCTAAATTACCCACAAAAATGGGAAGGGGAAGAAAAAGGGAGGGAACTCCCCACACCCCATAGTCCCACATTATTGCATATGCATATTAAATAAATACTCCTATAACTCTAAGATAATTGCACTTACCCATGTTACAGCACAGGTAATGCTGGACCCACATCTCACATTTTCATATCTTCCTCAGGGGGTACTTTCTGTAATACTATGTATATGTACTTTGAATCATAGAGTTTGAAAAAAAAAAATTATATATATATATATATACATATAGAAATTTTTGATTTGTGATATACAAATGAAAAAAGAATGCTTAGCAGAATAAATAAGAAAAGAACATTTGTGCTGTCCTTGATGGTACAAGCTAAGATATACATTTGACACCACTTGGACTCGATTGTGGATATGCTGCATTAAACTGTTCAAATTAATTTAATCTTAACATGCAGAATAATAGCCTTTCAGCTTAAGGCTTCTGGTTACAGTAATTTGCACTCGAAAGGTACTTTCAAAGGGAAAGAATAAATGAAGGGCGACCCTAAAACCTTTCTGAGCAAATACATTTACTAAATAAAAGCCTCTTGATCACCCCTTTAATGACTGGCCTACAAAATTACATGTGCTGTATTAGTGTGTGTCTCTTCAATACTTCTTAGGTTCCATCTAGTTCTCAACAAACCTTCAAGATGATTGCTGGAAAATGCAAAAATAGGATAAAGAAAAATCATAATAAAATGATATTAAGATTGTATTGCAGCTTTAATAATACCATATGGCAATAGTAAGACAGTGGGTAAAATATGTTAAAATGCAGCAGCACTTCAATCAAGGTGCAAATAGTGGTTTATTTTATTTAAGACATAAGGAATGACTTATCAAAACCTGTGCAGAGGAAAAGTGGAGCAGTTGCCCATAGCAACCAATCAGATCGCTTCTTTTATTTTTAAAAAGGGCATGGAAAAATAAAAGAAGCAATCTGATTGGTTGCTATGGGCAAATGCTTACCTTTTCCTCAGGACAGGTTTGAAAAAATCACCCCCATAGTGTTTATAGGAACATTTGGGTTTCCTCTCATATGAAAATGACTGCAAGAGGCAGCAAAAATGTTGCTGTAAATACTAAGTTCATGTCCATATCGTATTTTATAATTACTTATGTAATAATGGCAGGACATGCATACACTCACCCTTAGGGATGTTAACATGGCAAGCTGTCATTACCGGCGCCATCTGCATCACATCAGCTTGCTGGCTGCTGCGACTGCATACTCATCATTGCCTCAGAGCCAGGGAGCCAATCAGCAGCTAGCGTTCATGTCAGTATGGCAACCGTTCTCTGAAGAGCTCACACCAGTGTAGTGGAATATTGTGTATTGTGGGGGCCATCTTGTTTAAGGGTAAACATATACTGAAGAGTGAACTGCAGGAAAAAATAAAGTGTTAATAAATGTGATTTAACCCCTTCCCTAATAAAAGTCAGAATCACCCCCTTTTCCAGTTAAAAAAAACTATGTAAATAAATATAAATATAAACATATGTGGTATCGCCGCAGGCGTAAATGTCCAAACTATACAAATATATCATCAATTAAACCGCATGGTCAATGGCGTACATGTAAAAAAAATTCCGAAGTCCAAAATTGCATACTTTGGACACTTTTTATACCATAAAAAAGTGAATACAAAGCGATCAAAAAGTCAAAGGAAAACAAAAATGGTACCGATATAAACTTCAGATAACGTCGCAAAAAATTAACCCTCATACATCCCCATATGCGGAAATATAAAAAAGTTATAGGGGTCAGAAGAGGACATTTTTTAATGTATACATTTTCCTGCATGTAGTTATGATTTTTTCCAGAAGTACGACAAACTCAAACCTATATAAGTAGGGTATCATTTTAACCGTATGGACCTACAGAAAAAGGATAAGGTATCATTTTTACCGAAAAATGCACTGTGTTTAAACAGAAGCATTCAAAATTTACAAAATGGCTTAAACAGAAGCACCCAAAATTTACAAACAAATTCTAATTTGTTTGAAACAATGTTTTTTTTTTTTTTCCCGTTAACGGTGGATTTTGGGGTAAAATGACTAATGTCACTGCAAAGTAGAATTGGTGGAACAAAAAATAAGCAATAATATGGATTTTTAGGTGGAAAATTGAAAGGGTTATGATTTTTAAAAGGTTAGGAGGAAAAAATGTAATGTAAAAACGGAAAAATGCTATGTCCTTAAGAGGTTAAAAAAAACATTCATATACAGTGTCCTTACTTTTTGTCATGTATTTTACAGCCACATGTTCATAGAATAATAAGACCACACAACAATTTTAAAATGCATCACCTTCCTATTTCTTTCATTGACTTCAGATCTTTGTAACTTTGGATTTTGGCTACTATAGTAGTGAAACACAAACAATTTCACCGGAGGCTGACAGCATCTATCAGTTAAGCTGCAAAGGCTGATGCCTGAGGGCCTTTTCAATTGTACGAGATAATGATGGATAACATCTTATGTCCTTCAAAGTATAACATATTTTGTGCTGGAACTTGACCTTAAAACACTTGCACTTTTTTTTGTCTCTTCAGTTTGTACAACGTGACATTTTTTTTTTTGGACTACAATGTCATAATATCTATTTCAACAATATTTTAAAATTAGATGATAAGATTTGCAGTATAACTTGTAAATAATTTGTTTTATTTCTTTTAAATTGCATTTTTGTTTTTGTTTTTATCACGACACATGTTCATGTGTCTTAATGGCTGAATTACCATATGGAGTCTGCCTAACTCAATTTGCAACATAGCTTCACTGAATGTCTTATAATGGCCAAAGTCTCCCAATAGAAATCAATGGAGCCTGAAAATTGGATCCTTAGTACTGATGCATATATTACATTCATATGACATGTTTTATGGAATATTATTTTTAGATAAAGGCAATATTGAGTACAGGCAAGATAAAGAAAGGCATGAAATGCAAGTTCACCAAGACCCCACAACTTTAATATTATTTTGTTTTCTATATGGGGTCCATGGTTCCAGGATGCTTTACATTTGATAAGAAGGTATAATACATGGCACAAATGCAGGTACAGCGAACATGAATTTATAGAAAAAGATTGGATCAGCTCACTCACTCACTGTTTTTAGAATCCAAACGTCCAGCACAACCTCTCCTCGTGGAAGCTCGAGAACAAAGCACTGAGGCTGGGTCCTCGGGTGTACTAATTGGCAAACAAAGAAACAGGGTTTCCGGGAGCCGGAAACCCTGTTTCTTTGTTTGCCAACAGTGAACATGACACATAGTAAATGACAGACTGATATAGAGGAAAAGAGGGCCCTGACTGTATGGACTTACATTCTACAAGGAGACAGAATGTATAGATGCGGCCGGCTGCTCTTCTATGGTCCCTGCACTGCCGTATATATAGACCTATTCATATTTCCTGCAGAGAGCTGTGATTGGCCAGATGGTTCCAGCCACTCACAACTCTGGGAAATATGAATAGATGTATATACATCAGTGCAGGGGACCATAGAAGAGTGGCCGGCCACATCTACACATTATACAGAAGGATCAGAGTGGGTGTCAGGAGTGATATCCACTGTGATCTTTCCTTAACTGCAGGTACTACTGCTTCCAACATGGAGTACACTCTGCTACATGCTGAGAGCTGTAGTACCTGCATTAATAGACAGATCACAGCAAGTGACAGAAGTTACACTCGCTGTGCTCTGTCTATTAATCCCCACTCTGGGGGAAAATATGAATGAGTAATGTGAATTTCTATTCACATCACTGGCAGGCCGGAGTATAGTGCAGAGATGTGAGTGCTGTATAGAGCCGCTCCAATTCTCTTCTATATTATGAATGATCGCATCAGGCGATATGTCTATTAGTACAGGTACTACTACTCCCATCATGGAACAGTCTGTTCCATGCTGGGAGTAGTACTACTACCTAAAAAAATTAAAAAAATAGAGAAAAAAAGTGAAACACACACACTTTATTAACAATGAATTAAAAAATTGTTCTAAAAAATAAAAATGTTGTTAAATAATTTTTTAGCAATCCCGACTACATCTTTAATATATATATTTTTTTTTTTTGGTACGTACCCAACAAATTTTGTAAAAAAAAGAACACCAAAGGGGCCAAAAATGCAATTTCCACTCAAATGCAAAAATGCTAGAAAAAATTCCAGAAAAAAACATCAGATGCAGGAAATAAAACTTTTTTTTCTGGCATTTTTTCTGAAATTTTTTTGTGAAAGAAATACAGGAAAAAAAACAAGTGGAATCCTAGCCTTAGAAGCAGGATAGACGTGATCTGAAAGCGGAGTAGAAAATTATCTGGGTGCAGATCTGCGCAAAATTTATCATGGTCGCTGCGACAATATCATAAATTTGGAGCAGCACTGCCAAAAAAAATGCATCTAGAGAAACCACAAACATTATCTAGCCAAAACCATTATTGATAAATAACCCCCACTGTCTTTTGGGGTATTCTTCCAAATGTCCCTGAGGCACAGATTAAATAAGATGGATTTCTGAGTTCAGTACTCAAAAATAATTGAAAACTCCATAGAGAACGAATGGAGCATTAGCTGCAAATGCATTCTTCTGCTACATTCATTCTGGGAAACAATTGGCCACCATTCTCAGCATTGGTCCCAATACTTACCAATATGTACAATTTATAGTGGAATTAATGCACATTACATAGAAATGTATGGCCAACAAGATTCATGTGCTTGGGAATGGAATTCATGCACTTTGTAGTGGAATAAACATATATTCCATGTAAACCGGCATTATGCAAATTCTTGTGGTTAGTTGTCCTGTAATAAACAGGAAAATGTATTATAGAATATACTCATAGTCCATTGAACCATATGCCATCTAATGTATAGACCTGGAATGAACAAGATCTGTCTATAGTGGAATGGATACATATTTCATAAAAGCAGACACCTATAAAAACTATATATTTTTTTGTGTTTGTGAGATATGGAATGAGCGTGCAGTTTGTATTGAAATTAAAACATTAACCCTATAAAAGCATATGCATATTGAATTCCCTTTGCTTTTTAGACCTGGAACAAACAGGATATGTGCAGTTTATATTGAAATAAAAGCAATGCCTATTCAATTTTCAGTGTTTCATAGATATGGAATGAAAAGGAAATTTAAGTAGTTTATAGTGAAATGCACATAGACTGTATTCTATAGAAGCAGATGCCCAGAAATGATTTTGTGCATATTAGAAATGTAACAAACAGGATCTCTAAGCAGTTTGTGTTGGTTGAACATACATTCCATGCGGTTCTTAGATATGGAATAAACAAGAAAAATAAGAATTTTAATCTGTTGTCTGTCACGATTCGGCTGGCTGGAGGTGGATCCTCTGTGCCAGAGAGGGATTGGCGTGGACCGTGTCGGTGGACCGGTTCTAAGTTGCTACTGGTATTCACCAGAGCCCGCCGCAAAGCGGGATGGTCTTGCAGCGGCGGTAGCAACCAGGTCGTATCCACCGGCAACGGCTCAACCTCTCTGACTGCTGAGATAAGCGCGGTACAAGGGAGTAGACAAGAGCAAGATCGGACGTAGCAGAAGGTCAGGGCAGGCAGCAGGGATCGTAGTCAGGGGCAATGGCAGGAGGTCTGGAACACAGGCTAGGAACACACAAGGAAACGCTTTCACTGGCACAATGGCAACAAGATCCGGCAAGGGAGTGCAGGGGAAGTAGGGAAGTGCACAGGTGAAGGTATTGATTAAAACCTCATGTGCCAATCAGTGGCGCACCGACCCTTTAACCCCTTAAGGACCCAGCCCAAATATACCTTAAGGACCCGGCCATTTTTTGAACATCTGACCACTGTCACTTTAAACATTAATAACTCTGGGATGCTTTTACCTTTCATTCTGATTCCGAGATTGTTTTTTCGTGACATATTCTACTTTATGTTAGTGGTAAAATTTTGTCGATACTTGCATCATTTCTTGGTGAAAAATTCCAAAATTTGATGAAAAAATTGAAAATTTTGCATTTTTTTAACTTTGAAGCTCACTGCTTGTAAGGAAAATGGATATTCCAAATAAATTATACATTGATTCACATATACAATATGTCTACTTTATGTTTGCATCATAAAATTGACGTGTTTTTACTTTTGGAAGACATCAGAGGGCTTCAAAGTTCAGCAGCAATTTTCCAATTTTTCACAAAATTTTCAAAATCGGAATTTTTCAGGGACCAGTTCAGTTTTGAAGTGGATTTGAAGGGCCTTCATATTAGAAATACCCCACAAATGACCCCATTATAAAAACTGCACCCCTCAAAGTATTCAAAATGACATTCAGTAAGTGTGTTAACCCTTGGTGTTTCACAGGAATAGCAGCAAATTGAAGGAGAAAATTCAAAATCTTCATTTTTTACACTCGCATGTTCTTGTAGACGCAGTTTTTGAATTTTTACAAGCGGTAATAGATGAAAAATCCCCCCAAAATTTGTAACCCAATTCCTCTCGAGTAAGGAAATACCTCATATGTGTATGTCAAGTGTTCGGCGGGTGCACTAGAGGGCTCAGAAGGGAAGGACCGACAATAGGATTTTGGAGAGGGAATTTTGCTGAAATGGTTTTTGGGGGGCATGTCACATTTAGGAAGCCCCTATGGTGCCAGAACAGCAGAAAACCCCAACATGGCATACCATTTTGGAAACTAGACCCCTCAAGGCACATAACAAGGGGTCCAGTGAGCCTTAACACCCCACAGGTGTTTGACGACTTTTCGTTAAAGTCGGATGTGTAAATGAAAAAAAAAAAATTTTTCACTAAAGTGCAGTTTTTCCCCCAAATTTACCATTTTTACAAAGGGTAATGGGAGAAAATGCCTCCCCAAATTTGTAACCCCATCTCTTCTGAGTAAGGAAATACCACATGTTAGGACATAAAATGCTTTGCGGGCGAAGTACAATGCTCAGAAGAGAAGGAGTCACATTTGGCTTTTTGAAAGCAACTTTTGCTGAAATGTTTTTTTGGGGGCATGTTGCATTTAGGAAGCCCCTGTGGTGCCAGAACGGCAAAAAATACCCACATGGCATACTATTTTGGAAACTACACCCCTCAAGGAACGTAACAAGGGGTCCGCTGAGCCTTAACACCCCACAGATGTTTGACGACTTTTCGTTAAAGTTGGATGTGTAAATGAATTTTTTTTTTTTTACTAAAATGCAGTTTTTCCCCTAAATTTTACATTTTTACAAGGGGTAATAGGAGAAAATGACCCCCAAAATGTGTAACCCCATTTCTTCTGAGTATGGAAGTACCCCATGTTAGGACGTAAAATGCTCTGCTGGCGAACTACAATGCTCAGAAGAGGAGGAGCGCCATTGAGCTTTTGGAAAGAGAATTAGTTTGGAATGGTAGTCAGGGGCCATGTGCGTTTACAAAGCTTCTAGTGGTGCCAGAACAGTGGAAACCCCCACATGTGACCCCATTTTGGAAACTACACCCCTCACAGAATTTAATAAGGGGTGCAGTGAGTATTTACACCTCACAGATCTTTGGAACAGTGGGCTGTGCAAACGAAAAATTTTATTTTTCATTTTTACGGACCACTGTTCCAAAAATCTGTCAGACACCTGTGGGGCGTAAATTCTCAATGTACCCCTTATTACATTACGTGAGGGGTCCATTGTTCTGGCACTATGGGGGCTTTGTAAACACGTGGCCTTCAATTCCGGACAAATTTTCTCTACAAAATCCCAATGGCGCTCCTTCTCTTCTGAGCATTGTAGTTCGCCCCAGAGCACTTTAAATTCACATATGGGGTATGTTCTTACTCAGAAGAGATGGGTTTACAAATTTGGGAAGGCTTTTTTCCTATTTCCCGATGTGAAAATGAAAAATTTAGGGTAACACCAGCATTTTAGTGAAAAAATATAATTTTTTTCATTTTCCCATCCAACTTTAATGAAAATTCGTCAAACACCTGTGGGGTGTTCAGGCTCACTATACCCCTTATCACGTTCGGTGAGGGGTGTAGTTTCCAAAATGGGGTCACATGTGGGTATTTTTTTTTTTTTGCGTTTGTCAGAACCGCTGTAAAATCAGCCACCCCTGTGCAAATCACCAATTTAGGCCTCAAATGTACATAGTGCACTCTCACTCCTGAGCCTTGTTATGCGCCCGCAGAGCATTTTACGCCCACATATGGGGTATTTCTGTACTCAGGAGAAATTGCGTTACAAATTTTGGGGGTCTTTTTTTTCCTTTTACCGCTTGTGGAAATAAAAAGTATGGGTCAACAGCAGCATGTTAGTGTAAATTTTTTTATTTTTTTACACTAACAGGCTGGTGTAGCCCCCAACTTTTCCTTTTCACAAGCGGTAAAAGGAAAAAAAGCCCCCAAAATTTGTAGTGTAATTTCTCCCGAGTACAGAGATACCCCATATGTGGCCCTAAACTGTTTCCTTGAAATACGACAGGGCTCCGAAGTAAGAGAGCACCATGCGCATTTGAGGACTAAATTAGGGATTGCATAGGGGTGGACATAGGGGTATTCTACGCCAGTGATTCCCAAACAGGGTGCCTCCAGCTGTTGCTAAACTCCCAGCATGCCTGGACAGCCAGTGGCTGTCCAGAAATGCTGGGAGTTGTTGTTTTGCAACAGCTGGAGGCTCCGTTTCGGAAACCCTGCCATACAAGACGTTTTAAATTGTTTATTGGGGGGGGGGGGGGGGACAGTGTAAGGGGTGTATATGTAGTGTTTTACTCTTTATTAGGTGTTAGTATAGTGCAGTGTTTTTAGGGTACATTCACACTGGCGGGTTACAGTGAATTTCACGCTAGGAGTTTGCACTGTGGCAAAAAATTTGACGCAGCCCAAACTTGAAGCAGGAAATTTACTGTAAACCCGCCTCTGTGAATGTACCCTGTATGTTCACATGGGGGGGCAAACCTCCAGCTGTTTCAAAACCACAACTCCCAGCAGCATGTATTGACAGACCATGCATGCTGGGAATTGTAGTTTTGCAACAGCTGGAGGCACACTGGTTGGAAAACCTTCAGTTAGGTTCTGTTACCTAACTCAATATTTTCAAGCAGTGTGCCTCCAGCTGTTGCAAAACTACAACTCCCAGCATGTACTAATCACCGAAGGGCATGCTGGGAGATGTAGTTATGCAACAGCTGGAAGTGCCCAACTACAACTCCCAGCATGCCGAGACAGCTGTTTGCTTTCTGGGCATGCTGGGAATTGCAGTTTTGCAACATCTGGAGAGCTACAGTTTTTAGACCACTGCACAGTGATCTCCAAACTGTGGACCTCCAGATGTTGCAAAACTACAACTCCCAGCATGTCCAGACAACAAACAGCTATGTGGGCATGCTAGGAGTTGTAGTTTTGCAACATCTGGAGGGATATAGTTTAGAGACCACTGTATAGTGGTCTCAAACTGCAGCCCTCCAGCTGTTGCAAAACTACATATTCCAGCATGCCCAAACAGCTGTCTGGGCATGCTGGGAGTTGTAGTTTTGCAACATCTGGAGGGCTACAGTTAGAGACCACGGTCTCAGACTGTAGCCCTCCAGATCTACTTACCGGCTTCCGTAGGATCCCGGCAGCCGTCCTCTTCAGACGCACGTGACGCCGCCCGCCGATCAACGTCGCCGCAGCCTCCGGACGGGTAAGTGGACGTCGGCGCCCAGTCCCCTTCGGTTCCCCGTTCTGCCCCGCCTATTGTGGGTGGGCAGGACGTTGAAAACGAAAGTTAACCCCCCCGCCCCCGGTCTGCTATTGGTCGTCGCCTCTGACGATCAATAGCAGACCAATAGCAGGGATAGGAGGGGTGGCAACTCTGCCACCTCACTCCTATGCCTACAGGGGGATCGTGGGTGTCTTAGACAACCGCGATCCCCCTTCTATTCCGGGTCACCAGGTCACAATAGACCCGTATGACCCGGAATCGGCGCAAATCGCAAGTGTGAATTCACTTGCGATTTGCGCCGATCACCAACGTGGGGGGTCTGATTGATATCAGCAGTCACCCCGGCCCGGTCCCCGCCCGGCGCGCGGCGGGGACCAAAATTCCCACGGGCGTATGGATACGCCCTGGGTCCTTAAGTACCAGGACGTCAAGGCGTATCCATACGCCCTAGGTCCTTAAGTGGTTAAATCGCAAAGACCCGGCGCGCGCGCCCTAAGGAGGGGGGCCGCGAGCGCCGGGACAGCACAGACGGGGAACGGGTCTGGTAAGCGAGTCGGGATGCGCATCGCGAATCGCATCCCGGCTGGGAACATTATCGCAGCGCACCCGGTCGGCAGGTGTGACCGGGGCGCTGCGAATAGGAGAACGCTGTGAGCGCTCCGGGGAGGAGCGGGGACACGGAGCGCTCGGCGTAACAGTACCCCCCCCTTGGGTCTCCCCCTCTTTTTGGAACCTGAGAATTTGAGGATAAGATTCTTGTCCAGGATGTTGTCCTCAGGTTCCCATGATCTCTCCTCTGGGCCGCAATTCTCCCAATCAACCCCAAAAAATTTTTCACCTCTGACCGTCTTGGATGCCAGAATATCTTTCACCGAAAAAACGTCAGAGGAACCGGAAACTGGAGTGGGAGAAACAACTTTGGGAGAGAAGCGGTTAAGGATGAGTGGTTTAAGGAGAGATACATGGAAAGCATTGGGAATATGGAGAGTAGGAGGAAGAAGGAGTTTGTAAGATACAGGGTTGATTTGGCACTTGATTTTGAAAGGACCAAGATAACGTGGTCCCAGTTTATAACTGGGGACACGAAAGCGGACATACTTGGCGGAGAGCCATACTTTGTCTCCGGAAGAAAAAATGGGGGGAATTCTTTTTTTCCTATCGGCATGTTTTTTCATCCGGGATGAAGCCTGTAAGAGAGAATTTTGAGTCTCTTTCCATATGGTGGAGAAGTCCCGAGTCACCTCATCAACAGCGGGCAAACCAGAGGGCATGGGAGTGGAAAGGGGGGGAAGAGGGTGGCGGCCGTACACCACGAAGAATGGGGATTTAGCGGAAGATTCAGAGACTCTGAAATTGTACGAGAATTCGGCCCATGGTAGAAGATCTGCCCAGTCATCCTGGTGGGAGGAAACAAAATGTCGCAAATAGTCACCCAAAACCTGATTAATTCTTTCTACTTGCCCATTGGATTGGGGATGATAAGAAGACGAGAAGTTTAATTTGATTTTGAGCTGATTACAGAGGGCCCTCCAGAATTTAGATACAAATTGAACGCCTCTATCCGAGACGATATGCGTGGGCAGCCCGTGAAGGCGAAAAATGTGTGTAAAAAATTGTTTCGCCAACTGAGGAGCAGAAGGAAGACCTGGAAGAGGGATAAAATGTGCCATCTTGGAGAATCGATCAACGACCACCCAAATAACTGTGTTGCCATGGGATAAAGGTAAGTCAGTAATAAAGTCCATACCAATCTGAGACCATGGTCGTTCAGGAACAGGCAGAGGATGGAGGAGACCAGCAGGCTTCTGGCGAGGGGTCTTGTCCCGGGCACAGACTGTACAAGCCCGCACGAAATCAACAACATCAGCTTCCAGGGTAGGCCACCAATAAAATCGAGAGATGAGCTGGATGGATTTTTTGATGCCAGCATGGCCTGCGAGGTGTGAGGAGTGTCTCCACTTGAGAATCCTGAGGCGCTGGCGTGGAGAGACGAAGGTCTTCCCTGGAGGAGTTTGTCTGATGGAAGCTGGAGAAGTGGAGATCAGACAGTCCGGAGGAATAATGTGTTGCGGGGAAGCTTCCACTTCAGAGGCATCCGATGAACGAGAGAGGGCATCAGCCCTAATGTTCTTGTCAGCAGGGCGAAGATGAATTTCAAAGTGAAAACGGGCAAAGAACAACGACCACCGAGCCTGGCGAGGGTTCAGCCGTTGGGAACTGAAGATAAGAGAGATTCTTGTGATCAGTGTATATAATAACTGGATATTTGGATCCCTCCAGCAGGTGCCTCCAATCCTCAAGCGACAATTTTATGGCCAGTAGTTCTCGATCACCAATGGAGTAGTTTTTCTCCACCGGAGAGAAGGTCCTAGAAAAGAAACCACAAGTAACAGCATGCCCTGAAGAATTTTTTTGTAGGAGTACTGCTTCAGCTCCCACCGAGGAGGCGTCTACCTCCAGCGAGAAGGGCTTAGATGGATCAGGTCTGGAGAGTAGGGGAGCAGAAGAAAAGGCAGTCTTGAGATGATTGAATGCGTCTTCCGCTTGAGGAGGCCAGGACTTAGGGTTGGCGTTTTTCTTGGTTAGGGCCACGATAGGAGCCACAATAGTGGAAAAGTGCAGAATAAATTGTCTGTAATAATTGGCAAACCCCAAAAAACGTTGGATAGCACGGAGTCCGGAGGGGCGTGGCCAATCCAATACGGCTGATAGTTTATCTGGGTCCATTTGTAGTCCCTGGCCAGAGACTAAGTATCCTAGGAAGGGAAGAGATTGACATTCAAAGAGACATTTTTCCATTTTGGCATATAATTGATTGTCCCGAAGTCTCTGTAGAACCATGCGGACATGCTGGCGGTGTTCTTCTAGATTAGCAGAAAAAATCAGAATATCGTCTAGGTAAACCACAACACAGGTATAGAGAAGATCACGAAAAATTTCATTTACAAAGTCTTGGAAGACGGCAGGGGCGTTGCAAAGCCCAAAGGGCATAACCAGATATTCAAAGTGTCCATCTCTGGTGTTAAATGCGGTCTTCCACTCGTCCCCCTCCCTGATGCGGATGAGATTATATGCACCTCTTAAGTCCAGCTTGGTAAAGATGTGGGCGCCTCGTAGGCGATCAAAGAGTTCCGAGATAAGAGGTAGGGGATAGCGTTTTTTTACAGTGATTTTATTAATTCCACGGTAATCAATGCAAGGGCATAAGGAGCCGTCTTTTTTGGAAACGAAAAAAATCCAGCTCCGGCAGGGGAGGAAGACTTGCGGATAAACCCCTTTTTTAAATTCTCTTGGATGTACTCCGACATGGCTTGTGTTTCCGGGGCAGACAGAGGATAGATTCTGCCCCGGGGTGGAGTAGTACCAGGGAGGAGGTCAATAGGACAGTCATAAGGCCTGTGAGGAGGCAAAGTCTCTGCTTGTTTTTTGCAAAAAACATCAGCATAACCCAGATAGGCCTTGGGGAGACCAGATATTGGAGGAACCACAGGGTCTTGACTGACAGTACAGGGAGCAGGCTTAAGACAGTCCTTGTGGCAAGAAGTACCCCAGTTCTTGATTTCCCCGGTGGTCCAATCGAGGGTTGGGGAATGGCGTTGAAGCCACGGTAATCCAAGAAGAATTTCCGAAGTGCAGTTAGAGAGGACCAGAAATTCAATTTTTTTCGTGATGGGGTCCGATGCACATTAAGAGGGGTTCCGTGCGGTAACGCACAGTACAGTCCAATCTTTCATTATTAACAGAGGCGATGTAGAGGGGTCTGGCGAGACTGGTCACCGGGATGTTAAACCTGTTGATGAAAGAGGCCAAAATAAAATTTTCTGCAGATCCGGAATCCAAAAAGGCCATAGCTGAGAAGGAGAAGGTAGAAGAAGAAATCCGCACAGGCACAGTAAGACGTGGTGAAGCAGAGTTCACATCAAGAGCTGTCTCACCTTTGTGCGGAGTCAGCGTGCGTCTTTCCTGACGTGGAGATCGGATAGGACAATCCTTCAAGAAATGTTCGGTACTGGCACAGTACAGGCAAAGGTTCTCCATGCGGCGTCGTGTCCTCTCTTGAGATGTCAAGCGAGACCGGTCAACTTGCATAGCCTCCACGGCGGAAGGCACAGGAATGGATTGCAGTGGACCAGAGGAGAGAGGAGCCGGGGAGAGAAACCGCCTCGTGCGAACAAAGTCCATATCCTGGTGGAGCTCCTGGCGACTTTCGGAAAAACGCATGTCAATGCGGGTGGCAAGATGAATAAGTTCATGCAGCTTAGCAGGGATTTCTCGTGCGGCCAGCACATCTTTGATGTTACTGGATAGGCCTTTTTTAAAGGTCGCGCAGAGGGCCTCGTTATTCCAGGACAATTTGGAGGCGAGAGTACGGAATTGGATGGCGTACTTGCCAACAGAAGAATTACCCTGGACCAGGTTCAGCAGGGCAGTCTCGGCAGAAGAGGCTCGGGCAGGTTCCTCAAAGACACTTCGAATCTCCGTGAAGAAAGAGTGTACAGAGGCAGTGACAGGATCATTGCGGTCCCAGAGCGGTGTGGCCCATGAAAGGGCTTTCCCAGACAGAAGGCTGACTATGAAAGCCACCTTTGACCTTTCAGTTGGAAACTGGTCCGACATCATCTCCAAATGCAGGGAACATTGTGAAAGAAAACCACGGCAAAATTTAGAGTCCCCATCAAATTTGTCCGGCAAAGATAAACGGAGGCTGGATGCGGCCACTCGCTGCAGAGGAGGTGCAGGAGCTGGCGGAGGAGATGATTGTTGCAGCTGTGGTAGTAGCTGCTGTAGCATCACGGTCAGTTGAGACAGCTGGTGGCCTTGTTGCGCTATCTGTTGCGACTGCTGGGCGACCACCGTGGTGAGGTCAGCGACAACTGGCAGCGGGACCTCAGTGGGATCCATGGCCAGATCTACTGTCACGATTCGGCTGGCTGGAGGTGGATCCTCTGTGCCAGAGAGGGATTGGCGTGGACCGTGTCGGTGGACCGGTTCTAAGTTGCTACTGGTATTCACCAGAGCCCGCCGCAAAGCGGGATGGTCTTGCAGCGGCGGTAGCAACCAGGTTGTATCCACCGGCAACGGCTCAACCTCTCTGACTGCTGAGATAAGCGCGGTACAAGGGAGTAGACAAGAGCAAGGTCGGACGTGGCAGAAGGTCAGGGCAGGCAGCAAGGATCGTAGTCAGGGGCAACGGCGGGAGGTCTGGAACACAGGCTAGGAACACACAAGGAAACGATTTCACTGGCACAATGGCAACAAGATTCGGCAAGGGAGTGCAGGGGAAGTAAGGCATAAGTAGGGAAGTGCACAGATGAAGGTACTGATTAAAACCTCATGCGCCAATCAGTGGCGCACCGGCCCTTTAATTCGCAAAGACCCGGCGCGCGCGCGCCCTAAGGAGCGGGGCCGCGCGCGCCGGGACAGCACAGATGGGGAACGGGTCTGGTAAGCGAGTCGGGATGCGCATCGCGAGCGGGCACGTCCTGCATCGCGAATCGCATCCTGGCTGGGAACATTATTGCAGCGCACCCGGTCGGCAGGTCTGACCGGGGCGCTGCGAATAGGAGAACGCTGTGAGCGTTCCGGGGAGGAGCGGGGACCCGGAGCGCTTGGCGTAACAGTGTCACACTTAAAGTTTTTTCACAGCATTTTTTAAGCCAAAGCCAGAAATAAATCCAGAAAAAAGGATAATTAAAATATCTTCCTTTATATTTCCCATTCCTTTAAGATTCACATTTGGCGTTAGTCTTAAAAAAAACAACAACTGTTTTGCACAAAAATTTGGGACTTTTTACTATTTTTACACAGCCCTCACCACTTTTTTGATAGTTATCAGGACTTATTGTACAGGGGTGTGGTCTCCCACACCCACTACATTTACTATAATTTGTGGCTGAAAACATGTATGAATTTAAAATATTGCACACAAATTGTCATAGTTACCACTAATTAATTGAGCATTTTTTTACTGACCGCTCCATTGCATGTAAAACTTTGGTCTTTAGAAAATCTGCCCACTATTCTATTTACAGTCATATGTAAAAACAACCCTTGACAACTTTTTTGATTTTCATTTATTAATAATTTGGTGTTTGGATCAGCAATTACATTTTGAGCTATCAAATATCTGGAAGACAGTAATATTTCAGAAGACAGTAATATTTCAGTAGTGAAATGTGGTTCATTGGATAACAAGAAAATGTGCAATATGCATCAAAACAAAAGTAGACAGGTGCATAAATTTGGGCCCCTTGTCATTTTGTTGATTTGAATACCTGTAACTACCGAGCACTGATTTATTGGAACACACAATTGTTTTGGTGGCTCATGAAGCCTTGAACTTCATAGACAGGGGAATCCAATCATGGGGAAAGATATTTATGATGGCCAATTGTAAGTTGTTGTTCTCTTTGGTTGTCCTCTGAAGAATGACAACATGGGGGCAACTCTCTAATGTCCTGAAAACAAAGATTGTTAATCATGGTTTAGGAGAAGGCTACAAAAAGTAGACTTGTGCACTAGAAAAATGTTCATTTCGTTTTTTCATTTTGGAAAAATATTTTGGTTCGGTAATATTTTCGGTTTTGATTTTTCGGATACATTCGGTATTCAGGTGTTCGGTTAGATTTTTTGGATACATTCGGTATTCGGGTACATTCGGTAAATCTTTTTATTCTTTTTTGGACTTTAGCGATCCTCAAAAATTATGGAGATACCGTTTTTATAAAAATTTCGTAGGGTACCATAAAAAAAAAATTATAATAAAAAAGATACAGTAGTGATGGAAAAAATTGTATCTAACAAAAAGTATCTTTTTATTATGAAATGTTTATTCATTTTTAAACAGGGATCAATTTATGTGAGCGGGTAAAGCACTAAAAATGTAGCCGACAATAATAAAAATGTAGAGTATTCGTGTTTTTCACTTTTTTAAAAACATTTTTTAGGTAGTACTACTACTCCCAGCATGGAACACACTGTTCCATGATGGGAGTAGTAGTTACCTGTACTAATTGACAGATCGCTGGGGTCCCTTGCGATCCTCTTGTATAATGTATAGATGCGGCGGCAGATCTTCTATGGTCTCCTGCACTCACGTATATATACAGTACACATATTCAACTTTCCCGCAGAGCTGTGATTGGCCAGATGGTTTCAGCCAATCACAGCTCTCTGTGAGAAATAGGAATATATGTGTATATATACGGCTGTGATGGGGTCCATAGGAGAGCGGCCGCCGCATCCATACATTATACAGGAGCATCACAGCGGGTGTCAGGAGTGATACCCGCAGTGATCTTTTCTTTACTACAAGTACTACTACTTCCAACATGGAGTACACTCTGCTCCATACTGGGAGCTGTAGTACCTGCATTAATAGACAGATCACAGCGGGTGTCAGAAGTTACACTCGCTGCAATATGTCTATTAATGCAGGTACTGCAGCTCCCAGCATGGAGCAGAGTGTGCTCCATGTTGGGAGTTTTAGTACCTGCAGTAAGGGACAGATCCCAGGGATGTCACTTCTCCTGACACCCGCTGCGATCCTCCTGATGTGAATGTCAGGATCAGCTGTTCTCAGGGCTACAGAGCGGGGAGAACAGCTGACACTGAGCCGTAGGTATACATCGTATATCTACTGCCCAGCAAGAACTTACAGTGAGCCTGCAATGTGTATACAGTATACACATTGCTGGCTCACTTAACCCCTTGCTGAGCTGTGCGCTATGCGCAAGCCCTGCAAGGAAAGAGTTAACTTACACTGCTGGACAGGAGGAGGCGGAGGCGGAGGAGGCGGAGGCGGTGCTACAGAAGGGAACTAGGCTAGTTAATCTGAAGCTCTGTTCACATTGTCCATTTTGTATAATGTGAACAGACCCTTCTGGCAGTGTCTACCCAGACAGGGAGGCTCCGGCTGTTGCTAAACTACAACTCCCAGCATGCCCAGACAGCCAAAGGCTGTCTGAGCATGCTGGGAGTTGTAGTTTTCCACCAATTGGTGGCTCCCTGTTTCGGTAGACATTGCATCATGGGTGCTCTCCCCAGTGGACAGCGCCAAAAATGTCATAACCAATTTTTTGTGTTTTTTTTCTTCTCATTTCAGATCCGTGTATGCAGAGGATTACTGCGGATATTTTTTTTCTTTTAATAAAATGGTTGACGAGGGCCGTGGGGGAGTGTTTTTTTTAAATAAAATAATTTTTCCAATGTGTTGTGTTTTTTTTTAATTGAATTTTCAGGCTTAGTAGTGGAAGGCGGTCTTGACTGATTCTATTACTAAGCAAGGGCTTAGCGCTAGCCCCAAAAACAGCTAGCACTAACCCCCAAATAATACCCCGGTACCCACCGCCACAAGGGTGCCGGGAAGAGCCGGTACCAACAGGCCCGGAGCATCAAAAATGGCGCTCCTGGGCCTAGGCGGTAACAGGCTGGTGTTATTTAGGCTGGGGAGGGCTAGTAACAATGGTCCTCGCCCACCCTGGTAACGTCAGGCTGTTGCTGCTTGGTTGGTATCTGGCTGATACTGAAAATAGGGGGAACCCTATGCGTTTTTTTTTTTTTTTTTAATTTATGGAAAAAAAAAACGCATAGTGTTCCCTGTATATTCAGTATCAGCCAGATACCAACAAAGCAGCAACACATTGACGTTACCAGGGTGGGCGAGGACCATTGTTACTGGCCCTCCCCAGCCTAAATAACGCCAGCCTGTTACCGCCTAGGCCCAGGAGTGCCATTTTTAACGCTCCGGGCCTGTTGGTACCGGCTCTTCCCGGCACCCCTGTGGAGGTGGGTACCGGGGTAATAATTGGGGGTTAGCGCTAGCTGTTTTTGGGTCTAGCGCTAAGCCCTGGCTTAGTAATGGATTCAGTCAATAAGACCAGCTTCCACTACTAAGCCTGAAAATTCAATAAATAAAAAACACAACACATTGAAAACATTTTTTTATTTAAAAAAACACTCCCCCACAGCCCTCGTTAACCATTTTATTAAAATAAAATAAAAATAATCTGCCTTAATCCATCGAATCTGCAGTAATCCTCTGCATACACGGATCTGAAACGAGAAGAAAAAAAAACACAAAAAATTGGTTATGACATTTTTGGCGCTGTCCGCTGGGGAGAGCACCCATGATGCAATGTCTACCGAAACAGGGAGCCACCAATTGGTGCAAAACTACAACTCCAAGCATGCCCAAACAGCCTTTGGCTGTCTGGGCATGCTGTGAGTTGTAGTTTAGCAACAGCTGGAGTCTCCCTGTCTGGGTAGACACTGCCAGAAGGGTCTGTTCACATCATACAAAATGGACAATGTGAATGGAGCTTCAGATTAACTAGCCTTGTTATCTTCTGTAGCTCCGCCTCCTAATGACATCATCACTAGGGGGTGGGGCTACATGGACCTGCCCGGGACTCAAGGGAAGTAAGCGGAATTCGGCTTCTGTATACACTGTATACAGCTATCTATAGATAGCTGTATATAGTGTATACCACCCAAAGGGTTAACCTACACTGTCCAGCAGTGTAAGCTAACTCTTTCCTTGCTGGGCTTGCGCATAGCGCACAGCTCAGCAAGGGGTTAAGTGAGCCAGCAATGTGTATACTGCATACACATTGCAGGCTCACTGTAAGTTATTGCTGGGCAGTAGATATACGATGTATACCTACTTCTCAGCATCAGCGGTTCTCCGGGCTCTGCAGCCCTGAGAACAGCTGATCCCAACATTCACATCAGGAGGATCGCAGCGGGTGTCAGGAGGAGTGACATCCGCTGGGATCTGTCCCTTACTGCAGGTACTAATACTTCCAACATGGAGCACACTCTGCTCCATGCTGGGAGCTGTAGTACCTGCATTAATAGACATATCACAGCGAGTGTAACTTCTGACACCCGCTGTGATCTGTCTATTAATGCAGGTACTACAGCTCCCAGCATGGAGCAGAGTATACTCCATGTTGGGAGTAGTAGTACTTGTAGTAAAGGAAAGATGACTGCGGGTATCACTCCTGACACCCGCTGTGATGCTCCTGTATAATGTATGGATGCGGCGGCCGCTCTCCTATGGTCCCCTGCACAGCCGTATATATACACATATTCCTATTTCTCACAGAGAGCTGTGATTGGCTGGAACCATCTGACCAATTACAGCTCTGCAGGAAAAATGAATATATGTATATATACATGAGTGCCGGGTACCACAGAAGATCTGCCGCCGCATCTGTACATTAGACAAGAGGATCGCAAGGGACCCCGGCGATCTGTCAATTGGTACAGGTAACTACTACTCCCATCATGGAACAGTGTGTTCCATGCTGGGAGTAGTAGGACTACCTAAAAAATGTTTTTAAAAAAGTGAAAAACACGCACACAACACATTTTTATCATTGTCGACTACATTTTTTGTGCTTTACCTGCTCACATAACTTGATCCCTGTTTAAAAATGTATAAACATTTCATTATAAAAAAGATACATTTCGTTAGATACAATTTTTTTCATCACTACTGTATCTTTTTTATAATTTTTTTAGTTATTAGAATGAATTATTTACGTTCGTTTACGGAAAACGAATGCATTCGTTATCCACCGCATGCATCCGGTGAATAACGAATGCATTTGTTATTTTGCTATTCGTATTATCGTGGCTATTCGTGAATGTTCATAATATGTTTTCGTTCATTAGGATAGGTCCGCATGCCCGAAAACGGTAAAATTCGGTAAATTAGACATTCGTTCCAAACCGAATTGCACATGTCTAACTAAAAGCTATAGCATATAGCTATAGAGATTTAAGCTGTCAGTGTCCACTGTATGAAACATTGTGAGGAAAGAACACAATCACATTTCTTGTTAAGGCCAAAAGTGGCAGGCCAAGTAAAATATCAAAGAGGTAAAGGAGAAGAATGGTGGAAAAAAACAGCCTACAGACCACCTCCAAAGACCTACAACATCATCTTTATGCAGATGGTGTCACTGTGAATCGTTCAACAATTTGGCGCACTTTGCACAAGGAAAAGCTGTATTGGTGAGTGATGTGTGAGAAGCCTTTTCTGTACACACGCCACAAACAGAAACACTTGAGGTATGCAAATGCACATTTGGACAAGCCAGCTTCATTTTGGAAGAAGATGTAGTGCACTGATGAAGCATAGTTGAAGTTATCTGGTCATAACAAGGGGCATCATGCATGGCGTCAAAAGAACACAGCGTTCCAAGACAAATACTTGCTTCCCACAGTAAAATTTGTTGAAGGTTCCTTCATCCTGTGTGGCCAGTGCCGGTACAGGTAGTCTTGTTAAAGTTGTGGGTCACATGAATTCCACTCAATATCAGCAGATATTTGAGAGTAATGTAGAGGAATCAGTCACAAAGTTACAATTACGCCGGGGCTGGATATTTCAACAACACAAAGACCCAAAACACTTCTCAAAATCTACTCTGGCATTTATGTAGAGGAACAAGTACAATGTTCTGGAATGGGCATCCCAGTCCCCAAACCTGAATATCATTGAAAATCTGTGGTGAGCTGTAAAGAGGGCTGTCCATGCTCAGCAACCATCAAACCTAAGTTAACTGGAGATGTTTTGCGAGGAGGAATGATCCAATATCCCTTCATCCAAATGTCTAAAGGAGTCTCAACTTAATACTAGTATATGGAATAGAAAACCAGCACTCACCGTAATGCTTAATCATGTGGATTTATTGATCCATAGTAGAAATTATTACATGAAGGACGCATTTCGGCATATTGCCTTCCTCAGCTTGCTTCCTCAAAGGCAATATGCCAAAACGCGTCCTTTATGTAATAATTTCAAATTTAGGTTTAACCATTGGAAAATTGTTATCTATCTACTTTTGAAGAAAATGTGTTCCTTACATTATTAACTACATACAGTGATTTATCTCACTTAATATATTTTCAAAGGTGCTTTTGACATGAAACGTTCAACAGATGTAGGTAACAACAAAGTAATTCATAGATGCAAAAAAAAAAAAAGAACTGAAATTGTTATATGCAATAATGTAAAATGACACAGAGAAAAAGTATTGAACACATTAAGAATGGGAGGTGCTTAGAGGCATGGAAAACCAAGACAACAGCTGAAATCTATCAGTAATTAAAAAGCAATCCAGCCTCTTGCCAGTGCAATCAATAAATCAATTAATTCAGTCCTAACTGATGGCCTATAAAAATGTCTCATTGCCAAGTTGTCAAGCAAGACACATCACATGATGAGTAAAAGCAAAGAGCAGTCTCAAGACTTTCGCAACCCAATTGTTGCAAAACTTAACAATGACAATGGTTGCAGGCACATTTAAGGAAGTGGAAAGACAACCATTGCACCATTAATTTGCCTTTACCAGGAGCTTCTCCCAAGATTTCTGACAGAAGAGTGAAAAGAATAATCCGAAGACATGTTCAGTAGCCAAGGCCCCCTTGTGGAGAGCTTTAAAAAGACCTGGAATTAGCAGGTACTAATGTCTCAAAGAGAACAGTAAGTAATGCACTCGACTCCTATTTAGTTCCTGTTCATCTGTCAAGTGCCTAGATGCTGTGAAAGGACAGCCAAAAGTAATCACCAGCAGGTGTTTTACTCAAATAATTTTTGAAGCTTACAATAGCGCACGTTTCTGCCCTCATAAGTGCATACCACATACCTACATCTAAGTAGTGTACTATTTTGTACCTGTTAATCTGTCAAGGGCCTAGATACTGTGAAAGCCCAGGCAAAAGTACTCACCAGCTTTTGTTTTTACTCAGATACTCTTTTAACCCCTTAAAGGAGTACTCTGGTGCAGAGTATTCCTGCTCCGTCCTGCCCGGGCTGCAAAATAAATGAAAATAAACCATCACTCACCTCCCTGAGTTCCCACGGAGCGTCACTACAGCTGATCGGTCCTCCGGTCCATCCTCTTCATGCTTCCGCGTGTAACAAAGCTGTGATCTGAAGTTTTTAGTGGTATAATTTTTGTATTGATCGGACTTGTTGATCGCTTTTTATTCATTTTTTCATGATATTAAAAGTGACCAAAAATACACTATTTTGGAGTTTGGAATTTTTTTGCAGGTACGCCATTGACTGTGCTGTTTAATTAATTATATATTCTTATAATTCAGACATTTCCGCATGCGGCGATACCACATATGTTTATATTTATTTTTAAATGGGAAAAGGGGGTGATTCAAACTTTTATTAGGGGAGGACTTAAACGATCTTTATTCACTTTTTTTTTTCACTTTTTTTTTGTAATGTTATAGCTCCCATAGGGACCTATAACACTGCACACACTGATCTTTAACATTGATCACTGGTTTCTCATAGGAAACCAGTGATCATTGATTCTGCCGCTTGACTGCTCATGCCTGGATCTCAGGCACTGAGCAGTCATTCGGCGATCGGACACCAGGAGGCAAGGTAGGAGACCCTCCCCGTGTCCCAGAGCTGTTCGGGATGCCTCGATTTCGCCGCGGACATCCCGAACAGCCCCCTGAGCAAACCGGCAGTGATTTACTTTCACTTTAAACGCAGCATTGAACTTTGAATGCCACGTCTAAAGGGTTAATAGCACGCGGCACTGCGATCATTGCCACGGGTCCGGGCCCGACCCGCTATAGTTACATAGTTAGTACGGTCGAAAAAAGACATATGTCCATCAAGTTCAACCAGGGAATTAAGGGGTAGGGGTGTGGCGCGATATTGGGGAAGGGATGAGATTTTATATTTCTTCATAAGCATTAATCTTATTTTGTTCCAGGAATGTATCTAATCCTGTTTTAAAGCTGTTAATTGTTCCTGCTGTGACCAGTTCCTGAGGTAGACCGTTCCATAAATTCACAGTCCTCACGGTAAAGAAGGCGTGTCGCCCCTTGAGACTAAACTTTTTTTTCTCCAGACGGAGGGAGTGCCCCCTCGTCCTTTGGGGGGGTTTAACCTGGAACAGTTTTTCTCCATATTTTTTGTATGGGCCATTAATATACTTATATACGTTTATCATATCCCCCCTTAAACGTCTCTTCTCAAGACTAAACAATTGTAACTCCTTTAATCGCTCCTCATAGCTAAGATGTTCCATGCCCCATATTAGTTTAGTCGCGCGTCTCTGCACCCTTTCCAACTCCGCAGTGTCCCTTTTATGGACAGGTGACCAAAACTGAACAGCATATTCCAGGTGAGGCCGTACCAATGCTTTATAAAGGGGGAGTATTATGTCCCTGTCCCTTGAGTCCATGTCTCTTTTGATACATGACAATATCCTGCCAGCTTTGGAAGCAGCAGCCTGACATTGCATGCTATTCTGTAGTCTGTGATCTACAAGTACACCCAGATCCTTCTCTACCAGTGACTCTGCCAGTTTAATCCCCCCTAAGACATACGATGCATGCAGGTTATTAGTACCCAGATGCATAACTTTACATTTATCCACATTGAACCTCATTTGCCAAGTGGATGCCCAGACACTTAGTCTATCTAAGTCATCTTGTAACTTATGCACATCCTCTATAGACTGTACCGTGCTACAAAGCTTGGTGTCATCTGCAAAGATAGAAACCGAGCTGTTAATACCATCCTCTATATCATTGATAAATAAATTAAACAACAGCGGTCCCAGTACTGAACCTTGGGGTACACCACTAATAACCGGGGACCAATCAGAGTACGAATCATTGACCACCACTCTCTGGGTACGATCCATGAGCCAGTGTTCAATCCAGTTACAAACTAAAATTTCCAAACCCAAAGACCTTAACTTACCTGTCAGACGTCTATGAGGGACAGTATCAAATGCTTTAGCAAAATCCAGAAACACTATATCCACAGCCATTCCTCTGTCAAGGCTTCTACTCACCTCTTCATAAAAGCAAATTAGATTGGTTTGACAACTTCTATCCTTAGTAAACCCATGCTGGCTATCACTTATAATACAATTATCCCCTATGTGTTCCTCTATGTAATCCCTTACAAGTCCTTCAAACAATTTACCCACAATGCACGTTAAACTTACCGGTCTATAGTTTCCTGGAGAAGACCTAGAACCCTTTTTGAAGATTGGCACAACATTCGCCTTGCGCCAGTCCCTTGGCACAATACCAGACACCAGAGAATCTCTAAATATCATGAACAGGGGTACAGATATTACTGAACTTACCTCTCTAAGAACTCTTGGGTGCAGTCCATCCGGTCCTGGGGATTTGCTTACATTTATATCACTTAACTTACCTTGTACCAACTCTACATTAAGCCAGTTCAGTACATTACATGATGTGTTACCAGCACTGACCTGGCCAATGTCAGCTCCTTCTTCCATAGTGTATACAGAACTAAAGAACCCATTCAGTAGCTCCGCCTTCTCTTGATCGCCTGTGACAACCTATGACGCGGGGCCATGTCGTGGCCCCGCATTATAGAAAGGGAAAGGACTCAGGACATACCGGTACGTCCTTGGTCCTTAAGAGGTTAAGTGTACTGTAGCGCATTTTTCTTTCCTCATAAGTGCATACCACATAAGTACATCTAAGTAGTGTACTATTTTGTAGCTGTTAATCTGTCAGTTGGCCTAGATGCTGTGAAAGTCCAGGCAAAATTAATCACCGACTGGTGTTTTCCTAAAATACGTTTATTTAGGTGTACTGTACCGCATTTTTCTGCACCCATAAGTGCATACCACATACCTACATCTAAGTGGTATACTATTTTGTAATATTCAACAGAGAAATGAATGAAAGCTAGCCACTCACCAGTAGATTCTTTCTTCCAGCTTTTATTATAGCAACATAATACTCACATTGATGTACGGGGGGACTTAAGGAAGAGCAGGGGGGTACAGAGGCGACAAGCTCCCTTTTGCACACTCAAGTGCTTCGTCCGGCCATAAGTAAAAGTCCAGGCAAAAGTAATCAGCAGCTGGTGTTTTACTCCAATTCGTTTATTAAACGTTTTGTAGTGCATTTTTCAGCCCTCATAAGTGCATACCACATACTTGCATCTAAGTAGTGTACTATTGTGTACCTGTTAATCTGTCAAGGGCCTAGATACTGTGAAAGTCCAGGCAAAAGTAATCACGGGCTGGTGTTTTACTAAAATATGTTTTTTGAAGCGTACTGTACCACATTTTTATGCCCTCATAGGTGTATACCTGTCACGATTCGGCAGGCTGGAGGTGGATCCTCTGTGTCAGAGAGGGTTTGGCGAGGACCGTGTCGGTGGACCGGTTCTAAGTAGCTACTGGTTTTCACCAGAGCCCGCCGCAAAGCGGGATGGTCTTGCAGCGGCGGTAGCAACCAGGTCGTATCCACCGGCAACGGCTCAACCTCTCTGACTGCTGAGATAGGCATGGTTCAAGGGATAAGGCAAGAGCAAGGTCGGACGTAGCAGAAGGTCAGGGCAGGCAGCAAGGATCGTAGTCAGGGGCAACGGCAGGAGGTCTGGAACACGGGCTAGGAACACACAAGGGAACGCTTTCACTAGGCACAAGGGCAACAAGATCCGGCAAGGGAGTGCAGGGGAAGTGAGGTATAAGTAGGGAGTGCACAGGTGGAAACTAATCAAGCTAATTGGGAAGATTGGGCCAGGCACCATCATTGGTGCACTGGCCCTTTAAATCTAGAGAGCTGGCGCGCGCGCGCCCTACAGAGCGGAGCCGCGCGCGCCAGAGCATGACAGCCGGGGACCGGGACAGGTAAGTGACCTGGGATGCGATTCGCGAGCGGGCGCGTCCCGCTGTGCGAATCGCATCCCCAACGGCCATGACAGTGCAGCGCTCCCGGTCAGCGGGACTGACCGGGGCGCTGCAGGGAGAGAGACGCCGTGAGCGCTCCGGGGAGGAGCGGGGACCCGGAGCGCTCGGCGTAACAGTACCCCCCCCTTGGGTCTCCCCCTCTTCTTGGAGCCTGAGAACCTGAGGACAAGACTTTTGTCCAGGATGTCGTCCTCAGGTTCCCAAGATCTCTCCTCTGAGCACTCGACTACAAAGAGTCCAAGATAACGTGGTCCGAGATACAAACTGGGGACACGGAAGCCGAAATACTTGGCGGAGAGCCACACAAAAACAGGAGGAGCTCTTCTCTTTTTTCAGGCAAGCTTCTTCACCCGGGATGAGACCAGCATGAGGAATTTCAGGGTCTTTGTCCAGATGGTGGCGAAGCCCCGGGAAACCACATCAACAGTGGGCACACAAGAAGGCGTGGGGGTGGGGAGGGAGGGAAGAGGGTCAAGCCCGGCACGGGGCAGAGTGTTAACAGGATGGGAGCCGTGAGGAGGAGACACAGCATAGTCCAGACAGGCCTTGGGGAGGCCAGGTAAAGGGGAAGACACAGAGGCTTGACTGACGGGACTGGGAGCAGACGTGAGGCACTTCCTGTGGCAAGAAGCACCCCAGCTCCCGATCTCCCCGGTGGTCCAGACAAGGGCAGAAGATGGGGGTTGGAGCCATGACAGACCGAGGAGGAATTCAGAGGAGCATTTGGGCAAAACAAAAAGTTCCATGCTGAAGAGCAGGGGTTCTGTGCGGTAACGCACAGTGCAGTGTAGAAGTAAATCTTCTTTCTTCCTGCGGCGAGTCCTCTCTTCAGGGGTCAGGCGGGACCGATCCACTTGCATAGCCTCCTCGGCGGGAGGCACAGGGGTGAATTGCAAAGGATACTGTAAGAGAGGTGCTCCGGGCGGTGTGGCACATGGCAGGGCCTTCCCAGGCAGGAGACCACGGCAGAGTCTAGAGTCCTCAACAAATTTGTCCGGCAGGGACAAGCAGAGGTTAGGAGCGGCCGGTTGCTGCGGAGGAGTTGCAGGAGCCGGCGGAGGAGATGGTTGTTGCAGCTGCTGTGTCTCTGACTGAAGTTGCTGTATCTGCGGCAGCAGCTGCTGTATCTGTGACTGAAGTTGCTGTGTCACGGTGGTCAAGTATGCCAGCTGGTGATTTCGTTGGGTGATCTTTAGGGCTTGCTGGGCGATCACCGTGGAAATGTCGGCAAGACTTGACAGCGGCACCTCAGCGGAATCCATAGCCGGATCTACTGTCACGATTCGGCAGGCTGGAGGTGGATCCTCTGTGTCAGAGAGGGTTTGGCGAGGACCGTGTCGGTGGACCGGTTCTAAGTAGCTACTGGTTTTCACCAGAGCCCGCCGCAAAGCGGGATGGTCTTGCAGCGGCGGTAGCAACCAGGTCGTATCCACCGGCAACGGCTCAACCTCTCTGACTGCTGAGATAGGCATGGTACAAGGGATAAGGCAAGAGCAAGGTCGGACGTAGCAGAAGGTCAGGGCAGGCAGCAAGGATCGTAGTCAGGGGCAACGGCAGGAGGTCTGGAACACGGGCTAGGAACACACAAGGGAACGCTTTCACTAGGCACAAGGGCAACAAGATCCGGCAAGGGAGTGCAGGGGAAGTGAGGTATAAGTAGGGAGTGCACAGGTGGAAACTAATCAAGCTAATTGGGAAGATTGGGCCAGGCACCATCATTGGTGCACTGGCCCTTTAAATCTAGAGAGCTGGCGCGCGCGCGCCCTAGAGAGCGGAGCCGCGCGCGCCAGAGCATGACAGCCGGGGACCGGGACAGGTAAGTGACCTGGGATGCGATTCGCGAGCGGGCGCGTCCCGCTGTGCGAATCGCATCCCCAACGGCCATGACAGTGCAGCGCTCCCGGTCAGCGGGACTGACCGGGGCGCTGCAGGGAGAGAGACGCCGTGAGCGCTCCGGGGAGGAGAGGGGACCCGGAGCGCTCGGCGTAACAATACCACATACCTACATCTAAGTGGTGTACTATTTTCTGCCTGCTAATCTGTCAAGGGCCTACATACTGTGAAAGGACAGCCAAAACTGCTCACCAGCTTGTGTTTTTTTTTCTCAGATACTGTATGTACTGTACTCAGATAATGTACTGTAGCACATTTTTCTGCCCTCATAAGTGCATACCACATACGTACATCTAGTTAGTGTACTATTTTGCACCTTTTAATTTGTAAAGGGCCTAGATACTGTGAAAGTCCAGACAAAAGTAATCACCGGCTGGTGTTTTACTCCAATACGTTTATGAAGCGTACTGTAGCTTATTTTTCTGCCCTCATAAGTGCATACCACAGCCTACATCTCAATAGTGTACTATTTTGTACTTGTTAATCTGTCAAAGGCCTAGATACTGTGAAAGTCCAACCAAAAGTACACACCTGCTTCTGTTCTAGACAAGAGTAGCGAAGCGTATTGTACTCCCCTCATATACGCACCAAGTAGGTCCCGCAGAGAAGTGCCAGGACGTGCACAGAGGAGTGGCAGAGGCCTAAATTCCTCAGGCAGAGGTTGCAGCAGACTAGGGAGTCGCAGCAGGAGTCGCAGTGAGAGGCCTGAGCTCCGGGTATTAGCGAGCGGTTGTGTCTCGACCAGCAACCCATCTGCCATCATCGATTGGTTAACACGGTCATCCACTTCATCACAAGTGACATTTGATACCCCAAGTCAACAGTCGGTGGGTTCCTAAGACACAAACCTCAGTTGGCATGGCCCGGGAGCAGTCCCTGTCCTCCCATTGCCTCTGTCCTATGCTTATCCCTCCCCTACAGAAGTATCGTATGCTGTGGGTTCAGCTCCACTATTCACTGAGGAAGATCTAATAGAGGACAGTCAGCAGCTACTGCCCAGCCAAGAAGTGGAGGAGACATGCACCGCTTCCTCCACTAGGCTGGCAAGTAGTGATGAGGAGAGTGACGTGGGAGGCGGTGTTGCCAGGGTTCAGGCTCCTGAAGCAGACACTGTTAAGGAACCTGAGGAGGACATCAGTGACGTGCAGAAACTTGTTGATGGTGATGATGATGAAGCCGATCACAATTGGGAGCCGGGTGCAGAAGGGGCTTCATCATCATCATCATCATCATCATCAGGAGAAGAGAGTTGCAGGTTGCTCGTTAGGCGGCAGCGGAGCCAGCAAGGTGGTAGCATGGTTGGCAGTCAGCATGGTGGCAGAAGAGGAAATTCTGGAGCCAAACATGCCCGGGGGAGACCACCTGCTTCGCGGCAGCCTACCTTCCCGGGAGGTAGTGGAACAGGGGTTCCAGCAGTAGCAGTCAATTAGTGCAGACTGTTGGTGGGAAAATCAGCTACTCGGCAGTGTGGCAGTTTTTCATCAAGCATCTGGAGGAGGTTCACATAGCCACATGCAAGATGTCGACAGAAGGTGAATCGTTGCCAGGGTCCCAATGTTGGCACCACGTCCCTCCGTCAACATATGCTTCGCCACCATAAAGCCGCCTGGGAGAACTGTGGCTCAGAATAGTGGTTCAGACTGCTGCATCACCCAGTGGCAAGCCGCTCCCTCTTTCAGCCAGCCAAGGCTCCACCACCTCAGCCGAAGGGAGCTGTGTGTCATACCCTCCTTCTGTCACTCCAGATGTTCCTCCTACTTTTAGTCAGCCATTTCGCCAACAATCCATTGGCGAAGCAATGTCCAAGAGACAACAGTATGCGCCCACTCATCTCAAGGCCACATGAGCCCTATGGGGGCTGAACTGGAGGAGGAGGAGGGGCACAGTGGAGCACAGTTTAGGTTTCAACAAATGGGCGGTTTTTCTAGTAATCTGATAGGAGAGGAGGAACAGGAGCAGCCAGAAGAGCTAGAGGGTTATGAGTAAGGCAAGACAGAGGACCTAGACACACTGTGGCTGTATGCAGTGGAGATAGAGGCATGGAGTTCCTCCGAGTCACTTGCACAAATGGCACAATGTATGCTCACTTGCTTGCGTAGTGACAGCCGAATTGTCAACATTGGACGATCAAGTCCTTAAAGTCCTACCTTGCAAATAATAGAATTTCCAGTGGACTGCGGGTTTACAAGGAGATCTCAAAATTCACTGGCAGTGTTGAATTCAGAGAAAAGTGGGATGAATTGCATCTCCAGCACTCCCTAAATGTTGTCAAACTAGTACTTGAGAAAAATGAAAAGGAGTGAAGGAGTATGAGAAAATTACTACAGAATTTTGTAAAACCAAACCGGAGTTAAGAAACCGACTGTCATCAACAGCTGCGGACGCCTTTTTTGACAAACTGGAAAAAAGGTTGACACAGGAACAGAAAGAGATTAAAGAAAGTAAGAAAGACAAATTTGTCAGAGACAGATTGGATTTCGAAAAATAACTGTGTTTTCAACTGGCAAGTTGCCACTAAGGGCACCAATAACAGCAGAAAAAAAACAGCACAAAAAAGAAAGACTAGGAGTAAGGATTACTGGACAACAGATTCCGACTCCAGCTCCTCGGAAAAGAGAGCCGGTTCCAGTAACGCAAATTCTACACAAAAGAAAAAATCGGACACATCTACTCCCCCAGAGAAGACCCAATTCCCGTTCTGACCACGGTGCATCCCCTTTAGGAGCAGAACTAAAATGGGTAGAGGAAGACGCAGGAGCTACAACAAGATCAGGAAAGAAAATAAAGAAGGCAACTTGGAAGAGAACACAAAGGACCACACCAACACCATCATACATTTGTCGGGGGGGGGGGGGTGCCATTGGATGAAGATTGCATCTCTTTTGGAAAAGTGATTAAACTATTGCTTAACCGAACAATTTGATTTGACAGAATTTGAAATTGATTTTCACAAAGGGGTAAGAAAAATGGCCCTACACAGGTTCTTTTATAAAAAAAGAACAAACCACAGAAAGGAAAGAAGGTGAAATTCCTGCCGTACTTGGCACTCTTGGTTTCAGTGCATACTTTGCCACACACAGATGCCACAGAAACCAGAGACCGTGAGTTACTTCTGAGTCTCCAGCACCCTGAAGTTACTCTCAGCAACACCACAACAGTACTCCCAGAGTTCAAAGGGGAAAAAAAGTCCAGATTCTGCCCCCCTATACAAAGCGGCAGTATCTGGGGCCATTTTGCAACTGAAGTCCTGAATTACGTAGAGGCTCTAATTTACCCCATCCCTAAAGCCAACTTTTCAAAAAAAGAAAAGAACATTGGATTGGCTCAAGAACAGGAAACATCTGATCATAAAAAAGGCTGACAAAGGCAATAACACAGTGATCATGTCAGTAGAGCAATATCAACACAAAGCTCTCTGCCAACTTTCAGATGTTACCACTTATCGGAAAGTATCCTCTGATCCTACTACCAAAGTGTCCTCCCAACTATGGACCTTGCTCAGGCAGAAAGTGGAGTCACATCTGTTATCCCAAAAAACAGCCGAAAAACTGCTCCCGGATAATCCCTCAAGGCCACAGTGGTACTGTCTCCTGAAGGTACACAAAAGCCTTGAGAGACCACTGGGCAGGCCTATAATCTCAGGCATTGGCTTGGTCACAGAATACCTGTCACAATATTTGGATTGGTTGTTGCGTCCAATTCTATCGGATATTCCATTGTACCTAAGGGACACAAATGACTTCCTAGCCTGCTTAACAGAGATACAAGTTGTAGAAGGAGAAGCACTAGGGTCCATCGATGTGGAACATAAGGTATGTGGACGATATATCCATGGTCTGGTCAGGGGGTAAAGAGAGTTTTAAGCAATTGATTCTACACTTAAACAGCGAAAATACTATGAATATGGCTTTCACCTCGGACTATAATGATCAGCAAATCCCCTTCTTAGACGTGGTCATCTCCATAAAAAACTCAGAGCTACAGACCGCAGGTTATAGAAAACCCTCTGCCCCCTTGCTCTATCTTCACCATGACTCCTACCACCCAATATACACTAAGAGATCATTCCCATATAGCCAGTTCTTGCAGCTAAAAAAGATCAACAGTGATCACTCTTTCTTTAAAGAACAGGCAGATCAACTCAAATCGCATTTGATTAAAAGGGGCTATCCGGCATCATGCCTGAATGCAGCCCTCAGTAAAACAAATAAAAAATCTCCCCCTTCTCCGAGACAATTCAATTTTTCCTTTAAACACAGTGAAATGTCCAGTGTGATCCAGAAGGCTATCTATCACCATTGGCACATCATCAAGGGCAATCCCCTTTTAAAGGAGATAGCTAGAGAAAAAACGTTGATCGCACATAAGTGCACCAAAACGTTGAAAAATGAACTAGTACGCAGAACATTCACATCGGAACCTGCATCACCATCTACTTGGCTTAAGGACCTGAGCCCTATGGGAAACCATTAGTGTTGAAATTGCTCATTTTGGGCAAAATTACCATCTAGGTGGAGAAAATGTGCATTACTGATCTCATCACATGCAGAACAAAGTTTGTAGTTTACTGTATGCATTGCCCCTTTGGCTATCTCTACGTCGTTTGCACCATCCGCCCGATGTTTGTGTGGTTTAGGGAACATGTCCGACTTTCCTGGAGGGAAGAAGGGGTGCCCAGACTGGCTGAACATCTACAGATCAAACGTAACGGCAATCCCGCATCACTAACTTTCTTTGGTCTGGAAACTGTCACAGACACTCCTATAGGTCTCATCAGACAGACCTTTCTGCAACAAAGGGAAGCACGCTGGATCTCCCGGCTGGGTGCCACTGGAACCCTGGGATTTAATGAGCGCAATTAATTCAGCGTGTTTATATGAGGACTAGTGTTTATGCATTTGTTTTTCCCCTTTTTACCTGACATTTTTCTTGCCTATACCTCTCCTTGTCTCCGCTTTCTTCACCCCCTCTTTCTTTCTCGCTCCTCCCTATTTTCTTCTCTCCTCTCTTGTATTCCCGTGCACACAGAACCACCTTCGTGGTTCTTCTTTCACCTAATCTCATTGCAGATGGATGCTATGTACCGAGCACAGCTGGAAGATGTACGTAACTGCCCTCGGCAGCGCTGGAGGGCCCAATTCAGCAGCCGCCGGAGTGTAGCGCCACGTTGCCTGGCAACAGCATGTCAGCTGATCCCAGGCCACAGTGGTAGGTTATTTAACCAAGACCATGAGCATCATCTGTGGGCGTAACCAAGCGGATAACCCGCAAAATGGGACTGTCGTTTCACAAGCTCAGCTGAATCCTTGTTTCCCATGCATATGATGGAATAAAGAAATTGTTCTTTGGCATGAAACCGGGTGAGTACGACATATATTTTTCTTCTTCCTCTCATTTGGCAGCGGGATGACTTCTGCATCTCCACCTTATTGGACCCTCGCTACCGCCACAAAATATGGGCCTTCTTTACACCCACTGAGAGGGAGGACAAAGTGACCTACTACAGAGGCATCCTATTGGCGCCATCCTCCACCCTGGAGTAGTGCCCTGTCAGTAGTGTGCCATCAGATGGGGTGTTTAGTGTGGTGGGGGCATTGTCACCCCAAGAAGAACTCATCTGTTCACAAAATATGTGGAGAGACTGAGCTTTGTGAAGATGAATCAGGCATGGATCAGCCAGAATTTCCAACCACCAATGCCTGATGCATGAGAGTAGATTGACCATGGTGCCACACTAACACTTCACAAATATGGATAGTGCCAAACAGATTTAAGGCACTGCTCTCCAGTTACAAACATTCCTCTGCATCAGACTTTTTAAATGCACCTTTATCACCAGGTACTGGTATTGCCACCCACCGCACTACTCAGGACTCCTGATGCTGCTGCTGCCACCTCCAGGCTATCTCATTCAGCCACTATATGGTCTCTCCTCATGCTTCAGCCAACTCCAGGTTGTGCCATTCAACCACTATATGATCTCCTCATGTTTCAGCCAACTCCAGGCTGTGCCATTCAGCCACTATATGGCCTCTTCTCATGCTTCAACCAACTCAAGGCTGTGCCATTCAGCGACTATTTGGTCTCTTCATGCTGCCACAAACTCCAGGCTGTGCCATTCAGGCACTATATGGTCTCCTCATGCTTCAGCCACCTCCAGGCTGTACTATTCAGTCACCTTATGGTCTCCTCATGCTTCAGCCAACTCCAGGCTGTGTCATTCAGCCAATATGTGGTTTACTTAAGCTGCTGGGTCTGAGCCTTGGCCTAAAACATTTTTATGGTAGCACTAGCTACCCTAAATCTTCAATGTAAATTTCAAAATTCATCTTTTAATCTTAGGGATTGTGAAGCCCTAATGTCTACTCATGCTGCTGCCAACTCCAGGCTGTGCCATTCAGACACTATATGGTCTCCTCATGCTTCAGCCAACTCCAGGCTTTGTCATTCAGCCAATATATTGTTTACTGATGCTGCTGGGCCTCGGTCTGGGCCTACATTTTTTTTATGGTGGCACTAGCTACTCTAAATCTTCAATGTAAATTTCCAAATTAATCTTTTAATCTTAGGGATTAAGAAGCCCTAGTATCTACTCATGCTGCTTCCAACTCCAGTCTGTGCCATTCAGACACTATTTGGTCTCCTCATGCTTCAGCCAACTCCAGGTTGTGTCATTCAGTCAATATACAGTTTACTGATGCTGCTGGGTGTGGGTCTGGGCCTGAAATTTTTTATGTTAGCACTAGCTACCCTAAATCTTCAATTTAAATTTTAATTCCTATTTTAATCTTAGGGATTGTGAAGCCCCAGTGTCTACTCATGCTGCTACCAACTCCAGGCTGTGCCATTCAGACACTATATGGTCTCCTCGTGCTTCAGCCACATCCAAACTGTGTCATTCAGACACTATATGGTTTCTTCATGCTGCCAACACCTCCACGCTGTGTCATTCAGCCACTACATGGTCTCCTCATGCTGCCAACACCACCATGCTGTGTCATTCAGCCACTATATGGTCTCCTCATGCTGCCAACACCTCAATGCTGTGTCATTCAGCCACTATATGGTCTCCTCATGCTTCAGCCACATCCAAGCTGTGTCATAAAGCCCCTATATGGTCTCCTCATGCTGCCAACACCTCCACGCTGTGTCATTCAGCCACTATATGGTCTTCGCATACTTGTGCCACCTCCAGGCTCTGTCATTGTGCCGCTCTGCGGCAGTGATTCTAAAAGTGATGCCGGTAATCTGCATGTTATTCTGAATAACAGTATTATTTCACTACCCCAGTACACTCCATATGCGTGTTAGAACAAAGCAATGTGTTCTACACCCCTATGTAGGCTCTATGTAGTCCTGAAATAGCTATTTTTAACCCCTTAAGGACTCAGCCCATTTTGGCCTTAAGGACTCAGACAATTTAATTTTTACGTTTTCATTTTTTCCTCCTCGCCTTCTAAAAATCATAACTCTTTTATATTTTCATCCACAGAGCTAGTATGAGGGCTTGTTTTTTGCGCGACCAGTTTTCCTTTGTAATGACATAACTCATTATATCATAAAATGTATGGCGCAACCAAAAAACACTATTTTTGTGGGGAAATGAAAACGAAAAACGCAATTTTGCTAATTTTGGAAGGTTTTGTTTTCACGCCGTACAATTTATGGTAAAAATGACATGTGTTCTTTATTCTGAGGGTCAATACGATTAAAATGATACCCATTATTATATACTTTTATATTATTGTTGCGCTTAAAAAAATCACAAACTTTTTAACCAAATTAGTACGTTTATAATCCCTTTATTTTGATGACCTCTAAGTTTTTTATTTTTCCGTATAAGTGGCGGTATGGGGGCTCATTTTTTGCGCCATGATCTGTACTTTTTTTTGATACCACATTTGCATATAAAAAACTTTTAATACATTTTTTATAATTTTTTTTTAATAAAATGTATTAAAAAAGTAGGAATTTTTGACGTATTTTTTTTTTTCGTTCACGCCGTTCACCGTACGGGATCATTAACATTTTATTTTAATAGTTCGGACATTTACGCACGCGGCAATACCAAATGTCTATAAAAAATGTTTTTTACGCTTTTTGGGGGTAAAATAGGAAAAAACGGACGTTTTACTTTTTTATTGGGGGAGGGGATTTTTCACTTTTTTTTTACTTTTACTTTTACATTTTTTTACATTTTTTTTTACACTTGAATAGTCCCCATAGGTGACTATTCATAGCAATACCATGATTGCTAATACTGATCTGTTCTATGTATAGGACATAGAACAGATCAGTACTATCGGTCATCTCCTGCTCTGGTCTGCTCGATCACAGACCAGAGCAGGAGACGCCGGGAGCCGGACGGAGGAAGGAGAGGGGACCTCTGTCCGGCGTTCTGAATGATCGGATCCCCGCAGCAGCGCTGCGGGCGATCCGATCGTTCATTTAAATCGCGAACTGCCGCAGATGCCGGGATCTGTATTGATCCCGGCACCTGAGGGGTTAATGGCGGACGCCCGCGAGATCGCGGGCGTCGGCCATTGCCGACGGGTCCCTGGCTGCGATCAGCAGCCGGGATCAGCCGCGCATGACACAGGCATCGCTCCGATGCCCGCGGTTATGCACAGGACGTAAATGTACGTCCTGGTGCGTTAAGTACCACCTCACCAGGACGTACATTTACGTCCTGCATCCTTAAGGGGTTAATATAGATTTGCCGCAAATAAATTTGGATTGAATAAAATTTTTTCAAAAAATTCGGCGAATCGGCAGAATCAACTTTTTCAAAAGTTCGCTCAAACTATCTACCAAAAACAAGTCAACCACAGCAACAATCCAAGACACAGGTAAATGAAAAGTCGCAGGAAAAGTCGCAAAAAAACACACTGTGCCAAAATATTGCGAAAAATTTACCCAAGAAAACCAAGGTAAAATGCTTCATAGATACCCCTCATAATGTTCTTATTTACATTTATATAATTTTTTATTTTATTTTTTGCAAATGACATTTATTTATTTTTTGCCTTATTTGTTTTGGCTTCTTTGAGTGTATGAATTATTTGAGCTGATACCAACATCCTGTGAAAATGTTATGTCAATAGCACCTTTGGAAATATATATAGTGAGAAAATGGTATGTGTTCAATACTTAATTTCTTTTTCAATGTTTTTTTATTGAATTTTCAAGACAATATAACATCAACAATAGATTCATAAGTCACAAAGAGAGCGTATAAACCATACGTACCATAAAAATGTAACATAACATGGAGTTGCTACATGGCTGCATTGTATGTGGACTGTGAACTGTGTGGACATCAGACAAAATACATCCGTATAATAGTGCCAAGTATGGTGGTCATATGATCATAAGAAATGTTGTATCTGTAGGAATTTATAAAAATCCCTAGACGGGATGTTGTGAATACGAGAAAGGTCAGCCAATCAGTCCAAACTGGGGATTGCAGTAGTTAAAATTTGCAAGTGGGTTTTGGGCAGGCTCCTTATTTGTTTTTTGCCAGCTAGTTTATGAATCATGTGCCAGCAATGCAGGCCTGCAGTTGTAACAGGGGAAATATTTCGGGGGACCTTAACCTCTTAAGGACCCAGGATGTATGGGTATCAAATCGCGGCAGCCCGGCGTCATAGTGAAGCCGAGACCCGCCACTAATAGCGCGGGGCACTGATCGCGGTGCCGCGCGCTATTAACCCTTTACCCGCACGCTCAAAGCTGAGTCGCGTGGCTAAAAACGAAAGTAAAAGTGCCCGGCTAGCTGATCGCGGCATCCCGAACAGCTGTAGCACAGGAGGAGGTCTTCTTACCTTCTCCTGCGCTGTCCGAATGAATGCTTCAAGCCTGAGATCCAGGCTTGAGCATTCAATCGCCGAAAACACTGATTGATCCATTCCTATGGAGATGAATCAATCAGTGTAAAAGATCAGTTAATGCAATGTTATAGCCCCCTATAGGAGCTATAATATTGCATAAGAAAAGTGTAAGAAAAATGATTAACCCTTTCAATTATCCCTTCCCCTAATAAAAGTTTGAATCACCCGGCATTTCCAAGAATAAAAAAAAAACACAGTGTAAATAAAAATAAAAATAAACATATGTGATATCGCCGCGTATGGAAATGTCCGAATTATAAAAATATACTGCTTTTTAAACCGCACGTTCAATGGCGTACGCGCAAAAAAATTCCAAAGTCCAAAATAGCGCATTTTTGATCACTTTTTATACCACAGAAAAGTGAATAAAAAATGATAAAAAAGTCTGATCAGAACAAAAACGGCACCGCTAAAAACTTCAGATCACAGCGCAAAACATGAGCCCTCATAGCGCCCTGAACACAGAAAAATAAAAAAGTTATAGGGGTCAGAATATGACCATTTTAAACGTATAAATTTTCCTGCATGTATTCATGATTTTTTTCTGAAGTGATAAAAAATCAAACCAATACAAGTAGGGTATCATTTTAACCGTATGGACCTACAGAACAATGATAAGGTATCATTTTTGCCAAAAAATGTACTGCGTAAAAATGGAAGCCCCCAAAACTTACAAAATAGTGTTTTTTCATCAATTTTGTCGCACATTGATTTTTTTTCCCGTTTCACCGTAGATTTTTGGGTAAAATGACTAATGTCATTACAAAGTAGAATTAGTGACGCATAAAATAAGCCATCATATAGAATTTTAGGTGAAAATTTTAAAGAGTGATTTTTTTAATTTAAGGAGGAAAAATTGAAAATGAAAAAACAGAAAAAGACCGGGTCCTTAAGGGATCAAGGTTCCAGAATTGTAAAAAAAAAAAAAGAAGAGATTTCAAATCTGTGGGGTTGCTTAGATGAGCTTCAACTTGTAACCATGGAAGATCAACCTTCCCGGTTCAATATGGTTTTAGCTGAGCTGTCAAGGTGGACACATAATAATAGAAAAGATCTGGGAGGCCCACTCCACCCCTGTCCCTATGTTTAGTAAGAGGTGCCCTAGAGACTCTTTTTTTGCTTGCCTATCCATATAAACTCAGCATGCCCCTCAATTGTGAAAATAAAGGCACGGGGAAAGATATGGGGAGCATGCAGTAAAGATAGAATAATTTAGGAAGTACTAACATTTTAAATGCTGCAATTCTGCCCAACCAGGAGATTTCATTCTGTCTAAGTCTTCAATCATAATTTTTTTCAAAAGGGGGATATAGTTTTTAGTGTATAGTTGGGTGATTGAGGGAGTTACTTGGACTCCTAGATATGTGATGCTATCTGTTCTCCAATCAAGGTGGTACTTATTTTTTAAGAGCAACGAGAGGTCAATGACCTTGGGAAAATCAGGACATCAATCCAGGGCGCAACTTCAAGATAAAAGGAATTCTTTATTTCCACGATGAAGGATGCAATGTTGTGAGTCACAGCATTGCATCCTTCCTCGTGGAAATAAATAATTCCTTTTATCTGGAAGTTGCGCCCCAGATTGATGTCCTGATTTTCCCAAGGTCATTGACCTCTTGTTGCTCTGAAGTTTACCGATTTTTTTTTGCTGAAAAATTTTCGAAGGGACCAGGATGCACTTCTATACGATACATCCATGTAGGTGTTATGCTCTAAGCATAACCCATTGAGGTAAGGGTCCAATCCGTTGGACCCCATTCTTTTATTTCATTACCATTATCTACATATCCTGGGTTTATCTTCACGAGGTGAGCAACAGTATTTTCTTCTTGTCTCCCTTTTGCTACTTATTTTTTAAGGCTCTTAAGGTGCTGGGTGTGAAGTATATTGGTAGTACTTGAGTTTTAGTGGTGTTCAATTTATAATAGGATACAGTGCTATAGTTTTCAATTGTGTCAATGGCCCCCTCAAGGGACCCCTCTGGCTCCACTACAGAAAAAATTACATAATCTGCATACATAGACATGAGGTGTGTATTTTTCTCTAAATGCACCACTTTAACCTGTGAGTTGGATTTCAGGGCTAGAGCAAGAGGCTCTATGCAGAATATAAAAATCAGAGGCGAGAGTGGGCATCCCTGTCGTGTGCCATTGTCCAGCGAGAAGCCGTGCGACAATGCACCATTTGTAAATACTCTCGCGTTTGGGTTTGAGTATAGTGCTCTTATAGCTGTTAGAATCGGGCCAGTGAACCCCATTTCCCCTAGTACTGCAAACGCAAATGACCAATTTAGGCGATCAAATGCCTTCTCAGCACCTAATGCGAGAAGGACTGAGGGGATCAAATTAGTTTCCAAGTAATCTACCAAGTTAAGTATAGGTCTAGTATTTTCATATGCCTTCGTTCGAATCTGACCTGGTCCACAGAGACCAGAGCGACGCAACAACGGATGCATATATTTTAATGTCGACATTTAGGAGTGATATTGGTGTAAAGTTGCATGGTCTGTCTGAGACCTCACCTGGTTTGGGGAGCGTGATAATTAATGCTTCCTGATTTTTCCTAGGCATGTGACCTAGTCATGAGTGGCAGCAGCACATGTGAAAAAGTTTTATAGTAGCAAGTAGTCAGCCCGTCTGAGCCTGGAGATTTGCCCACAGGCAAACTATTGATGACTTTAGAGATTTCTAAGCAGTTAATGGGCGCATTTAACGTGGCTAAGTGAGTGTTAAAGAGGGAATTTTTCTGTGGGTTAATGGATAGTCATGTCCTGAGATAGGTTATATAAGGCTGCATAATATTCCATAAAGCTATTAGCTATATCTTTAGGAGGTTGTAGTTTGCGGGTAGAGGAAGAATTCCACAACTATTGTATTCTTGATTTAGCATGTTTGCTTCTAAGTCTGTTCGCCAACAACTTTCCAGCTTTATTGTCAAATGGATAATATTGGGCTCTTAGTTTGTGCATTTGCATGGCATATTGGCCAAGAAATAAGGTACATTCGAATAGCTTTGAGCCTAGTAGCATAGTCTGCTGTAGGTGACTGCTTGTTCAGGTCCTCCCCCATTTTCTGTTCCGCCAACAAATGGTCTAGTTTTCACGAACATTCCTTTTTTACTATGTGGCCAATTTTAATCAGGGATCCCTGAATGACTTCCTTGTGGGCGTTCCATACAGTACTGCTATACAGATCTGCAGTTGCATTTGGAGAGAAATATTGAGAGAGATTTAAAGTGAGCAATTCTCTATGTTCAGGGTTCCGCAATAAAAAATCATTGCAACACCATAGATAAGTAGGCTTCCATGTGTTATGTTTGTCAATTAAAATCGTAATGGATGTATGATCTGACCACATAAAGGCTACAATAGTGGAGGACCTGACTAAGTCCAGCAATGATCTGCCCACCAAGAATAGATCAATTCTGGAGTAGCTATTATATGTAATGGAGTAAAAGGAAAAGTCCCATTCCCCAACATGTAAAATACGCCATATATCATACACTTCTTCCTCGTGTAGGATGGGTTGTAGAGAGAAGGGACGTTCCCTTCCGGAAGAGGAAACACCTGCCTGCAAATCGGGAACTGCGTTGAAATCTCCCATTACAATCAGGTGACCCTGGGCCTGTTTATAAATGAGGCAAAATATTTCCTCAGAAAATGTAATTGACCCCTATTAGGGGCATATAGGGACACTATCGTATATGTTATGTTATTAATGCTGCATACCAGGAGTACATAACGACCCATCGGGTCAGCTATTTCACTTATGAGGTGGAATGCTAATGTATCCCATACTTCTATTAGAACACCTCTCGTTTTAGTATGGAAATGGGAGTGAAATATATGTGGGAAAGATTTATGCTTAACTCTAAAAGCATCTTCTCTCAATAAATGCGTTTCTTGGACACATAATATATCACATGCTAACAATTTAGCCTCCGACCACAAATGAGAACATTTGAGGGACATTCAGTCCATTTACATTAATGGATATGACCTTCACTGGCATTGCAAGTCCGAAAGTGCTCAAACTGGATCTTCTTGTATACTGTATCTTCGTTTGTCGTCTGAAATGGAGAGCTAAGAACTCCTGCAGGGAACTCAGCACCTGAAAAGGAAGGGGTAGAGGAGGGGGGGGACACAAAAGACAAACGTGGAAAAACAGGTTTTCTGGAGCCAAAAGAACTGGAATGGGTGATAATTTGTCATCTTCATCAGATGTGGGGGGAACAGAAACATTCTCTGTATGCAGAACGTGACTTCAAAGTCCGAACTCAGGCTATGTAGCCATTCAATGTTGACCCTTTCTTGAGCTTCCAGCCACTTGCCAAGTAGGATGTACTCTTTCCAGAAAAGAAGAGGCAGGTTTATGAGGGATATGCACTGTGATGCCCCATGTTTCCAGCCGTTTCACTCCGTCCCCATTGAGCTAATCACATGCATTTTTTCATTGCGGTGCACCAGAAGACATATGGGATATCCCCATTTGTAGAGTATGCAACTTTCTCACAAAGCTGTTGTAATCGGAGCTAGGGTTCTATGGATCTGCAGAGTTACAGCTGACAGGTCAGCATATAAGGCTATTTAGTGATATTGTTCAGGAACATTGTTGCCGTCCCTGGATTTCACCATAAGGGCTTCCTTGATATGGAAGAAATGCACCCTTGCAAGCACATCTCTTGGAACTTCATCTGCCAGAAGTTTCGGTTTTGGGACTAGGTGTGCTCTATCAAGAATAAGCTCTGTTTGGGAGGCCTCAGGTAAGAAGGATTGCATTAGTGACGTCAGGTGTCCAGAGAGATCTTTGGGTGCCACTGATTCAGGAATGCCTTGGAATTTTATGTTATTCCTCCGAGACCTATCTTCTATATCTGTAACTTTGGCACGCAAGGCAGAAACGTCAAAATCAAGGTCATAGTGAGAGTCTATGAGATCATTATGGGATTTGATGAGAACTGCAAGTTTACACTCTGTGTGCTCCACTCTTGTCTCAACCTCTGTTATAGCAGAGCGGGTGGGCTATAACGTGTGTAGCAGGTTGTTAGTTAGGGAGGAGTTAATTAGCAATAACATGCATTTTAGCGTGACCTCGGTTACGGCACCTTGGAAGCAGGTATGGAGCTAAAAAAATCTTCACCTGCATTTTAAAGGCTTCCACCAGTGGGTTTGATTCGTCTATGGCTGTTGTGGTGTCTAAGTGTGGCCTCTGTTTAGGAGGGCTGTTAGATGCCAAGGACGGGGAGGAAGGAGCAGAGGCGCCATGTTGGCTTAAGAAGCACGGATACCCTGAGGGGAGACTGCCCTGGTAGTGCAGCTGCCATCTAGTGTGTCTACAGCAGGAGGTAGGGCCATGCTTCGTCTTGTATTGTCAGGAAATGTATGTAATTCTGACCTGTTTTCAGGGCTTCTTCTGCTCGGCCAACTGCTTGAAGAGGATGCGGCAGCGCCATCTTATGAGGTCCCAGTCAGTGGCGGTGCACAGAAATCAGTGAGTTTGCAAGGCTTGTGATTAGATTTCCCCCTCCTCCGGGAAGACAATTTCAGCAGTGGAGATTCTGGTGGCCATGTTTGATTAAATTAGGAGGATTGCTGTGGCGTATCTGGGTGTTTGTCGATAGTGAAAGTTGTTTGCTTCAGGAGCTCAGGGTTCAGGCAGTCATCTTGCTCTGCAGCCAGACCACGCCCCCCCCCCCTGTTCAATACTTATTTTACACACTGTGTGAACCTTGTTTATTCTGTATTTTTCAAGCAAAGGAAAATTATTATACATTTTTTAAGATTTTCTCCTGTTTGTGACAGTGTTCATTTATTTTATTTTATTTTATTCCTTACAGGGAAAAAAAGGCTTAAGAAAAATATTGGTAATTGTGTGTTGCATATTTTTTGAGTAAAAAAAAATGCAACATAAACTGGATCATGGTCCACAAAAAAAGTTGCAAAATTTCTAAAAATTCTTTGTAGAAAGCCTTACACATGTTTAACTAAACACTCTCTAAAGTGTAAACTTTCATGGGTATGAGGAAGTTGGAAGAGACAACCACCAGCTGAACATTTGTTATTGACAGTGTATGGGCAGCTTTAGAATAAAAAAAGACTTACCAGATACCACAAACATCCAGTTTTAATGAGAAAAAAAAAAAGTCAGATTTTTCAGGCAACCTTGTTTATGGACAGAGTCCAGAAGAAGAACATTTTGTCATAACAAATTCTGGTGATTCTAAGAGTAACATTTTATAACAATTACTTCCAGTGATTTCACTTTATATATTCTATAAATTACATCTCGGTAAGTCTTTTTGATCAAAACCTATTTAATTTCTCTTGACTTCTTTATCTTGATATGCTCCTGTCTAGTATTCTTGCATGTAATCTTCAGGTTGTCTACTAGGACTGACTAAATGATTGACTACAGATGAACAGTGATATTCAATTACAATCTCAAAGCACCAAAGAGAAGCCGAGTTGAAGTTTTCAGTTGTGAGGTAAAATCTTTAGTATTCCGAACACGTACCGTATGTCAGTCACTTCCCAAGCTTAAACACATAATACTTGATAGTTTAATTTATGTTTTTTATGTGATGTCCTACTTTGTTTTTCTAAAAATGAATATTAAAAATTCACAGCAGGGGGGGCACTGCTATATAAATCAATAGACTTTTTATCAATAGACTTTCATTTGATTTAACTCTCTATACTCAGCAGGTATTTCAAAATTACAAGCACTCATGGGCTCAGGACTTGCTGTGAAGTTATGGTTGTGTAACCTCCCACTGGATGAAAATTATAGGGTAGAACATGGGAAGTCTGTCATCAGCCGAGAATTATTTGTATAACAAAACTGAAAGATGTGGGAAAAAAAGGTATTTTAAGTCAAAGTGTTTTTGTCAGAGTAGATAAATCACACAGCACCTACACTTTCGTGTGCATGACATTTCGGTGATTGGCAGGTCTTTGGCAGCATTTAATGCTATTCTGCTTCTCTAGTACCTAGTGCTGGAAAGTGGAAAGTCGACACTGAATGTCTGACAAAAATTACAACTTCCCAGGATTACAGTGTTGTAGAACATTTCTAGATACAGTCAAATGGCATACGCTTACTTGGTTTTCACTTACAGAAAGCTTGAAAATGAAATAAACTCTAAAGTATATACTTCAATATTCCACAACTTTAAAATATGCACTTCTCTACATTGCACGCCAATGTATTTATTCATGCGTTTAAAGCTGTCTATATGCCCAGACAAAGTGGACCCTCAATAAAATATGAAAATAGCAATGTGTTACGTAATGTGTGGATTTATAACACTGAGACTGATAAAATGTTTATAAATTTTTTCTTTTCTTTTTTTTTTTTTTTTCTGATTCCTTAAGGACCGGGCCAATTTTCTTTTTGCACTTTTTTTTTCCTCCTACCGTTCTTAAAATCCTAATCCCGTTCAATTTTGAACCTACAGACCGATATAAGGGCTTGTTTTTTGCATCACCAACTGTACTTTGTAATGACATCAGTTATTTCACCACAAAATTTATGGTGAAACAAAAAAAATGAAATTTTTTTAACTTTTGGGGCTTCCGTTTCTACACAGTGCATTTTCGGTAAAAATTACACCTTATCTGTATTCTGCAGGTCCCTACAGTCACAAGGATACCCAATTTATGCAGGTTTTATTTTATTCTACTACTTAGAAAAAATTATAACTACATGCACCAAAATTTGTATGTTTAAAATTGACCTTCTGACCCCAATAACTTTTTTATTTTTCCGCACACGGGGATATATGAGGGCTAATTTTTTTGCGCTGTGATCTGTCGTTTTTATCTTTAGTTATTTTGATGAGACATTTTAATTGCTTTTTATTAGTTTTTCTATGATACAGTATATGAAATGATCAAAAAAGCACAGTTTTGGACTTTGGTGTTTTTTACGTGTACCCTATCGACTGTGCGGTTTAACTTACCTTTTTAATAGTTCGGAAATTTACGCATGCGGCATATGATTATGTATATTTTTTATTACATTATTTTATTTAAAAAATTGGAAAAGGTGGGTGATTCAAACTTTTATTAGGGAAGCAGTTTATTGACTTTTATTACCTTTTTTTTACACTTTTTTTTGGTCCTCATAGGGGGCTATACCATGCAATCTGAAGATTACATACACTGTTAAATGCTTTGCCATAGCATGGCATTGATCAGTGTCATCAGTGCTCTGCTGCTCCTGCCTGCATGGCTGGCTGGGAGTAGCAGAGAACCGACTGGACGGCGATGAGGCACATAAGAGCCCTCCCACTGTCCTCTCAGCTGGTCGGGACATTGCGATTTTTCTGCAGATGTCCCGATCCGCATCCCTGAGCTACCGGCATCGTTAACCCTGGACTTTAGATGCCGCAATCAACTTTGATTGTGGCGTCTAAAGGGTTAATGCCGGGCATCGGCCTGATTGGCGGGGCTCAGCATTAATCGTGGGTCCTGGCTGCTCATAGCAACTGGGACCAAACAGGTTTAAAGTGTTGGCAACTCGTGAGAGCGGTTTAAACCCTGTAAAGGGACCAGGGCATACAGTTACGCCCTCAGTCCTTAAGTACCAGTATGCAAGGGCATACCTGTATGCCCTTCGTCCTGGACAGGATAAACAATATGTATATTCAAGTAGAGAAAAAAAAGACATGGTTGCACATCTACAACATGCACAAAGATCTAAGGTTTCTCAGCAACATTCATTAAACAGGTCGTTAGTGTACTTTATGATCATAAAGTGCAAGCCAGCTAGCCACGTCACGGCCACCTGTAGGTTGCAAGTTCCTAACATCCCTAGCATAAAATGGCGCTGCACTGAGCGGCGAAAACCACCGCCACAACACCAGTGTCCACAGGGGGAATGGACAACTGGCAAAGCAGCCCCAATGCAACGCCAATAGCAGGAAGCTACATAGGGATCCATTTTTTCTAGTAGCTTCCCAGTCTCTGACTGGGAGCACATGGTAAGTGAGCTGTTACACCTGTTCACACTGGTGCAGTGCTGTGCGGCATCCATTGCTGCCGCGGCGCCGTGTCTGTGGGGAGGCATGGCCCAGGGACTGCTCTGCCAGTGGGTCGTTCCCCCTGTGGGCACTGGTGTTTTTTTATTTATTTTTTACACATACTAAAAAAAAGAGTGAATGAACAACTTCAAAACAATCACATTTCTAACACTGTGTAAACCCCCCTGCCCCCTACCACCCCATCCCTCCCCTTCCTCCTATCCTGTGTACATTAATCAATCAAAGGACAGGGGGTCCGGAGGTCAGGAAGCACCACTCACCTTAAATAATCACCATCACCTTTTACTTATCTTTTGATATTTTACCTTGATATCTTAATCAATACCACTTCCAATTTACAGTTCCTTACATCCTGTCATCCAAACCCCCTGCCCCATTACATCTCATGTCTGTTCATGACAATATCCTAATCATAGAATTTTTTTCCTCTTTATATCTCCTTCTCCTCCCCCTCCCCAGGGTAACCTTCTACCCTCCTCACATTATTGTACCATTCAATACAATTAGGACTTCTGGACAATATCCATTTTTTCAAACATCAAGCAGGCATAAAACTAAATTTTTGAACAACTCTTTTTTTTCCCCTGCTGGCTGTTATACTGGAGTCATCTACCAAGATTGCCACCACAGGGCAGAAATTCATACATACGCCCGTTATTTCCTTAATTTTGCCAAATACTTTTCTCCAAAAGCTAACAATCTCTGGACAATTCAAAAAAATATGTAACTGATATGCCTTCTCTGGGTTACATCTGTTACAATTACTTTCTCTACTTATCCCTATCCTTTCCAAAAAATAAGGTGTGTAATAAAGTCTATACACAATATTATTTTGTGTTATCCTATAATTTAAATTTAAAGATACCATATTAATATTTTTACGTACATTGTCCCACTTTATTTCCTTTGTTAGTTCAATTTCTACCTGCCATTGTTGGAAACTTTTATGATCTAATTTATTTTTAGTTAACCTAACCAAAGTTTTGTATACATATGAAATGTGTCTTTTTTTTAATTCTCCCTCTCATTATTTTAACCCCTATCTCAGAATATGTTGAAAATATGGCTCTTCCTCTGCTTATAAATTCAAGAAAAACTCCCCTAATACTATTATATTTCAACCAGCCACCCTCCTTTAATTTAAATTCTTCTTTTAATACTGTCCAACTCTTAAATTTACCCTTCTCCCAAACATCCTTTATCCTCAAGCCTCCCTTAACTCTAAATGAACTCAAACTTCCCAGATCACTCATTCCTTGTATGTTTAAGTTATCCAACAGTAGTGCCTCATCCATAATACCTTTTATCTCCAGTTCTTTCCTAAACAACTTCCATGTTTTAATAAAACTTTTGACCATCAAAATGTTCCTCCAATTCCCCTCCTCAAGCTTATCTGATTCCAGCAACTGAAAGATGTCCATAGGCATCTCTCCGTTATTAGATAACAAGAAATCAAAGAACGCAAATTTTTTCCATTTTATCAGGAAATAAATGTATAATTTCCATCACTCTTGACAAAGATTTACCAGGGTCCTCTAGGAATAACAAAATGTCATCTGCATACATTGTAATCTTGTCTACTCTTCCCTGCTCCGAATCCCTCTACTAGAGCATCTTTCCTTATCTTGCCTGCCAATGGTTCTATGACCATTGCAAAAAGCAGAAGGCAGAGGGGATAACCCTGTCTAGTGCCCCTAGATAACATAAATCCTTTCGAACTCCTAGTGTCCATAACTATCTTCCCGCTAGGTTCTGAATACATTAACTTAATGATTTTAATCAGATCTCCACCAAATCCGTATTTTCCTAATACACCCCAGAGAAAATCCCACTCCACCCAGTCAAATGCTTTTACAGCGTCCAAAGACAGGATGGAGCGGGATCCCCCCCTCACTCAACTAAATATTTGTGAGCACTCTATGGATGGAGCATCCACCACCTGCCGTGACCCGTTACAGAAATAGTGTTGTCTTCTATTCTTTTCTTTTATCAAGTTTTTTTTCTATCAAGTTTTTACAGTTTTACAGTTCTTAAGTCCTTTTTTTACATTTACATAATTTCACATTTAGACAACACTATTTCACATTTACATAAGTCCTTTTTAAAGTTTTTATCAAATCCTTTTCTTTTATCAATGTGTTTTTTTTATCATGTAAATGTACTATAAGACATCCTTGCCGGTACATAATTTCCATTTTTTGGATTACGTCATTATGATGTTCTCTTTCCCGCATTTTTTCACATTAATGTATGTATAAAGCAATGAGGTTGTATCTGTCCACATGACCTGACGAAGCGAGGGACCCCTCGTGAAACAAGTAGTCATTGTAGTCAAATAAAGAAAGGATGTTTTTGTATCACAACGCTTCCCGAATCCTCTGTTACTGCACCCGACCTTGGGATAAAGGACCATTTCACCCAGGAGCACAGATCTGCATCCATTTTCCCTGCCGGACAAGAGACATTGATGTCCAGATCCAGCACCAGCCACATTGACTAAACCGACATCACCGATGTTTGGGATTGATGCAAGGCAGCCACGGGAGAATCCTTTAGTGTATTGCACACTCCCATTTGATTTCCAGTGTTGTGCCTGATGCGCAACAAAAGAAGGTGAGCATGCCCATCCCACCTTGTCAACCACTGTTTAATCCATAACCTTGGAAGACCACAGTAACGGCACGTAGATAGCGCCCCTTTTTGTTTCATTTTTTCTTTCTCTATACTATAAACGGATCAGCTTTTTGTTATTCAAGAGTCAGAAAGCTTTGGCTGTTCAAGCATGCTGGGAGTTAAAGTTCTGCAACAGCTAGAGCTGCATTGTTTATAAATTGTTTTATAGTGTTAGACCAGTGTTGCCTTTAGTAGAGATGAGCACATTTCTGAAAAATTTGATTCGGACAATTCACCGAATTTTCAGAAAATATTCAGTTTGGTCACAATTTTATTGCACTGAATTGCTATTAAAAACAGCTATTTCTGGCCTACAGAGAAGCTCAATAGGGGTGTAGAACACTTTGCCTTGTCCTAACACGCATAGGGAGTATGCTGTATTAGTGAAATAATACTGTTATTCAGTATGACATGCAGATTACAGGCATCGCTATTAGAATCACTGCCGCAGAGCGTGGCACATTTATTATGTAATTTTTATTTAATTTAATTTTAATTTATTTTAACTTTTTGATAACCCATTCTGGTGAGCATCGAGCTGGCAGTCCTACGCCAGACGAAATACCACCTGTTCCAACTCCTGCCACTCAGCGCCCCCCTGACTGTGAAAGTGTGAATGTTTCATTCAATCAGTTATGCTTCATTATCATTCCAAGCTGTTTCATATAATTTTTATGATAATTCCACAGGTAATATGACGTTGATGACCATAGTGCCTCAGTCTTGAAAAGAGTATATCGATTTTTTTAAATTAAAATTTATGATTTATATTTGATTCCCAATGCCCAATGTTTAATGTCCCAGTGTTTACTTTGAACTAATACTGTATGACCACAAAACCCAATCTAACAAGGAGTCACATGGCGGCACAATGACAGAGCCTAGAAGTGGCAGCAGCATGAGGAGACCATATAGTGGCTGAATGACACAGCCTGGAATTGGCGGCAGCAAGAGGAGACCATATAGTGGCTGAATGACACAGCCTGGAGGTGGCAGCAGCATGAGGAGAACATATTGTGGCTGAATGACACAGCCTGGAATTTGCAGCAGTAAGAGGACACCAAATAGTGGCTTAATGCCACAGCCTGGAGGTGGCGGAAGCATTAGGAGACCATATAGTGGCTGAATGGCACAGCCTGGAGTTGGTGGCAGCATGAGGAGAACATATAGTGGCTGAATGACACAATGTGGAGGTGGCGGCAGCATGAGGAGAACATATGGTGGCAGAACGAGACAGCCTGGAGGTGGCAGCAGCAGCATCAGGAGTCCTGAAAGCGACCCTGTGAAAGAGTGGTGCGGTGGGTGGCAATACCACTACCCGGTGACGAAGGTGGGAGAAAAAAGGTCTGATGCTGAGGAATGTTTGTAACTGTGGAGCAGTGCCTTAAATCTGTTTGCCACTATCCATATTTGTGAAGTGTTGGTGTGGGACCATGGTCAATCTACTCTAATGCATCAGGCATTCATGGGTGGAAATCCTGGCTAATCCATGCCTGATTCATCTTCACAAAGGTCAGTCTCCAAATTTTTTGTGGACAGACGAGTTCTCCTTGGGGTGACTATGGCCCCTGCCGCACTAAAAACCCGCTCTGATGGCACACTACTGGCCGGGCAGGACAGGTTTTCCAGGGCAAACTCTGCAAATAGCGGCCACAAATCAAGTTTGGTTATCCCGAAGTCCAGCGGATCTTTAAGGTGTGTTGGCATGGGCATGTCAATGTATGCCATGACTTGCTGGTTCAGGTCCTTCTCCAGGTCTACCTGTTGCTGAGGAGTTGCTTCACTATGCGGGTAAAGAAAGGTACTAATCAGCGACTGTAGACTCAGGCTGCTGCTGATGGAGCTGGTACTGCTCTTGCCACCCCACCCCTCCCCAGCAGCCATGGCAGTGGACCTGCGAGAGGAGGGACTGGCAGTGGACCTGCGAGAGGAGGGACTATGGCGCTGATAGGCATCGGACAGCTGACTACGTAGGATGTCTCTGTAGTAGGTCAGTTTGTCCTCCCTTTCAGTGGGTGTAAAAAAGGCCCCCATTTTGTGCTGGTAGCGAGGGTCCAATAAGGTGTAGAGCCAGAAGTCATCCCACTGCAGAATGGTGACAATTCGGCAGTCACTATGCAAGCAAGTGAGCATGCATTGTGCCATTTGTGCAAGTGACTCAGAGGGACTCCCTGACTCCACTGCATACTGCCACGGCGTGTCTGGGTCCTCTGTCTCGCCTTCCTCATAACCCTCCAGCTCCTCTTGCTGCTCTTGCTCCTCCTCTCCTGTCTGATGACCAGAAAAACCGCCCATTTTGCGAAACCTAAACTGTGCTCCACTGTGCCCCTTCCCCTCCTCCTCCTCCAGTTTAGCCCCCACAGGGCTCATGTGGTCGTGAGATGTAGGCGCCATGTCTCCAGTGCCCTGACCAGACATTATTTTGAAAACATGTTGTGGAAATGAAGCAGTGGAATGCGACTGACTAATAATGTGGCTTCCTCAAAGGGCCTGAGCAAATGGCAGTTGTCACGTTTGAGCTGCCACTTGTTGACATTGAAGTTACACAGGGGAGTACCCCTATCCGCTTGGATCATCAAGAAATCAGTGATGGCTTTTCTCTGTTCGTATAGTCGGTCCAACGTATGGCGGGTGGAATTTCAACATGTATGAACATCGCAAAACAGACTATGTTTGGGGACACTGTTTTTACGCTGCAGCTCAAGGATAGTGTGCTTCGCAGTGTATGAGTGGCTGAAGTGCATGCAATGTTTCCTTCCCATTGTTAGGGTGTCTTGCAAATGGGGGGAACGATTGACAACAAGATTGAACGCATGTGCTATGCAGGGCGCATTGCTCAGCCTTCCTTGGCGCAGCACAGACAAGATGTTATTTCCGTTGTCAGTCACCATTTTTCCCATTTCCATTTTTCGTGGAGTAAGCCATTATTGGATTTCTTGATGAATCACTTTTATCAGCTCCTCCCCTGTGTGACTCCGCTCGCCAAGGCAAACCATGTGAAGAACAGCGTGACACCGCAGTGCCCTGAACACATGGTATGCTGAAGGGGCACTGAGACTTGTCTGTGCAGTGGAGGCTGAGGTCAAGGGGGAGAATGAGGTGGCTGAGTCTCACACCGTCACAGGACCAACGGACTGATAGCGTGGAGGAGGAAGCAGCGTGACCGGTCCAAGTTTGGTGTTGTGGCTGTGCAGGAACCACATTCACCCAGTGGGCCATAAAGGACATGTATTGTCCCTGACCATAGTTACAGCTCCCCACGTCTGCGCAGCCGTGCACTTTGGTAAACACTAACAGGCTCAAGGACTGTCCCACCTTCTCTTCCACGAAATTGTGCAGGGCTGGTACTGCCTTCTTCATAATGAATTGACAGCTTAGGACTCTCCACCTCAACGTGGCACAAGCCATGAGTTCTGTGAAAGGTGCAGCAGAGTGCACCAGTTGAACAGGAAAGGACTGCAGAACCAGCAACTTGGACAGGAGCACATTCAGCTTCTGCGCCGTTGGATGAGTGCGCTCATACTGTTGTCTCTTGGACATGGCTTCGCCGATGAATTGCTGGCGGAATGACTGACTAAATGTAGTAGGAGCAGGAGCATCTGGAGTGACAGAAGGAGGGTATGACACACAGCTCCCTTCGGTTGAGGTGGTGGAGCTTTGGCTGGCTGAAAGAGGGAGCAGGTAAAGCAGCAGGCTGGACCCCCACTTCGGAGCCACGGTTCTCCCAGGCTGCTTTATGGTGGTGCAGCATATGTTGACGCAGGGCCGTGGTGCCAACATTGGGACCCTGACCACGATTCACCTTCTGCCGACATATTTTGCATGTGGCGATGTTAACCTCCTCTGGATGCTTGATGAGAAACTGACAAACCGCCAAGTAGCTGATTTTCCCACCAACAGTCCGCAGTAATTGACTGCTACTGCCACCGTCTCCAGGAACCCCTGTTCCACTGCTTCCCGGAAAGATAGGCTGCCAAAGCAGGTGGTCTCCCCCGGTCAGGTTTGGGTCCAGAATTTCCACTTCTGCCACCATGCTGACTGCCAACCATGCTACCACCTTGCTGGCTCAGCTGTTGCCTCTCGGGCAACCTGCAACCCTCTTCTCCTGATGATGATGAAGCCCCTTCTGCACCTGGCTCCCAATTGTGATCGGCTTAATCATCATCAACAAGTGTCTGCACGTCACTGATGTCCTTCTCAGGTTCCTCAACAGTGTCTGCTTAAGGACCCTGAACTTTGGCAACACCACCTCCCACATCACCCTCCTCATCATTACTTGCCCACCTAGCGGAGGAAGTGGCAGATGTCACCTCCACTTCTTGGCTGGGCAGTAGCTGCTGATTGCACTCTATTATATCGTCCTCACTAAATAGTGGAGCTGAACCCACAGCATAAGATTATTCTATAGGGGAGGGAACTTCATAGGACAGAGGCAATGGGAGGACAGGGACTGCTCCCAGGCCATGCCAACTGAGGGTTGTTTCTGAGGAACCCCCCTACTGTTGTCTGGGGGTATCATATGTCACTTTTGATGAAGTGGATGACCGTGTTAACCAAACGATGACGGCAGATGGGTTGCTGGTCAAGAAACGACCGCTAGCTGATACCGAGAGATCAGGCCTCTCGCTGTGACTCCTGCTGCCACTTGCTCCTAGTCTGCTGCGACCTCTGCCTCCACCTGATGAATTTAGGCCTCTGCCACTCCTCTGTGCACGTCCTGGCACTTCTTTGCCTAACATACTTAGTGTGTATATGAGGGGAGTACAATACGCTTCACTATACTTAAAACAGTATTTGTCAACATTTGGACAGCAGCAGGTGTGTACTCTTGGCTGGCCTTTTACAGTAACTAGGCCCTTAAGACTTTATCAGGAACAAAATGGTACAACACTTAGATGTCCGTATGTGGTATGCACTTATGAGGGCAGAAAAATGCGCTACAGTACGCTTAAAAAAGCATGGGTATGACAGCAGCCGGTGAATATTTTTGGCTGTCCTTTCACAGTATCTATGCCCTAAAGACTATATCAGGAACAAACTGGTACAACACTTAGATGTACGTCTGTGCTATGCACTTATGAGGGCAGAAAAATGCACTACAGTATGCTTAAAAAAGTTTTTGTGTACAACAGCTGGTGAGTACTTTTGGCTGTCATTTCACAGTATCTAGACCCTTGAGACTTTATCAGGAACAAAATGGTACAACACTTACATTTACGTATGTGGTATGCACTTATGAAAGCAGAAAAGGCTCTACAGTACGCTTAAAAAAGTATGTGTACAACACAAGCCAGTGAGTACTTTTGGCTGTCCTTTCACAGTATCTGGGCCCTTGAAACTTTATCAGGAACAAAATGGTACAACACTTAGATTTATGTATGTGATATGCACTTATGATTGCAGAATAATGCACTACAGTACACTTAAAAAGGTTTTTGTGAGCAACACCAGCCATTGAGTCCTTTTGGCTATGCTTTCACAGTATCTAGGCCCTTGAGATTTTATCAGGAACAAAATAGTGCAACACTTAAATATATATTCGGTATACACTTATGAGGGCAGACAAATGTGCTACAGTATGCTTAAAAAACTTTTTGTGTACAACACCAGCCGGTGAGTACTTTTGGCTGTCCTTTCATAGTATCTAGGCCCTTGTGACATTATCAGGAAAAAAAATGGTGCAACACTTAGATGTACGTCTGTGGTATGCACTTAAGAGGCCAGAAAAATGTGCTACAGTACGCTTAAAAAAGTTTTTGTGCACAACACCAGCAGTAGACACCAGTGCTGCAGCACACAGTTGCTGTGTACTACAGCCAAAATTGCACTTTCTCAATCTCACTCCCTTCCCTATCAGTGCTTCTAGGCAGGATTTGTGTCAGATTAAATCACTGCTGTTCTTGTGTGCAACACACTGCTCTCTGATCCTCTCTATAATAGAATGCTGTAGACAGTGACTGGGAGGCAGATCGCTCCAGTAAGAATGCTATTCTGTGACAAACAAACTGATCTCTGCCCAACAGAACGCTAATGTGACTAGGAGGTAAATCACTGCTTGAAAAAGGTTTTCTGTGTAACACACAGGGCTGTCTGTCCCTATCTATCTCTCTGTAGTGTAAAGATGAAGTGACTGGCTGCAATATGTCTGCCGATTATATAGGGCTGTGACATCACAGGGGTGACTGGCTGCTGGTAGGCTGCATCCTGCATGTGGTTCAGGGTCATCCAGCCTACCCTTGTTCCCACCTTCCCAGGATTTCTTGGCCCATGTCCTCACATGTGGATCCGCGATTTTAGATGCCCTGGAGCCTGGACCACACTAAATGGAGTTTAATGAAGCAATTCGCATGATAGAATCGTAGTGAATCAATTCAGATTAGTCAGATTCGATTCGCACATCTCTGGCCTTTAGCTGTTGCAAGACTACAACTCCCAGCATACGCACACATAGTTTGTAGTTTTGCAAGAGCTGGAGGCACACAGGGGAATACACAGTCTAAAACAGAGTTTTAAAAAGATTGAACCCCCAGCTGTTGTAAAACTATAACTCCCATCATGGGAGTCGTAATTTAGGAACAGCTAAAGGTGCAATGGTGATCTCCTTTACTGGATACCAACACACTTTACGGCTGGTAGTCTGTCTGCATAAAGACAGATGACCCCTAGTGGTGGCTATTTTCATTTTTTTTTTTTTTTTTTTAAGTAAAATTGTTTTTTTTTTTTAAATAAATGTATATTTAAAAACAAAAGTTTTTTTTTTTTTTTATAATGACAGTGCCTCTTTAAAGGGGTACTCAGGTCGATTTTTTTTTTTTTTTATCAACTGGTCCCAGAAAATTAAACAGATTTGTAAATTTGTAAAAAAAAAAAAAAAAATCTTTATCCTCCCAGTACTTTTTAGCACCTGTATGCTATAGAGGAAATTTTTTGCTTTTTGAATACATTTTTTGTCTTGTCCACAGTGCTCTCTGTTGACACCTGATACCTGTATCAGGAAGTGTCCAGAGAAGGAGAAAATCCTCATAGCAAACCTATACTACTCTGGACAGTTACTGACACTGAGCAGCAATGTGGACAAGAAAAAAAAGAAATTCAAAAAGAAAATAATTTCCTCTGTAGCATACAGCTGCTTATAAGTACTGGAAGAATAAAGATTTTTTAATAGAAGCCATTTATAAATCTAATTAACTTTCTGGAACCAGTTCATTTAAAATAAAATTGGCCTGGTCTTTAAGGGGTTAATGTATGTTATTAATTAAGATTGTATTTGTCTATAATTGTGATGTAGATAACAACTATACCACATCTGATCTAATCCACGTACATTCAAAGAGTACAACTTTTTTCTTTTTTTTTTAAACTGTAGAGCCATGGACAAACATCATTGTGCCCTGTGTGTCATAATATTACTGGAGCCCGAAGGTATGTATACCAACTAGGGATGAGCAAATCGAATCTGACAAATCCAAATTTGCTGTGATTCGACATGTGAGGACATGTGGAAAGGAATCCTGGGAAGGCAGGAACAAGGGTAAGCGGGATGACCCTGAATCACATGTAGCATGCAGCCTATGAGCAGCCAGTCACCCCTGTGATATCACAGCCCTATATAATCAGCAGCCATCTTGCAGCCAGTCATCAGCATTCTATTACAGAGAGAGAGGGACAGACAGCAGTGTGTGTTGCACAGAAAAACATTTTTACAGCAGTGATTCACCTCCCAGTCACATCAGCATTCTATTGAAGAGACAGACAGAGACCAGTGTGATGTATAAAAAATAATTTTTACAGCAGCGGTTCACCTCAAGCCCAAATCCAGCCAAAAAGCACTGATAGGGAAGAGAGTGAGATTGAGAGAGAAAGTGCAGTTTTGGGTGTAGTACACAGCGACTGTGTGCTGCAGAACTGGTGTATACAACAACTGAAAAGCTAATCGTAGCCAGTCAGTTAGGGTGAGCAGAGCACTAAAAGCATATTGTCCTCTATTAAGTGTAACGTTGCGTACATCTAAGTGGTGTACCATTTTGTTCCTGTTAAAATTTTAAGAGCCTAGATACTGTGAAAGGCCAGGCATAAGTGCACACCTGCTGGTTTTGTACACAAATACTGTTTTAAGCGTACTAGAGCGCATTGTCCTCCCCTAATAAGTGCATACAACATACGTACATCTACGTGGTGTATCATTTTGTTCCTGTTAAAGTCTTAAGGGCCTAGATACTGTGCCAGCCAAAAGTACACACCTGCTGGTGTTGTAGACAAATACTGTTTACAGTCGATGGGTTCCTCAGACACAACCCTCAGTTGGCTTGGCCCGGGAGCAGTCCCTGTCCTCCCATTGCCTCTGTCCTATGCTGTTCCCTCCCCCACAGAAGTATCTTATGCTGTGGGTTCAGCTCCACTATTTCGGTAGGACGATCTACTAGAGGACAGTCAGTAGCTACTGCCCAGCCAAGAAGTGGAGGAGACATCCGCCGCTTCCTCTGCTAGGCCGGCAAATAGTGATGAGGAGAGTGGAGTGGAAGTTGGTGTTGCGAGCATTCAGGCTCCTGAAGCAGACACTGTTGAGGAACCTGAGGAGGACATCAGTGATGTGCAGACACTTGTTGATGATGATGAAGCCGATCGCACTTGGGAGCTGAGTGCAGAAGGGGCTTCATCATCATCAGGAGAAGAGGGTTGCAGGTTCCCCGTGAGGCAGCAGCTGAGCCAGCAAGGTGGTAGCATGGTTGGCAGTCAGCATGGTGGCAGAAGTGGAAAGTCTTGAGACAAATGTGCCCAGGGTAGACCACCTGCTTCGCAGCAGCCTACCTTCTCGGGAGGTAGTGGAACAGGGGTTCCTGGAGTCGGCGGCAGTAGCAGTCAATCAGTGCAGACTGTTGGTGGGAAAATCAGCTACTTAACGGTGTGGCAGATTTTCATCAAGCATCCGGAGGATGTTAACCTGGCCAGGGTCCCAATGTTGGCACCGCGGCCCTGCGTAAACATATGCAGCCCCTGCGTCAACATATGCAGCGTCACCATAAAGCAGCCTGGGAGAACCGTGACTACGATATGGTGGTCCAGCCTGCTGCATCACCCAGTGGCACACCGCTCCCTGCTTCAGCCAGCCAAAGCTCCACCACCTCAGCCAAAGGGAGCTGTGTGTCATACCCATCTTCTGTCACTCCAGATGCTCCTGCTCCTCCTACTTCGAGTCAGTCATTCTGCCAGCAATTCATCGGCGAAGACATGTCCAAGAGACAACAGTATGCGCCCACTCATCCAACTGCGCAGGAGCTGAATGTGCTCCTGTCCAAGTTGCTGGTACTGCAGTCAATCCCTTTCAGCCTATCTGCACCATCGTCCATCCTCTCGCAGGTCTGACTCGGGAGCCCCTCCTCTCTCCTTCCACTGCCATGGCTGCTGGGAAAGGGTGGAGTGCCAGGAGCACTACCAGCTCCATCAGCAGCAGCCTGAGTCTACAGTCACTGATGAGTAGCTTCACCCGCATAGCGAAGCAACTCATCAGCAGCAGGTAGACCAGGAGCAGGACCTGAACCAGCAGGTGGTGGCAGACCTTGACATGACCATGCCAACACACCTTGAAGATCCGCTGGACTTCTGGGCAGCCAAACTTGATTTGTGGCCGTAACTAGCTGAGTTTGCCCTGGGAAAGCTGTCCTGCCAGGCCAGTAGTGTGCCATCAGAGAGGGTGATTAGTGCTGCGTGGGCCATCGTAACCCCAAGGAGAACTCATCTGTCCACAAAAAATTTGGAGACTGATCTTTGTGAAGATGAATCAGGCATAGATCAGCCAGGTTTTCCACCCACCAATGCCTGATGCATCAGAGTAGTTTGACCATGGTGCCGCACCAACACTTCACAAAAATGGATAGTGGAAACATTTAATGTGCTGCTCCCCAGTAACAGACATTCCTCCGCATCAGACCACAAGTAAGTATTGAGGATATGCAATAGCTAAAACTTAAATTTTCTTAGGATAAAATATATGTACCCAACATTTTTTTTAAATCAAACAAAAGGAAAGGTGTGCAAAAAACACCATGTGCCACCTACACCACCAAGTATTGATGAGATGCAAAGACCTCAAAAAGGTGGGGGGAACAACTTATGGTCCATTGTAACAGGTGGGGGTAAAAACTTTCCCTGTAAGGGCCTACTCTCGCATTATTAATTCCCTTCTTGGCAAGTGTTACTTTCCAAAAAATGGTGGCCCCAAACAGGAAACTCCTCTATTTCCTTGTACAAACACTGCCATTTCCCAGGGTTTTTAGGTGGAAATAGAAAGTTTCCTGTGTGGGGCCGCCCTTTTTAGGGTGAGTAACAACTGCCAAGAAGGGAATTAATAGGGCGAGAGTAGGGCCTTACAGGGGAAGTTTTTACCCCACCTGCTACAATGGACAATACTTTGTTCCCTTCCACCTTTTCAAGGAAAGTGTTACTAGTCTTAAGAAGGGTAGCCCCACACAGGAACCAATCCCTATTTCCACGTAAAAACCCTGGCAAATGGCAGTGTTTGTAGATGGAAATAGGGAGAGGTTCCTGTGTGGGGCCGCCCTTGTTAGGGCAAGTAACACTTGCCAAGAAGGAAATTAATAATGTGAGAGTAGGGACTTAGAGGGGAAGTTTTTACCCCCCACCGGTTACAATGAACCATATGTTGTTCCCTTCCACCTTTTAGAGGCCTTTGCATCACATCAATACTTGGTGGTGTAGGTGGCATATGGTGTTTTTGGGTCCATAGATTTAATCCTAAGCATATTAATAAAAGTTACATTTTACGTAATGCATATCTTCAATACTTACTTGTGCACACTATTACTTTTACAAAAGAGACCGTTCTTCTGCCTACCTGCTTCAGCTACTGTTCTGATCCTGCCACCCACTTGATGCTACACATTTGATGCCAAGTTCTCCTTTTTTCACCCACAGAGTACAGGTATTGCCACCCACCGCACCACTCTGTCACGGGTCACTTTCAGGACTCCTGATGCTGCTGCCACCTCCAGGCTGTCTCATTCTGCCACCATATGTTCTCCTTGTGCTGATGCCACCTCCAGGCTGTCTAATTCTGCCACCATATGTTCTCCTCATGCTGATGCCAGCACCAAGCTGTGTCATTCAGCCACTATATGGTCTCCTCATGCTTCCGCCACCTCCAGGCTTTGTCATTCAGCCACTATATGTTATCCTCATGCTGCCGCCAACTCCAGGCTGGGTCATTAAGCCACTATATGGTCTCCTCATGCTGCCGCCAACTCCAGGCTATGTCATTCAGCCACTATATGGTCTCCTCATGCTTCGGCAACCTCAAGCCTGTGTCATTTAGCAACTATATGTTCTCTTCATGCTGCGGCCAACTCCAGGCTGTGTCATTAAGCCACTACATGTTCTCCTCATTCTGCCGCCAACTCCAGGCTGTGTCATTCAGCCTCTATATGGTCTCCTCATGCTGCCGCAAACTCCAGGCTGTGCCATTCAGCCACTATATGTATTCCTCATGCTACTGCCACCTCCACGCTGTGTCATTCAGCCACTATATGGTCTCCTCATGCTTCCACAACCTCCACGCTGTGTCATTCTGGCAGTATATGGTCTCCTCATGCTGCCACCAACTCGAGGCTGTGTCATTCAGCCACTATATGGTCTCCTCATGTTTCGGACACCTCAAGCCTGTGTCATTTAGCAACTATATGTTCTCCTCATGCTGCCACCAACTCCAGGCTGTGTCATTAAGCCACTATATGTTCTCCTCATGCTGTCGCCACCTCCACGCTGTGTCATTCAGGCACTATCTGGTCTCCTCATGCTGTCACCAACTCCATGCTGTGTCATTCAGCCAATATATGGTCTCCTCATGCTTCCATCAGCTCCACGCTGGGTCATACATCCTATCTCTACCTAAGGTAACACTGCAGGGGTTAAATATACACCAGCTGTGTAATGAAATAATAGAAGCCATCTCTGTAAACTACCTACCTGTATAAAGATATGCTTTACATAGGAAAGTTCTGACCAAAGGACATGCTGAACATCCCCATAGCAACTTGACTACATACTCCCCCTCTGCATCAGGGATACCGAGCCGAGGAGGGGAGGGCCCGATGCCACCGGGGGGAGGCGCAGGACGTTGCGGCCGTAACCCCGGTGACGTCATCCAGGGCAGGGATGACAGGGATTCCCTCTCCCTGTTAGAGGTGTTTCTCCCATAATGCGGAGGCATACGTCATGAAGGGGAGTGGTATAGGACTAAAAAAAAAGATCGCGAAGGGTGAGAATGGTTGCCACTGCCACTTCACCCTGCTGGGATATCACAACCTTGAGCGTTTCCCTGATGAGCTGAGCAAAACGCTGCGTTAGAGACCAGGTTTTCTTTGATTTTCAAATGTTTGACTTTTCTTTCAACTTAATGGCATTCCTTTTTGGCATTTTTGCACTATTTGCACAGGCACAATTGCACTTTATTTCCCCATAACCTGTATAACTTGTATGACAAGACTGTAATAGTGCAGGGACAGGGTCCTGAGGCATGGGGGTCTTCCTTATTCTGATGAGTGCCCCAGTTACATGCCACACCGTGAGGGGAAGGTGTGAATAGGGACTTTTTTTGCACTACACTATAGGGATTAATAGGGAGTGTAGGGGCAGCAAACATCAGTCTTCCCTTCAGATATACTGTTTTCTCCCATGATACCGTGCAATAAAAGAGGTCTGGTATATGTGCAATAATAGATATAGCCACCAGAACTGTCTTAAAGGTGGTAACTAATTAAATTTGTGCAATAGTCACTCAAGAGAGTATTGAAGTGACAACTATATATGTGCAATAAATTTAGGTGGTGGATTTAATAATACATGTCTTCTATTCTCTGTTAGTAGTTTACTTTCCCTTTGTGGTCACAGGTGAATATTTGCATTGTTTGTAGGGGTTATATTTGTTTTATTAGTGTATACCTAATAAATTGGGATTTTATATCTGTAAGTCATACACCAGTTTTTTTCAGTTTTTGATTTTTGTGATGGGGAAATAAGGCTAGCCCATGTTTGACCATTGGAGCTATCTATCTGGTGTGTCATTTAGCCACTATATGGTCTCCTCATGCTGTCGCCACCTCCACACTGTGTCATTCACCCACTATATGATCTCCTCATGCTGCCGCCACCTCCGTGCTGTGTCATTCAGCCACTATATGGTCTCCTCATACTGATGCCACCTCCAGGCTCTGTCATTGTGCTGCTCTGTGACAGTGATTCTAATAGCGATGCCTCTAATCTGCATGTCATACTGAATAACAGTATTATTTCACTAGCCCAGCACACACCCTATGCGTGTTACAGCAAGGCAAAGTGTTCTACAGTCCTATTGAGGCTCTGTGTAGGCCAGAAATAGCAGTTTTTAATAGCGAATAAATTCAAACCGAAACACATTTTTGGGGAAAATTCAGCGAATCAGCTGAATTGAAGTTTAAAAAAATTAGCTCATCTCTAATACCAACATCAAATTGGACCCAAATTGGGACACATGTGAAGGTACTATGATAGTACAACATACTATAACCCCATAAGGGTTTATAGATTCTTCTCATAACATATGTCAATTTATAACATAATAAATGTTATGAAAATTATCTATTAACCCTTATGGGATTATCTGTTTTATTACGGCATGTGTAGACACAACGAATACAATAATTGATAATTCCATATAGGAAAAAAAAAAGCAATACATAATGTATCATACAAAAACAGCACTGGAAAACAGAAGAGGATATAACAGGGCTGTATGCAGAGTTTAAATGCCATGTAGCAAATCATACAAAGATAAGGAAAACAACCATAGAGAATAACAGTGTGATAGAGTAAAAAGTGGTAGGTAGGTTTTAAACATAATACATTTCTAACATTAAGTATTAACATAATGTCAGGCATTACAAGAGCTGAACAATAAAGTAGTATACTCTACAAGTGCTAACTAAATACCTAAGAACCAATAAACATACACAGAAAAGCAAATAAGGATTTGCCCACCAGAAAAATCTGCTTTCTGCTATGCTTTTAAAACCAACTTATTTTGGTTTTCATTATTCTAACCATGTTAAATGAATTTTGGACTTTTGCATCTCATTGGTAACACAGACAAAAAAGCTAAATATGTACTATGCAGGGTGTTTTATCTCCTGATGAAGATAGCACAACAATATGCATGGAGTCCTTATCTTGGCAAAACCAGGGTTTTATTGATAGAATCCTTCTTCCACAATTTGCATTTTTTATCACAGTTTTTTTCTCATTTGGACATTATTTGCTCCTGTTTATTATTTTTGCCATGCGTTTTGTGATCTCTGCTTGCAATTTTCTCTGGAGGAATTACATTAGTTTGTAATTATTATAGTGATTTATTAGTTTACAGCCCGTAACTGCCCTGAATGATGTTTAAATTATTTTATCTTCATTATCATTGAGATGATACATGTTTATTTTGCTGTGTTTTTTTCCCTAAAAAGCCTGTGCTAAAGCTGTTTTGATGCATTTTTTGTTGTACACATACCGCTTAGTTTTACAGATAAAAAAATATGTCCATTTTATTATATACTGCGTGCATAGACAACCGCTTTCCCATTGATTTACATAGAGCACCTTAATTTTGCAAAAATGGGAGCCAAATGATCCGCAATTTTACAGACACATTTTTTACATAAAAGATGCCTGAAAATACATTAGAGGACATTTATCAAAACCTGTGCAAATGGAAAGCTGTCCAATTGCCCATAACAACCAATTACAACACTTCTTTAATAAAAAATAAAAAAAATGGCCTCTGAAAAATGGTATAAAGATACAGCCTAGTGCACTGCCACAACCAATCAGAAGTGATCTGATTGGTTGTGGCAGTGCACTAGGCTGTATCTTTATACCAATATTCATTTGGCATTTCACTATTTGTGATCAAGTGTACATTTACTATCAGGAATTTGTAGGTTAATTTAGTATGGTATATATATTTTTTTCCTATGCAGACACAAATGACTAGTAATTACTCATTACTCATATGCAGTAGGTTATGTTCCTTTCCTGATAAGCCATTCTTTTTCACAAGCTACACCCCCTTGTCAAACCAGGTATAAGAAGTGTCTAAAACACATACATAATCTGGTGCAAAGGATGTATGTCAGATTTCTTTGTGCTAGTTGAGACATAATTCTGTTGTGTTTCGTATTGTGAGTCTCCCCTGTTGGGTTCTGTATACATTATCATGAAGGTATAATGTGCAACCAACACAAAACTGTTAACTAATTCTAGAGAAAGTGTCTGGTTTCATTTAGCAAGAAAAATGACCTTCACTAAACAAACCTATATCTCATAAGATATGGAATCTGATAATCTATGTTTTGTTTAGATTGCTATTCTAACGAAGCAGCTAATTCATTTATAAGTAAGGTGAAAGGTCTGACAGACAAACAGAACATAATGAACCAATCAGTCATATAGTGCATTAAGGGGAACCAATATGTCAGAAGCCATGGTCCTCGTGAAATATAAATGCTTCATTATTTCATGTTTGCTGTTTTGGGTCCTGCATATACAGTTATGTTATTCATCATTATAGTCTCAATTGGATATAGCACAATTTATACAAATCAATTTTAATTTTTTTTTCTCTTTTCACGCATGCATATTTATCCTAAGGTTTATGTAACATTTCAAATTATGAGTAAAGGTCATAAAGTCGTTTTCCTATCCCTGAAAACAGTTATAATGGTAATACATTGTATAATAAAAATCTATGCAATTTTCTAATATACCAAATGCATCAATTCTTTTAGTTTTTCAAGATCTCTGCTTGTAGTCATTCAATAAAAATCTTCATTGATTATTTTCAGAGGCTGAAAGGCCATCTTTTTATGGGTCATTACAAAGGTCATTACAGGTACAGTATAGTATATTAGAGTCTTGTATTGTGTCATGAGTGATCATGGTAAGCCTGGGACACACTTTCGATTGTTGAAGGTAAACAAATAGGGATGATGAATTTCAGTAAGCAAATTGACCAATGAGAATGCATGCACAAAATATATAAGAAAATGGCATGCTTTCATTGTACATGCTCCTATTACTCAATGTAAAAATGTGATTGACATCTAAAACTTGTAGCAACTTAAATGTTCACTTCACTTTGAAGTTCCATGAAAATTTGTGATTATGGCACTCACTGAGTAAGCTTTCTTTCTTTACTTTCCTTTACATAATTGATACATTTTAGTATCCAGATTATTCCTAATTTAGATAGCTGAGTCAGCTTGCAATAAGTATAATGTAGTCAGCTCATGCAAGCCTGACATCTGTGCTATTTCTAAGCAGAAGGGATAAGGAACACACAGCATTTTGGTGCCTAAATGAATGAATGAAAGAAGTACAATAAACACTAAGATGATATCAGCAGCAGCAAGATCACATGACTCAAGTTTATCCAATCCTTGCTTGCAATAGGTGACAAACAGCTCAGAGGCCAATTGGGAGATATACAGTAGAGGTGGGTTTAACAGGCTGACAAAACCGTATGCACGGAATTGCAACCACCATCTTGGAGAGAAAGAAAGTAACATCACCAAGGAAAAGTTGTAACTGTCTTCAAGGGGTTGCGTGGTTTGAGAGGATAATAAGTTGTGGACTGGTTGACTTGTTCTTGGACTGACAATAGGATGTTGAGGCAAGTGTCAGTGGGTTCCTCATCAGCTACAGTTATATGGTGTGGTGTGGAAATGTCATTCCTATACAGTCTGTACCATCATCTCTGTATTTACTTCCCTCTAGTGCTAAGCAGAAGGATAGCATTAGCAACGAGGAGGAGTTGTGTCAAGCCTTTGAAGTGTGTTGCACTGTTTAACTTTCTGGCACCAGTTGATTAAAAAAAAAAAAAAACAATGCCACAATGCCACCTTCAAGCAGCTTATTGATGGGATGCAGAGCAACTATCTAATTTTTATGTACTGTCCTGATAAAATCAGATGAATAACTTCTCAAATAATTAAATAATATGAAATTATTTTGATCACCTGTTTGTACAACATACATTGTATTGCAATGTGTATTCCAATGCATTTAGTGTAATGTGTAATTTAAAGGGGCACTCTGCTGGAAAACATTTTTCTTTAAATCAAATGGTGCCAGAAAGGTAAACAGATTTGTAAACAGATTTGTAAATTACTTATTTACAAATCTTAATCCTTCCAGTACTTATCAGCTGGTGTATACTACAGAGAAAGTTCTTTTCTTTTTGAATTTCCTTTCTGTCTGGCAACAGTGCTCTCTGTTGACGCTTCTGTCCATTTTAGGAACTGTCAAGAGCAGGAGAAAATCCCCATAGCAAACCTATTCTGCTCTGGACAGTTCCTAAAATGGACAGAGGTGTCAGCATAGAGCACTGTAGTCAGACAGAAAATAAATCCAAAAAGAAAAGCAATTCCTGTGGGGCAAATATGTAAAACAAAAGAAGAACAGGCGCTCCCTTGTGGAGAATCAGCGGGATCACAGGTGCGTGAGAAGGGAGGGTAAAAATGAAGGCTCACCCTGCCAGGTTGTGCAAATTCCCACACAACAAGGATCTGCGTTTGTAGTATAGTGAACTGGGTTTGCAGCCTTCCTGGAATCGACAGAAATGCAGAGGCGAAAGCTTCAGGGGTGCAGGAATACAGGCGCTGACCAAAAAGGGAACCAGTGAAGCCAGGTAGATATCAAACAGCTTTAATCCAATGCGACGCGTTTCACCGCGCTTGCGCTGTTTTATCAGGCATGGTGGGGCAAATAAGTACTGGAAGGATTAAAGGAGTACTCTGGTGCAGAGTACTCCTGCTCAGTCCTGCCCAGGCTGCAAAAAAATGAAAATAAACCATCCCTCACCTTAATGGGTTCCCGCGGAGCGCCACTACAGCTGATCGGTCCTCCGGTCCCTCTTCTTCATTCTTCCGTGTGAACAAAGCGTCACATGGCGCTCAGCCTATTATGGGCCGAGGCAGAACATCGCGGCGGCCGGCGATAGGCTGAGAGACATGTGATGCTTCGTTCACACAGAAGTATGAAGACGATGGACCGGAGGACCGATCAGCTGTAGTGGCGCTCCGCAGGAACCCAGGAAGGTGAGGGATGGTTTATTTTCATTTTTTTGCAGCCCGGGCAGGACGGAGCAGGCGTACTCTGCACCAGAGTACTTCTTTAAGATTTTTTTATACAAATAATTTACTAATTTTTCTGGCACATATTGATTAAAAAAAAACTGTAAACAAATAAACAAAGGAAAAAGTTCTGAAAGGCTTTAAATACATTTGGAACTGCATCAGTTTATAAGCAAAAATTTACCTATCAGCACCATTCAGTTAGGCAATTAGTATTTGTCTGCTATATTCTTAAAGCTAAACAGGTTTTTTTTAACATTTTGCAACTTTAACCCCTTCACGACGAGCAACGTACATGTACGGTGCCACGAAGTGTCACTTGGCGTGCGGCGACGTACATGTACGTCACAGGGTTCCGGGAGCGCCGCATCACCGGTAGCGGTGATCGGGCCGGGATGTCTGCTGTTATCGGGCCATGACCGCGATGGGCGCAAATCGCAGGTCAATTCAGACCTGCGATCTGCGCGATTGCGGGTCATATGGGTCACTGGTGACCCGGAAAATAAGAGGGATCAGGGGTGTCCGTGACACCCTCGATCCCCCTGAAGGGATAGGAGTTTGGTGGCAGGGATTCCACCCCTCCTATCCCTGCTATTGGTCGGCCGAGCGACCGACCGATAGCAGACCGGGGGAGGGGGGGGGTTAAAGTTCGGTTCCCCTGCTTTGCCCACCTATCGGTGTCCGGGCAAAACGGGGGAACTGTCCGGGGAAGGTGGGGATCCCCCACGTGCAGCGGCGGCGGCAGCAATACTTCCGGGTCCTAGCAACATCCGGAGGGCCACAGTTTACAGTGGTCTCTAAACTGTAGCCCTCCAGATGTTGCAAAACTACAACTCTCAGCATGCCCAGAAGGCAGTTTGCTGTCTGGGCATGCTGCGAGTTGTAGTTTTGCAACATCTGGAGGGCCACAGTTTTGAGACCACTGGACAGTGATTTAAAACCTGAACCCCTCTAAATCTTGCAAAACTACAACTCCCAGCATTCAGGAACAGCATAAGGCTGTCTTGGCATGCTGGGAGTTGTACTTGCGTGCCTCCAGCCATTGCATAACTACATCTCCCAGCATGCACTTCCGCAATCAGTACATGCTGGGAGTTGTAGTTTTGCAACAGCTGGAGGCACACTGGTTGGAAAATACTGAGTTAGGTCATAGAACCTAACTCAAGGTTTTCCAACCAGCGTGCCTCCAGCTGTTGCAAAACTACAACTCTCAGCATGCATCGTCTGTCATTGCATGCTGGGAGTTGTAGTTTTGACCCCCCTCCCATGTGAATGTACAGGCTACATTCACACTGGCGGCAGATTACAGTGAGTTCCCCGCTTCAAATTTGAGCTGCAGCAAATTTTCTGCAGCAGTTCAAACTCCTAGCGGGAGACTCAGTGTAATCTGCCTCCAGTGTGAATGTAACCTAAAAACACTACACTAACATAAAATAAAGAGTAAAACACTACATATACACACGTATATACAAACTACATATACAAACGCAAAAAAAACAACACATCCACATGTGATCCCATTTTGGAAACTACACCCCTCACGGAATGTAATAAGGGGTGCAGTGAGAATTTACACCCCACAGGTGTCTGACGGATCTTTGGAACAGTGGTCCGTGAAAATGAAAAATTTTACACAGCCCACTGTTCCAAAGATCTGTCAGACACCAGTGGAGGTTAAATTCTCACTGTACCCCTCATTACATTCTGTGAGGGGTCTAGTAACCCTTGCGAAAATGTGAAATTTGGGGGGAAACCCACATTTTAGTGAAAAAATGTTTTTTCTTTTTTTTACATATGCAAAAGTTGTGAAACACCTGTGGGGTATTAAGGCTCACTTTATCCCTTGTTACATTCCTCAAGGGGTCTAGTTTCCAAAATAGTATGCCATGTGGTTTTTTTTTTCTGTCCTGGCACCATAGGGGCTTCCTAAATGCAACATGCCCCCCGAGCAAAATTTGCTCTCAAAAAGCCAAATATGACTCCTTCTCTTCTGAGCATTGTAGTTCATCCGCAGTGCATTTCAGGTCCAATTATGGGGTACCTCCATACTCAGAAGAGATGGGGTTACAAATTTTGGGGGGTCTTTTCTGCTATTAACCCTTTAAAAAATTTGAAATTTGGGGGAAAACCCAAAAGTCGTGAAACACCTGTGCGGTATTAAAGCTCACTTTATTCCTTGTTATGTTCCTCAATGGGTCTAGTTTCCAAAATGGTATGCCATGTGTTTTTTTTTTGCTGTTCTGGCACCATAGGGTGCTAAATGCGACATGCCCCCCAAAATCCATTTCAGAAAAACGTACTCTCCAAAATCCCCTTGTCACTCCTTCGCTTCTGAGCCCTCTACTGTGCCCGCTAAACACTTTATATAGACATATGAGGTATGTGCTTACTCGAGAGAAATTGGGTTACCCATACAAGTATACATTTTCTCCTTTTACCCCTTGTAAAAATTCAAAAATTGGGTCTACAAGAACAATGAAGATTTTGAATTTTCTCCTTCACTTTGCTGCTTTTCCTGTGAAACACCTAAAGGTTTAAAACATTTACTGAATGTCATTTTGAATACTTTGGGGTTGCAGTTTTTATAATTGGGTAATTTATGGGGTATTTCTAATATGAAGACCCTTCAAATCCACTTCAAACCTGAACTGGTCCCTGAAAAATTGTGAGTTAGAAAATTTTGTGAAAAATTGGAAAATTGCTGCTGAAATTTGAAGCACTCTGGTGTCTTCCAAAAGTAAAAACTCATCAATTTTATGATGCAGTCATAAAGTAGACATATTGTATATGTGAATCCCAAAAAAATATTTGGAATATCTATTTTCCTTACAAGCAGAGAGCTTCAAAGTTAGAAAAATGCAACATTTTTAATTTTTTCATCAAATTTGGGATTTTTCACCAAGAAAGGATGCAAGTTACCACAAAAATTTACCCCTATGTTAAAGTAGATTATGTCACGAAAAAACAATCTTAGAATCAGAATGATAAGTAAAAGCATTCCAGAGTTATTAATGTTTAAAGTGACAGTGGTCAGATTTGCAAAAAAGGGCTTCGTCCTAGAGGTGAAAATGGGCTCCGTCCTTAAGGGGTTTAGGTTAGAAATGCATTGTGTCATATTATTTAGATAATTTGTGCTTCAAAAAATGTAAGATTTGCTTCTTATAAATGCAAAGATAGTAGAGTACTAGTAATATATATAATAAATGTATAATCAAACAATATTCTAATCTAAGAAAATATGGCACAAAAGGTTATCAACCATCAGAGGACTATTACTCCCAGCACTTACAGTAGACGGGTCTGTGTCTGTTCTCCGCTGTCTATCACTGGATGCCGCCATGCTGCCTCCTCCTTTTTTCCTGCCTTTTTTGACTCTGACCCATCTATACTCTTTTTGCCTCACCTATGGCTGACCAAGATTTCTGACCTAAACTTGTGTCTCCTGCCCGGATCATCTATCTAAATTTTTACTATGTATCTGTCTCATCCCAGTGTGTATTTTGAATTCTCCAGTGTATGACCCCGTTTTGTGACTACATTTACCTGCCTGACTACTTGGTACCATGCACTGTCTCCATCTGGCACCCCTGAAACCAGCAGTTACCACACTGGTCTGAACCACACTTTGGAAGCAATATGGCACCTCCTGTAGACTAAGACCAACTTCAGCCTGCGCTGAAGGGTAAAAATCAAGTATCTGCTTAGACTTCGTTCCAGAGTTTAGCCCAAAGCCAAACTGGCTGGTAGCATAGTGAGTCCACACCGTTGCTTTTTACACATTGAAAAGTGGTATTCTACAGTGTTGGTAATCTCAAGGAGATGCATACTATATGGTGGACCTGAAAATTTCAAAGGAAATCTAGTCTGAATAAGGAAGTCTTTTGGAAAGGTCTTTATGTATATAGATTGATGAGAGAGCAAGATTATTTTAGAATTTGATAATTGTGGTTCTTTGGACTAGTTTCATCTCTACATCGACAACCTCCTTGGGATATAAGGGCTCTTACATAGCAGTCATACTAGACTTTTTTAACTACATGAGCAGTAATTACCTCAATTTAGATTAGATTTTAGAAGTACATACATCTGAGGAGACATATTTAGAATATATTCATTAGAATATTAATTAGAATAGGTGTTACTGTAGCCCATAGCCGGTCCGATTCAGACAATAAAATGCAGATTCATACCATCTAAACTTCATGAAGAGGGCACCTAATATAGGAGAGTTAATGAGGGCCAAGGGAACCCTTTACAGCGACTCTCTTTGGAAAAAAACAGGTAAATAAATAATTAAAACAGGGAAGGCAGGCTATTAAGGAAAACCAATAATGATTAAGAAACTTATTTTTTAGCATCTTTTTTTCTCCAGATTAGGGAGATTTTCTTAAAGTTCTTGCTGATCAAAACATTATAAGCGGATCCTTTAAATGGGAACTTTCGACATGTCACAGGTCAAAAGGTCTCAGTGATGTGACCCATATTGATCATGAGAATGAACCCTAGAGAAGTGCATGGCATTGCTTTTCACTCCTCAGCTTAAAGCGATCTTTATTTTGCTGCTTCATAGACTTATAATCACTACGTGCCAGAGAGTGAACAGCGATGCCACACACTTCTCCAGGGATTGATCTCCTTATCAATATGGGTCTCAGCACTGAGACCCAGACCAATCAATACTTTTGTCCCTGTGACATCTCAAAAGTTTTTCTATGTTACATGTATATTTAAACTTCTCTGAGCTATGTAGAGAAGCCTTCATTGATCAGACTTAATTTTTTGGCACATGCTATTGATTTTCAGTAAGAATTACATAATATGAAAGCCTTGAACTCTTTGTCATGTACATAATAGATTGTAAGGAATTAAGATTGTCACTTCAAGATGCTTAAGCAGATAAAGTAGAGACAACTTTTATTTGGGGTTCAAAACAATCTGACCAGTGTTTATTCTATGCTGGATTCTATATTACAACTTTCCATTGAATACTTCCTTTTTCGCTTTGAGTGATAAAAAGTTAAAGGGGTGCTCCGCGGAACTAAACCCATAGCCCATCCTTTCCCTCTCACCAACCTATGTATTTGTCTAAATACTATTCATTAGCTATATAGAGCAGTTTTGCTGTCACTTACATGCAGGGAGTGAGAGAAAGACGTCATTCTCAGATCCTGCTTCTCTTTGTGTAAACCCATCAATGAGACCTAGTCCCCACCCCCCTGCAAAACAAACACCAAGGGATTTCTGGCTTCACTGGCACACCTTCCAGTCCCCTCCCCTCCCTGTGTGAGGACCTTGTGGCAGATAAGCCCAGTGAAGATTCTCAGTCACAACTCAACACATAACGCTACTCTTTTCCTGCTGTAGATCTAAGCACTGACTGCTGCCATTCAAAGCAAAGCTTGATTTATTGCTGGGGGGAAGGAAAGAAAATATATGTAGTGTGTGCTCCTGTCAACAACACATCATGCACACAGATAGTGAAATTAATTGGCTGGCAGATATCACACAGAGCTGCACTGATTTCTGGGAGTTGTAGTCTGGGCTGCATGCAAGGAAAAATAATATTAAGGAGACTACAGGGCTAACTACAGGGGACACAGAGCAGGTATTGTGGTGGCTTTGAGGTATTTTTATTTTTCTTAACTTCCCCGGAGCACCCCTTGAAGGGAATGTTCACTTGCCTCAGATTTGTTATACACATCTGAATGAGGATGTTTGTAGAGTGTGTCCATTTTTGTAAACTTATTCAGTCTAAGAAATTTCTGAAACAAATCTTTCACAAGATAACCTACTAGAAGTCTTGCTGAGTCTGAAGATTTTGGCTTTGCTATAGAAGGTAAGGCATATTTTGAACAGATTTAACATAAATAATAAAATGATTATACACATAATTCTTCCACATTTTTTTTTTATTTTACTATTTCGCTGAACTGTATACATTGAATTGCATAATTGAGTAAACTATACTTTGCATCTCTGTAGTTTTTTTTTTGCAAGAGTTGAAGGAAATAGATGGCAGGCTAATAGGTAAATAAAAAAAATCTACTGTGAAAATAAACATAAAGTGGTCAGTATATGGGCCCCTTGTTTCTTAACTAGACATGAGCGAACTTTTGAAACATTTGATTTGGCCTATTCGCCAAATTTTCAGAATTTTTTTTTGGGTTCAAGTTTATTTGCAATGAATAGATATAAAAAACGGCTAATTCTGGCCTACAGAGAGCCTCAATGAGGGTGTAGAACACTTGCTTTGCTCTAACATGCATACAGAGCGTGCTGGGGTAGTGAAATAATACTGTTATTCAGTATTACATGAGGAGACCATATAGTGGCTGAATGACACAGCTTGGTTGTGGCTGAAGCATGAGGAGACCATATAGCTGCTGAATGACAAAGCGTGGAGGTGTTGGCAGCATGAGGAGACCATATAGTAGCTAAATGACACAGCGTGGAGGTATTGGCAACATGAGGAGACCATATAGTGGCTGAATGACACAGTGTAGAGGTGTTGGCCGGCAGCATGAAGAGACCAGATAGTCGCAAAATGACACAGCGTGGAGGTGTTGGCAGCATGAGGAGACCGTATAGTAGCTTAATGACACAACTTGGATGTGGCTGAAGCATGAGGAGACCATATAGTGACTGAATGACACAGTGTGGAGGTGTTGGCAGCATGAGGAGACCATAAAGTGGCTGAATGACAAAACTTGGATGTGGCTGAAGCATGAGGAGACCATATAGTGGCTTAATGACACAGCGTGGAGGTGTTGGCAGAATGAGGAGACCATATAGTGGCTGAATGACACAGCATTCAGGTGCTGGCAGCATGAGGAGACCATATAGTGGCTAAATGACACATTGTGGCGGTGTTGGCAGCATGAGGAGACCATATAGTTGCTAAATGACACAGCATGGAGGTGTTGGCAGCATGAGGAGACCAAATAGTGGCTGAATGACACAGCGTGGAGGTGTTGGCAGCATGAGAAGACCATATAGTGACAAAATGACACAGCATGGAAGTGTTGGTAGCATGAGGAGACCATATAGTGACTGAATGACACAGCTTGGATGTGGCTAAAGCATGAGGAGACCATATAGTGGCTGAATGACACAGCGTGGAAGTGTTGGCAGCATGAGGAGACCATATAGTGGCCGAATGACACAGCGTGGAGGTGTTGGCAGCCTGAGGAGACCATATAGTTGCTGAATGACAGAGCCTGGAGCTGGCAGGAGTAGACACTAGGGCTTCACAATCCCTAAGATTAAAAGATGAATTTTGAAATTTAAATTGAAGATTTATGGTAGCTAGTGCTACCATAAATTTTTTTGGGGCCTAGGCCCAGCAGCATCAGTAAACCATATATTGGCTGAATGACACAGCCTGGAGGTGGCTGAAGCATGAGGAGGCCACATCGTGGCTGAATGACACAGTCTGTAGTTGGCTGAAGCATGAGGAGACCATATAGTGTCTGAATGGCACAGCCTGGAGTTGGCAAAAGCATGAGGAGACTATTGAAATGTTAGATTTTTAAATTTAAATTTAAAATTTTGAAACTGAAATTGAGGATTTTGAAATTGAAATTTGAACTCCCAAGTTTTAATGCCCAGGGCCCCGGCGTGTGGGTACAAAGGACCAAATCAGACAAGGAGTCACATGTCACTTGGCAGCACAATGACAGAGCCCTGAGGTGGCATCAGTATGAGGAGACCATGTAGTGGCTTAGTGACTGCCTGGAGTTTGTGGCAGCAAGCGGAGACCATATAGGGTCTGAATGGCACAGCCTGGAGTTAACTGAAGCATGAGGAGACGATATAGTGTCCGAATGAAACAGCCTGGAGCTGGCAGCAGCATGAGTAGACACTAGGGCTTCACAATCCCTGAAATTAAAAGATGAATTTTGAAATTGAAATTGAATATTTATGGTAGCTAGTGCTACCATAAAATTTTTTAGGCGAAGGCCCAGCAGCATCAGTAAACCATGTATTGGCTGAATGACACGGCCTGGAGGTGGCTGAATCATGAGGAGACCCTATAGTGAATGAATGGCACAGCTTAGAGGTGGCTGAAGCATGAGGAGACTATATAATGGCAGAATGGCATAGCCTGGAGGTGGCTGAAGCATGAGGAGACCATTGAAATGTAAGATTTTTAAATTTAAATTTCAAGATTTTGAAGTTGAAATTGAGAATTTTGAAATTGAAATTTTAACTCCAAAGTTTTAGTGCCCCGGGCCCCAGCGTGTGGGTACAAAGGACCAAATTTAACAAGGAGTCACATGTCACATGGCAGCACAATGAGAGAGCCTTGAGGTGGCAGCAGCAGCATGAGGGGCATGCCAACTGATGGTTGAATCTGAGGAACCCGACTGTTGACTGGGGGTGTCGGATATCACTTGGGATGAAGTGGATGACTGAGTGAACCAATCAATCACGGCTGCTGGGTTGCTGGTCGAGACACGACTTCTAGCTGACACGAGGAACTCAGACCTCTCGCTGCGACTCTGACTGCCACATGCCCCTACTCTGCTGCGACCTCTGCCTGTGCCTGATGAATTTAGGCCTCTGCCACTTCACTGTGCACGTCCTGGCACTACTCTGCCTGACATACTTATTGTGATTATGAGAGGAGTACAATATACTTCACTACGCTAAAAACAGTATTTGTCTAGAACAGCGGCAGGTGCTAATATTGGCTGTCCTTTCACACACACAGTATATAGGCCCTTGACAGAATAACAGGTACAAAATTGTACACTATTTAGATGTAGGTATGGGGTATGCACTTATGAGGGCAGAAAAATGTGCTACAGTATGCTTAAAAATACTTATTTTTAACTGTGCCCCAGATTTAAAAAATCCTTTATAATCAGAAAATGTCAGAATACCACCTGACATTCAAAATAATAAAATTATACATATGTTCTCTGAAGAAAAGGATCCTTCATTAGATGGCAATATGAGTATTGTGTGTTCCGGTGACATTAGCTCATCGGAGGAACAGGAAAACATGATACAACTTAATTCTGCAACTGAACAACCACAACAAAGAAAGAATGACTTAACCCCTTAAGGACATAGGGCGTATCCATACGCCCCCGTTTCCAAGTCCTTAAGGACCGAGGGCGTATGGATACGCCCTGAGCATTTCCGGCCCCCACCACTAGCCGGAGGGGAGCCGGATGCCTGCTGAAATCGTTCAGCAGGCATCCCGGCATATCGCCCAGGGGGGTCATTATGTCCCCCCATGTCGGCGATTGCCGCAGATCGCTGGACAATTCAGTCCAGCGATCTTCGGCAGATTCCGGGTCAATCGGGTCTCCAGTGACCCGATGACCCGGAATTACTGGCTGATCAGGGCCGTCAGAGACACTGGTGCCACCTCACGATCGCCCTGATTCGTCGGCCGGATTACCGGCCGACCAATCAGGGCGCCTGCTGCGGGTGTCACTCCCGCAACCCGCTCTGCCCCTCTTCCGGAGGACGTGAGCGGGTGCGGGAAGACGACCCCCGGTGCTGGGGACCCCGATCCCCGGCGTCCCTGTTGGGATCGGGGCCCCAGGAGCAGCGGCGAGGGACTGGCCTGTGCGGCGGCATCGTGGAGCAGCAGCAGGAGGTGAGTGACAGCCTCCTGCTGTTGCTTAGCAACAGCTCCCAGCATGCAACAAGGGCATGCTGGGAGCTGTAGTTTTGCAACAGCAGGAGGCAGACCACCACAACTCCCAGCATGCCCTTATGGGCATGCTGGGACTTGTAGTTTTGCAACAGCTGAAGGCACATTCTTTCTATGTAAAAGTGTACCTTCAGCTGTTGTATAACTACAACTCCCAGCTTGCACAATCAGCTAAAGTGCATGCTGGGAGTTGTAGTGGTGCATCTGGTGGTTGCATAACTACAACTCCCAGCATGCGCGTTGGCTGTCGGTGACTGCTGAGAGTTGTAGTTTTGCAACAGCTGAAGGCACACTGAGTTAAGTAGTAAACCAGTGTGTCTCCAGCTGTTGCATAACTACAATCCCCAGCATCTCCAGCCAATGTAGTATGCCTCCGGCTGTTGCATAACTACAAGACCCAGCATGCCCTTCCGCTGTCCGTACATGCTGGGGGTTGTAGCTTTTGCAACAGCTGAAGGCACACTGGTTGCAAAACACTGAGTTTGTTACCAAACTCGGTGTTTCACAACCTGTGTGTCTCCAGCTGTTGCAAAACTACAACTCCCAGCATGCACTGATAGACCGTACATGCTTGGAGTTGTAGTTTTGCAACAGCTGGATGTTTCTCCTCCCCCCCCCCCAATGTGAACGTACAGGGTACACTCACATGGGCGGAGGATTACATTAAGTACCTGGCTGCAAGTTTGAGCTGCAGCAAATTTTCTGTCGCAGCTCAAACTGCCAGCGAGAAACTACTGTGAACCCCCTGCCCGTGCGACTGTACCCTAAAAACACTACACTACACTAACACAAAATAAAATAAAAAGTAAAAAACACTACATATACACATACCCCTACACAGCCCCCCTCCCCTCCCCAATAAAAATGAAAAACGTCTGGTACGTCACTGTTTCCAAAACGGAGCCTCCAGCGGTTGCAAAACTACAACTCCCAGCATGCACTGATAGACCGTCCATGCTGGGAGTTGTAGTTTTGCAACAGCTGGATGTTCCCCCCCCCCCCAATGTGAACGTACAGGGTACACTCACATGGGCGGAGGATTACAGTAAGTATCCGGCTGCAAGTTTGAGCTGCGTCAAATTTTCTGCCGCAGCTCAAACTGCCAGCGAGAAACTACTGTGAACCCCCGCCCGTGTGACTGTACCCTAAAAACACTACACTACACTACCACAAAATAAAATAAAAAGTAAAAAACACTACATATACACATACCCCTACACAGCCCCCCTCCCCTCCCCAATAAAAATGAAAAACGTCTGGTACGCCACTGTTTCCAGAACGGAGCCTCCAGCTGTTGCAAAACAACTACTCCCAGTATTGCCAGATAGCCACTGACTGTCCAGGCATGCTGGGAGTTTTACAACAGCTGGAGGCCCCCTGTTTGGGAATCACTGGCGTAGAATACCCTATGTCCACCCCTATGCAATCCCTAATTTAGGCCTCAAATGCGCATGGCACTCAAATTTTGGAGCCCTGTCGTATTTCAACGCAACAGTTTAGGGCCACATATGGGGTATCGCCGTACTCGGGAGAAATTGGGCTTCAAATTTTGTGGGGTATTTTTTGCTATTACCCTTTTTAAAAATGTAAAATTTTTGGGAAAACAAGCATTTTAGGTAAAAAAAAAATTTTTTTTTACATATACAAAAGTCATGAAACACCTGTGGGGTATAAAGGTTCACTTAACCCCTTGTTACGTTCCCCGAGGGGTCTAGTTTCCAAAATGGTATGCCATGTGTTTTTTTTTTTTGCTGTCCTGGCACCATAGGGGCTTCCTAAATGCGGCATGCCCCCAGAGCAAAATTTGCTTTCAAAAAGCCAAACGTGACTCCTTCACTTCTGAGACCTGTAGTGCGCCAGCAGAGCACTTTTCACCCCCATATGGGGTGTTTTCTGAATCGGGAGAAATTGGGCTTCAAATTTTGGGGGGTGTTTTCTGCTATTACCCTTTTTAAAAATGTTAAAATTTTGGGAAACCAAGCATTTTAGGTAAAAAAAATAAAAAATGTTCACATATGCAAAAGTCGAGAAACACCTGTAGGGTATTAAGGTTCACATTACCCCTTGTTATGTTCCCCGAGGGGTCTAGTTTCCAAAATGGTATGCCATGTGTTTTTTTTTGCTGTTCTGGCACCATAGGGGCTTCCTAAATGCGGCATGCCCCCAGAGCAAAATTTGCTTTCAAAAAGCCAAATGTGACTCCTTCTCTTCTGAGACCTGTAGTGCACCAGCAGAGCACTTTTCACCCCCATATGGGGTGTTTTCTGAATCAGGAGAAATTGGGCTTCAAATTTTGGGGGGTATTTCCTGCTATTACCCTTTTTAAAAATGTTAACATTTTGGGAAACCAAGCATATTAGGTAAAAAATAAAAATTTTTTTTTACATATGCAAAAGTCGTGAAACACCTGTAGGGTATTAAGGTTCACATTACCCCTTGTTACGTTCCCCGAGGGGTCTAGTTTCCAAAATGGTATGCCATGTGTTTTTTTTTTTGCTGTTCTGGCACCATAGGGGCTTCCTAAATGCGACATGCCCCCAGAGCAAAATTTGCTTTCAAAAAGCCAAATGTGACTCCTTCTCTTCTGAGACCTGTAGTGCGCCAGCAGAGCAATTTTCACCCCCATATGGGGTGTTTTCTGAATCGGGAGAAATTGGGTTTCAAATTTTGGGGGGTATTTTCTGCTATTACACTTTTTAAAAATGTTAAATTTTTGGGAAACCAAGCATTTTAGGTAAAAAAAAAATATTTTTTTTTACATATGCTAAAGTCGTGAAACACCTGTGGGGTATTAAGGTTCACTTTAATCCTTATTACGTTCCCTGAGGAGTCTAGTTTCCAAAATGGTATGCCATGTGTGTTTTTTTGCTGTTCTGGCACCATAGGGGCTTCCTAAAGGTAACATGCCCCCCAAAAACCATTTGACGCTCCTTCCCTTCTGAGCCCTCTACTGCGCCCGCTGAACAATTAACATAGACATATGAGGTATGTGCTTACTCGAGAGAAATTGGGTTTCAAATACAAGTAAAAATTTTCTCCTTTTTACCCCTTTCAAAAATTCAAAAATTGGGTCTACAAGAAAATGCGAGTGTAAAAAATGAAGATTTTGAATTTTCTCCTTCACTTTGCTGCTATTCCTGTGAAACACCTAAAGGGTTAATACACTTACTGAATGTCATTTTGAATACTTTGGGGGGTGTAGTTTTTATAATGGGGTCTTTTATGGGGCATTTCTAATATGAAGGCCCTTCAAATACACTTCAAACGTGAACTGGTCCATGAAAAATAGCGAGTTTGAAAATTTTGTGAAAAATTTCAAAATTGCTGCTGAACTTTGAAGCCCTCTGGTGTCTTCCAAAAGTAAAAACTCATAAATTTTATGATGCAAACATAAAGTAGACATATTGTATATGTGAACACAAAAAAAATATATTTTGAATATCCATTTTCCTTACAAGCAGAGAGCTTCAAAGTTAGAAAAATGCTAAATTTTCATTTTTTTCATCAAATTTGGTGATTTTTCACCAAGAAAGGATGCAAGTTACCATAAAATTTTACCACTAAGTTAAAGTAGAATATGTCACGAAAAAACAATCTCGGAATCAGAATGATAACTAAAAGCATTCCAGAGTTATTAATGTTTAAAGTGACAGTGGTCAGAATTGCAAAAAACACTCCGGTCCTTAAGGTGAAAAAGGGCTCGGTCCTTAAGGGGTTAAAGCCTACTTGAACTGAGGAACTTCAAAATAGTAAATCTACCACCTGGGATAGTCAGTCTATTCCAACAGCCGGTGGTCAGTATTAGTGTTGCTCGCGAATATTCGCAAAGGGAATTTTATTCACGAATATCGCAAATTTGCGAATTCGCGAATATTCGCGAATATAGCACTATATATGTTTTTTTTTTCACAGTACACATCACAGTGATCCCCCCTCTCTGCTTCCAGCTTGTGTTGTGTAAAGAAGGCTCTAATACTACTGTGTGAGACTGGCGTGCGAATTGTCGCATATGCGAATTTCCACTTATGCTAATTTTTGTATATGCAAATTTTCGCATATGTTAATTTTCGCATTCGCGAATTTTCGCATATGCGAAAATAAAACGAGAATATTACGAATATGCGAATATTCGCGAATATATGACGAATATTCGTCCATATATTTGCGAATATTCGCAAATTCGAATATGGCCTATGTCGCTCACACACTAGTCAGTATCCATAGTTCCCTGTTTCTGCTAGTCCTAGGCAATATTCCTTTTATTACTGGTATCAACATTGCAACAATGCTGGGATAGTAACTCAAGGATACCCACATGTTTCCTACAATACACAGTCAACCAATCCTTATAATCAGTCATCTGCATTTGCAATGCCAAATTCCTATAATACAAACCAGCCTTACTCTGATTTCAATGGACAGATTCAAGCACAGATGTATTCAGTTTCTGGCCCCTTTGGTGCCAATTTACCATACAATTATGCAGATCCATCCTATTTTTCAAATCAGAATCCAGTGCCAAATCCACACTCTTATAGTTCTACTGGAAATATAGGCTGGCCATGGAGTTCTTGGCAATAATGAAGAAAACACGATGAAAGATGAAAAGATGAAACAAGTTGAAAAGATGAAACAAGACAATGACCTCTGCATTCAATATCTGAATTTTTAATTGGAAAAAATTTGCAGTTGACTACTTACAGTAGTACTATTTATGCCAATGACATTTGTAGTTTTTTGGCACATTCCTTAACTGTTCTAACTTTTTTTGTATATTTTTGCATTAGTTTATCTAAAGTTAACATGTCTTGCCAGTATTTCATTATTATATTTCCATTTTTTATATAAGAGTTTTCCTCACGGTACTTGCTTAAAGTGTTGATAACTATTTTATTTATTTGTTTTTTAGGAGTCATAATATATGATTGTGTTGTTTTGTAATTGTTATTTATATTTGAAAGATTTAGTGATTTAAGTAATTGTTATGTGTTTACTGTCTTGTATTAGAAAACTGAATTGACACTTTTCAGCTCTAAGTGAAAAATTAGGTCATCACCCTTATCTTCTGTTGAGCAAAGATTAAAAAGTGAAATAGTTAGTTCAAAAAAAGATGCCTTTTGAAAAAGTTTCGGGGGTTTGGTGTTCCCAAAAAAAGGGGAAAACATACCTATTTTTGCACTATTTCAGTACACAACAGTGCTGCAGCACACAGTCGCTGTGTAATAAACCCCAAATTGCACTCTCTCACAGACTATTAGGAATGGACTGCAGACCATTTGTTGCTACAGTACGCTTAGAAAATGTATTTAAGTAAAACACCAGCTGGTGATTACTTTTCCCCTGACATTCACAGTATCTAGGCCCATGACAGATTAACAAGTACAAAATAGTACACTACTTAGATGTATGTATGTGGTATGCACTTATGTGGGCAGAAAAATGCGGTACAGTACGCTTAAAAAAAGTATTTTAGTAAAACACCGGCCAGAGATTACTTTTCCTGGACTTTCCCAATATCTAGGCCCTTGAAAGATTAACAGGTACAAAAAATACACTACTTAGATGTATGTATGTGGTATGCACTTATGAGGGCAGAAAAATGCACTACAGTACGCTTAAAAAACATATTTTAGTAAAATACCAGCTGGTGATTACTTTTGCCTGGACTTTCACAGTATGTTGGTCCTTGACAGATTAACAGGTCCAAAATAGTACACTACTTAGATGGTATGTGGTATGCACTTATGAGGGCAGAAAAATGTACTACAGTATGCTTAAAAACATATTTTAGTAAAACACCAGCCGGTGAGTACTTTTGCCTGGACTTTCACAGTATCTAGGCCCTTGACAGATTACCAGGTACAAAATAGTACACTACTTAGATGTAGGTATGTGGTATGCACTTATGAGGGCAGAAAAGTGCTCTACAGTACGCTTAGTAAATGTATTTTAGTAAAACACCAGCCGGTGATTACTTTATAGTGAATACTATTAGGAATGGACTAGTATAACCAGTAGACCAGTTGTTGTGGAACAAAGACACAGATTTGTCCTAGAAAATAATTTCTCCCTCCTGTGAAAAAGTTTCTGTAGCTGAGGCAACACACATCTCTCTGCCCTTCTCTGTAAGACAATGCTGTTCACAGTGACTGAGGGGTTAACTGCTGCAGTAAGAATGAATTTCTGTGCAAATACGCTGTGCTTTGTGTCCCACAGAAGGCTGAGGTGACTAAGAGGTGAAACACTGCTGCAACAAGCTTTTCTGTGTAACAAACAAAGAGCTATGTCCGTTATATCTCTATGCAGTGTAATGATTCATATGACGAGCCGCAAAATGGCTGCCGATATACAGGGCTGTGACATCACAGGGGCTGCTGATAGGCTGCATCCTGCATGTGATTAAGGGTCATCCCACCTATTTCCCTTCCCGCCTTCCCAGCGTTCCTTGCCCCATCTACTGACATGTGGATCCGCCATTTTAGATGCCCTGGAGCCTGGACCGCAGTAAATGGAGTTTAATGAAGCAATTTGCGCAATAGAATTGCAGCGATATTCGCATTTGTTGCGAATCAAATATTTCATGAAATTCGTAACAAATTCGGATTCGTCAGTGTTATGCCGAACGCTCCGGGTCCCTGCTCCTCCCCGGAGCGCTTGCGGCGTTCCCCTCTCTGCAGCGCTACGGTCAGACCCGCTGACCGAGAGCGCTGCACTGACACTGCCGGCGGGGATGCGATTCGCATAGCGGGACGCGCCCGCTTGCGGATCGCATCCCAAGCTACTCATCTGTCCCGGTCCCCGGTCCCCGGCTGTCACGTCCTGGCGCGCGTGGCTCCGCTCCTTAGGGCGCGCGTGCGCCAGCTCTCTAAGATTTAAAGGGCCAGTGCACCAATAATTGGTGCCTGGCCCAATCAGGCTAATTAGCTTCCACCTGCTCCACGTCCATATAACCTCACTTCGACTTCCCTTCCTTGCCGGATCTTGTTGCCCTTGTGCCTAGAGAAAGCGTTTACTGTGTTTGCCATACCAGTATTCCAGACCTCTTGCTATCACCATTGACTACGAACCTTGCCGCCTGCCCTGACCTTCTGCTACATCTGACCTCGCCTCTGTCTAGTCCTTCTGTCCCACGCCTTCTCAGCAGTCAGCGAGGTTGAGCCGTTGCCGGTGGATACGACCTGGTTGCTACCGCCGCAGCAAGACCATCCCGCTTTGAGGCTGGCTCTGGTGAATACCAGTAGCAACCTAGAACCGGTCCACCGGTACGGTCCACGCCAATCCCTCGCTGACACAGAGGATCCACATCCAGCCTGCCGAATCCTAACAGTAGATCCGGCCATGGATCCTGCTGAGGTCCCACTGCCAGTTGTCGCTGACCTTACCACGGTGGTCGCCCAGCAGTCTCAACAGATAGAGCAACTAGGACAACAGTTCGCCCAACAAGGACAGCAGTTGACCGCCATGCTACAGCAACTTCTGCCCCAGCTACAGCAGCAACCATCTCCTCCGCCAGCTCCTGCACCTCCTCCGCAGCGAGTGTCCGCTCCTGGCATCTGCTTGTCCCTGCCGGACAAATTTGATGGGGACTCTAGACTCTGCCGTGGTTTCCTGTCTCAATGTTCCCTACATTTGGAGATGTTGTCGGACCAATTTCCTACAGAACGGTCTAAGGTGGCTTTCGTAGTTAGTCTCCTGTCTGGGAAGGCCTTGTCATGGGCCACACTGCTCTGGGACCGCAACGATCCTGTCACTGCCACTGTTCAGTCCTTCTTCGCTGAGGTTCGTAGTGGCTTCGAGGAACCAGCCCGAGCCTCTTCTGCCGAAACAGCCTTGCTGAACCTGGTCCAAGGAAATTCTTCTGTAGGCGAATACGCCATCCAATTTCGTACCCTCGCCTCTGAATTATCTTGGAACAACGAGGCCCTCTGCACGACCTTTAAAAAAGGCTTATCCAGTAACATCAAGGATGTGCTGGTCGCATGAGAAATTCCTGCCAACCTGCATTAACTTATCAATTTGGCCACCCGCATTGACATGCGTTTTTCTGAAAGACACCAGGAGCTCCGCCAGGAAAAAGACCTTGATCTCTGGGCACCTCTCCCCCAGTATCCTTTGCAATCTACCCCTGTGCCTCCCGCCGAAGAGGCTATGCAAGTGGATCGGTCTCGTCTGACCCATGAAGAGAGGACTCGCCGCAGAGATAAAAATGTATGTCTGTACTGCGCTAGTACCGAACATGTCTTGGTGGATTGCCCTATTTGTCCTCCATGTCTGGGAAACGCACGCACGCACCAAGCTCACGTGGGACTGGCGTCTCTTGGTATGAAGTCTGCTTCTCCACGTCTCACTGTGCCCGTGCGGATTTCTCCTTCTGCCAACTCCTCCTTCTCAGCTGTGGCCTTCTTGGACTCTGGTTCTGCTGGAAATTTTATTTTGGCCTCTTTTGTTAATAGGTTCAACATCCCTGTGACCCGTCTCGTCAAGCCGCTCTACATTTCCTCAGTCAACGGAGTAAAATTGGACTGCACTGTGCGTTACCGCACAGAACCCCTGCTTATGAGCATTGGACTGCATCACGAAAAAATTTAATTTTTTGTTCTGCCCAACTGCACCTCTGAAGTCCTCCTCGGTCTGCCATGGCTCCAACGTCATTCTCCTACCATTGACTGGACCACCGGGGAGATCAAGAGCTGGGGTGCTTCTTGCCACAAAAAATGCCTCACGTCTGCTCCCAGTCCCGTTAGTCAAACCTCAGTGTCTCCTCCTATACCAGGTCTCCCCAAGGCCTATCAGGACTATGCCGATGTTTTTTGCAAAAAACGAGCAGAGATTTTGCCTCCTCATAGCCCCCTTCCTGGTAACATTCTGCCCTGTGGCAAGCTCCACCCTCTGCCCCCCCTCCCCATTCCCACTTCTTCTGGACTACCTGCCGTTGATGAATTTACTCAGGACTTCTCTGTCTTCCAGAAAGAAACTCAAGAATTGCTCCCAATGGCCTCATCTCATGTGAAGCGACAAGCAGACAAAAAGAGGGGGAGACCTAAGGGGGGGGGGGGGTACTGTTACACAGAGCGCTCCGGGTCCCTGCTCCTCCCCGCAGCACTCGCGGCGTTCCCCTCTTTGCATCGCCCCGGTCAGACCCGCTGACCGAGAGCGCTGCACTGACACTGCCGGCGGGGATCCGATTTGCATAGCGGGATGCGCATCCCAAGCTACTCACCTGTCCCGGTCCCCGGCTGTCACGTCCTGGCGCGTGCGGCTCCGCTCCTTAGGGCGCGCGCGCGCCAGCTCTCTAATATTTAAAGGGCCAGTGCACCAATGATTGGTGCCTGGCCCAATCAGGCTAATTAGCTTCCACCTGCTCCACGTCCATATAACCTCACTTCCCATTCCCTTCCTTGCCGAATCTTGTTGCCCTTGTGCCCAGAGAAAGCGTTTACTGTGTTTGCCATACCAGTGTTCCAGACCTCTTGCTATCACCATTGACTACAAACCTTGCCGCCTGCCCTGACCTTCTGCTACGTCTGACCTCGCCTCTGTCTAGTCCTTCTGTCCCACGCCTTCTCAGCAGTCAGCGAGGTTGAGCCATTGCCGGTGGATACAACCTGGTTGCTACCGCCGTAGCAAGACCATCCCGCTTTGCGGCGGGCTCTGGTGAATACCAGTAGCAACCTAAAACCGGTCCACCGGTACGGTCCACGCCAATCCCTCGCTGACACAGAGGATCCACATCCAGCCTGCCGAATCCTAACAGTCAGCTCCGTTTCGCTCATCTCTATTTTTAACATAGGTATTCTATAACGAAAGGTATGCAAAAAAATAATCAAAAAATAAATATAATAATTAGAGAGAAGTGAATTTTAGAAAAGTCTGACGCGCCAGGCTTGCCAAACTTTCACCAAATATTCAGTTCTGGTCGAACTAGTGTGTCGTGAACTGGCAATGAAGTAAGCCCCTAAACATGTTTATCCCCTCCCCACCCCAGGACATATGCATACATCCCAGTTGCAACTGTTCGTGCAACTGGATGTGGGCATATGTCTGCTCAGCACGATGCGCTGCTGGAGATCGCAGGTGGTTCCACCACAGCTGCCGAGCCTGGGATCACGCCGGCCTCAACAGCATTAACCACATAGGTGCCGTGATCAGTCCTGATCATGGAATCTATTGGGTTAACAGGGGGAGGGAGCTCCCACTGTTCACCAACGGCAATCCCACAATGCTATCACGGGATCCCGTTGGTTGCCATGGCAGTAGGAGGCAAGCTGATGGCCTTCTGTCTGCCTATTATGGCAGCCTGTGAGGTCCAGCCACATGCTTATTTGCACAGGCTGCATCAGTGTAGTACTGACAGTTAAATTGTGCTGCAGTACATATGCACTGCTGAACAGTATAACCTGTAAAAAGTGAAAAGGAAGGAATTTTTTTTTTTACAAATTAATAAAGTGTAAGAAAAAATATGCCCCTTTCCCAGTTAAACCCTATATTATCTCTCCCCCTGCCTCTAAAAAAAATGCTGAAACATATACATAATAGGTATTGCCACGTCTGTAATGATTTTAACAATAAAACAATAATGTTATTTATCCATAAAAAAATTGGCAAAAATTGCTAATTTTGGTGCAAAATGAAGAGTAAAACAATCAAAAGATAACATAAATTGCAAAAATGAATGGTAACAATAAAAGTACAGCTTGTCCCGTAAAAAATAAGCCCTCAAGCAATGGTGTCGGATGAAAAATAAAACAGTTATGGCTGTGAGAACATGAAACAAAAAAAGGGGGAAAAAAGGATTTTGTTGTGAAAAATAAAATGAACATAAAAAGCTATATATATATTGGGTATCGACATAATTGTACCGACACACAGAATAAAAATGCCATTTTGCTAATTTTTAGGGCTTTCGTTTCTACACAGTGCACTTTTCGGTAAAAATGACACCTTATCTTTACTCTGTAGCTCCATACGGTTACAGGGATTCCCAATTTATGTAGGTTTTATTTATTTTACTACTTTAAAAATTTTTATAACTGCATGCACCAAAATTATTATGTTCACAATTGCCATCTTCTGGCCCCCTATAACTTTTTTATTTTTCTGCATACGGGGCTATATGAGGGCTCATTTTTTTCACCGTGGGCTGCAGTTTTTATCGATATCATTTTTTATTTGATGGGACTTTTTGATAGCTTTGTATTAATATTTTTATGGTATATGAAGTGACCAAAAATTCATAATTTTGGACTTTGGTATTTTTTTTACGTGTACGCCATCGACCGTGCAGTTTAGCTAACCTTATATTTTAATAGTTCGGACATTTACGCACATGGCGGTACAACATATGATATTTTTATTACATTATTTTATTTTAAAAAATAGGAAAAGGGGGTGATAGAAAAACGTGTATTCTCTTTTTTTTTTTTTTTTTACCCTTTTTACTTTTTTTTTGCCCCCACAGGGGGCTATACCATGCAATCTTTTGATTTCATTCACTGATCAATGCTAAGGACTCGGGAACGGGGGTGTCCCTTTACACCCTGTGTTCTTAAGTGGTCAACCCCTTAAGGACCAGGCCATTTTACACCTTAGGACCAGAGCGTTTTTTGCACATCTGACCACTGTCACTTTAAACATTAATAACTCTGGAATGCTTTTAGTTATCATTCTGATTCCGAGATAGTTTTTTCGTGACATATTCTACTTTAACATAGTGGTAACATTTTGTGGTAACTTGCATCCTTTCTTGGTGAAAAATCCAAAAATGTGATGAAAAATTAGAAAATTTTGATTTTTTCTAACTTTGAAGCTTTCTGCTTGTAAGGAAAATGGATATTCAAAATAATTTTTTTAAATTCACATTTCCAATATGTCTACTTCATGTTTGCATCATAAAATTCACGTGTTTTTACTTTTGGAAGACACCAGAGGGCTTCAAAGTTCAGCAGCAATTTTCCAATTTTTCACAAAATTTTGAACCTCGCTTTTTTTCAGGTACCAGTTCAGGTTTGAAGTGGATTTGAAGGGTCTTCATATTAGAAACACCCCACAAATGACCCCATTATAAAAACTACACCCCCCAAAGTATTCAAAATGACAATCAGTAAGTGTTTTAACCCTTTAGGTGTTTAACAGGAATAGCAGCAAAGTGAAGGAGAAAATTCCCAATCTTCATTTTTTACACTCGCATGTTCTTGTAAGCCCAATTTTTGAATTTTTACAAGGGGTAAAAGGAGAAAATGTATACTTATATTTGTAGCCCAATTTCTCTCGAGTAAGGACATACCTCATATGTCTATGTAAATTGTTCGGCGGGCGCAGTAGAGGGCTCAGAAGCGAAGGAGCGACAAGGGGATTTTGGAGAGTACTGTTACGCCGAGCGCTCCGGGTCCCCGCTCCTCCCCGGAGCGCTCACGGCGTCTCTCTCCCTGCAGCGCCCGGTCAGTCCCGCTGACCGGGAGCGCTGCACTGTCATGGCCGTTGGGGATGCGATTCGCACAGCGGGACGCGCCCGCTCGCGAATCGCATCCCAGGTCACTTACCTGTCCCGGTCCCCGGCTGTCATGCTCTGGCGCGCGCGGCCCCGCTCTCTAGGGCGCGCGCGCGCCAGCTCTCTAGATTTAAAGGGCCAGTGCACCAATGATGGTGCCTGGCCCAATCTTCCCAATTACCTTGATTAGTTTCCACCTGTGCACTCCCTACTTATACCTCACTTCCCCTGCACTCCCTTGCCGGATCTTGTTGCCCTTGTGCCTAGTGAAAGCGTTCCCTTGTGTGTTCCTAGCCCGTGTTCCTGACCTTCTGCCGTTGCCCCTGACTACGATCCTTGCTGCCTGCCCTGACCTTCTGCTACGTCCGACCTTGCTCTTGCCTTATCCCTTGTACCATGCCTATCTCAGCAGTCAGAGAGGTTGAGCCGTTGCCGGTGGATACGACCTGGTTGCTACCGCCGCTGCAAGACCATCCCGCTTTGCGGCGGGCTCTGGTGAAAACCAGTAGCTACTTAGAACCGGTCCACCGACACGGTCCTCGCCAAACCCTCTCTGACACAGAGGATCCACCTCCAGCCTGCCGATCCGTGACAAGTACGTTTTTCAGAAATGGTTTTTGGGGGGCATGTTGCATTTAGGAAGCCCCTATGGTGCCAGAACAGCAAAAAAACAACACATGGCATACCATTTTGGAAACTAGACCCCTTGAGAAACGTAACAAGTAATAAAGTGAGCCTTAATACCCCACAGGGGTTTCACGACTTTTGCATATGTAAAATGTGTGTTTTCCCACAAATTTCACATTTTTGCAAGGGTTAATAGCAGAAAATACCCCTCAAAATTTGTAACCCCATCTCTTCTGAGTATGGAGGTACCCCATAAGTTGACCTGAAGTGCACTACGGGCGAACTACAATGCTCAGAAGAGGAGGAGCACCATTGAGCTTTTGGAAAGAGAATTAGTTTGGAATGGTAGTCAGGGGCCATGTGCATTTACAAAGCCCCCCGTGGTGCCAAAACAGTGGACCGCCCCACATGTGACCCTATTTTGGAAACTACACCCCTCACAGAATTTAATAAGTGGTGCAGTGAGCATTTACATCTCAATGGCGTTTGACAGATCTTTGGAACAGTGGGCTGTGCAAATGGAAATTAAAAATTTTCATTTTCACGGATCACTGTTCCAAAAATCTGTCAGACACCTGTGGGGCGTAAATGCTCACTGTACCCCTTATTACATTATATGAGGGGTGTAGTTTCAAAAATGAGGTCACATATGGGGGGTGTCCATTGTTCTGGTACCATGGGGGCTTTGTAAACACAAGTGGCCTTCAATTCCGGACAAATTTTCTCTTCAAAATCCCAATGGCGCTCCTTCTCTTCTGAGCATTGTAGTGCACCCATAGAGCACTTTACATCCACATATGGGGTATATTCTTACTCAGAAGAAATGGGGTTACAAATTTTGGGGGGCTTTTTTTATGTTCCCTTGTGAAAATGAAAAATTTAGGGTGACACCAGCATTCTAGTGAAAAATTTTTTTTTTCATTTTCCAATCCAACTCTAATGAAAATTTGTCAAACACCTGTGTGGTGTTAAACTCACTATACCCCTTGTTACGTTCCGTGAGGGGTGTCGTTTCCAAAATGGGGTCACATGTGGGTATTAATTTTTTTGGGTTTATGTCAGAACCGCTGTAAAATCAGCCACCTCTGTGCAAATCACCAATTTAAGCCTCAAATGTACATGGTGCGCTCTCACTCCTGAGCCTTGTTGTGCGTCTGCAGAGCATTTTACACCCACATATGGGGTATTTCTGTACTCAGGAGCAATTGAATTACAAATTTTGGGGGTCTTTTTTTCCTCTTACCTCCCGTGAAAATAAAAAGTAAAGGACAACACCAGCATGTTAGCGTAAAAAAAATTTTTTTTTTACACTAAAAGGCTGGTGTAGATCCCAACTTTCATAAGGGGTAAAAGGAAAAAAAGCCCCCAAAATTAGTAGTGCAATTTCTCCCGAGTACGGAGATACCCCATATGTGGCACTAAACTGTTTCCTTGAAATACGACAGGGCTCTGAAGTGAGAGAGCGCCATGCGCATTTGAGGACTAAATTAGGGATTGCACAGGGGTGGACATAGGGGTATTCTACACCAGTGATTCCCAAACAGGGTGCCTCCAGCTGTTGCTAAACTCCCAGCATGCCTGGACAGTCAGTGGCTGTGCGGAAATGCTGTGAGTTGTTGTTTTGCAACAGCTGGAGGCTCTGTTTTGGAAACACTGCCGTACAATAAGTTTTTTATTTTTATTAGGGGGACAGTGTAAGGGGGTGTATATGTAGTGTTTTACCCTTTATTATGTGTTAGTGTAGTGTAGTGTTTTTAGGGTACGTTCACACTGGCGGAGGTTTACAGTGAATTTACCGCTAGGAGTTTGCGCTGCGGCGAAAAATTTGCCGCAGGTCATACTTGAAGCAGAAAACTTACTGTAAATCCGCCAGTGTGAATGTACCCTGTACATTCACATGGGGGGGGCAAACCTCCAGCTGTTTCAAAACTACAATTCCCAGCATGTACTGACAGACCGTGCATGCTGGCAGTTGTACTTTTGCAACAGCTGGAGGCACACTGGTGTGAAAACCTTCAGTTAGGTTCTGTTACCTAACTCAGTATTTTTCAACCAGTGGGCCTCCAGCTGTTGCAAAACTTCAACTCCCAGCATGTACTGATCGCCGAAAGGCATGCTGGGAGATGTAGTTATGCAACAGCTGGAGGGATCGCAACTACAATTCCCAGCATGCAGAGACAGCTGTTTGCTGTTTAGGCATGCTGGGAGTTGCAGTTTTGCAACATCTGGAGAGCTATAGTATAGAGAAGCAGGTGGAGCAGCACTCTCAGGTTGAACTAGGTGCAGTGGGTGCAGGCTGTGGATGGGCCCTGGTCCTCGGGCCCCGATTAGATACAGCAACCAAGTAAACGCAGCAGCACTCCAGCGTAATGAAGAATAGTGACTTTTATTTATCACCAAAAAGCAATAGCGACGTTTCAACCACCTCACGTGGCCGTCCTCAAGCAGTGCAAGTTACCCCTCTTCAATTTTCTCACTGTCACACATCCCAATACCCCTGTACTTTACCTACTACCGAAAATCCATAAGTCCCTAGTGACCCCACCTGGACGCCCGATTGTATCGGGCACTAACTCAGTGACGAGCCACCTCTCCATTTTTCTTGACAAGGTACTTCGCCCTTATGTCTATAATGCAAAATCTTACTTAAGGGATACAGCTGACTTTATTAACAAGATTGAAAGAATTTTTATTCCAGAAGGTGCTATACTGGCATCTCTGGACATAACTAGCCTCTATACCTCTATACCACACACAGAGGGAATACAATGCGTACAACAGACCATCATTGGGGATTTCACTTCTGAACAAGTGTCTTTTCTGATGGACTTGCTAACCTTGGTGCTTACTAGGAATTACTTTGTATTCAATGACGAATACTTTATTCAACAGGTCGGCACCGCAATGGGCACCAATGTGGCGCCGACCTACGCAAATTTGTTCGTTGCTGGTCTTGAGGAGCAGCGCATCTATGTGTCCCACCACTTCAGCCATGTGCTGGGGTGGTGGAGATACATTGACGATATTTTTATCGTATGGGCGGGCTCCCAAGACCAGCTGGGAGACTTTCATGCATATTTAAATACCATTCATGAGAACATACACTTTACTCTTACCTCCTCCAAGTCTGGTGTCCAATTTTTGGACACCTGGGTAGAGGTCAGTGGCAATTGCTTATCCACTGACCTCTACACTAAGGATACGGACTGTAACTCCATTTTGAAATATGACAGCTGCCACCCTAAGTCGATGCTGAGGTCCCTGCCCACCAGTCAGTTATTGAGGGTGAGAAGGATCGTCAGCACTCCTGACAAACTCGAACCAGCTATGGATAAAATAGCAGACAATTTTTTACAGAGAGGGTACCCGAGGAAACTTATTTCCAGCTGCCGGGATAAGGTTCAAGCAGCCTCTAGACATGATCTTCTGAACCCCACTAAACACGCTTCCATGAACAAAAGAGTAGCGTTTGTGTCAACATACAATAATACCTCTGGAAAAATATCTACCATATTGAGGAAATTTTGGGTGCTGCTCCAGAAGGAGTACCCAAACATTCCTGAATTTCGAATACCACCTTTGATGGCTTATAGACGCCCTAGGAATCTGAAAGACCAAATCATCAAGGCGGATGTATCCCTGAGGAAACAGACTCAGAGATTTCTGACAGTGGAAAACACTGGCTCTTACCCGTGTAGAAGATGCGTGAATTGCACCTACATGGTGAAAGGCAGTTTTTTTCAACACCCTACTACTGGTAGAAAATATAAAATCCCCTACTATTTGACATGTACGAGTGATTTTGTCATCTATATACTATGGTGCCCCTGCAAAAAATTATATGTAGGAGAAACGACCTATGATTTCAAAACACGTTTGAATCAACACCGTTACACTATACGGAAACAAAAACAAGACCTACCAGTTCCGAAGCATTTTCTAGAGGCAGGCCATGGAGAAAAGGACCTGAAATGCATGCTAGTTGATCACGTCCCCCCCCCTTAAAAGGGGTGGGGACCGTGTAAGTTTACTAAAAAAGAAGGAACTCAAATGGATTTTTCAACTTCATACCCTCAAACCAGAGGGTCTGAATGTTGACTTTAAGGTAACACATGCTATTTGTAACGCCTAAATTGGGATAACATGACACATCCTGACCTGTGTAATAAGTGTTTTTCTAGTTGAATATCTTGTAATATATACACTATTCCCTTTATCACATTATTAATATTTTCTTCTTGTGTTCTGATCCAGGTCCAACGTGGAAACCCGACGAGATCTCCATCATCCACCTGAAAGCTGAAACCTCCATTAGGATCATCCTTTGTTCCCCTTTTTTTTACATATTTTATATTTTTTTATTATCTGTTTTGGGCCAGGATGTGGACTCCAGTTTAACTGAAGTGGCGTTTTCCTGCTATGGAGAACTGGATGCTGTGGACGGGCTAGACATCCATCGGGTACATTTATTCTCCATATCAGGGGCCGGTGTCTTCTCTGCCATAACCCGTACCATATAGGTGGTCTAGCAGGTATCACGGTGCACTGGTGAACTACCCCTACCAGTGGGGAAATAACCATCAGTTGCACTGACACCGGGGGCCCGCTGGGAGAAGTACTGGCAACACAGGGATTATGTCAAGCCTTAAATTGTCCACTTTCCAGCACCTAAGATGGCCGACCGGGAGCTCAAGGCGCCGAGGCGCAGGCGCGAGCTCGGTCGACAAGTGCGCAGGCGCCAGTATTACGAGAGAGGGCCTGCCAATACTCAAGATGGCTTGTAGTCTCCAGCTGGAACACCACGCATGCGTGAATTGGAATACCACAGGCCTTTGAACCGGAAGTTTTGATCCGGCCATCGGAAATCACTACAGTCGGCAAGGACGCCGATCATCTATCACATTCCTTTTTTGTTCCTATGGAGGTATCAGGGGGATTGTTTGAGATCTGTATGTTCGGGTCCCACGCCTGGGACTGGAGGTATGGACTGATTGGCACGGAATAATGCTCCATAACACTGCACTGCATAGCAATCTTTTATTGTATGCGTAGCACAAATGTTTTGTTTTTTACATTTTTTGTTGTTACGCTTTATTTTTGCAGTAGAACAGGGTTCCCTGTACATGAGATGTATAGAGGTATATTACTGTAAACTTACTTGTTTGTTTACACATGCAAATTATTGTACGCCCACAGGAAGTGAGGTCACATTGTCTCTCCCTATTTAATGCACTCACTATGTAACTTGCACTGCTTGAGGACGGCCACGTGAGGTGGTTGAAACGTCGCTATTGCTTTTTGGTGATAAATAAAAGTCACTATTCTTCATTACGCTGGAGTGCTGCTGCGTTTACTTGGTTGCTGGAGCTATAGTATAGCTATCTGGAGAGCTGCACAGTGGTCTCCAAACTGTGGACCTCCAGATGTTGCAAACTACAACTCCTAGCATGCCCAGACAGCAAACTGCTGTGTGGGCACACTGGGAGTTGTAGTTTTGCAAGATCTTGGGGTGCACAGTATAGAGATCACTTTGCAGTGGTCTCAAACTGTAGACCTCCAGCTGTTGCAAAACTGCAACTCCCAGCAAGCCTAAACACCTCTCTGGACATGCTGGGAGTTGTAGTTTTGCAACATCTGGAGGGTTACAGTTTAGAGACCACTATAGTGGTCTCAGACTGTAGCCCTCCAGATGTTGCTAAGTAACTCACCGGCTTCCGTCGGATCCAGGAAGCTGCATCGCTGTCCTCTTCTTCCGCTGATCGTCGCCCGCTGCCGTCGCCGATGGGTAAGTGGATCTTTGGCGCCGGTCCCTGTTGGTTTCCCCGTCCTGCCCCGCCTATTGTGGGTGGGCAGAACGGGGAAACCGAAAGTAAACCCCTCTGCCCCCGATCTGCTATTGGTGGTCGCGTCTAGACCACCAATAGCAGAGATAGGAGGGGTGGCACCTCTGCCACCTCACTCCTATCGCTAGAGGGGGATCGTGGGTGTCTAGGACATCCGCGATCCCCCTTCTATTCCGGGTCACCGGGTCACCATAGACCCTGAATGACCCGGAATCGGCGCAAATCACAAGTGTGAATTCACTTGCGTTTTGCGCCGATCGCCGACATGGGGGGGGGTCTAATGACCCCCCTGGGCATTTGCACGGGGTGCCCGCTGATAGATATCAGCAGTCACCCTGGCCCGGTGCCCGCCCGGCGCCCGGAGGGGACCGAAATTCCCACGGGCGTACAGGTACGCCTCTGGTCCTTAAGTACCAGGGAGCAAAGGCGTACCTGTACGCCCTTGCTCCTTAAGGGGTTAAAAAACACAAGAAATTTTCAAATTTTTCACAATATTTTGAAGCTGATTTACCACTAATATAAGGCACAATATGTCAAGACAAAACAATCTCAGAAGCTCGTCGCTGAGAAAAAGAATGTCAGAAATATTAACACTTAACCCCTTAAGGACTAAGCCCATTTTCACCTTAAGGACCAGAGCGTTTTTTACAAATCTGACCACTGCCACTTTAAGCATTATTAACTCTGGAATGCTTTTACTTTTCATTCTAATTCGTGACATATTCTGCTCTAACATAGTGGTAAATTTTTGGCATTACATGCATACTTTCTTGGTGAAAAATCCCCAAATTTTATGACAAATTTGAAAATTTGGCATTTTTTTTTTTACTTTGAAACTCTCTGCTTATAAGGTAAATGGACATACCAAATAAATTATATATTGATTCACATATACAATATGTCTAGTTTATGTTTGCATCATAAAGTTGACTTGTTTTTACTTTTGGAAGACATCAGAGGGCTTCAAAGTTCAGCAGCAATTTAAAAAATTTTCATAAAATTTTCAAAATCAGAATTTTTCAGGGACCAGTTCAGTTTTGAAGTCGATTTGAGGGTATTTCATATTAGGAATACTCAATAAAGGACCCCATTATAAAAACTGCACCCCCATAGTATTCAAAATGACATTCAGTAAGTGTGTTAACCCTTTAGGTAGTTCACAGGAATAGCAGCAAGTTAAAGGAGAAAATTCAAAATCTTAATTTTTTACACTCGCATTTTCTTGTAGGCCTAGTTTTTGAAATTTTACAAGGGGTAAAAGGAGAAAAAGCCCACCAAAATGTATAACCCAATTTCTCTTGAGTAAGGAAATACCTTATATGTGGATGTCAAGTGCTCTGTGGGTGCACTACAAGGCTCAGAAGGGAAGCAGTGACAATGGGATTTTGGAGAGTGAGTTTTGCTGAAATGGTTTTTGGAGGGCATGTCACATTTAGGAAGCCCCTATGGTGCCAGAACAGCAAAAAAAAAAAAAAAAACATGGCATACTTTTTTGAAACTACACACCTCAAGGAATGTAGCAAGGGGTCCAGTGTGCCTTTACACCCCACAGGTGTTTTTTTACGACTTTTCGTTAAATTCAGATGCAATAGGTGAAACAGCGCAACAACATTTGTAACCCCATCTCTTCTGAGTATAGAAATACCCCACGTATGGACGTCAAGTGCTCTGCTGCCACACTACAATGCTCAGAAGAGAAGGAGCGCCATTTGGCTTTTGGAGAGAGAATTTGTTTAGAATGGAAGTCGGGGGTGATGAGCATTTACAAAGCCTCCCCCCCCCCCCGGTGCCAGAACAGTGGACCCCTCCCCCACAAGTGACCCCATTTTTGAAACTACACCCCTCACAGAATTTAATAAGGGGTGCAGTAAGCATTTATGCCCCACTGGCATTTGACAGATCTTTGAAACAGTGGGCTGTACAAATGAAAAAATTATTTTTTTATTTTCACAGACCACTGTTCCATAAATCTGTCAGACACCTGTGGGGCACAAATGCTCACTGCACCCCTTATTACATTCTGTGAAGGGTGTAGTTTCCAAAATGGGGGTCACATGTGGGGGGTCCATTATTCTGGCACTATGGGACTATGGCATTATGGGGGCTTTGTGAACACAAATTTTCTATCCAAAAGCCCAATGGCGCTCCTTCTCTTCTGAGCATTGTAGTGCGCCCGCAGAGCACTTTACATCCACACATGGAATATGTTCTTACTCAGAAGAAATGGGGTTACAAATTTTTGGGAGGCTTTTTTTCCCCTATTTTCTCTTGTGAAAATGAAAAATTTAGAGTAACACCAGCTGTTAAATTTTTTTTTCATATTCCCATCAAAAATGTGTCAATGAAGGTGCACTATACCCCTTGTCACGTTCCGTGAGGGGTTTAGTTTCCAAATTGGGGTCACATGTGGGTGTTTATTTTTTTGCGTTTATGTCAGAACCGCTGTAAAATCAGCCACCCCTGTGCAAATCACCAATTTAGGCCTCAAATGTATATAGTGCTCTCTCACTCCTGAGACTTGTTGTGCGTTCGCAGAGCATTTTACGCCCACATATGGGGTATTTCCGTACCCAGGAAAAATTGCATTACAAATTTGGGGGTCTTTTTTCCCTTTTACCTCTTGTGAAAATAAAAAAGTATGGGGCAACACCAGCATGTTAGTGTAAATTTTTTTTATTTTTTTACACTAACAGACTGGTGTAGACCCCAACTTTTCCTTTTCATAAGGAGAAAAAGCCCCCAAAAATTTGTAATGCAAATCCTCCTGAGTACGGAAATACCCCATATGTGGCCCTAAACTATTTCCTTGAAATACGACAGGGCTCTGAAGTGAGAGAGATCCATGCGCATTTGAGGAGTAAATTATGGATTGCATAGGGGTGGACATAAGGGTATTCTACGCCAGTGATTCCCAAACAGAGTGCCTCAAGCTGTTGCTAAAGTCCCAGCATGGCTGGACAGTCAGTGGCTGTCCGTAAATGCTGGGAGTTGTTGTTTTGCAACAGCTGGAGGTTCCATTTTGGAAACACTGCCATACAATGCGTTTTTCATTTTTATTGGGGGGAACAGTGTAAGGGGCTGTATATGTAGTGTTTTACCATTTTTTATGTGTTAGTGTAGTGTTTTGAGGGTACATTCACACGGGCGGGTTTACGGGGAGTTTCCCGCTAGGAGTTTGAGCTGTACCCTGTACATTCACATGGGGGGGGGGGGGGCAAAACTCCAGCTGTTGCAAAACTACAACTCCCAGCATGCACTGACAGACTGTGCCTGCTGGGAGTTGTACTTTTGCAACAGCTGGAGGCACACTGGTTTGAAAAACATCAGTTGGGTTATGTTACCTAACTCAGTATTTACCAACCAGTGTGCCTCCAGCTGTTGCAAAACTAAAACTCCCAGCATGTACTCATCGCCGAAGGGCATGCTGGGAGAAGTAGTTATACAACAGCTGGAGGTACGCAACTACAACTCCCAGCATGGCAAGACAGCCTTTGCTGTTTGTGCATGCTGGGAGTTGTAGTTTTGCAAGATTTAGAGGACCATGGTTTAGAAGCCACTGCACAGTGATCTCCAAACTGCTGTTTGGGCATGCTCGGAGTTGTAGTTTTGCAAGATCTAGAGGTCCACAGTTTAGAGATCAGTGCACAGTGATCTCCAAACTGTAGCCCTCCAGCTGTTGAAAAACTACAAATCCTAGCATGCCCTAACAGCAAACAGCTGTCTGGGCATGCTGGGAGTTGTAGTTTTGCAACATCTGGAGGGCTACAGTTTAGAGATCACTGTATAGTGGTCTCAATCTGTAGCCCTCCAGATGTTGCTAGACAACTCACTGGCTTTCGTAGTCTACAGCACGTCACGCTGCCTGCCGACTGCCGCCGCCGATCATCACCCACTGCCGCCGCCAATGGTAAGTGGCCATTTGGCGCCGGTCACCGTCGGTTCCCCCACTCTGTCCGGACTACAGTGGGTGGGCAGAGCGGGGGAACCGAACATTAACCCCCCCGCCCCCGATATGCTCTTGGTCATCAATTCTGAATGACCAATAGCAGGGATAGGAGGGGTGGCACCCTTGCCACCTCACTCCTATCCCTTCAGGGGGATCGGGGGTTGATTTGGACACCCCCGATGTCCCTTATTTTACGGGTCACCGGAGACCCGATTGACCCGGAATCGCCACAGATCGCCGGTATGCAGTGAGCGGCGATTTGCACCGATCGCCGACATTGGGGGTCTCTGGACGCCCTTGGGCATATGTACGGGATGGCTGCTGATAGATATCAGCAATCATACCGGTCCGGTCCCCGACCGGATAGCGGCGGGGACCGAAATTCCCACTGGTGTACCCATACGCCCTCAGTCCTTAAGGACTCTAAAACGGGGGCATATGGATACGCCCGGCATCCACAGGGGCAGAGCCGTGACATCACCATTCTCAGTCCCCTGCATTGCCCCGTCATCACACACAGAGCCAGTTTGCTCTTTAGTGATGACGGCAGGGTGACGCTGCAGAGATCATGGGGATCCCTTTGGATAGTGGATAAGATGTCTTGGGCGGAGTACCCCTTTAAGGGGCCTTTCCAGCATATAACTCATTGCTGTCTTAACCAGTTGATTTCTTGTTTATATCTGAAATAATTCTGTATGTCTTTTATGGAGTGACAGTGGTTGGCAATGTTTCAATGCATTTTTAAAATCATGCATTGGTTACCTGGTCTACTTTAAAGCTAACTTGCTGATAATATTTAACTCCATCATCTGTTCAAGAGTTACCCAGGTTTGTCATCCACCTTTAATACAAATGTGGTGGGAATTTATGGTGCTTTCACTGCTCTGGTGTCAAATACATTCTTTACAAGAGACAATTTTTTTCGTTTTCACTAAATTGAGGCTTGGAATCTTACAATACTGGTGTATGTCCTAATGGTCACCAGAAGTTGTATTGCAAAAAATGGAAGATTGCTTAAATTCCTACTTTGCCTTTCACTTGTGCAATTATTCAGTGGAATTTTCTATTGTGCTGTCTGCTTTTAAAAAATAATTGGATGACGTGGTGTGCATATGTATATAGATCCTTTTTTTAGTATATATTACCATACCCATAATCTGACTATTTTTTAGTCTATATTAAGGTCACCTTGCTTTATCTCTACTTCTGATGCTACGTAAGAGATTTAGGTATCATTAAGATTCAATGTTTTACTTGCCATATTCATAAGAACTCTGCAGAGAATTTTCTTATGCTTATTTTTGTTTCTCTATCGTCCCTTTTCACGGTACTCCTGATCTTAGTTTAAAGGGATACTCCAGTGTAAAACTTATGTTTTTTAATCAACTAGTGCCAGAAAGTTAAACAGATTTGTAAGTTACTTCAATTAAAAAATCTTAATCCTTCCAGTACTTATTAGCTGCTGAATACTACAGAGTAAATTTGTTTATTTTTTGAACATGGAGCACAGTGCTCTCTGCTGACATCATGACCACAGTTCTCTCTGCTGTCATCTATGTCCATTTTAGGAACTGTCCAGATCAGTCCCCATGTTTTCTATGGGGATTTTCTCCTACTCTGGACAGTTCTTAAAATGGACAGAGGTGTCAGCAGAGAACACTGTTGTCGTGATGTCAGCAGAGAGCTCTGTGTTACAAAAAGAAAATAATTTCCTCTGTAGTATTCAGCAGCTAATAAGTACTGGAAGGATTAAGATTTTTGAATAGAAGTAATATACAAATCTATTTAACTTTCTGGCATCAGTTGATAAAAAAAAAGTATTCCACCGGAGTACCCCTTTAAACCCAATTCATGGCTACATGTTGTTGCGTCGTTGTGTTGTTGTGTCATAAGACAGCTCTTTACATTTCTTTAAGTTGCCTGATGTTTTGACTTAACCCCTTAAGGACCACGTGTTTTTCCGGTTTTGCACTTTCATTTTTTCCTCCTCACCTTTTAAAAATCATAACCCTTTCAATTTTGCACCTAAAAATCCATATGAGGGCTTATTTTTTGCACCACCAATTCTTCTTTGCAGTAGGATCAGTCATTTAACCCAAAAATCTACGGCAAAACGGAAAAAAAATCATTGTGCGACAAAATTGAAGAAAAAATGTCATTTTGAAACTTTTTGGGGCTTCCGTTTCTTTTGGTAAAAATTACACCTTCTCTTTATTCTGTAAGTCCATACGGTTAAAATGATACCCTACTTATATAGGTTTGATTTTGTCGTACTTCTGGTAAAAATCATAACTACATGCAGGAAAATGTATACGTTTAAAATTGTCATTTTCTGACCCCTATAACTTTTTTATTTTTCCGCATATGGGGCAGTATGAGGGCTCATTTTTTTGCGACGTGATCTGAAGTTTTTATTGGTACCATTTTTGTATTGATCGGACTTTTTGATCGCTTTTTATTCACTTTTTCATGATATAAAAAGTTACCAAAAATACGCTATTTTGGACTTTTGAATTTTTTTGCGCATACGCCATTGACCGTACGGTTTAATTAATGATACATTTTTATAGTTAGGACATTTACGCACGCGGCAATACCACATATGTTTATTTTTATTATGTTTATATATTATTTATATGGAATTTGGGAAAAAGGGGGTGAACTTTTAATAAGCAAGGGATTAATGTGTGTGTCTGTTAAACTTTTTTTTACCTTTTTTTCTTTTACACTTTTAGTCCCCTTAGGAGACTTTTAGAAGGAATCATTTGATTCCTCATACAGATGAATGGGATTACATACAATCCCATTCATCTGTGTGCTCTGCGCTCGATTGATAAAGCCTGGTCCTGCCAGGCTGTATCATTCACAGAGCCGGAGCCGACACAGGAGGAGAGGTAAGCCCTCAGGCTACCTCAATAGTGGATCGCTCCCCCGCGATCGCGCTGCGGGGGAGCGATCCACCCCACTGGACCACCAGGGACTGGATACAGGCACCTTTAGACGCCGCTGTCAGCTTTGACAGCGGCGATCTAAAGGGTTAATAGCTGGCTGCGGCGATCGCCGCATGTCGGCTATTAACGCCGGCCCCCAGCTGCAAGAATCAGCTGGGGGCCGGTCGGTATGACGCGGGCTCGAGTCGGGAGCCCGCGTCATACCTTGGTAACGGCCATTGGACGTGTATACACGTCCATGGTCGTTAAGGGATTAAAGCGCAACTGTCATGAAAGCAGCCTTTGTACTGTGTGCAGGTGGTGGGTATAGCAATGTTTTTACCTAATATTTGCAGGCTTTCATGACCTCAAAAATCCTTTTTATCAAAGCCACTGACGGTTGGATAGGCGTGGCGCGAGGTACGCAATGCCCTGCCGCCGCCACGCCCTCCCCCTGTACGTCAGCGCTAGGACCGCTGTGTGATGGACACACAGGTCCCAGTGAATGAGCCCTTCAGCTAATCTAATGTGCGCGCCGCTGCGTGTCATCCAGCTAGCACTGCGGAGGAAAACGGCGGCGGGAGCGAATGCTCGCTGGGGGAGCGAGTGCTTGCTGAATGACACGCAGCGGTGCGCACGTTAGATTAGCTGAAGGGTGCAGGCGCTGGGAGATGTGTGTCAATCACACAGCGGTCCCAGCACTGACATACAGGGGGTGGGTGTGGTGGCGGCGGGGCATCGCATACCTCATGCCACACCCTATCTGACCATCAGTGACTTTGATAAAAAGCATTTTTGGGGTCATGAAAGCCTGCAAATATTAGGTAAAAACATTTCTATACCCACCACCTGCACACAGTACAAAGGCTGTGTGCAGGTTATTGCACCCAGATTTCATGACAGTTGCGCTTTAATGCATCTTTGGATGTGACAAAATGGCCTTGTATATCTTAACCCTTAGAGGACAGATGGTTTGCCTGCACTACTTGGCTGCCTGTACTTGGCACACCAGGATGTACAGTCCTGTGAGTCCCACGGGACCTCAGCATCAGGACACTGCGCCCACTGCCACTTGTCCTAACACTGGGCAATATCAGAACCCAGGACAGTGGAAGAGGACCCTAAGATTGAGTTGGGTGAGTATTTTTGGACAGTGATGCTGGCCAGTTAGGAAAAAAAAATGCATCATGTATCCCCTCATAGTAGACATCCCAATCTCACCAGTAGGACAAATTACCAGTTCAGGTCATGGCTCTCCCTCATATTAAAGGGGTTATATGTGATGACAAAACCCAATTTACTTTATTTATTTTTTTTTTGGTGCACCAAGAATTCTACCTTCAAGCTTATTGACAATGTATTTCAATACATAAATACGTACATAAAGCTTTACTACATTTACATGGATTCACTGTTGTTACACTGTAAAATGAGTGACTACTTTTTATAGAATGTGCAGTAAACATTCCATATCATTAAAATTCATATTTGTTTAGTTTGTTTGAGGAAACAAAAAGTATTGTCTTATGTTAATGAGTGTGTGTATGTTAATTCAAATCTATAATTTAAAGAAAATATATACCAGCTATGCTGTGTAGGAGGTAAAAAAAAAAAAAGTCCAGGTCTGTAGGAATTCATCTGTGCAATTGTTTTAACAGCTTTTTGTGGTTGATTCAGTTGGAAGAACATAAATATCTGATCTGTCACTGCATCTATTATTTCCATACATAACAGAAGGAAATGCAACAAATGCAAGCCATCTTCTACCGAATCTATCACTGCAAAGGTTTACAGCTGGTCCTTTTTGACCTTTCCTTTGTTAATTGGGCCCACCTGGTGCTTGATCAGATAAGGGGTGACACCTTCACTATTGATGTGGATAGATATGGAAACCATGCAAACAATTGTTTAAGAATAAATATCTGCAAAATGTACAGATGTGACTTAGTATTCAGCTCTTATCGACATGCAGAGGATACAGAAAATGTTCCTCTGCACAGCATTAAACATGTTACAATTACTGCGACATTCATTTTGCTACGGGCTTCATGTGGAATGAAAATAAATTCAGTATAGTGTGACTAGGACAGACAGACACGAGGAATCACCTCCAATGCATTTTGGAATGGAAGGCTTGATCAGAAGATACAAAAGATTATCTTTATAAATTTATTAGAGTAATTTGCTTCATTGATTTATTTTAAAATATGTTTTCTTTTAAATTTAATTAATCTGAAATTATAAATAAATAAAGTTAATGTGGCATGCCCAGCGGCATGACGTAGGACGCAGCGGCTCTCTGCCTCTCCTCGCTGCTCTGGGCTCCCCCCCCCCCCTCACCTCAGCTCTGGCCCCGGAATCAACTATCACTGCTGGGGGGATGAAACTGTTTACGGGTCTCAGCACTATGAATTCTGGCTACTCTACCATCACTAGATCTGGTAACCGTGACTGACTTTCCTCCCCGAGGTGCGGTCCTGTGCTTGGGTGCTGGGAGCGCAGGATGGAAGGTCTGATTCTAGGGAAGCAGGCGGCATGGCGGGACACCTTCTCAGTGAGCCTCTCCTCACACTTGGCTCACGAGCTGACTGCAGTGCAGACAACAGGAGGAGACTTGCACGAGGACAGGAACCTTCAGGGCCGGGGACTGTAACTTGGACATATGGATGGTAACGGAGAGCATGAAAGCATGGTGCTGGTGGGGATTGTGCTGGAGGTATTGTACTGAGGGGGTATGGTGATTGAGGTAGTGCAAGGCTATGGCTGGATCTGTGCAGACAACATTCTACTTAGACCAGGGATGGACACTGTTAGACTGTTTACCTATGGATGTTCTTTCCCCTTTGATTATAGCTGGGACTATATCCTGATCCGGGTGTGGGACTTTGATGTGAGGGCCGGTGTGGTACAGCCTGTGGGGACGTTCGCCTCACAGTAGTGAATATTTTAACAGCTAACTGTCAGGTAAAGGCCCTCAGACAAACCTGTACTGGTGTAAAGATCTTACCGTAATGGTAGAGGAGAGATGGATACGCTGTCCTGTGTGGACTATGACTGAGCCATACCAGGGAGCGGAGTCTAAGGTGCCACTGGATTTCACCAGAACCTGCCGCAAAGCAGGATGGACTTGCAACAACAGGCGGCATCCAGGTCGCTACCCCTGCCACGATCCGTCCACACAGGTTGCCCAGGTGATGCTTGGCACAGAAGAAGGCAAAGTCAGAAGCACGGGTCAGAAGGCAGGCAGCAAAGTAGCGTTGTCAGGTCACAGACATAAAATAAGGAGGCAGGCGGCAAAGGAGCATGGTCAGATCACAAGCGAAGGGTCAGGAACACTATTTGGCACACACAAGGTAATTCTTTCTCTTAGGCACATGGCATGAAGATCCGACACCACACTAGGGTGGTGCTGGACTAATATAGAGTCCGCAAAGCAGGGCACCAATTAAGGGCATACTGGAACTTTACATTTAGCAGCGCCAGCACATGCGCGCCCTGAGAATAGGGAATGCGTGCGCCAGCGAAGCAGAGGAGCAGAGAGGCCGGGGACAGAGGAAGGTAAGGGGATTCCCGGGGCTCGCATTGCGGGAGCACCCTGCATAGAAAGTCCCAGCACCAACAGGAGGACTAGAAGGGGGTGCGCTCACGGCCGGAGCCAGGGAGACCAGGGAGGGGGCAGCACTCACGACCAGAATGAATGGCCAGAGCGCTGCCACTAAGACCTAGCTTACATGTGGCCCTCCCTGACAAATGGGTTAAATCCTGTATGTTGTATTCCAGGTAACAATCAATTGTTTTATGGCTAACCTGGGACTCTGGAGGGTGGAAGAGAGTAGCAATTGACTGAACTTTACTATAAATCTTTAAATGGTACCAAAAGCAGCTCAGAGGAAATCTGGCGGAGAAGGGAACCTCGGTGGCTCACCTAATATGAGCCAAATCCATACATTCCTTAAATCCCCTTCGACTGCAGCTAAGACAAATAGGGCTCAAAGGGCCGTAAGTGGGGAAGCAATGACCACTGGTTCAAGATTTGCCATTTTAGAGGTGGAGGAGCAGCAGGAGCAGGAGGGGGGGAATTACCTGGCACCATCTGTAGTAAATGAAATATTGGCGGAGGTTCATAAATGCAATATGGGAGCCCAAAACCTGCAGGTCGAAACAGGTTTAATAACCACGACCTCTCTCTCCTGCGAGATGATGTGACGAAAATGAGAGAAAGAGTTAACAGTCTTGAGGCTCATATACCAGAGATGGCAAAACAGGCTACAGCCACTGAAGCAGTATCCCTTGCCCAAAAAACCTCCTGGTAAATATGCTGAAGAAGTTAGTATATCTAGAAGTCTGCTCCTGCAGGTCAAGTATACGTATGCTCGGGATCCCAGAAGAGTTTGGGGCTGGTCAGGGTGAGAGGGAGGATTAGGGGTGAAGGTTAGAGTTCTGGTGATTGACTGGATCATTTGGGGGAAGGTTGGGAGGGAGCGGGGTTTACCCAACAGGATGGAGATGGGGGGTTGCACAACAGGATGGACATGGGGGTGGGGGGGGGGGGGTAGTGCTTTCTTTTTTTCTCTTTTTCTTTTTTTTCTTCTCTCTTTCTTTCTCTTCTCCTTTTCTATTTTTTAGATGCTGTTCAACATTTTCACGTGGAATGTAAGAGGTATGGGTAAGATATTGAAGAAAGTGGCGATATTTGACCAGGTAAACCGACACTTACCTACCATTGTGGGCCTCTTACAAACATATTTAACACCAGACACGAGTAAATTAATGAATAAATCCTGGGCCAGCCAGATTTTTCACTCCACTCACACCTACTATTCCTCAGGAGTTTCTGTATTCATTCACCGTAATGTGCCATATTCTGTATTAAAATCTAAGGTAGATCAGAGGGGAAGATATGTGATTTTGTATAGGAAATTTATTGATAAAGAATGAATTATTGCATTTGTTACACCCCCTTTTTATCTTGTAGTACTCTCTATATTGGCCGAATATTCCTCTCAATACCCTAGGGTAATTGTAATTATAAATGGGGATTTTAATGCTGTAATGGACGAGTTGAAAGACAGGCAGTCCCCCCGCCCCTGCACCTGAGCAGGTAGGTCTTCACTGGCCTTGTTCGCAGGGGATATGGGATGGGTGGACGTCTAGAGGAGGCTCTATGGAGCCAGCATAGTTTATTCTTGCTATAACGCTTCACACGGGACAGCAGCCAGGATAGACTTATGTCTGGGGAATCATGCTGCAGCTGGTTTGTGTGAAAGAATGGTGTCCCAGGTCCTTGTCAGATCACTCTCTAATGTTTCTAAACTTTAAGTTGGACCCTGGAGTACAGCGACATAGAGCGTTGCCCAGAATTAATCCCTTTTGGTTAGTATTATTTGCTAGGATGTTACAATTGTTACAATTTTGGGATAGCAATATAATACACTGTGAAGGTCCAGGTGGTGTGGGATACGTTAAAAGCATATGTCTGAAGGGTGTTGTGGAAATAAATTTGCCTTAAAAAGAGATTTTAGACAGAGAGAAAATGAATTAAGACTGAATTAAGTAGGCAGGATGGAGGAAGAGTACACTGCCGGATCTTTAAATATAAACTTAAATACAAAAGAGAAAAGCGACACCTTCAGCATAAAAAAAAAAAATAGGTGAGCCAAGGGTTAACTCACCTAAAACAATTGTGCAAATTCCGGCGCAACACGTATATGCACTTGGGGGGACATGTATCAATGTTGGTGTAGGTAAACGTCTTTTTTTAGATCATTTTGGTTGGTCAAAATTTGGTGCAATTGCACCAAATTTACCATACTTTTGCAAGGCACATGATAAATTTCGTGCAAAGTTCTAAATTTACACACAGTTCAATTTGTACACCTGATCTACACCTCACAGGAAAAGTGGACACAGGGATTTTGCTCTATTGCTTTGAGGCTCGGATTCCATTGTTTTTTTTGTCCACCACCAGAAAAACTGTCACAACTTTTTCTTTAGTTTTTTCTTGCATTTTTGCTGGTGTGGGGAAAAAAATCATTTTTTACCCTATGCCGATTTTTTTTCACTGCCTTCAGGTACCACTCTGTGGGTCAGATGCAGAGCGCCCGGCCCACAGAGTGTAAGAAGGTGAGGAGTGATGTATAGCATATATATATATATATATATATATATATATATATATATAACAGGGTGCAGAGCATCACTACTTACCTCCGCCAGGTTTGTGTACCCATGTATACTATACAGGAGCCCAGCAAGGAAAGCGTTAACCCACTTTGCTGCTGAACTATCCTGTATATACAGCTGTATATCGATGACTGTATATACAGGATACAGTAGGCAGATGTCAACAATTGGAGGCTCCCTGTTACACAGCAGTATGGGCACACTCCCCAGGGGAGAGCGACAAAAATGTAATAACCTTTTTTTTTCTTTTCTTCTCATTTCAGATACGTGAATGCGGAGGACTACGTCAGATTCGGTGGATTGCGACAATGATCAGTGTTTTTTTATGTCAATAAAAGGGTTAATGAGGGCTGTGGGGGAGTGTTTTTTTTTTTCAAAAACTTTTTTTTTCAATGTGTTGTGTTTCTTATAATTGAATTTTCAGGCTTATTAGTGGAAGCCGTCTTGTAGACAGAATCCATTACTAAGCCAGAGCTTAACATTAGCCACAAACCAACTAGTGCTAACCCCCAATTATTACAAAAAATGGGTTAGTATTTTTTTGTTCTCTCCCCTGGGGAGAGCGCACATAATGCAGTGTGTTCCTAAACAGGGATCCTCCAATTGCTGCTAAACTACAACTCCCATCATGGGGGCTGTAGTTAAACAACAGCTGGAGTCTCCCTGTTTGGGAACACACTGCCAGAAAGGCTCTGTTCCCATTATGCAAAACTCATAATGAGAACAGAGCCATCCTTTGCAGACTATCTTAAGAGAAAGTGCAGAATAATTGTTTTTTCTGGGAACAGAAACAATTTGTAGAAGGGGCCAAGTCCACTAAATTATTAGCCCACTTAGTTAAAAACAATAAACAGAATAAAAATATTGAAAAAAATTAAATGTCCAGACTGTCAAACCACAAAAGCATCACTGGAGATTAGGCTGCAATTTGTAAAAATGTTTAAAGGTTTATACACTTCGGAGATCTCAGAGTCTGAGATGGATAGGTTTTTTTGCCACTATTGATCTCCCTAAAATTACTAGTAACGGCAGGAAGGGATTGAGAAGAGTAATAACAGTGGATGAGGTGCAGGATGTAATTAATAACCTACCATTGGTCTCTACACCCGGACCAGATGATATTCCTTTCACATTCTATATAACAGACGTTCAAGTACTATCCCCAATTTTACTACAAGTTTCCTTGAATCATGTGAAACAGGATTTTTACCAAAATAAATGCTCAACGCCAATATTGTACTAATACCCAAAAAAGATAAAGGTCCCACCCTAGTTGAATCCTAACGACCAATATCTCTGCGGAATGCGGATAACAAAATATATTGAAAAATTATCACAAAAAGATTGAATGTGGTGATACAAGATCTTATTAATAAAGATCATATTGGGTGTAATGTCCATTTATTTGTTTTTGCATTTCTCCGTGTTGGGCTCTGTTCAGACCTTGTTTTTCATGCATTCTGTCTTCTGTGCTTTCCTTTCCAGGCATGGAAGAGTTAAGCCTTTCACCCATGTGCTAGGCGGGTGTGGCTATATAACTCCAGCTAAGTCTGTGTTCTAGTTGCTGGTTATTGCAAGCAATACACTATGTCTGTCTGTGCAATACTTTGACTGTGCAGTACTGTCTGCCTGAGCATTTAGCTTTTATTTATCTTGTGATTTTATCTGGGTTTTTAGCCATGGTTATATAGCATGCTCCTTGCATTTTAGTATGTGTTACATTAGTGGGTTTTAGGATTATTATTGTTCGTTCTGCTTTGTCTGTTTTCACACTAAGTTAGTCTTGCTAGTGTTATCCATGCTCTGCATTTTATAATTTCTGTTTGGCATCCTGGAGCCTATTAAGACTCATCCGGTTCATCCTCTTTAGTCTCCTGACCAGTGTTCCTCTACGTTGAAGAGTTTGGTGTTCTGTGTTTTATTTTTCTGTTTCCTACTGGATGAGCATCCTGGCCACACGGTGGAGTGTGCCTGCTGGCCAGTAGTCTATTTGGCTTTATTATTAATGGATACTCCTTTTATAGAGTGGGGTGTCCAGTTTGTTTGTTCTGTGTCCCAGTGTAAACAGTGTCTTATGTTTCCTTATCAGTTTGCCTGTTTATATTCTGCCCTGTTAGTATTTGTATTCTGTTTGGTATATCGCATTGTCTTGTAGTATTCTGTTTCTGTTCTGGCCTGGGACCGACTATGTATATTATGTGTTTTTATGCCACTGCACATTAGCGCAGGCAGGGACCAGCTCCAAGTTGTCGATCCATCGCTTAGGATGGATGGGCAAGTAGGCAGTCATGACACTGGGTTTATACCCAAGAAATCCATTTTTGAGAAGGTTGAAGAAGGGTACCCCCACTCCATTCTGTCACTGGACACAGTTAAAGGGTTCAACAGGGTGGAGTGAGGGTTCTGATGGAGATCTTTGGAGGAATTTGGTGTAGGCGCTCGATATATTGATTTTGTCAAGTTAATATATTGTAAACCAAAGGCAGCAGTATTGGAGATGGTGTACCCTCTGAGCAATTTGAGTTAGCCTGGGGTACACACCATGGGTGTCCCCTCTCTCCCCTCCTCTTCTTACTCTATATCAAACCACTTGCCATGGCTATCAGAGCGGAGGAGGAGATTTTGGGGATTGATTTGGAGGGGGACAAAATTGCACTTCACGCTGATGACATCCTGCTTTATGTCAAAAACCCTAAAAAGGGGATCCCCAGAGTTATGTCCATTATTCAAAAATGTGAGTCCATATCCGGATTATAAATCAACTGGACTAAATTGTATATTATTCCATTAAATTACAAACCAAATTCAGAAGAACTCATCCAATAAGTAAGAAACAGTAAATGTTGGCACTGCCATTGGGACGCAAACAGTCTTTTTAGTTATGGAGCAATCACTCCACTTGCCCCTGATGCTCATCCAGAAAATGCAGAGCCAATTCGTGAAGAAAGATGCGGAGGAACTCGGGTATGCTGCAGTGAGTTTAATCAGGTATAGGTCATACAAATGCCTGGTCGATGAAAGGTTTTGCGCACCTGCGCTTAATCAATGACCTCCGACTTCCTTCCACTCCCCTTCCTATTTATACGATAAAGGTAACTTTATTAACAAACAAATAACACACACACACACACACACACATATATATATATATATATATATATATATATATATATATATATATATACATATATATATATGGCTGGTGATATTAACTTCCTGTTTGTGGCACATTAGTATATGTGAGGGGTGAAACTTTTCAAGATGGTTGGTGAGTGACCATGGCGGCCATTTTGAAGTCGGCCATTTTGAATCCAACTTTTGTTTTTTTCAATAGGAAGAGGGTCATGTGACACATCAAACTTATTGGGAATTTTACAAGAAAAACAATGATGTGCTTGGTTTTAATGAGTTATTTACAAGATTCTGACCACTTATAAAATGTGTTCAATGTGCTGCCCATTGTGTTGAATTGTCAATGCAACCCTCTTCTCCCACTCTTCACACACTGATAACAACACCGCAGGAGAAATGCTAGCACAGGCTTCCAGTATCCGTAGTTTCAGGTGCTGCACATCTCATATCTTCACAGCATAGACAATTGCCTTCAGATGACCCCAAAGATAAAAGTCTAAGGGGGTCAGATCGGGAGACCGTGGGGGCAATTCAACTGGCCCACGACGACCAATCCACTTTCCAGGAAACTGTTCATCTAGGAATGCTCGGACCTGACACCCATAATGTGGTGGTGCACCATCTTGCTGGAAAAACTCAGGGAATGTGCCAGCTTCAGTGCATAAAGAGAGAAACACATCATCATGTAGCAATTTTGCATATCCAGTGGCCTTGAGTTTTCCATTGATGAAAAATGGCCCCACTATCTTTGTACCCCATATACCACACCATACCATCAATTTTTGTGTTCCAACAGTCTTGGAGGGATCTATCCAATGTGGGTTAGTGTCAGACCAATAGCGGTGGTTTTGTTTGTTAACTTCACCATTCACATAAAAGGTTGCCTCATCACTGAACAAAACCTTCTGCATAAACTGAGGGTCCTGTTCCAATTTTTGTTTTGCCCATTCTGTAGCACCTGAAACTTCGGATACTGGAAGCCTGTGCTAGCATTTCTCTTGTGGTGTTGCTATCAGTGTGTGAAGAGTGGGAGAAGAGGGTTGCTTTGACAATCCAACACAATGGGCAGCACATTGAACACATTTTTTAAGTGGTCAGAAACTTGTAAATAACTCATGAAAGAATAAAGTTAAGTTAAAACCAAGCACATCATTGTTTTTCTTGTGAAATTCCCAATAAGTTTGATGTGTCACATGACCCTCTTCCTATTGAAAAAAACAAAAGTTGGATTCAAAAGGGCCAACTTCAAAATGGCCTCCATGGTCACCACCCATCTTGAAAAGTTTCCCCCTTCACATATACTAATGTGCCTCAAACAGGAAGTTAAAATCACCAGCCATTCCCATTTTATAAAGGTGTATCCATATAAATGACCCACCCTGTATTTTTATATGGTCAGCTGTTACTGAGTATCAAGGAGACGGTTACACAGGGGGGAATACACTTAAATTGCTCCGTGTGTTCAGGCCCAAAGGACCTATTGCCTCTGTGTAAAGAATTAATTCTGTTTCCTTCTGTAACAATATTTTTTGCTTGTCACCCCCTCTAAGTGGTAAATGTTGTACAAATAAACCCGTGTTCCTTTTTTATTTTCATGGACACTACTCATATGTTCTAAAAACCCAGGACATCCCGTACCTGTTGTCATGGACCTCAAATGTTCTTTTAATCTTATATGTACGGATCTGATTGTTTTTCCGATATAATATTTTTTTGCAACTAAAAAACCAAGGCATGAATGACAAAACTCATTTTACAAGTAATGAATTCATTGATTTTGACAATATGTGAACCTAGTTGTATTTCTTTTTGATTACATAACATGTGACATATATTGCATTGTCCACATTTAAAGTTGCCTGACGGCAACTGTTTTTGCAACCAGTTACATTTTTTGTTGTTCTCTTCTTTTTCTAATATGTTCTAAACCAATATGTCCCTTAAGTTTTTCGTTCTTCTAAATTACACTAACGGTTTAGTGTGTATGGTGTCTTGTAATAACTCATTGTTGTGTAGGATAGGCCAATTTTAAAAAATGGATGACCTGATAACTTTCTCCATGGCCCTAAATTCAAATGAGAAAGAAAAAGTCTTTTGGTTATTGGTACCGGATTTTTAATGTTTTTTTGTGTTGCATTTGAGAGCGTGGGATAGCTAATGCTCTATCGTAAGCCTCTTTTAACAATAGTTGCGGGTAACCCCTGCCTTTTGGCAAAGCTTATTAGCCTTTTGCTGAAATGTGTTTTCACTAATATTGATCCTCCGTAACCGCACCATCTGACCGTAATGTAATGATTATTTAAAATGGTAAGGATGGTAACTATCATATCTTAACAGATAATTGGTTGCAGCTATTTTGAGCTTTAAATCCAAAAATTCTATACTGATTTCACTATAAACACTAGCAAAGTGCATGTTTAATGTGTTGTTGTTCATTTATTGCACCAATTCATTGAACTTCTATTGTGATCCCGACTAAAATCCCAAGATGTCGTCCACATAACGTACATTTAGTGATAAATACTGCTTAAAGGGATTAGGCATGGAAAAAATGAAATCATCTTAAAGGGACCAAAAAAAAAATATTTGCGAAAGTGGGGACCACTGGGATCCCCATCGCAGTACCGTCTATCTGAACATACCAGTCCCAATGAAATTGGAACACATTGTGACTCAACACAAACTGTAACAATTCACATATTTAACCAACAAAATGCTCCTCATATGCCTGTAGCATTACCAGTTGACATTGGTACTGTGTAAATCACTCTCAGGGATATCAAGCAGTATTTTTAACAAATCTGTGTCACTCTCACTGAAATTTGTGTTTCAACAAAAACTCCTGCAGTAACAGGTACTTCCCCCATTAGTTTCTCCTGGTCCCCACTAGTGGTCTTTGCTGCAAAAAACGATGTAAATAAATTTTCCGGACTGAAAAATATAAATCTATCACAAACTGGGAAAAATCAAACTTAGATGCAATACAAAAGTTTAACCCATTCTTCAACACTGATTCACAATTTTCTGTCAATACAAAATCTGTAAGATTAATGACATTTGTTGTTTTTACCTCTGTGGAATCGGGAGGAGCAAAATCACCTACCTTCTCCAGGTGACCTGCTTTGTCTTGGTACCACCTCTTTTTCTGGTGTTGCTTGCGATATTTGGTCCTGATCAGCCCCTTGGCTGTTAAGATTGTAGTTCTTTTCGTATTCGTGCTGGAGTCGGACCCTGAATCCGTTGTCCAAAAATCTTGGTTACGGAGCAGGTTTCTCTGTCATCTGAATCGTCTTTGAATCGTCTTTGGCAATGTTGATTCCAAATATAGAAGCAAAAATTATTGTTACAGAAGGAAAAATAATTAATTCTCCGGACAGACGCAATAGATCCTTATGTAGGGATGTTGAATTGAAAATTTTTTTTTCTCATTTTGCCGATAAATCATTTTTTTTCCCCCAAAAAAACTTACTGGTACTGGATCCTGAAGGTGCATAAAAATATGGAAGCACCTCCAGGCCGCCCAATTGTTGAGGGAAGGGGCTTCTTAAGGGAGCCCATTTCGCAATATTTGGACTGGATCCTCTGTCCCCTGTTAAAAACAGTCCCAGCACATATACAAGATATGAGCCATTTGCTTAATATAGTACAGGATTTTGGATGGCAGCAGGGCTTGGCCCTGGCCAGTATCGACATTGAAAGTCTGCACACCCGCATCCCGCAGGATGCGGGTGTACAGGCCGTTAGATGTCGACTTGTAATGCTACAGGCATATGAGGAGCATTTTGTTATTTATATATGTGAATTGTTACAGTTTGTGTTGAGTCACAATGTGATCCAATCTTATGGGGACTGGTATATTCAGATAGATGGTACTGCGAAGACCCCAGTGGCCCCCACTTTCACAAATGTTTTTTGGGGGGTCCCTTTAAGATGATTTAATTTTTTCCATGTCTAATCCCTTTAAGCAGTATTTATCACTATTTGTGTGAACAACATCTTGGTATTTTGGTCGGGAACACAAGAGAAGTTCAATGAATTGGTGCAATAAATGAACAACAACACATTAAACATGCACTTTACTAGTGTTTATAGTGAAACCAGTATAGAATTTTTAGATGTAAAGCTCAAAATAACTCAAGATCAATTAGACATTGAGGGATATCAAAAGCCTACCACAGCCAATTCTCTATTAAGATAAAGCCCTGCTCGGGGAAACGCGTCGGAGGTGTGGTGGGTGACTGGGGAACTTACAGCGGGGGCTCCTACATTTTACTTTATCTATCAGCTGGTCCACTTCATGGCCCTTAATGTCCGGCTCTGACCCTTCTTCTTAAACTTACGTTTAACCTTATCTGCATCAGCAGTTCAGAATTTCACATTGCTAAACACCTTCAACATATTACTGCATCTTTGCACACTTGTGCTGCTACACACTTTTGGTGCTAGAGATTCCTGCACCCTATATGAATATACATGTATGTGTTTATCTAATTATCTATGTACCTTTGTTGCATGAATTTTGTACATATATTATATATTTTTTTCTTTATAATAGCACTTTATTGCTGAATTTGCACTGGACCTATGCTGCTGCTTTTTTCTCCCCCCTCTCCCCAGTCCCCCACCTATTTGTCTGTGTCCATGCCACTTGTGTGTTTTTAAACCTTTTTCATTTTTTCTGTATTTGTCTTAAATTTGCTATAATAAATAAAATATATTGATTTTACATTTTGGTCCCTTTATGTAGTGGCTCCTTTTTTGGATAGGTTATATGATCAAGGTATAGAACCACAGTACCAGGTCTAGAGTTTATGTACCCTCAAACTATGTTAGGGTTAATTTTTAAAAATTGGCATATCCTACACAAGGATGAGTTATTAAAAGACACCATACACATTAAACCGTTAGTGTCATTTAAAAGAACGAAAATCTTAAGGGACATATTAGTTAAGAACAGATTAGAAAAAGAAGAGAACAACAAACAATCTAACTGGTTGTAAAAACAATTGTCGTCAGGCAACTTTAAATGTGGACAATGCAATATATGTTACATGTTATGTAATCAAAAAGAAATACAACTAGGTTCACATATTGTCAAAATCAATGACTTCATTACTTGTAAAACGAGTTTTGTCCATTTAGATTTGTAGTTTAAAAAAATATATCGGAAAAACAATCAGACCCTTACATATAAGTAGTGTTGAACAGAATAGGCCATATTCTAATTTGCAAATATTCGCGAATATATGGACGAATATTCGTCATATATTCGTGAATATTCGCATATTCGTAATATTCTCATTTTATTTTTGCATATGCGAAAAATTTGTGTATGCGAAAATTAACATATGTGAAAATTAGCATATACAAAAATTAGCATAAGCAAAAATTTGCATATGCAAAAACTAGCATATGCAAATTTTCACATATGGGAAAATTCGCACATCAGTCTCACACAGTAAAGAGCCTTCTTTACAACACACAAGCTGAAAGCAGAAAGGGATGATCACTGTGATGTGTACTGTGAAAAAAATAAATAAATAAAATGAATATTCGTAATTACGAATATATAGTGCTATATTCGTGAATATTCACGAATTTGCGAATATGCGATATTCGCGAATACAATTTGCATTTCGAATATTCGCGAGCAACACTACATATAAGAATAAAAGAACATTTGAGGTCCATGACAACAGGTACAGGATGTCCTAGGTTTTTAGAACATATGAGTAGTGTCCATGAAAATAAAAAAAGGAACTCAGGTTTATTTGTACAACATTTACCACCTAGAAGGGGTGACAAGCAAAAATTATTGTTACAAAAGGAAACTGAATTATTTCTCCGCACAGGACCTGAACACACGGAGCGATTTAAGTGTATCCCCACTGAGTAATCGGCTTCTTGATACTCAGTAACAGCTGACCAAGAAACAGGTTAGAACTTGGAACAGACAATACGAAGTGCCATGACTAGTATTAATATCAGTAAATCAATATGCAGTATGGTGACTCTCAGTTATGCATTATTGGGCTGTTGTATTTCTATACAATTTTAAAGATATATATATATATATATATATATATATATATATATATATATATATATATGTTATTTGTTTGTTAATAAAGTTGCCTGTATCGCATAAATAGGAAGGGGAGTGGAAGGAAGTCGGAGGTCATTGATAAAGCGCAGGTGCATGAAACGATTCGTCGACCAGGCATTTGTCCTGAATATATACCTGAATAAACACGCCACAGTATACCAAAGTGCCTCCGTATCTTTCTTCACAAATTCAGAAGAAACTTTGTTTAAAATGGTAACTGGAGGGGACACAATAAAGTACCTGGGCATTAAGATTTCATCTAGTCCGGTGACCTTTTTCACTGATAATGTTAAGCCTTTTTTGTCAAATAAATAAATATATATATATATATATATATATATATACATATATATATATATATATATATATATATATATATATATATATATATATATATATAATTAATCGTTTTTAGGGAACCTTAAAATTACATTTTATTTCTTTCCATTAAAATGTGAAAAACACTCTGGGTACTGATAGTGATGGGTCACCAAAAACTACCTTTTTAAATTGCTACCGTCATAAAGTGCATAGGAGAATTGCAACTATTCCTTCATGTGCAATATTACATTGCACAATACCGGGCAATGTTCAGACTGTGCGGTATTTTTGTGGTTCTTATTGTATTTCTCAGAGCTCACAATATACAGTCTTTTTTATGCAATGTGGCAATTAAAGTGTCCCGTGCCGGCAATTAAAGTGTCCCGTGCCGGTGTCTCTTGTGCAAAAATTGTTTCGCCAAGTGTCACATATTACACAGTATGTTGCAGACTGTTTCCATATAACTAGTGCATATATAGGATGGTAAAATGTTGCACAATGTATCTATAGTCAATATATGTAACACCACAGGTTTTTGCACATTGCCACTTATCTTTCTCTTCCTCCGGTAGTAAGGTGCGTTTTTGTGTGCGCTGGAGTAAAGTGCGTCTTTTGTGTGCACTGGAGCTAGTGGTATGCTCAGGGCTGCCGTCCTAAACGATTCCTCAGGGACCTTATTTTCGGCTTCCACCTTCTTTATGCATCCATTAGTTTATGCAGCTCGTGCAGCTCCATTTCATCTGTGCGGCACTGCTTTTGCCTTCCCGCCGAGTTTTGATATTCTTTGACTCCTCCTTCACTCCGCCTCTACTCTGACCAACCAATCACGGTGTGAACAGCCGTCCACGGCTTTTCCTATTACCGAGACTGAACTCTTCAGGTATGGCAGGGAGGGGAGTATCCTTTCGACTCAGGTGTGCTTCTCAGCCCTCATTCTGAGTTCCGAATGTATCTGTGGATTAGTAGCGGTGTTTGCGTTCCAGGATAATTTTCGGATAAGTTAACTCCTTTATTGCTGGAGACATTTAAACGTTCTTTCTTATTATTGTCCTTCATTAGTTATATTGTAACTTCAGCATTGTTATACAGTTGATAATTTGGGTTTACTATGATGACCAGTGCATATGTGATTTTTGATAATGTTGGAATTACTTTTATTACTAACTTTCACTACTCTATGAAACACGCATATGATATGAAGTCACAAGTAAAGAATACTACATGAAAGAATTTGCTCATTGTGATACAAAAGGAGTAGTCTATTTACTTACCTGTACGTGTCCCTATAATTATGTGGGAAAAACCTTCAGGACTTTTAGACGAAGACTACAGGAGCATAAAGGGGACATAGTGCATATGAGAAACACACCTGTGGCAAATCATTTTGCAGCCCATCATGAAAGCGATGTCAAAAGTCTAAGTGCCCAGGTTATAGAAGTCGTCCCCCCACCGACAAGAGGTGGGGACTGGGACAAGAAACTCCTCCAGAGAGAAGCCTTCTGGACGTATACATTGTCCGCAGTAAAACCAGAGGGCTTAAACGACTTCATATCATATGCGTGTTTCATAGAGTAGTGAAAGTTAGTAATAAAAGTACTTCCAACATTATCAAAAATCACATATGCACTGGTCATCATAGTAAACCCAAATTATCAACTGTATAACAATGCTGAAGTTACAATATAACTAATGAAGGACAATAATAAGAAAGAACGTTTAAATGTCTCCAGCAAGAAAGGAGTTAACTTATCTGAAAATTATCCTGGAACGCAAACACCGCTACTAATCCACAGATACATCCGGAACTCAGAATGAGGGCTGAGAAGCACACCTGAGTCGAAAGGATACTCCCCTCCCTGCCATACCTGAGTTCAGTCTCGGTAATAGGAAAAGCCGTGGACGGCTGTTCACACCGTGATTGGTTGGTCAGAGTAGAGGCGGAGTGAAGGAGGAGTCAAAGAATATAAAAACTCGGCGGGAAGGCAAAAGCAGTACGGCCGTCATCAGTGCCGCACAGATGAAATGGAGCTGCACGAGCTGCATAAACTAATGGATGCATAAAGAAGGTGGAAGCCGAAAATAAGGTCCCTGAGGAATTGTTTAGAGGAAACGCGTAGGACCGGCAGCCCTGAGCATACCACTAGCTCCAGTGCACACAAAAGACGCACTTTACTCCAGCTCACACAAAAACGCACCTTACAACCGGAGGAAGAGAAAGATAAGTGGCAATGTGCAAAAACCTGTGGTGTTACATATATTGACTGTAGATACATTGTGCAACATTTTACCATCCTATATATGCACTAGTTATATGGAAACAGTCTGCAACATACTGTGTAATATAACACTTGGAGAAACAATTTTTGCACAAGAGACACCGGCACGGGACACTTTAATTGCCGGCACGGGACACTTTAATTGCCACATTGGATAAAAAAGACTGTATATTGTGAGCTCTGAGAAATACAATAAGAACCACAAAAATACCGCACAGTCTGAACATTGCCTGGTATTGTGCAATGTAATATTGCACATGAAGGAATAGTTGCAATTCTCCTATGCACTTTATGACGGTGGCAATTTAAAAAGGTAGTTTTTTGTGACCCATCACTATCAGTACCCAGAGTGTTTTTCACATTTTAATGGAAAGAAATAAAATGTAATTTTAAGGTTCCCTAAAAACAATTCATTTTTGCTGACAATTGGGAGACCTAACCTAGCACAAGATACCGTTGTATTGATCAGTTATATATATATATATATATATATATATATATATATATATATATATATATATATATATCAATCTGGGAAAGCTGCCTCTCACGATGGGTGATAGGATTTCCCTCATTAAAATGATTATTTTTCCCCAGCTACTGTACATTCTAAATTTGTCTCCCACCTGGATCGCCAATGCTTGGTTCGACAGGTTGGACCGTGTCTTGGGGAAGTTTGTGTGGGGAATAAAAAGTGTGAGGCTTAAATATACTATCCTGAGTTTTCACATTAAAGCTGGTGGGTTGAATTTACCAAATTTCAAGTTACACTTCATGGCCAGAATTCTTTCCTAAATTAGGAATCAGCAGAATGCTTAAAATGTTTAAAATGTATGCACTATAAGCACAGACATATTCTCCGCATTGGAGGTATTTTAAGGCAAGGAATGAGCACTGCTTTACGTATCTGGAGATGTTCAGCAAAACATGGGTTTGGTTAAAGCACTGATTATTAGTGAGGGGTTCACTTAATCTTACACCTATCTGGAACAATCACAATTTGACTGAATTTGATAGGATCAGCAAGGCAGGATTTTGGAACGAAGAGGGCTGATTTGTATAAATCAATTGTACACTGACACTGGGATTAAAGATTTAAAGGGGTAGTCCAGTGGTGAAAAACTTATCCCCTATCCTAAGGATAGGGGATAAGTTTGAGATCGCGGGGGGTCCGACCGCTGGGGTCCCCTGCGATCTCTCTGTATGGGGCCCCGGCTCTCCGCCGAGATAGCGGGTGTCGACCCCCGCACGAGGCGGCGGCCGACACGCCCCCTCAATACATCTCTATGGCAGAGCCGGAGATTGCCGAAGGCAGCGCTTCGGCTCTGCCATAGAGTTGTATTGAGGGGGCGTGTCGGCCGCCGCCTCGTGCGGAGGTCGACACGCCCCCTTCCAGCGGGCTGTCGGGGCTCCGTACAGGAGATCGCGGGGGGCCCCAGGGGTCGGACCCCCCGCGATCTGCAACTTATCCCCTATCCTTAGGATAGGGGATAAGTTGCTCACCACTGAATCACCACTGGACTACTCCTTTAAGGGAATTACAATGTGAGTTTAATTTGGGGCAAGAGCACAATGTATGGCTAATCCAGCTTGTGCAGGCTGATAAAGCAATGCTTAATCGACATATATAAAAAGTCACTGAAAATACCTTCATAGACTGGTTTATTGAAAGGAGCAGTTAACAGAGGTATGGTTTACATATAAAATTATTTACAGGGTTACTCCTGTGGAAATCTTTTTTTTAAATCAACTGGTGCCAGAAAGTTAAACAGATTTGTACTTTTAGGGGCTGTATACTACATGCTTTTCTTTTTGGATTTCTCTTATGTCACGAGCACAGTGCTCTCTGCTGACCTCTGCTGTCCATTTTAGGAACTGTCTAGAGCAGCATATGTTTGCTAAAATGGACAGAGATGTCAGCAGAGAGCACTGTGGTCATGACATAAGAGAAATCCAAAATGAAAAGCATTATCTCTGTGGTATACACCCCCTAAAAACTACTAGAAGGATTACGATGTTTTAATAGAAGTAATTTAGAAATCTGTTTAACTTTCTGGCACAAGTTGATTTAAAAAAAAAATGTCCACAGGAGTACAACGGGAGTTTCCACGGGTATTCTGGGTAGAAGCCACAGAGTTATGAAGAAATGGGGAAGAACTGGGATTGAGTTAGAAGCTACACAATGCGAGACAGCTTTTAATAATACTAATAGAAACAATTAATACAAATTTTAGAATAATACAATATATGTGCCTCCAGGATTTGCATCTTACGCACAAAAAGGAAAAAATCTAATTGCCACCAATGCGGTTTGGAGGAGGCTGGTTTTTATCATATCATTTGGGCATGTCATGATATCCAGAAATACTGGGAAGAAATTTTCCGGGAGTTGAAGGGGAAAAAAAATCATAGCCGAGGTCGGGTCTCTTAGATTCCAGGCGGTAATCCTGGGATCAGATACATTGAAGGGAACACTGGGAATTTTGAGGAGTACGTTATTTTTATGTGCCAAAGTAATTACATTGTGGAACTGGATTTCAGAAAAAACACCAAGTGTTGAGGCCCGGCGAAATTTGGTTGATAAAATTAGAAGATTTGAGATTGTAGAGGGGAAAAGCTGGAGAGGGAGACTCCTCCGGTTGAAAGCAAAGTGGGAGAGATGGTCTAGTTAAGTACATTGTCTTAGCCAATCATTTATGTTTAATTCTTTTCTCCTCATTTCTTTTCCATCATGTTGGCAGGGGGGGGGGGAGCAGATGATAAATCAATGCGATATTGGATATAATCCCAAATGTGTATATTATGTATGTATGCTATGTTTTTATGTAATGTGTAATGTAATTTGCTAAAAATTAAATATTTAAAAAATAATAATAATAATAAAGTTAATGTACCTTTATATACAATTTAGCAATGGAGTGTGGGTCTGTAAGACAATAAACAAGTATATAAGACGGAATGTATCAAAGGTATCTGAAATAAAAGCTGTCTTTGTTGCCAATAGCAAACAACCAGAGATCAGCTTCCCTTTTGTAAACTATGCTGGTAAAATAAAAGCTGAGTAACAGAGACAGCTTTTTTTTAGACACTTTTCTTTTGATTAATTTGCCCCGTTATCCTTATTATACAATGCATTTAGTGTTCAGACCCTTTTCACTTACTTCACATTTTGTTATGTTGTAGTTTACTGCTTATATAAAAAATGAATACTGCATAATAAAAAAAAAGATATATATATATATATATATATATATATATATATATATATATATATATATATCAGTAAGGTGACTGCAGATTCGTGCAAAAAATAAAGTTGTCTTTATTCCACGAACAAGAGCGACGTTTCGGTGTTCTCACAACACCATTCTCAAGCTAAATGACAGATTCATGCAAAAAATAAAGTTGTGTTTATTCCATGAACAAGAGCGACATTTTGGTGTTTTCACAACACCATTCTCAAGCTAAATGACAGTGGTCCAACAGGATATTTATATATACAAGTGCAAATCAATTACAATCAATCAGTGTACATAATCATATAAATTACAAAATTCAATTAATACAAAAACATAATAAAGTGCATAAACTAGTGCATAAAATAGCACAAAGTGTTATAAGGGGTATATAAAATACCCAGATGTAGTGATTAATAAAATTACCACACACCTGTGCAGTATGATTAAAAACAGAGAATGGTCTTATGATAATCAATTACGGGCATATGTGCTTATTAATATAAGTTAATTCTTATGTTTGGAGAAGGCGGGATGTTCAGGAGGCTCCCCATGCTTATAGGTGTGTGTCCGCCATCTCGGCGTGGGTGATTATACATTGCGGCTGCGCCGCATTCTACGTTACTATAGTAATGGATCTTGTGAGGAGATATGACCAAACAGATGATGCCACGTCACATTTCCCACAACATCTCTGTGGCGGTCACCTGATCGTCATGTGGTGTGCTAAGTGTACTACTTACAATCTCCAATCAGGGGTGATTACGTGGCACACATGTGATCCCTGTCAGTGATCACATGGGGCCGGGACTATACGCGCAAGCGCATTAGGTCTCCGGCCTACCGCGCATGCGTATTGTCATCTTTAGGTGAACCGACTACCATCTTACTTCCAGGCAGCATTAAGGTTGCACCTGTGAGGCCATGCACCTATATCAGCCAACTTGGGTGGGGCTTGTAGCCTGTCTTTCCCTCCTCCCATTGTATGTGTGCTCAGTCACATTGGAGGGAACTGGGAGCAGGCTGCATGTCGGCCTAGTGCTACTGTAATTGCCCACTGGCCCCTGGTTTTTGCTTATTGTGCACAGGTAGGCAAGCTGTGAGGTCCAGCGTGGAGAAAGATTTCTCAAGCAAGAAAACTGTATTTATCATAACTCTGTTGGAATTCATTTTGAAAAATAATTATTTTTTATTTAATGATCAGTTTTTTCTGCAGACCTCCGGTACCGCTATGGGCACGACGTTGTGCCAACGTATGCAAATGTGTTCATGGCGGTATTGGAGGAAACGTTCGTCTATGTGTCCCACCACTCCAGCAATTTGCTGGGGTGGTGGAAATACATAGACAGCATTTTTTTTTAATTTGGACAGGGAACATGGATGAATTACAAATTTTTCATGATTATTTGAATTCAGTTACTGATAATATCCGATTTACGTTGCAGGCTTCACAAACATCTGTTAGCTTTCTAGATACTATGGTTAGCATCTCTGAGAACAAATTAACCACTGACCTATATATTAAAGGTACAGACCGTAATTCAACCTTACATTTCTCCAGTTGTCACCCTCGACCAATGGTGCAATCCTTACCCTACAGCCAGATGCTGCGGGCAAGGCGCATCATCGAGTCAGAGGAGAGAATTTCACCCGCCCTTGATAGGATGGTTACCAATTTCTCCAGACGCGGCTACCCGAAGGATCTCCTCCTAGAGAGTAGATCACGGGTAATCGCCCTGGATAGGAAATATCTGATTTATGATCCAAGACGCAGAGACAGGGGATTGAGGGTCCCCTTTGTCTCTACATTTGGAACACATTCTAAGAAAATTGCCAGTGCTCTAAATAAGCACTGGCATATTCTAAAGACAAGTTTCCCAAATATTACTGAATTTAAAGAAAGACCTCTCATCTCTTATAGACGTCCACCAAACCTAAAGGATAAATTGGTTAAAAGTGATGTATCCTGTAAACCAGGCACCCAAAGATACTTGATGGTTAGGGGTAAGGGCTCTGACCCCTGACGCCAGTGTATCACATGTAATTATATGGACAAAGGACCTACCTTTGTCCATCCTGCAACTGGCGAAATTTTCAACTTACGGCACTATCTGACGTGCACATCAGATCATGTTATCTATGTTCTGAAGTGCCCAAGTGGCCTCCTCTATGTGGGAGAGACCACGTGGGACTTCAGGACTAGATTCAATCAACACCGTTTTAGCATCCGGAAGAGATGCCTGGACTTTCCAGTATTTAGACATTTTAAGGAGGCACAACATCAAGAACGTGATCAAAAATTCACTTTGATAGACCACATCCCACCACTTAAAAGGGGTGGTGACCGCGTGAGCATCCTCAAACGTCGGGAATTACAGTGGATTCACACACTGTGGACCCTCCAACCAGGGGGTCTGAATGTTGAATTCACTGTTACCCCACAGATTTATAACTCTAGGTAGACCTTAAATATATTCTATTCTATAATGACTTACCTGCTCTAATTGGGTAGATTAAAACATGTGTGACACGACATGTTCGGCAGATGTTACATAGCTAGGAGTACCTCTTTGTTCATCAATAACAGGGTCTGAAGACACCCGTGATCCAATGAATTTGTGACACTTGATGTCTGTAATAAATCACGATAACATTATTATTTTCATTGTATTATTTGACTTACATTCCCCCTTTTTTTTCACTTGTTTGTAGGGAGAAGGCGAGATGTTACTGTTCAAGACTCCCATCTAACCTTTAACACTTTGGTTGTATTTTTCTACATTTTTTATTAATCTCCATTTAATCGGGTTGATACGTGGCAACGGGTCTGAGTTCATCTGATGGGCCAACCGACTACATGTATTATTTCGTCCTTTTATTTTTGTTTTTATTTTTGTTTTTTTTATATTTTATATTTTGTTACATTTTTTTATTTTTTACATTTAATTATTATTTTGTTTATTTATTTGGGTTCTATTTTTCCTTATTCTATTTTATTTGGTTCATTTATCGCTACCATCTACAAAAAAAAAACATAATATGTACAGGAATGATGATGTTTATTTATTTGGGTTCTATTTTTCGTTATTCTATTTTATTTGGTTCATTTATCGCTACCATCTACAAAAAAAAAACATAATATGTACAGGAATGATGATGACACTTAGAGGCGATTCAGGAGGGTGACTTCCCTTAATTCGGGGTATGTGGAGGCGATCCGAAGGCAGACTATGCTTCCGGTTGCCATGGATTACCTCAAGTGTAATAGGTGTCTATTCGTAAGAAAATATTTAAAATATTGGGGCGTTTACCAATACAGAGGGGTCCAAAGCCTGGACCGGCTCGGAAGATGTTGGTATTTTTGTTGATTATTATTTTTTCCTATTTATTTATTTTATTTTACCTTTCCGTGAAGTAAGATGGTAGTCGGTTCACCTAAAGATGACAATACGCATGCCCGGCAGGCTGGAGACCTAATGCGCTTGCGCGTATAGTCCCGGCCTCATGTGATCACTGACAGGGATCACGTGTGCCACGTAATCACCCCTGATTGGAGATTGTAAGTAGTACACTTAGCACACCACATGACCGATCAGGTGACCGCCACAGAGGTGTTGTGGGAAATGTGACGTGGCGTCGTCTGATTGGTCATATCTCCTCACAAGATCCATTACTATAGTAACGTAGAATGCGGCGCAACCGCAATGTATAATCACCCACGCCGAGATGGTGGACACACATCCATCCCGCCTTCTCCAAACATAAGTATTAACTTATATTAATAAGCACATATGCCCGTAATTTATTATCATAAGATCATTCTCTGTTTCTAATCATACTGCACAGGTGTGTTAATTTTATTATATTAATCACTACATCTGGGTATTTTATATACCCCTTATCACACTTGTTGCTATTTTATGCACTAGTTTATGCACTTTATTATGTTTTTGTATTAATTGAATTTTGTAATTTATATGATTATGTACACTGATTGATTGTAATTGATTTGCACTTGTATGTATAAATATCTTGTTGGATCACTGTCATTTAGCTTGAGAATGGTGTTGTGAGAACAACAAAACGTTGCTCTTGTTCATGGAATAAACACAACTTTATTTTTTGCACAAATCTGTGTGCCACAGTCGCCTTACTGTTTTGGATGTGTGTTGGGCCGTGACCGGGACCCCATAGACTGGCGTGCACCTACCATTTGCTTGCCTGGAAGTGCTGCTCCCCTTTTCCTATTGTTATATATCAGGAACTGGAAAATCCTAAACACATCTGCACACTTAACAAACAAATCTACCACTTCCACATTGAATGAGCCACTTACTATTTGTGAGGGGAACATGCATGCCAGTCACCTTACTGTATAGGCCTTCAGCATTTAGATACATATACAGGGCTCAAGTCCTGCAGGAATGCATGGAAGCAGAGTTCCTCCACTTTTTTTTTTTTTTACAGCAGGAACACTGTTCCCATTAGCAGGAGTCCTGCAGGACCAGCCATTGAGCCATTGAGTGGGAATCTTGAGTTCCCACACTTTTTCCCCCAGCACTTTACCCTTGTGTTTAGATATATATATATATATATATATATATATATATATATATATATATATATATATATATATATATATATATATATATAGTGTGTGTGTGCTCTGAAGACTCAATACAATCCTTCCACCGGCTTGGCTTCTCCCAAGAAAATACAGGTGTCGTAGTAGAAACCAAAAAGAATAATAGAAAAATATTGGAAAGCAAGCACAACCACTTATGGCTGTTTGCCATTCTTACGGCTCCTAGTTCCCACTGGTGACAATGGTCACTGCTTCCTGTGATGCGAAGAAACTGCCAAGTAGAGACTGCTTGCCTTTAAGAAGAAAGGTACCCTAGTTTTTTATATACTATAATGGGAAATAATTCTTAACTTTTATTCTTTAATTAAGCCTAAAAATTTTAATATCAGCACAGGTGAGTATACTTTCTAAATTATTTTTTTTAAGTACCCTGACTCGCTTTTACATTTTTATTGGCCTGAAAATCAGGAAGAAAATGTGCTTGACCAGAAAGGCCTGAACAGGCCATATTATTAAGGGCTTAACATAAAAATAGTATGAATGAATAACTGCTATTGGATGAGCCCAAAATAAGTTGGGAAATTCTCCAATGATTGACAAGTAGACCTCTGTTTGCACAAGATGCCTCTTAGCTGAATAGGCTGCTTGTACAAAAGGATTAACCTATTGACAATGACTTTCCAATCTAAATTCTTTGAATAACAAGTGTGGAGTGTATTTACCTTCTTAATGCACCCACAATTCACAGACAGTTAAGCAGGCTTTCCATGAAAGGTCAAAATGCACGAAGCATAGAATTTTAATAAGTATCAATACCACACTGTAAATAGAGGAAGAAAACTAATACTAGTCAGAATACAAATAACCTTAGTATGGTAAGTTATTCAACAGATTACAAACTTTTATATAACTAAGTAAAAAGCATGTAGTTATGAAATGAAATGGTATGAAGGCCATCATATAAGATTAAATATGCATTAAGAAAACATTCTTTAACAGGTATTCCATTTTGTCCTTAGCATTATAAAAAGTTATAAAGCTTTCCCATTTTATTATGGTTTCTAAGATTTCTATTTGCTTTAATTTAATAACCTTCATTGTCTAATCCAGTGATATACAAAGTTGCCCTGTCATGGTCTTGGCTCATTGGAAACAGAGCTCTGTTAACAGTAATGTCCAGTATCTGTTATGAGCATTACACCTGTGAGTCCATCACTAGGACAGGACAGATTGTAATACATGAACCTTCTACCAAATGACACAGGGCAGTGCAAGGAATACAGGAAGTTTCTGTAACATTTGTATTCATGCTTGTATTTTTTATTTGTGAAGCAATAACATACCTTCAAGTAATTGTTTAACTATGAAAAAACAGGCATACAATATTCAACTTATACATCTAACTATGCTGTGAAGTTGTGAAGTCATGAGTAAACACAGTTGCATGTAATGGCTAGCTACAGACACTGGCACTTAAAGCAAACTTTCCCTCTAAAGGCTATTTGCATCCATATTTCTTTTTTTTACACCTTTACCACAGAATGGAAACCTTCTTGAAGACATCCAGAGTCTATTTATTCTTTGTTATTACTATGTTTGTCTTCTGATTAAGTATATTTTAACTGTATGATAATTTATTTTGCTACCTTTCTATGGTATTTCATTTTTTCCTTCCACTTTTAATGTCATCTGTCTGTTTTATTGTCTTCATTAATCCTACTTCCTGTCTAGTGTAGATCTTGTAACAGTACTCCGGTGGAAATCTTTTTATTTTATTTTTTTTTAAATCAACTGGTGCCAGAAAGTTACACAGATTTGTAAATTACTTCTATTTAAAAATTGTAATCCTGGGGGGCGCATGCGCGCAGCTCACTGGTGAAGACGTGCTCCATGTGAGCTCCGTGCCACCTGCCGTGATTAAGCCTCATTAAGCGCTGTTAATTCAGCTCCCTAGCAGTGAGTACCTCAGACTACCCTCCTAAGATGTCCAAGCAGCAGCAGCCTTCACCTGGGCCCGCGACCCAGTCGCTTTCACAGACCATTCCGGACATGTTCCGTTCTGGGCCGAAGACCAAGATGGCGCTGGCAACTCCTGGCGCGCTTCTCTCGGACACCCAGGAGGAGGAGGACATTACTGACACGGCTCCTACCCCTGTTGTACAGGCTGACCCGCCGGACCAGAGCGACCTATTCCGCAACATCCAGGCCATGTTTAAGGCCGAGCTGGCCTCAGCGATAGCTGAATTTACCAGGCAAGTGGGAGAGTTGGGCCACAGAGTGGCGGACCTGGAGGTCCGAGCGGACGAGATTGCTGACGCGGTGGAGGCTGACCGCACTTCCATTGCCGAACATTCTGAGAGACTGGACCTCCTGGAACTTAAGATTGAGGACCTGGAGAACAGGTCCAGAAGAGCCAATATACGCATCAGAGGCTTACCTGAGTCGTTCACTGATCTACCCGGTCCGGTGACCGCATTGTTTCAGGCTCTCCTACCTCAGGCGGACACATCACTCCTGCGAATGGACAGGATCCACAGAGCTCTGACTAAACCCAAAAACGCAGAGGTACCCAGAGATGTTGTGCTTCGACTCCATTACCCTGAGGCGAGAGATCGCATACTTCAAGCTGCTAGGAACGTATCTCCACTACCGGGCATGCCGCCCTCTGTCCATTTGTATGCGGACTTAGCTCCCTCCACCTTGGAACGCCGCCGCAACATGCGACCTGTCACCCTGGCACTTCAAAAAGCTCAGGTCCGTTACAAATGGGGGTTCCCCTTTAGCCTGCAGTTTGTGCTTAACTCTTCCACTTACACTGTACGCACTCCGCAAGAGGCAATGGAGCTCCTCCGCAAAGAACGTGTCCCTTACGAGGACCCACCGCCGTTACCCAGGAGACAACCCCAGCTTAAAAGAATGTGGAACCGAGTAGATTCGTCACACAAGAGACACCGCACTCAATCCCAGAAACCGGGCTGACTTGATGCTGTGCGGATATTTGGTTCCTGATTGCTCTGTTCATACCTGGGACAGGAGGCCTTGTTTGATTCCCTGGCTCCCATTACTCCTGATTACGCAAAGGAACTTTGCTGTTCTTCTCCTGTGGTTCCTGTTCCTCGAGGATCTACATCTACACTCGGAAGCCGGACAAGTTCGGGTCTGCCGGATTTCAGGTTCTTATTGTTGACTCTCTGTTCCTTGACTGTTTGTTTGAATATAGCCTCTTACTCTCGGATCCCAAGAGTTTTAGCCATTATGGCTGATATTCATTTTGTTCTCTCGGGGACTGTTGCTTGGTTTGGGGGGTGGGCAGGGGGTTAATTTACCTGTCTCATTGTTTTACTTAGTGACCATGATGTTCACCCTCATATCACTCTCGCTCCTAACACTATGGCGAGGCTGTTTGGCAGAGTGGATTATCATGTTGCCTCGCTTACCGGTATGTGATCGACCGACGGGGGAGAGCAGTGGAGGTGGTGTACCCCTGTCGGCGACTGCTGGTGCATGTTATATTTATGTTGAATTATTGTTTACCCTTTTTTCTATGTACTTACCTTTGAATTTGCCCTTTTCCCCTTCTCCTATTCCATACCCTTACCTGTTTTGTGACGTCAAGGTAACCATCCGCTCATCAATAACTATTAAGTCACTGGTTATACTATTTGACTGCCCCCTACTTGTAGTGGGTTTATTGCATCGTCTTAGTTCACACTCATCTGATTACACCCCATTCCCCTTCACTTAGTATGTGTAGAGTGCTCTCACATAATATTAGGGGATTCAACTCTCCAATTAAGCGCAAAAAAGCGTTTCTAGACTACCAGAGGCATCACCCGGAAATAATTTGTCTGCAGGAAACACACTTCACCCAGACCTCATTTCCTAAATATATCAACCCTCACTACTCTAGAGTTCATCTGTCCTCTTTTACTTCCAAATCCAGGGGTGTAGCTACTCTCCTACACAATTCCTTCCCCTTTATTCTCCACACAACACACACGGACCCGGAGGGTAGATTCCTGATCCTGGAGGGCTCCTTACAGGAAACTAAACTCTGTATAGTGAATTCGTATGCTCCCAATGAGGACCCTCTGCAATTTCTGGTTCAGATGGTGGGTCGACTGGGCTCCCTCACCTTTGACCACTTGATATGGTGCGGTGATTTTAATTTGGTATACAACGGTGTCTTGGACCGCTCCAGCACCAGTTTATTCAGACGCACAGGCCCTCAGCAGAGGCTCCTCATTGTAACCTTACAATCACTTCACCTAGCTGACACTTGGAGGGAACATAACCTGGGAACACGTGGATATACATACTACTCACCCGCACACAATCTTTACACTAGAATAGATTGGATCCTGACTACCTCCTCCACTCTATCCTATTTACTTTACTCGAGACACATCCACTGTGCATGGTCGGACCACGATATAGTCTTTTCCCATTTTCAGTTTGCCACCAAATGCCTCACCCCCTTTTCATGGCGACTTAATGAGTCGCTTCTGACTCGTCCTACTGTCCGAGACCAGTTAGAGGAGGAAATCTCGACATACTTTTCTAACAACCTTTCTCCTGATTCCGATGTGGGATGGGTCTGGACTGCCCACAAAGCTGTCATTAGAGGGAAGCTTATTGCTTTAGCATCCAAACTTAAACGCGACAGACTCCAGGCCCAGACCACACTGGAAGCTCGATTGACCCGTTTAACTACGGCCCACCAGCTTAACCCCACTACATACTTATATAGAGCCATCCAAACGACTAGGCTACAGCTTGATGCTATTTTAGTGAATGCCACGGAAAAAGCCCTGAGGTGGACGAAAGCTACATACTACAAATGGGCCAACAAACCCGATAAACTACTTGCCTCCATGTTGAAGCAGAAACAAGAGTCTACTAAAGTGCATAGCATCCAAATGAGACCCGGTGTCACCACTTCCCATCCCTCACGGATCTACGACACCTTTCACTCTTTCTACACCTCTCTCTATTCTAAACGCTCTTCTCCTCCCTCTGTTGAGGAGGTGGATGCCTTTCTACACTCTATATCTCTACCTCATCTTTCTTCTACTGCTAGGAACTCTCTGAATGCTGCTATCACACTTGAGGAAGTATCCGACGTTATCTCCGGCTTGAAACTAGGCAAAGCACCAGGCCCTGATGGTCTCTCTGCTATGTACTATAAAAAATTTAGTCCCCTACTTGCCCCACATATTACCAATTTATGTAATTCTATAATGTCCGGTACCCCCCTACCCCAAGAATTTTTGCAAGCATCAATTGTGGTTATCCCCAAGCCCCGCAGGGACCCCTTACTCCCCTCTAATTATCGTCCCATTTCTTTAATCAATCTAGACGCTAAAATATTTACTTCAATCTTGGCCAGGAGACTCAATAGGCTTCTCCCTGACCTAGTGCATAACGATCAAGTAGGATTCATTCCGGGGAGGCAAGCACCTGACAACATCCGCAAGGTTCTCAATATTGTTCAATGGGCATCCCAGACGGACACACCGCTAGCGCTCTTAGGGCTGGATATAGAAAAGGCGTTTGATTCTGTCTCTTGGGACTATATGTTTGGAGTCTTGAAAGCTATGAGATTTGCGGGTCCTTTTGTGGAGGCCTTGCGGATGTTGTACTCTTCCCCCCTGGCATACCTTAAACTTCCCTCTACATCCCCATCTCCAATCCCCATACAAAGAGGTACTCGTCAGGGATGTCCATTGTCTCCAGCATTATTTGCTTTGATCATGGAGCCCCTGGCGAACCTCATACGTCACCACCCGGACATTAAGGGGGCGCGGATTGGGAACTCGGAATACAAAGTTAACTTGTTCGCAGATGACCTGTTACTTACTATCACGAATCCCATTATTTCCATCCCCAACCTTTTTCCCCTATTAGACAAATATGCGACTATCTCAGGCCTGGTGGTTAATAGAACCAAGTCGGAGGTTATGCTATGTAACACTCCCTCAGGTATTCGGACACTTCTCTCCTCTAACTTCCCTCTCAAAATTCTTACATCTCATCTACCATATCTTGGCATCTCCCTCCCTACTTCTCTATCTGCTCTATATAGGCTTAATTACTTACCTTTGTACAGATCGATCAGAGCAGACCTCGCCAGATGGAATCTACCACACATATCGTGGCTGGGCCGCTAACATTCTATAAAAATGGTAGTCCTGCCAAAGCTTCTCTATTTGTTTCGGACTCTCCCGATCCCGATACGTGTGGCTGATCTGAAATTGCTACAGGCTGAGGTCTTCAAATTCCTCTGGAGAGGTCTCCATCCACGCATTTCTAGATCCATTATGTTTTACCACAAACGCCTAGGGGGTCTCTCAGTTCCCAACTTCACCTTATATTACAAGGCAGCACGGCTCTCCCAGCTGTTGCTGTGCAATGCTACCTCCTCCTCCCCTAGGTGGGTACAGTTGGAGAATGAATTACTACATCCATACACTCTCTCATCCCTGATGTGGCAATCGGGTCCGATCATGGCACATGTACCTGTAAAGGCTTCTATTTCTTTATACTCTTTACTATTGTGGAGGGCGATCAGGTTTAAGCTCTTGCTTCAATCACGAATATCCCCTGTAGTATCCATCCTAGCGAACCCATATTTCCCACCTGGAGTTAATACTCCTGAATTCGCATGGTGGAAAGATAATAATCTTACGCTACTCAACCACTTTTTGGTGGCTAACAAACTCATGTCCTCGGAAATGTTTATATCCCGCTTCCACCCTCCTCCCTCAGAACACTTTAGAATGACGCAAGTTTTTTCCTTTTTACGCCTCATATCTCCCCCTCATATGATACATAACCCCACCTCATATGAATTGACAGCGTTATATTCACCTATGAGAACAGGCTCACTCTCCCTGATCTACTCTTCCTTAAACCGACCACCACCTGACGGTAAACTGCCTTTCATGACGCAGTGGGAGGAGGACATTGGGGAATCACTCACTACTCAAGAGTGGCACTCCTGCTGTGAGACTCTCAGTAGGGGGAGTTGGCAAGTCTCTCTGGTGGAAACCTCACTCAAACTATTGCATAGGACTTACTACGTTCCCACTAGACTGAATGCCATCTATCCGGAAGTCTCCCCATTGTGTTTCAGGGGATGTGGAGAGAGGGGATCCATGTACCATATATGGTGGTCTTGTCCACACGTCGCCCTCATATGGCAACAGGTGGTTGATCTTATTTCAAAAATCACGGATAGGGAATGCCCCCTATGTCCCAAGATATGTCTTTTAGGTTCAAAACCGGCGGGCTTTAATAATCCCACCTTTCGCTTGGCACAATTCATACTTCTTGCAACGCGAATCCATATTGCAGCACAGTGGCGCTCTATGACCCTATCTCTTAATATGATCATCACCAGGATCAATAACATACTCCTCTCGGAAAAATTGAACGCTATCAGAGCTGATACTATGGATAGCTTCCTAAAGGTCTGGGACCCTTGGATCTCCTCTTCTCACGCTCCTGACATTTCTTATTATTTAACGATATAATAGTCAGATGCTTATCTGTTGTTCTACTGTCCATATTGTTTGACTCGTGAAGTGTGAACCCTGACTGGCTTACCTGGATACCCCTTGACGTCTCTGTATTCCCACCCCTATCCTACCCTGTTCCCCTTGTACATTTTCATGTTAGCGAATGTCGGTCTTCTCTCTTCCATTCATGCTGCTGGATTAAGGGAAGATCGCATTGACTACATTGTATTACATGATGTGTTATTGTTGTTGGCAATCATAGCCCTTTATACGACTGTTGATATTGTATTGTCTTTTTATCCATTGCTACCAATAAATTTCTCATTTTGACACTAAAAATTGTAATCCTTCCAGTACTTATCAGTTGCTGTATCAGAGGAAGTTCTTTTATTTTTTAATTCTGTCTGACCACAGTGCTCTCTGCTGACACCTCTATCCATATCAGGAACTGTCCAGAGGAGGATAGGTTTCCTATGGGGATTTGCTCCTGCTCTGGACAGTTCCTGACATGAACAGAGGCATCAGCAGGGAGAACTGTGGTCAGACAGAAAATAATTATACAACTTCCTCTGTAGCATACAGCAGCTGATAAGTACTTGAAGGATTTAGATTTTTCAATAGAAGTAATTTACAAATCTGTTTAACTTGCTGGCACCAGTTGAATATATATATATATATATATATATATATATATATATATATATATATATATATATATATACATATATACAGTATATATATATATATATATATATATATATATATATATATATATATATATATATATATATATATATTGTTTTCCACCCTTGTTCCCCTTTAATGCACAGTATATACAGTTGATTAAATTGGAATGCCTCTCAAGTTTCATTATTTTTCTTGAGAAGAGAACATTATTGTAAGCAATCATGGCAACCATTTTTTTCCTCTTTGTTGGTGTTTCATTATTTTTACAGTTGTAAACATACAACCTTAAATTACATTTGCCTTAAAGACTTAAGAAAGAATCATATTCTACTGCCTGTCAGCACCTGTATTAATCTATTACTTCAGACTGACTGCTGAAAATATCATATCATGGTCCTTCACATCACCTTGTGTTATTATCTGCTGCTCCTGAACTTTAGATCACCTCTGACTCATTCAGAATGAAAATGGCTTGATAGAACTTAGCGTGCAGCAATTCAGATGTAAAACAGTCATGCATTTGTACAGCTGATAATGTATTACATTTTATTTGATCAATTGAATTGACACATTTCTGCTCATTCACAGCATGTGACATCTCCATTTCCTGAGTGAAAAGTTTTCCTCCTGCTGGGATTCACTTCTTTCTACATTTTAACCCCTTAAGGATGCAGCCCATTTGAGCCTTAAAGGGGTACTCCGGTGCTTACACATCTTATCCCCTATCCAAAGGATAGGGGATAAGATGCCTGATCTCGGGAGTCCCGCAGCTGGGGAAGCCCGTGATCATGCAGACGGCCCCCCGTTTGTATCAGTCCCCGGAGCGTGTTCGCTCCGGGACTGATTACAGTCGACCGCAGGGCCAGGCGCATGTGACGTTACACCCCCACCCCGTTTGACGTGACACTCTGCCCTACAATGCAAGCCTATGGGAGGGGGCGTGATAGCTCCGGGGACTGATTACAAACGGGGTGCCGCGTGCATGATCTCGAGCTGCGGGACTCCCGTGATCAGGCATCTTATCCCCTATCCTTTGGATAGGGGATAAGATGTGTAAGCACCGGAGTACCCCTTTAAGGACGCAGACAATTTTATTTTTATGTTTTCGATTTTTCCTCCTCGCCTTCAAAAAATCATAACTCTTTTAAATTTTCATCCACAGACTAGTATGAGGGATTGTTTTTTGCGCTACCAGTTGTCTGTTGTAATGCCATCACTCCCTTTATCATAAAATGCATGGCGCAACAAAAAAAAATACTATTTGTGTGGGGAAATTAAAAAGAAAACCGCAATTTTGCCAATTTTGGAAGGTTTTGTTTTAATGCCGTACAATTTACGGTAAAAATTACATGTGTTATTTATTCTATGGGTCAATACAATTAACCCCTTAAGGACCCAGCCCAAATATACCTTAAGGACTCGGCCATTTTTTGAACATCTGACCACTGTCACTTCAAGCATTAATAAATCTGGGATGTTTTTACCTTTCATTCTGATTCAGAGATTGTTTTTTCGTGACATATTCTACTTTAGGGTAGTGGTAAAATTTTGTCGATACTTGTATAATTTCTTGGTGAAAAATTCCAAAATTTGATGAAAAAATTGAAAATTTTGCATTGTTTTAACTTTGAAGCTCTCTGCTTATAAGGAAAATGGATATTCCAAATAAATTATATATTGATTCACAAATTCAATATGTCTACTTTATGTTTGCATCATAAAGTTTACATGTTTTTACTTTTGGAAGACATCAGAGGGCTTCAAAGTTCAGCAGCAATTTTCAAATTTTTCACAAAATTTTCAAAATCGGAATTTTTCAGGGACCAGTTCAGTTTTGAACTGGATTTGAAGGGCCTTCATATTAGAAATACCTCACAAATGACCCAATTATAAAAACTGCACCCCTCAAAGTATTTAAAATGACATTCAGTAAGTTTGTTAACCCTTTATGTGTTTCACAGGAATAATAGTAAAGTGAAGGAGAAAATTCAAAATCTTCATTTTTTTCACTCGTATGTTCTTGCAGACCCATTTTTTGAATTTTTACAAGTGGTAATAGGAAAAAAAGCCCCCAAAATTTGTAACCCAATTTCTCTAGAGTAAGGAAATACCTCATATGTGTATGTCAACTGTTCGGCGGGCGCAGTAAAGGGCTCAGAAGGGAAGGAGCGACAATGGGATTTTGGAGAGTGAATTTTTCTGAAATGGTTTTTGGGGGGGCATGTCACATTTAGAAAGCCCCTATGGTGCCAGAACAGCAGAAAATCCCACATGGCATACCATTTTGGAAACTACACCCCTCAAAGCACGTAACAAGGGGTCCAGTTAGCCTTAATGCCCCACAGGTGTTTGACAACTTTTCATTAAAATCGGATGTGTAAATGGAAAAAAAAAATTTCACACTAAAGTGCAGTTTTTACCCCAAATTTACCATTTTTACAAAGGGTAATGAGAGAAAATGCCCCCCCAAATTTGTAACCCCATCTCTTCAGAGTATGGAAATACCCCATGTTAGGACGTAAAATGCTTTGCGGGCGAACTACAACGCTCAGAAGAGAAGTAGTCACATTTGGCTTTTTGAAAGTAACTTTAGCTGAAATGTTTTTTTGGGGGCATGTCGCATTTAGGAAGCCCCTGTGGTGCCAGAACAGCAAAAAATACCCACATGGCATACTATTTTGGAAACTACACCCCTCAAGGAACGTGACAAGGGGTCCCCTGAGCCTTAACACCCCACAGGTGTTTGACGACTTTTTGTTAAAGTTGGATGTGTAAATGAGAAAAAAATTTTTTTACTAAAATGCAGTTTTTCCCCAAAATGTTAAATTTTTTCAAGGGGTAATAGGAGAAAATGACCCACAAAATTTGTAACCCCATTTCTTCTGAGTATGGAAACACCCCATGTTAGGATGTAAAATGCTCTGCTGGCGAACTAAAATGCTCAGAAGAGGAGGAGCGCCATTGAGCTTTTGGAAAGAGAATTTGTTTGGAATGGTAGTCAGGGGACATGTCCGTTTACAAAGCCCCCCCCCCCCCCGTGGTGCCAGAACAGTGGACCCCCCCCCCCCACATGTGACCCCATTTTGGAAACTACACCCCTCACAGAATTTAATAAGGGGTGCAGTGAGTGTTTACACCCCACTGGCATTTGACAGATCTTTGGAACAGTGGGCTGTGCAAATGAAAAATTGTATTTTTCATTTTTATGGACCACTTTTCCAAAAATCTGTCAGACACCTGTGGGACGTAAATGCTCACTGTACCCCTTATTACATTATGGGGGGGGGTAGTTTCCAAAATGGGGTCACATGTGTCGCGGGGTCCATTGTTCTGGCACTATGAGGGCTTTGTAAACACATGTGGCCTTCAATTCCGGACAAATTTTCTCTTCAAAATCCCAATGGCGCTCCTTCTCTTCTGAGCATTGTAGTTCACCCGCAGAGCACTTTAAATTCACATATGGGGTATGTTCTTACTCAGAAGAGATGGGGTTACAAATTTGGGGGGGCTTTTTTCTATTGTGAAAATGAAAAATTTAGGGTAACACCACCATTTTTGTGAAAAAAAATTTTTTTTTTCATTTTCCCATCCCACTTTAATGAAAATTTGTCAAACAACTGTGGGGTGTTAAGGCTCACTATACCCCTTGTCACATTCCGTGAGGGGTGTAGTTTTCAAAATGGGGTCACATGTGTGTATTTATTTTTTTTGCGTTTGTCAGAACCGCTGTAAAATCAGCCACCCCTGTGCAAATCACCAATTTAGGCCTCAAATGTACATTGTGCGCTCTCATTCCTGAGCCTTGTTGTGCGTCGGCAGAGCATTTTACGCTTACCTATGGGGCATTTCGGTACTCAGGAGAAATTGCGTTACAATTTTTGGGGGTCTTTTTTTCCTTCTACCGCTTGTGAAATTAAAAAGTATGGGGCAACACCAGCATGTTAGTGTAAAATGATATTTTTTTTTTTACACTAACAGGCTGGTGTAGCCCCCAACTTTTCCTTTTCACAAGCGGTAAAAGGAAAAAAAGACCCCCAAAATTTGTAGTGCAATTTCTCCCGAGTACGGAACTACCCCATATGTGGCCCTAAACTGTTTCCTTGAAATACGACAGGGCTCCGAAGTGAGAGAGCGCCATGTGCATTTGAGAACTAAATTAATTATTGCATAGGGGTGGACATAGGGGTATTCTACACCAGTGATTCCCAAACAGGGTGCCTACAGCTGTTGCTAAACTCCCAGCATGCCTGGACAGTCAGCGGCTGTCCAGAAATGCTGGGAGTTGTTGTTTTGCAACAGCCTGAGGCTCCATTTTGGAAACACTGCCGTACAAGACATTTTTAATTTTTATTGGGGGGACAGTGTAAGGGGGTGTATATGAAGTGTTTTACCCTTTATTATTTGATAGTGTAGTGTAGTGTTTTTAGGGTACATTCGCACTGTCGGGTTACGGTGAGTTTCCCGATAGGAGTTTGTGCAGGAATTTGCCGCAGCCCAAACTTGAAGCAGGAAATTTACTGTAAACCTGTCCGTGTGAATGTACCCTGTACATTCACATTGGGGGGGGGGGGGGGGGGGGCAAACCTCCAGCTGTTTCAAAACTACAACTCCCAGCATGTACTGACAGACCGTGCATGCTGGGAGTTGCACTTTTGCAACAGCTGGAGGCACACTGGTTGGAAAACCTTCAGTTAGGTTCTGTTACCTAACTCAGTATTTTTCAACCAGTGTGCCTCCAGCTGTTGCAAAACTACAACTCCCAGCATGTACTAATCACCGAAGGGAATGCTGGGAGATTTAGTTATGCAACAGCTGGAGGTACCCAACTACAACTCACAGAATGCTGAGACTACAAACAGCTATGTGGGCATGCTAGGAGTTGTTGTTTTTCTAGATCTAGAGGGACATAGTTTAGAGACCTCTGTATAGTGGTCTCAAACTGCAGCCCTCCAGCTGTTGCAAAACTACAACTCCCAGCATGCCCAAACAGCTGTCTGGGCATGCTGGGAGTTGTAGTTTTGTGACATCTGGAGGGCTACAGTTTAGAGACCACAGTCTCAAACTGTAGCCCTCCAGATCAACTTACCGGCTTCCGTAGGATCCAGGGAGCCGTCCTCTTCTGACGCACGTCACGCCGCCCGCCAATCACCGTCGCCTCAGCCTCCGGATCGGTAAGTGGATGTCGGCATTCGGTCCCCGTCGTTTCCCCGTTCTGCCCCGCCTATTGTGGGTGGACAGGACGGGGAAAATGAAAGTTAACCCCATCTCCCCCGGTCTGCTATTGGTCGTCGCCTCTGACGATCAATAGCAGACCAATAGCAGGGATAGGAGGGGTGGCACCCCTGCCACCTCACTCCTATGCCTACAGGGGGATCGTGGGTGTCTTAGACAACCGCGATCCCCCTTATATTCCGGGTCACCAAGTCACCATAGACCCGTATGACCCGGAATCGGCGCAAATCGCAAGTGTGAATTCACTTGCGATTTGCGCCGATCACCGACGGGGGGGGGGGGGGGTCCTTAAGTACCAGGACGTCAAGGCGTATCCATACACCCTAGGTCTTTAAGTGGTTAAAATGATACCCATGATAACTTACTTTTCTATTACTGTTCCACTTAAAAAAAATCACAAACTTTTTAACAAATTAGTACGTTTAAAATCTCCCTATTTTGAAGACTCACAACTTTTTCATTTTTCTGTATAAGCGGCGGTATGAGGGCTAATTTTTTGCGTCGTGATCTGTAATTTTTATTGATACCATATTTGCTTATATAAAACTTTTAAAACATTTTTTTATAAATTTTTTTGGGAATAAAATGTTATAAAAAGCAGCTATTTTTGACTTTTTTTTTTTTACGTTCACCACACGGTATCATTAATATTTTATTTTAATAGTTCAGATATTTATGCACGCGGCGATACCAAATATGTATCTAAAATATTTTTTTAACACTTTTTGGGGGTGAAATAGGGAAAATGGGACAAATTACGTTTTTATTGGAGGAGGGGGTTTTTCACCTTTTTTTTTTACTTTCTTTTTTTTACTGTTATTTTTACACTTTAATAGTCCCCATAGGGGACTATTTATAGCAATCATTAGATTGCTAATCCTCTTCAGTGCTATGTATAGGACACAGCACTGATCAGGGTTATCGGTCATCTTCTGCTCTGGTCTGCGGGAAGGCAGATCCGAGCAGAAGACTCCCGGAAGGCAGCGGAGACAGGTGAGGGGACCTCCGTCTGCCGTGCTGGATGATCGGATCGCCGCGGCAGTGCTGCGGGCGATGCGATCATCCATTTAAGTGACCGCAATGCTGCAGATGCCGTGATCTGTTTTGATCATGGCATCCGAGGGGTTAATGGCGGACATCCACGGGATCGCCGGTGTCCGCCATTACCGGCGGCTCCCTGGCTGCGATTAACAGCCAGGACCTGCCGCGCATGATCCGGGCATCGCTCCGATGCCCGCGGTTATGCTTAGGACGTAAATGGACGTCCTGGTGCGTTAAGTACCACCTCACCAGGACTTACATTTACGTCCTTCGTCGTTAAGGGGTTAAAACATGTGACATGGATATTCTTTCCTAATTTTATGAAATATTTAACCCCTTAAGGACCAAACCCATTGTGGCATTAAGGACCAGGCCAATTTTAGTTTTTGCACTTTCGTTTTTTCCTCCTCCCCTTCAAAAAATCATAACGCTTTCAATTTTGCACCTACAGACCTATGTGAGGGCTTGTTTTTTGCATCACCAATTATGCTTTGTAATTACATCAATTGTTTCATAACAAAATAAAACAAAAAAAAACATTTGTGGGGTGAAATTGAAAAAAACTAACACCAGTTCGTAACTTTTGGGGGCTTCTGTTTCTACGCAGTGCACTTTTCAGTAAAAATTTCACATTATCTTTATTCTGTAGGTCCACAAGGTTAAAAGGATACCCAATTTATGTAGGTTTTATTTTATTTTACTACTTAAAAATTTCCTCTTCAGACCTCTATAACTTTTTTATTTTTCTTCATATGGGGCTATATGAGTGCTCTTATCATTTTTGTTTGATGGTACTTTATGATTGCTTTTTAAAAATTATTTTTATGGTATATGAAGTGACCAAAAATGAACAATTTTGGACTGTGGTAGTTTTTTACATGTACAGTATTTTTGTGCACAGTTTTTTAGTCCCCATAGAGGGCTATTATATGCAATCCTTGGATTACATACACTGTTCAATATTAAGCCATAGTATATCATTGGTCAGTGTTATCAATGCTCTGCTGCTCCAGCCGGCCATGGCTGGCTGGGAGCATTAGATCCCTGATCAGACAGGAAGGAGGCAGGTAAGGGCCCTACCTCCTTCCTCTCGCTGATCGGGATATCGCAATTTCACTGCGGTGGTCCTGGACAGCTCGGATGAGCTGCTGGGATGTTTTTTTTTTTTTTTTTAACATGTCAGACGCTGTGATCAACTTTGAGTAAGAAAAATACAAAAACATAAAAAACTATATATATTTTGTCATATTCGTTCCTACCAAAATCATAATGTTAAAGGAATCTAAAAAAATGTGAGGTGATAATATACACTGTATACTTAAAAATACTTGTGTTAGGTGAACGGTGTTGCACTCACCTAATCAGACAATATGAGTTTTTTTTGCCTATGCATCAGATGTTGTAACCGAATTGCCAGTGTCCTGTAAAGCTGTTTATACCAATAAAGCTGGAATTATTTTGAAGTGCTGGATAACCTGTTTTTCTTTAGACTATGCATATGCAATCTATTTTTTTTTATATTAACTAAGTCACCACTGCTCTGCCTAATGCCTGGAGCCATAAGGAACACATCTGTAGCCAGAAAATATATAGATAATAATAAAATAGCAGGTACTTTTAGGAACTCATGGAAGTTATTCACTTAATTGATAACTCATTAATACTTTCATTAAAGGGGTACTCCACTGGAAAACATTTTTTTTTAATCAACTGGTGCCAGAAGGTTAAACAGATTTGTAAATTACTTCTATTAAAAAAATCTTAACCCTTCCTGTACTTAACAGTACTTCTTTCTTTTTGAATTTCCTTTCTGTCTGACCACAGTGCTCTCTGCTGACACCTCTGTCTATTTTAGGAACTGTCCAGAGCAGGAGAGGTTTGCTATGGGGATTTGCTCCTACTCGGGACAGTTCCTGACATGGACAGAGGTGTCAGCAGAGAGGTGGAAAGGAAATTCAAAAAGAAAATAACTTCCTGTGGAGAATACAGTAGCTGAAAAGTACTGGAAGGATTAAGATTTTTAAATAGAAGTAATTTACAAATCTGTTAACATTTCTGGCACTAGTTGATAAAAAAAAAATGATTCCCTTTAACACTGTTACAATGTTCAATTTTTGTGAAAAATAACAATTTATTTTAATGCCTTGGGCATTGATGCTATACAGTTTAACCAGTGATTAACACCAATCAGCAGTGATTGTATCAATGGGATGCCAATTGGAACCTTGACTGAACCTGAACCTGTCTGGTAACTCCCTAAATGCTGAAGTCACTATTAATGGTAAATGTGTGATCAGGGTGTATGATGCTGAGCTTCCTTCATACTCCCCGAGCATGCATCTTCCATCAATAGTGACTGCAATATCTGGGGAGTTATCTGTCTGAAATAGGGAATTTTCTTTCTTTTAAATGTGTGAGCTCTTAAAGGGGTACTCCGGTGGAAAACTTTTTTTTTTTTTTTTAAGTCAACTGGTGCCAGAAAGTTAAACAGATTTGCAAATTACTTCTATTAAAAAATCATATTCCTTCCAGTACTTATTAGCTGCTGAATATTACAGAGGAATTTTTTTTCTCTTTTCTTAATTCAAACAGTGCGGTTTCCCTGCATTTCTTTCCAGAGTTTTAGTTTTTAGACCGCTATAATATGAAAAATTTATTTTTTCGATAGCATTTTCATATTGATGTTATTCTTGATGTATTATATATATCGTGGTATATTTGAAGCGGCATACCAGGTTCAAATTTCATATTTGTTAAGGTGTAGTTTTTTGAGGAGTTGAGGGAGTTAAAACATTTTTTGGACTGAGTCCTGACTCCACCCCTCCTCATTTAATCTCCCATATATACCTGGTTAAAACCTGTATGTAATGTGCCAAGATGAAGGGTGCATACTCAAAACGTGTCCACGCCTGTTGTGAGTTGTTTAATGGCTGTTATCCCGCTTGCATGCGGTTTTATGGGATCCGGATAAAAATATATTCATCATTACCACTGGCTACCTTTGCTGATTAGATTTATAGATTACTTCTATTTAAAAAATCATAATCCTTCCAGTACTTATGAGCTGCTAAACACTACAGAGGAAATTATTTTCTTTTTGGAACACAGAGCTCTCTGCTGACATCACGAACACAGAGCTCTCTGCTGACATCATGAGCACAGTGCTCTCTGCTGACATCTCTGTCCATTTTAAGAACTGTCCAGAGCAGGAGAAAATCCCCATAGCAAACATATGCTGCTCTGGACAGTTCCTAAAATTGACAGAGATGTCAGCAGAGAGCTCTGTGTTCCAAAAAGAAAAGAATTTCCTCTGTAGCGTTTAGCAGCTCATAAGTACTGGAAGGATAATGATTTTTTAAATAGAAGTAATTTACAAATCTAATCAGCAAAGGTAGCCAGTGGTAACGATGAATATATTTTTATCCGGATCCCATAAAACCGCATGCAAGAGGGATAACAGCCATCAAACAACTCACAACAGGCGTGGACACAATTTGGGTATGCACCCTTCGTCTTAGCACATTACATACAGGTGATAACCAGGTATATATGGGAGTTTAAATGAGCAGGGGTGGAGTCAGGACTCAGTCAAAAAAGATGTTTTAACTCCCTCAACTCCTCAAAAAACTGCACACCTTAACAAATATGAAATTTTAACCTGGTATGCTGCTGCAAATATACCACGATATATTTAATACATCAAGAATAACATCAATATCAAAATGCTATAGAAAAATAGAAAAAAATTCATTTTTCATATTATAGCGGTCTAAAAACTAAAACTCTGGAAAGAAACGCAGGGAAACTGCACTGTGTGAATTAAGAACGTTTTACATCCTAAAAATTAAATTAACAAGGAAAAAAGAATAACTAATAATGCAAGATAAGATCATTTCTCAAATTCAAGCCATAGGGTAGAATTTTTTGAAGGTTATGTATCCAAAATATTTCCCTATTGCGCAAAAGTCTCATACGTTCACCACCTCTCTGAGGTCTTCAAACACATTTGATACCGCAAAACACCAAGACTGAAACGTCTCCATGATGAACATCTCGAAAGTGCCTAGAGGCACCAGAGATGTTCACATGGTGCGGATTAATTGCGGCTCAAATGTGTTCTTGGATACGTTTCTTCAATGGTCGTATGGTACTACCGGCATACATAACTTTGCATGCCAAACAGCAAATGACATACATTGTGAATGTAGTTTGACAATTAATGAAGGAACGGATTGGAAAACTATTTTTAATGTTGTAGCTTTTAATTTCTTTAGTAACCTGTGCATGTTTGCAAACTACACAGCGGAAAGTTCCACATTTAAAAAAGCCTCTGATTTGTAACCAGATGGGACTTGTTCCGCTGTTAGTGGAAAACATACTGGGGGCAGCATATTTCCTAATGTGGAAGCACATCTGGAGGAAAATCTACAACCGCCCCATGTGAATTTCGCCAAGATAGGATCTTGAGACAATATAGGTAGATATTGTCTCCAAATTTTAGTTATCTCATGATATTCTGCACTATATGTGGTTACAAACTTTATTGTGTCATCTTTAAGCCATTGCTGTCCTATTTCTTTCTTGTTCTTGTGTTTATTTTTATTAGATGACATTAGAAGATTTTTTCTATCCTTGACCTGAACTTTAATTAAAGCGTTGTTAATTAACCCCTTCAGGACGGAGCCCATTTTGGCCTTAAGAACCGGAGCGTTTTTTGCACATCTGACCACTGTCACTTTAAACATTAATAACTCTGGAATGCTTTTAGTTATCATTCTGATTCCGAGATTGTTTTTTCGTGACATATTCTACTTTAACATAGTGGTAAATTTTTGTCGATACTTGCATCCTTTCTTGGTGAAAAATCCGTAAATTTGATGAAAAATTTGAAAATTTAGCATTTTTCTAACTTTGAAACTCTCTGCTTGTAAGGAAAATGGATATTACGAATACATTTTTTTTTGGTTCACATATACAATATGTCTACTTTATGTTTGCATCATAAAATTGACATGTTTTTACTTTTGGAAGACCCCAGAGGGCTTCAACGGTCAGCAGCAATTTTCCGATTTTTCACAAAATTTTCAAACTCAGTATTTTTCAAGGACCAGTTCAGGTTTGAAGTGGATTTGAAGGGTCTTCATATTAGAAATACCCCATAAATGACCCCATTATAAAAACTACACCCCCAAAGTATTCAAAATGACATTCAGTCAGCGTTTTAACCCTTTAGGTGTTTCACACGAATAGCAGCAAAGTGAAGGAGAAAATTCACAATCTTCATTTTTTACACTCACATGTTCTTGTAGACCCAATTTTTGAATTTTTACAAGGGGTAAAAGGACAAAATTTTTACTTGTATTTGTAGCCCAATTTCTCTCGAGTAAGGACATACCTCATATGTCTATGTAAAGTGTTCGGCGGGCGCAGTAGAGGGCTCAGAAGGGAAGGAGCGACAAGGGGATTTTGGAGAGTACGTTTTTCTGAAATGGTTTTTGGGGGGCATGTTACCTTTAGGAAGCCCTTATGGTGCCAGAACAGCAAAAAAAAACACATGGCATACCATTTTGGAAACTAGACCCCTCGGGGAATGTAACATGGGATAAAGTGAACCTTAATACCCCACAGGTGTTTCACGACTTTTGCAAATGTAAAAAAAAAAAAAAATTTTTACCTAAAATGCTTGTTTTCCCAAAAATTTTTTATTTTTAAAAAGGATAATAGCAGAAAATACCCCTAAAAATTTGAAGCCCAATTTCTCCCGATTCAGAAAACACCCCATATGGGGGTGAGAAGTGCTCTGCTGGCGCACTACAGGTCTCGGAAGAGAAGGAGTCACATTTGGCTTTTTGAACGCAAATTTTTCTCTGGGGGCATGCCGCATTTAGGAAGCCCCTATGGTGCCAGGACAGCAAAAAAAAACCCACATGGCATACCATTTTGGAAACTAGACCCCTCGGGGAACGTAACAAGGGGTTAAGTGAACCTTTATACCCCACAGGTGTTTCACGACTTTTGCATATGTAAAAAAATATATATTTTTTTTTTACCTAAAATGCTTGTTTTACCAAAAAATTTACATTTTTTAAAAGGGTAAAAGCAGAAAATACCCCCCAAAATTTGTAACACAATTTCTCCCGAGTACGGCGATACCCCATATGTGACCCTAAACTGTTGCTTTGAAATACGACAGGGCTCCAAAGTGAGAGCGCCATGCGCATTTGAGGCCTGAATTAGGGATTGCATAGGGGTGGACATAGGGGTATTCTACGCCAGTGATTCCCAAACAGGGTGCCTCCAGCTGTTGCAAAACTCCCAGCATGCCTGGACAGTCAACGGCTGTCCGACAATACTGGGAGTTGTTTTGCAACAGCTGGAGGCTCCGTTCTGGAAACAGTGGCGTACCAGACGTTTTTCATTTTTATTGGGGAGGGGAGGGGGGCTGTATAGGGGTATGTGTATATGTAGTGTTTTTTTACTTTTTATTAAATTTTTTGTGTTAGTGTAGTGTTTTTAGGGTACAGTCGCACGGGCGGGGGTTCACAGTAGTTTCTCGCTGGCAATTTGAGCTGCAGCAGAAAGTTTGCGGCAGCTCAAATTTGCAGCCAGATACTTACTGTAATCCTCCGCCCATGTGAGTGTACCCTGTACGTTCACATTGGGGGGGACATCCAGCTGTTGCATAACTACAACTCCCAGCATGCCCGTTGGCTGTCGGTGACTGCTGAGAGTTGCAGTTTTGCAACAACTGTAGGCACACTGGTTATGTATCACTGAGTTTGTGACCTAACTCAGTGTTTCACAACCAGTGTGCCTCCAGCTGTTGCAAAACTACAACTCCCAGCATGTACGGTGCATGGTGTACGGTGACTGCTGAGAGTTGTAGTTTGCAACAGCGGGAGGCACACCGGTCGTGAAACACTGAGTTAGGTAAAAAAAAACTGAGTTTCACAACCAGTGTGCCTTCAGCTGTTGCAAAACTACAACTCTCAGCAGTCACCGACAGCCAACGGGCATGCTGGGAGTTGTAGTTATGCAACCAGCAGATGCACCACTACAACTCCCAGCATGCACTTTAGCTGTTTGTGCAAGCTGGGAGTTGTAGTTATACAACAGCTGAAGGTACACTTTTCCATAGAAAGAATGTGCCTCCAGCTGCTGCAAAACCATAAGTCCCAGCATGCCCATAAGGGAATGCTGGGAGTTGTGGTGGTCTGCCTCCTGCTGTTGCATAACTACAGCTCCCAGCATGCCCTTTTTGCATGCTGGGAGCTGTTGCTAAGCAACAGCAGGAGGCTGTCACTCACCTCCAACGATCCTCGCCGCACAGGTCAGTCCCTCGTCGTCTCCGCCGCCGCAGCTGCTCCTGGGGCCCCGATCCCAACAGGGGCGCCGGGGATCGGGGTCCCCAGCACCCGGGGTGCACGTCCCGCACCCGCTCACGTCCTCCAGAAGAGGGGCGGATCGGGTGCGGGAGTGACACCCGCAGCAGGCGCCCTGATTGGTCGGCCGGTAATCCGGCCGACGAATCAGGGCGATTGTGAGGTGGCACCAGTGCCACCTCACCCCTGCAGGCTCTGGCTGTTCGGGGCCGTCAGAGACGGCCCCGAACAGCCAGTAATTCCGGGTCATCGGGTCACTGGAGACCCGATTGACCCGGAATCGCCGCAGATCGCTGGACTGAATTGTCCAGCGATCTGCGGTGATCGCCGACATGGGGGGGCATAATGACCCCCCTGGGCGATATGCCGGGATGCCTGCTGAACGATTTCAGCAGGCATCCGGCTCCGGTCCCCAACCGGCTAGCGGTGGGGGCCGGAATTCCCATGGGCGTATGGATACGCCCTCGGTCCTTAAGGACTCGGGATGCAGGGCGTATCCATACGCCCTATGTCCTGAAGAGGTTAAATGTGAGGGATACCCCCTATGTAAAAGACACTTCTCAACCGCAATAGATTCAATGCTGAACAGTTCCTCAGAGTAACAATTTCGTTTTGCACGAAAAAAAATTCACCCACAGGATTCTGCTCTTAAATTATGCATGATCTGGTGAATCTCAAGAACTCTCGTACATGCAAAAGTCGTGAAAACGTATCTAAACAGGAGAGACTGGCCATAAAACAGATTAAATAAAACACGTGATAGTAAGAGCAGCTGATAAAGGTGGGGCAGTGGCATGTTTGGATGCAGGTTTGTAGAGTTTATTAAACAAAAAAATTCTGGAAGATCAGAGTACATATGGTATGCTCCCATGTGATCCGACATCCCTTTTTAGGGAGGATCTGAGGGCAGTATTGAACTCCGGTCTGGAATTAGGGGTCATTTCTCAAAAACAATATGATTACATTTTTGTTTCCATTCCAACCACCCCCATTTTCCACTCACTGCCTAAGGTACATAAGGATCGATTCCCCCCTCCCATGAGACCTATCGTGGCGTGGATCGGATCCTTAAATGAACGCCTTAGCCAGTGGGTGGATTCAGTTTTGAAACCTTTAGTTCTTCTCTGCCCTAGCTACATTAAGGACTCACAACATTTGTTGTCCATTGTGAGCCAGGTTATATGGAAATCTTCCTATTCCTGGCTCATACTGGACATTGAGTCCTTATACTCATCTTTACCACATTATCTGTCCATTATGGCCGTCAATTCCATTATGTCCACGTTCTCCAATTTTAGCCTGCAATTACAGGATTTTGTTACAGAGGCTTTACAATATCTATTATCTCATATTTTTTTTTTTTGATGGGGATTTTTTCATTAAAAAAACAGGCGCCTCAATGGGCGCAAAAGTTTCACCTTCAATTGCTAGCATTTTTGTTTTTAGGTGGGAACTGCATTATATTTTCTATGAAAACAATCCCTTTCAGAAGGATATAGTCTATTTTGGCAGATTTGTGGATGGCGTGGTCATAATTTGAACCTCAGATGAATCTAGGGGCACTCAATTTGTTGATTACATCAACAATAATCCATTCAACCTATGGTTTACCTTTTCTTGAAATAAGGTACAAACCCCTTTTCTCGATATTTTACATACAGCTAAAACCCCTTTTGTTCAAACGTCTACCTACCGCAAACCTAGTGCAGGTAACTCTCTTTTAAGAGCAGAATCCTGTCACCCAAAGCACACAATCTCTGCCGTACCTGTGGGGGAATTTTTTCGTGCAAAACGAAATTTTTCCTCTGAGGAACTGTTCAGCATTGAATCTATTGTGGTTGAGAAGCATCTTTTACATAGGGGGTATCCCTCACATTTAATTAACAACGCTTTAATTAAAGTTCAGGTCAAGGATAGAAAAAATCTTCTAATGTCATCTAATAAAAATAAACACAAGAACAAAAAAGAAAAAGGAGAGCAATGGCTTGAAGATGACAAGATAACGTTTGTAACCACATATAGTGCAGAATATCATGAGATAACTAAAATTGTGAGAAAATATCTACCTACATTGTCTCAAGATCCTATCTTGGCTAAATTCACACGGGGCGGTTGTAAATTTTCCTCCAGATTTGCTCCCACATTAGGAAATATGCTGCCCCCAGTATGTTTTCCACTAACAGCGGAACAAGTCCCACCTGGTGTCTTGCTAACTAGTTTGAAACTCCTCAAAACGTTCACTGTTATACAAAACAGGCACACTTCTAAGCATAAGACATATTTTATTTACCTATTTGCTAAAATCTAAACATAATGAAATATAAACAATGAATCATGGAAGTAAGAATCAATACATTTACCGGATATTGTATCATCACTCTGTGATCAGGGGACTCATCATCAATCGTAAGAGGTACCCATCTATGTCTGCATCACACAACGCGTCTGCTGTGGCTGGAAATCCCAATGATTCGGGGAGTTACCAGAGTTTTTGTCCCTGATTTACCACGCCTTGCGCAGTCCTGTATATGCTCAATAATTGGTTCACGTACCCACTGCGCATTCATGTGGTGATCACGTGTGCTACTAGTTAGGGTTAAGTCTTGTTTGTGCGCGCTTACGGTTATGCGCTTTTTTACACAACATGTTATATAAGTGTGACATATCACGCATGCCCAGTAGTTGTTTACCAGAAGGGGTGGCGTGTGAACAGTACTGTTAAACCAATCACCATCCATCCTCCTCATGTGAAGATAAGATATGGAACTCGTTATTCTGAACTTAAGTAACCCTTATTTTTATACAATTTCAAAGAGAACAAGAGCCATTACTATTCTTTATACAATTCATCATGATTCTAGCTATGCTAAATCAGACACTCACACAGACTTGTCAGTATCGTATCACACCTGGTTACAAATCAGATGCTTTTTTAAATGTGGAACTTCCCGCTGTGTAGTTTGCAAACATGCACAGGTTACTAAAGAAATTAAAAGCTACAACATTAAAAATTGTTTTCCAATCCGTTTCTTCATTAATTGTCAAACTACATTCACAATGTATGTCATTTGCTGTTTAGCATCCAAAGTTATGTATGTAGGTAGTACCATGCGACCATTGAAGAAACATATCCAAGAACACATTTGAGCCGCAATTAATCCGCACCATGTGAACATCTCTGGTGCCTCTAGGCACTTTTGAGATGTTCATCATGGAGACGTTTCAGACTTGGTGTTTTGCGGTATCGAATGTGTTCAAAGACCCCAGAGAGGTGGGGATCGTATGAGACTTTTGCGCAATAGGGAAGTATTTTGGATACATAACCTTCAAACAATTCAACCCTATGGCTTGAATTTGAGAAATGATCTTATCTTGCATTATTAGTTATTTTTTTTCCTTGTTAATTTAATTTTAAGGATGCAAAACCCTCTTAATTCACACAGTGCGGTTTTCCTGCGTTTCTTTCCAGAGTTTTAGTTTTTAGACCGCTATAATATGAAAAGTTTATTTTTTCTATTTTTCTATTGCATTTTGATATTGATGTTATTCTTGATGTATTATATATATTGGGGTATATTTGCAGCTGCATACCAGGTTCAAATTTCATTTTTGTCAAGGTGTAGTTTTTTGAGGAGTTGAGGGAGTTAAAACATTTTTTTTACTGAGTCCTGACTCCACCCCTCCTCATTTAAACTCCCATATATACCTGGTTATCACCTGTATGTAATGTGCTAAGACGAAGGGTGCATACCTGAAACGTGTCCACGCCTTTTGCAAGTTGTTTGATGGCTGTTATCCCGCTTGCATGCGGTTTTATGGGATCCGAATAAAAATATATTCATTGTTACCACTGGCTACCTTTGCTGATTCGTTGTTGTTCCTTGGAGTGTACAGCCGTGTTGGGGGTCCTGAGAGCCGACAATCTCTTCCGTTCTAATTTACAAATCTGTTTAACTTTCTGGCACCAGTTGATTTAAAAAAAAAAGTTTTCCACTGGAGTACCCCTTTAAAATATAATGTTATTGATTCCCCACAGTGAACCATGTATGCAAGAGGGCTCAGAGTAGGGTGATTTGAATTTTAAAAAGTTTATAAATAATTTTTTATATAAAACAAAAATTATATAAATTGGGCATCACTGTAAGTGTACTGACCCACAGAATAATATGTCAGTCTTCCAACTCTGTGAATTGTATTTAAATGAAACCTACCACAAATTCCACAAATATGTTTATTTTCTTATTTCAGCAAATAAGTTTTTTTCTGTTTTAAAGTACATTTAACAATAAAATAAAAGCAGTTATTACAAAGTAAATTATCTTGCAGAAAAATTAAATAAATACACTGAATCATATGACTGTCGGTGGAAAATAAGAAATAAAATATAAAGCAAAAATTAAATGATCGTCATCCTTAAAGGGTTAAGGATTATCTAAAAAAAATTTCAATAGCATGTGGTGATTTTACACTGTAATCTATATCTCAAATTCTTATCTGTGAACAAGGACATTTGGAAAAAGCTTTGCAATATTTGTAGCAAAATGAGTAATAATGGTGCCTGTATATTCAATCTACAGATGGAAGAAATGCTTTGTCGTGCGGTAATTACTGAATTATGAATTAGGGTCATAAAAAATATCAATTCTGAAAAATTTTAAATTATGCAAATTATGAAAAATATTAAAATTATGACTTGTGAATTGTAGACAAAGCCAATCAATACAATTTACATCTGAGTCCGACTATTTCCCCAGATATCAACAAGTTATTTTTATGACGGGATGACATTAATGCTTAACCCCTTAAGGACCAAGGACGTATAGGTACGTCCTTGGTTCTGCTCCCGTGATATAACGTGGGGTTACACGGTAACCCCGCATCATATCACGGCGGGCCCGGCGTCATAGTGAAGCCGGGACTCGCCGCTAATAGCCGCGCGGCTAAAAGCGAAAGTGAAACCATGCTGGTTAACTCAGTGGGCTGTTCGGGATAGCCGCGGCGAAATGGGGTTAAGGATGTAGTTTTGCAATATAAAATAATTCACAGCTATTATAAAAGTGCATGCACTTTCAACTGAGTTTATTGTGCATGTGCATGGAGAGTCAGGAAGAATAGCTGTTTGCTGACAGCTATCTAAGGTGTATAGCTATCTTAACATATTCAGGGTATTGGTACTTTGAAAACTAAGAAGCTTATACTTTAATTTATAAATATATGCAAAATACAAGTTAGCTTTAAAATATAACTGTGAAAAGTAATGTATGTATTGGAATAGGGTGAAATAATTAAATTCAAGTCAAGAAATAAACTCATCTAGCAGTACAGTTTTTCTGTTGAATCAAGCTAAAGTTTTAACAAAGCTGTATTAGGGTGGGTTCACACTACGTTTTGTCCCATACGGGAGCGCATACGGCAGGAGGGAGCTAAAAGCTCGCGCTCCCGTATGTAACCGTATGCGCTCCCGTATGCCATTCACTTCAATGAGCCGACCGGAGTGAAACGTTCGGTCCGGTCGGCTCATTTTTGCGCCGTATGCGCTTTTACAACCGGACCTAAAACTGTGGTTGACCACGGTTTTAGGTCCGGTTGTAAAAGCGCATACGGCGCAAAAATGAGCCGACCGGACCGAACGTTTCACTCCGGTCGGCTCATTGAAGTGAATGGCATACGGGAGCGCATACGGTTACATACGGGAGCGCGAGCTTTTAGCTCCCTCCTGCCGTATGCGCTCCCGTATGGGACAAAACGTAGTGTGAACCCAGCCTTATAGAGGTACCATACCTCTGCTGGTAAATTAGATATAGCTGTGTACATTTATAATGCATCTGGGACCTCTTCGACTACAAAGAACAAGTTGAAAATAAAGTGTAAATCATATGCTTGTTGTTGAATCGCTTTGTCAATTCTATACATATATTAGTTGCATTGTAAAATAAAGATGTGATTTCTTTTTCACAAGTCTAACTAAATCTTCACATTATGCAAATCCACATCTGCTCCTTAAAACAAATCTAATGAAACAGTTCACGTCTACTAAAATAACAACAAAGAATTACAGTAAAGGAATTGACGGATAATTTCAGCCTGATTTCTTTAGGGTGTGTTTAGTGTTTATTAAGCCATTATGGAAAGAAGGTGTCTTATTTTTTGCACATCAATCATTATTCATCATTAAAGAAGTTCTGTAGTGAAAGATAACTTATCCCCTAAAGGATAGGGAAGAAGTTATAGATCACGGTGGGTCTGGCTGCTGGATATTTTTCACTGCACTACTCCTTTAATCATCAATTATTTAATAAATGGTTCCCATGTAAAGTACTGTATGTTTAATATGAATAACAATGAATTTCACATTTTGTGTTATGCATTGTAAAAACATAGGGTAAGAATTACTAAAACTGGTGTTTCACATGTTGGTGTTAACCCCTTAAGGAACATGAATGTACAGCACTGCAGCGAGTAACTTCACACACAGCACCATGCATTGATGACAAGGCTATGAAGCTTGCATAGGAGCTGCACTCGCTACATTGTTATCAGCAGCTAGGGACTCAATGATAATGGCGGGCATCAGCGATCACGCTGATGTGCACCATCAACCCTATAGATTCCATGATCAATGCCAATAATGGCATCTATAGTGAAAATACAAGTTTTGTTGCATTTGGGTGGGCTCATCAAACCTTTGATGTGCAATCGCTACACATTTGGTATCACCATGTGCATAAATGTCCTAACTATCAACCCAGCGTTTTTCCATTTCTGCGCTTTCGTTTTTCCCTCCTTATCTTTTAAAAATCACAACCCTTTCAATTGTTAACCTACAGGCTCATATGATGGTTTGTTTTTTGCACCACCAATTCTACTTTGTGATGACATCAGTCCTTTTACCCAAAAATCTACGGGGAAACAACTAAAAATATATATTTGTAGAACAAAAAAAAACACCATTTGTAAATTTTGGGGGCTTCCATTTCTACACAGTGGATTTTGGTAAAAGTGACATGTTATCTTTATTCTGTAAGTCCATACGATTAAAATGATACCCTAGTTATATGGGTTTGATTTTGTTTTACTTCTGGTAAAAATCATAACTACATGCACAAAAATTAATATGTTCAAAAATTTTACTCTTCTGACCTCTATAACTTTCTTATTTTTCCACATACAGGGTGGCATGAGGGCTCATTTTTTTGCACTGTGATCTGAAGATTTTATCATTACCATTTTTGTTTTGATCTTACTTTTTAATTGCTTTTTATTAATTTTTTATGGTATATAAAGTGACCAAAAAGATGCTTTTTTGAAAGTTGGAATTTGTTTACATGTACGCCATTGACTGTGTGGTTTAATTAACTATATATTTTTAGAAATCAGACATTTATGCACGCGGCAATACCACATATGTTTTTATTTATGTACTTATTTACATAGTTTTTAAAACTTTTTTTATTGCACTGTTATAGCCCCCATAGGGGACTATAACATGCAATAGTCTGATTGCAGACACTGATCAATGCTATGCCATAGCATTGCATTGATCAGTGTTATCAGCGCTCCACTGCTCCTGCCTGGTTCTCAGGCCAGAGCAGTGAATCGGCGATCGGACAATAAGAAGGCAATGAGATCACCGCGGTGGTCCCAATCAGCCCAACTGAGCTGCCGGGAATGCTTTTTTTAAACTTTAGGCGCTGCGATCAACTTTGATCATTGCATCTAAAGGGTTAATACCGGGCAACACCACAATCGGTGATATCTGGTATTAGCCACAGGTCACGGTTATCATTAGCTGCTAGGCCCGACCCGCTATGATGCGGGGTCACCGCGTGACCCCACATTATATCGCGGGCGCAGAATTGTTGATTTTCAGTCACATCATCTTCTTCTTTCCTAATATTTCCAGTTTGGCCAGTCTGTAGTCTAATCTATGTCTCAGATTCCTAATTTAGACCATGTGGTGACATGCACGGGACTTACATGGATAGCTGCTGATATCTAAGTTCATTACCATGTGTAAGATTTTACAGAACTTGTGACTGGCGGTCATGTCGATAGGAAGGATACGCAGAAGAATAGGACTAGCCACAAGGAGTTGTGTGGGGACTGTCAAGCTTTGTAGTGTGCTGGCGAGGTGGTGGAGGTAGAATCAGTGGTCAAGCACAGCAGAAGCGGGAGTGGTGGTGGTAGGTGTGGTGGGGATACTGTAAGCCGCCAAGATGGCTATGCTGAAGGGGATCAAGGAGCCCAAGATGTCCATGCAAAAGAGGAGTGGCATGAACAATGAGGAGTTTGATGTTGACGATGATGTGGTGTTGGACAAGACGTGGGAACCTGGGCATGAGCTGACGTGTTCAGAGCAGGAGGGTAGTGGCAGTGTCAGCGAAGAAGAGCATAGCTGAGGTAGGCGAAGAAAACCTGTGAAACGTATCAGGCATAGAGCTGCTGGTCTGATGAGCTCAGGTGAGGACTAGGCTGCTGCATATTCAGGTTCTTTAAAAAAAACATCCAGAGGAGGGGCACAGTCAGGGGGTGCAGTCCCTGTCTGATATATTCATGTGTGGAATATAGTTTATACCTTACCTGAAGCAGAGAACGTGGCAATATGTCATCTCTGTAAACAAAAAGTAAGCTGAGGCCAGGGCCTGAGTGAAGGAACTACGTCCCTATGCCTCATCCACAGGCAGCACATTTTCAGGATTTGCCTCATCAGTGTCCTCCTCCTCCCGATCCCGTCAGTTAGCCATCGGTAAATCCATGTCCTCCAGACAACAGTATTCTCCCAGTCACCCTGTTGTAGTGTGCCTCAATTCTTATCTGGCCAAGCTGTTGGTGGCACAGGCCCTCCCATACCATCTTGTTGACTCCACCGCCTTCAGGCAACTAATGGGGTGTGCCCAGCCCAGGTGGCGCGAACCTAGCCCCCATTATTTTGCAAAGAAATCTATCCCTGCTTCGCACAATCATGTGGCGGAGAGGGTGGCATTTCCATGAACTTGTCTGTGTGCAGAACAGTGCATGCAATGGTTGATCCGTGGAGAAATAGCTACGGCCAGGGGCAATACATGTCCAAAGAAAAGTTATGCTCCATTGATGTGGTCTTGGCTGCCTGTCTGGAGTAAAATTCTAATTTATTGTGTTAGCTTTTGCAAACACCCTGCGGCCAGCCAGGGCTGCTAACCAAATTAATATAACATTTTTTTGGCAAACCTTCTACTTCCAGGCTGGGGTAAAATTTTAATTAATTTTAAAGGTCTCTTAAACTGCTGCTGTACGCAGGCTACTACTATCTCCAGTAAACCACTGTTGCAACTTCCCTCCAGCCAGTATCAGAATCTGGGCTGGTAGCAGGTAGCGGAGGCTAGTGGTGGATCCGCTGTGCCAGAGAGGTGAAGACGTGGGCCGTACCAGGGGAACGGAGTCTAAGGAGTTACTGGTTTTCACCAAAGCCCGCCGCAAAGCGGGATGGACTTGCTGCGGCAGGTAACCCCCAGGTCGTTCCTCCCAGTAGCGACTCAATCTCTCTGGCTGCTGAGATAAGGCAAGGTACAAGAGGATCAGGCAAAGGCGTAGTCGGACGAAGCAAATGGTCAGGGCAGGCAGCAACGGTTCACAGGCGGTAGTCAGTAGCAACGGGTACGGCAACAGGCAGGGAACACAGGAACAAAGAACGCTTTCTCTCAGGCACAAGGCAACAAAGATCCGGCAGGAGGCTGTGGGAGGAGATGGTACTTATAGGCAGTGCACAGGTGAAGCCTAATTAAGTCCAAGCAGCACTGTATCTCACAAACCTCAACCCTTAATTACCCATATTGGACCAGGCACCAATCACCGGTGCACTGGCCCTTTAGATCTAAGAGTCCCGGGACCAAGAGAACGGGGGCGCACACGCTGAGACGGGGACACACGCCATAAGCGCTCCGGTCCAGGAGCGGGGACCGGAGCGCTCGGCGTTACAGCCAGCAGCCAGCCAGGCCTGGGTCACCTGGCTGGCCAAATTTGCTGCTTAACCCAGACTATTCAAACTTCCTCCAGTAAGCCACTATGACATGTTCTGCTGGTAGTTTCAGCCAGGTCTGCGCATACGCATACACAACCCATGCATGTTACCATTACCAGTCTAGGAACCATAAAATTTAATTTTAATTTCAAAATTTAAAAACTTCATTGAAACATTTTCAAATTTTATTTTAAAACCACCACCTTCCTACTACTACCAGACCACCATTTCCAGCTGTTTTCTATCGACATAACCTCACCATCTCATGCTGTACGCTAGTAACATCAGTCAGCCACCACCTGCTGTACGCTGGACACTAATAATAACACCAATCTATCATCACCCTACTTCCAGCCAGGCCTATAGGTACACAACCCATTATCCACAAAAAAGGGACATTTTTTAGTATGTTTGGAAAAAGCCACCAGCAGGCATCTACCGACTACCAGGGATACTTAATGACACTTTATTTTGGTGTAAATAAGCCTAAAAAATGGGAGAGCTGTAATAGGGAGTTACAGCATATTGCCATAAATGAGCCTTAAAACACTTTAAAACTACTTGAATACATTCCTAACAGTGTTAGACAGGAATTCAGAGCTGTTAAGTAAAGTCATAAATTTGTTTAAGGGCCTATTTCATTGCTGGTTCGAGTTGAACCAAACCAAACTGAACTCACAATTTCTGAAAAAATCGACAAATCTGGCAAACCAAACTTTTCAAAAGATTGCTTAATTCTAATCTGTCGAAACATATAAATACCCCTTAACCATAAAATTTAACGTACATGCTCATAATTTCTCTTGATGATGATGCGGCCCATCGAAACATGTAGAAGGGGCACATTTGTGAAATTTTATGACTATTAGTATTGTCTGCATATTATCTGAGAACTTAAGCCTCAGTAATATTTATTGGTTTGTTCTTTTCACCAATACATACTCATTAGTGTGTAGCAATACATTGGTTTTAAATATGTTTTCTGTCACATTTTAATAATAGATTAAAAGTTAAGTTAGGGGACTTTCTATAAAACATTTTTTTAAATCAACTGGTGCCAGAAAGTTAAACAGATTTGTAAATTACTTCCATAAAAAAATCTTAATCCTTCCAGTACTTATCAGCTGCTGTTATGATCCACAGAATGTTATTCTCTTTTTGACTTTCCTTTCTGCCTGACCACAGTGCTCTCTGCTGACACCTCTGTCCATTTTAGGAACTGTCCAGAGCAGGATAGGTTTTCTATGGGGATTTGCTCCTACTCTGGAAAGTTACTAAAATGGACAGAGTTGTCAGCAGAGAGCACTGTGGTCAGGTAGAAAGGAAGTTCAAAAATAAAAGAACTTTCTGTGGATCATACAGCAACTGATAAGTACAATAAGTAAGATTTTTTAAACTGTTTAACTTTCTGGCACTAGTTGATTTAAAAAATTTTTTGCAGCGGAGTACCCCTTTAAAAGGTTTTTGTTCCTTGGGCTGCGGCCCAGGGTTATTGTGTTTGTAGATCATTAGGAACCCTGGATCACCCCTATTGGGTATTTTTTGTTTAATGTAAGACAGGGCAGCAAAGTTAGTCTAGTTACTTATACAAACACAAAAATTTCAGCGGCACATGTTATCAAAATTTTTTATATATATTTTATATATATATATATATATATATATATATATATATATATATATATATATATATATATATATATATATATATACTCTTTTTTTTAAAGGCTCTCAGCGCACTTTTTGATCAAAACATGTTTTTTTTTTGTTAGTCTAGTTACTAACATACTTTACTTACCTGTGTTTGGTGTCTGATATCAAATGTATTTTTCTTTCTTTTTCTCGAAAGTTCACTTTTTACAGAATACAAAATAAATGTTGTCTTGGAGTTTTCCTAGCTTGCTTTGCGGGAAAAATACAATACAACATGTCAGGTGCTAAAAGAGCTAAAAAGAAATGAGAGAGCGCTCCATAGCATAAAACCCCCAATGTAAGGTCCAGGGAAGGAATGAAAATGGCCCTTACCGGAGGAGGTTGTGTGAGCTCACACACAACAATGGTCAGTGTGAATGAGTAATAGGCCCGGTCTGCAGCCTCCCCAACCAAACGAACAATACCAAGTGAAGACTTTCAGGGAACGGTGGGTTTCAGCAGCGCTGACCAGGAGTGGACACGTCAGGTGAGTGGAATGAAGATTTAATTAAAACAATGTAATGTGTTTCACTGCGCTTGCATGGCTTCATCAGGCATGACAAGCAAGGAAAGAGGTAGTCTTATATACGGAAAAGAGTTAATTCTTTCCTAACCTGTATTGCATCTTTAACAATAATTGTAAAAAAAATATATGCACATCAATGTATAGATAAACAAAAGGAAACACTGAATTCCTAAATAGTATATACAATCTAGATATAATTACATCTCAGAAGTAATTATTCATAAAATTATTCATACAAAAAAAAAATCAATAGAGTAGGTGTGTGGTAGGCATGCTTCTACATGCGCAAAGACAAGCTTTCATAATAGTCATTATTTGTATAATTATTTTGTAAACAATTTATTCGTTATTATAAAGAAATTTTATTTGAAACCATTAAAAAAAAATTCAACAATATATACTTAGTATATAGATATAAAAGTACATGGGTATGTCAGCACATGCACCATCTGATCTAAAACAAAAAATTGTATATAAATTGATGTCACAAAAATACAAAAATAAAATATATGGAAAGATTATATAAAAATGTTTTATATGAAAAAATTATATATAGAAAATGCTGAGTGTAAATAAAATGTCACAATCATGGTACAATCATTTTCGTAAATTTACAAAAATGTGTGCAAAATAAATGTAAAAATATAAAGAATGTAAAAACTTAAAGTAGGGAATATAAACAAATTGAAAAAACACTCAATGTAAACAGATTATCAGGATTGTATTTTAACGTATATTCTCAATTGTTTCATTTAATCCCTGGGGGGACAACATAGCTATTTTTTGGGTCTAAAAGGACTCTCTGTTAATCAACTGTTCGAACCAGTTAGGACAATCTTCCGAAATGTGTATAGTTAAATGTAATGAACTCATATCTACCTTATGGACACTAAAGAAATGTTGTGAAATATGTAATAAAAACTGATTTTTTTATATTGAATCTATGTTTGCACATACGGGATCACACTGTCTGTATGGTGTGACCCACATATAACAAATTGCAGCTAAAAGCCAGTAAATAAATTGCAAAAAGTGTGCCGCAATCGACCCAATCTTTTATTGAAAACTTTTTTTTGTTTGAAAAGATACGAAACTCTCAATCCTGATGCTCTGAATCATGTTGCAACAAAGGCAACAACTTTTATTGCAAGGAACACATCCTCTTTCCACTATGTCACCCTTATTTTCTACAAAATTATTATTTTTAAGTTTGCTAGGAGTCAATACATTTTTCAATTTTTTTTGCGTCTGAATGTGACATTAGGTGACCTAGGAACTAACTGCTTCAATATAAGATCAGCAAGTACAATAAACCAATTTTTCTCCAGAATTTTTTTTATTTCAGTTGCACTATTTTTAAAGTTAGCAATAAAATTATATTTTAATTTCTTTTCCTCGTTTGAGTCTATAGTTTTTGTTTTATTTTTGGTTACTAGGAAATCTGATATTTTTTTTAAAAATTTTTTTACCTTATTATAGGCTGTACATAATAATTTTTTGGGATATCCCTTATCCTGGAAGCTTTTTTGTGGTAATGCTCACTGTATTTTAAAATCTGTATCCTTGGTACAATTGTATACGGACATACTGCCCATAGGGCACATTTTTTAAGCAAAGCATAAGAAACTATTGACATCTACTTGTTTGAAATATGTGAAGGTGATAATCTTATTGTCTGTAGTTTTACTAATTTCTAAATCCAAAAATTGTATTGTAACAGGAGAAAAGTGCAACATGAATTGTAACCCCCATGTGTTGTGGTTCAAGAAATTAACAAACTCCTCTGCTTCTAATTGGGTCCCTCTCCAAATAAAAAATAAATCATCAATAAATCTCCTAAATAATAATACATATTGAGAAAACAAAGGGGACTGTGCCATGTACTGGGACTCGAATCGCCCCATGAACAAATTACCATAACTGGGGGTGAATCGAGTCCCCATGGCACAGCCCCTTATCTGCCTGTAAATAATATTATCAAAAGTAAATACATTGTGCTCCAAAATAAACTTGATGGAATTTAACAAAAATTAAGATTGCTCCTTCCTTAGGTCCAAATCACTATTTAAGAAATATTCTGCTCTCTTCAAGCCAAATTCTGTACTGATATTCGAATAGAGAGAACACACATCAAGGATTAAAAAATAAAAAACAAATGGTAGAAGGGAAATTCTGTTGAGGTCCTAAATTAATTGTGTAGAATCCCTCAGATAAGAGGGTAACTGTAAAACATAAGGTTGGGTTAAATGGGCAGTGATAGAATAGATCCCTGAAATAATAGGCCAACCTGGGGGATTAATTAAATCTTTGTGTAACTTAGGCAAATAATAAAAAATGGGTAAGGAATAATGTTTGATGTTAAGAAATGCGTGTTCTCTCTTATCGAGTAAACACCCATCCAGGGCTACATTTATTAGATTTACATACAATCGAAGATATTCCGGTGAGGGTCGATAGTAAGAATCTCATAGTACTCTAAATCAGATAATATTGTAGTGGCTTCAGAAATATAGGTTTCTCTATTTAAGATGGCTATTCCGCCCCCCTTGTCGGCGGGGCAGATCATGATAATTTTATTTTCCTGTAGTGATTTGATTGCGGCTCTTTCTTGAATAGTTAAGTTATGCCTAGACATAGAAAAAGGTGTTCTTCCACACAATTGATTGAATTCTTTTTGTACTACTGAATAAAATGTCTCCAAATGATTGCCCCTATGATGTAGGGGCTAAAAAGAAGATGTAGTGTTAACTGCAACATGTTTTATTGCAGGGCCCATAGAAATGGGTTCTGGATAGAGTGTTATATTATCAATAGGGGAAATACTTTTTGAAATACTGAAATTGCATGTTAAAGTAAATTTTCTGGTTCTAAAAGTGGGCTTGGCTGCTTTGTCTGTTGTGTGTGAAGCTAGCCCCCTGTTGACATTACCGACACACATGTGTGTGAATTAATCTTCATCCAGATACAACAATTCTGCATTAAGTGATGTCTGACATGTCATGTGATCTAGAGTGTGGCTTTGCCGCAATGGGTTGGGTGATTGATGCGTGGGAGGGAAGAAAGTCACCTCCCACCTTGAAACAAAGGATCCTGGGAATTACAGTTTGAGGGAGGTCACAGAAACTGGAAGTAGCCAGCTCCAAAAATAAACTAGCAGCATGATGGAGGATATAGGAAACTGCCATTTACCACCAACCCAAACACAGATCATAAATAAGCATGTTCTTTACTTTATGACACTTAAAGAGTGCCTGTCACCAAATAAAATGTTTAGTGTTCCTTGTGTAATTAGCAGAAACTTTCCCATTCACTTGCATTTAAAATGAACAACATACTGTAAATATGTTTAAAACGTAATAGAAAAAACAGCCACTAGGTGGCTCTGTTCTGTTCCCTGCCATAATTAATATAGTGAGTTTGGTCCCCTCCCAGTCTGGCCGGAGACCAAACTTAGGAAGTGTTTCTCTGCACTGAGCTTGATTGACAGCTGTTAAGAGCCTCCCTGAAATACACACAGACTGAAAGCTGCCTCACGAAGCTTGAGGTCTTCTATTCAGCACAGCACTGCAATAATGAGGGCGGAAGTGGTCCCCCAGCAGGCTTCAGTGATGAAAAATGCCCACTTTCTCCTGCTAGGGGATTGAACTATGTGAGCAAGAATGAAGGTATGATACAGAGCTTTTCAAAGCTCTGAGAATTGTTTTAACGGTGGGAGGGGTGTTGGGAGTAGTTAGGGGAATTAGCCTGAGTTAGTTTAGAAAAGTTTATTTGGTGACAGGTACTCTTTAATTAATAACGTTACCTTATGTTGGATATCCCCTTTAACATGTATAGCTTGGAAGAAAGACAAAACAGAAGGGATATGATATAAACTTTCAAATGCATAGGGAATCAACATGGCAAAGCAGGAGAGTATATTTAAATTAAAAACAAATCTTCCACAAGAGGACATATTTTTATATTAAAGGGACAAATGTTTCTGCAGTAATATCAGGAAATATTACTTTACTGAGAGAGTAGTGGGTGCAGGGAATAGCCTTCCTGCACAAGTGGAAACTACAAATACAGTGAAGGAGTTTAAGCATGCATGAGATAGGCCTTAGGCTATCCTTCATAAAAGATATTGCCAGGAACATTGTAGTATTCAGGAATAAATGACAAGAAAAAGAAAAAAAAAAACACATGAACTAAAATAATGGCATTATTTAGGCTTTTTTTTTAAGCCAAAAAAATCATAAAAAGGTTTGTGTTACTGATGCAATAGGAACTTGCAGAAATCCATGTATTTGCTGCCCAAACAACCCTTTTTAGAAGTTTTCAGTAGTAAAACTTTTCCTACATATGATTCCACCTTTATATAGCTCTTCACAATGCTATTCTTTAATCATTCCTCTTGACTAAGATTTTCCAGTTGCAAGTCATATCATACTGCTACAAAGTGTGAACGTGCCCTTAGTCAACCCCTTCTAAAATTTCAGTCTTATTATTTATTATTCATATTAAAAGTCAGCCAAAAAGCAATATAAGATTCTGCTATGATAATTGCTCTGCAGAATAATTTCATGTGCAATTCTGATTACCAGGTAGTGACCCCTTCTGCAGATGTATGTACAGTAGGTGTGAAGTGACAGTCTAATTTGGCTTAAGCCAGACTTGTAGTAAACTAATTAAATGCGGTAATTTCATTTTGAAAGGCGATGACATTAATGCAAATCCAATTTAATAGCTTAGCGGAAAGATGCCTTTTTTCAGATAGGAAAACAGAAAACTTCAAATTTTCACTTGAAAAATTAAACAGCGTCATTAAAGTGCATTTTTATGCTATTTTAGTAAGATTTGTGTTGCAACTTGCCTTGCAAAGATAGATACTGAGTAACCTATTCATATAGCAACAGAACAAACATGTTGATGTTATGTATAGTTAAATTGAACCTGTCATAACTTATATGCTGCTTGAACCATGGGTCATTGGGGCGGTCCCATGTGGCTCCCCCGCCGCCACCAACTTTAACCCCTTAACGACACAGGATGTAAATGTACGTCCTGGTGCAGTGGTACTTAACGCACCAGGACGTACATTTACATGACCGCAAGCATCAGAGCAATGCTCGGGTCATGCACGGCAGGTCTTGGCTGCTGCTCGCAGCCATGGTTCCGCCGGTAATGGCCGACATCCGCGATCATGCGGATGTCCACCATTAACCCCTCAGATGCCGTGATCAATACAGATTGATCGGAAATCCGATCATCCATAACAGCAGATGGAGGTACCCTCACCTGCCTCCGCTGCCTTCCACGGGTCTTCTGCTCTGGTCTGACATCGAACAGACCAGAGCAGAAGATTACCGATAACACTGATCAGTGATATGTCCTATGCATAGCACTGAACAGTATTTGCAATCGAATGATTGCTATAAATAGTCCTCTATGGAGACTATTAAAGTGTAAAATTAAAAGTAAAAAACAAAGTTGAAAAAAATTGAAAAAACTCCTCCCCCAATACATTTTTTTGTCCCATTTTCCCCATTTCACCCCCTAAAAGTGTAAAACAAATTAAATAAACACATTTGGTATTGCCTTGTGCATAAATATCCGAACTATTAAAATGTAATGTTAATGATACCGTACGGTGAACGGCATGAATGTAAAAAAGTCGGAAATAACATTTTATTTCCAAAAAATTTATAAAAAATGTATTAAAAGTTTTATATATGCAAATATGGTATCAATAAAAATTTAAGATCACGGCACAAAAAAGGAGCCCTCATACCGCCTCTTATACAGCAAAATTAATAAGTTATAGGTCTTCAAAATAGAGGAATTTTAAATGTACTAATTTGGTTAAAAGGTTTGCGATTTTATTTAAGCGCAATAGTAATAGAAAAGTATGTAATCATGGGTATCATTTAAATTGTATTGACCCAAAGAATAAAGAACACATGTCATTTTTATCGGTAACTGTACGACGTGAAAACAAAACCTTCCAAAATTTGCTAAATTGCGGTTTTCCTTTTAATTTCCCAAAACAAATAGTATTCTTTTGATTGCACCATAAATTGTATGGTAAAGTGAGTAATGGCATTACAACGGACAACTGGTCGTGCAAAAAACAAGCCGTCATACTAGTCTGTGGATGAAAATATGAAAGAGTTATGATTTTTTGAATGCGAGGAGGAAAAAACGAAGTTCTTAAGGCCAAAATGGGCTGAGTCCTTAACCGTGCGGTTAAATTAATGATATATTTTTATAATTCAGACATTTACCACATATTTTTAATTTTATTTACACTGTTTTGTTTTTTTTTTTAAATGGGAAAAGGGGGGTGATTCAAACTTTTATTAGGGAAGGGGTTAAATGATCTTTGTTAACTTTTTTTTTTTCACTTTTTTTTTTGCAGTGGGGACTATAACACTTCACACAATGATCTTTTACATGGATCAATGGTTTCTCATTGGAGACCATTGATCGATGATTCTGCCACTTGACTGCTCAGGCCTGGATCAAAGGCACTGAGCAGTCATTCGGCGATCGGACAACAGGAGGCAGGTAAGCTGACCCTCCTCGTGTCCTACAGCTGTTCGGGATGCCACGATTTCACCGAGCGATCCCGAACAGCCCCCTGAGCTAACCGGCATTAGTTTAGTTTCATTTTAGAAGTGGCGATCAACTTTGAACGCCACATCTAAAGGGTTAATAGCACGCGGCACTGCGATCAGTGCTGCGCGCTATTAGCCACGGGTCCGCCGTGGCCCTGCGTTATAGAATGGGAGCGGATTCATGATGTACTGGTACGTCATGGGTCCTTAACAGGTTAAGGGGCACTTAAAGGAGTACTCCACTGGGAAGTTTTTTTTTTTTTTTAAATCAACTGGTGCCACAAAGTTAAACAAATTTGTAGATGACTTCTATTAAAAATTCTTAATCTTTCCCATACTTATCAGCTGCTGTATGCTCCACAGGAAGTTCTTTTCTTTTTTAATTTATTTTCCGTCTGACTCTCTGTCTATGTGCTCTCTGCTGACACCTCTGTCTATGTCAGGAACTGTCTAGAGCAAGAGAGGTTTGCTATGGGGACTTGCTCCTACTTTGAATAGTTCCTCAAATTGAAAGAGGTGTCAGCAGAGAGCACTGTGGTCAGATAGAAAGGAAATTGCAAAAGAAAATAACTTCCTCTGTAGTATACAACAGCTGATAAATACTGGAAGGATTAAGATTTCTTAATAGAAGTAATTTACAAATCTGTTTAACTTTCTGGCACAAGTCTATTTAAAAGAAAATGTTTTCCAGTGGAGTACCCCTAGACTGCACTCTCAGTTTGATGACTTGGAGAACTGGAACCGCCGCAACAACCTACGTGTGCGGGGTCTACCTGAAACAGTCCATCCTCAAGATCTTGTACCGATCCTTACTGAACTTTTCAACTCCATCCTAATTCGCCCGGTGAGAACGCCCATTGAAATGGATAGGGCGCATAGAGCACTGCGTCCGTAAAGTGCTGACCCCCTCAAGCCACGTGATGCGATCTGCCGCCTACACTACTACTCTGTCAAAGAGACTACTCTACAAGAGGCTCGACGGATGCGCGAGCTGGCGTTTGACGGGACTCGCCTACAGCTCTTCCCTGATTTATCCCGTCACACCCTGAGGCAACTTGCTGCCCTGAAGCCACTTTTGACCATTCTGCAAAACCGGAATATACCTTATAGATGGGGCTTTCCTTTCGCTCTTTCTGTCCGGATGGACGATAAACTGGTGATGCTCAGGCGTCCTGTGGACTTGCCCTTGTTCTTACAAACACTGAGCCTGCCCCTTATGGACTTTCCACAATGGTCTGAGCTTCTACAAATCCCCTATCTGCCATTTCAATCGGACCCTCCACCTGGGATAATCTCCACGCTGAACCCTGCCACTCCACGCCTGCAGAGATCCCGGAGAAGACCCCACAACTCCTCTGGATCCAAACGTGGCTCTCAACGCTCCCCGTGATCTCCTGTTCCCGGTGTTGCTGTGGTTCCTGACCTACCGCTGTCTCGACTTCTCCTGTTCTTGTTATAATCCTCTGCTGTGCCTTACCATGCTTTGACGTTGAGACTGTTGAGTATGCCTTTATTATGTGTCCCTTGTCTTCCTCCACTGTTGTCCTTTTATTTTTCTCCCCTTCTTTCTGCCTCTACCTATGTTTTCTTGAAAGCGGTCATACGGATTACCTCGATCTGTTACCACTTTACTACCTTCCTGGTGCCTTGGCCTTCACCTTCTGCACTCCTTTTTCTTTTCCTGCTCCTACGCCCACCATAGGTTGTTGGTAGTGATACCTTGCTACTGTATTTTTGCCTTTGGCTGTTCTCTGAGCTCTTTTTGTTGTGCGCCTTGTTTTTGTGCGCTGTTATTCTCTGTTTCCCTCTACCACTCCCGGTCCTGTTCCCTCCCTTCCTTGTTTTGGCCTTTTCCTAGGCCATCTATGCCCCCCTTTGCTGTTTTATCTTGTTCTCTCTATAGATTTGTGATATTTGGCTCATTTTGCATTGTCCTGTGTCGCTCATCGGTATGCTGCCTCGTATTGAGCCTTGTTGAGATATTTTTCTTCTCTAACATTACCCTGTGTTGCTCATTGTTGTATCGCCTTATATTGTACCTTGTTGTGATATTTGTTTTTATTGATTCCTGTTTACAATAAATCTTTTCAGAATAAAAAAAAAAACAGTAGCTGTAGGGGTTCAGTGATGTACTGCCAAATTATCAACCACCTCATATTTATATTTTTAATGATGATGAATAAAGATTGTTAATCTTTATCTGGAGTTTTGTAGCTTCATTCTTTCTTTGGTGTACATGTACTCTTATAGAGCCCTCCAAAGTGTAGGAGGATGGTTCAATGCCTAGACCCATTATAATGCAGATGCATAATGATATGTGGAGTAAAGGTCTAATGGGACTATAGGTTTTATATATATATATATATATATATATATATATATATATATTTATAAAATATATACAGTGGGGATCAAAAGTTTGGGCACTTTGGGTAAAAATTTGTATTACTGTGCATAAAGAAGCCAAGGAAAGGTGGAGAAATCTCCAAAAGGCATCAAATTACAGATCAGACATTCTTATAATATGTATACAAAAGTTAGATTTTATTTCCATCATTTACACTTTCAAAATAACAGAACACTAAAAAGTGCATCTGCAAAAGTTTGGGCACCCTGAAGAGTTAATATCTTGTACTGCCCCCTTTGGCAAGTATCACAGCTTGTAAACGCTTTTTGTAGCCAGCCAAAAGTTTTTCAATTCTTGTTTGAGGTATCTTTGCCCATTCTTCCTTACAAAAGTCTTCCAGTTCTTTGATATTTTTTGGGCTGTCTGTCACGCACTGCTCTTTTAAGGTCTATCCATAGATTTTCAATTATGTTGAGGTCAGGAGATTGTGAAGGCCATGGCAAATCCTTCAGTTTAAGCCTCTTGATGTAATCTCCCGTGGATTTCGAGGTATGTTTAGGATCATTATCTATTTGTAGAAGCCATCCTCTCTTTAACTTCAGCTTTTTCACAGATGGCATCGAGTTATCCAAAATTTGCTGAAATTTTATTGAATCAATTTTTCCTTCTACTCGTGAGATGTTCCCTGTGCCACTGGCTGCAATACAACTCCAAAGCATGATTGATCCACCCCATGCTTAACAGTTGGACAGAGGTTCTTTTCACTAAATTCTGTTCCCCTTCTTATCCAAACATACCTTTGCTCATTCCGGCCAAAAAGTTCAATTTTAACCTCATCGGTCCTCAGAACTTGTTTCCAAAATGCATCAGGCTTGTCTATATGTTCATTTGTAAAGTTCAAACGCTGATTTTTGTGGTGAGGACGTAGAAGAGGTTTTCTTCTGATGACTCTTCCATGAAGACCATATTTGTACAAGTATCTCTTTATAGTGGAATAGTGTACCACAACTCCAGTGTCTGCCAGATGTCTGAGGAAGAGGACGGAGCGTCCTTGAAACGCGTTACATGTAAAATATAAAAACTTCTAAACTACTCACCTTGGTTGTGGACAGCGCTGTAATATCCCTATCACCTGTGCACCGGAAAAGTGCACAACCTTCATTTTACGTTCCCTATGCCTTGCCGAGGGCGGGATAAGCTGCAGTCCTAGGTGGATGTCCAGGCGGGATCTCCATTACAACCCTCCGAAAGGATTACATGCCTACAAGAGTGTTGTGACTCTCTTATAGCACAACACTATCTGGTGAGTTACTCTATTGATAGGGGCTCACCTCCTTTATATATTGTCCTTCACAGTGGAGCGCTTTTACATCCTTTTTATTTCAGATCTTTCTGGAGGGATTGTGCAGTCAAATGTGGGTTTTGAATTGTTTTTCTCACAATCCTGCGAGCTGTCCTGTCTGATATTTTTCTTGGTCTTCCAGATCTTGCTTTAACTTTCACTGTTCCTGATGACTGCCATTTCTTAATTACATTCCGAACAGAGGATATTGACATCTGAAAACGTTTTGCTATCTTCTTATAGCCTTCTCCATCTTTGTGAGATTTCTAGACAACTGCTTAGAAGAACCCATGGTGCTGATTGTTGGGGCAAGGTCAGATCAGTCTGGGCATTTAAAACCTTTGAGAGTGACATCACCTGGTCTTCCCAGATGATGATTGAGAACAATCCATGACACTGGCAGGTCTCAGCTTTGCAAAGGGGACAGTGCATGCTATAAATTCTGCAGGGTGCCCAAACTTTTGCAGATGCTATTTTTTTTGTTTTCTGTTATTTTGAAAGTGAAAATTCTGGAAATAAAATCTAACTTTTGTTGACATATTATAGGAATGTCTAATCTGTAATTTGATGCCTTTTGGAGATTTTTCCATCTTTCCGTGGCTTCTTTATGCACATTAATACAAATTTTTACCTGGGGTGCCCAAACTTTTCATCCCCACTGTATGTATATATATATATATATATATATATATATATATATATATATATATATATATATATACATATATATTGCACCAAAAAAAGAAAGCGGAGTCACTTTACAAAAAAAAATATTGTGTACCATTGACACCAAGTCTCAGATGAAGGTGACGTACCGAAACGTAAGTTGGAGTAGTGCAATGCCATACATCCTCGGCACTAATCAATTGGTCTGTATCCCACATTTTGTGCCAATATGCTTTGTGTTTACATGCACGTTGTCACTTTTCTCCAGCTAAAGCACTTTAACCTCACTTGAGGTACTATGGTATAACTGTCATACATTACTATGTGCAATATGTGCACTGGGTGAATTAATTTATAATTCATGTTTACACTCTGTGACCTTTTATGGTTGCTTTGGGATGCAACCTGCCTATATATGGTTATTAACTGTTAATGTGCAGGGTCGGTGATATCACCTTTTTGATGCTATATTTATCTTGATATTACAATTTTTATATTTTATTCATTGTCTTTTTTCTATGTTTTTAACAAACTTGGTGTCAATGGGACATAATATTTGTTTATGAAGTGACTCTGCTTTCTTTTTTTTGGTGCTACAGGCTATACTGTGAGCAGCTGATCAGGTCATACTGTGCTGAAGTACAAATGTATCGCAGCATAGCATAAAATGCAAAAAGTGGGAATAAAAAAAAGTTTGTCAATAAAATATGAAGTAAAGACAAAAATATGCCCCTTTTCCAATAAAAGCCCTGTATTATCATTAAAAAAATCATATACATATTAGGTATTGACATGTCCGTAATGACATGTACTAAAAAGTTATAATGTAAATTAACCTGCACAGTGAACGCAGTAAAAAAAAAAAACATAAAAAGCTAAAAATGTGCCAATTTTAGTACAAATAGTGGAATAAAAAAGATCAAAAGGTAGTATGTATCACAAAAATGATACCAATAAAAAGTACAGCTTGTCCCGCAAAAAATAAGCCCTCACTCAATGGTGTCGGACAAAAAAATAAAAAGTTATGGCTGTTGAAACATGGTAACACAAAAAAGGGAAAAAATAATTTTGCTCAGAAAAAGGAAAATAAAAACATAAAAAACTACAGTATATAAAATGGAATTGGCATAATCGTATTGACTTACAGAATAAATACAAAATAATTGTTACCGTACAGTGAACACCATAAAATAAATAACCATAAACCAAAAATGCACCACTTATATAAAGTACATTGTCATAAGAAAAACAATCTCAGAATCGCTCCGCTCAGAAAAAGTGTTCTATAGTTATTACCATTTAAAGAGACACATTACACAAATTAAACAAAAGCCTGGTCATTGGGTCCGTCCTTAAGGGGTTAAAACTGGAGTACCCCTTTAATGAAGACAATAGAACCATGAGAAGTGTAAAAAAAAGCTAGCCTTAGTCAGAAAATTTTACTATTGTACCATAATAAAGAAAACACATTGGCACAAATATGCTATTTCAAAAGCACCAACATTTCAGTACCCCAAAAATGTATGGCTAGCTCCACATTTATTATGTGTTTGAAAACATTTTTTAGAAACCTTTTCTATCTCTGACAGAATTTATGGTGCAATTTAAAGGGGTATTCCGGCTGTATACATATTATCCATTATCCTAAGGATATGGGATAAGCTGTATAATAGCAGGGGTCCCGCAACCTGGACCCCCAGAATCTCGGTGCAGCCCCAGCATTCTGTGCTGGGCTTTGCCTCCATGACGGCCCAGAATTTTTAACAACAAAGAGTTGCATTTAACATCATTCTTCATGAACTTTTAGCATACAATATTTCTAGCATAACTTAGATAATTTTTTTTAAAGATTTTTATATATAACCTCAGACAATTTTATAATGATTATTTTTATTGTCTTTAATACAGAACAGTCAATAAAGGAAATATTTAGCTGCTGATGACTTGAAAACACTGCATGAAGTTAAATGCAAGTGAAGCTTAAAAACAAAATCCAGCTCTCTGTCAGGCTGTATATAGTTTAGACACTGAACCATATAATATATTCTCACAGCAGACTGCACACAAGACTCTGATGTCCATTTGTATGGAATAAGAACTTACAGATCCTGAAATGCATGAGGCATCCTTCAATTTCAGTCATATTCTTGATATAGTTTGCAATTTCATAATGTTACTGGTGTATAAATATATTCCTGACAGTATACAACTCAGACTTTTTTTCTTTACAGAACTATTGCTGCCGAGAATACAGTTATTATGTCTTTCTACCTAACAAGCAAACCAAATGTGAAACTGGAAGAAAGTTAATAAAATTCTGTTATGTTAATATGCCTTATAAATTAGCTATTTTACATGCGGTGTCATTTTTATATAACTGCCAATTCAATTAATTCCCAGTTATATGAAACTTTTCCCATAAAACTATATTTCAATCTGCTCCTCTTTTTCTGCTCTTTCATACAGCCGCACCGCAGACAGCATGGCCAGGGTGACATATTTGCTTGAAGCTGAACTAGGCTTAGGAAACCTGAAATTTTGTTAAAATGTAATTATAATCCATTCATTTTAACATTGGTAGAGGTTGACTACAATGACATCGCAAACACAATGGGGGACATTTATCAAAGCATTTAGTATGTTTTTTTTGCTTAAAATTGTCCCAAAATTGTCGCACGTGCGCCTGCGCTCTTTTTTTCTGCGACTTTTTGCTTGTTCAGTGTCCTAAGCAAAAAATAAAATATTGCTTACCAAAGCAAAAAGTGATTTTTGACTTGCAGTGATCAGAGATTTATCAAGTGTGACAGTCGCAAAACAGTCGCATGGCATGAAAAAAGCTACTAAATTTACTCCAGCTCAGACATGGAGCAGAAAAAGCCACTACCAAAGCAAAAAAAGAAAAATTGCTTAAGTGAAAGAAATTTATCAACAGGCTGAAAGCAGTTGATAAATAAGTCGCACATAAGCAAAAAAAAATAGTAAGAAAAAAATGACTAAAAAAAGGAATACATAAGCAAACATTATGTCCCCCAATATCTCCAAAATGTAGCTAATTCAGTTTATTTTTTTGGAACTCATTTTATATCAACTATGATGGTTTTGTAATGGCTGCCAGAAGGAGAAGAGTTCCTATACATCGTTAGAATCGCTGACACCTCCTTGTTCCAGTATTTACCACCAGAATCTGAGTTAGTGGTCCCAGAGTGGACTTGGGTTACCATACCTACTGGCTGATTTCTAAGTATACCTACCTGCAGCCGTATCTTAAAGGGTTACTCCGCTGCTTAGACATCTTATCCCCTATCCAAAGGATAGGGGATAAGATGCCTGATCGCGGGAGTCCTGCTGCTGGGGACCCCCGGGATCATGCACGCGGCACCCCATTTGTAATCAGTCCCCGGAGCATGTTCGCACAAACGGGGTGCCGCGTGCAAGATCACGGAGGTCCCCAGCGGCGGGACTCCCGCGATCAGGCATTTTATCCCCTATCCTTTGGATAGGGGATAAGATGTCTAAGCACCGGAGTACCCCTTTAATTACCTATTAGTCCTACGGTTTTGTTCCCTGATGAACACCACTATTGTTTGTGATTGCATTTTTAAATCAATCATCATCTTTTTGCTGGTCTATGATGGGGTTTTGTAATAAATTGTAATGATAGTGATATATTAAAAAATAGTATGGTATGCCTTCACCAATTATAGCACGTGCTCTTCTCCACAAGCATGTTGGCTTATTACTATCCATTCTTTGACCCCTTTCTGCTTCCCTGACAGCAATTACTTAATTTTCCTATGCACATTGGTTAGAAATCAGGGGTGGAATTTAAATTTTTAACAACAGGTCCCCTACTTCAACTATAATAATTAGTACACCAATTGGCAAAAAAGAGGAAACTTTTTATGATATGAAAATACACCTCCCAGTGTGATCAAGGTTATGCTTAGAGTTGTTGTTTCACTAATTGTAACTACAGAGCTTAGACCTAGTGTCCATACCTAATGTCCCTTGCGCCCCTGGCAAGTTGCTGTATCAGCACCCTCCAACCGGGGACATGAGCATTGTCTCCCCCAAATTAAGTGACTCACAATTCACTTCTCTTCTGTGGTTTCCTCTTTCCTTTTCTTCTACAGTCGTCTCAGACCGTCAAAATGTCATCTCTTCAGCATCTGCAGGACAAACATCTTACACTCTCCATTTTTTCCAGTGCCCTCCCCACCTCTACACAATCTCTTTATCTATACATCCCAAACTGTAATAATGCTTCCTTGGTGTCCTGCACAGTAAAATTGAGTAGAATAGTGAGTAGGTCTTCTATTAAGTAGGTATATCACCCACAGTAGGCAAGTAGATATGTCCCACAGCAGTTCCTCAGCAGTATTCTCCACTATAGGCAGTTATATAGGAAGGTAGTTACATACATCCATAGGTAGATAGATTGAACCCACAAGTAGGTAAATATGTTGGTAGGTAGGCAGCCAGACAAGTAAATATCATATTAGGTAGCTAGCTAGGTAGCCAGGTAAATAGTAAGCAGGTTGCTAGCTTTTCTACTTTGCTTCTGTGTTGATCCAGAGGAAAGCAAATAAAAACATGAGGCTGATGCCAATTGCCCCATGACCGAGGAAAAATTCCTTCCCGAACCCAATATGGCAATCAGAATGAATCCCTGGCTCAACATTCCATCCCCATACGCCTAATATCCATAACCTCTAATATTATTACTCTCTAGAAAAACATCCAGGCCCTCCCACCCCTTAAACTTGTTTATTGAGTCAGATATCACAACATCATGCAGCAGAGAGTTCCATAGTCTCACTGCTCTCACAGTAAAGAATCTCTGTCTGTCATGGTGGTGAAACCTTCTCTCCTCTAGATGTAGAGGATGCCCCCTTGTCATGGTTATCAGTAAAGATGAGCGAATCGAAGCTGACGAACCCGAATTCATTGCAAATCGTTTAATCAAACTCCATTTACTGCGGTCGAGGCTCCAGGTCATCTAAAATGGCAGATCCACATGTAAGTACATGGGGCAAGGAACGCTGGGAAGCCAGGAAGGCAAGGCGGAAAGGGAAGTAGGCGGGATGACCCTGAATCACATGTAGAATGCAGCCTATCAGCATCTCATGGCCACATGGCTGGAGGAGGAGGAGGAGGGGAGGAGCACAGAGGAGGACAGTTTAGGTTTCGCCAAATGGGTGTTTTTTCTAGTAACCAGACAGAAGAGGAGTATCAGAAGCAGCCAGAGGAGCTAGAAGGTTATGAGGAAGATGAGGGGAAGGACACAGACACACCATGGCAGTATGCAATGGAGCTGGAGGCAGGGAGTCCCTCCGAGTCAGTTGCACAAATGGCACGAGGCATGCTCACTTGCTTGCATAGTGACAACCGAATTGGCACCATTCGGCAGCAGGATGACTTCTGGACCACCACCTTATTGGACCCTCGCTACCGCCACAAAATAGGGGCCTTTTTTTACACCCACTGAGAGGAAGGACAAAATGACCTACTACAGAGGCATCCTATGTAGGCAGTTGGCCAATGCCTATCGGCACCATTGTCCATCCTCTCGCACGTCTGAATTGGGGGGCCCCCTGCGCTCACCTTCCACTGCCTTGGCTGCTGTGGAGGGGTGGGGTGGCAGGAGCAGTACCAGCTTCATCAGCAGCAGCCTGAGACTACAGTCGCTGATGAGTAGCTTTCTTCACCCGCATAGTGAAGCAACTCATCAGCAGCAGGTACACCTGGAGCAGGACCTGAACCAGCAGGTGGTGGCATGCCCATACCAACACACCTTGAAGATCCGCTGGATTTCTGGGCAGCCAAACTTGATTTGTGGCCACTACTAGCAGAGTTTTCCAAGGAAAGCTGTCCTGCCCGGCCAGTAGTGTTCCATCACAGTGGGTGTTTAGTGCGACAGGGGCCATAGTCACCCTGAGAACTCGGCTGTCCACGAAAAATGTGAAGATGAATCAGGTACGGATCAGCCAGGATTTCTATCGACCAATGCCTGATGCATGAGAGTAAATTGACCATGGTGCCACACCAACACTTCACAAATATGGATTGTTCCAAACAGATTTATGGCGCTGCTCCCCAGTTACAAACATTCCTCCGCATCAGATCTTTTTTTATGGTAGCCCTAGTTCTACTCATGCTGCTGCCATCTCCAGGCTGTCATTTAGCAACTATATGTCTCCTCATGCTGCCAACACCTCCACACTGTGTCATTTAGCCACTATAGAGTCTCCTCATGCTGCCAACACATCCAGGCTGTTTCATTCATCCAATATGTGGTTTACTGATGCTTCAGCAATCTCCAGGCTGTGGCATTCATCCAATATATGGTTTACAGATGCTTCAGCCACCTCCAGGCTTTGCCATTCATACAATATATGGTTTACTGATGCTTCAGCCATCTCCAGTCTGTGTCATTCAGCAACTACATTGTTTAGTGATGCTGCTGGGCCTAGGACATGACCTATATATGTTTATGGTAGCACTAGGTACCATACATCTTCAATGGAAATTTCAAAATTCATAATTTAATCTTAGGGGTTGTGAAGCCCACTTGTGTATTCATGCTGCTGCCAGCTCTAGTCTGTGTCATTCAGCAACTGCATGCTTTAGTGATGCTGCTGGGCCTAGGACATAACCTATATATGTTTATGGTAGCACTAGGTACCATACATTTTCAATGGAAATTTTTTAATTAATCTTTTATTCTTAGAGATTGTGAGTCCCTATTATCTCCTCATCTGCTGCCAACTTCAGGCTGTGCCATTCAGACAAGGTGAGATTTTGCAAAATGTATTACTTTTTAAAGATTTGTTTCTCTCCTTATAATCCTTTAACCCCTTAATTTTAAATGTATGGTGCTGCAAAGTGTCACTTTGCACACAGCACCGTACAGCGAGGTGGCAGGGGTGCCACCTCCTCCTATCCCCTACGATTGGCCAGTCATCCCTTGCGATTGGTGAATCTCAGGGCAGGGCGGGGAAGTCAAAATTGAGATCCCTGCTCTGCCCACCCCTGGAAGTCCGGACAGAGTGGGATAAAGATGGCAGACAGCAGGGGGACTGTGACAGACAGCGGGGGACTGGTGGCGGGGAGGACCGGCGGCAGCAGAATGCAGGCAGCGGAGACAGAGGTAGCAGTAAAGATCTGGTAAGGGATCTTCACTGCTACATATAATTTCGCAACTACAACTCCCAGCATGCCAGATAGCCAAAGGCTACTGTATAGTGGTCTCCAAACTATCCACTTCCACATGTTGCAAAACTACAACTCCCAACATGCCAAGACTGTCCAGGCATGCTGAGCGTTGTAGTTCGGCAACATCTGAAGGGGCAGATGTTGCAAAACTATAACTCCCAGCATACCCTTTGGCTCTCCGGGCATGCCGGGAGTTGTACTTTTGCAACAACTGGAGGCGCACTGGTTGGGAAACTCTGTCTGTTTCTTTACTCAGTGTTTCCCAACCTGTGTGCCTCCAGCTGTTACAAAACTACAACTCCTAGCATGCATTGACAAATCATGCATGCTGGGAGTTGTAGCTTTGCAACAGCTGGAGGTACACTGGTGCGGAAACACTGAGGTAGTCTGTTACCTAAGTGTTTCCCAACCAGTGTGCCTCCAGCTGTTGCAGAACTACAACGCCCAGCATGCACGGTCTGCAGTTGAAGGTTAGCCCCTGCCCATGTGAATGTACAAGGTACAGTTTCCTGCTTTAAGTTTCTCACTGTGAACCCCCACCTGTGTGACTGTTCCCTAAAAACACTACATTACACTAAACTACACTTACACAAGATAAAGGGTAAAACACTTCATATACACACCCTCACACTTCCCCCCCAATAAAAATTTAAAATGTCTCATACGTCAGTGTTTCCAAAACGGAGCCTCCAGCTGTTGCAAAATAACTCCCATTATTGCTGGACAGGCATTGACTGTCCAGGCATGCTAAGAGTTTTGCAACAGCTGGAGGCACCCTGTTTGGGGAACAATGCAGTGTCCGTCCGTATGAAAATTCCTAATTTAGGCCTCAAATGTGCATGGCGCTCTCTCATTTCAGAGCCCAGTCGTATTTGAAGGCAACAGTTTAGAGGCCACATATGGGGTATTTCCGTTCTCAGGAGAAATTGCCTAACACATTTTTACAAATTTATGAAAAGGTAAAGTTGGGGTCTACAACAGCATGTTAGTGTAAAGAGGTAAAAGAAAAAAAAAGACCCCCAAAATTTGTAACAAAATTTCTTCTGAGTACGGAAATACCCCATATGTGGGTGTAAAGGGATCTGCGGGCGCACAACATGGCTCAAAAGTGAGAGTGCACTATGTACATTTGAGGTCTTAATTGGTGATTTGCACAGGGGTGGCTGAGTTACAGCAGTTCTGACATAAACAACAAAAAAAAATTCTGTTAAATTTGGACGTGAAAAAAAAAATCTTATTTTTTTCACTAAATGTTGGTATTACCACAAAGTTTTTATTTTCACAAGGGGTAATAGGAGAAAAAGCCCCCCACCAAAAAAAATATTTTGAACACCATTTTTTTTGAGTATGGAAACACCCCATATGTGGATGTAAAGCGAACTACAATGCTCAGCATGCCACTTTTCAAAAAATCTGTCAAACGCCAGTGGGGTGTAAATGCTCAAGGCACCCCTTATTAAATTCTATGAGGGTGCTGTTTCCAATATGGGGTCACATTGAGGGGTCCACTGTTCTGGTAGCACGGTGGCTTTGTAAACGCACATGGCCCCCGACTTCTATTTCAACCAAATTCTCTCTCCAAAAGCCCAATGGTGTTTCTCTTCTGAGCATTGAAGTTCGCCCGCAGAGCACTTTACATCAACATAAAGGGTATTTCCAGGGGCTTTTTCTCCTATTACCCCTTCTAAAAATGAAAAATTTGAGGTAACACCAGCAATTTTGTAAAAAAAATAATTAAATTTTTCATTCTCACGTCCAACTTTAGTGAAAATTTGCAATCACCTGTGGGTGTTAAGGCTCACTAAACCCCTTGTTACGTTCCTTGAGGGGTGTAGTTTCCCTTATAGTGTGCCACAGCTTCACCCTAATTCAATCTATCAGTAACCTCCTCATAGAAGCTGATCAGATTAGTCTGACAGGACCGATCCCGCATAAACCCATGTTGGTGCTGTGTCAGAAGGTTATTTTCATTAAGATATTCCAGAATAGCACTCTCAGAAAACCTTCTTACCCACAACAGATGTTAAACTTACAGGACTATAGTTCCCAGGGTCCATTTTTGACCCCTTTTTGAATATTGGTGCCACATTTGCTAAGAGCCAGGGTACCTCTCATTAAATAAACTTTTGATATATTTTAGATTAATGAATGTTGAATAACTTTCCAATAGCATGTTAATGAAAAATATGCTTCTTTCTATTGTATTTTTCCTGATCAGTCCTGTCAGCAAGCATTTCTGACTCATGCTGGAGTCCTAAACACTCAGAGCTGCCAGCCTGTTTAGTTCACAGCCAAACAGGCTGTGAACAAAGCAGGCTGGCAGCTCAGAGTGTTCTCCTTTGTGAAAAAAGCAGACTGGCAGCTCGTAGTGTTTAGGACTCCAGCATGAGTCTGAAATGCTTGCTGCCAGGACTGGTAGGGAGACCCCTAGTGGTCGTTTCTTCAAAGTGGAAAATTAAATAGAAAGAAGCATATTTTTTAATAACATGCAATTGTAAAGTTATTCTGCATACATTAATCTATAATATATCAAAAGTTTTTTTGATGAGAGGTACCCTTTAAGGACCAAGGACGTACCGGTACGTCCTTGGTCCTGTCCCGTGATATAACGCGGGGTTACACGGTAACCCCGCATCATATCACGGCGGGCCCGGCATCATAGTGAAGCCGGGACCCGCCGCTAATAGCGCGCAGCGCCAATCACAGCGCCGCGCGCTATTAACCCTTTAGCCGCGCGCTCAGACCTGAGCCACGCGGCTAAAAGAGAAAGTAAAAACTGTGGGTTAGCTCAGTGGGCTGTTCGGGATAGCCGCGGCGAAAACGCGGCATCCCGAACAGCTTTCAGGACAGCGGGAGGGTCCCTACCTGCCTCCTCACTGTCCGATCGCCAAATGACTGCTCAGTGCCTGAGATCCAGGCATGAGCAGTCAAGCGGCAGAATCATCGATCACTGGTTTCCTATGAGAAACCAGTGATCAATGATAAAGATCAGTGTGTGCAGTGTTATAGGTCCCTATGGGAGCTATAACACTGCAAAAAAAAAAGTGGAAAAAAAAAGTGAATAAAGATCATTTAACCCCTCCCCTATTAAAAGTTTGAATCACCCCCCTTTTCCCATAAAAAAAAACACAGTGTAAATAAAAATAAAAAGAAACATAAATGGTCTCACCGCGTGCGTAAATGTCCGAATTATAAAAATATATCATTAATTAAACCGCTCGGTCAATGGCGTACGCACAAAAAAATTTCAAAGTCCAAAATAGTGCATTTTTGGTCACTTTTTATATCATTTAAAAATGAATAAAAAGCGATCAATAAATCCTATCAATGCAAAAATGGTACCATTAAAAACTTCAGATCACGGCGCAAAAAATGAGCCTACAGAATAAAGATAAGGTGTCATTTTTACCGAAAAATTTACTACGTAGAAACGGAAGCCCCCAAAAGTTACAAAACGGCGTGTTTTTTCAATTTTGTCGCACAATGATTTTTTTTTCGTTTCACCGTAGATTTTTGGGCAAAATGACTGATGTAATTACAAAGTAGAATTGGTGGTGCAAAAAATAAGCAATCATATAGATTTTTATGTGCAAAATTGAAAGAGTTATGATTTTTTAAAAGCAAGGAGCAAAAAACGAAAATGCAAAAATGGAAAAACTTCGGGTCCTTAAGGGGTTAAAACATAAGGAATAAGGGTCTGGATGCAATCTGAGCCCAGTGATTTGTATGCTATTATGTTACTTAGGCGGCACTGCACTTTTTATTGGTATAAAAAAGGTATGATTTGTAGTAGAATTTACTTTGTTCCCTTCCCCCCTATCTGACATTGGATTTTATTTGTAAATACAGTAGAGAAGAAGTCATTTAGTAGATTTACCTTTTCCCCATCCTCCTCAACCATTACACCCATATTATTTCTTAAGGGGCCAACATTTTCAGTTTTAAATGTCTTATTTTTTATGTAGGTGAAGAATATTTTGGGGTTCTTTTTACTTTCTATAGTAATCATTTCCTCTGCTGCAATTTTAGCAAAATGTATTTTTTTTCTCTCCTCATAATTCTTTAACCCTTTAATGATAAGCACCGTAAATGTACAGTGCTGCAAAGTGTCACTTTGTGTACAGCGCCGTACAGCAAGGTGGCAGGGGTGCCATCTCCTCCTATCCCCTGCGATTGGAAGGTCAGGACTGACTGAATGAATCAGAACGACAGCTCACCTCCTCCTCCCTGCACCTGTGCACGGGCCTGATCAGCAGCGTCCCTGACCGTATGTGTGCACAGAGAAAGAAAACGGTCCAGCACTGGTTTGCAGGTAAAAACAGCTTCTTATTTTATTGGCTCAGTTCCGACAAGACAAATAAGCCGACGCGTTTCGGACCTACACTCGGTCCTAAGTCATGGCATACACACTCAGTAAAAAAGAGATACATATATATATAAAACATTATGGTCACATGACCATTCATCAATTAGATATAGGAAAACCTGGAAAACATGGCATGGATCCCAGAAAGCATCTGTATAATGTAAATACATAGACAAAAAAGGCAAGCAAGGGAATCTTAATTTCAAAATATAAATAAAGTAGTACTAAATACCTATAATGGAGACCGGAAGTAATAATAATAGTAATATCACTAATAAAATTCATACCCTCCTCTTACATACACTAGCATGATCTGCACGAGCTTTATGGCTCTTCTATAGAAAAAAATATAGAACATTATTCTGTTTTTCAAACAAATGTTCCAGCCCGTGCAGAAACATGCAAATGCTACACTTATTTAGGGAAGGTTGAAAGGGGGGATTTTTTTAAATATAAAAAGCCAAGAAAGGAAAAACCCTATCTGCAAGAGAGCGATATGTGGCATCCTTTGCCACCTGTTATACACCTCAGCATGATAGGATCAAATCCTGCCTCAGATTCATGCCCTGCGGTTGACGGATGTCCAACTGGAAACTCCAGAAAGACTCCCGATTCAGCAGGGTCCTCCGGTGATCACCTCCTCTGGTATGCCTAAATACTTTTTCTATGCCCATAATTTTCAGAGTATCAGTGTTCCCTCCGTGAATGTCCCTGAAGTTGCCTGGACAGGGAAGACACATTGAAACCAACCCCTCTCGCATCTGAAATGTGTCTCCTAATCCAGCACTTCAGGGCATTCACGGTACAGCCTACGCAGCGCATGTGGCCATATAGACTACATGAGTAGTATTACAATTGATATAAGTTTTAATTTTATAGCTTCTATTAGTACTACATGAAACAAAAGTATTAGTTACCTCCATATGGCCACATGTGATACATTTTTTATGTCCACATTTCCAACTCCCTGGAAACTTCAACCAAGTAGGTTTGATTTTGTTTTTGTTTTTATCGGGGTCCACAAACAGGCTGGGATACAATTGTGAGCACAAAGATGGCCCTCGCTTCGCCACAGCCTGTAGGGAGCATACCTCAAAATTACCTAGTACTGGATCCTGTTCCAAAATGGGCAGGTATCTTTTCATAATATTCTTTATTGTATAGAATTGTTTACTGTAGACTGTAATAAATCTAGGCAAGTATTGTTTATTTCTCTGAGGGTCATTTGTAAACTGTCTCCTATTATTTGTTTTAATTAGATTCTCTCTGTCTAGACTTTTCGCTTTTCTGCGGGCCTCCTGTAACGTTCCATCATCATAACCTCTCTCTTTTAGCCTCTGATGTAGGTTGTTAGATTCCTCATCAAAAGTGGACTGGTCAGTACAATTCCGCCTCAGGCGTACCCATTCGCCATATGGAATATTTCGGACCACATGGCGGGGGTGACAAGAACTTGCCTGTAGGATGGTATTCCCAGCCACTTCTTTACGATATGGGGAGACTGTCACCTTTTCACCTTTCCCCTCTAAGACCACATCCATGAAGGGAATTTTAACATGGGAAATGGATGTAGTGAACTTCAAATTTAGTTCATTCTGATTGATATACTGGATGAAATCTTCGAACCTGTTGGGACCCCCCTTCCATATCAGAATCAAATCGTCGATGTATCGACCTATCCATTTGATATCTGAATGGAAGGGATTACTGGGGGCAAAGATATACATTTCCTCCCAATATGTCATATATATATATTAGCATATGACGGGGAGTATTTCACACCCATTGGGGGTCCACGGACCTGAAGGAAAAATTGTTCGTTGAACATGAAAAAATTATTACTCAAAAGAAATTCTGTAGCCATTATAATGAATCGCTTCAGGTCCGTGGAGTAATTACTGTATACTTCTAGGTGTCTGGTAAGTGCCTTTAAACCTTCTTGGTTTGGAATGGAGGGATACAGCGAGACCACATCACATGTGGCCCAGCTGTATCCCTCCTGCCACCCCATACATTGCATGATCTCCAACACATGTTTAGTGTCCCTTAAATAGGTAGGGGTTACCCCCACTAAGGGTTGCAGGTGGCTGTCCACCCAGTCTCCCAGTCTCTCAGGTAAGAACTGACTGGTGAATCGCAGGGCAGGGGCGAGAGGTCAAAGTTGAGATCCAAAGGTAAAGATGGCGGCGGCGGTTACCATGCCACAAGGGATTTTCTGCCATTCTATTTTGTGGATCCTCTTAAGCTCTGTCAGGTGGGAGGAGGACCATCAGTCAAGCGATGTTTAATTAGGTTCAAGTCAGGGCTCTAGCTGTACAACTCAAGGAAATTCCCAAAGTTGTCCTTAAGCCCCTTCACTGTCGTCTTGGCTGTGTGCTTAGCATCATTGTCTTGTTAAAAGGTGAATATTTGGCCCAATCTGAAGTCCAGAGCACTTTAGACCGGATTTTCATTAAAACATTTCTCTGTACTTTGCTTTATTTATTATTTATTCTCTCCATCCTGACCAGTATTCCTGTCCTATTCATTAGAAAACACCCCACAGCATGATGATGCCACCTCCATGCTTCACTGTAGGAATAGTATTGCGGAGGTGATAAACAGTGCCTATTTTCCTCCAGAAAAAATGCTTGGAATTGAGGCCAAAAAGTTCAATTTTGGGTCCCTCAGTGGCTCACCGCCACTTATCACACCACTGACCAGCAATCTTAGATGTGTTTGTGTGCTTGGCGTCTAAAGAATGGTCTAGGACAGCATTCAGGGAGAATGACTTTCTGCTTTGCAACTATATAATGATGTCTCTGTATACTCTGGCATATAGTCTTTTATAGGCTGCACCACTGACCTCCTTCCTACACTGCACAGCAATAAGTAACACCTCAGAATTTGTCGCAAAGATGCCTGGTTTCTTTACATACCACCTGCCACTCATCTCTATCTATGACTGCCGGTACTAGTGGATGCCTCCTCATCCTCACCAGCACCATTCTTAAAAGTACTACTTCCTCCCTTGGTACTGCTGTCATTGTACAGCAAAGGACAGACCCCCTGGGTTACAAAGGGAGAAGGCTGATACAGTTGGAGTTAGTATTAAACTCCTTATTATGGCAGATGACTGAATCACTCATCTGCACCTTAAACCACTTTAAAAAAATAAATCAACACTTCCAACAGAGCAATCATACAATATAGTAAAGTAGACTAACCAAAAGAGAAATTATCACTAAACACTGGATCCAAGTTTGCCAAAACCAGTAACTCTTTTATTGCTTCATAGCGGGACACTAATCAGGAAGATCAATCAACACACTGACATACTCAGTATGCTGGGAGAGAGGGGTGTTTCCTCTTTAACCACTGTTTTTTCACACTTTAATAACATACAACTACATCCAAAAATAGTGTAATAATTACTTTGATGAAAATCTGTAGGGTTACAGCGCATAGTAAATTTAGAAAGTTGTGTGGATAGACACACTGGGCTATTACAGGCTGAAGCAATTTGGATTATCCAGACAGGGGCTACTGCCTGGATAATCCACCTTCTTAATGATTGTAATGATTTGTTCTCATTCTTTAGTTCATTTTGTAATTCTTTATAATTTTCTGTATTATTGTTACATTTTGATAAGTGTTTTTAATATTGGGGTAATTATTGTAATTATTACACAGTTTTTTGTTACCTTTGTATGTTATTAAAGTGTGAAAAATGGGACTGGGCAACTGGCCGTTAAAGAGGAAGCACTCCTCTCTCAACATAACTTGACAAACCATCACCTGACGCAAAACCAGTACGTTGTTGTATTTTTTCATCCTCCCGATTTGTGTCCCGCTATGGAGCAATAAAAGACTTATTGTTTTTGGCAAACCTTGATCCCATGTGCTAGGCTAATTTCTCTTTTGGTGAGTCTAAATTGCTGACTGTCTGCTACACAAGCACCATGTGTCTATTGTCCTGCTGAAGCGTCCTAAATTAGAATAAGTGGAGTAGTGCCGACTGCTATTGCTTCTACATGTGTATCAATAAAGACATGTACCTAGAGCCTTTTGACATCTCTCCATTTGTCCTCTAACAAGAGAAGCATTTTAGTATTAAACAAAACCCACTGCCCATTTTCCTCATCTTCTGCTAAAAATACTATTTTGGACCTTTTATTGTTCTCTTCTACTCAGTGTGGTGTGGACTTTACACTACTGTCTAGTCGCTACATCCTTCTCTTATACTTAGTGCCTCTGGTTCCATGACTCAATAGTAAAAGAAAACATTGTCTCCTAGAAAGATTGCAGCATTCTTTGCAGCTGTAGACCCTCTACACAGGATAGACAACTCCGGCAAAATGCATACTAAAGGCCCACCTTCTTCTCCTCTCAAAGATCTTAAACACAGTACTACATGTTGTACTAATGAAAGACTGTATAACTATGATCAATTTGTATTGTCACCATGTAGATGTTCTATATAACTGTCTTTAAACAATATTCCATAATTTCCTGTTCCTGTAAAGAAAGCTGGCTTAATAATTGCAGAACTAATTATAAAAAGTGTGAATGACATTCTATGTGACAATGACATCAGAGGATTCATTTAGATTTTTAATTTTGAATCTGCAGATGATAGGCAATTATTGAGGTCGGGTAAGAATCAGAATATCCTCTGCAAATGTTCTAGAGGCTGTATATTAATTTGACATTTGAAATGTAATAATGCTGGTATTCAAGCTGTGTACCCACTGTATGCTATTAAGACAAATATTATGTGCCCTATGGGGAATTGTATGCTCAAGTGTTCTTCATAACAGCTGCCTACATTTATCAAATCTATACTAATTATAAGACACAGAATAATATATAGCAACAAAGCAATATCAATGAGCAATAGAGAGCAGTTTCCTACAAAACCTTCCATTGTTGGTTTTTCCAATGACAATCGCAAAATATAGAATTTATTGGAAGAAATCTCAATGAAAGGATTAGACTAGAGAAGAATTTGAGATATTTTTATTTTCTTTTTACTTTATTGTTGTCTGTATGTTTATTTTATATAGTTAGTGGTATAGTAATTTATATTAATAGCATAGAAGAGACACGGTTACCCGCACTCACTGCTAGGCTTCAGTCGGCCGACTCCGTTTCAGCTGCACACACAGACATCACCGGTTCCAGACCTGATGCAGAGCACTTGTCGTCTCTGAGCTCCCTGCATCAGGTCTGGTACTGGTGATGTCCCTGTTGAAGTGGAGTTGGCCGACTGAAGCCTAGCGGTGAGTGTGGGTAACCATGTTTCTTCTATGCTATTTGTATTTAGTGACTTAGTTCTTTCTGGTTCCCAGCACCCCCAGACCCGCACACTCAGGACTTCATTCTCCCACTGTGATATAGGTACCACAGCCCAATGACCCTGACTATTTTAAAACAATAGGGCCACTATACATTTGAAGTGATATTGTAAGTTATATTAAGTTAACTAAAAATCACATATTACACAGGAAAAAAGATAATTGAAGCCAAACAAATGTACTTTTAGTTTAGAAAGGTTTAAATTTTAAGAGTTCTACAGAATAGCTAATGCATTTGATGGATATTTGCATTTGCCTTCATGTCAGAGTTTAAAAGGCAAAGTTTATTACCGACAACTCAACATCAATCATGTTAGCAGGTTGATCAGACTAGTGATGAGCGGCAAGGGCAATGTATTCAAATTTGCGATATTATGCAAATATATGGATGAATATTTGTCCTATGTTCGCGAAATTTGCATATTCGCTATGTTCGTCCTTTTTTTTTTCATTCAAAAATTCGTAATGAAATTCTCATAGTGCGCATGCGCAATTATATCTTTCACCTAAAAGAAGGGAGGGATCAGTGTCCAGTCTGGAAGTGCCGATATTCATATAAATATTTGCATAAATATTTGCATATATTTTCGCATAAAAAAAAAAATATTCGTCATTACGAATATATCACTATATTCAAAATATTCGCAAAATTGCGAAGCGCCGATATTCACGGTAAAAATTAGAATTTCGAATATTCGCCCTCAACACTTGATCAGACTTTCTTCACACAAACAGAACCTTATTCCAGAAGGAGAGGTCGCAGAATTGCTGCATGTGCTATTTATGGAGCAGAAGAATATTGTAATGTTGCAATGGGTGTGGACCCACTGTGCTACCCAACCAGTTTGGCTTTGAGCCAAACCCAGGAGCAGAGTATAAGTACTATTTAGGTCTTTACCCTTTATCCTGTTTCAGGATGCAGAAGCTGGACCTATAGGGGAACTCTGGTGGAAAAAATGTTTTCAAATCAACTGGTGCAAAAATGTTACACAGATTTGTAAATCATTTCTATTTAAAATCTTAACCCTTCTAATACTTATCGGCTGCTGTATACTACACATATACTACAGAGAAATTTGTGAAGTTCTTTTCTGTCTGACAACCGTGCTCTCTACTGACACCTCTGTCCATGTCAGGAACTATCCAGAGCAGGAGAGGTTTTCTATGGGATGTGATTCTAATCCTGATGGTTCCTGACGTGGACAGGGGTGTCAGCAGAGAGCAATGTTGTCAGACAGAAAATAAATTCACAAATGTCTCTGTTTTATACAGCAGCTAATAAGTACTGGAAGGATTAAGATTTTTTAATAGACGCAATTTACAATTCTGTTTAACTTTCAGGCACCAGTTGATTTGAAAACATTTGTTTTCTACTTGTTTCCACTCGAGTTCCCCTTTAAGCTGGCAAATGAGTCATGGCAGGGGGCACAGGTTTATCATCTAGTTCTGGCAAGAGTTGTGGCAGGTGGTACAGGTGCATACACAGAAATCAGAATAGTACACAAGGTTAAGGCTGAGGCGACATTAGGTAAACAGACATAGATCAGATCAGGAATAACACACCAAAGGACATTTTAGAGTTGCACGCCCAAGGTCTTCTAATTTTCAGTCAGTGAGTATGTGGCTCCTATGGGGAAGACAAGGAACTGCAGCCATATAATATGGAGGAAGATGACTGGAGGAAAAAAAAACCTGTGCCTGGCAGCAACTGTTATAAATGGTCTGTGCAAAGGAGACTGGTTTAAAGATGTACAGTCAAAGACATTTTTGATGAATATGTTTTTAACTGTAACACCCAAATAAGTGTGGAACCACTGTGTCGCTTACTTTGTCTTTGGGCCAAACTTATCACAGCTGAATTTATAAATCAGCAGAGCTGAGAAGCTCAGATGCAACCAAGTGGTACAGGCTTGATAAAAGAAAAGGTATGATCAACAGTCCCGATCAGATATGGGAGATTAGTTGAGACAAATTTTAACCTCATCGGTCCACAGAACTTGTTTCCAAAATGCATCAGGCTTGTCTATATGTTCAAACACTGATTTTTGTGGTTAGGACATAGAAGAGGTTTTCTTCTGATGACTCTTCCATGAAGACCATATTTGTACAAGTATCTCTTTATAGTGGAATAGTGTACCACAACTTCAGTGTCTGCCAGATCTTTCTGGAGGGATTGTGCAGGCAAACGTGGGTTTTGAATTGTTTTTCTCACAATCCTGCGAGCTGTTCTGTCTGATATTTTTCTTAGTCTTCCAGATCTTATTTTAACTTCCACTGTTCCTGATGACTGCCATTTCTTAATTACATTCCGAACAGAGGATATTGACATCTGAAAACGTTTTGCTATCTTCTTATAGACTTCTCCAGCTTTGTGAGCGTCAACTATTTTCAGTTTCCGATTTCTAGACAACTGCTGAGAACCCATGGTGCTGATTGTTGGGGCAAGTTCAGATGAGTCTGGGCATGTAAAACCTTTGAGATTGACATCACCTGGTCTTCCCAGATGATGATTGAGAACAATGCATGACACTGGCAGGTCTCAGCTTTGCAAAGGGGGCAGTGCATGCTATAAATTCTGCAAGGTGCCCTGACTTTTGCAGATGCCATTTTTTTTTTCCTGTTATTTTGAAAGTGTAAATGATGGAAATAAAATCTAACTTTTGTTGAAAGATTATAAGAATGTCTAATCTGTAAATTTGATGCTTTTTGAAGATTTTTCCATCTTCCCTTGTCTTCTTTATGCACATTAATAAATTTTTTTACTTGGGGTGCCCAAACTTTTGATCCCCACTGTACCCACATTGGTTTTCTTTTATTTCTGACCCTTTTATTCCCATAAGGTGCATACATCTTACAGTGAGAGATTAAGATATTTTTAAAAGTCTCCCATTTAGTGTCAGTATTCTTGTTTTTGAGGACATTATCCCATTTTATATGGTTAAGAGCTTCTTTGAGTTGGTCAAACTTTGCCTTCCTACAGTTCATTGTTTTTGTGGCCCCTCACAAGATTCCTTTATTGAAGAACAAGTTGCAATGTATTATATTGTGATCACTATTTGCTAGGTGTACTTCTAACTGCACATTATTTACTCTGTCAGGTCTGTCGGTTAATATTAAGTCTAGTAGGGCGCCCCCTCTGGTCAGACCCATCACCATTTGGGACAGATAATTGTCTTTAGCTATAGTCAGAAACCTGTTTCCTTTATGAGATTCACAGGTCTCAGTCTCCCAGTTTATATCTGGATAGTTAAAGTCCCCCATTATTATCACCTCATTCTGATTTGCTGCCTTGTTTAGAGTGTTATAATATCTTGAGGATATTTTTTATTATTGATTTTACATTATAGAGGCCACATGTGGTGCTTTCGTCCTTGTACATAATTTACAGCATATTTTAGCCAAAATATTATTTCAGCTGGCAGATTTTGGAAGAACAAACATTCATGTAGTACTTTAGTAAAAAAAAAAAAAAAAAATATCAAGCCAGTTCTGAAAAATAAAATCTTAAAACATTTTATGAAGCTTCCATCCTTTAATCTCCTCCTGACACAGTAATTTCTAAAGATGGTGTTTTCATTATTTTTCTTTCAAGAGCCATAACTTTATTTTTCCATCAATGTGGCAGCATGAAGGCTTGTTTTTGTGGGAGGACTTATATTTTTTAATAGTTCAATTTAGTACACTGTGTAATGTACTGAGAAAACAAGAGGGCATTTGGAAAATAAGAACAAATTACTGGACCCTATAAGTAAGCATTTCTTCAAAACATAAGCAACAATAATTATGGCTTTCTATAGATAAAACCATGAAAATTCCCCGCTATGCAAGAAAAATTACTTGTTTATTTTTCATCCACATCTTTTTTAATACACAAAACAACACGGGGTTAGATGCAGCTCACCAGTCTCCAATACATAGCTCCAATAACTTCATATTCCAGGTGCATGGGATGAACACACAGCCATTTGTGTGGAGTAATAAAAATAAATAAATAAATCTAATGGAAGGATATCCAGCAGGGAAGGAAATCATGCACTCGATTGAATAAATGTAGAAAAAATCTAGCTTTATTTAGTAACAAAAGATATATTTATTGAAAAGGAAAATAACTGTACAAAGGTATCATATGCAAAAGTAATTCAATGCAGGCATACATGTGCATAGAAAACAGCATAAAAAAACAACAACTTCAGATCCCAACAATGGGTAGGGGGGGGGGGGTTAGGGAGGGAGAGGGAAGGTAGTAATTTAGGGGAATATGGCAATCTGCAAATGTAGAAGTATAGAACATAGAACATACATATAAAAAAGGAGGCAACTGGTAAATCAAAAGGTTATCAGACTTCTATAGAGATAAATAATAGGATATGTCTGGGGCATGAGGAGAGGATAACCAGGGTTCCCAAACTTTAGATATAGCTTTATTTAGCCTTTATCAATGTTTAAGCACATATTTATTTGGCTACGAATAAATAGAATTTGAAGTAGGTTTCCCCTACTACATGAGACTGTCCACCTGTATATAAAATTACGGAGAAGAGAAACAAAACATCCTTTCCATGCCGGAACAAAATGAATATACACATTACTTGTTTATTCATTGTAACTCATTGTTTGTGCTTACGCCTGATAATGGAAAATATGTTAGTATGCTAAAGAATAACATATGTTAGTATCCTAAAGAATAGAAACTGGAAACACAAACAGTTACAGAAGTTGCAATGATAATATGTCAGATCAAAAGATGGAGCAAAGGTTTACCAGAAAAGACAACAGTATATAAAGAAACATAAAAAGCACATGTTTTAATGGTACCATTTAATGTATCTATATATATATATATATATATATATATATATATATATATATATATATATATAACTCAACGTGTGTGTGTGTGTGTATGTATGTTCCACAAAAACTTCCAAACGGCTAAAGATATTAAAATGAAACTTGGCACACATGTTACTTATATGTCAGCAACAAACATAGGATGTGTGATTTAACCCTTACTCACCCCCATTTGCCAGGGGCGGGGTTTATGTTTAAAGTCCAATACAAGTCAATGAGAAATATATGTTACTGCATAACTTCCAAATGGCTGGATATATTTTGATAATACTTGGTTACATGTTACTTATATGTCCACTTAAAATATAGGATAGCTAATTTAACCCTTAACTACCCACATTTGTGAGGGTCAGGGTTTTTGTTTAAAGTCCCATGCAAATCAATGGGAGATGTATATTCTCACATAACTTCTGCACGGCTAGAGATATTTCACTACCTGGTACACATATTACAGATCGGGATATGAGGACGGGATGGGAGGTTGAAATAGGAGGTTGAGATAGGAGGTCAAGATAGGAGGACGGGATGGTCGGGATAGGAGGACAGGATAGGAGGATGGGATATGAGGACGGGATATGAGGACGGGATGTGAGGACGGGATAGGAGGACAGGATAGGAGGTGGAGATAGGAGTCAGAGATAGGAGGTGGAGATAGGAGGTGGAGATAGGAGGTCGGGATAGGAGGCTGGGATAGGAGGTCTAGATAGGAGGTGGAGATAGGAGGACGGAATAGGGGGTTGAGATAGGAGGATGGGATAGGAGGTTGAGATAGGAGGACGGGATAGGAGGATGGGATAGGAGGTTGAGATATGAGGACGGGATAGAAGGACGGGATAGCAGGTCGAGATAGGAGGACGGGATAGAAGGTCGGGATAGAAGGTCGGGATAGGAGGTCAAGATAGGAGGTCGAGATAGGAGGACGGGATAGGAGGTCAAGATGGGAGGTCGGGATAGAAGGCCGGGATAGGAGGACGGGATAGGAGGTGGAGATAGGAGGTGGAGATAGAAGGTCGGGATAGGAGGTCGAGATGGGAGGTCGGAATAGGAGGTCGGCATAGGAGGTGGAGATAGGAGGACGGGATAGGGGGTTGAGATAGGAGGACGGGATAGGAGGTTGAGATAGGAGGATGGGATAGGAGGTCGAGATAGGAGGACGGGATAGGAGGTCGAGATAGGAGGACGGGATAGGAGGTTGAGATAGGAGGTCGAGATAGGAGGACGGGATAGGAGGACGGGATAGGAGGATCGGGGTATGAGGACGGGATATGAGGACGGGATATGGGGTTGGGTTATGACAACAATATATGGGGATGGGATTTGAAGTCAAAAGCTTCCTCCTTTGTTGATTTTCCTCCCCAACAAGGATGAGGAAGAAAAAAACGGGTACTCAGCTAGTTATAAAATATATCGAAAAAACAAAAAATTATGTGACCAGAATCAAAGAAACAGAAGTAGTGGAAATAAAAAATGTTATTAGAAAGAAAGGATTAAGGAAATTTTTTTTATAAATAACTGCGTCCAGAAGGTTGAATTCAGCTCAGAAGAAGTTAGCAGTTAAATAACCCTTCTTTATTGTATCCGAAGTTAACAGTATATCCAGCACAAAACAGTGACAACCTAGTTTTAGAAACATTCTAAAAACGAGTTCTCAGAATTCACAGGAGGCTGTATTTGAATCAAAGAGTATACCTCTACCAGAACTACATATGGATATTTCTTAGAACTACATAACAGGAGTAATGTAGCATTGAGACATAGTTCTCTGTTGACATCTGCTGTGTTACAGAAATAAAAGAATGTTTTCAACATTTCAAAATTTCACCTCTAATTTACTTTCATTCCTGTAAATCATCTAAAGAGTTAACCAAATTCCTTAATGCCTATTTAAATACCTTGAGAAGTGCATATTTTAAAATCGACATCAAGGCCACTTTACAAATAAATAAGTTCTTAAAAATATATGTTTACTCTTTTGTAACACGTTATATATGGTAAAAAAAAAAAATTCACCATCCCCGGGAGACGTTACTGCATGCAGTGGTTGCGAGGATATGATTTTAGAAAGTGCTTTCTACCTTCTTCGTAAGTAATCCCCTGGGTGGGGAGCTTTAGTCACCCAGTTCTGTCTTCTTTGGCTATAATCACGCTCCCCCTCTCAGTGTGATTGCCAGTCTGGGCACAGCCCTCATCATTGCTCAGTGCCATCTGCTTAGGGAGTAGAATGGTGACATGGGCTGTCAATGATGCTGAGGGGTGTAATAACAGCCAGAGAAGACAGGACTAGGTGAATATAGCTTCCTGCCCAGTCGACTACTTATGGGGCTGTCGGGGAACACTTTCTAACATCATACTTCCCCATCCCTGCAGGTTAGAATATCTCTCAGGATGGTAAGGAAGATTTGCCAACATGATGTTGCCAACATGGTCATTCCCCAGAAAGAGGGGAAATCCCCATCAAGAGACAGAGACTTATTAAGAGACTAAAACCTACTGCCCATTTTTTTCCTTTTTGTCCTTTGGCACATTTCTTGTTGTGCATTCTGGGTGTTGTTTTGCTGCCCTATCCATGCTGCTGACTATTGGTCATTGCTATGGAAACATGGGGCCTTATGCTGATGCTCTATTTGAGTGTGTACTGTGTTTCTTCAAGATGGGCTTATGTATTTAAAAAATATGTATAATGCCAGACTATTTGTAAACTGTCCTTGTTTAGCTATAAAAAAAAAAAAAAAAAAGAATAAATAAATAAATAAACTTTTGGGACTGTTACTTAATCAGCCAAGTATTTTACCTCAGAGCCTGTGATGTGATCATACTTTCAAGCAAAATTTTGTTTGTTTGATGACGTTTTTGCATGCTAAAATCTTATTTCTGACTAACCACTTTATTATAAGTCTCATTTTCCACCTAACCAGTGCAACTAAGCCAGCTTGCTTACTTCAAGAGGAGGAGTAGGCAGTGTCCCACTGGAATTCCCATTGGGTTTGTAGTTGAGTGTTGTCTGTCAAGTGCCATGTTTATATGTTATTTTGATAGCTCTGATGTTCTTTATTGACCTGCACTGTTTATATTGCTTTGTACTGTATTATTATGTTTTAACTGTAATGTACCAGGCACCTCTGTGAATACATCACTGCAGTAAGTAATGGGGGCAGAGCAGAGCAAGACATCATGGAGTAAGAAGTTCTAGCTTGTTGTCTGCTAAGACAGATAGCAACCTCTCTCCAGAGAGGGAGTGAGATAAGTCAGCTTGGAGGTTATGTTTATTTCTGCTAAGAACTTCTTTCTATGGCATTTCTTTATCTAGTACTGATCTCTGAGTGGTTTGTAGACAATTGAGATGTTGTTTCAAAGGGAATTGCAGTACTAAAAAGAAAAGTTGATAACTTATCTTTCAATCTGATAACTGCATATTTCATGGTGAAAGACAATGAACTAGCGAGGAAGTGGTCTATGGTAAAGAGGACCAACTCCAGATACCTTAGAAACACTAGCATCATGGATTATCCTGCTCTAGCCTACAGCCTGCTCATTGTTCAAAGACTATATAGGAACTAGCTAACTTTCAATAAAAGAAATGGTGAGTTGTTACTGTGTAAATATGTGTCTGGTTCCATCATTGCACACAGCCGTCAAGGGTACCGTAAAAAACATCAGTCAGCATTTCCACACAGATGGGCTCCATGGAAACCAAAATTAACACCATTCTTAGAGCAGACTCCCTTTTCACTGTGCCAGCCTATTAAGTGTAAGCCTTCAGTGACCAGTAAAAATCAATGTTGCCTCTTGATTGCAGCCCCGGCATCCACTCAGAAGCCAAATACTCCACCAGGGGACTCTGGGTGGACCCGGACTTACAACATACTGTATCATAGTGCATACCTATACAGTGTAAAACTTTGCAGCTTCATCATCATAGCTATACATCCCATGGGAACACCAACCCACCCCCTTATCAGTCTCCTCCAACATATAGTCCCCTTTAAAAACCATGTAGTTCCATGTAAAAATACATAACTCCCTTCTCCACAACCCCTCCAACTGGCAGTCCATTGTAAAGCATCACTCCCTTCTTGTGACATCCCACCTACTGGGAACATTTGTTTCGGCACAGTGAATTTTCCCCTTCAGTTGATTTAAACAGTTATTTGCTACAGGAACCAAATCCTGGCACACATAGCTGTACTACAGAGATGCTTTGTGTGAGGCAAAAGGGCACCTGCAGCTTTAGAAATAGCAACTTTTCTGCCCTCTTGACCGGGCTGGGAACCCTTGTGCCTGGGAAATATCTTTTCTTTTTTTTATGTTTGTTTGTTCTTTAAATTAGAGATACATTTTCCTACCTCAAATTGCTTCTGTGTTGTTACAAATTGTATTTATGTGCATGAATGCATTATGCTATGTGGACCAGAAAATTTAGCCACCTCAATAATCCGTCCACCTGCAAATGAGTCAAATATATTTGCCAATATATTCCATTTTAATAAATCTATGGATATAAAGCCAGAGAAAAGCATTTAACATTTTTGCCTTCTACAGCATAACAGAGAAAATAACCTCCAGGTTTTGTTGACGCTGGCACTGAAGCCGCAGCTTGTCAGGACTCTTGAGCAATGCTTGTGAAGCATGGCTTCAGTTTGCCATGATTGCGCTGATAAAAGACCTTGGATGTAAAGAGCTATTGTCAGCCTAAAGAGAGCAACCAGTCCACTTCTCTCCTTGTTGTTTAAGCTACTTAGAATTTATTATTCCTGTCTATTGTGTGCCCTCCCTGGGCTCTTCACTTTTTCAAGGAGAAAGCTTAGTACTTGCACCCTTAATCCTCAAGTTACTGTACATTTATTGTTATGTCAAAAAAGGAACACATTAATGTTCTGGGAAGTCAATGAAAATGGGCTAGCCAAAATACAAAGAAATGAATATGTTGCACTGAATAGCTGGAGTTGCAGATTTCAAATTTAAACGTATGTTTATTGCTTTTTATATTTTAAAGTACATATTTTAGCCTAAACAAGAAAGCTGCTCTGTCCAGACAGAAGTACTAGTCCTCACTCTTCTAGTTGCTAGTTCTGACACAATCACAGTTCATGATGAACAAACCCTCTCTCAGCTAAATAACACTAGCAGAGACAATGACTAAAATTTACTAAAACTGTATAATTCTAAGATACTGTGAACTGACAGTCTTGAATTGTGCCAGATGGATCAAAGTGGCTAAGGCTGATTGATACATCGGGTGCATTTTAAGACTGTCCATCTAAGTTTGCACTTCCATTTAGACTGGTGCATCTGTGACACACAGAAAATGTAGCCACTCCACCTTCTGTCCATGTTATGCCCAGTTCCCAATATGCCCCGCCTCCTTGATCGCTAAGGTGCAGTTTTTGTTTTTTGTTGTTTTGTTTTCTTTGCTGAAAATTATGGCACAGTAGTCTTAGAAAATCTGCATCAATATTTCCTTACCATTATGGCCAGAATAATAATGAGTCATTGCAGGTGCCAGCAATGCCACGATTTTATTAAAGTGGCACTTCAACTTTAACTCCTAGATCTCATCATAACTACTTTTTCTTTTTATTCCTGTCCTGTATTGACTATCCCATTCAACTACTACAACCTGGTTTGCTCCAACTGTATCCTTTCCATGTTCTAAGAAACATTCCTTTTTTGGCCCTGTATCATTCAGCTTGGATCTCCATCGAAATAGTGACCTCCAATAGATGGCTATTATGAGGGCTTTAATCCTTTGTGACATGGTCAAGAGTAAAACATGCACCCAGCAAACAATCATTATCTCCAAGTAATATGGCTAAAAAAAATCTTCCCTTTTCTTAGATAATATGATCTAAGAAGATAACAATTCTTTATAGCAACAGTGGTTGTTGCATGAAACTGAAGAGGCAGTGCAGAATACTGTGTGGGAGATTTCATGGAAGAAAAAAAATAATATATTTCCATTTGCTGGATGTAACTAGAAGCTTTTCTGTTCAACTGATAGGTATTGCCTCTATAAAATGGTATATGTTTGGCTTAAAAGATAATTATGTATTTGTAAAAAAATGTTAAAGGGGTACTCCGGTGGAAAACATTTTATTTTTAATCAACTGGTGCCAGAAAGTTAAACTGATTTTTAAATTACTTATATTAAAAAATGATTATCCTTCCAGTACTTATTAGTGGTAGTATACTACAGATGAAGTTTTTTTATTTTTGGATTTCTTTTTTTTTATTTTTTTCTGTCCACAGTGCTCTTTGCTGACACCTCTGTCTCTAGCAGGAACTGTTCAGAGCAGCATAGGTTTTCTATGGGGATTTTCTCCTGTTCTGGACAGCGGTGTCAGCATAGAGCACTGTGGACAGAAAAAAAAAGAAATCCAAAAAGGAAAGAACTTTCTATGTAGTATATAGCAGCTAATAAGTACTTGAAGAATACAGATTTTTTAATAGAAGTCATTTATGAATCTGTTTAACTTTCTGGTACCAGTTGATTAAAAAAACATGTTTTCCACCGGAGTACCTGTCAGGCCCAAGGCCTGATTATGGAAACATACATGTGTTTTATAAGACATGGGTGAGGGGTAATTCAGATGGTGTATCCTTTGTTTTTTGTGTATTGGATTTTATTGGGGGGGGGGGTCTGGCTGTTTGTTTGTATCTCCTTTGAAGTCATGCACTCTGGTCTCATCATATAATCAAAGAGATAAGGGGTCAGGAAGAGAGATGCCCCACCTGGTGGGATCAGAGGGGGGGAGGGATGGAGTTTCCCTCCAAAGAAGCAGAAAATACTTAAAATGCTGGACTCAACTGTTGTTCAAGGCGGTGCAAAAAGCGGACAAGAGCTGGACTCTCACTCACTGAAAGACTGCTATACCATCATGCTGTAAGAACTTCATCTTTTGCTTTCTGAACTTGTCTTGCTAAACTCTTTCATATTTTTGTAACAGTATGTCATTTGTTTATTTTTATGCATATCACTGTGATACCTTTTATCAGATTAAACGTTTAATTAATCAGCTCTGGTCTTTGATCTCTAAATATATGAGCTCACCTTTCTGAAGGCAGCTCTGATGGAAACACGTTTATCTAAGGGTTAATTTGGTGACTTGCTGGGACTAGTAGTGGATACCCAGAGGTCTGGCGGCTTTAACCCTTGCACCATCACACTCTCTCTAGAGTCTTGGCTGGACCGATAGGGTGTGCTCGTGACAACTGGTGGCAGCGTCGGGATATATTTATATATTTAGAGATTTTTAGTACTTGCTGGATTTTACCTGTATGGAAATCATAGCACTAAAAAGAAATTGCATACATCTTCTTGTGTGTAAATTCCAAAGACAGAGCTCAGTGCTGGTTTAAAAGACATACAAAAAGAGTGCAAGACAGTTCTGTCCTCCCCATCTCCTGTTTTACCTCCTCTGTCTCATCTCGGAAATATGGAGGCATATTGCAAGCAGTTCAAGCCTGCACTGGAGCTAATGTGCCAAGAAAAGGACATCCCTACTGCAGGAAAGAACAAGGAACAACTTATTGCTGATCTTGTGGAATATGATGCCCGGGCAGAAGAGCTAGCTGAGTGACAAGAGACAAAGTCCTACAGCTGGAACTGCCATCCAAGGACTGATATCTCCTGGGGAATACAACATTACTCCCCATCAGGACTGTACTCCACATGAGGCCTTGGACTCTTATATGCGGACTGCCTTACAACACCTTTCTGAATGTGGATGCCAATATGAAACTCCAACTGCTTCTCCAGTACCAAACTGCAGAGAGAGGCGGCAGAAAGAGAGGCCCAGCGGAGGCATGAATTGGAGGTTCTGAGGCTGAGAGGGGATGCTTTATCTGCACACAGTGATGTGCAGGATCAAGGAGACCACAAACCCCGCTTGGAACATTTCCTCATGTTGGAGAAAGATGGTGATCTGGATGTGTTCCTGAGAGGATTTGAAAAGGTTTGCTGGCAGTTCCATCTACCTAAGGAACAGTGGGGACGATATCTAACCCCACGGCTGCGAGGGAAAACTCTGGATGTGTTTGCTTCGCTTCCCTCTGAGAGTGACCAGGACTATGAGGCAATAAAATCTGCCCTGCTCAAAAGTTTTAATCTAACTCCAGAGACTTATTGGAAAAAGTTTCGGACTTTGCAACAAAGTGCCACAGAAAGCTGCACTCAACATGCAGGTCAGCTAAGGACTGCATTCAGGCTATGGACTGGGGGCCTACAAGTCACTACCTATGAGGCCCTGGAGGACTTGATGGTCCTGGATCAGTTTCTCCAAACACGGAGCTTTGAAGCCAGAGAGTGGATATTGGACCGCAAGCCCAAGACAGCAACGGAAGCAGCAGAACTTGGAGATGACTTTGTCAACATCCGGGCACCAACAGCAAAGCGTGGATCTGCACAAGCCGGAGCAAGTACCTGGAGGGGACCCACAGAGCACCACCAGCAGCACCAAGCCAGCCGGAAAATTCTTGCCATCAGCACCAAAAGCAACAGGAGCCACATTGGGTCCGGGGGAAACCCGCCGATGTTACAGATGCAACAATATTGGGCACCTGAGTGCCACTTGCCCCAACAAAAAGAATTCTCCACCAGTAGCTGGAGGACACATAGCCGTTCTTCTGGTGTCCAGAGCGGTGGAGAAAAGAGCGGATAACCTGCAGAGTGTAACTGTGGGTGACCGGGTGACAGTGGGTTTGCGAGATACTGGAGCCTCCTTTACCTTGGTGCGGCCTGAAGTGGTGGATACAGAGGATATCATCCCTGGAAGAACCAAGAAGGGGTTGGTGTGCCCCTGGTGACATGTAAGGATGAGGGACCAGCAGTGAGTGATATGTCCCAATCCTGTGAGCCTAAGGAGGAGGAGGGAAGGAGTGATAGCCCTGTGTATGATGCCTGTAACATTGTTATGTCTGGAACTAAGGGAGAGGAAGGTGGAGAGGATAGTTCATCTGGGGGAAATGTGCTCCCTGATGCCCCAAGATGGGGGGAGGGAAATTAGCATTTCCGAGAAGCTCTGCGCAGTGACCTTTCCCTTGAAGGGCTGAGACAATGTGCTGAGCATACAGATGTTGACACAGAGGGGCATCGGGTATATTGGGAACATGATATCTTGTACTGGGAGTCCCTTTCCAAAGGCATGCTAGGGGCCCAGGAGAGAGAAAGGCAGTTGGTAGTTCCTAGGCAGTACAGGAAAGAGCTGCTGAGGTTGGCCCATGAGACCCCCCTGGCAGGACATTTGGAAGTGGCCTATGCGGTCATAGAGAAGGAATGTCTAGCTGTGGTCTGGGCTTTGCAAAAATTACAGCCATACCTATATGGCAGGGATTTTACTGTCATAACTGATCACAACCCTCTACATTGGTTGGACAGAGTGTCCGGTAACAATGGCACCTTGAAACAAATGCTAAAAACATTTGTAGAATCGGAGAGCAGAGACTGGGGAAAGTATTTATCCCATCTGTTATTTGCTTACAGGGAGGTACCCCAAGAGTCTACAGGTTTCTCGTATGGTCGCAAAGTGCGGGGACCCCTAGATTTAGTTAGTGGATAATGGGAAGGGGGGCTACATGCCCCTAAGACTTCTGTGTTGGAGTATGTTCTGAGATTCAGGGACAGGATGCAGACATTGACTGGGCTGGTACATGACAACCTCACAGCAGCCCAGTCCAGGCAGAAGTACTGGTACAATCGCGTCCGGGAGAAATAGAGGAGTAATGAAGACAGATCTATTAGCCTGGAAAGGCAAGATCTCTCTGTCTCCATCTTAAGGGGGAGGTGTCAGGCCCAAGGCCTGATTATGGAAACATACATGTGTTTTATAAGACATGGGTGAGGGGTCATTCAGACGGTGTATCCTTTGTTTTTTGTGTATTGCATTTTATTGGGGGGTCTGGCTGTTTGTTTGTATCTCCTTTGAAGTCATGCACTCTGGTCTCATCATATAATCAAAGAGATAAGGGGTCAGGAAGAGAGATGCCCCACCTGGTGGGATCAGAGGGGAGGGGGGAAGGGAGTTTCCCTCCAAAGAAGCAGATAAGACTTAAAATGCTGGACTCAACTGTTGTTCAAGGTGGTGCAAAAAGTGGACAAGAGCTGGACTCTCACTCACTGAAGGACTGCTATACCATCATGCTGTAAGAACTTCATCTTTTGCTTTCTAAACTTGTCTTGCTAAACTCTTTCATATTTTTGTAACAGTATGTCATTTGTTTATTTTTATGCATAGCACTGTGATACCTTTTATCAGATTAAACGTTTAATAAATCAGCTCTGGTCTTTGATCTCTAAATATACGAGCTCACCTTTCTGAAGGCAGCTCTGGTGGAAACACATTTATCTAAGGGTTAATTTGGTGACTTGCTGGGACTAGTAGTGGATACCCAGACGTCTGGCAGCTTTAACACTTGCACCATCACACTCTCTCTAGCGTCTTGGCTGGACCAATAGGGTGTGATCGTGACAGTACCCCTTTAACCTCTTAAGGACCACGGGTTTTTACGTTTTTGCACTTTCATTTTTTCCTCCTCACCTTTTCAAAAAATCACAACCCTTTCAATTTTGCACCTAAAAATTCATATGATGGCTTATTTTTTGCGCTACCAATTCTACTTAGCAGTGACATCAGTCAATTTACCCAAAAATCGACGGCGAAATGGAAAAAAAATCATTGTGCGACAAAATTGAAGAAAAAATGCAATTTTGTAACTTTTGGGGGCTTCCGTTTCTACGCAGTACTTTTTTTGGTAAAAATGACACCTTATCTTTATTCTGTAGGTCCATACAATTAAAACGATACCCTACTTACATAGGTTTGATTTTGTTGTACTTCTGTAAAAAATCATAACTACTTGCAGAAAAATGTATATGTTTAAAATTGTCATTTCTGACCCCTATAACTTTATTATTTTACTGCATAGGGGCTTCACTGTATGAGGGCTAATTTTCTGTGCCGTGATCTGAAGTTTTTCAGTGGTACCATTTTTGTATTGATTGGACGTTTTGATCGCTTTTTATTAATTTTTTCATGATATAATAAGTGACCAAAAATACGTTATTTTGGAATTTGGAATTTTTTTGCACATACGCCATTGACCGTGCAGTTTAATGAATGATATATTTTTATAGTTCGGACATTTACACACGCGGCGATACCACATATGTTTATATTTATTTTTATTTACATGGTTTTTTTATGGGAAAAGGGGGGTGATTTGGACTTATATTAGGGAAAGGGTTGAATGACATTTATTAACTTTTTTTTTTACACTTTTTTTGCAGTGTTATAGCTCCCATAGGGAGCTATAACATTGCGCACACTGATCTTATACACTGTTCACTGTTAAGCCATAGCTTTGCATTGATCAGTGTTACTGGTGGTCGATTGCTCAAGCATGCATCTCAGGCTTGGAGCAATCAATCGCCGGAGGAATTTAAGAGGACCTCCGCTCGTGTCCCAGCAGATTGGGACACCACATTTTCACTGCGGTGGTCCCGATCAGCCCCACTGAGCAGCCAGGAAGCTTTCACTTTCATTTTAGACGTGGCGTTCAACTAAAGGGTTAATAGCATGCGGCACCGCAATCGCTGCTGGGCGCTATGAGCCCTGGGTCCCGGCTTCAGATACATGCCGGGACCGACCCAATATGACACGGGGTCACCGCGTTACCCCGCGTTACCCCGCGTCATAACGCGGGAGCCGGCCAAGGACGTAAATATACGTCCTTGGTTGTTAAGGGGTTAATGAAAATATCCTTTATAGTGCAGAAAGACACTATGAAACTTACAGGTGTCTGATTTTTTTTCTGTATTATTCTGTTAGGGCAGTATTAGACTGTGTGCGAGAGTAGTGATTGAGGGGCCGCTATATTTCCCCAAAGTACTATTCATATGTAGCTTGCAGGTTTTAAAGGGGTTATCCAGGAAAAAACTTTTTTATATATATATATATATATATATATATATATATATATATATATATACATCAGCTGGCTCCAGAAAGTTAAACAGATTTGTAAATTACTTCTATTAAAAAAGCTTAATCCTTTCAGTACTTATGAGCTTCTGAAGTTAAGGTTGTTCTTTTCTAAGTTCTCTCTGATGACATGTGTCTCGGGAAATGCCCAGTTTAGAAGCAAATCCCCATAGCAAACCTCTTCTAAACTGGGCGTTTCCCGAGACACGTGTCATCAGAGAGAACTTAGACAGAAAAGAACAACCTTAACTTCAGAAGCTCATAAGTACTGAAAAGATTAAGATTTTTTTATAGAAGTAATTTACAAATCAGATTAACTTTTTGGAGCCAGTTGATATTTAAAAAAAGTTTTTTCCTGGATAACCCCTTTAACCACCTAGTGGAAATAACTTTCAAGCCCTTAAAGTTAGAAAATAAAATGGGTAGAGAAATTCCCCAAAAAATTATAAAAAAATTCAGTATATGATTTATGAAGAAACTCTATTAAAGCTGTGTTTTTCTATTCCTGGATAACCACTTTAAGCTACATATATGAACTATATATCATGGACCTGACATACAAAATCTAATGCAAGTTAGATTTTCTAGCTTGTCTATATCTTCTTAAAGAAAAACTGACAGCTTGTTCCCTGGCACTAAGCCCAATATACTGGGTTATAGTGCGGGGAACAGCTTTAAAAAGAGTGGCTACTTACTTTAATCTCTGTAGTAGTTGCAGAATTATGAGTGTTTATTTATTCATTCCTATTGCGCTGCTGTGCTCTATGGAGGCAGGGAGCCGGCTCAACAAGTTCCCCTGCCTTTTCAATATTCTCCACCAGGCCCACCCCTGTGAAGACTATGTAAATGTCTCCACTCTCTTGTCACTGGACATGAGACCCTGCTTGCTATACTCTGAAGGCAGTGGCGCCTGCACTCCGCTCAGAGAGCAGGGCGCTCACCCTTGACATACTAGTAAAAGCATTTTCATAATGGGGGTGGGCTGGGTGGAAATTATCCCCGCTCCTTGCCTCCATTGCACAGGAGGAAGGAATAAATAAACACCAATAGCCCTGAAATTACTACAGAAATCTAAAGCTTTTCACCCACACTATAACCAACTGTATTGGGTTTATTGCGGGTGAACAAGCTGTCAGTTTATCTTTAAAGGCAATTTAAGTAATCTCAATCTGACATGTATGATTTCATGGCAATGTAATCATTTCACAAATATTTACCAAGATCAATAGAACGAAAAAAAAAGTTCAATATTCTGTGTGTAGGTGTGTAGTGTGTACATTTAAATGTTACTGTGCTGCTAGGGCCAAGAGGTGTCAATTTAAATGCCTGGAATAGATTGTGTGTTCTGTTCTACCTTATAATGTCCTATCTGTTGTTAATAATAAGGACTAAGAATTAACGCTTATATATTGTCTAATTTTCTGGATAAATATGTCCATTAGTATGTGTTCTTGTAAAACTGTTTCCTTTTCCATTGTAGACCAATTTATAATTTTGTAAGACTAATATACTGCACATTTTTCAATAGTTGCCTTTCTCTAAATCCTTTCTCAGAATGAGGTTCATTAACCTTTCACCCAGGAACAGGGAGGTAAAATGTCACCAAAAACTCATTTATTCACTTTGTATTGATTCGTCTTTTATATAGTATTACAAATCCTTAATTCACTTTGCTAAGCTATTAAACCATTCTCATCTTATTGATTGTGTCTATGAAAGAATAATATGTCCATGATATTTGGATACCTAGAACTTGAGTAGCTTCTGAATCTAAATGTGTGTAAACGGGGTTGATTTAGATTGTGGATATTTAGCCTCATATGTCTCTCAAGCAATTGTACTGATAGATGGATGTGTTGGCATGTATATTACCTCCATAAAAATTGTAGAATATTACAAGTCTGATTACACAGATGCTGTTTAAGTTTGTAATCTTAAATCTGTATTCACACATTGCATTTGAATCGCAGCTTAGGTTACTGTACTGTAGCAAGCTAATTTTTTCATAAAGATGTGTGGTAACCTTGGGGGATAAAGCCTTGTGAAGCATAGGGTAGTTAGGGTGTTGCTGTTCAGAATGATAATCACTCGTGACGCCAGGGTGAGGGTTAAATAAGGTAATCTTGACAGGCCTATTGCCACCCTTCCCAAGAGCAATAGGTGAATGTAGAATAAAGGATTGTCCACAACCACTGTTAACTGAAAACTTGCAGGAACTTTTACTGAAGAATTTCTGTACATGCAGCAGTAGTAACAGTCCAGATAACAGAGTCTCTATAGATATAGCTGAGCAGCGATTGACAGTTGGTTGGGATCAAATAAGCTCAATTTAGCATCTCAGAGATTTTGTAGCATAGATCCGCATGATTTAAGGGTGCGTTTAGGTCCAGTGATCTTGCAGAGAGTAGCGGGGAATTGCTTTAGTATAACCGCTTTGTTATAGGCCGAGGCCGCAAGCCTTTGGCCTAGTAAATTGTCTTGTAAGCTGCGGAGGTCCTACCTCATCCAGAATCAGCAACCCAAGAGAGCGATCAAGAAGGCGCAGCTCTCTTATATGGACAGGGGCTGGCCGTTTTGGATTGGTCCATAACAACTGTCACTCATTGTTACATTGCATTGTGGGTGAACACGTCATGAGAACCACCAAAGGTCCTTTAGCAAAACCATAGAGTTCTGAACCTGATCACATGACCCACAGGTCCTGCTACGCTGAACAGGTAGGCATTTGAATATACACATATTTATACTTATATTTATATGAATTTCTACACAAATATGAACCAACTACGGGGTGACGAGGGGTGATAACTAAAGAAGAGGGACCTTGACGTTCCTAGGGACTCTGACTATGGGGACCTCTACGAAGATACAGTATGAAATACGGTACCAGGACACCACAGATGCAGCATAAAAGAGTAATACAAATGAAACAGTGGACATTTACCATTGACTTAGAAGAATTCCAGTAAATTGAGCAGAAAGGGGTTGTTCCAAATGGCGCAACACAGGTACAATGACCAGCACAAGGAAAAAAGAAGCACTGATGTGGCACTACTTAAAGAATATCCACGGAAGTTTTTTTTCTTTTCAGAAATTAATAGTACATTTATTTATGCAATGAAAACAATAAAAGTGCCTTATAGACTTCTTCTGCCCATGTTACCTATAAATCCACTGTTTATTTTGTGAGATTTGTTTTTCATTGATTGTGTATGATACTTTGCCATATATGGACCTAAGTATGATTATATGTAAATTTAAAAAAAATATACTTTGAAAAAGAAGCCTTCAATTGATATCCTTTGGGCAGCGCCATCCATTCCACTATACAGCTTCAACACAGGCGGCTTGCAGCTTACCAATCCCTACATACCCCATGAAAGGTAAGATACGCAAGACACCAAGGTCGTACAGCAGATGCAAGTCTCAAGGTTGTCTTTTTTTCTGCCTTTATCCACTGTATTACATGAGGTACTGCACTCTTTGTCTTTTTTTTCTGCCTTTATCCACTGTATTACATGAGGTACTGCACTCTTTGTCTTTTTTTTTTTTTTTACTCTTTTTCCCATAACCAGAAATGAAGCTCTGTGTGCCCACTTATTTCCTTATTGAAGGGAAATCTATTCAATGAAAAAAACCACCTTCTATAACACAATCTGACTCACATAGATGATAATGGTCTTAATATGCCAATATCTTCCTGGATAATAGTGTCAGTGATCAGTCAATGAACAAGTAAGCTCATTCTTCAGCTAGTCACTTAGTTTTGAAAGGTTTACAAATCTTTGTTGGAACATTTGCTAGTTTGTTGGCTGATTGTTTCATTCTGACCTGCTGAAAAAAAAAAATCATCTGTCTTTGCCCGCACATTCCCCATGTAATAGGGAATGTGTCACCGATGAATGGTAAGTCACCTTTTATTAAATTGGTTGAAAGGTATAGATGAAGCGATGTCCCTCATAACAGATGCATTTTGTAAGCAACACTCAAGAACTACCCCTGTTCTTTCAGAACAAGATTGGGAAAGGATGTTGGTCACATAGAAGTGCAGGCATAGTTTAATAGTTTGAAGGCTATTCCTAAATTGTCAGGAAGTGAATCATACAGATTGTCGCAAGTCTATCTCTGGCATAGAGACCCCTTACATATAGTACCCAACTTATGCTTCAAAAAAGGAGAATACTGTAGGAAGGATTTGTTTTGTGACAGATGGGAAATGTCTGGGCAGAACCTGAGTCACCAGTATCAGCTCTGCAAACTAATTGCATATTACTGCAAAAGTTATAAGTCCTCTAACATGTTTGGATTTATGACTCATTTATGAATGTATTGTTGATTTAATTATGGTTTGTGGGACGCACCTCATAATCAATGTTGTCAATGAGCAATGGACAAGTACAGAACTATGTACATCTTGGCAGGTTGGGGAGAGTATTCTTTTTGTAAGTACCATTTTATATTTGGCAAATTCTAAATAAAAAGGAACCTGATTTTAACCCCTTCCTGCTATTGGACGCATGCATACGTCCAGGCGAACTACACGTTCGCGCAAATGGACGTATGCATACGTCCAAGTGATCTCCTGTTCTGCCGAGGGCAGCGCAGGAGATCGCCGGCGGGACTCAGCTGTCAATCACAGCCGGAGTCCCACCGCATCTGCCGGGGCCACGATCGCGACAGTCCCGGCAGCATTAACCCCATAGATGCCGTGATCAGTTCTGATCATGGCATCTATGGTGTTTGCAGGGGGAGCACTCTCCCCCTGCCCACCAACGGCGGCGCCGTGATAAAAAAAGGGGGATCGAGGGTGTCCAAGACACCCTCGATCCCCCTGAAGAGATAGAAGTGAGGCGGCAGGGCTGCCACCCCCTCCTATCCCTGCTATTGATCGGCGGAGCGACCAACCAATAGCAGACTGGGGGCGGGGGGGTTAAAGTTTGGTTCCCCCCGCTATGCCCACCCATCGCTGTCCGGGCACAGCGGGGGGAACCGTGTAGTAGCGGCGGCGGCGGTCACTTACCCGGCGGCGGAGCTCCAGATGACGGCGGCGGCTGTGATCATGGTGGCGGTGGAGGTGAGTATGGCGGTGATGTGTCCGGGAGTCTGTTGCCTAGCAACATCTGCAGGGCGACAGGTTGGAGCGTGGTCTCTAAACTGTGGCCCTCCAGATGTTGCAAAACTACAACTCCCACCATGCCTTGACAGCTGTTTGCTGTCTTAGCATGCTGAGATTTGTAGTTTTGCAACATCTGGAGGGCCACACTTTAGAGACCACTGTCTATGATCTCCAGCCTGAACCCCTCTTAATCTTGCAAAACTACAACTTCCAGCATTCAGGAACAGCAAAAGGCTGTCTCGGCATGCTGGGAGTTGTACTTGCGTGCCTCCAGCTGTTGCATAGCTACATCTCCCAGCATTCCCTTTGGCAATCAGTACATGCTGAGAGTTGTAGTTCTGCAACAGCTGGAGGCACACTGGTTGGGAAATACCGAGTTAGGTAATAGGTTCTATTACCTAACTCAGTATTTTCCAACCAGTGTGCCTCCAGCTGTTGCAAAACTACAACTCCCAGCATGCACATTCTGTCAGTGCATGCTGGGAGTTGTAGTTTTGCCCCCCCCCCCCCTCCCATGTGAATGTACAGGTTACATTCACACTTTCGGCGGATTACAGTGAGTCCCTCGCTTCAAGTTTGAGCTGCGGCAAATTTTCCGCCACAGCTCAAACTCCTAGCGGGAGACTCAGTGTAATCCGCCGTCAGTGTGAATGTAACCTAAAAACACTACACTACACTAACATAAAATAAAGAGTAAAACACTACATATACACACATACACCCCCCTACCACCCCTCTTCCCCCCCAATAAAAATGAAAAATGTATCCTACAGCAGTGTTTCCAAAACAGAGCCTCCAGCTGTTGCAAAACAAAAACTCCCAGCATTTCGGGACAGCCATTGACTGTCCAAGCATGCTGGGAGTTTTGCAACAGCTGGAGGCACCCTGTTTGGGAATCACTGGCTTAGAATACCCCTATGTCCACCCCTATGCAAATCCCTAATTTAGGCCTCAAATGCGCATGGCGCTCTCAATTTGCCTAACAAATCTTGGGGGGCTTTTTCTCCTTTTACCCCTTAGGAAAAGGTAAAGTTGGGGTCTACACCGGTATGTTAGTGTAAAAAAAAACATTTTTGTACACTAACATACTGATGTTGCCCCATACTGTTAAATTTCACAAGCGGTAAAAGAAAAAAAAAGCCCCTAAAAATTTTAGCGCAATTTCTCCTGAGTACGGAGATACCCCATATGTGGGCGAAAAGTGCTCTGCGGGCGCACAACAAGGCTCAGAAGGGAGAGCGCACCATGTACGTTTGAGGTCTAAATTGGTGATTTGCACAGGGGTGGCTGATTTTACAGCGGTTCTGACATAAAAGCAAAAAAATAAATACCCACATGTGACCCCATTTTGGAAACTACACCCCTCATGGAAGGTAACAAGGGGTATAGTGAGCATTTACACCCCACAGGTGTCTGACAGATTTTTGAAACAGGGGTCTGTGAAAATGAAAAATAAAACTTTTAATTTGCACAGCCCACTGTTCCAAAGATCCGTCAAATGCCAGTGGGGTGTAAATTCTCACTGCGCCCCTTATTACATTCCGTGAGGGGTGTCGTTTTAAAAATGGGGTCACATGTGGGGGGGTCCACTGTTCTGGCACCACGGGGGGCTTTGTAAATGCACATGGCCAAATTCTCTCTCCAAAAGCTCAATGATGCTCCTTCTCTTCTGAGCATTGTAGTTCGCCCCCAGTGCACTTCACGTCCACTTATGGGGTATTTCCATACTCAGAAGAGATGGGGTTACCAATTTTGGGGGGTATTTTCTGCTATAATCCCTTCAAAAATGTAAAATTTGGGGGAAAACAAGCATTTTAGTGTAAACATTTTTTTTTTTACATATGCAAAAGTCGTGAAACACCTGTGGGGTATTAAGGTTCACTTTACCCCTTGTTACGTTCCCCAAGGGGTCTAGTTTCCAAAATTGTATGCCAAGTGTTTTTTTTTTTTTGCTGTCCTGGCACCATAGGGGCTTCCTAAATGCGGCATGCCCCCAGAGCAAAATTTGCTTCCAAAAAGCCAAATGTGACTCCTTCACTTCTGAGACCTGTAGTGCCCCAGCAGAGCACTTTTCATCCCCATATGGGGTGTTTTCTGAATTGGGAGAAATTGGGCTTCAACTTTTGGGGGGGTATTTTCTGCTATTACCTTTTTTTAAAATGTCAAATGTAAAATTTGGGGGAAAAGCATTTTTGGTAAAAAAAAAACATTTTCTTTTTACATATGCAAAAGTCGTGAAACACCTGTGGGGTAATAAGGTTCATTTAATTCCTTGTTACATTCCTCAAGAGGTCTAGTTTCCAAAATGGTATGCCATGTGTTTTTTTTTTGCTGTTTTGGCACCATAGGGGCTTCCTAAATGCAACATGCCCCCCAAAAACCATTTCAGAAAAACATACTCTCCAAAATCCCCTTGTCGCTCCTTTGCTTCTGAGCCCTCTACTGCACCAGCCGAACAATTTACATAGACATATGAGGTATGTGCTTACTCAAGAGAAATTGGGCTACAAATTCAAGTATAAATTTTATCCTTTTACCCCTTGTACAAAATCAAAAATTGGGTCTACAAGAACATGCAAGTATAAAAAATTAAGATTTTGAATTTTCTCCTTCATTTTGCTGCTTTTCCTGTGAAACACCTAAAGGGTTAAAATACTTACTGAATGTCATTTCGAATACTTTGGGGGTGCAGTTTTTATAATGGGGTCATTTGTGGGGTATTTCTAATATGAAGACCCTTCAAATCCACTTCAAACCTGAACTGGTCCATGAAAAATAGCGAGTTTGAAAATTTTGTGAAAAATTTAAAATTGCCGCTGAACTTTGAAGCCCTCTGATGTCTTCCAAAAGTAAAAACATGTCAATTTTATGATGCAATCATAAAGTAGGCATATTGTATATGTGAATCAAAAAAATTATTTGGAATATCCATTTTCCTTACAAGCAGAGAGCTTCAAAGTTAGAAAATTGAGAAATTTTCAATTTTTGCATCAAATTTGGGGATTTTTCACCAAGAAAGGATGCAAGTTACCACAAAAATTTACCACTATGTTAAAGTAGAATATGTCACAAAAAAACAATCTCGGAATCAGATTGATAAGTAAAAGCATTCCAGAGTTATTAATGTTTAAAGTGACAGTGGTCAGATGTGCAAAAAAGGACTGCGTCCTAGAGGTGAAAATGGTCTGTGTCCTTAAGGGGTTAAGAAAAATGGGGGGTGGGTTGACTAACAGAGTAAATATTTTTTCAACGGTAGCAGAGTGGCTTAGAGATAAAATAGGCATTGTTGACCTTATTGATCATCCCTAACACAGTTATTTCAAACCTCTCTTTGCTCTCCCTGATCTCTACTTTATTGACTCAACACAAAGGAATGCCCGCTTTGCCAACCACTTGCTGAGGTAAGTCACTGTTGGAGTAAACTACTGCACATCTAATAAATTATGTGTTTTTGCTTCATAAATGGGAAATCTTTGGGTGGGCTCCCATAAACAGGTAAAATACGATTTCAAGATCTCTATTTGCTCTCAAGAAATTTAACTCCTATCTGACAGCAGGCACCCGCCATTAGTGACAAGCATCATAGCGCTTGCGCACTGTTACCGGCTTTTTAACTTTCTAGATGCTGCGTTCATAGTGACTGTTATCTGACAGGTTCTGTCAAGGTTCTGATTGGCACTTCTGTGATGTAGGACACTCTTGGGCTTTTTAAATATCGTCATAGGAGCCTTGTTGGATCCTCTTTAACACAAAAATGACAGTATACTGCAATGCTGGCAAATTGTAAAATTCTTGTCTACTTTCCCTAAGGGGACTACTAAAGTTTAAAATTGTTTAATTAACTATTTATATTAATATAAAACTATAAAAAATAATATATATCACTTTGTTTTGAAATGTCCAAACTGTAACCCTAAGGGTGAACATTGTAAATGAAAATAATATAAAATACATTTATTAAGCCACAATTCAGTTTTTTTTGTCAACAATTCCAGAAAATATTAAGTAAAACACTGTTCAAAAAGTTTTATCTCCCAATATGGTACTAATGAAACTACAGCTAACCATGCAAAAATACCCTTTAAGCTTCTTAAATGGAAATATTTTCAAAAAGTTATAGGGGTCAGAATATGGCAAGACACAACAATTATTTAAGTTTATGTATTTCTATTTTTTAGAATAGTAAGACAAAGCAAAATGTATTGTGATCTCCCTGTACAGGATATGGTCATGCACTACATTTAGGCCCTGTCAGGTTGAGTCCCTCAGTGACCTGGGACTCTCCTGCAATGTCTCCCCTGCTGTTACTGTACTGTAATTTATTGTAATAGAATTATAGTCAGTATTAGAGATAAGCGAATCGAATCTGATGAACCCGAATTCGCTACGAATTTCAGGAAAAATTTGATTCTGATCGAATACGAACTTTGTCGCGATTCGATCGCACGAATCACTTTATTAAACTCCATTTTCCTGTGTTCTAGGCTGTTTTAGACCTAAGATGGCGGCTCCACATGTCAGTACATGGGGCAAGGCATCATGGGAGGGTGGGAAGCTGGCACGGGAATCAAGGTAAGCGGGCTGACCCTGAATCACATGTCAGATGCAGCCTATCAGTGTTCACTGACCCCTGTGATGTCACAGCCCTATATAATCGGCGGGCATCTTCCCTCTGGTCATATCTTCTCCACACGAGATAGGGAAAGGAAGTGACTGCACGTCTGTGTGCTGATCGCATACAACGGCATTTTACAGCATCCGACCGCTACGAGTAGCGGTGACATCAGCATTAGGGAAAGATACAGGGCACAGTGTTGCTGCAGTTCTGACCGAGAACGATTCTAGCAAAACCTCGTATTCTCCTTACTCCATATAGCAGGCATAGAGGTGCTGCATAGCAGTCACATGCGTCATAGATCTCACAGCTGTTTTACCTGTATGGAGCATCTAATCTCCTCTTTTTTCAGCCCAATTGAGTTTTTTCTGTTGCTCCACAAATCTGATTCTCACAATTGTGTGACAGAGTGCAATTTAGGGTTTAATCCCTGTAATTTTTTTTTCCTGTGGTGCTGCCCAGTTGGGTCCTGCTGCTGTTCAAAAATAAGTCATATTAGTGTGGAATTTAGAGCCTTTTTACCATTTTTCCCCTGCTAAATTCAGTGTTATACCACACATTATACAATTGCCAGTATATGAAAGAAAAAAAAAGTTTTTCAAATACGCTTTTTAAGTGGCCTTATCATTGCAAAGGGACTACATGCAAGCAAATAGCGTGCCATATACTACCTTTCTTTCGGTCTCTGTGCTAAATTCAGTGTTATGCCACACATTATACACCTGCCGGTGTATGAAAGAAAAAAAAAGTTTTTCCTGCGTACGAATACGCTTAAAAGTGGCCTTATCATTGCAAAGGGCCTAAATACAAGAAAATAGCGTACCATATACTACCTTTTTTCTGTCTCTGTGCTAAATTCAGTGTTATACCACACATTATACACCTGCCGGTGTATTAAAGAAAAAAAAAAGGTTTTCCTGCGTACAAATACACTTCACAGTGGCCTTATCATTGCAAAGGGCCTACATACAAGCAAATAGCGTACCATATACCACCTTTTTCTCTGTGTCTTTGCTAAATTCAGTGTTATACCACACGTTATACACCTGCCGGTGTATTAAAGAAAAAAAGTTTTTCCTGCGTACAAATACGCTTAACAGTGCGCTCATCATTGCAAAGGGAATACATACAACCAAGTAGTGTACTATTTAGTACCTGTATTTCTGTCTCTGTGCTAAATTCAGTGCTATTCCACACATTAGTATACACCGGCTGGTGTATACAACAAAAAAAAGAGTTTTTTCTGCGTATAAATACGCTTAACAGTGCGCTCATCATTGCAAAGGGCATACATAGAACCAAGTAGTGTACTATTTACTACCTGTTATTCTGTCTCTGTGCTAAATTCAGTGCTATTCCACACATTAGTATACACCTGCTGGTGTATTTAAAAAAAAAAGTGTTTTTTCTGCGTAGAAATACGCATACCAGTGTACTCATCATTGCAAAGGGCATACATACAACAAAGGACTGTACTATTTAGTAACTGTTATTCTGTCTAGGGCCTATATACTTTGAAAGGACAGCCGTAAGTAATCGCCTGCTGCTGTTCAATACCCTCATAAACGCACTAAGTATGTCAGGCAGGGAAGTGCCAGGACGTGCACAGAGAAGGGGCAGAGGCCTACATACGTCAGGCAGAGTTGGCAGCAGACTTGGGGCGAGGGGCAGCAGGAGTCGCAGCAATAGGCCTGAGCTCCCGTTAACACCCAGCGGTCGTGTCGTCGACCCATCTCTCCTCGTCAATTGGTTTGCACACTCATCCCCATCATCACAAGCGACATCTGACAAGTCCAGTCAAGAGTCGGTGGGTTCCTCGGACACAACCCTCAGTTGGCATGGCCCGGGAGCAGTCCCAGTAATCCCATTGCCTTTGTCCTATGCTGTTCCCTCTCCCAAAGAAGTATCTCATGCTTTTGTTCAGCTCCACTATTTAGTTAGGACGATGTAATAGAGGACAGTCAGCAGCTTATGGACAGCCAAGAATGTGAGGAGACATGTGTCGCTTGCTCCGCAGGTGGCCAAGTAGTGATGCGGAGAGTGACGTGGGAGGCGGTGTTTCAATTGTTCAGGGTCCTGAGGCAGACACTGTTGTGGAACACGAGGAGGACATCAGTGACGTGCACACATCTTTTGATGATGATGAAGCCGATCGCAATTGGGAGTCGGGTGCAGAAGCTGGGGCTTCATCATCATCATCAGGAGAAGAGATTTGCTCTTTGTCTATGAGGCAGCAAGGCGGTAGCACGGTTGGCAATCAACGTGGTGGTGGCAGTAGTGGAAATTCAGGAGCCAAACGTGCCAGGGGGAGACCACCTGCTTCGCGGTAAGCTACCATTCAGGGAGGTAGTGGAACAGGGGTTCCTGGAGACGGCGCCAATAGCAGTGAAATAGTGCGGACTGCGGGTGGGAAAATCAGCGACTCTGCGGTGTGGTTGTTCTTGATAAAGAATCCGGAGGACCTTAGCGTAGTCACATGCAAAATCTGTCAGCAGAAAGTAAAGCGTGGTCAGGGTCCCAATCTCGGCACCACGGCCCTGCGTCAACACATGATTTGCCACCATAAAGCGGCCTGGGATAACCGAGGTGGAGAGTCCCAAGCCGTCAAAGTATATAGGCCCTAGACAGAATAACAGTTACTAAATAGTACACTCCTTTGTTGTATGTATGCCCTTTGCAATGATGAGTACACTGGTATGCGTATTTCTACGCAGAAAAAACACTTTTTTTTTTAAATACACCAGCAGGTGTATACTAATGTGTGGAATAGCACTGAATTTAGCACAGAGACAGAATAACAGGTAGTAAATACACCAGCCGGTGTATCCCACTTTGCGCCTACATCAGAAGGCTATGAGTCCTGTGGGGGATGAACTGGTGGAGGATGATGAGGGGCAGAGCGGAGCACAGTTTACGGTGGATGAGATGGTCAGTGTTTCTGGTCATTGGACAGGAGAGCAGGAGCAGAAAGAGGAGCTGGAGGGTTATTACGAGGGAGGCGAGGCAGAGGAGCCAGACACACCTTGGCAGTATGCAGTGGAGATGGAGGCAGGTAGTCCCAGCGAGTCACTGTCATAACTGGCACGATGCATGCTGAATTGCTTGCGTAGTGACCCCCGAATTGCCAAAATTCGTCAGCGCGATGACTTCTGGATCTCCACCTTATTAGACCCTCGCTACCGGCCCAGAATGGGGGACTTTTTTAAACCCACTGAGAGGGAGGACAAACTGACCTACTTCAGGGAGCTTCTACGTAGTCGGTTGGCCGATGCCTATTGGCCACATGGTCCATCCACTCACAGGTCTGACTCGGGGGGCCCTCTGCTCTCATCTTCCACTGCCACGGCTGTTGGGGAGGGGAGGGGAGGGGTGGCAGGAGCAGTACCGGCTCAATCAGCAGCAGCCTGAGTCTACAGTTGCTGATGAGTAGCTTCCTTGAGCCGCATAGTGAAGCTACTCATCAGCAGCAGGTGGACATGGAGCAGGACCTGAACCAGCAGGTGGTGGCTTACCTCGACATGACCCTGCTAACAACCGTTGAAGATCCGCTGGACTTCTGGGCAGCCAAACTCGATTTATGGCCGCAACTAGCGGAGTTTGCCCTGGAAAAGCTGTCCTGCCCGGCTAGTTTTGTGCCATCAGAGCGGGTGTTTAGTGCGGCCGGGGCCATAGTCACCCCAAGGCGAACTCGTCTGTCCACTAAAAATGTGGAGAGACTGACGTTTGTCAAGATGAATCAGGGATGGATCAGCCAGGATTTCCAGCCACCAATGACAGATGGGTCTAAGTAGATTGACCATGCTCCAACAGCAAAATTTTCTCTATTGTGGTTGGTTATGAAACCCTCTGGGGCAGACCTGGGCATTGTACGGCCCGCTTGCCACCCTTTGATTGGCTCTGACCGGCCCGCGCTGATTGGGGGACAACTATGCTGCCTAATCTGGGGGACAACTATGCTCCTAATCTGGGGGACATCTATACTGCCTAATCTGGGGGACATCTATGCTGCCTAATCTGGGTGAAATCTATGTTGCCTAATCTGGGGGACAACTATGCTCCTTATGTGGGGGGCAACTATGCTCCTAATCTGGGGGACAACTAAGCTCCTAATCTGGTGGACATCTATGCTGCCAAATCTGGGGGACAAGTATGCTCCTAATCTGGGGGACATCTATGCTGCCTACTCCAGGGGACAAGTATGCTCCTGATCTGAGGGACATATATGCTGCCTAATCTGGGTGACATCTATGCTGCCTAATCTGGGGGACATCTATGCTGCCTAATCTGGGGGACAAGTATGCTCCTAATCCGGGGGACATCTATGCTGCCTACTCTGGGGGACAAGTATGCTCCTAATCTGGGGGACATCTATGCTGCCTAATCTGGGGGACAACTATGCTCCCTATCTGGGGGACCACTATGCTCCTAATCTGGGGGACATGTATGCTGCCTAATCTGGGTGACATCTATGCTGCCTAATCTGGGGGACAACTATGCTCCTAATATGGGGAAAAATGATGCTTCTGGCCTTGGGCCTATAATTTTTTGAAGTTTAGCAGTAGCTAAATACATGCTTAATGCAAATGTCAACATTGATCTTTAAATGTAAGGGGTTATGAAACCCTCTTGGGTACTGCGAATTACTGCTCCAGACTCATTCTGTGTCTTTCACAAACTACTTGCCTCCCTGGTGCCCCAGGCCTTGGTCCTATAATTTTTTAGAAGTTTAGCAGTAGCTAAATACATGCTTAATGCAAATGTAAACATTGATCTTTAAATGTAAGGAGTTATGAAAACCTCTTGGGTACTGCAAATGCATGCCCCAGACTCATTCTGTGACTTTCAGGAACTACTTACCTCCCTGGTGCCTCTGGCCTTGGGCCTTAAGTTTTTGGATGATTAGCAGTAGCTAAATACATGCTTAATGCAAATTTCAACAATGATCGTTAAATTCTCGGCGCTCTGCCAGGGCCTTCTCCTACCCCGCCTGGGCCAATCCGAGGACCTCACTTACCAACTCACTAACTAATCCAATCGCTTATAGCGACGGGCGGTGTGTACAAAGGGCAGGGACTTAATAAACGTCAGCTTATGACCCTCACTTACTGGTAATTCCTTGTTATAAGGTTAAATAATTGCAATCCCAGATCCCTATCACAAACTGGTTTCAGCGTGCAACATGCACCTGTACTTGAAAGATAATGACACGCTAATCCGTTCAGTGGAGCGCTAGTGCGGCCCAGGACATCTGAAGCCATAACACACCTGTTATTGCTCGATCTCACAATTGAACAGGCAAGGTAAGGGGTTATTAAAGCCTCTTGGGTACTGCTGAGGCCTACTCCTGACTGCTCCTGGTGCAATGTATTGGGTAATTAAACACTCTTGGGTAGTGTTATTATTAAATTTACAGATAATTTTCTCAGTAATAAAATTTAATTTTGCAGAATGCTAACCGTTACACAACAGAACGCTTGTTGCGTGTGATTTTTTAATGAAAAAAAAAAATATATATGGAGAGGGATTAACTCTGCTTAATCATTTTTGGCGATTAGAATCCTTTTGTGATCTGATCTTTTGGAGACAGATGCGCTTACACACATGTAATCATTTTTTTAACCAAATTTCAAACATTGTGTGGTTTATTATTTTTGAGAAGAATGTCTTTTGGTGGTCCACCATCTTGAATTATAGAGTCTTCTGAAATGCTTAATATGCGCTTGTTTTTAAAGACAGGTATTTTGTCAGACAATTTCAATAAAATTTTGCGTTTTTTTTGGGGTGGATTGTGAAGCCCGGGTGTGTACTCGTGCATCAGCCAACTCCAGGCTGGGTCTTTCAGGCAATCTATGGGTTCCTGATGCCGCAGAAGTGGGGCCTGGGTCTGGGAATTAAAAATTTTTGGATTGCGGGTGGTACCAAAAAAGATGGACACACCCTAATTCGTTCAGTGGAGCACGCCTGCGGCCTGGACATCTGAGGGCATAACACACCTGTTATTGCTCGATCTCAGGTGAAGGGGGGCAGTAGTGGAAATTCTGGAGCCAAACGTGCCCAGAGGAGACCACCTGCTTCGCGTCAGCTTACCTTTCCGGGAGTTAGCGGGTTACCAGCATCGGTCGATGAAAGATAGAGACACGCTAATCCATTAAATGGAGCGCGCCTGCGGCCTCGGAAATCGGAGGGCATAACACACCTGGTATTGCTCGATCTCGCAATTGATCGTGCAAAGGTAGGGGGTTATTGAAGCCTCTTGGGTACTGCTGAGGCATACTCTTGACTGCTCCTGGTGCAATGTATGGGGTAATTGAACACTCTTGGATAGTGTTTTTTTTTTAATTTACTGATAATTTTATCGGTAATAAAATTGAATTTTCCAGAATGCTAATCGTTACACAACGGAACGCTTGTTGCGTGTGATTTTTTAATGAAAAAATAAAATAAACATCAGGACAGGGATTAACTCTGCTTCATCCCTTTGGGCGGAAAAAGTCCTTTGGTGATCTCATCTTTTGGAGACAGATGCGCATACACACATATTGAGTTAGTTTTTGTAAAAAAAATTCAAACATTGTGTGGTTTATTATTTTTGAGAAGAATGTCTTTGGGTGGTCCACCGTCCTGCATTATAGAGTCTTGTGAACTGTTGGATATGCACTTGTTCTTACACAAAGGTATTTCTTAAAAAAATTCTAAAATGTTGTTGTTTTTTGGAGGGGATTGTGAAGCCCAGGTGTGTACTGGTGCATCAGCCAACTCCAGGCTGTGTCCTTCAGGCAATATATGGGTTCCTGATGCCGCAGAGGTGGGGCCTGGGTCTGGAAATTTCAAATTTTTGGATAGCGGGTACTACCTATGAGAAATCTTTGTCAAAAATGTCATATATTGTGTTGTTTTTTTGGGGGGGGGATTGTGAAGCCCTGGTGTGTAGTGTACTAGTACATCAGCCAACTCTGCGCTGTGTCATTCAGCCACTAAATGGTCTCCTCTTGCTGCCAACATGTCCATGCTGTGTCCTTCAGCCACTATATGGTGTCCTCATGCTGCCAACACCTCCACGCTGTGCCATTCAGCCACTATATGGTGTCCTCATACTGCTAACACCTCCACGCTATGTCATTCAGTCACTATATGGTCTCCTGACAGTGATGCCACCACCAGGCTCTGTCATTGTGCTACTGCGCGGCAGTGATTCTAAGAGCAATGCCGGTAATCTGCATGCTATTCTGAATAACAGTGCTATTTCACTACCCCAGCACAGTCCATAGGACACAGCAAAGTGTTCTATACCCCTATAGAGGCTGTATGTAGGCTAGAAATAGCCTTTTTAATATCGATTTGTCGCAAAAAAATTCAGATCGAAACAAACTTTTCGGGAAAATTCTGCGAATCGGCCGAATCGAATTTTTGAATAGTTCTCTCATCTCTAGTCAGTATGTCTATGTATAGTTAGTATAAAGGACCTGTGAGAGGTCATATAAAGAACCTTTGAGATGTCACTGTTACACCTTGTGCTCTGGCCACTTCCCCTGGCCGTGATCACACTGTCCCCCTCTCCCCTTTTGCCGGCGGGGCTGGGATTCACATCGCAGGACGCGCCCGCATGGTAATCCAGGCCTGTCACTTACCACGCTCCTCTGCTGCTTGTTCCTCTGCCTCTCAGCTCCGGCGTAGCGTCCTTGTTTCCTAGGGGGCACGCACCGGAGCTCTGATATTTAAAGGGCCAGTACGCCCATAATTATGTGAAACACCTGACACTATTCTATACTTCCATGCACCACTCACTCTTCCATGCTGGATATTCAGTGCCATTTGCCTGAGATTAAGCGTTCCATACTGTCGGTTTGCCTTGCCATGTTCTGACCCTTCCGCTACGTTATTTGACTATGCACCTTTGCTGCCTGCCTGGACCTTCTGCTAAGTCCAACGATGACTCTGCCTCATCCTACTGTACTTCGCCTTGCCCAGCTACCTGTGTGGTTGAATCATATCGGGGGTAGTGACCTGGGTGTCGCCTGCCACAGCAAATCCATCCTGACTTGTGGATGGCCCTGGTGAAAACCAGCGGCACCTTAGACTCCGCTCCCCGATACGGCCCATGTCACCAGCCACTGAGGTCAGTGGATCAACATCTAGCATCGTTGCAGTCACATGTTATGTTTATGTTATCACATGTTACCCAGAGGGCACCAGTTTAACACATGACCTGCAGCTTGATCAATGGGCTTTGGCTCAGCCCTCCCTATATAAGGGGGAGGACATTACAATTCTCTCTCTTTCTGCTGAGGACAGCAAAGCACAGATATCACAGATCCTGTGTCCAGTACAGTTGGAGGCCACAAAGTCTGTACACCAGTCAGTAAGTCATCTCATCAATGTCTGCTGTCTCTACTAAAGTCAAGACACTGATCAAGTCTCTTCTAGTTTGCATTGCTGAACTGAAGTCTATTACAATAACTAAAAGCCCCAGCAAGCTGCAGGGCCCTTTCCATGTTACTGGTCGACTCTCTGGGATTCTGGCCTAGCTGTGAAGATAATAACACCTGTCTTAACTCACTAAAGCCTCCATTAAACCATAACTTGATATTGGACTCTCCTTTCACTGTCTAGCCATTGGATAGTGGAGATAGCGTTCGTGTGGTTCCGGTACCCAAAAACCACTCTATCATCACGAACATTAGGGGTTGATAACATCTTGCCTCTGGGGTTAATAACATCTTGCCCCATCCACCTACACCGGTATCACCATGGGTCATCACAGTTTATAAATGTGGTATAGTACTGACTCACAGAAAAAAGTTAACCCAAAAATGATCACCCTTAACCCCTTCAGGACCTGGGGTTTTTCCGTTTTTTGCACTTCCATTTTTTACTCCTTACCTTTAAAAAAAGCATAACTCTTTAAATTTTGCACCTAAAAATCCATATGATGGCTTATATTTTGCACCACCAATTCTACTTTGTAATGACATCAGTCATTTTACCCAAAAATCTACGACAAAATGAAAAAAAAAATAATTGTGCGACAAAATTAAAAAAAACACAATTTTGCAACTTTTGGGGGCTTCCGTTTCTACGCAGTACATTTTTCAGTAAAAATGACACATTATCTTTATTCTATAGGTCTCTACAATTAAAATGATGCCCTACTTATATAGGTTTGATTTTTTTGCACTTCTGGAAAAAATAATAACTCCATGCAGGAAAATTTATACGTTAAAAATTGTCATCTTTTGACCCTTATAACTTTTTTATTTTTTGCATACGTGGCGGTTTGAAGGCTCATTTTTTGCACCGTAATCTGAAGTTTTTAGCTGTACTATTTTTGATTGCTTTTTGATCGCATTTTATTAATTTTTTTCATGATATAAAAAGTGAACAAAAATATGCTTTGGAATTTTTGTTTGCGCGTACGCCATTGACCGTGCGGTTTAATTAACAATACATTTTTATAATCCAGACATTTCCACATGATGCGATACCACATATGTTTATTTTTATTTACACAGTTTTTTTTTTTTTATGGGAAAAGGGGGGTGATTAAAACTTTTATTAGGGAAGGGGTTAAATGATCTTTATTAGCCCATAGGGGGCTATAACACTGCACACATTGATCTTTTACATTAATCAATGGTTTCTCATAGGAGAAAACATTGATTCTGCTGCTTGAATGCTCATGCCTTGATCTTAGGCACTGAGCAGTCATTCGGCGATCTGACACCAGGAGGCAGGTAAAGGGACCCTCCTCGTGTCCTACAGCTGTTCGGGATGCTGCGATTTTACCGTGGCGGTCCCAAGGGGTAGTTTAGTTTCACTTTAGACGCGGCAATCAACTTTGAACTTACGTCATACGTGTCTGAAATGTATGAGTTATATTTATAAATAGGGAAATACATAACACGTTAGGATCCCCATATTGTGACAAAAGGAAGGTGCAAATAGTCATAACCTCATGAATAACACAATTATCAAGAACCATTGGAAGATGCATCCCCCAGGTGAGAAAAAAACATGGATCCTCTTGAGCCCTCACAATGGCTATTCCATAGAACCTGTAACCCCTCTAAAAGTGAAGAAATCATAATAATAAGCAATACTGATAAACATGATGTAACACATAAAATATATTAATAGATGTCATGGTAATAGACAATACTGATCACGCAATATGGCACATAATAAGTGTGTAGCTGACAAGTTTTCTCATCCCGTTCCTTGGAGGGGCAGGAAGCATAATGAGTAATGTTGTATTCATCATGGGTAGTAGGATCTCAGTCTACAACAGTGTAGCTCTCTAATAAAAAATATGTGCAAAAAATAAATAATCTCCATAGAAATAATACTATAAAATTTAAAACATTAAAATATGAAAAGAAATGGAGAAGAAAAAGGAAGGGGGAGTGAAAGTGTGTGATATGTGTAAGATGTGAGTGTTGCTGTGAAGAGACTACAATGGAATGGTGAATTTGCAGTGTGAAGTGAGCAAGAAAATGTACAAATGTGCGACTGTGTGTGACCACAGTTATAACGTGAACATGTACTGGGTAAGATATGTATGCTGGAGAAAAAGAAAAAAAATGGGGGGTGACAAAAAAAAAAAAAAAAAATATGCACACCACACCCAAAAAACACATGCAAATAAATATGCAGAACAGCAAACCGGGGGAAACTCTTTTTTTTTTTTTTTTTGATTAGGCCCAGAGAGTCAGACATGATGAAGCAAGTATATCATAAATAAAAACAAAAACAGGGCCCCACTAGGAGTAAACCCTCACCCCAGAAATCCGGTGAACGTCAACTCCCCGTTCAAACTGCGGGGCGCCACTGACTGCAAGTAAAAAATCTACCTTGATTTGCTTCTCAGTAACAACTTGGTGATGCCCCCGCCCCTAATTCCGCATGACAATTTCTCAAGACCCAATACTCTCGTACCCCTGATGTTACCTGAGTGTCTGCTGCTGTAGTGGGCCATCACCGATGTCAGTGTCCAATCTTGTTTAAAATCCCTCTCCTCCAGCAATACCGTCGAGAAGTGCTTCCGCTTGCGTAGCTCCTGCGATGTCTTTCTCACGTACACCTGTTTGCAAGTACAAGAGATGGCATACACTACATTCTTAGTTTTACAATTTATGTAGTGCTGCAGCTTGTAGGCAACGCCATCTTGGGGATTCATAAAGACCTTGGTCGCTCCATATACTGACAGACGGAGAACCCCCCACAGGGGAATGAATGCAATTTCCTGCCATTTCTCCTTCTCTGGGGCTCCCAAGCTGAAAATGGCTTTTGATTAGCACATCCTTCAAATTACGGGGTCGTCGCGCCATCATCATGGGAGTAGGGTGGATGAGTATGTCGACCTTTGGATACGATTTGAGGATCCCCCAATGCCTGTCCAGGATTTGCCCTAGACTCCTCCATTGATTGTTTAAAGTCATAACGAAGAGCAGGCTTTCCTCATCTTGCCTAATCTGTGGGTATAGAAGCATCTCCCTTTCTGAATTTTTAGCCCTCTCATAGGCCCTTGAGATAACACCCCGTGGGTAGCCTCTTGCCCTCAGACGATCTGTCAGATCTCTTGCATGTCTTTTAAATTCTTGATGTTCTGAACAATTGCAGTTAATTCGAAGAAACTGGCCCACAGAGACTGTGTATGTTCCGGGTGGAAGCTCCCGTAGCGCAGTAGGCTGTTTGTTGCCGTGCTTTTCCTGTGAAGTGTTGTGGTAATCCGGCCATCAACCTTCATCAACTTCAAGACCAGAAAATCAACAGCTACATCCGAAATCTACCAGGTAAGTTTTATCCGTACATCATTCTCGTTGAGCTTTTCAATGAACCGCATGCACTCCTCCTTTTTACCTGTCCAAATAACCAAAATGTCATCGATAAATCGATATCATTTGAAAACATGTGCCCTGAACACATCCGATCCCCATAAAGAGATTGGCGTAGGGGCGGGGGGGCACAACGGGCACCCATCGCAGTTTCCGACACCTGTCGATAAAATAACCTGCAAACAAAAAATTATTGTGACACAGAATAAACTGCAGCAGATCAATAATGCAGGAGTAGTGCATCCTATCCTTTAGTATTGAGGATCTCCATGACTGCTTTTATTCAGTCTTCACGCATAATGTTGGAATATAACGACTCAATGTTGCGTCACCAGCACAAAGTCTTCGGGTAGGGCCATCTCCTGTAGTTGCTCCATCAGATGCAATGAGTCTCTAAGATACGAGGGCTGTTCCAGGACTAAAGGCTGTAAGTAGTCGATATAAGTACATGCTTGCTCCGTTAGGCTACCAATCCCCGCTACTATTGGCCGGCCCGGTGGGTTGGTCTACTGTTTATGCACCTTTGGCAGCATATAAAATGTAGGTACTATGGGGTTGGGGACACTTAGATAGCGGTGTTCTTTCTCAGATACAATTCCATATCTCTATGCTAAATCCAAAAGGTGATCCAATTTCTGCTTAAATAAGTATAGTCCGAGGATAACTCCATGTAATAGGCATTATTGCCCAATTGCCTCCTTGCTTCTGCAACATAGAGATCAACAGGCCATAAGACAATGTTCCCTCCCTTGTCCGCCTCTTTTATAATAAACGAAGACTGCTGTTTCAGCGTCTTCAATTCCATTTGTTCCTGCTTAGTGAGGTTCTGGCTTGACAATTCAACTCAAATTCCTGATCTCCTGGAACCATAACATTAAAATATACTTGTATAGCAGGAAAATTTCCAAATGGAAGTACATACTTGGCGTGGATTTCCTTGCCGCATTGGAGACAATGGCGGCAAGAACACTTGGCACATAGCACACACAGGTGAGACCCAGTTCTGACTACAGAAGCTCTGATTGGTTTAATTAGTTAACACACATGTGTTATTGATGTATTGGTATATTTATTCTCACACAAGGAGGAAGCTGTCTTGCAGGACAGTGGAACGCCTGGAGCTGATAGGTGGTACAGTATTAGCAGGTGGTGATAGCCATATTTGGGATTTTTACTTGAGTCATGGCATTACTCTTTATTCATTACCAGCCTTACTGATGCAGGTGAGTTTTTCCCACTCCGGTTTTTACTCCATGGGCCCTTACCATATGCTTATTGTGTATCCCCAGTGGGTGGTTATTTGGGTTATAATCCCCCGCCATGTTCTTTGTGTTTTTTATTGGTTTTAAATGTCTGTGCTTTTGTTGTGTGATTTAATAAAGACATTTACTTTTTACATTATTATTGTGGTGTGCATCTATTAATAGTGGCTAGCTTTTCTTTTCTTTGGTATATAGAAGGAAAATAAGTCACCTCCCACCTTGAAACTAAGGATCCTGGGGATTGTAGTCTGAGGGAGGCCACAGAAACAGGAAGTAACCAGGATATGGCCATTTCTAGAAGAGATCCTTGATAAGCATGCACCATTACTGTATAACACTTAATTACTAAAGTCACCTTATTTTAGATAATCCCTTTATCCCCACAAATATAGAGGGCCAAAAAAACTAGCAGTAATCAGAAAACCAATTATTAATTACCTCGAACAAACACTCAACCTTGAAGAATAGTACAGAATACCAGGAACCACATATTAACGTACCAAAAATCTGACCAAAAAGGGAACCTTAAAAATTTAACTTTATTAATAACAGGTAAAATTACTAGAAAAGTATTTTACCTGTTATTAATAAAGTTCAATTTTTAAGGTTACCTTTTTGTTCAGATTTTTGGTAATTAACTTGAGAGACCTACACATTTTTTGTACATTTTGTATTCAGTGCTTCACATTTTTCCCCCCTGTGACCAAGGGTATGGCTAAGCTGTTGTCGGGCAAAGTGGATGGTAGTCGGTGGCTTGAGGATATCAAGGAGGTGTTCTCATATAAGGAGATCTCCTTTAACAATCAAGTAACGTCAATTAAATCTGCTTTTAAAAATGTAACAAAATTATATAAGGATCATGCTATTTCAAGTTGGGAAGTCTATAGCCTGGAGAGCTATATAAGTAACCATATTGTGCCACGTTGGCTGAGAATCCAAGTGACTCCAGCAGCACGTCTTCAAACCCCCAATATAAAAGAAAGGTGGGAAAGGGAAGCTACTGAGAGCTCCTTGAGGCTGATGAGAATTCTTTTAGAGGAAGAAAAAATACTGCTCGAAACAATAACAAAAAATTTAAATACAGCAATAGAACAAATCAACACATATAAAGGGGATCCAACATTTGAGAAAAAAGAAAAAAACTCTAGAGGAAGGGGTTTCAAGATTTGTGGCATTCCTAAAGGAGAAGAAACATCTCCAGTTTAAAAGAGATTTGCAGGATTTCAAAAACAAACAGAAATACGAAATCTTGAAATAGTCTAATCAGCAAATACAAGAAACTGATCCCTCATACTCTGAGTGTGAGGAATCAGATATATAAAGATCCTCGAATCCTCATCAGCCATATAGGGGAAATAGAGGGAGGGAACACAGAGGAAGACCGAGAGGATCTCATAGAGGGTGTTACGCCGAGCGCTCTGGGTCCCTGCTCCTCCCCGGAGCGCTCGCGGTGTCCCTCTCTCTGCAGCACCCCGGTCAGACCCGCTGACCGGGAGCGCTGCACTGTCATTGCCGGCGGGGATGCGATTCGCATAGCGGGACGCGCCCGCTCGCGAATCGCATCCCAAGTCACGTACCTGACCCGTTCCCCGTCTGTGTTGTCCCTGTGCGCGCGGCCCCGCTCCTTAGGGCGCGCGCGCGCCAGGTCTCTGCAATTTAAAGGGCCAGTGCACCAATGATGGTGCCTGGCCCAATCACCCTGATTAGCTTGCACCTGTGCACTCCCTACTTATACCTCACTTCCCCTGCACTCCCTTGCCGGATCTTGTTGCCCTTGTGCCAGAGAAAGCCTTTTCTTGAGTGTTCCTAGCCTGTGTTCCAGACCTCCTGCCGTTGCCCCTGACTACGATCCTTGCTGCCTGCCCTGACCTTCTGCTACGTCCGACCTTGCTCTTGCCTTATCCCTTGTACCATGCCTATCTCAGCAGTCAGAGAGGTTGAGCCGTTGCCGGTGGATACGACCTGGTTGCTACCGCCGCTGCAAGACCATCCCGCTTTGCGGCGAGCTCTGGTGAAAACCAGTAGCTACTTAGAACCGGTCCACCGACACGGTCCACGCCAATCCCTCTCTGACACAGAGGATCCACCTCCAGCCTGCCGAATCGTGACAGAGGGTCAAGGATTTTTTTAGATCACCCTCCCAGTATGACCAACTGTTACGCCGAGCGCTCCGGGTCCCCGCTCCTCCCGGGTCCCCGCTCACGGCGTTCACCTTCTCGCAGCGCCCCGGTCAGACCCGCTGACCGGGAGCGCTGCATTAATGTCACCGGCGGTGATGCGACCCGCGTAGCAGGGCGAGCCCGCTCGCGGCTCGCATCCCAGTCTCCTTACTCGTCCTGTCCTCCGATGGCTCAGTCCCGGCGCGGGCAGCCCCGCCCCCTAGGGCGCGCACGCGCCGTCTCTCTGCGATTTAAAGGGCCAGTGTGCCTTTGATTGGCACCTGACCCAATTAGTGATCACACCTGTGCCCTCTCTATTTAAACTCACTTCCCCTTCCCAGCATTGCCGGATCTTGTTGCCCTTGTGCCAGTGAAAGCGTTCCTTGTATGTCCCAAGCCAGTGTTCCAGACCCTCTGCCGTTGCCCCTGACTACGATCCTTGCTGCCTGCCCTGATCTTCTGCTACATCCGACCTTGCTCTTGCCTAATCCCTTGTACCGCGCCTATCTCAGCCGTCAGTTGGGGTTGAGTCGCTATCGGGTGAAACGACCTGGAGGTTACCTGCCGCTACAAGTCCATCCCGCTTTGCGGCGGGCTCTGGTGAAAACCAGTAACCCCTTAGACTCCGTTCCCCTGGTAAGGCCCACATCATTACCCCACTGACACAGAGGATCCACCATCAGTATCCTCACAGTATCCGGATCCTGACAGTAGATCCAGCCATGGATCCCGCTGAGGTCCCGCTGCCAGTTGTCGCTGACCTTACCACGGTGGTCGCCCAGCAATCTCAACAGATAGCGCAACAAGGACATCAGCTGACCCAACTGACTGGCATGCTGCAACAACTCCTGCCACAGCTTCAGCAACCATCTCCTCCGCCAGCTCCTGCACCTCCTCCGCAGCGAGTGGCCGCTTCCAGCCTCCGCTTGTCCCTGCCGGACAAATTTGATGGGGACTCTAAACAATGCCGTGGTTTTCTGTCTCTATGTTCCCTACACTTGGAGATGATGTCGGACCAATTTCCCACAGAACGGTCTAAGGTGGCTTTCGTGGTTAGTCTCCTGTCTGGAAAGGCCTTGTCATGGGCCACACCACTCTGGGACCGCAATGATCCTGTCACTGCCACTGTCCAGTCCTTCTTCGCTGAGGTTCGTTGTGTCTTCAAGGAACCAGCCCGGGCCTCTTCTACCGAGACTGCTTTGTTGAACCTTGTCCAAGGAAATTCTTCTGTGAGCGAATACGCCATCCAGTTTCGTACTCTCGCTTCTGAATTATCCTGGAACAATGAGGCCCTCTGCGCGACCTTCAAGAAAGGCCTATCCAGCAACATCAAGGATGTACTGGCCGCACGAGAAATTCCTGCTAACCTGCATGAACTTATCCATTTGGCCACCCGCATTGACATGCGTTTTTCTGAAAGACGCCAGGAGCTCCGTCAAGATAAGGACTTTGTTCGCACTTGGCGATTTCTCTCCCCGGCTTCTCAAGTCCACTGCAATCTGTTTCTGTGCCTTCTGCCGTGGAGGCTATGCAAGTGGACTGGTCCCGCCTGACCCTACAAGAGAGGACTTGCCGCCGTAACGAGAATCTATGTCTGTACTGTGCTAGTACCGAACACTTCCTAAAGGACTGTCCCATCCGCCCTCCGCGTCAGGAAAGACGCACTCCGATTCCGCACAAAGGTGAGACAGCACTAGGTGTGAATTTTGCTTCTCCACGTCTTACTGTGCCTGTGCGGATTTCTCCTTCTGCTAACTCCTCCTTCTCAGCTGTGGCCTTCTTGGATTCAGGTTCTGCAGGAAATTTTATTTTGGCCTCTTTCGCTAATAGGTTCAACATCCCAGTGACCAGTCTCGTCAGACCACTCTACATCTCTTCAGTTAATGGAGAAAAATTGGACTGCACTGTGCATTACCGCACAGAACCCCTGTTAATGTGCATTGGACTACATCACGAAAAAATTTAATTTCTTGTCCTACCCAACTCCACTTTTGAAATTCTCCTCGGCTTGCCATGGCTCCAACATCATTCTCCTACCCTTGACTGGACCACCGGGGAGATCAAAAGCTGGGGTTCTTCTTGTCTCAAAAAATGCCTCACGTCTGCTCCCGTCAGTCAAATCCCTGTGGCTCCACCTATAACTGGTCTTCCCAAGGCCTACCATGACTATGCCGATGTTTTCTGTAAAAAACAAGCAGAGACTTTGCCACCTCATAGGCCTTATGACTGCCCTATTGACCTCCTTCCTGGTACTACTCCACCCCAGGGCAGGATCTATCCTCTGTCCGCTCCTGAGACTCAAGCCATGTCTGACTACATCCAGGAAAATTTAAAGAGGGGATTCATTCGCAAGTCCTCATCCCCTGCCAGAGCGGGGTTCTTCTTTGTTTCAAAAAAAGACGGTACCCTACGGCCGTGTATTGACTACCGCGGTTTAAATAAAATCACTATCAAAAACCGCTATCCCCTGCCTCTAATCTCTGAACTCTTTGACCGCCTTAGTTGCGCCAACATCTTCACTAAATTGGACTTAAGAGGCGCACATAATGTCATTCGCATCAGGAAAGGGGATGAGTGGAAAACCGCATTTAATACCAGAGACGGACATTTTGAATATCTCGTTATGCCCTTTGGGCTCTGCAACGCCCCTGCAGTCTTCCAGGACTTCGTTAATGAAATATTTCGGGACTTGTTATATACCTGTGTTGTGGTTTACCTGGACGACATCTTGATTTTTTCCTCTAGTCTAGAGGAACACCGTCGTCATGTCCGCCTAGTGCTCCAGAGACTCCGCGAAAATCAACTATATGCCAAGATGGAAAAATGTCTCTTTGAATGCCAATCTCTTCCCCTTCCTAGGTTACCTAGTCTCTGGCCAGGGACTTCAAATGGACCCAGACAAACTGTCAGCGGTTTTAGATTGGCCACGCCCTTCTGGACTCCGAGCTATCCAACGCTTCTTAGGATTTGCCAATTACTACCGACAGTTTATTCCTCATTTTTCCACCATTGTGGCTCCGATTGTGGCCCTAACCAGGAAGAATGCCAACCCTAAGTCCTGGCCTCCCCAAGCGGATGAGGCCTTCAATCGCCTCAAAACTGCCTTCACTTCTGCTCCAGTACTGTCCAGACCTGATCCTTCGAAACCCTTCTTGCTGGAAGTGGACGCCTCCTCAGTCGGAGCTGGAGCCGTACTCCTTCAAAAAAACTCTACCGGACATAACATTACTTATGGTTTCTTTTCTAAAACCTTCTCTTCGGCGGAAAAAAATTACTCCTTTGGTGATCGTGAACTTCTGGCCATCAAGCTAGCTCTCGAAGAATGGAGAAATCTACTGGAAGTTTCCAAACACCCCTTTGTCATCTACACAGATCACAAGAATCTCTCATATCTCCAGTCTGCCCAATGTCTGAACCCTCGCCAGGCTAGGTGGTCATTGTTTTTTGCCCGCTTTAACTTCGAGATTCATTTTAGTCCTGCTGACAAAAACGTCAGGGCTGACGCCCTTTCACGTTCCTCTGATGCTACCGAATCTGAAGCCCCTCTACAACACATTGTACCTCCTGAATGCCTGATCTCCTCTGCTCCAGCTTCTATTAGACAAATGCCTCCTGGAAAGACCTTTGTCCCTCCACGCCAGTGCCTCAAGATCCTCAAGAGGGGACACTGCTCACACCTCGCTGGCCACGCTGGCGTCAAGAAGTCCATCCAACTCATTTCTCGTTTATATTGGTGGCCTACGCTGGAGGGTGATGTCGCTGATTTCATTCGGGCCTGTACAGTTTGTGCCCGGGACAAGACTCCTCGCCAGAAGCCTGCTGGACTCCTCCTTCCTTTTCCTGTTCCTGAGCAACCATGGTCTCAAATGCCATGGTTGCCATGGATTTTATTACGAATCTGCCTTTATCCCATGGCAACACAGTCATCTGGGTGGTCGTTGATCGTTTTTCCAAGATGGCACATTTCATTCCGCTGCCAGGTCTTCCTTCTGCGCCACAGTTGGTGAAGCAATTTTTTATGGATATTTTTCGCCTTCACGGGCTACCCACGCATATCATCTCGGATAGAGGCGTCCAATTTGTATTGAAATTTTGGAGAGCTCTCTGTAATCAATTAAAAATCAAATTAAATTTCTCGTCCTCCTATCATCCCCAATCCAATGGGCAAGTAGAGAGAGTTAACCAGATCCTTGGTGACTATTTGCGACATTTTGTTTCCTCCCGCCAAGACGATTGGATCAACCTTCTACCCTGGGATGAATTCTTGTACAATTTCAAAAACTCTGAATCCTCCGCCAAATCCCCGTTCTTTGTGGTATACGGCCGTCACCCTCTGCCCCCCCCCTCCCCATTCCCACTTCTTCTGGATTGCCTGCCGTTGATGAAGTTACTCGGGACTTCTCTATCACCTGGAAGGAGACTCAAAAGTTGCTCCTACTGGCCTCGTCTCGTATGAAGAGACATGCCGATAAAAAGAGAAGAACTCCTCCTGTCTTCGCTCCTGGAGACAAAGTGTGGCTCTCTGCCAAGTATAAATTCCAAGTGTAAGTATATCCGCTTCCGTGTCCCCAGCTATAAGCTGGGACCACGCTATCTCTGACCTTTTAAAATCAGGAGTCAAATCAATCCTGTCTCCTACAAACTTCTTCTTCCCCCTTCTCTCCGTATTCCTAACTCTTTTCATGTTTCTCTTCTCAAACCTCTTGTCCTTAACCGCTTCTCTCCCAAGGTTGTCGCTCCAGCTCCTGTCTCTGGCTCCTCCGATGTCTTCCCTGTTAAGGAAATTCTCGCGTCCAAAACAGTCAGAGGTAAAAAAAAAATTCTCGTAGATTGGGAGAATTGTGGACCTGAAGAGAGGTCTTGGGAACCCGAGGATAACATCCTCGACAAGGAGCTCATTCGCAAGATTTCGGGTTCCAAAAAGAGGGGGAGACCCAAGGGGGAGGGGGTACTGTTACGCCGAGCGCTCCGGGTCCCCGCTTCTCCCCGGAGCGCTCGCGGCGTTCACCTTCTCGCAGCACCCCGGTCAGACCCGCTGACCGGGAGCGCTGCATTAATGTCACCGGCGGGGATGCGAACCGCGTAGCGGGACGTGCCCGCTCGCGGCTCGCATCCCAGTCTCTTTACCCGTCCTGTCCTCCGACGGCTTAGTCCCGGCGCACGTGGCCCCGCTCCCTAGGGCGCGCGCGCCGGCTCCCTGCGATTTAAAGGGCCAGTGCGCCTCTGATTGGCGCCTGGCCCAATTAGTGATCACACCTGTGCCCTCTCTATTTAAACTCACTTCCCCTTCCCAGCATTGCCAGATCTTGTTGCCCTTGTTCCCGTGAAAGCGTTCCTTGTATGTCCCAAGCCGGTGTTCCAGACCCTCTGCCGTTGCCCCTGACTACGATCCTTGCTGCCTGCCCTGCCCTTCTGCTACGTCCGACCTTGCTCTGTCCTAATCCCTTGTACCGCGCCTATCTCAGCCGTCAGTTGGGGTTGAGTCGCTATCGGGTGGAACCACCTGGGGGTTACCTGCCGCTGCAAGTCCATCCCGCTTTGCGGCGGGCTCTGGTGAAAACCAGCAACCCCTTAGACTCCGTTCCCCTGGTACGGCCCACGTCATCACCCCACTGACACAGAGGATCCACCACCAGTATCCTCACAGTATCCGGATCCTGACACCAACTATCTACTCAGAACAAGACCCACTTAGAGGATCTAGCTATGTCAGAAAGTGAAAGTGATAAATTACAAATTATTAATTTGACACAAAGACAACTTACAGAAGCAGAGATGAATCTTCTGACTAGGGGATTGGCCTTCATCCCAACGGTTAAATTTAACCCCTTTGTTTGGACGAAGGACATTAATCTCTTTGCCAGAAACATTAAATGGAGAAAATATTTTGCAATAAGAGATATTAGAGAGGGTCAAACACTAGGTATTGAACAGGAAGACATGTCTCTTTTTTAGAGATATGCAGTTACTAAATGATGCCAGTTGTATTGAAGAAGGAAGGGGACCTTTTACAGCGCTACAAAAGAAAAGTAAAAAAAAAAAACTATAGGTGACTACTCAAACATAAACATCTTCGTGGAGACCGTCACGCAGGCTTTCAGATCTTTGAGTTCCAAAAAAATCACAGAACAGAATTTGAATTTTGAAGAAAGGCAGGCCCTTATATTTCTTGAAAGGGATTCCTCCCTGGTCATCAAGCCCTCCTATAAAGGAGGGAATATTGTCTTGATGACCAGGGAGGAATATAAGGCTATGTGCCTCAAAATTCTGGATGACAAACAATGTTATGTCTAACTAACAAGAGATCCCACTAGAGAATTTAGTGAGGAGCTGGAGACCATCCTGACTGGGGCTTTATCTGCCAAATTGATTGATAAGACCAAGTATGAGTATCTTAAACCCCAATGTCCTAAGATGGCATGCTTTTATGCCACGCCGAAAATCCATAAAGGATATCCGCCTTTATGTGATAGGCCCACAGTGTCGGGCATGGACGATCTGATGCAACGCCGAGTCAATACGTTGACTTCGTGCTTAGGCCATTTGTCTATGCCCTTCCATCATATGTTAGAGACACCACGGATGTACTGAAGCGTATTGAAGATCTGAAATTAGAGGAAGGAGCATTTTTAGCCTCCCTGGACGTGGAGGCGCTTTATTCCTCTATTCCTCATAATAAAGGGATAGGAGCGGTAGAATTTTTTCTGCGGAGTAGGGGTATTCAATATAATGAGCACAGCCAGATGGTACTCCAGTTGCTAAAATTTGTATTAACTAATTTTTTTTTTTACGTTTGAGGGGCGGTCCTTCCACCAGCAGAGAGGTAGAGCAATGGGGAGCCCTTGCGCCCCCATTTGTGCAAACCTGTACCTCGGCTGGTGGGAGGACCAATTTTTGTTCTGTGAGGAGATGGCACATTGGATGAACCATATTTCTGTATGGCTTCTTTATATTGATGATGTTTTTATGATTTGGAACTCCACTGAAGAAGATTTTCAAAGATTTGTGAAAAGTCTAAATGAAAATAATCTGGGTCTCTTTTTCTCGAGTACTATCGATAAATATGAGCTGGAATTCTTAGATCTTAAAATTAGAGTCCAAAATGATGGATTTATCAGTACGTCTGTCCATAGAAAAGAGACCTCTACTAATACCCTTCTTCAGTGGGACAGTTGCCATCCTCTCCCACTGAAGCCGGGTATACCGACAGATCAATATTCCAGATCAAGGCTGATGAACTAAGAAAAAGACTACGAGCTAGGGGATACCCTAATAAAACTTTAAAAAGGGCTTATAGGAGAGCGTTAAGCTCTCAAAGAACAAACCTACTCACCCCTAAAAAGAAACAGACAGAAGAGCAGATAGTACGAGTAATAGGTACATTTGATGATAAGGCAGATGAAGTGAAAAAAATACTTGAGACATATTGGAGTACACTAATGGCAGATAGACATCTAGAGAAGCTTATCCCCAGAGCACCATTGGTGACATATAGAAGGGGGAAAAATTTGAAAGACAGACTTACCCATAGCAAATTTGAGCCTCTGACCCCAAAAGAAGGGTGGCTCACTGGTAATAAACCGTGTGGGACTTTCCTGTGTGGCAAATGTAACGTATGTTCCCACATAATTAGGGGTAATGGATGTATGAGTGTCACCACAGGTGAGAGATTTCAGAATAGACATTTTGCAAATTGTGATACGAAAGGAGTGGTTTACCTTCTCACATGTGGATGTCCCCTTAACTATGTGGGAAAAACATTTAGGACTTTGAAAAAATGGGTACAGGAACACTTAGGGGATATTAGACAGACAAGAGATACCCCAGTAGGGAAACATTTTGCTGAATGTCACTCAGGTGATGGCTTGAGTGTCAAGGTACAGGTCATTGAGACTATACCTCCTCCCAAAACAGGGGGCAGCTGGGATCAGCTGTTACCTCAAAGAGAAGCAGAGTGGACATTCAGGCTTGAATGTGTTAAACCAAAAGGTCTCAATGATTTTATATTCTATGTATGCTTCATCTAGTGTACAATACTTGTACTATGATAAGACAGATCTGTACTAACCTTCCAAAAAATTATTATGTCTCCATGATAGATAGGGTTAACGGAATAGATTGGTAGAGTCACTAGTCTCTTGGCTATCTGAAAAAGAAAAATGAAATAATATTTTTTTTCATTTTTCTTGGTACAAATGTACATTACACTTGATCTATGACTCTCTAAATTCAATTTTAATCTCTTATATATACAATAACTTTATAGCTGTGATGCCCATCCACTTTGCCCTGCATGCTGGATAATACACTAGGTTTTTATCTGTATTTAATATGAATACCTTTGTCCCGGAATCCACCCCCACTATCTTCTCAGAGGCGTGCATAGTAAGTCTCACCTGGGTGTGACCTTGCACACACCTGATTGGAGGTGTGGATGGCGGTATAAGGTAGAAGCAGGTATATATGGTAGTGAATGCTGTCAGTTTAGTACGGCCGCCATCAGAGCCGCACTTAAGGTGCTGTTTGCACAAAATGACAAGAAGGAGACCGAGCTATACTAAAAGGTCCCTGATGATATTAGCTCTTGAAACGCGTTGGACCCTGTAAACCTGGATTCCACAGACTATATACCCTAGAAGATGCCAGTATTGGGCTTTCGTCTGTGAATGCTATCCCATATTCAAGTAACAGAAAGGGTCGATACAACCTGGATCTAGCGAGACCCGACCACAGCTTCAGAGGATTTCAGAGAAGTACTCTATGCACACCAACACTGATAACAGATTTGGACTTGTTCATATGCAGCATTAAGAGTTAATACTAACTGAAGGCACTATTCACACATGAGAAGCACATTTGATATACCTTGGACAGTGGAACATTTATGTACATCTATCCCTAATGTATGTATGGCTATCAGCTGTTGGATTATATACTCAGTGTGAATAGAGAATACAAGATATGCCGTGATAATACTGCAATCAAGTGCTACCTATATAAGCAAAACGCTATATGCAGCCAGTGCAGCAGCGCTGTTGCCTAGGGTAACTGCACTATCACTGCATGTATGTTAAGACTCTAATATCTATCTTATTAAGTGCAGCCATCTGGCTATTGAACAAGAATGCTGCTTTACAAATGACTGTTGAAAATGGTTGCCCTTGGTGATTGCAATACAAGATGAAGGAGTGTGTTATTATATACCGAAGCTGTGTGCTACACATGTGGACATGTTCTTGTGATTCATAGTGTTTATACATAGAGACACTTCAAGATCATTACCTCCAGCGACTAACTTTTACAAGTGTGAGATGCTCTGCAGCCTAATGTGAACTGCTACGTAGAGACTTTAACGTCACTAATCATTTCAATTGGAACAGATGTGGGCCCACTATTGCTGAGCGGATACTGTTCAGTGAATGTCTTGCTACTTAAATGTTACATAGATGCGGAGTGTCTGTTTAGATACATAGAAGGATCTTCTAGTTGGTGGCACTCTGAATCGGAGGTATACATTTAATGTGCATGAGCTGTTCATGTGGTTGGTGTGCGCACAGGTGTGACTCCTGTAGTCATCAGTAGAGTTTGGCCATTCATAGTCAATGTCTGATGACGCAACTGAACCGCACTGTGTGTACGTAACCCAATGACAGCGTGCACTATATATGTGACTCTGAACCAGATGTGGTTGTATGTTGTGTTGTCTACTTACAATATGTGCATTGATCATTAGTATGCTATACATGTATTTGACTATATTTGGTAGACTTGATGAGGCGTTATCGTGCATGGGTGACACTGTGTTGTGTACATGCAGATGACCCCTCATTTGTGCACTTTGTCATATGTCCACATGCGGTACAGCCTAGAAGGGATATCGGGTCATATGTGCACTATTTTTGTGTATTCTGGTTGCGGCCTTTTTCTATATCTTTTCTAGTAATTTTACCTGTTATTAATTAAGTTACATTTTTAAGGTTCCCTTTTAGGTCAGATTTTTGGTAATTAACTTGGGAGACATACACATTTTTTGTACATTTTGTATTCAGTGCTACACATATTAACGTACCCTCCACGTTGAGGTGTCAGGGGCATACAAAAGTCCATATAACATCTGTTCGGGCTGTAAATGCTGTATCTGTACCTGTATAATTGATGATTCTTAACATGATAGTTAGAAGTAAGCTATAACCTCTTGCAGGGCCCCGCCCATAAAGGGCCAAAAAACCAAAACAATGTCCTTTGACACTCTACCATCACCTTCCCATGATATTATTGCTCTGAATACGTGTCAGTAACAATAATTACGCAGTGGTTGACCCTGCAGACATGGCAGGCGTAACAGGTATGCTACCTCCTATGAGTTGTGATATTATTACTCTGAAGATGTATCAGTGACAAGAATTACATAGTACATCCCCCTGAAGATGTGACAGGCACAATGGGAATACTGCCTCCTAAGACCCTTGATAGTATTGCTCTGAAAACGTGTCAGTAGCAAATAAGTAATGCATCTCCCTGCAGACGTAGCAGGCATAGTACTGCATACAGGACATTATATTATTGCTCTGAAAACGTGTCGGTAACAATAATTGCGTGGAACACCCCCCTGCAGACGAGGCAGACCCAAAGGTATACTACCGCATAAAAGTTGTAATATTATTGCTCTGAAGAGGTGTGCGTAACAACAATGCGCAATGCATCCCCCTGCAGGTGTGGCAGGCTTAACGCGTATTCTACCGACTATGGGTCGCGATATTATGCTCTAAGTGTGTCATTAACAATAATTATGCAGTGCATCCTCTACCTGATGAGACAGGCATAACAAGTATACTACCGCATACAGGTCATGATATTATTGCTCTGAAAATGTGTCAGTAACAATGATTGCATGTTGCATCCCTTTGCAGATGTGGCAGACATAACAGGTATACTAGCGCATAAAATTCACAATATTATTGCTCTAAAGAGGAGTCAGTGCATCCCCTGCAGGCGTGGCAGACATAACGGGTATACTATCGCCTATGGGTTGTGAAATTATAGCTCTAAATGTGTCAGTAACAATAATTATGCAGTGCCTTTCCTTGCAGTTGTGGCAGGCATAACAGTTTTTTTTGCAATCAGTTATAATAACATAAAACCTAAATCCTCTATGTCGCACATTATAAATTTGAACATGAGCACATTCTACGCTATAACGCTAATACGGTATATACTATGAACGTGAACATGCTATAAATGCTCATGCACTGTATGCGTACTATGGATGTAATGAAGGAATACACTGAACGTATGACACTGTAATTGTATGAGCATTTGCATCCCGTACATATTACCAAGAAAATTTCACACTAACAATGCTATGAACGTATACACATTCTAATGTAAGTAATACTTACATATGCTGCTATACCCATGAACATTTAATATATATATATATATATATATATATATATATATAGTGGAAATCAAAAGTTTCGGCAACCCAGGTAAAAATTTGTATTAATGTGCGTAAAGAAGCCAAGGAAAGATGGAAAAATCTCCAAAAGGCATCAAATTACAGACTAGACATTCTTATAATATGTCAACAAAAGTTAGATTTTATTTCCATTATTTACACTTTCAAAGTAACAGAAAACAAAAAAATGGTGTCTGCAAAAGTATGTGCACCCTACAGAATTTATAGCATGCACTGCCCCCTTTGCAAAGCTGAGACCTGCCAGTGTCATGGATTGTTCTCAATCATCATCGGGTAAGACCAGGGGATGTCAATATCAAAGGTTTTAAATGCCCAGACTCATCTGGCCTTGCCCCAACAATCAGCACCGTGGGTTCTAAGCAGTTGTCTAGAAATCTGAAACTGAAAATAGTTGACGCTCACAAAGCTGGAGAAGGCTATAAGAAGATAGCAAAACGTTTTCAGATGTCAATATCCTCTGTTCGGAATGTAATTAAGAAATGGCATCAGGAACAGTGGAAGTCAAAGCAAGATCTGGAAGACCAAGAAAAATATCAGACCGAACAGCTTGCAGGTTTGAGAGAAAAATTATTCAAAACCCACGTTTGACTGCACAATCCCTCCAGAAAGATCTGCCAGACACTGGTACACTATTCCACTATAAAGAGATACTTGTACAAATATGGTTTTCATGGAAGAGTCATCAGAAGAAAACCTCTTCTACGTCCTCACCACAAAAATCAGTCTTTGAACATTGCAAATGAACATATAGACAAGCCTGATGCATTTTAGAAACAAGTTCTGTGGAGCATTGAGGTTAAAATTGAACTTTTTGGCCAGAATGAGCAATGGTACATTTGGAGAAGAAGGGGAACGGAATTTAATGAAAAGAACCTCTGTCCAACTGTTAAGCATGGGGGTATCAATCATGCTTTGGGGTTGTATTGCAGCCAGTGGCACAGGGAACATCTCACGAGTAGAAGGAAAAATGGATTCAATAACATTTCAGCAAATTTTGGATGCTAACTTGATCCCACCTGTGAAAAAGCTGAAGTTAAAGAGAGGATGGCTTCTACAAATGGATAATGATCCTAAACACACCTCGAAATCCACGAGGGATTACATCAAGAGGCGTTAACTGAAGGTTTTGCCATGGCCTTCACAATCTCCTGACCACAACATAACTGAAAATCTATGGATAGACCTTAAAAGAGCAGTGCATGACAGACAGCCCAGAAATCTCAAAGAACTGGAAGACTTCTGTAAGGAAGATTGGGCAAAGATACCTCAAACAAGAATTGAAAGACTCTTGCCTGGCTACAAAAAGCGTTTACAAGCTGTGATACTTGCCAAAGGGGGCAGTACAAGATATTAACTCTGCAGGGTGCCCAAACTTTTGCAGACGCCAATTTTTCTGTTATTTTGAAAGTGTAAATGATGGAAATAAAATCTAACTTTTGTTGACATATTATAAGAATGTCTAATCTGTAATTTGATGTCTTTTGGAGATGTTTCCATCTTTCCTTTGCTTCTTTATGCACATTAATACAAATTTTTACCTGGGGTGCCCACACTTTTGATCCCCACTGTATGTATATATATATATATATATATATATATATATATATATATATATATATATATATATATATATATATATATATTTATGCTGTATATATGAATGCTATGAGCATATGTACTGTACGAATGCTAACAAACATGTGTATAGTGAATGCTAAGAGCTCATGTACAATATAGATGCCATGAACGTACGTACCGTATGAACCCTACAAACATATGTGCAGTCTAAATACTACGACCGTATTTACCATATGCTACTAGCATATGACCAATATGTTATGGGCATATCAACAGAATGACTGCTATGAGCATAAGTACCATATAAATAGTGATGTCGCGAACATAAAATTTTCGGTTCGTGAACGGCGAACACGAACTTCCGCAAATGTTTGTGAACCGGCGAACCGGGTGAACTGCCATTGACTTCAATGGGCAGGCGGATTTTAAAACCCACAGGGACTTTTTCTGGCCACAATAGTGATTTAAAAGTTTTTTCAAGGGGACAAATACCTGGACTGTGGCGTGCCGGAGGCGGATCCATGACAAAACTCCCATGGAAAATTACATAGTTGATGCAGAGTCTGGTTTTAATCCATAAAGGGCATAAATCCCCTATTATTCCTAAATTCTTTGGAATAACCTGCTTTAGCCCCCTTTAGGCAGCACATAGAGCCCCCCTTTAGGCATCACATAGTTTGCTCCCCCCCTTTAGGCAGCACATAGATTCCCCCATATTAGGCAGCACATAGTTAGAGCCCCCCTTTAGGCAGCACATAGGTAGAGCCCCCCTTTAGGCAGCACATAGGTAGAGCCCCCTTTAGGCAGCACATAGAGCCCCCTTTAGGCAGCACATAGTTAGAGCCCCCCTTTAGGCAGCACATAGATTCCCCCATGTTAGGCAGCACATAGTTAGAGCCCCCCTTTAGGCAGCACATAGATTCCCCCATTTTAGGCAGCACATAGTTAGAGCCTCCCTTTAGGCAGCACATAGAGCTTCCTTTAGGCAGCACATATTTAGACCCCCCCCCCCCTTTAGGCAGCACATAGATTCCCCCATATTAGGCAGCACATAGTTAGAGCCCCCCTTTAGGCAGCATATAGGTAGAGCCTCCCTTTAGGCAGCACATAGTAAGATCCCCTTTAGGCAATACATAGTTAGATCCCCCCCCCTTTAGGCAGCACATAGATTCCCCCATATTAGGCAGCACATAGTTAGAGCCTCCCTTTAGGCAGCACATAGAGCCCCCTTTAGGCAGCACATATTTAGATCCCCCTTTAGGCAGCACATAGATTCCCCCATTTTAGGCAGCACAAAGTTAGAGCCCCCCGTTAGGCAGCACTGGTTTTATTTCACAGCCAAAAAAGTTTTTTTTATTTTTTTATTTGAACAACTGTTACATCAAATGTGATTTGCACTAGTTTGACAATGAGCAAAAAAGGTTGCCAGCAGAGTTTCTCTTTTAAGCAGAGGTTCCCAACCAGGGTGCCTCCAGCAGTTGCAAGACACACGGACTGAACTTATAGCCCTTTTAATACTGCAGTTAGTTGCTTGAAGGAACTTAAGTTTTACACTGGAGTACCCCTTTTAACCAGCAGTCCCCTCCCATCCAGGGTGCCTCCAGCTGTTGCAAGACACACGGACTGAACTTATAGCCCTTTTAATACTGTAGTTAGTTGCTTGAAGGAACTTAAGTTTTAGACTGGAGTACCCCTTTTAACCAGCGGTTCCCTCCCAACCAGGGTGCCTCCAGCTGTTGCAAGACACACGGACTGATATTTGAGCCATAAAAGGGGCTTTTTTGGGTGCTGTCCTTAAAGCAGATGTTAGACTAGTGCTTTAGGAGTAAAGTGGACCCTGAATACACCACCTAGCAGCAACCTAGCTATCGCTTTCCCTATACAGCAGGAGCAGCTTCTCTGTCCCTCCACTTTCTCAGCCTGCAGCATGTCGAATAAAGGTAAAATGGTGTCCGTGCAGGAGGTAGGAGGGTCTGGAAGGGAGGGACTGCTGCTGATTGGCTGCCAGTTTACCGCAATGTTAAAGTATAGGCGGCGAATCGAACTTCACATATGTTCGTCCGGCAATGCGAACGCGAACATGCTAAGTTCACCGGGAACTGTTCGCCGGCGAACAATTTGCGACATCTCTACTTATAAAGCTATGAATATAGTCCCAGCATAAAAGCTATGAGCTGGTGACTAGTATAAAACTTATAGACTTATGTACCACCATACTACAGCCCAAGAACTTCTGTAGTCGTGTGTGCGATGCATAAGCTATAAATGTATTTGCAAGAGTGTATGTGCCGTAAAAAATATGAGCATCCCTGCAGTATAGTGTTATGAGCGTACATGCAGTATAATACTACAAGTGTATATACAGAACAAATGCTATGGGCATACATGCCGTACATGCAGTATAAATGCTGTGAGCTTTGAGTGCAGTATGAATGCTATGAGCATGTGCAATATAAATGATATGAGTGTAATGCAGTATAAATGCTATGAACGTAGTGTAGTATAAAACTATGAGCATATGTGCGATATAATGATAAGATTGTAGTGCAGTATAAGTGCAGTATAAAAGCTGGGAACATATGTGCAGTATACATTCTGAGAGCGTATGTGCAATATAAATGCTATGAGAGTAAGTGCCGTATAAATGCTACAAACGTGAATGCAGTATAAGTGATATTAGCATAAGTGTAGTATAAATGCTATGAGCATAAATGCAGTACAGATGCTGTGAACGTAAGTGCAGTATAAATACTATGAGTGTAAGAGCAGTATAAATTCTATGCACATATGTGCTTTATAATGCTATGGGCGAAAAATGCAGTATGAATACTATGAGCAATGTGTAGTATAAATGCTATTAGTGTACATGCAGAATGAATGCTGAGAGCGTACGATCAGTGTCAGTGCTGTGCAGTATAAACGGCATATGAACAGTATAACTGCTATGTGTGTAAGTGCAGTATAAATACTATGAGCATAAGAGCAGTATAAATACAATTAGCATATTTTCAGTATCATGCTATGGGCTTAAATGCAGTATGAATACTATGAGCAATGTGCAGTATAACTGTTATTAACGTAGAAGAATAAATGCTGTGAGTGTACGTGCAGAATAAATGCGATGTGTGTACGAACAGAATAACTGCCATGAGCATATGTGCAGTATAAAACTATGAATGTACAAGCAGTATGAATGCAGTGAGTGTACGTGCAGTATAAATGCTATGAGCATATGTGCAGTATAAATGCCATGAGCTTACGTACCATATAAATGCTGTGAGTGTACAAGCAGTATAAATGCTTTGAGTGTGCGTACAGTATGACTGCTATATGTGCAGTATAAATATTATGAGCATACCAGCAATATGAATGCAGTAAGTGTACGAACAGAACAAAAAATGACAAGAGTGTGCGTGCAGTCTGAGAGTGCATGCAGTATAAATGCTGTAAGTGTGCGTACCGTATAAATGCTGTGACAGCACATGCTGTATAAATGCCATGAGCATGCATGCCGTATAAATGCTATGAGCTTGCGTGGCGTTTAAATGCTATGAGCGTGCGTGCCGTATAAATGCTTTGAGCGTGCGTGCCGTATAAATGCTATGAGCGTGTGTACTGTTTAAATGCTGAGTGTGCGTGCCGTATAAATGCTATGAGCATACATGCAGTGTGATGCTATGAGCATGAGTGCATAAATGCTATGGGCATGAGTGCAATATGCTATGCAATAAAACTAAGAGTGTAAATGCAATGTAAATGCTATGAGCGTAAGTGCAATATAAATGCTACATGTGCAGAATAAAGCTATGGACATAGGTGCTGGATAATTGCTATGAGCATACATGCAATGAAAATGCTACATGCATTTGTGCAGTATAATATTATGAGCATGAGTGCAGTATAAATGCATGACCGTATGTGCAGTATAAGTGTTATGAGCGTACATGCAGTATAAACACTATGGGGGAGATTTATCAAAAACTGTGTAGGGGAAGAATGGTGCAGTTGCCCATGGCAACCAATCAGATTCCTTATTTAATTTTTCACAGGTCTCTTTAAAAATGAAAGAAGCAATCTGAACTGCACCATTCTTCCTCTGCGCAGTTTTTAAATCTCACAGTATGAGCAAACGTACAATGTGATAGTGATGAGCATACGAGCAGTATAAACGCAGTGAATGTACGAGCAGCTTTAATGCTATGAGAGTATGTTTAGTATAAGCGTACATGCAGTATAAATGCTCTGGGCGCTTGTCCCCATTGCAATATACCTGCTCACAGAAGTAGAGCAATAGTACAAAGCTCACTGTCCACAATACAATCTATCAGTAGCCCAAAACTGTGTGCAATGTGGGTAGCAACTGATAACAATAGCAGAGTGTCCCTGATACTTCTAACATTTACTGATCCCTGAGGAAAAGGAAACTATTGTTAGTATGAAACATAATACTTGCGAGGCCAGTGAATTTGAACCAGCCCGAGAGGTTACCGCTGGTGGTCCTGTGACCCGAGGGCACCTGGCCAGATGACGTAACCCAGCGGACCTCACAACAGCCACCGCCGCAGCCTGACTCATGCTCCCTTAACTCACTTGCAGGATGCAAAACACCAAGAGCCAGAAGTACAACGCCTAACCCCAGGAAGCTGGCTGGAACAACCAACGGGACCAGCCAGTCCCCACACAGTTATCGCTGTGGGCTGCCAGCCCACAGCTAATGTCTCACTTACCCACTCACTGCCATGAATGTCACCTCCCTCTGCTAGCTGTCACCCGCTGACTACCGGCCTGCGAGAGGAGCCAACAGTCTGTGCGTGGCAATCCCCTGACCAAGCGTTCCGCCCGCTTTCCGCCCAGAGGTAACAGGCTGCCCCAGATAACTGACCGTGCCGCTCATACAACGCTCCGGACAGCAAGGATTTAGAAGAGAGAGGGGGCACCAGAGCTTGCAACTGGTGGGAAAATCAAATGCACTCCCAAATTGAAGCTGCACAAAACAGCTGGCATCCCGAAATGCCGGACACGCCCTGACTTGTATGCAGGGGGGGCTTTATATACTCTCACGCCCCTCCCACAACCTCAGAATTAACAGGGTTACACTTAATAAATGGATGCCATGCCACAGATGTGATCTTAACTAGGAATGAGCGAATAGAATCTGACAAATCTGAATTTTTTACGAATTTCAGGAAAAATTTGATTCACAATGATTGTAAATATCACCGCGATTCTATCGCGCAAATAGCTTAATTAAACTCAATTTAGTACGGCCCAGGCTCCAGGGCTTCTAAAACGGCGGATCCACATGTGAGGACATGGGGAAGGAACTCTGGGAAGGCGGGAACAAGGGTAGTCGGGATGACCCTGAATCACATGCAGCCTATCAGCAGCCAGTCACCCCTGTGATGTCACAGCCCTATATAATCGGCAGCCATTTTGCACAGAAAAGCTTTTCCAGCAGCGATTCACCTCCTAGCCAAATCAGCGTTAGCTATTTCACAGAGAGAGTTGCAGTGGGTGTTTCACAGAAAAGCATTCTTACTGCAGCGATTTACCTCCCAGTCACAGTCTACAGTGTTCTATTAGGGACAGAGGGACAGAGAGTAGTGTATTGCACAATGTGTTGCACAGAAGAACAGCAGCGATTCAGCTCAAGCACACATCCTGCCTAGAAGCACTGATAGGGAAGGGAGTGAGACTGAGAGAAAAAGAGCAATTTTGGGCTTAGTACACAGCGTCAGTGGGCTGCAGCACTGGTGTGCACTGCTGTTGTTGTGCACAAATACCTTTTTAAGCGTACTGTAGCACATTTTTCTGCCCTCATAAGTGCATAGCACATTCAGACATCTAAGTGATGTACTACTTTGTACCTGTTAAACTCTCAAGGGCATAGATACTGTAAAAGGCCTAGCAAAAGTACTTACCGGCTAGTGTTGTACACAAATACTTTTTTAAGCGAACTGTAGCGCATTGTTCTCCCCTCATAACTGCATACCACATACGTACATCTAAATGGTGTACTATTTTGTTACTGTTAAAGTCTCAAGGGCCTAGATACTGTGAAAGGCCAGGCAAAAGTACTCACCGTCTGGTGTTGTACACAAATACAGTGATGGCCCCAACATACGATAATTTCAACATACATGCATGTTGAAAGCAGCATCAACATACAATGCTTTTGTATGTCAGGGCCATCGCATAAAAGGCTATCCAGCAGCGCAGACTGCTTTAGCTGCTTCCAGATAGCCGTTTAATGTGCCCCGTGTGCTCACCTGCCGCCGCCGCTCCGGACCATCCTCTTCAGGCTCCACTGCATAGCCGTCGCTCTCCTTTGTCCTCCTCACGTCGCCGCACCGTCCGGTCATCCAATAGGAGCGGTGCGCGCAGCAACGTGATGACAGTAATGGGGAGCGATGATTCAGGGCAGCGGCGGGGACACTTGAGTATAACATTCTATATTACTATTGCACGGATCCCTCAACATACGATGGATTCAAGTAACGATGGTTCATTTGGAACAAATTACCATCGTATGTTAAGGGATCACTGTACCCTGTTAAGTGTACTGTAGTGCATTTTTCTCCCCTCATAAGTGTATACCACATTTGTGCATCTAAGCGGTGTACTATTTTGTACCTGTCAACCCCTTAAGGACTTTTCAGTTTTTTTCCATTTTCATTTTTTCCTCCATACCTTTTAAAAATCACTACCCTTTCAATTTTCCACCTAAAAATTAATATTATGGCTTATTTTTTGCGCCACCAATTCTAATTTGCAGTGACATTAGTCATTTTACCCAAAAATCCACAGCAAAATGAAAAAAAAAATCACTGTGAGACAAAAAGAAAGAAAAAACGCCATTTTGGAAATTTGGAGGCTTCCATTCTACGCAGTGCATTTTTCTGTAAAAATGACACCTTATTATAATTATATAGGTCCATATGGTTAAAATTATACCCTACTTATGTAGGATTGATTTTGTCGTACTTCTGGAAAAAATCATAACTACATGCAGGAAAATTTGTACATTTCAAAATGTCCTTTTCTGACCCCTATAAGCTTTTTATTTTTCCGCATATGGGGATGTATGAGGGCTCATTTTTTGAGCCGTGATCTGAAGTTTTTATCGGTACCATTTTTTGTTTTGATTAGACTTTTTAATCGCTTTTAATTAATTTTTTTATGGTATAAAAAATGACCAAAAATACGCTATTTTGGGCATTTGGATTTTTTTTTTTATGTGTATGCCATTGACCGTGCAGTTTAATTAATTATATATTTTATAGCTTGGACATTTACACACACAGTGATACCACATATGTTTATATTTAGGTTTAATTACATAATTTTTTTATGGTAAAAGGTATGATTCTGACTTTTATTAGGGAAGGGGTTAAATCCCATTTATTAACACTTTGTTTTCCACTTTATGTATTTTTTGCAATGTTAAAGTCCCCAAAGGGGACTATAACATTGCACACACTGACCTCTTACACTGTTCACTGCCATGCAATAGCAAGGCATTGATCAGTGTTATTGGTTCTTGACTGCTCCTGTCTGGATCTCAGGCACGGAGCAGTCAGTCAGCGATTGGACACGCAGGAGGCAGGTAAGGATCCTCCTGGTGTCCTGCAAGCTGTTCAGGATGCTGCGATTTCACCACGGTGGTACCAAACAGCCCGACTGAGCTGCCGGGATGCTTTCAGTTTCACTTTAGATGCGGTGGTCAACTTTGATCACAGCGTCTGTAGGGTTAATACCGCGATTGGTGATGTCGGGTATTAGCCGCGGGTCCTGGCCGTCGGGACCGACCGGGTATGACGTTAATAAATGTGATTTAACCCCTTCCCTAATAAAAGTCCATGTCTGTAAAAAAAAAAAAAAGGCAGAATCACACCTTTTCCCATAAAAAAAATTATGTAATATAAATATATGTGGTATCACTGCGCGTGTAAATATATCATGGGAGCCGGAGCAGCCTGTAAATATATGTCCTGCATCGTTTAGAAGTTAATCTCTCAAGGGCCTAGATACTGTGAAAGGCCAGGCAAAAGTACTCACTGGCTGGTGTTGTACACAAATACCTTTTTAAGTGTACTGTAGTGCATTTTTCTCCCCTCATAAGTGCATACCACATACGTACATCTAGGTAGTGTACAATTTTGTTCCTGTTAAAGTCTTAAAAGGCCAGCCAGAAGTACACAGCTGCTGCTGTTCTAGATAAATACTGTATTAGTGAAGAGTAATGTACTCTCCACATATACGCACTAAGTATGACAGGCAGAGAAGTGCCAGGATGTGCACAGAGGAGTGGCAGAGGCCTAAATTCATAAGGCACAGGCAGAGGTCACAGCAGACTAGGGGCGAGTGGCAGCAGGAGTTGCAGTGAGAGGCCTGAGCTCCCGGTATCAGCTAGCGGCCGTGTCTCAACCAACAACCCATCTACCATCATCGATTGGTTAACACGGTCATCCACTTCATCACAAGTGACATCTGATACTGCCAGTCAGCAATCGGTGGTTTCCTTAGACAAAACCCTCAGTTGGCATGGCCGGGGAGCAGTCCCTGTCCTCCCATTGCCTCTGTCCTAGGCTGTTCCCTCCCCTACAGAAGTATCTTATGCTGTGGGTTCAGCTCCACTATTCAGTGAGGAAGATCTAATAGAGGACAGTCAGCAGCTACTGCCCAGTGAAGAAGTGGAGGAGACATCCGTCGCTTTCTCCGCTAGGAGGGCAAGTAGTGATGAGGAGAGTGACATGGGAGGGGATGTTGCCAGCGTTCAGGGTGCTGAAGAAGACACTGTTGAGAAACCTGAGGAGGACATCAGTGACGTGCAGACACTTGTTGATGATCATTAGAGATGAGTGAATTGAAACAGACGAACCCGAATTCGATAAGAATTTCATGATTTATTCGAATATCGCCGCGATTCTGTCATGCAAATCGCTTAATTAAACTCCATTTAACAGTGTTCCAGGCTCCGGGACACCTAAAATGGCGGATTCACATGTCAGTACATGGGGCAGGGGATGCTGAGAAGGTGGGAAGGTAATCCGTCAAGGGCCTATATACTGTGAAAGTCCAAGCAACAGTACTCACCGGCTGGTGTTTTACAAAAATACTTAGTTTTTTGCGTATTATAGTGCATTTTTCTTCCCTCATCAGTGCATACCGCATACGTACATCTAATTAGTGGACCCTTTTGTACCTGTTAATCTGTCAAGGGCCTACTTACCGTGAAAGTCCAAGCAACAGTACTCACTGGCTGGTGTTTTACAAAAATACAGAAGTTTTTAGGCGTATTGTAGCGCATTTTTCTGCCCTCATCAGTGCATACCGCATACATACATGTAAGTCATGTACCATTTTGTAATCTGTCAAGGACCTAGATACAGTGAAAGGACAGCCAATAGTACACACCTGCTGGTGTTCTAGACAAATACTGTTTTAAGTGTAGTGAAGCGTTTTTTACTCCCCTCATATACGCAATAAGTATGTCAGGAAGAGCATTGCCAGGACGTGTATAGAGGAGTGGCAGAGGCCTAAATTCATCAGGCACAGGCAGAAGTCGCAGCAGAGTAGGGGTGTGTGCCAGCCGGAGTAGCAGCGAGAGGTCTGAGCTGCCGGTGTCAGCTAGCAGTCGTGTCGCGACCAACAACCCAGCAGCCGTGATTGATCGGTTCACTCGTTCATCCACTTCATCACAAGTGACATCCGACAACCCCAGGTCAACAGTCAGTGGGTTGCTCACACTCAACCCTCAGTTGGCATGGCCCTCATGCTGCTGCTCCCACCTCCAAGCTCTGTCATTGTGCTGCTCTATGGTCTCCTCATGCTGTTGCTATCACCTCCAGGCTCTGTCATTGTGCTGACATGTGACATGGGACTTCTTGTTAGATTAGATTCTTTTTACCCACACGCCGGGGCCCGGGCCAACAAAACTTGGGAGTTAAGAGTTCCATTTCAAAATCCTCAATTTCAATTTCAAAATCTTAGATTTCTATTTAAAATTCTTGTATTTCAATGTTCTCCTCATGCTTCAGCCACCTTCAGGCTGTACCATTCAGACACTACATTGGCTCCTTATGCTTTCCACACCTCCAGGCTGTGTAATTCAGCCAATATATTGTTTTCTGATGCTACTGGGACTGGGATATTAACTCCAAATATGTTCTGGTAGCACTAGCTAACATGAATGCTTAATTGATATTTTAAGCTTGATTTTCAATGTAAGGGGTTATGAAACTCTCTTGGGTACTGCTGATGCCTGCTCCTGTCTGCTCCTGTGTCTTTCAGGAATTACTTGGCTTACTGAAGCATCTGGGTTTGGGCCTTACATTTTTGGATGTTTGACACTAGCTAAATACATGCTTAATAGAAATTTCAACATTGATCTTTCAATGTAAGGGGTTATGAAACCCTCTTGGGTACTGCTGATGCCTGCTCCTGACTGGGTCTTTCAGGAACTACTTGGCTTATTGATGCTTCTGGGCTTGGGCCTTAAATTTTTAGATGTTTGGCAAGAGCAAAATACATGCTTAATAGAAATTTCAACATTGATCTTTCAATATAAGGGGTTATGAAACCCTCTTGGGTACTGTTGATGCCTGCTCATGTGTCTTTCAGGAACTACTTGGCTTACTGATGCTTCAGGGCTTGGGCCTTAAATTTGGGGATGTTTAGCACTAGCTTACATAGATGCTTAATTGAGATTTCAACATTGATCTTTCAATCTTAGGGGTTATGAAATCCTCTTGTGTACTGCTGATGCCTTTTCCTGACTGTGTCTTTCAGGAACTACTTGGATTACTGATGCTTCTGGGCTTGGGCCTTACATTTTTGGATGGTAGCACTACCTAACATGCATCTTCAATAGAGATTTCAACATTCACCTTTTAATTTTAGGGGCTGTGAACTCCTCTTGTGCTGCTTCCTGCTCCCCTCTGTCAGCCCATTGGTCCTGTGACAGTGTGCGACTCCACCTCCTCATCCTCCACTGTGTCCTCAGCCTCAACTGCCCGGACCAGTCTCAGTGGCCCTTCAGCATACCATGTGTGCAGGGCACGGCGGTGTCACGCTGTTCTTCACATGGTTGGCCTTGGGGAAAAGTTTTTGAAACAATGGCTGGTCAGGGCAATGGAGACGTTGCGGCTACATCTCACGGTCACATGAGTTCTGTGGGGGCTTGTTAGATTTGGCCCTTTGTACCCACACTCCAGGATCCGGTACACTAAAACATGGGAGTTAAATGTTTAATTTGAAAATCATTAATTAAAATTTCTAAATCTTAAATTTAAATAAAAGAATCATACATTTCAATGGTCTCCTCATGATTCAGCCAACTCCATGCTGTGCCATTCAGGCAATATATGGTTTACTGACACTGCTGCTGGGCCTCGGTATGGGACTGAAAATGTTGTTATGGTAGCACTAGCTATCCAAAATCTTCATTTTAAATTTCAAAATTGCTTGTGTCTTTTCTTGGGGATTGTGAAGCCCTGGGGTTTCCTCATTCTGCCGAGACATTACCTAAACATTTTTATGGTAGCACTAACTACCATAAATCTTCAATTTAAATTTGAAAATTCATCTTTTAATCTTAGGGATTGTGAAGATTTATTGTCTCTTCATGCTGTCGCCAACTCCAGGCTGTGTCATTCAGCTACTATATGGTCTCCTCATGCTGCAGGAACATTACCTTAACATTTTTATGGTAGCACTAGGTACCATAAATCTTCAATTTAAATTTGAAAATTCATCTTTTAATCTTAGGATTTGTGAGGCCCTATGGTCTCCTCATTCTGCTTGGACATTACTTAAACATTTTTATGGTAGCACTAGCTACCATAAATCTTCAATTTAAATTTTAAAATTCATCTTTTAATTTTAGGCATTGCTGCTGCCAATTCCAGTCTGTTTCATTCTGCCAGATTATGGTCTCCTCGTTCTGCTTCCACCTCTAGGCTCTGTCATTGTGCTGCCATGTGACATGTGACTCCTTGTTGTATCCTCTTTTGTAACCACACATTTTATCATTAAATCTTAAATGTAAATTTTAATTAAAATTTTAAAAAATTGATAAGAGCGATAACAATGAACCATACTGTAACTGATTAAATGAAACATTCGCACTTTCACAGTCAGGAGGCACTCAGAGGCAGGTGCTGGAACAGTTGGTATCTCGTCTGGTGGAGGACCGCCAGCTAGATTTTAAGATACATGTATAAGCTTTTTCACTGCAGTCACTTCAAGCTTTATGTGCCCACTTATCCAATGGCGCAGAAGCTGAATGTGCTCCTGTCCAAGTTGCTGGTACTTCAGTCCCTCCCTTTTCAAGTGGACACTCAGCGTATCGGGGTGAACTGAGAGACAGGGGCTGGAACAGGTTGTAGCTCACCTCGTGGCGGACCACCAGCTCATTGCTGACCAGAAAGTTTTATCAAAAATTAAAAATTAAATTAAAAATCTGCCACATCCAGATGCTCTGCAGCAGTGATTCTAATAGTGATGCCTGTAATCTGCATGTCATACTGAATAACAGTATTATTTCACTAACAAAGCACACTCCCTATGCATTTTAGGATGAGGCAAAGTGTTCTACACCCTGTCACGATTCGACTGGCAGGTGGTGGATCCTCTGTGCCAGAGAGGGATTGGCGTGGACCGTGCTGGTGGAGCGGTTCTAAGCTGCTACTGGTATTCACCAGAGCCCGCCGCAAAGCGGGATGGTCTTGCAGCGGCGGTAGCAACCAGGTCGTATCCACCAGCAACGGCTCAACCTCTCTGACTGCTGAAGATAGGCGCGGTACAAGGGAGTAGACAAGAGCAAGGTCGGACGTAGCAGAAGGTCGGGGCAGGCAGCAAGGATCGTAGTCAGGGGCAACGGCAGGAGGTCTGGAACACAGGCTAGGAACACACAAGGAAACGCTTTCACTGGCACAATGGCAACAAGATCCGGCGAGGGAGTGCAGGGGAAGTGAGGTATAAATAGGGAGTGCACAGGTGAACACACTAATTAAGCTAACTGCGCCAATCAGTGGCGCAGTGGCCCTTTAAATTGCAGAGACCCGGCGCGCGCGCGCCCTAGGGAGCGGGGCCGCGCGCGCCGGGACAAGACCGACGGAGAGCGAGTCAGGTACGGGAGCCGGGATGCGCATCGCGAGCGGGCGCCTGCCGCATCGCGAATCGCATCCCGGCTGAGAGAGGTATCGCAGCGCACCCGGTCAGCAGGTCTGACCGGGGTGCTGCAATTGCGAGAATGTTGCGAGCGCTCCGGGGAGGAGCGGGGACCCGGAGCGCTCGGCGTAACAGTACCCCCCCCCCTTGGGTCTCCCCCTCTTCTTGGAGCCTGAGAACCTGAGGACAAGACTTTTGTCTAGGATGTTGTCCTCAGGTTCCCAGGATCTCTCTTCTGGACCACAGCCTTCCCAATCCACCAAGAAATTTTTTTTTCCTCTGACCGTCTTGGAGGCCAGAATCTCCTTCACGGAGAAGACGTCAGAAGAGCCGGAAACAGGAGTGGGAGAAACAAGTTTGGGAGAGAAGCGGTTAATGATGAGTGGTTTAAGGAGAGAGACATGGAAGGCATTGGGAATACGGAGAGAAGGAGGAAGAAGGAGTTTGTAAGAGACAGGATTAATCTGGCACAAGACTTTGAAAGGACCAAGATAGCGTGGTCCAAGTTTGTAATGGGGGACTCGAAAGCGGACATATTTAGCGGAGAGCCATACCTTGTCTCCGGGCGCAAAAATGGGGGGAGTTCTTCTTTTCTTATCGGCAAACCTTTTCATGCGGGATGAAGCCTGTAAAAGAGAATTTTGGGTCTCTTTCCATATGGTGGAAAGATCCCGAATCACTTCATCCACAGCGGGCAAACCAGAGGGCAAGGGAGTAGGGAGGGGGGAAGAGGGTGACGGCCGTACACCACGAAAAATGGGGACTTAGCAGAAGATTCTGAGACTCTGAAGTTGTATGAGAATTCGGCCCATGGTAGAAGATCTGCCCAGTCATCCTGGCGGGAGGAAACAAAATGCCGTAAATAGTCACCCAGGACCTGGTTAATTCTTTCTACTTGCCCATTGGATTGGGGATGATAAGAAGAAGAGAAGTTTAATTTAATCTTGAGCTGTTTACAGAGGGCCCTCCAGAATTTAGACACGAATTGGACGCCTCTATCCGAGACGATCTGCGTGGGCAAACCGTGAAGACGAAAAATGTGTACAAAAAATTTTTTGCCAACTGAGGCGCTGAAGGAAGACCAGGAAGAGGAATAAAATGTGCCATCTTGGAAAATCGATCAACGACCACCCAAACAACGGTGTTGCCACGGGATGGGGGTAAGTCTGTAATAAAGTCCATACCAATCAGTGACCAAGGCTGTTCGGGGACAGGCAGAGGATGAAGGAGACCAGCAGGTTTCTGGCGAGGAGTCCTATCCCGGGCACAGACAGTACAGGCCCGCACAAAATCAACAACATCCGTCTCCAGAGTCGGCCACCAATAGAAACGAGAGATGAGTTGCAAGGATTTTTTGATGCCCGCATGGCCTGCGAGGTGGGAGGAGTGTCCCCATTTGAGAATCCCGAGACGTTGGCGTGGAGAAACGAAGGTCTTCCCTGGAGGAGTTTGCCTGATGGAGACTGGAGAAGTGGAGATCAGACAGTCAGGAGGAATGATGTGTTGCGGAGAGACCTCTACTTCCGAGGCATCTGAGGAACGAGAGAGGGCATCGGCCCTAATGTTCTTGTCGGCAGGGCGAAAGTGAATTTCAAAGTTAAAACGGGCAAAGAACAACGACCACCTGGCCTGGCGAGGGTTCAGCCGTTGGGCAGACTGGAGATAGGAGAGATTCTTGTGATCGGTGTATATGATAACAGGAAATTTTGATCCCTCCAGCAGGTGCCTCCATTCCTCAAGCGCCAATTTAATGGCCAGTAATTCTCGATCCCCGATGGAGTAGTTCCTCTCCGCCGGAGAGAAGGTCCTAGAAAAAAAACCACAAGTAACAGCATGCCCGGAAGAATTTTTTTGTAGAAGGACAGCTCCAGCTCCCACTGAGGAGGCATCTACCTCCAATAGGAAGGGTTTAGATGGGTAAGGTCTGGAGAGCACGGGAGCAGAAGAAAAGGCAGACTTGAGACGTTTAAATGCGTCTTCCGCTTGGGGAGACCAGGACTTGGGATTGCCATTTTTCTTGGTTAAAGCCACGATAGGAGCCACAATAGTGGAAAAGTGTGGAATAAATTGTCTGTAATAATTGGCGAACCCCAAAAAATGTTGGATAGCACGGAGTCCGGAGGGGCGTGGCCAATCTAAGACGGCAGAGAGTTTGTCTGGGTCCATTTGTAATCCCTGGCCAGAGACCAAGTATCCTAGAAAAGGAAGAGATTGGCATTCAAACAGACATTTCTCCATTTTGGCATAAAGTTGATTGTCTCGAAGTCTCTGAAGAACCATGCGGACATGTTGGCGGTGTTCTTCTAAGTTGGCAGAAAAAATCAGAATATCGTCCAGATAAACCACAACACAGGAATATAAGAGATCACGAAAAATGTCATTAACAAAGTCTTGGAAGACGGCAGGGGCGTTGCACAGGCCAAAGGGCATGACCAGATACTCAAAGTGTCCATCTCTGGTGTTGAATGCAGTCTTCCATTCGTCCCCCTCCCTGATGCGGATGAGATTATAAGCACCTCTTAAGTCCAGTTTGGTAAAGATGTGGGCACCTTGAAGGCGATCAAAGAGTTCTGAGATAAGAGGTAGGGGGTAGCGGTTCTTTACCGTGATTTTATTAAGTCCGCGGTAATCAATGCAAGGACGTAGGGAGCCATCTTTTTTGGACACAAAGAAAAATCCAGCTCCGGCAGGAGAGGAGGATTTGCGGATAAACCCCTTTTTTAAATTTTCCTGGATGTATTCAGACATAGCAAGAGTCTCTGGAGCAGACAGAGGATAAATTCTGCCCCGGGGTGGAGTAGTACCCGGGAGGAGGTCAATAGGACAGTCATAAGGCCTGTGAGGAGGTAAAGTCTCAGCTTGCTTTTTGCAAAACACGTCAGCATAGTCCATATAAGCCTTAGGAAGACCGGTTACAGGGGGAACCACAGGGTCACGGCAGGGAGTACAGGGAACCGGTTTAAGACAGTCCTTGAAACAAGAGGTACCCCAGCTCTTGATTTCTCCTGTGGACCAATCAAGGGTTGGGGAATGGCGTTGAAGCCACGGTAATCCAAGAAGAATTTCGGAAGTGCAGTTGGAGAGGACCAAAAACTCAATTTTTTCGTGATGGGGTCCGATGCACATTAGGAGAGGTTCCGTGCGGTAACGTACGGTACAGTCCAATCTTTCATTGTTAACACAATTGATGTAGAGGGGTCTGGCGAGACTGGTCACTGGGATGTTGAACCGGTTGATGAGAGAGGCCAAAATAAAATTTCCTGCAGATCCGGAATCCAAGAAGGCCATAGCAGAGAAGGAGAAGGTAGGGGAAGATATTCGCACAGGCACAGTAAGTAAGGAGAAGCAGAGTTGACATCAAGAACTGCCTCACCTTTGTGCGGAGTAAGCGTACGTCTTTCCAGGTGGGGAGGACGGATAGGACAATCCTTCAGGAAGTGTTCGGTACCGGCACAGTACAGGCACAGATTCTCCATGCGGCGTCGTGTCCTCTCTTGAGGTGTCAAGCGAGACCGGTCAACTTGCATAGCCTCCACGGCGGGAGGCACAGTAACGGATTGCAGAGGACCAGAGGAGAGAGGAGCCGGGGAGAAAAAACGCCTTGAGCGAACAAAGTCCATATCCTGGCGGAGCTCCTGACGCCTTTCGGAAAAACGCATGTCAATGCGGGTGGCCAGATGAATAAGTTCATGCAGGTTAGCAGGAATTTCTCGTGCGGCCAGAACATCTTTAATGTTGCTGGATAGGCCTTTTTTAAAGGTCGCGCAGAGGGCCTCATTATTCCAGGATAATTCGGAGGCAAGAGTACGGAATTGGATGGCGTACTCGCCAACAGAAGAATTACCCTGGACCAGGTTCAGCAGGGCAGTCTCAGCAGAAGAGGCTCGGGCAGGTTCCTCAAAGACACTTCGAATCTCCGTGAAGAAGGAGTGTACAGAGGCAGTGACGGGGTCATTGCGGTCCCAGAGCGGTGTGGCCCATGACAGAGCTTTCCCAGACAGAAGGCTGACTACGAATGCCACCTTTGACCTTTCAGTAGGAAACTGGTCCGACATCATCTCCAAGTGCAGGGAACATTGCGAAAGAAAGCCACGGCAAAACTTAGAGTCCCCATCAAATTTATCCGGCAAGGATAATCGTAGGCCGGAAGCGGCCACTCGCTGCGGAGGAGGTGCAGGAGCTGGCGGAGGAGATGATTGCTGAAGCTGTGGTAGTAGCTGCTGTAGCATCACGGTCAGTTGAGACAGCTGGTGGCCTTGTTGCGCTATCTGTTGCGACTGCTGGGCGACCACCGTGGTGAGGTCGGCGACAACTGGCAGTGGGACTTCAGCGGGATCCATGGCCAGATCTACTGTCACGATTCGGCTGGCAGGTGGTGGATCCTCTGTGCCAGAGAGGGATTGGCGTGGACCGTGCTGGTGGACCGGTTCTAAGCTGCTACTGGTATTCACCAGAGCCCGCCGCAAAGCGGGATGGTCTTGCAGCGGCGGTAGCAACCAGGTCGTATCCACCAGCAACGGCTCAACCTCTCTGACTGCTGAAGATAGGCGCGGTACAAGGGAGTAGACAAGAGCAAGGTCGGACGTAGCAGAAGGTCGGGGCAGGCAGCAAGGATCGTAGTCAGGGGCAACGGCAGGAGGTCTGGAACACAGGCTAGGAACACACAAGGAAACGCTTTCACTGGCACAATGGCAACAAGATCCGGCGAGGGAGTGCAGGGGAAGTGAGGTATAAATAGGGAGTGCACAGGTGAACACACTAATTAAGCTAACTGCGCCAATCAGTGGCGCAGTGGCCCTTTAAATTGCAGAGACCCGGCGCGCGCGCGCCCTAGGGAGCGGGGCCGCGCGCGCCGGGACAAGACCGACGGAGAGCGAGTCAGGTACGGGAGCCGGGATGCGCATCGCGAGCGGGCGCCTGCCGCATCGCGAATCGCATCCCGGCTGAGAGAGGTATCGCAGCGCACCCGGTCAGCAGGTCTGACCGGGGCGCTGCAATTGCGAGAATGTTGCGAGCGCTCCGGGGAGGAGCGGGGACCCGGAGCGCTCGGCGTAACACACCCCTATTGAGCCTCTCTGTAGGATCGAACCAAATATTTTGGGAGAAATCGACGAATCGACCGAATCAATTTTTTTCAAAAATTCGCTAATCTCTAATCTTTACTAGAAATAAGCGAATTTTAGAAAAATTCGATTCGGACGATTCGCTGAATTTTCCTAAAAAAATTGTTTCGGTCTGAATTGATTCTCAGCAAATTGCTATTAAAAATGACTATTTTTGGTATACAGCCTCAATAGAAGTGTAGAACACTTTGCCTTGCTGTAACATGCATAGGGAGTGTGCTGGGTTAGTGAAATAATACTGTTACTAAGTATGACATGCAGATTACAGGCATCACTATTAGAATCACTGCCGCAGAGTGTCTGGATGTGGTAGCAGGGTCGGGAGACCATATGGCATCACAAATGAAGAGATTAAAGGGTTACTCCCATGCCTGTCTTTTTTTGCCTTTGGAATGTGTTTATTATGTGTATCTATGTTTTTTTTTTTTTTTTTTAAATCATCTTATCCTTTGCTATTTTTTCCTTACTTTTTGTTGCGGGCAGAAGTCTTGTAGTTTCGACTCTGACGTGTTCCTGTTGCCACCCCTCTGTTCATTAGTCTAATTGTATTCATGTTGTGTTCCTCCTTTTTTTTATTTGTGCTCAGGATCTTCCAATTAGCCGGCGTGTTATGCGCTTGCGCATTGTTATGCCGCTGGATATGTTTGGGACTTCATCTGATGTAGTTCCGCATTGTAATTCAGCGTCCCTAGCAACACTGTCTGTAAACTATGCGCATGCACCTTTAGTAAACTATGCCGGCTTGCGCTGACATTTATCCAGATATTCACTGATTAGTCTTTTTAGTTTGGCTAGTGTGTTGGTGGGTTTGGGATTTGTCTTTTTTTTGCTGTCTAATTGGACATGGGGGGGAGTTGTGATTATTGTTTGCACCTGTTATCATTTTTTTTTCTTCAAATAAAACGGGTTTTTTCTGTAAAGCATTGCCGTGTTTGTTGTGTTTATTCGGTGTGTATCTGTTGGGTCAGAGGCTGCTTGGCATATTTGCAAGGTTCTTTTTGTTTATACAGGTAATCTTCTTAATAAGAAGTCTTGAGCGCTCAACAACCAGGAAACAAAACACTATTCAGCGGTCACATGATATAATCACATGACCAAACCAAAGACACATGATGAGTCAGCAGACAGAAAATAACCAATGAATCAAAAGTGCGTAGCAAAAAGGAAAAAGAGGCAAACAATGGGCGTAAAAAGTAAATTAAGAGGGCGAAACAAGGGCAGATTCAAAAAGAAAGAAGGACGGGGAAAAAAACGCCCACTAAATGACGCATGCAGCCACAAATACATGATTGGAAATGTAGTTTTAGGGAAACACGAAACAGGACGAAGGTAAGAAAAAGAAACACACAGGATGCAAAGACAACAGATGAAAAAAGAGGCACTAACAAATCGAGACTAAGGTAAAAAAAAACTATAAAACAACACCAAATACACCACAGAAAAAAAGAAAATTAAAGGAGTATTTTTATGTCATTTTTATTTTATTTTATTTGAATTTATTTTAATTCAAAAAAATTCCTCTTTGGAGGACACATTCTGGTAACATCGAGCTGGCAGTCCGATGCGAGGCTAGCTACCACCTGCCTCTCAGCGCCCCCTCCGACTGTCTTACTCTGTGTAGAACTGTGAATGTTTCATTTAATCAGTTATGGTTAATTGTTATCGCTCCAACCTGTTTAACCTCTTCAGGACGCCGGGCGAATGCATACGCCCTGCATCCCGAGTCCTTAAGGACGTGGGGCATATGCATACGCCCGTGGGAATTCCAGTCCCCGCCGCTAGTCGGTTGGGGACCGGACCAGGATGCCTGCTGAAATCATTCAGCAGGCATCCTGACACATCGCCCATCGCAGAAAATCACATGCCAATTCAGACATGCAATTTTCTGAAATTCAGGGCTGATCGGGTCTCTGTTGACCCGATCACCCGGAAAATAGGGATGATTGGAGCTGTCAGTGACAGCCCCGATCATCCTGAGAGCTTGGAACAAGGTCGCAGTGCTGCGATCTCCTCCTATCCCCCGCCATTGGTCAGAACTGATCCTGACCAATTGCAGCGCAGTACAGTGCAGTACAGTACAGTACAGTGCAGCGCAGTTGCCATGGCAACCCCCCCGTTCTGCCCACCCCTGGATGTCGTGGGGAACGTGGGGAAAAGATGGAGGCCAGTACCTGGAGGAGAAGATGCATGGGGACCACGGATCGTCGCTGGAGACAGGCACAGGTGGTGAAATGACGGGAGGGGGGGGATGAAAGTGAAAGTAAAGTGATCTTTACTGTGGCAACCTCTAGGAAGGCTAAACTACAACTCCCAGCATGCCCAGACATGCCTGGGCAGTCTGGGCATGCTGGGAGTTGTAGTTTTGCAACATCTGGAGGGTCACAGTTTTGAGACCACTCTTACAGTGGTGCCCAAAAGGTAGTCCTCCAAATGTTGCCAAATTACAACTCTCAGCATGCCTAGACTGCCCAGGCATGCTGAGAGTTGTAGTCCTGTAACATCCGTCCCTTCAGATTTTGCAATTTTCATGAAATTTATGAAAATTGCTGCTCTACTTTGAAGCCCTCTTATTTTTTCAAAAAGCAAAAATATGTCCATTTTATGATACCAACATAAAGTGGACATATTGTTTTTGTGAATAAAAATAAAATTTATTGGGAATATCCATTTTCCTTACAAGTAGAGAGCTTCAAAGTTAAAAAAATGCAAAATTTTCAAAATTTTCATGAAATTTGGGGATTTTTCACCAAAAAAGGATGCAAGTAACACCGAAAATTTACCACCAAAATAAAGTAAAATATGTCACGAAAAAATAATCTCAGAATCAGAATATTCGGTAAAAGCGTTTTCGAGTTTTTAATTCGTAAAGCGACGGTGGTCAGAATTGTGAAAAAGGGCTCAGTCCTTAAAGTGAAAAAGGGCTGCGTCCTTAAGGGGTTAATTGGATTATTGTGTTACTACCACATAATATATGACAACCATTGGGCCTCAATCTTGGAAAGAAAACATTTTTTTTAAATTTAAGATTTTGATTAGATTCACAAGTTTAATGACCTTGGTGCTCAAAGTGTTTACTTTGAACTAATACTGTATGACCACAAAACCCAATATAACAAGGAGTCACATGATAGCACAATGACAGAGCCTAGAGGTGGCAGCAGCCTGACGAGACCATAAGGCCTTACAATAGAAAAGATTAAAGATATTTTGTAAAATTTAAATTGAAGATTTTAGATAGATAAAAATGTTAAAGTTTAATTTAAGGTGCCAACAACATGAGAAGACAATAATGTGGCAGAATGACACAGCCTGGAATTGGTGAAAGCAAGAGGAGACCGTATAGTGGCAGAATGACCCAGCCTTGAGGTAACAACAGCCTGACGAGACGATGGGGCCTCACAACTAAAAAGATTAAATATATTTTGGAAAATTTTAATTGAAATATTTAAAATAGATTAAGATTAAGTTTCATTTAATGTGCCAGCAGCATGAGAAGACCACATGGCCCCGGTTTGTCTGGGTCCTCTGTCTCGTTTTCCTCATCACCATGTAGCTCCACAGCCGGCTCCTGCTTCTCTTCTCCTGTCAGATGACTGTAAAACCACCCATTTCACAAAACCTTACCTGTGCTCCACTTTCCCCCTCCTCCTCCAGTTCAGCCCCAACAGGGCTCATGTGGCCTCGAAATGTAGGCGCCCCGTCTCCAGTGCCCTGACCAGCCATAGTTTCCAACACATATTGTAGGATATGGAGCAGTGGAATTATGTTGTTCCTTTTGTAATCCTGGTGACTGACTAATAATGTGGCTTCCTCAAAGGGCCTGAGCAAGCGCCAGGTGTCACATATGAGCTTCCACTGGTTGACATTGAAGTTACACAGGGGAGTCTCCCTATCCACTTGTATCATCAAGAAATCAGTGATGGCTTTTCTCTGTTCGTATAGTCGGTCCAACATATGAAGGGTGGAATTTCAATGTGTGGAAACGTCGCAAATCAGACTATGTTGGGGCATGCTGTTCTGAGGCTGCATCTCAAGCATGGTGTGCTTTGCGGTGTACTATTGGCTGAAGTGCATGCAAAGTTTTCTTCCCATTATTAAGATGTCTTGCAAATGAGGGTAACACATGGGCCAAGCAGGGCGCATGGCTTAGGCTTCGTTGAAGCAGCGCAGACAAGATGTTATTCCTGTTGTCGGTCACCATGTTTCTCATTTCCAGTTTTCGAGCAGTAAGCCATGATTCGATTTCTTGATGAATAACACAGCCTGAAGGAGACGAAAGCATGAGGAGACCATATAGTGGCAGAATGACCAAGCGTGGAGGTGGCAGCAGCAAGATGAGACCATAGGGCCTCACAATTGAAAGATAAAAGATATATTTAAAAATGTAAATTGAAGATTTTAAATAGATTAACATAAAAAATGTTATGTAATGTGCCAGCAGCATGAGGAGACCACATGGCGGCCCAATAACACAGCCTGGAGGTGGCACCAGCATGAGGAGACCAAAATGTGGCAGAATGACCAAGCCTGGAGGTGGCAGCAGCAAGAGGAGACCATATGGTGACAGAATGACACAGCCTGGAGGTGGCGGCAGCCTGACGAGACCAAAGGGCCTCTCAATTGAAAAGATTAAAGATATTTTTTAAATTGCATGTGGCCATGTTAACATCCTCTGGATATTTGATGAAAAACTGCCACACCGCAGAGTAGCTGATTTTCCACCCAACAGTCCGCACTGACTGACTGCTCATGCTGCCAATTCCAGGGACCCCTGTTCCAATACCTTCCGGGAAGCAGGTGGTCTAACCAGGGCATGTTTGGCTCCAGACTTCCCACTGCTGCCACCATGCTGACTCCCAACCATGCTACCACTTGCTGGCTCAACTGCTGCCTCATGGGCAACCTGCCACCCTCTTCTCCTGATGATGATGAAGCCCCTTCTGCACCCAGCTCCCAAGTGTGATCGGCTTCATCATCATCGAGTTGTGTCTGCACCTCACTGATGTCCACCTTAGATTCCTCAACAGTGTGTGCTTCAGGAGCACTCCCAACACCACCTACCACCTGAACGCTCCCAACACCACCTACCACGCCACTCTCCTCATCACTACTTGCCCATCAAGCAAAGGAAGCGGGGGATGTCTCCTCCACTTCTTGGCTGGGCAGTAGCTGCTGACTGTCCTAAAGTAGATTGTCCTGACTAAAAAGTGGAGCTGAATCCACAGCATAGGATACTTCTATAGGCGAGGGAACAGCATAGGACAGAGGCATTAGAAGGACAGGGACTGCTCTCGTGCCATGCCAACCGATGGTTGTGTCTGAGGAAGCCACCGACTGTTGACTGAGGGTGTCAGATGTCACTTGTGATGAAGTGGATGAACGAGTTAACCAGCCAATTAAAGCTGATGGGTTGTTGTCGAGACACGACCGCTAGCTGATATCAAGAGCTCTGGCCTTTCGCTGCGACTCCTGCTGCAACTCGACCCTAGTCTGCTGCGACCTCTGCCTGTGTCTAATGAATTTAAGCCTCTGTCACTCCTCTGTGCACATATTGGCACTTCTTTGCCTGACATACTTAGTGCATATACGAGGCGAGGACAATATGCTCCAATATGCTTAAAACAGTATTTTTATAGAAAAGCAGCAGCTGTGTACTTTTAGCTGGCCTTTACAGTAACTAGGTCCCTTAGGACTATAACAGGAACAAAACGGAACACCATGTAGATGTACGTACGTGGTATGCACTTATAAGGGGAGTACAATTCGCTCAACTAACTATGCTTAAAACAGTAGTTGGCTAGAACAGCAGCAGGTGTGTACTTTTGGCTGGCCTTTCAAAGTAACTATGTCCATTAGGACTATATCAGGAATAAAATGGTGCACCACATAGATGTATGTACGTGGTATGCACTTATGAGGGGAGTACAATACACTCCACTACTCTTAAAACAGTATTTGTCTACAACAACAGCAGGTGTGTACTTTTGGCGGGCCTTTTACAGTAATTAGGCCCTTAAGACTTTAACAGGAACAAAATGGTACACTACCTATGTATGCATAGGTTACACTTAAAAGAGGGCAATATGCACTGCAACGCAACCTGTATTAGGCACTAATAGCAGGTGATTATGGCTTTTTGTGCTCTGCTCACCCTAACTAGCTGGTTACTATTAGCTTTTCAGTTGTTGTACACACCAGTGCTGCAGCACACAGTTGCTGTGTACTAGTGTTGAGCGGCATAGGCTATATTCGAATTTGTGATATTTCGCGAATAAATGGACGAATATTTGTCATACATTCGCTAAATTTACATTTTCTTAATATTTAAGTTTTTTTTCGCATATGCGTAAATTCGCATATGCGAAAATTCACATATGCGAAAATTCACATATGTGAACATTTATGAACTTTATAGCAAGTATACCAGTGTAAATTTATAGAAGCAGCAGAAGGGAGGGATCAATATTTGCGAATATTCGCATGTGCGAATATTGGCCCGGCGGTCTCACGCAGTAGTATTAGAGCCTTCTTTACACCACACAAACTGGAAGCAGAGAGGGATGATCACTGTGATGTGTACTGTGGAAAAAAAAAGCGATTATTCGTAATTTCGAATATATAGTGCTATATTCGCGAATATTTGTGAATTCACGAATATGCGATATTCACGAATAAAATTCGAATTGCAAATATTTGCGAGCAACACTACTGTGTACTACACCCAAAATTGCACTTTTTCTCTCAATCTCTATCCCTTCCCTATCAGTGCTTCTAGGCTGGATTTGGGCTTGAGGTGAATCACTGCTGTAATGCACCCACAATTGCACTTTCTCTCTCAGTCTCTCTCCCTTCCCTATGAATGATTCTAGACTGGATTTGGGCTTGATGTGAATCGCTGCTGTAAAAATGCTTTTCTGTGCAACACACACTGCTCTCTGTCCCTCTCTCTGCAACAGAATGCTAAAGTGACTGGCTGAAAGATGGCTGCCGATTATATTGGGCTGTGACATCACAGGGGTTGCTGGCTGCTAATAGGCTGCATGCTGCATGTGATTCAGGGTAATCCCGCCTACCCGTGTTCCCGCCTTCCCAGCTTTCCTTGTCCCATGTCCTGACATGTGGAGCCGCCATCTTAGATGCCCTGGAGCCTGGGTCGCACTAAATGGAGTTTAATGAAGCGATTCTTGCGATCGAATAGCGGCAATATTCGGATTAGTTATGAATCGAATATTTCATGAAATTTGTACCAAATTCGGATTCGTCAGATTCACTCATCCCTTATCTTAACCTCACTCATATAAGCGCAGATTAAGAGTACTGTGTTGAAAGCATAGTATATTCAAATATACCTATTAACATCGGAGTTACATCTAAACAGCTTGCAGATAGTCTTAGAATCAGCCAACCATAAATAATTTACAGCTTTAAAATGTTAACTTCTACAAAATAAAGCAGAACATTAGCACGTCTCGTATCATCTAGCACCCTCAGCAGCCATCCTTTTCTTATTTCCCGGGTGTCCTTTTCTCAATCACATGGCATAAGGTCCACGATTATCATATACATGACCATCATTTACATATGAATGCATATTGTTAAGTGTATTCATATGTAAATGTTCCCTTCAGCAGGGCATCCTATAGGCACAAGCCTACTGTGCCCATAGGTAAATCCGCCCCGACTAAAGTCTTCTCACAAACGCCATACATGATCTTTATCGTGATGTTTCTACATCATATTAACCCAAAGAAAGAACAAACATTTTTCTCCTTGTTCAGATCATAATAAATAACATAATAAGTCTGGCCTTCCGGATCGTTTTAAACATAGTCAAACAATCCCAGTTGTTTAGGAAAGTTATTTATTCAGCTGTGATAGTGTATCAAGGATGTTTTAGCCCCCTGTGTAGTTAAGAGCTCTCCCCATTGTTTATATGGCCAAACTCATAGAAAAACATCTTGTATAAATTCCTTAACAGTTTGCATAAGGTGTTTTACTGCGTGTCTGTTGTCAGTCACTGACTGTGAAAGAAATTACTTTGCGCAAGCTGTCTATTTCTATTTGATTTTTACATATAAAATAAATTGATGATCACCAAACTGCTGCATTTAAGTCTATGCAGGGGGTATGGATTCCTGTCTAGAAACAGGATTTGACAGTAGGTACCTGTGATAGACTATTTCCCATGGAGGATATCACAAGGTAATAGAGTAGCAGTCAAGACAACACTTTCTATAACACATCACACCAGCTTCATTTATCTGTTCAATGAATAGGAAATCTACTTAAGCCACAGTGCCAAGATATGCTATTTCTTTTGCTTTCAATGCATTTTTCACTTTGCAGTCCAAGTAATGGAAAATGTTATAAACAAAACAAATGCCCTCTAAAGTCACATATTACTTAATAAATGACTTAATGCTTTTAACTTAAAGTTCTTCTGCTTACATTTTCTTAAACATTCACCTTGCTGATGTGGACTTGGCTTTTTTACTATTGCATTTGTATTGATCGCTCTTAGTATGTGTGAATATATATATATATATATATATATATATAAATATATCTATATATATCTATATATATATATATATATATATATATATATATATATATATATATATATATATATATATATATAGCATACAACTCATTCATTCTAATGCACCTATCATAATAAATGGCTCTGTACTTTAGATTCTGGGACTAACATTCTCAGAACATAGTTACGTTTAGAAATATGTGAAAGGAAGAAATTTTCAGTATAGAGTATAGAATGTAATATTTTTTTTTTTTTTTTTTTTACAGAATGAGCTAGGATTCATTTTCCCTCAGAAAGCATACTATTTCACTTGTAGAATATTGTGTTGCTTTACAACTTGCTTCTCTAGTAAGGTCCTGCATGGCTGCAGATCAGGTTACAGCATTTGTACTTGGGCGTACATTTCACTACATAAAAACTGTATGTTGCATTGTGGTGGCCTGAGGAGAATGATGAGTAAGGAGGTTAGGAAATAATGTTTTACTGGATTGCATTTGTTTTTTTTTTTAGGTGACTTGCATATGGCTGTATTATGGCTTATCACAACCACTAAGTTATCCAGAGTTAAAGGGGTATTCCAGGCCAAAACTTTTTTTTATATATCAACTGGCTCCGGAAAGTTAAACAGATTTGTAAATCACTTCTATTAAAAAATCTTAATCCTTCCAATAGTTATTAGCTTCTGAAGTTGAGTTGTTGTTTACTGTCTAACTGCTCTCTGATGACTCATGTCCCGGGAGCTGTGCAGTTCCTATGGGGATATTCTCCCATCATGCACAGCTCCCAGGATGTGACATCATCATTGAGCAGTTAGACAGAAATCTTCAGAAGCTCATAACTATTGGAAGGATTAAGATTTTTTAATAGAAGCAATTTACAAATATGTTTAACTTTCCGGAGCCAGTTGATATATATAAAAATAAGGTTTTGCCTGGAATACCCCTTTAAAATATGTCACCTGGAAGTTATAACCTTTTCATGCCTATTTCTATTACTTCCTACAGAGATATACAAAATATTTTTATGTTTAATTCTTAAGGACACAGCCCATTTTGGTCTCCAGGAAACCAATAACCATTTTTTTCTCTTCATCTCCTTAACCCCTTAATGACCACTGACGTAAATGTACGTCCTGGTTTGGCGGGACTTTCTGCACCAGGACATACATTTACGTCCTGTGCTAGCAGCAGCCGGGGATCCGCCCGTAATGGCTGACATCCGCAATTGCACGGATATCCGCCATTAACCCCTCAGATGCCGTGATCAATACAGATCACGGCATCTGTGGAATTGCGGTACTTTGAATGGATGATCGGATCACCCGAAACGCTGCTGCAGCGATCCGATCATCCAGCATGGCGGCCGGAGGTCCCCTCACCTGGCTCCGGCTGTCTCCCGGGCTCTTCTGCTCTGGTTTGAGATCGAGCAGACCAGAGCAGAAGATCACTGATAATACTGAGCAGTGCTGTGTCCTATACATAGCACTGCACAGTATTAGCAATCAAAGGATTGGTATAGATAATCCCCTATGGGGACATAAAAAGTGTAAAAAAAAAATCCCCTCCCCCAATAAAAATGAAAATTGTAATTTTTTCCCATTTTACCCCCAAAAAGCGTAATTAAAAAAAATTAAACATATTTGGTATTGCCGCGTGCGTAAATGTCTGAACTATCAAAAATATAATGTTAATGATCCCGTACAGTGAATGGCGTTAACGTAAAAAAAAAATTAAAATGCTGCTTTTTCACATTTTATTCAAAACATTTTTATAAAAAATGATCTAAAAGTTTTATATATTCAAATGTGGTATCTAAAAAAAGTACAGATGACGGCACAAAAAATGAGCCCTCATATCACCCTATATATGAAAAAATGAAAAAGTTATAGGTGGTCAAAATAGGGCGATTTTAGATTAATGATTTTGTTGAAAAAGTTTTTAAAAAGTTTTGAGCGGTGCAAAAATATAAAAGTATCTAGCCATGGGTATCATTTTAATCGTATTGACCCACAGAAAAAAGAAAACATATAATTTTTACCGTAAATTGTACAGTGTGAAAACGAACCCCTACAAAATGTGCAAAATTTTGAATTTTCATTTAAATTTCCTCCCTAAAAATTTTTTGGGGGGGTTCACCGTACATTTTATGGTAAAATGAGAGTTTTCATTTCAAAATACAATTGGTCACGCAAAAAACAAGCCTTCATATGGGTCTGTAGATGGAAATATAAAAGAGTTATGGATTTTAGAAGGCGAGGAGGAAAAAAACGAAAATGCAAAAATAAAATTGGCCTGGTCCACAAGGTGAAAATGGCCTTGGTCCTTTAGGGGTTAAAGGAATTAAACTTATATTTCCATCCACAGAACCATATGAGCTTGTTTTTTGCGCAACCAATTGTACTTTGTAATTACATCACTCATTTTACCGTAAATTGTATTGCAAGGCCAAAAAATGTTTATTTGTGTGGGGAAATTGAAAAAAAAAAACAATTCAACTCCCACCATGCCTTGTCCATGCATGTTTTTTCTTCATGTGAAATCCGTGTCTTTGTCCCATTGAAATCAATAAAAAAAAAATTTCTGCCCGAAGATGTTCTGCTGAATTTTCATGCAGAATTTGCGCAGAATTTGTGCGGAAATTCCACAAAAAGAAAAAGGGAAATTCTCATTGGTGATTGTCATCCAGCAAAAAAAAAAAAAAATGTTTCCTCCTGTATTTAAAATAAAACGGAAATTCTGTGGTGGAATTTTTAAGCGAGAATTTCTCGCCAATTCCTCAGTGTGAAAATACCCTAAAAATTACATGTTCACTTTAGTCTGTGGGTCAATTGGATACTGTGGGTCAATTAAATGGATACCCATGTTTAGATATGAACTATGATTGGTTTCTGTGGGAAAATCACACAATTTTTTCTCACACACAGTTTGATACGTCTGGCCCAGTCTGGAGTGGGACATTGGTTCAATACTCTATGGCAGTATGTACTGTGTTTGTTCAGATACAACAAATGATAAAAAATTGAACTTCCATAAATCTGTATTGTAAATGTTTCCTTTTCCAGGCATTGCATACATTAGATTTGTCTATACTGTGGAGAAATTGATAATACATCACTTGACATCCTTTTCTTTCAAACTCAGTCTGCTTATCCTCCCTCTACTTCTACCATGGTTTCCCGTATTTTAGTACAATGCTTCAAATATGAAGGATGAGATAAAAAGGGATCATTGTAATTCCCATCCTTGTGACATCATTTAAAGCTCTTCATAAAAGTCTTGTCTGAGACAGAAAACTATTAGCAGAAGTATAATGGTCCTACCTTCTGCGAACAGTAATTATCATTTTCTATGTATTCTTGGCTTAGTTACAATGCTTGTTCTTCTCTGTAACAACAATAAACTTTGTATATTTTGGCTACATCCTGCATCTCATTAGAATGCAAAAGACAAGGACTCTTTAATCTTTGTCGCTCCTAAACCAAGACCTGCTGTTTTCTTCTTCCGTCTGTATTTTTCACATGAGAAGTTAAAGGAATTTTACATTTTATAACAATCATCTTTATTTAGTTTGTATATAGTTTAGCTAATATTAAATCAATGTAAGCAATTTATAGTGCAATTATGAATCATCATAATTATTTCAAAAGGCATCAAATGAGCAATTAAATGGAATCAAAGGTCCTCTAAGTGGTATTTATATGTGGCGCACACATTCTAGACACTTCCTTTAGAACAAAATTGACTTTCCTCAAACTTTCAATACATTTGTACTTAAAGTTTTTAAAGCAATGGGTTTATTGAAACTGCTGCAGTACGGTACAGTAATAGGTCATAGGAATGTTCAGAATTCTCTATCTTTACTCTAAATTTATAGTTTGTTTTTGTTATAGAGTATAAGCTGCATGGACAGTATTTTTTAACCCTCTTGGGGACCAAGGGCATACCTGTACGCCCTTGTTCCACTCCCCTTCTATGATGTGGGCTCAGGTGTCGTCGGGCACTTTGACAGTTTGGTAGGCTTGGCACCCCTGAAGCCGGCCAGAGACCCATTGCAGTGGATGATTGCTCCTATTGGTCTGTCAGTACTGACAGACCACTAGAAGTGATATTTGCGGGGTCTCCTCCTTCGCCCTCTGGTCCGTTGCTTCACACAGTAAATCGATCAGAGGAGGGCCCTGTAGGAGGAGGCCAGCAGCAGCATTCAGGATCGGAGCTGTGCTGAGTCACTGTGACCGCAGCATCCATTAGGGTTACAGAGGGAGGGAACTCCCTCTGTTCCGGTTCGAGGCTCTGCAAGGTGACAACTGACAGTAGAGTGATGATGGTTTCCATGGCAACCAGAGGCCTGACAATGGCCTTCATTTTTCATGGCTACAGAAGCCGATCAGCCTCTACCTAAGGTAGAGTCTGATCTGCTATGCTATTGTCAAGGATGGCCCGAGGGTGAGGCTTTCAAATGTGATTGACTGGGCTGTTATATACAGGATGTTGGTTTAACTCGCTCTCAGCATACTCACAGCTTCCCCAAAGAGTTCTGTTAAATCCAGGAAGTAGATTTAGTTTTTACATTTGACAAAGAAGGAGGTTTAGTTATGACGTCAGAATCAGCATGTTACATTTTGATTGGTTGTTTGATTATTGTGTCCATCTATATTAGCAAATCTAGCGTTCATAAATTGCTTGGCAGAAGTTTCTCTACTGGGAAATTCCAGAGATATTGGTTTGTCAGATATTTTGTCTTTTATTCCTTCATGGAGTCATCCCAAAGCCTCCATCGTAGTCATGAGCAGATAGCAAACTGACGTATATGGGTTAAGGGGTAGGTAACAGATATATTTTTACAGCAGCAAGGGCATATTAGTATTAGTATAATTGATCAGTCATTAGAAACATAAGGGTCGTCCCTATCACTATGACTGTCAGTGTAAAACTGACAGGCACTGGCATAATTCAGTGGAGTATAGATGTGTACTCCACTGAATTATGTGTATGTATGTAAAAGAAAAAGTAAAGTGTTAAAAATGTGAAAAAAGTAAAAAATTAATTTTTTTTTATTTATTTATTTATATCACTTCATAAAAATAAAATAAAAAACGATTAGAGTTTCACATGTACCAAGAAATTGTACCATTGAAAGTGTCAAATTGTCTCCCCAAAACATTTTTGCAACCCAAGGCCTCTGCAACTTTATATGATCCCAGCAAAATTTCCTAAACTGAAAGGAGTCCCAAAAATCCACACAGCACTCCTTTATGTCTAAGGCTGGAATTCCAAGAAAAACACCAATTCTGCCGCATTGCTTTTTTTTTTGGCCAAAAAACGCTGCGGCCAGATGTTAACTGTAAATCAATGAGAAATCGCGAAATTATTTTTCCACTTGGCATTTTTCAGTTTGGCATTTTTTTTTAAATCCTTTTGGCGTTGTTTCACTCTTTTTTGGTGTTTTTTTTAACTCTTTGGCGATTTTGCAAAATCCCAGCATGTTGAGCCTATGGCGTTTTTTTCCCTGAAGTTGTTGCATTTTTCTCCCATAGAAGTCTATCGGAGTAAAAAAAAACACCAAGAAAAACGCCATGTGGGTTTTAACTTTGGCGTTTTTTCAGGAGATTTTTATTCTTTTTTGGACTTTAGCGATCCAAAAAAGTGATGGATATACCTTTTTCAATAAAATTTCATAGGGTACCATTAAAAAAAAGATACAGTACTGATGGAAAAAAATAGTATTTAATGAAATTTATCTTTTTTATAACAACATTTTTATTAATATTTAAACAGGGATCAATTGATGTGGGTGGGCACTAAAAATACAGCCGACAATAATAAAAATGTACCATGTGTGTGTTTTTCACTTTTTTTAGTTGGTACTACTACTCCCAGAATGGAATACACTGATCCATGATGGGAGTAGTAGTACCTGTACTAATTGACAGAACACCCTGGGCCCGTTGCGATCCTTCTGTATAATTTATAGATGTGGCCAGCCGCTCTTCTATGGTCCCCTGCACTGCCATATATATGCACGCATTCATATTTTCTGCAGAGAGCTGTGATATGGCCACATGGTTCCAGCCAATCACAACTCTCTTTGGGAAATATGAATAGGTGTATATATACGTCAGTGCAGGGGACGCATTAATCCATTATACAGGAGGATCACAGCGGGTGTCAGGAATGACATCCGCTGTGATCTTTCCTTAACTGCAGGTACTACAGCACCCAACATGGAGCAGAGTGTGCTCCATGTTGGGAGTAGTAGTACCTGCAGTTAAGGAGAGATCACTGCAAGTGCCACTTCTGACACCCGCTTTCTATTGCAGAGATTCGGAGCGGCTTTCTCCTGCACTCCGCATCTCTGTTCTGTACTCCGGTCAGTGATCTGAATAGAACATCACTCATTCACATTTCCCTCTGAGAGCTGTGATTGGCTACAACCTTCTGAACAATCCCCACTCTGGGCGGGAAATATGAATGAGTGATGTTCTATTCACATCACTGGCCAGCCGGAGTACAGAGCAGAGATACGAGCGCTGTATAGAGCAGCTCCACATCCCTGCTATATTACGGACATTTGCATTGAGTGTCAGGAGGGACACCCGAGGTGATATGCCTATTAGTACAGGTACTACTACTCCCAACATGGAACAGTCTGTTCCATGCTGGGAGTAGTAGTAATACCTAAAAAGAGAGAGAGAGAGAGAGAAAAATGAAACACACACACACTTTATTAAAAATGTATTAAAAGTTCATTATAAAAAATTTACCACTAATGTAAAGTATATAAAATACATAAATACTAATGTAAAGTATATAAAATACATAAAATATGTCATGAAAAAACTATATCAGAATCAGGGGACACATGTCAGATTTTAAAAAAAACTGCCTTGGTCATGGATTATGGAGTAAAGGGGTTCATGATCCAAATTGATGGCAAAATTATGATCCAAACAGCTGTCTTGGCATGCTGGGAGTTGCAATTTTGCAACATCTGGAGGGCTACGGTTTAGAGACCACTGTATAGTGGTCTCAAAACTGTAGCCCTCCAAATGTTGCTAGGCCACTCACCGGCTTCGGTAGTCTGCAGCACGCCGCACCAGGGAGCCAGCCGCCGATGGTAAGTGGACCTCCGGTGCTTGTCACCATCGGTTCCCCCGTTCTGCCCGGACTACTGTGGGTGAGCAGAACGGGCGAACCGAACTTTAACCCCCCGCCCCTGATCTGCTATTGGTCGATCGCTTCTGAACGACCACTAGCAGGGATGGGAGGGGTGGCCCCCCTGCCACCTAACTTCTATCCCTTCAGGGGGACCGGGATAGTCTTGGACATCCCCAATCCCTCTTATTTTCCGGGTCACCAGAGACCCGTATGACCCGGAATCGCCGCACATCGCTGATCTGAATTGGCCGGCGATTTGTGGTGATTGCCGACATGGGGGGGGGGGTTTCAGGAACCCCTGGGCGATGTGATTTCAGCAGTCATCGCAGCCCGGTTCCCGACCGGCTAGCGGTAGGGACCGAAATTCCCACAGGCGTACCTATACGCCCTGAGTCCTTAAGGACTCGGAAACAGGAGCGTATGGATACGCCCTGCGTCCTTAAGGGGTTAAAGGGAATAGGGGGTAAACCTGTGCATGTTTATATAATCCTAACTTTATCTGATCTCTAAAATTGTGTGTGGAAGGTCACGATTTTTAGCATGTCATCTAAAATGAGTTCCAAATGTTTCAAATTCACAAAAATCTTAACCCTTTTGAGAAATTCAAAACTTGTGCCTCATCTATACGCTCATCTCTTATCATGTACTACTAGGGTGAACCTGGGTCCCCTCTAGGAACATGTCTATATAGACAGTTACAATATCATTGAGTAGTCTATATGTGCAGGGCTATTATTGATTTAGCCTGGTTAAATGTTTGTATTTCTCATTAATCCATTCACCAAGAGAGATGAAATTAATAGTATGGGATAATTGTTGATCTAATACTGGAAAAATCACAATTCACAGCATTGTTCCAAACACACACAATGTTTCCTGACTGGTCTTCTTTGTATACAAATGTTAATATAGTTTTCTCTTTTTCCCCCCTGGATGCTTAGTCTCCCTGAATGTTAAAGAGTATGTGTCATATCCTCCCAAAAATGTTATATGTTGCCCAGTACCTAATTCTGATTATATACATTTTTTATGTGTCTAGCACCTATATTTCTCTCAAAAATACCTTTTTTTTGTTGCTCACTTGGTTTGTCATTCTGTGCTCTGGAGGTGACATGTCTGTCTCTTGCCCTCACTCTGCATGACTTAGTCTGCACTACCTTAGTCTGCTGTGTTGATACTCTTCATACAATCACTGCAGGCTGTTCTGTAACCCATTTCTCTCTTTTTGATAGGACAGAAGTAAGCACAGATAAGTTCTAGTCCCACCCTCCACATACTGGACTTTATCCATGCATGTGCTTGAGGTAGGACAAAGATGATGTGACAATGACCTTTTAAGGGATGTTAAAGGGGTTATCTACCATAAGGTGATTTTAGTATGTACCTGACAGACAGTAATGGACATGCTTAGTAAGGATCTGCGCTTGTCTTGGGGCTAAATGGCTATGTTGTGAGATTACCATAACACTATGGCTAGCTTTTTGTGAACTGGTATTTCCTTTTTGAATTTTCTTCTTTGCCTACAAATCCCATCATTCCATTTTCCTCCCTCCCACACATTTGCCACCCCATTGAACATAAATGAGCTGCATCCATTCAAAAGACCTGTTGTTTTCAATAAGGGTGCCTACAGCTGTTGCATTAGTTGCAGATTGATCTCTCTGTCATCAGCTGACTAGTGAGGTCAGGTCTCGGCTGCATTGCAACCTGGGAAAAATCTGAGCCAACAGTCATTTTGTATGCTGTTAAAAATAAATGTTGGGGTGAAAATCACATAAGAATTGTGAGAAAACTGTCTCACACACATGTACAGACACTATATTATGAACTACACTAACTCTACAGCCCATGTAGCTTAGTCAGTTAACAAACAATCCTGGAATACCCCTTTAATAACCCAGGAAAACGATAGATGCTTTCAAATTATATATGAAAGAAAAAGTCCATGCTGCATTTGTCTATGAGATGTATTTCTGTAACAGATCTCCTCCATGGATGCACAACTAGTAGTTTCTGTTTAACCCTCCTAATTACTCACTGGATTCAAAATTAAAGGATCAAGTAATTGATGGTATGTTATAATTCCATTGGACCTGAAATGCAGTGTTTTCAGGGGGGATATAGCTGCAGGGACAAGCCAGGAATTTTTTCATCAAAAAATATACAAATTTTTTTACCAATATATATTACAAATATACAGTGACCCCCCCCCCCCACTTACGATGATCCCAACATAAGATCATTTTAACATACGATAGCCTCTCAGAAGCCATGGTATGATGAAGGCAGCATCAACATACAATGCTTTTGTATGTCGGGGCCATCACAAAAACGGTTATCCAGCAGCGCAGACTGCTTCATCTGCCGCTGGATAGCCGTTTTATGTGTTCCGTGTGCTCCGGTGAGTGTCACTCATCTCTCCACGTCGCTCCGGACCATCCTCTTCATGCTCTGCTACATGGCTGTCGCTCTCTTTCGTCGTCATCACGTTGCTGCACATGCCGTCACATCATCCAGCGTGCATAGCGACATGATGACTGCGATGGAGAGCGACGATCCAGGGCAGCAGTGACGGTCCGGAGCAGCAGGGACACCCCAGGGACGTGATGACGGTGATGGAGATCGATGCTCCAGAGCAGGGGTGACAGTCCGGAGCGGTGGGGACACGTGAGTATAACTTTGTATGTAATTATTGCACGGATCCCTCAACATACGATAAATTCAAGTAACAATGGTTCCTTTGGAATGAATTACCATCATATGTTGAGGGATCACTGTACATATAATGTTTTTATCTATATAAAAAGCTTTTTAAATGACAGGTACACTTTAAGCTCTCCTACATAGATCGATGAGGGGAAAGAGTTCCTGTGCAGAAGTAAGATATGTAGTTGCCCCCCTCCCTCCGTCCTACTTTCTCCGAGGTCTACTTTCTCCCTGATCTTACCATTTCAACTGGACTGGTGGAAAACAATTTTTTTTTAATTAACTTATGCCAGAAAGTTAAACAGATTTGTAAATTGATTCTATTTAAAAATCCTAATCCTTCCAGTACTTATAAGATACTGTATGCCCCACAGGAAGTTCTTTTCTTTTAGAATTTCTTTTCTTTCGGACCTTATTGCTCTCTGTTGACACCTCTTACAGAGGTGTCAGCAGAGAGCACTGTGGCCAGGCAGAAAGGAAATTAAAAAATAATATAACTTCCTCTGTTGTATACAGCAGCTGATGAATTCTGGAAGGATTAAGATTCTTAAATGGAAGTAATTTACAAAATTCTTTAACTTTCTGGCACTAAATGATAAAAAAAAAAAATGTTTTCCACCTTAGTACCCCTTTAACGACCTCAGCCGGCTCAAAAAATGTGAAGCGCGCTTCGCATCTGCTTGGTCCCGGTTGCTATCAGCAACCAGGACCCGCGGCTATACCGGGCATCACCAATCAGGCTGATGTCCTATAATAATACTTAGACGCCATGATCAAAGTTGATTTCGGCATCGAAAACAGGAGAAATCAATGCCGGTTAGCTCAGTGGAGCTGTTCGGGACCGCCGCGGTCAAAACACGGCATCCCAAACAGCTGAGGACAGCAGTAGGTGCCTTACCTCGCTCCACGCTGTCCGATCATCGTTTGATTGCTCCAAGAGTGAGATCCAGGTTTGAGCAATCGAGTGTAGATTACACTGATCAATGCTGTGCAATGGAATTGCATTGAACAGTGTATGCAATCAAAGGATTGCAAGTAATAGTCCCCTATGGGGGGGGGGAAAGAAAAAAAAGTGTAAAAATAGTAAAAAATAAATAAAGTGAATAAATGTGATTTAACCCCTTCCTAATTAAAAGTTTGAATCACATATGTGGTATCACCGCGTGCATAAATGTCCGAACTATAAATATATAATGTTAATTAAACTGCATGGTCAATTGGGTACACATAAAAAAAATTCCGAAGTCCAAAATTGCGTATTTGTTGGTAACTTTGCATACCCTATAAAAATCTACAGAAAGTGATCAAAATGGCCGATAAAAACAATCATGGTACCAATAAAAACTTCAGATTATGGCGTAAAAATTTCTACCCTGTATACGGAAAAATAAAAAAGTTACAGGGGTTCAGAAGAGGACAATTTTAGACATACAAATTTTGGTGCATGTAGTTTTTTTAAAGTAGTAAAATAAAGAAAAACCTATATAAATTGGGTATCATTGTAACCGTATGGACCTACATAAAAAATATTTGGTGTCATTTTTTCCGAAAAGTTTACTGCATAGAATCAGAAGGCCCAAAAATTTACAAAATAACTTTTTTTTTTTTTTTACAATTTTGCCCCACAAATATTTTTTTTCTTAGTTCATCGTAAATTTTGTGGTGAAATGATTGATGTCTTTACAAAGTGCAATTGGTGGCGCAAAAAAATAAGCCCTCTTATTACTTAAAGTTCTCATGCACGCATAGAAGGGCTTTAAAACCATTTGCTTGGAAATTTGTCTTCCTTAAGGGTCTTTTATCCCCTTAAGGACTCAGGGTTTTTCCATTTTTGCACTTTCTTTTTTCCTCCTTACCTTTTAAAAATCATAACCCTTTCAATTTTTCACCTAAAAATCCATATCATGGCTTATTTTTTGCGTCACCAATACTACTTTGCAGTGAAATCAGTCATTTTATCCCAAAAATTCACGACAAAACGGAAAAAAAATCATTGTGCGACAAAATCGAAGAAAAAACGCTATTTTGTAACTTTTGGGGGCTTCCGTTTCTACGCAGTGCATATTTAGGTAAAAATGACACCTTATCATTATTCTGTAGGTCCATATGGTTAAAATGATACCCTATTTATATAGGTTTGATTTTGTCGTACTTCTGGAAAAAATCATAACTACATGCAGGAAAATGTATACGTTTAAAAATTTCCTCTTCTGACCCCTATAACTTCTTTATTTTTCCTTTACAGGGCGGTATGAGGGCTATTTTTTTGCGCCGTGATCTGAAGTTTTTACTGGTATGATTTTTGTTTTGATCGGACTTTTTGATCACTTTTTATTAATTTTTTAATGGTATAAAAAGTGACCAAAATACGCTTTTTTGGATTTTGGAATTTTTTGGCGCGTACGCCATTGATCGTGTGGTTTAATTAATGATATATTTTATAGTTCGGACATTTACGCACGCGGCGATACCACATATGTTCATTTTTATTTACACTGTTTTATTTTTTTTATGGGAAAAGGGGGGTGATTCAAACTTTTATTAGGGAAGGGGTTAAATGACCTTTATTAACACTTTTTTTTTTACTTTTATTTGCAGTGTTATAGGTCCCATAGGGACCTATAACACTGCACACACTGATCTCCTATGCTGATCACTGGCGTGTATTCACATGCCTGTGATCAGCGTTATTGGCGCTTGACTGCTCCTGCCTGGATCTCAGGCACGGAGCAGTCATTCGTCGATCGGACACCGAGGAGGCAGGTAAGGGCCCTCCCGGTGTCCTGCAAGCTGTTTGGGACGCCGTGATTTCACCGCGGCGGTCCCGAACAGCCCGACTGACTAGCCGGGATACTTTCACTTTCGCTTTAGAAGAGGCGGTCAGCTTTGACCGCCACGTCTAAAGGGTTAATACCACACATTGCCGCGTCCGGCGATGTGTGGTATTAGCCGCGGGTCCCGGCCGTTGATGAGCGCCGGGACTGACGCGATGTGTTGCGGGGTCGCAGCGTGACCCCGCTTCATATCGTGGGAGCCGGCGCAGGACGTAAATATACGTCCTGCGTCCTTAAGGGGTTATATAATGCTATATTCACCAACTTTCATAACTTAAAACATGTCATACCAGTAATATTAAAAAAAATAACTCTATTGGTCCGCTTTTTATTTTGCGCAAGAAAATTGATAAACTTGTGGCCAGATTAAAAAAAGAGTAGTCAGGAAAACTATCATCACTGTTAAGGCGCAGCCAGGAGTTCAAACAGACCTCCAGGATAACAGGATAATCTTAGCACAAGAGAAAGTACAGCCTTGCTACAAGCTGTAGAATAGTTAAATAGAGCTACGTTACAAGTAAATGCTGGAAATTATAAAATCTATTTTGGTGCAGAAGGTCATTTTGTAAGTTTGGAAATAAGCCAGAAAGGCTGTTGGCTTAAACTTGTATGCAGCAGCAGATGAGATCTTTTGTGCCATCAACATTTTGACTGTAAGCAAATCCAATATATTTAGCCCCTTAAGGACCCAGCCAGTTTTTTCGTGACATATTCTACTTTATATTAGTGGTAAAATGTTGTCGATGCTTGTATCATTTCTTGGTGAAAATTTAGCATTTTTTTTAACTTTGAAGCTCTCTGCTTGTAAGGAACATGGATATTCCAAATAAATGATATATTGATTCACATATACAATATGTCTACTTTATGTTGGCATCATAAAGTTGACATGTTTTTACTTTTGGAAGACATCAGAAGGCTTCAAAGTATAGCAGCAATGTTCAGTTTTGAGGTGGATTTGAAGGGCCTTCTTATTAGAAATATCCCATAAATTACCCCATTTTAAAAACTGCACCCCTCAAAGTATTCAAAATGACATTCAAAAGATTTGTTTACCCTTTAGGTGTTTTACAGGAATAGCAGCAAATTGGAAGGCAAATTTTGCGGAAATGGTTTTTGGGGGGCATGTCCCATTAAGAAAGCCCCTATGAGGCCAGGACAGCAAAAAAAAAAAAACACACAGGGCATACTATTTTGGAAACCACACCCCTCAAGGAAAATAACAAGGGGTACAGTGAGCCTTAACAGCCCACATGTGTTTGATGACTTTTCGTTAAAGTTGGATGTGTAAATGATTTTTTTTCCACTAAAATGCTGGTTTTCCCCAAAATTTTACATTTTTACAAGGGTAATAGGAGAAAATGCCCCCCCAAATGTTTAACCCCCTCTCTTCTGAGTATGGAAATACCCCATGTGTGGATGTCAAGTGTTCTGCTGGCGCACTACAATGCTCAGAAGAGAAGGAGTCACATTTGGCTTTTGGAAAGCAAATTTTGCTGAAATGGTTTTTGGGGGGCATGTCCCATTTAGGAAGCCCTTATGGTGCCAGGACAGAGAAAAAAAAAGTACACCCCTCAAGGAACATAACAAGGGGTACAGTGAGCCTTAACACCCCACAGGTGTTTGACGACTTTGGATGAGTAAAGTATTTTATTTTTTCGCTAAAATGCTGGTTTTCCCCAAAATTTGACATTTTTATAAGGGGTAATAGGAGAAAATGCCCCCCAAAATGAGTAAATCCATCTTTTCTGAGTATGAAAATGCAGCATGTGTGGATGTCAAGTGCACTGCCGGAGTCACATTTGCAAATTTTGCTGAAATGGGGGGGCATGTCGCATTTAGGAAGCCCCTGTGGTGCCGGAACAGCGGAAAAAAACACATGGCATACTCTTTTGAAAACTACACCCCTCAAGGCACGTAAAAAGGGGTACAGTGAGTCTTAACACCCCACATGTGTTTGATAAATGTTCATTAAGTGGGATGTGAAAAGAAAAAATTTGATTTTTTTTTACACTAAAATGCTGGGGTTACCCCAAATTTTTCATTTTCACAAGTGGTAACAGGAGAAAATGTCACTATAAATTTGTAAATATATTTCTTTGGACTAATGACATAACTCTTATCTGGGCGTAAACAATTTTGAGGGTGCACACCAGGTCTCAGAGGAGCAGGAGCACAGTCAGGGGCCTTGAGCTTCTGCTTAGCTGCGTATGGAGCCAGAACAGTGGGCCCCCCCTCAAGGAGCGTTACATGGGGTACACTAAATTACTAAAGCGGGGTACAGTGGGATGTAAAATCTTAAAAAAGGTTATGTTCCCAGAATGATGACCTAGAGCATAGCCAAAACTAAAACATATGCCCACCCCAAACCCTATGCTCTGAATCATCATTCTGGGAATGTGATGTGTGTAGCCGTCACTAACCTGTTGCCTCAAATGCGCACCCCGCTCAGGTGGAAAGAGAGCGCTGCGCATTTGAGGCAATATAAAAAAGTCCCCAATGATAGTGACTCAGTGACCCATGACCCATTTTTGGAAAAAATACCCACAGAGGTCTTATCAGGTAGTTTTTTTTTTTAAATTATTTTTTTGGACAATTTAGCGCTTTTATAGGGTTAAAACTTGGAATGTACTCTGGACTTGGTACATTATGGTAAAATTATGGGAAATTAAAATGAAGAGGGAAAATTTTGTACTGCATGGATGTGTGATACTCCCTGAAGCAGTTTTTAAGGCAGAGGCCCGGATAATCAGGGCAAGTGTCACATTGAGTGATAGGGTCTTTCCGTATCCTCCTCTTGTAACACACTGCATTTTTTCTGGGATCGTACCTTCTTTCCAGTATGGGGTACTTCACCTGGAAAGTGTTGGTCTCGGATGATCCTGGAACCTATAACTTAATTTCCTTGGGAACTCTGGCCTGCTCTTTCCCGGTCGCCAAAGATCAGGACCAGATCTTGGAATTGAAGGTGTGTCCTTGTGTTGCCAGCATACTGGGACAGTACAAAAGAGTTGTACATGGCAACCTGTACCATGTAGACCAAAAAAAATCTTTGTACCATACCCGTGGTTTGCACATGGCCATGTATGGCTTGAGGACTTGATCAGAAAGATCAACTCCCCCCATATACGGATTGTAGTCCAGAATACCTCGCACAGGGACAGGGGAGCTGCCATTACCATGAATTGTGGTCAGCATAAGGATATCCCTCTTATCCTTATACCCGACCATCAACAGGTTTTCGTGGGTAAGGGCACGGGACTCACCTTTGGGAATAGGTGTCTGGATCAAATTTAGAGGGAGGCCTCTCTGGTTCTTCCGCACAGTCCCACAAGCGGATGTGGATCTGGCGGCAAGGGATGTGAACAGGGGGATGCTGGTATAAAAGTTGTCCATGTAAAGGTAATAACCCTTATCCAGCAATGGGTGCACAAGGTCCTAAATGATTTTCCCTCTAACACCCAGGGTGGGGGAACATTCTGGGGGTTCAATACGGGAATCTCGTCCCTCATATACTCTAAACTTGTAAATGTACCCGGTGGTACTCTCACAAAGTTTGTAGAGCTTCACGCCATACCGCACTCGCTTTGAGGGAATATACTGGTGGAAGATGAGTCTCCCCTTAAAGCTGATAAGAGACTCATCTACCGAGAGCTCCCTGAGCGATATGTAGACACTTAGGGCTCAGTGGCAGCAATTGGGACAGAAGACATAAAAAAGGAGTATAAAAAAAAGGACCTGCCTGAACCCTAAAACAAATACGCTGATCAGTGATATATTACTGTTAGCGAACAGAGCAGGCACACACATGGAGGTACGGTCCATCCAGACAGCACGGACCTGCTGCTGGTGGCACGGTCAGCAGGCATCCTGTTCCGATCCTGGCGAGCGTTGGTAATCGGAAACACAAAAGGTGTACAGGTACACCCATGGTCCTTAAGTTCTGGGACGCAAGGGCGTACCTGTACGCCCTTCGCCCCCAACAGGTTAACCATATCTTTAGTTTTAATGATTGCTGTTTGTAAAGTTATAAAAGTGCCATATTTTTTTTGAAACTATAGAGTCAAACTGGCAAGGGTGAGCTGCAGCAGCTTGCCTCCCCCCTCCCTCACTCCACCCTGGCCTTTGATGTAAAGAGCTCGGTCAAAGCGGTGTAGTACAGGTAGGGAGTACACTGCTTTGGCTCAGCATCACCAGTTTGACTGTTTAGTGGCCAGCAAAGATATCCTTTTATAATTTTGCAAACAGTGATCAGCAAAACTATAGTTATGGATTATTTTATCTCCCAAGAAACCATCTGCTGGGATCTGCCACTTCACACCTGGTACGCAACTGACAGATTTGCATTAAGCACTTTTTCATTGAAATTTTGAGAAAGTTTCATAATGAGAAGGAGAACCTGCTGGAAAAGCAAGAAAACATAATAATAGGAAAAATACAAAGAATCATTCAAACAGAAAACTCAAATGACCTATGACTCTCGCTTAGCGGTTTTATGGAAAATAATTTAGTTTTGTTTATTTTAGACAATAGAATCTCAGCCTTAAGGCTCATGAGAGAAACACTAACAATACATTACTATTAATGATTAAACAATAGTCTCTATGGACAAATGCTTCATGCTTTTATCATATTTCTCAGCCATGTTCAAAAAGACTTAGACATTCATTTCTCTAGTAGTATATTATTTATTGTCTACTTTTTTTTTGTCTAGAAATCATTAATCTTTTATAGAGTCAAAAGTTGTTATATGTTTAGATTTATGGGAGTTAAAGGGGTATTCCGATGGAAAACAAGTAGAAAACAAATGTTTTCAAATCAACTGGTGACAGACAGTTAAACAGATTTGTCAATTAATTCTATATAAAAATCTTAATCCTTCCGGTAACTATCAGCTGTTGTATGCTCCAGAAGAAGTTGTATAGTTCTTTTTAGTCTGATCACAGTATTTCTGCTGACACCAGAGTAGGAACAATTCCCCATAGCAGACATCTCTCGGCGATCTTCTTATACAACCTGGTTATTCTTATTTATATTGTTTATTCAGATTATCTGTTTTGTCCGAATATATGATTTTTATTCTTTCCTTCCTTTTGATGTGCAAAAACTTTGAAAATGAACAAAAAATATATTTGTTACAAAACGAGTTGCACATGTATCTTCTTCCCTGTGGGTGCCAAATAGACACATTTGGCAGGCAAGGGGGTTAACAAGTATACAGTACAATAGTCTGAATTCAGAAGAGCAATTAAACTAAAAATGCTGAATAGGAAGTCAAGAAAGTACTAGAATAACAGACCCTTCCTATAAGTAAGTCCCTATTTTAAATAGAGTGCCCAGCACCAGGATTGAACACTGAGCCTTAGTATCCTGAAACAATGATAGGCCAACTTCTCATTTTCACTGTATGGTTGGTGGCCATAGCAACCTGGTGACACCTTCTCCTAGTGCCACCATGCTGAGAAGAGCAGAAGCCACTGGAGCCCAGTACTGTGTGAACATGGACAGGTAGGTCCTTTTGCTCCATCTCCCTGCATTTTTTCTTTCTATGCTTATTAAGTTTATAGACTGTCACTTTGTGTTACTTACACTATGCAAATCCGATCCTCCTCACTTGTGTTTCACCTTTCCCCTCACAGCATGCTGTCTGTCATATTCAGAAAAAGAGGAAACAAATGTATCTTTACTATCCGATTTGATTTGGAATCCTTAGTACTGTATCTATTTTTGGAAATTCAACACAGCTGAAGCACTCAAAAAGGAAGAAAAAAAAGTTCAAACAGGATCCCTAATACCAGATGATAAACTTGTTGAGTTGTGCAAAACCAAGTGGTAAGAAAATGTGTCTACCATCAGTAGAAAAAAAATAATATTTTATTGCTATGCATTACAGAACAATATGTGTGCCTCATACTTGGCCGGAAGAAGCGTCGGCTGACGCGAAACTAGTTGTCACCTGTGGTGTGCCCCTGCGTCTGAGAGCGGCCGCTCTCACTCCCCACTACATGGATTAATCTTTCCTGTACATTCTGCTTTATCTACTACATGGGACATCAAACGCGGTGAGTGTGGTTCATTTTCATCTCTTGGTCTTCCTATATTAGATCACATATTTGCCTTTTCTACTATTGAACACCAGCCCTTGATCCCACACCAGCAGCACATTGTTACACTCGGTAGTAGTTTGTTCTGACATACGGACTGATATACGGATTGGTGAAACTTTGCTTTTGCAGTGCCTGACGTCTATCCTTATGCTTTTTCCTTAAAGAACAATTCTGGTGACATTATCATACATTACATTATCAGGGCTCTAGCTTGGCATTGTATTGCCTACCAAAACACACAATGCCCAAAAATGTACATTTTTCGTAAATATTTATATAGTTTGTAGCAGAGAAACACTAGTAAGCTATAAAGTAATTCTGTATAGAGAGATTCTATTAAAGAAATCAAGATGAAAACACAGATAATAGTACACTGCAATAATACAGTATAACTTAACCCAGATGCATTTCTAAGTAACAATTAATGGCTTATGTAAAATTGTTTTCTGATGTGTACTAATTGCTTCACATACAATAAGAGGAAAAACACATTATACTCTTATTACATGGTCAATTGATCAGCATACCTTGATAAAGCATCCAACGTTTTCATGTGTTTACTAATCACAAAGTAGCATTTCATTACAAGATTCTCAATTAAAAGTGTAACTGTAATGTGAAGAGATAAATTGTGTTAATCACGTTAAGTATGTTTGTCCTAATGAGGTTATTCATTTTAAGAACTACTCTGAAACAATTTAATCTAGCTTCCTGAATATGCTTTTATAATAATAACATGTAAAATTAAACTTACTGTACTTTAAATTAAACCAGGGTTAAAGGAAACAATTTAGAATTCTCTTATATTATCTGAACACTTTTTGTTTTTATAATATTTTAGTCTCATCTACATTTCCTAGAAAACATTATTAAGCCACCATGCTAAAATATATATTAACTTAGCCTCATAACTTCACAGCAAATACACTTTTCACAAATATGACAACAACTTAACATGCTGGCTTGGAAAAACATAAAAAAAAATATTTTAGCCAGTCAATGACTTAAAACATCCAGGCAGGCTGTATATATATCAACCATATTCAGATTATCTCATTACTTGAAAAACAGAATTTTGACTGTGAGAAGAGTAACAAACCTACATATTTTATGGTATTATATATAAGTCTAATTGCTTTGATAACAAATGTTTTGTCCTTTATTCAGTACGGCATTGTGACCTGTGTGAGTGTGGCTGGCCAGCACATACTGATACTGATAAGTTGGCCAGCACAGACTGATACCAAACTACTGCATGGACCTGGCATACAGGTGCACGCTGCTAGGCTGAATATACACAAAAAGGGGGATGCAGCAGCACACTGCTAGCACAAAGATACAGATGAAACAGGAAATGCTATATTGCTACAAAGTAAAAAAAGAAAAAATGGAGGTACTTTGCTCACCCATCCTTGTTTGTGTTATACATATGGGGGAGTGGCTACCTCCATGTTGGCTCCTGCACCCCACCCATCTTACAAGATGCTGGATGTTCCAGACCTTACAAGCCTGGTAACTGACTGTACAGAGGCACATTCACAGTGTAGGGTCCATCCCAATGAGGTCACCTTATCATGGTGGGATGGTCCAAACTATTTGGCCAAATGGTGAGCAAAGTACCTCAATTTTTTCATTTTTTACATTGTAGCAATATAGCATTTCCTGTTTCATCTGTATTTTTGTGCTAGCAGTGTGCTGCTGTAGCCTCCTGTTTGTGTATATTCAGCCTAGCAGCGTGCACCTGTATGCCAGGTCCATGCAGTAGTTTGGTATCAGTGTGTGCTGCCAACTTATCCATGTTTGTACTTATATACATAGAGATAATTGCTATGGGGGAGATTTATCAAAATCTGTCCAGAGGAAAAGTTGCTGAGTTTCCCATAGCAACCAATCAGATCGCTTCTTTCATTTTTGAAAAGTCCTCAAGCGATCTGATTGGTTGCTAGAGGCAAGCAACTTTTCCTCTGGACAGGTTTTGATAAATCTCCCCCTATGTGTATGTGAACTCTAGAAATTGGCTGACCAACTAATCGACCAACCAATGAATTGATTATAAAAATAGTTGACAACTATTTTCATAAACGATTAGTTGTTTCAGACCCAGTGTGAGCTACTGCTGGGCAGTTTATCTGCAGGGTTATAGTTTGTTCAAAAATTACTATACCAAGTAAGTAAGGAGGAGGGGTTTGTTTATATGTAAAATTCTGTTTTAGGCCCATTCTGTGTGAAGATATACATGAGGAAAATTAACATGCAAAGTCTCTATAGGAAATAAGGGGGAGGCCGTAAGTACAAAAAATAATGTTATAGGATAGCAAGTATAATGCACACAGCAAAATGCCTACTAGTAAGTCAAATAGATGGGGCAGCAAAGAAGGGTGAGGACATCATTATGGGGGAGCTTTCATTTCCCTAATGTAGACTGGGTAGCTGAAACCTGCAGGTCCAGCAAAGGAAACAGGTTTTTGACAATTACTTTCACCAACTAGTGCAGTACTCAACAAGAGGGGAGTCACTTCTGGACCTTATAATAGGTCAGACATAGTATCAGAAGTAGAGGTAGAGGGGTCATCTTGGCAATAGTGACCTTAATGAAGATGTGAATCTTAATGAAAATAACCTTCTAACACAGCACCAGCATGGGTTTATGTGAGATTGGTCCTGTCAGACTAATCTGATCAGCTTCTATGAGGAGTTATAGATTGGGCTAGGGTAAAGCTGTGGATGTCATATATCTGGACTTTTCTAAGGAATTTGATACTGTGTCAAACAAAAGGTTAGTACATAAAATAAGGATGCTGGGACTGGAGGAGGACATATGTAAATGGGTTAGCAACTGGTTCAGTGACAGGAAGCAGAGGGTGAGTATCAATGGAATTTACTCTGGTTAGGTGACAGTTACAAATGGGGTACCACATTTGGCATCAGCCTCATGTGTTTTTTTTTTGCCTTACTCTGGATCAACACAGTAGGGTTTGAGGATGAACTGAAAGGACTCAAAATAGTAAGGAAAAATAAACTTTTGTATCAAAAGCCGAAAAAAAATCCCTTTCTTTGGGCTTATAGGTTGTCCAAAAACTCTCCCTTCATGGGAGTTGCAACAGGATTGGTGTTTCAAAATGGTGAAAAAGAAATAGCTTTTATAAGAAAAGCCCCAAAAATTCATTTTTTAGGATTGTATATGTGTAGGCCTGGCTGGTGGTAGTAGCAGAAAGGATGGTAACTGGTGGGAGCTGTAGCAGCCACAGAGAGCAGGCATTGGTGATATTTGTAGTATCTAGCAGACAATAGGAAATAGGGAACTAGTGGTAGTTGTAGTAGCCACCAGAGAGCAGGTGTAGTAGCCTTATGTTTGTTGTAACCAGTAGGAAGTAGGCAGCGATGAACTAATGCTAGTTGTAGCCAGGCCTTGTGATACCGCTTCATGTGCTTATGAGGAGCAGCAAGTTCTAAACTTGGACCCTGGCATGCTTTTCTTTCTTTTGGCAGAGACGTCATTGTGCCTGGTTTTCTGCATCTAGTAAGATGAAAACAATTTTACACACAGCAGAATACCATGTGGTGGTACACCACCACATGACTGTGCAACTAAGAGTAGAAGCTATAAGCTCCTGTGGCCAGGTTCCACCCCAAAGTGCTATACCTTATAAAACAATAATGAATCAGTGCTCCTACCAAAAGACTAAAAATTGCCTTAACCCCTTAAGGACTCAGGGTTTTTCCATTTTTGCACTTTCGTTTTTTCCTACTTACCTTTTAAAAATCATAACCCTTTCAATTTTGCACCTACAGACTCATATGATGGCTTTTTTTTTGTGCCACCAATTCTACTTTGTAATGACATCAGTAATTTTACAGCAAACTTTACGGCGAAACCCCAAAAAAATTGAAAGTAAAAATGCTATTTTGTAACTTTTGGGGGCTTCCGTTTCTATGCTGTGCATTTCTCGGTAAAAATGACACATTTTCTTTATTCTGTATGTCTATATGATTAAAATGATACTCCACTTATATAAGTTTGATTTTGTCTTACTTTGGAAAAAATCATAACTACATGCACGAAAATGTATACGTTTAATAATGTCCTCTTCTGACCCCTATAACTTTTTTATTTTTCAGCATATGGGGATGTTTGAGGGCTAATTTTTTGCGCCGTGATCTGAAGTTTTATCGGCACCATGTTTGTTTCGATCAGACTTTTAGATCTGACTTTTTATTCATCTTTCTATGGTATGTAAAGTGACCAAACACGCTATTTTGGACTTTTTTTTACGTTTATGCCATTGAACGTGCGGTATAATTAACAATTTATTTTTATAGTTCAGACAGTTACGCACGCAGTGATGTTTATATAAATTTTTATTTACATAGTTTTTTTTTTATAGGAAAAGTGGGGTGATTCAAACTTTTATTAAGGAAGGGGTTAAGACATGTTTGTTAACTATTAACATGCATTACATTGCAGACACTTATCAATACTATGCAATAGTGTTATCAACGCTCCAGTGTTCCTGCCTGGATCTCGGGGACACGGAGCAGTGAATCGACGATCGGACAATGAGGAGGCAGGTAGGGACCCTCCAGGTATCCTAACAGCTGATCGGGACACGATCCGCCTGACTGAGCTGCCGGGAAGGTTTTACTTTCACTTTAGATGCGGTGATCAACTTTGATCGCCACATCTGAAGGGTTAATACCGGGCATCACCGGCCGTGGGTCCTGGCCGTTGATAGCCGCCAGGACCGACCCAATATGACGTTATATCGCGTGAATCGGCGCAGGATGTATATTTACGTCCTGCACCGGTTCACGCGAGGGGTTTGTTAAGGGGTTAAACTTAAAGGGGAACTCCAGTGGAAAACAATATTTTTTAATCAACTGGTGCCAAAAAGTTAAACATATTTGTAAATTACTTTTATTTAAAAATCTTAATCCTTCCAGTACTTATCATCTGCTGTATGATCCACAGGAAGTTCTTTTCTTTGTGAATTTCTTTTCTGTCTGACCACAGTACTCTCTGCTGACACCTCTGTCCATGTCAGGAACTGTCCAGGGCAGGATAGGTTTGCTATGGAGATTTGCTCTTACTCTGGACAGTTCCAGACTCTGGGCAGACATAAAAGAAATTTAAAAGGAAAATAACTTCCTGTAGATTATACAGAAGATAATTAGCACTGGAAGGATTAAGATTTTGACATAAAAGTAATTTACAAATCTGTTTAACTTTCTGGCACCAGTTGATTAAAAAAAAAAAAATTGTTTTCCACCAGAGTACCCCTTTATAACCTTAAGGACAAAGGGCTATAATGGGAAGTCATGGTCTGACCCCGTGTCATAGCCAGGTGGTCCCAACGGCTATCAATTGCGGTGATGCCTAGCATTAACTCCTTAGACGTGGTGATCAAAGTTGATCACCGCATCTAAAATTAAACTAAACTGTTCCCTGCAGCTCAGTCGGGCTGATCAGGACCGCCGCGGTGAAATTGCAACGTCCTGAGCAGCTGTATGGATGGGGGAAGGTGCTCACCTGCCTCCATCTCCGTCCGATCGGCGCTCTGTTGCTCCATGTCTGAGATGCAGACTGGAGCAGCAGATCGAGGATAACACTGATCAATGCTATGCTATGGCATAGCATCAAACATTGTATACCGTCAGAAGATTGCATGTAATAGTCCCCTATGGGGACCAAAAAATTGTGTAAATTGTGTAAAAGTTAATAAATGTAACCCCTTCCCTAATAAAAGTTTGAATCACCACCCTTTTCCCATAAAAAAAAAAAATGTAAACATAAACACACATAAACATATGTGGTATCGCCGTGTGCGTAAATGTCCAGACTATAAAAATATATTGTTAATTAAACCGCACGGGCAATGACGTATACGTAAAAAAAATTCCAAAGTCCAAAATTGCGTATTTTTGGTCATTTTGTATACCCAAAAAATTTTATAAACGGAACCTAACCGCTGACTAAAATGGCCACGTAAGCTGTTAGCTCTCCTGTTGGACACGAGTAGTGTTGCTCGCGAATATTCGCAATTCGCATTTTATTTGCGAATATCGCATATTTGCGAATTCGCGAATATTCGCGAATATAGCGCTATATATTCGTAATTACGAATCTTAATTAATTTTTTTTTTCACAGTACACATCACAGTGATCATCCCTCCCTGCTTCCAGCTTATGTGGTGTAAGAAGGCTCTAATACTACTGTGTGAGACTGGTGTGCGAATTTTCGCATACGCGAACATTTGCATATGCTAATTTTCGCATATGCAAATTTCCGCTTTTGCTAATTTTTGTATATGCTAATTTTCGTATATGATAATTTTCGCACTCGCGAATATTCGCATATGCGAAAATAAAACTAGAATATTACGAATATGCGAATATTCACGAATATGACGAATATTCGTCCATATATTCGCGAATATTCGCGAATTCGAATATGGCCTATGCCGCTCAACACTAGACACGAGCCCAGCGTCTCTAAAACCCACTCCATCACCCCTGCTATGGGCAAAATTGGAAGATATAACCCGGGTGACCAAGAGGAATCACCCAGATGCAACAAACATCAGCCGGATGTGGCTAAATACTTTAAGAAGATAAAACCCTCTTTCTCCCACCATGCTCTCCAAGATGGCGCAGAAGGGGCGAACCTCCGAGACTCTGGGGACGACTGCGAGCTGGAAAGTGGTTACACAACAATTCCTGAAGTCTTTCATGAAGAAAGCTCTAAATCAGGCTGTGAAACCCGCTCGCAGACATCAAGACGGAAATGCACGCCACAGGCTTCCGCATGGAGGCCCTCGAGACTGTTCTCACCGGACTGACCTCCCATTCAGAAGCCCACACCACCCGGACAGGGCCGCTTGAAGCACATATTACCAGAGCACCCTGATAGAAGATCAGGAGAACCGCAGCCAGCAGAAGAATATAAGATTTAAAGGGCTCCCAGAGTTCTGGGCCTTGTTGGATGGAAGAAGGTACTGTACCCTCCGAGCCCCTCCCTCCCCCCTTTTTTTTCACGTTCCACGTGGGAGCTTCGGGTTGTGTGCACAAACTTACCCCTTAAGCATGAACTACCTCAATCTCATAACCACCCCCCCCCCCTTATGTTATGGATTCTCTGCTTACAGGACACATACTCATCGTGGAGCCCTTCATCACCCCCTCCCCCTTTCCCTCTACCCCTTGTCTCTCCTCTCTCCCGGATACTAGTAACTAAAATATCTGAGTCTTCCCGCCTTGATAAGGCTGTACAGTTGGTATATTATGATGTTTTCTAGACTGTTAGAAGAGGTATCACCTGAATTGAACCTATTCGTCTTCATTACTGTTTTGCTAGATATGCCTTGCCTCCTGCCCCCCCCCATCCATCCCTCCATCCCTCACACCTCTCTCCCTTTCCCTCATCTTACCCGCCCCCCCTGTCTGCCCAGCTTCCCTGTACCACATAATCATTACATCTGTATGTGCCTCCTTAATTGTTAATAGTAGTTGCTGTACTATTATGTTTTATATTGCTTCATATGGTATGCCTTTCTCTAATTTGGATATTGTTGAGACAACCTTCTGTTTCACTTCTCTCCTATCACTCATACACTCACCTTCTCTCCATCCTGCCCACCAATCCTTCAACACTACCCCTGTTACATCACTTCTTATTTCTCTTAGCTCCTGTCACTTCTCTATTTTCATTCTCTTCATTTTCCTTGTCCAATGCACTCCAGATGCTGTGCCCGTGTTTTCACAGGCTAGGATTTGTTCAGATTTATCTTGAACCCTTCCCCTGCCCACTCTCCTTTTTCTGTTTTAGTAATATTTGCTCTCTTCTATCAATCTACCCATCCCTTCTCTATCTCGTTCTTTACTCCTTTTTTTTATTTCCCCTTTTTTTTTTTTTCTTCTCATTTTCACCTCCTCCCCTTCCCCCTCCTCCTTACTAAATGTTCTCTTTATTCTTCCCTGGTGGTCAGCTCACTTCACCTCTAGCTCGTCACGAAATTTGCGGATCACCATGTCACTTAACTCCTTTAATGTACATGGTCTGAATACCCCTAACAAATGCTACCATATCCTGCATGTTTTGCATAAACTGAAACCCTCAGTTATTTTCTTCCAAGAAACGCATTTCAAATTAAATAACATTCCAAATCTTCTGCAGAAACATTATTCCCAATGGTTCCATTCCTGCCATGGCATCTTGGCCTCCAAAGGAGTCTCTATAGCAATTCACATAAACTGCCCAATTAAAGCCTTGCAGTCCTACTCAGACTCTGAAGGCAGAGCTTTATTTTTATGTGTACAGATTTTATCACTAAAGCTGATAATAGCAAATATATATGTTCCAAACCACGCCCAGGAGCCATGGCTTCTGAATACCCTGGAAGATCTCTGTTTATTTGCAGATGGTCCTATTGTTCTGGGGGGAGACCTCAACGTCCCCTTGGATCCTCAATTAGACACTTCCCTCTACCATTCCTCCATCCCTCAGAAAGCCCTTGCAACGTTACATTCTAAATATTCTGATTCATCCCTCACGGATGCGTGTAGACAGTTGAATCTGTCTGCCCGGGATTATACGCCCTCCTCATCAGTGCATAATACCTACCACAGATTGGACTACTTCACGGTTCACACCTCGCTTCTTCCGTCTCTGATGGCCTCAGGTATAGACTCTATGGGGGAGATTTATCATTAGGTGTCCATTGTAAACACAGATCTACCCCTTTACACTGCTTGTCTAATTTACACGCTTGCTCAATATTTACAAAAGTTGTGCATTCCTTTAATAAAAAAATAACATTTTGGCACGAAAAGTATCAACCACATTTTCAAAGAGCTTTGTGCCGTGGTTTACACTGTTCACGTCAGTTTTGTAAAAGTATTTTCAAAGGTGTGAGAGTCCAATTTACATCAAACATTTCACACCAGCTTTTTAGTGTAGAAATCACAGAAATGGTTGTCGTTTTATTGTTTTTGTTTTTTTTCTCTTCTCATTTTAGATACGTGAATGCGGAGGACTACGTCAGATTCGGAGGGTTGCGATGATGAATGATGTTTTTTTTTAATGTCAATAAAAGGGTTAACGAGGGTTGTGGGGGAGTGTTTTTTCTTAAATAATTTTTTTTTCAATGTGTTGTGTTTTTTAAAATAGAATTTTCAGGCTTAGTAGTGGAAGTTGTCTTGTAGACAGAATCCATTACTAAGCTGGGGCTTAGCGTTAGCCCCAAAACCGGTTAGTGCTAGCCACCAATTATTATCCCGATACCCACCGCCACAGGGGTGCAAATACCAACAGGCCCGGAGCATCAAAAATGACGCTCCTGGGCCTAGGCAGTAACAGGCTGGCATTATTTAGGTTGGGGAGGGCCAGTAACAATGTTCCTCGCTCACCCTGGTAACGTCAGGCTGTTGCTGCTTTGTTGGTATCTGGCTGATAATGAAAAAATGGGGGAACCACACACATTTTTTTTATTTATAAAAAAAAAACCCCGCATAGGGTTCCCCCTATTTTCAATATCAGCCAGATACCAACCAAGCAGCAACAGCCAGCCAGCCGTTACCAGGGTGGGCGGGGACTATTGATACTGGCCCTCCCCAGCCTAAATAATGCCAGCCTCTTACCGCCTACGCCCAGGAGTGCCATTTTTGATGCCCAGGGCCTGTTGGTACCGGCTCTACCCTGCACCCTTGTGGTGGTGGGTACCGGGGTAATAATTGGAGGTCAGCGTTGGGGCTAACGCTAAGCCCTGGCTTAGTAATCGATTCTGTCTATAAGACGGCTTCCACTTCTAAGCCTGAAAATTCAATTATAAAAAACACAACACATTGAAAAAATATGTTATTAAAAAAACACCCCCCACAGCCCTCGTTAACCATTTTATTGTATTTAAAAAAAATGCTGGTCATCGTCGCAGTCCACCAAATCTGATGTAGTCCCCTGCATTCAGGCATCTGAAATAATAAGAATAAAAGAAAAACAAGAAATATTGGTTAGTACATTTTTCGCGCTCTCCCCTGAGGAGAGCGCACATAATGCAGCGTGTTCATAAACAGGGAGCCTACAATTGTTGCTAAACTACAGCTGGAGTCTCCCTGTTTGGGAACACAATGCCAGAAAGGCTCTGTTTCTATTATGCAAAATGCATAATGCGAACAGAGTCAGGCCTGGACTGTGTAGCTTGATCTGTCCCTCTGCCCTTGGGCTACTACTCCCATCATGGGACAGAGTTTGTCCCATCATGGGAGTAGTTGTAGTACAGCAGCGCTGAGGGATGGCACTTGCGCATCCCCTGGCTCCGGGACTTTTAGGACTACTACTCCCATCATGTACATACTCCGTCCATGATGGGAGTTATAGTCCATGGGCTGAGGTGCAGATCGTAGCAGGTCATTCTGTGCTGCGATCCGCATTTATTAAGTTAAAAAGCCGGCGGCACATATGGCTACACTGCACTCCCCGCCAGCTCGAGGCTCCTGTATACATCTCTCACAATTCATAATCGCTGCCGCCGGGAGACGGGATCTCTGATTGGTGAATAGCTATTCATCAATCAGCTCTCGTCTCCCGGCGACGGCGATTATGAAATTATGACAGTGTATACAGTATTCCACACTTGGAGTTGGCGGAGAGCGCAGTGTAGTCACACGTGCCGTTGGCTAGTTAACTTGAGGGGCAGATCACAGTGGGTCATTTTCCAGAAACCCGCTGCGATCTGAATTTATTAACTGTAAAAGCCGGTGGCACAAGCGGGTACACTGCACTCCCCGCCGGCTCCTGTATACACCACTCATAATCCATAATTTCTGCCGCCAGGAGACAGGAGCTCTGATTGGTGAATAGCTATTCACCAATCAGAGCTCCGGTCTCCCAGGCAGGGATTATGAAATATGACAGCTGTATACAGGAGCCGGCGGGCAGCGCAGTGTAGCCGCATGTGCTGGTGGCTTTTACAGTTAATAAATGCTGATCGCAGAGGGTCACTGGAGAATGACCTGCTGCGATCTGCCCCTCAGCCCCTGGATTATAACTCCCATTATAGACGGAGTATGTCCATGATGGAAGTAGTAGTCCTAAAAGTCCCGCAGCCTAGGGAAGTGCAAGTGCCATCCCTCAGCGCTGCGGTACTACAACTACTTCCATCATGGGACAGACTGTGCCCATGATGGAAGGGGCAGATCGCAGCAGGTCATTCTCCAGAGACTCGCTGCGATCCGCATTTATTAACTTAACAATCCGGCGGCACATACGGCTACACTGTGCTTCCCACCAGCTCCAGGCGGGGATTACTGTATAAACTGTCATCATTTCATAATCACCGCCGCCGGGAGACAGGAGCTCTGATTATGAATTATGAGGGGTGTATACAGAAGCGCAGTGTAGCCGAATGTACCGCCGGCTTGTTAAGTTTATAAATGTGGATCGTAGAAGTTCTCAGCAGAATGACCTGCTGCGATCTGCACCTCAGCCTCTGGACTATAACTCCCATCATGAACAGAGTCTGTCCCATTATGGGAGTAGTTGTAGCACCGGAGCGCTGAGGGATGGCACTTGCACATCCCCCGGCTGCGGGACTTTTAGGACTACTACTCCCACCATGGACAGACTCTGTCCATGATGGGATTTATAGTCCAGGGGCTGAGGTGCAGATCACAGCAGGTCATTCTGCTGAGACCCACTGCGATCCGCATTTATTAAGTTAACAAGCCCGCGGCGCATGTGGCTCCACTTCGCTATCTGCCAGCTCCAGACGGGGAATACTGTATACACTTTCATAATTCATAATCCCCACCGTCGGGAGACCGGAGCTTTGATTGGTGAATGGCTTTTCACCAATCAGAGCTCCCGTCTCCTGGTGGCATGGATTATGAATTATGAGAGCTGTATACAGTATTCCCCACTGGGAGCACAGTGTAGCCGCATGTGCTGCCGGCTTTTTCAGTTAATAATTGCGGATCGCAGTGGGTCTCTGGAGAATGACCCGGTGCGATCTGCCCCTCAGCCCCTGGGTTATAACTCCCATCATGGACAGACTCTGTCCATGATGGGAGTAGTAGTCCAAAATAGTTAACATATTATGTTTCCAAAATGCAAAGGGGAATACAAGTTTCACATTCTCAGATGCTTTCTTACACTTTGGTACGTGTCCTCCGAGGTGGTGTATATTTGTGCAAGAAAAGTGCTTCTGCTCATTTTTTGGCGTTCAAAAAATAAAAAGCAGTTAATAAATTTGATTCTACAGTAGAAAGATCTCTATGGTAAACTTAACCATAGGCATGGCTATGAAGATTTCTATGAGATTTGGCAAAAATATATATATATATGCAAAAAAAACTCTAAATACAATGATAAATTCCCCGCTATAACCCTAACTGATCACTCTCCTATTTCACTATCTTTCTTTTCCTCCTTTCCCCCTAACTCATGGCGCTGGCAACTAAATGAAAGTCTTCTTGACAAACCTATTGCTTCTAAAGACTTTCTTTCTCAGCTATCCTCCTATTTTGAACTAAATACATCCTCTGGCCCAAGCTCACCAATTGTATGTGAGGCCCACAAGGCATTTATCCAAGAAGTGTTCATTTCCTGGGGGTCCAAACTGAAAAAAGAACACCAACAAAAAGTTGACAAGCTACTTCTAAACATTGCCAAAATTGAACGTGTACACAAACATAGTAGAGCACAGGCTCTACAGACAGATCTTTAAAATCTCAGAGAACGCCTTTGCATGCTCTTGCATGAAAAGTCTTCAAAATCCTATCTCCATCACAGACACCGTCTGTATACCCATGGAGTAAAAGGGAGAAAAATGATGTCCTCCCTGATCAAAAATGCCTGGTTGAAACAGCACATACACATGATAAAAGATTCACATGGTTCCTTACATACTGATACCCCTGCAATTGCTAAGGCTTTCCAGAAATTTTATATCTCGCTCTATAATTTGAAAGACACTGACATTACTGACATGACAGACACCGACACTCCTGACATGACAGAGAGAGAAATTCCTTTTTAAGACAATTATTTAATGGCCTTGATCTACCGTGCCTAGATGAATATATGTAAAAGGAACTTACTGCACCTATATCTGCAGAAGAGGTCCGCAGAGTTGTCTCCTCTTTCCCTCTTAGCTTACTATTGTAAGTTCTTTGACACCATAAGCCCTCAACTAACTGCTATGTGCTCTTCCCTTTTCCAGGGAACACCACTTCCGAGACAGTCCCAAGAAGCTAATGTCACACTTATTGCAAAAGAAGCGAAAGATCCTAGATAATGCGGTCCATTTTTCTTTTGAATATTGACTTAAAAATCTGGGCTAAACTCCTCTTGTTGCGCAGAAAAAATATTTCCCTCACCTAATTGGACTAGAACAATCGGGCTTTGTTCCTGGGAGGGAGGGTCGCACAAACACTTTGAGACTACTCACAGCTATCCACCACGCCCAATCCAAAAAATCGTTGTTGGTCCTTCTCGGAGTAGACGCTGTGAAGGCCTTTGACACAGTCAGCTGGTCCTTCATGAAGGAGACCCTGTTTGGTTTTCCTTCCCCCACAATCCATCAGCGCTATTATGTCATTATACGCTCATCCCTATGCCTCCCTTCTAATAAATGATAGCATTTCCCCTCTCTTACAGATCACTAACGGGACTAGGCAGGGTTGTCCCCTATCTCCAACCCTTTTCATTCTCACTATGGAGACGTTACTACGAAAAGTGCGTCAGGACTCAGAAATCTGAGTTTATGCACTACCAAGAGGAGAACTTAAGGTCCTGGCATTTGCAGATGACCTGCTTTTCCTCCTCACCGACCCTGACCGGGGGCTCCCCTGTCTGGCCCGCTCATTTGCAGAATTTGGTAGTCTTTCAAATGTTAAGGTCAATATTTCCAAATACGAACTTCTAAATATTACTCTCTCTGACCCGAAAGTCCGTGCCCTTAGTACCCTCTCATCCTTTCCCTGGGCCAAATCCTCACTAAAGTACCTTGGTGTAAATATTTCAAAATCATTAACTAAATGGGGCATCTAAAATGGTGGATCCACATGTGAGGAGGTGGGACAAGGAATCCTGGGAAGGTGAGAACAAGGGTTGGCGAGATGACCCTGAATCACAGGCAGCATGCAGCCTATCAGCAGCCAGTCACCCCTGTGATGTCACAGCCTTATATAATCAGCAGCCATATTGTGGCCAGTCACTTCAGCCTTTCACTGCAGAGAGATAAATAGGGACAGACAATGCTGTGTGTTGCACAGAAAAGCTTTTTTCACCTCCTAGTCAAGTCAGCGTTCTTTTGCACAGAGAGAGGGACAGAGAGCAGTGTGTGTTTCACAGAAAAGCATTCTTACTGCAGCAATTCACCTCCCAGTCACTGTCTACAGCGTCCTATTACAGAGAAGGACAAAAAGCAGTGTGTTGCACATTGTGTTGCACATTGTGTTGCACAAAACAGCAGCGATTCATCTCAAGCACAAATCTTGCCTAAAAGCACTGATAGGGAAAGGAGTGAGATTGAAAGAGAAAGTGCAATTTTGGTGTAGTTCACAGCGATTGTGTGCTGCAGCCGTGGTGTATACTGCTGGTGTTGTGCACAAATACTGTTTTAAGCATACTGTAGTTCATTTTTCTGCCCTCATAAGTGCATAGCACATGGGGACATCTAAGTGGTGTACTATTTTGTTTGTGTTAAAGTCTCAAAGGCCTAGATACTGTCAAAGGCCAGGCAAAAGTACTCACTGGCCGGTGTTGTATACAAATACTTTTTTTAAGCGTACTGTAGTGCATTTTTAAGCCCTCATAAGTGCATACCACATACTTACATCTATGTGGTATACTATTTTGTTCCTGCTAAAGTCTCATGGGCCAAGATACTGTGAAATGCTAGGCAGTGACTGGGAGGGGAATTGTTTTACTGTTTTAAGCATAGTGGAATGTATTGTACTCCCCCTTGTACTGGTGTATAAGTATGTCAGACAGAGAAGTGCCAGAACATGCACAGATGAGTGGCAGAGGCCTAAATTCATCAGGCAGAGGTCACAGCAGACTAGGGGCGTGTGGCAGCAGTAGTCGCAGCTAGGGCCTACATTCCCGGTATCAGCTAGTGGTCATGTCTCGACCAGCAACCCATCTACCATCATTAATTGGTAAACTAAGTCCTCCACTTCATCCCAAGTGACATCTGACACCCCCAGCCAACAGTCAATGGGTTGTATAGCAATAATTTGTTTAAAATATATAAAATATTATTTTAAAAATTTACATGTCACATGCAGGTTACAGGCGTTAGAATCATTGCCGCAGAGCGTCTGGATGTTGCAGCAGGGTCGGGAGACCATATGGCGTCACATTTGAAGAGACTAAAGAGGTTTTTATATTACATTTTTATTTTATTTTATTTTCATTTATTAAAAATCCTTTTTTGAGTAGCCATTGGAGGGCAAGTCTGGTGCCAGCAGCCATGGTTATTCCATCTCCAAGTAGTAGAAGTGTTAAGATTTTAAAGTAGTAGAAAATTACAAATCTGGATAAAATTATTTTGAAATCAACTGGTGGTAAAACATTAACCTCAGAGTTCCCCTCACTCAGGTTTACGGAACGGACTGTTGCAGAAATTTCTACAACTTAAACTTCCCCCTCTTTTAAAGCCACCCATATAATACTACTAATATGTTTGTGTTGCAGGTTCTGCCCAAGAATTTTGGCTGGAACAAATTATCATGATGTCTTGTGCCACATGGGGATGAAGAAAATAAGAAAATCACTCTGATCAGTGAATATGTCATTTGTGAGTCGCTGCATAAAACCGTACTGTAATCTACATAAGAAGCATTAAAAAAATATTTGTTAAGGGTGTCCTGCTATTTTTTTCCCCAATGGGTGCCCCAAGCCAAAGGGGGGGGGGAGCAATTTTCTGTTCTCGCCTCAGGAGCAAAAAGAGCTAGCTACAGCTCTGTCTGTAATACACATCATGTAATAATGTTTAGCACTTATCTGATCACCTTGTAGTTTGCAGACTTTGTCCAAAGGCTTTTTATAATTTATGAAAAGTGACTTGTAAATTTTGAAATAACATTTTATAGAATATAAATAAATAATTTTGATCCATAAAAGCCATGTTAGAAGTCCAGAATAGAAGGTAACTCTTGTCACTACATTCTCATTGCATGAAGGGAAGGGCATTTCCAAAAGACTCTGCCTTGCTATAACATGCATAGGGTGTGTGCTGGGTTAGTGAAGTAACACTGTTATTCAGTATGATAGGCAAAGTGTTCTACACCCCTATTGAGGCTCTCTGTAGGCCAGAAATTTTTGCCACAAATAAATTTGGAACAAAACAAATTTTGGGGGGAAAATTTGGCGAATCAGCCAAATCAAATTTTTCTAAAATTCGCTCATCTCTAGTGCATAATAACACTGTACTGGGCTGTACTACCCAACAACTCTGTTCTGCAGCATTAGTGTATACTAAAACTCTAAAGCTAACGGGCCAGTTAGAGTGAGCACGAAAAGCCATAGTCACGTGATTTCAGTGCCTAATACAGGTTGTGTAGTAGTGGAGCGTGTTGTCCTCTCATAAGTGTAACCTGTGCATTCATAGGTGGTGTACATTTTTTTTTCCCTGTAAAACTAATTTGGGCCTACTTGCTGTGAAAGGCCAGCCAAAGCTACACACTTCTTTTTGTAGCCTAATACTGTTTTAAGCGGAGCATATTGTCCACCTCTCATAAGTGTAAGCTGTACGTACACCTACGTGGTGTACATTTGTTTCTCCTGTTAAACTAATTTGGGCCTACTTACTGTGAAAGGCCAGCCAAAACTACGCACTTGTTTCTGTAGTCTAATACAGTTTTAAGCATAGTGGAGCGCATAGTCCTCCTCTCATAAGTGTAAACTGTATGTACACATACGTGGTGTCATTTATATTTTCCCTGTTAAAATAATTTGGGCCTAGCTATGTGAAAGGCCAGCCAAAGGTACACACTTGTTTTTGTAGTGGAGCGTATAGTCCTCCTCTCATAAGTGTAAATTGTACATATACCTACGTGATGTCCTTTATATTTTTCCTGTTAAAATAATTTGGTCCTAGGTACTGTGAAAGGCAAGCCAAAGCTACACACTTGTTTTGTAGCCTTATACAGTTTGTAACGGAGCGTATAGTTCTCCTCTCATAAGTGTAAACTGTATGTACACCTACGTGGTGTCCTTTATATTTTTCCTGTTAAACTAATTTGGGCCTAGTTACTGTGAAAGGCCAGCCAAAGCTACACACTTGTTTCTGTAGTCTAATACAGTTTTAAACGTAGTGGAGCACATAGTCCTCCTCTCATAAGTGTAAACTGAAGGTACACCTACGTGGTGTCCTTTCTATTTTTCCTGTTAAATTAATTTAGGCCTAGTTACTGTGAAAGGCCAGCCAAAGCTACACGCTTTTTGTTTTGTAGCCTTATGCGTATAGTACTCCTCTCACAAGTGTAAACTGTACGTACACCTACGTGGTGTCCTTTATATTTTTCCTGTTAAAATAATTTGGGCCTAATTACTGTGAATGTCCAACCAAAGATACACACTTGTTTCTATAGTCTAATATAGTTTAATGGTAGTGGAACATACTGCCCTCCTCTCATAAGTGTATACTGCAAGTAAACCTACGTTGTGTACGATTTTGTTCCTGTTAAAATCATAAGGGCCTAGTTATTCTGAAAGGCCAGCCAAAACCAAACACCTGCTTTTGTAGCCAAATACAGTTTTAAGCATAGTGGAGCGTATTTTCCTCCTCTCATAAGTGTAACATATACGCACTCACATGGTGTATAAGTATGTCAGGCAGAGAAGTGCCAGGACGTGCACAGAGGAGGGGAAGAGACCTAAATTCATCAGGCAGAGGTCGCAGCAGACTAAGGGCGAGTTGCAGCAGGAATCACAGCGAGGTGCCTCAGCTCACGGTATCAGCTAGCAGTCATGTTTTGACCAGCAACCCATCTGCCGTCATTGATTGGTTAACTCGGTCATCCACTTCATCACAAGTGACATCTGACACCCCCAGTCAACAGTCGGTGGGTTCCTAAGACACAAACCTAAGTTGGCATGGCCCGGGAGCAGTCCCTGTCTCTGTCCTATGCAGTTCCCTCCCCCACAGAAGTATCATATGCTGTGGGTTCAGCTCCACTATTTAGTGAGGACGATCTACTAGAGGACAGTCAGCATCTACTGCCCAGCCAAGAAGTGGAGGAGACATCCACCGCTTTCTCCGCTAGGCGGGCAAGTAGTGATGAGGAGAGGGGTGTGGGAGGTGGTGTTGCATGCATTCAGGCTCCTGAAGCAGACACTGTTGAGGAACCTGAGGAAGACATCAGTGAAGCGCAAACACCACTCGATGATGATGAAGCCGATCGCATTTAGGAGCGGGGTGCAGAAGGATCTTCATCATCTTCAGGACAAGAGGGTTGCAGGTTCCCAGTGAGGCAGCAAGGTGGTAGCATAGTTGGCAGTCACAATGGTGACCAAAGTGGGAAGTCTGGAGCCAAACATGCCCGGGGTAGACCAGCTGCTTTGCGGCAGCCTACCTTCCCGGGAGGTAGTGGAACAGGGGTTCCTGGAGTCGGCGGCAGTAGCAGTCACTCAGTGCAGACTTTTGGTTAGGAAAATCAGCTACTTGGCAGTGTGGCAGTTTTTTATCAAGCATCCGGAAGATGTTAACCTGGCCACATGCTAAATGTGTTGGCAGAAGGTGAAGCATGGGCAGAGTCCCAATGTTAGCACCAAGGCCCTGCGTCAACATATGCAGCATCAACATATGCAGCATCACCGATAAGTTGGTTCAGCCTGCTGCATCACCCAGTGGCATGCCGTTCCCTGTTTCACCCACTCAAAGCTGCACCACCTCAGCCGAAGGGAGCTGTCTGTCATATCCATCTTCTGTCAGTCCAGATGCTCCTGCTCCTCCTACTTCTTTTCTGCCATGTTGTCAGCAGTATTTTAGCAAACTCATGTCCAAGAGACAACAGTGTATGCCCACTCATCCAACGGCGCAGAAGCTGAATGTGCTCCTGTCCAAGTTGCTGGTGCTGCAGTCCCACCATTTTCAGGTGGTGGACTCTGCACCTTTCAGAGAACTGATGGCTTGTGCAGAGCCGAGATGGAGATTCCCAAGCTGTAATTTCTTTGCGAAAAAGGCAGTACGAGCCCTGCACAATTTTGTGGAACAGAAGGTGAGCCAGTCCTTGAGCCTGTCAATGTGTACCAAAGTGCATGGCAGCGCTGACGTATGAAGCTGTAACTACGGTCAGGGACAATATATGTCCTGTACAGCTCACTGAGTGAATGTGGTTCCTGCACAGCCACAACAGCAACTTGGACAGGTCTCCCCGCTTCTGCCTCCATACTCTCAGGCCATAGGTCCTGTGACAGAGTGCGACTCCGCCTCCTCATCCTCCACCATGTCCTCAGTCTTCACTGCACGGACATGTCTCAGTGCCCCTCCAGCATACCATGTGTGCAGGGCATGGCGGTGTCACGTTGTTCTTCACATGGTTTGCCTTGGCGATGGGAGTCACACAGGGGAGGAACAGCTAAAAGTAATTCATCAACAAAACCTCCATGCTGTGTCGTTAAGCCACTGGTCTCCTCATGTTTCCGCCACCTCCACGCTGTGGTATTCAGCAACCATATGGTCTCCTCATGCTTTCGCCACCTCTAAGCTGTGTCATTCAGCCACTATATGGTCTCCTCATGCTGCCGATACCTCCAGGCTGTGTCATTCAGCAACTAAATGGTCTCCTTAGGCTGCCACCACCTTCACGCTGTGTCATTCAGCCACTATATGGTCTCCTCATGCTGTTGCCACCTCCATGCTTTGTCATTCAGCCACTGTGTTGTCTCCTCAAGCTTCCGCCACCTCCACGCTGTGTCATTCCGCCACTATAAGGTGTCCTCATGCTGCCGCCACGTCCATGCTATGTCATTCAGCCACTATATGGTCTCCTCATGCTTCTGCCACCTTCAGCTTGTGTCCTTCAGCCACATTATTGTCTCCTTATGCTGCCACCACCTCCAAGCTGTGCCATTCAGCAACTATATTATCTCCTCATGCTGCCATCACCTCCAGGCTCTGTCATTCAGCCACTATATGGTCTCCTCATGCTTTCGCCACCTCCACGCTACATCATTCAGCCACTATAAGGTCTCCTCATGCTGCCGCCACCTCCATACTGTGTCATTCAGCCACTATATGGTCTCCTCATGCTTTCACCACCTCCAGGCGGTGTCATTCAGCCACTATATGGTCTCCTCATGCTGCTGCCACCTCCAGGCTGTGTCTTTGTGCCACTATATGGTCTCCTCATGCTGCCGCCATCTCCAGGCTGTGACTTTGTGCCACTATATGGTCTCCTCATGCTTCCGACACCTCCAGGCTGTGTCATTCAGCCACTATATGGTCTCCTTATGCTGCCGCCACCTCCAAGCTGTGCCATTCAGCTACTATATGGTCTCTTTATGCTTCCGCCACCTAAACGCTGTGTCATTCAGCCACTGTTTGCTCTCCTCATGCTTCTGCCTACTCCTGGCTGAGACATTCAGCCACTATATGGTCTCCTCATGCTGCCGACACCTACACGCTGTGTCATTTAGCCACTATATGGTCTCCTTATGCTGCCGCCACCTCCATGCTGTGCCATTCAGCCATGATATGGTCTCCTTATGCTTCCGCCACTTCCATGCTGTGTCATTCAGCTACTGTTTGGTCTCCTCATGCTTCCGCTAGCTCCAGGCTGTCTCATTATCCTGCCGCCACCTCCACGCTGTGTCATTTAGCCACTATATGGTCTCCTCAGGCTGCCGCCAACTCCACGCTGCTGTCATTCAGCCACTATACGTTCTCCTAATGCTGACGCTACTTCCATGCTGTGTCATTCAGCCACTAAATTGTATCCTCATGCTTCCGCCACCTCCAGGCTGTTTCATTCAGCCCCTATATGGTCTCATCATGCTTATGCCACCTCCACGCTGTGTCGTTCAGCCACCATATGGTCTCCTCATGCTTCCGCCACCTCCATGCTGTGTCATTCAGCCACTATATGGTCTCCTCATGCTTCTGCCACCTTCAGCTTGTGTCCTTCAGCCACAATATGGTCTCCTCATGCTGCCACCACCTCCAAGCTGTGCAATTCAGCAACTATGTTATCTCCTCATGCTTCTACCACCTCCCTGCTGTTTCACTCAGCCACTATATGATCTCCTCATGTTTCCGCCACCTCCACGCTATGCCATTCAGCCACTATAAGGTCTCCTCATGCTGCCGCCACCTCCACACTGTGTCATTCAGCCACTATGTGGTCTCCTCATGCTTCCACCACCTCCAGGCGGTGTCATTCAGCCACTATATGGTCTCCTCATGCTGCTGCCACCTCTAGGCTGTATATTTGTGCCACTATATGGTCTGCTCATGCTGCCGCCATCTTCAGGCTGTGACTTTGTGCCACTATATGGTCTCCTAATGCTGCTGCCACCTCCACGCTATGTCATTTAGCAACTATATGGTCTCCTTATGCTGCCGCCACCTCCAAGCTGCGCCATTCAACCACAATAAGGTCTCCTTATGCTTATGCCACCTCCACGCTGTGTCATTCCGCCACTGTTTGGTCTCCTCATGCTTCCGCCAGCTCCAGGCTATGTCATTCAGCCACTATATGGTCTCCTTATGCTGCCCCCACCTCCACGCTGTGTCATTTAGCCACTATATGGTCTCCTCAGGCTGCCGCCAACTCCACGCTGTGTCATTCACCCACTATAGCTCCAGGCTGTGTCAAAAAATTTGCTCATCTCTAATACAGACATTTACCCATTTTATTTTGTAGGCCACCACAGATTTTGGCATTGACAACCATTGGCAACCATATTTACAAGATAGCCAAGTTCTGTATGTGGCTAAATGTATGCAGCCAATGGAGGTAAATGGAGTGGCTGTGCACTTGTACTTCTCTATTCAACCTAAGAGTACACAGGGCCCTTTTTGTTGTGATTACAAGGGGTCCCAGCATCAGACCCCCATAAATCTGAATAGGAGATGAATCTGGGATGAGATTATTTCATGGGAAAATCCCTAAAAATATATTAAGCTTTTGTAGAACTTTAAAAGAGAACTCTGCTGTATAAGTTCCTAATCCATATCTACATGATCAGAAAATGTCCTATTGTTTAGATACATTTTCTACATTGAATATATTATTGTAAGAACAGATTGTAAGCTCTTGCAAGCAGTGTCCTCACTTCTTTTTGTTGAATATTTAGTGTTTAATTTTGTAATGTCTGATGTACCCTTAAAATGTTAAAATGATACTAATAATAATTTTATTAATGTCAATAATAACAACAAAATACTACTACTACGAATAATAATAATAATTATTATTATTATAATGATGATTATTATTATTATTTCCAATACATTTTCTTATTTATTTTTCAAATTTTCTATTTTACTGTCTAAAATAGAATAATCCTAAAATATTGCTGCTTACTTTCTGAACACTAAGCCTATTAATAATATGTTGCTCTGTAGAGAGCATTTTTCAACAGCCTCTTCACTATCATATATGTCTTCCTTGCTAGCTTGCTAGCAACACTTCTGCATGATAAAGACTTGTTAATGCAGTTGTACTAAACTGTGCATTTTCAGTGTATGCCTTCATTACAGTTACCTTGGATCATTAAGGTCTAGGGGAATATTGGCATAGGCAATGTTTTCTCCCTACAGAACTATGCATTTCAAATTCTCTACATGCACGTTCAAATCATTATTGATTTATTTTATTAAATTTAATAACATTTACAATTCTATTTCAGCAAGAAAATAAAATATAATTTTCCCTTTGCGGTTTTCAAGCGCTGACTATTTATACTCAGATACTGAATAGATTTCTGCAATTTTATTGACAAGATGACTTGAGAATATTGAGTTCTAGAGATACTTTACACAGAAACTTTAATTGCTCCCATTTTTTCTAATTTAAACATGTCAGTAAAATAACTGCACAGTCGGCTTCTGAGAGCAAACAACATTTACAGGTATCAGACGGACTGTTCGAAAATTAAACATGGAATTTTGACTACTGACAAATATCAGACAATATTTTACCTACTGACCTGACCTGCTGACCCACTGTCAGCAATTAATACAAAGAAATTTAAATTTGGTCAACTGAGTCCTTCAACCCACCCCCTTTATTGTTTTTCTTCCCTAATAAATTTTGACATGCACTATTGTATTTTGCATCAAGGTCAAGTTAATAGGTTTTATGACCAATGCTTTTCTGCAAATGTTTTTACAAAACTGCAATTATTCATACATGTGTACTTTCATAGTTGCCTATAATTCATTAAAGGAGAACTCCAGAACATAAAAATTGTCCCCCATAGTGCCGGCAGTAAAAAAATAAAGATGTACATACCTTCCTCCGCTCCCCTGGGGCCTCCGGTAACCGGCTCCGGTCTCCGCTGCGATCCACTTCCTGGTTGCCGGTGGTCGGATGAATCATACTGCGCTCAGCCAATCACCAGCCGCAGTGAAGTCAGAATGGGCCGGCGATAGGCTGAGCGGCAGTGTGACGTTTTCGACCCTGGCCGCAGGTGCCGATGTAATGAAGAATTTTGTGTCCTGAAACGTTTTTACACTGCCGCTCAGCCTATCGCCGGCCGAGTCTGACTTCGCTGCGGCTGGTGATTGGCTGAGCGCAGTATGATTCATCTGACCACCTGCAACCAGGAAGTGGATCGTGGCGGAGACCGGAGACGGTTACCGGAGGAAGGTATGTACATCTTTATTTTTTTTACTGCCGGCAGTATGGGCGACAATTTTTATATTACAGAGTTCTTCTTTAAGCTTACACTTCCTCTCGTGAACATTTCAAAGCAGGAATTGCTTATTTTATGTAAAAGATCATTTCTTAAGTGTGAAACATGCATTTCTCTATGCTATTGTTATTCTCGTAAGTTTGTTTAGCACTACAAAGAGAGCCATAATGCAATATGGGGGCAGAGAAGGGAAATATCTCTCTATCTTTCTCCTCAGCTCAGAGAGTCTAAAGAGCTTTAATGTGCATTGTGTAATTGTCCCTGATTGGCTGAGGTGCACCCCCTCATCTATATTCACTGCTTCTCTAACCATGTGATCTGCTCAGTTCTCTAAGGCAACCGCTCCCTGCAGCTCACACGGGAAACAAGCACAGAGGCTGATGGTTTGTGTAGCTTTTTTAAGCTGGAATTTCAAAGGCTGTTTATGGAGGCTGCAGGGCTCCCCAGGTAAAAATCTGTATTAATGTGCATAAAGAAGCCAAGGAAAGATAGAAAAATCTCCAAAAGGCATCAAATTACAGATTAGACATTTTTAAAATATGTCAACAAAAGTTAGATTTTATTTCCATCATTTACACTTTTAAAATAACAGAAAACTAAAAAATAGCGTCTGCAAAAGTTTGGGCACCCTGCAGAATTTATAGCATGCGCTCCCTTCTTTGCAAAGCTGAGACCTGCCAGTATCATGGACTGTTCACAATTATCATCTGGGAAGACCAGGTGATGTCAATCTCAAAGGTTTTAAATGCCCAGACTCATCTGACCTTGCCCCAACAATCAGCACCATGGGTTCTTCTAAGAAGTTGTCTAGAAATCTGAAACTGAAAATAGTTGACGCTCACAAAGCTGTAGAAGGCTATAAGAAGATAGCAAAACGTTTACAGATGTCAATATCCTCTGTTCGGAATGTAATTAAGAAATGGTCATCAGGAACAGTGGAAGTTAAAGCAAGATCTGGAAGACCAAGAAAAATATCAGACAGAACAGCTCGCAGGATTGTGAGAAAAACAATTCAAAACCCACGTTTGACTGCATAATCCCCCCAGAAAGATGTGGCAGACACTTGAATTGTGGTACACTATTCCACTATAAAGAGATACTTGTACAAATATGGTCTTCATGCAAGAGTCATCAGAAGAAAATCTCTTCTACGTCCTCACCACAAAAATTTGCGTTTTAACTTTGCAAATGAACATATAGGCAAGCCTGGTGCATTTTGGAAACAAGTTCTGTGGACCGATAAGGTTAAAATTGAACTTTTTGGCCGTAATGAGCAAAGTTTGGAGATGAAGGGGAACATAATTTATGCTTTGGGGTTGTATTGCATCCAGTGGCACAATGAACATCTCACGAGTAGAAGGAAAAATGGATTCAATAAAATTTCAGCAAATTTTGGATGCTAACTTGATGCCATCTGTGAAAAAGCTGAAGTTAAAGAGAGGATGGCTTCTACAAATGGATAATGATCCTAAACACACCTCGAAATCCACGGGGGATTACATCAAGAGGCGTAAACTGAAGGTTTTGCCATGGCCTTCACAATCTCCTGACCTCAACATAATTGAAAATCTATGGATAGACCTTAAAAGAGCAGTGCATGACAGACAGCCCAGAAATATCAAAGAACTGGAAGACTTTTGTAAGGAAGAATGGGCAAAGATACCTCAAACAAGAATTGAAAGACTCTTGGCTGGCTACAAAAAGCGTTTACAAGCTGTGATACTTGCCATTTTGCAGACACATTTTTGCAAACAAAAAAGTTTGTGAACATAGCCTTAGGGTGCGTTTACACAAGTTTTTCAAATTTGCAGCGTGTTTACCGCTATGAGTTTGAAAGGGGTGGTCTCTACGCTGGCTTTCCACCACAAATTTTCTGCAGTGGAACATCAGCTACAGAAAATCCGCTGCAGAAAATCCACTGTAGACCCCATTGAAGTCAATAGGATCTGCAGCGGATTTTCAACAGCGGAGATTCCGCTGCCACAAATCTGCTGTGGACAGCCCATGGAGACCTGCTGCGAGTTTGAAAAATCATAGGCATGTGTGAGCGTACCTTAAAGGGTTACTCCGGTGAAAAACTTTTTTTTTTAAATCAACTGGTGCCAGAAAGTTAAACAGATGTGTAAATTACTTCTATTAAAAAAAAATCTTAATCCTTCCTGTACTTATTAGCTGCTGAATACTACAGTGGAAATTCTTTTCCGTTTGAAACACAGAGCTGTCTGCTGAATCACGAGCACAGTGCTCTCAGACAGAGATGTCAGCAGAGAGCACTGTGCTCATGATGTCAGCAGACAGCTCTGTGTTTCAAAAAGAAAAGAATTTCCACTGTAGTATTCAGCAGCTAATAAGTACAGGAAGGATTAAGATTTTTTAATAGAAGTAATTTACAAATCTGTTTACCTTTCTGGCACCAGTTGATTTAAAAAAAAAAGTTTTTCACCGGAGTATCCCTTTAACCCCTTAAGGACTCAGCCCATTTTGGCCTTAAGGACTCAGACAATTAAATTTTTACGTTTTCATTTTTTCCTCCTCGCCTTCTAAAAATCATAACTCTTTTATATTTTCATCCACAGACTAGTATGAGGGCTTGTTTTTTGCGTGACCAGTTGTCCTTTGTAATGACATCACTCATTATATCATAAAATGTATGGCACAACCAAAAAACACTATTTTTGTGGGGAAATTAAAAAGAAAAACACAATTTTGCTAATTTTGGAAGGTTTCATTTTCACGCCGTACAATTTATGGTAAAAATGACGTGTGTTCTTTATTCTGAGGGTCAATACGATTAAAATGATACCCATTATTACATACTTTTTTATTATTGTTGCGCTTAAAAAAAATCACAAACTTTTTAACCAAATTAGTACGTTTATAATCCCTTTATTTTGATGACCTCAAACTTTTTTATTTTTCCTTATAAGTGGCGGTATGGGGGCTCATTTTTTGTGCCATGATCTGTACTTTTTTTGATACCACATTTGCAAATAAAAAACTTTTAATACATTTTTTATAATTTTTTTTAATAAAATGTATTAAAAAAGTAGGAATTTTGGATTTTTTTTTTCGTTCACGCCGTTCACCATACGGGATCATTAACATTTTATTTTAATAGCTCGGACATTTACGCACGCGGCAATACCAAATATGTCTATTAAAAAATTTTTTACGCTTTTTGGGGGTAAAATAGGAAAAAACGGACGTTTTACTTTTTTATTGGGGGAGGGGATTTTTCACTTTTTTTTTACTTTTACTTTTACATTTTTTTACATTTTTTTTCACACTTGAATAGTCCCCATAGGGGACTATTCATAGCAATACCATGATTGCTAATACTGATCTGTTCTATGTATAGGACATAGAACAGATCAGTGTTTTCGGTGATCTTCTGCTCTGGTCTGCTCGAGACGCCGGGAGCCGAACGGAGGAATGAGAGGGGACCTCCGTGCGGCGTTATGAATGATCGGATCCCCGCAGCAGCGCTGCGGGCAATCCGATCATTCATTCAAATCGCGCACTGCCGCAGATGCCGGGATCTGCATTGATCCCGGCACCTGAGGGGTTAATGGTGGGCGTCGGCCATTGCCGGCGGGTCCCTGGCTGCGATCAGTAGACGGGATCAGCCGCGCATGACACGGGCATCGCTCCGATGCCCGCGGTTATGCACAGGACGTAAATGTATGTCCTGGTGCGTTAAGTACCACCTCACCAGGACGTACATTTACGTCCTACGTCCTGCGTCCTTAAGGGGTTAAGGGTGGGTACCACTGTCCTATTCTACCTATTGTGTGGATAAAATTTCCTGGACTTTTTCTGAGAAGTTGAGCACTACTCATTTTTGAGTGTGTCACCCTACTATTGCTGGCCTAAATATTTGCAGGATACACTTTGCTGTCTGTGTTTCTTTGCTTTACATATGCACATTTCTGTTTTCACATGGTACTCTTGTATGATGCCAGACACAACTAGATTTATTGCAAAATAGCACTAAGTGACGGGAAGCAAAATGTATATGTTGTAGCATAATTGTACCATGTGATAAATATATACAATTCTAAGACATTAATGACACACCAGGACTAATATACTTTCTTGATATTGATGTTGGAGATGAATGGAGAATAGCATAGTAGGCCCCATGTCTTATTGAGAGTGAATCTGGCATTCTGAAGATTAGCTAAAAGCCATTAAAATGTTTTAGTTAGAATAGCTTCTGGCAATTATAGTTTTTAATGATAGAAAGAGATCATCAATTCACACTTAATCGAAAAGACAGGCCTTAAAGGCCTCAAAATCAATAGGGTTACTCAATATTGTTTTGACTTCAGTTTTACTTTTTTATTGTATGTTATTTGCTAGCATGCAACATATTGAAATTAAAGCTGTTTATGCAGTAAAATATTGAATCCAGGTATAAGCTAGGTCAGAAAGTTTGCAGTAAATAACTGTTCTAGGGTATATATGTTTATATTATAAAGCCACGGTATAGAAAAAATAAAAGCAGAGTAACAATTCAAGAAAGTGAACGCCTAATTGCAGAATATGCTGTAGTAAGAGTCAATGTTCTTCTCGTACAGATAAAAGAAAATAGCCTAGATAAATGTAGCCTAAAACAGTTTTGGCTGATCAGGCAGGCACTGTCACTGTTTAGTCCCTTAGATGCTAAAGTCAGTAGAAATCTTGGCAGCTAGAGGATTTCACAGAGGGAGCCTCTTGTTACTGTTGGAACCAACAAACACTGGTGCTTATGTTTCAATTGTGCAAAATTGCCTCCCTCTCTCTCTCTCTCTCTCTCTCTCTCTCTCTCTCTCTATATCTATATCTATATACACAGATATGAAAATGAATGGATAGCACTCACCGCTCATTAGATGTGAATCTTCCTTACTTCTTACATGTCATAAAGTGACATAGTGAGGGACATGGACGGACATGGACGTCGGGGCACTCCTGTAACTGGTGTCACAGCTGTTTCATAGGTCGTTGCCTCTTTCTTCAGACCATGGTTTTTATTAGAGGGGAGAGAATCGAATCTGACAAATCCGAATTCATTATGAATTTCATAAAGAAATTGATTCTCAATGAATGCGAATATAGCCGCGATTCCATTGCGCGAATCGCTTCATTAAACTCCATTTAGTGCCGTCCAGGCCATCTAAAATGGCAGATCCACATGTGGGGTAAGGAACTCTGGGAAGGCGGGTAGGCGGGAAGACCTTGAATCACATGCAGAATGCAGCCTATCAGCAGCCAGTCACCCCTGTGATGTCACAGCCCTTCCACTGCAGAGAGATAGGACAGTGCTGTGTTTTACACAGACAAGCTTTTTACAGCAGTGTTTCACCTCAAAGTCCCGTCAGTGTTCTGGTGGACTGAAAGCAGTGCATTTTTCACTGAATTTATTATTTTTTTTTTACTTCAGCCATTAACCTCCCAGACACTTTTTACAGAAGTGTATTACAGAGAGGGGTAGAGAGCTGTGTGTTGCCTCATACATTTGAACAAGCTGGCACAGCTTGAGAAACAGCAGAGGACGGAGGAATAATTTTTCAGTGCAACTCAAGACTATGTTCCACAACAAATGGTCTGCTGGTTATACTAGTCTGTAGACGATATAATACCCAGAAGTCCATTTCTAATAGTCTTTGAGAGAGTGACATTTTGGGTTTAGTACACTGCGACACTGTGCTGTAGCACTGTTGTGTAAGAAATAGAAAAAATACCGTTGCACTCACCACAGACCACAGCATGAAGTTTTTTCAAATCAGGGTTTATTCGTCATACGAAGTGCTGTACATTCAAGCAGGTTAGAGGGAAGAGAAGGGAGCAGGAATCAGCTTCATGGAGCTGGCTGAGTGCAATGAATTGTTTTGCAGTTAAACAGCTTGATCATGCTACTCAGGAGGAGTCAGGTACCGGCTTATATATGCTGTGCTTATGACTCGTAAAGGGAGCACCAGAACCTGTGTGAGTGTTCATGTAAATTCTCAGATAAAGTTTCGAGCAATAATCTGTACGTGCGTCATGAAAAAGAGGCAATTATACATCTCCATTACAGGTGACTGACTGAATGGGCTTTGGATGTGCGGCAGTCAATTAACCAAAGCTCGCAGCTATAATTTCAATAAATAATGTGATGTCAGTCACTTTATTACAGGAGGAGTGTGCTGCAGCACTGTTGTGTACTGCTGATGTTGTGCAAAAATACAATTTTTAACCCCTTAAGGACGCAGGGCGTACAGGGAAGCCTGATTCCTTAAGGACTTAGGGTGTACCTGTACGTCCTGTGTCCCGCTAACGGTGTTTAAACCGTTCTCACAAGCAGAGAACGGGTTAAACCTCGTGGGTCCCGGTTGCTACAGGCAGCCAGGACCCACGGCTAATGCGGGGCACCGCCAATCGGGCTGATGCCTGGCATTAACCCTTTAGATGCTGCAATCAAAGTCTAAACTGAAAGTGAAACTATCCCAGCAGCTCAGCGGAGCAGATCGGGACTATCACAACAGAATTGCGATGTCCCGATCAGCTTACTGGACGACAGGAGAGTCCTCACCTGCCTCCCCCTCATCCGATCGGCGATCTGCTGCTCCATGCCTGAGCAGCTAGAGCAGCAGGGCGGCGGTAACACTGATCAATGCTGTGCAATGGCATAGCATTGAACAGTGTATGCAACAGAACTTTGCATAGTATAGCCCCCTAAGATAAAAAGTGGTACAAGTGATAAACAAATGAGAGAATACATGCGAATAAGCATGTAATGGATTTTTAGGTGCAAAAAAGAAGTTTTGTCATGCATCCCCTATAAAATATATATATATATATATATATATATATATATATATATATATATATATATATACATATATTTTGTATGTATCTATTTATTTAGCATTTAAGGGTATGTTGACAATGTCTCCATACTTGTTCTGTTTTTACACCCAACTTAATTTACTTTTTCAAATTTTTTTGACTTTTTATGTGTAGTTTATTATGCTTTATATATCATCTTATGCTGTGAAAACATGTAAGGGGTTAATCCCACCTGACCACAGCACCTGTTCTTGAGTGGGATTGCTCCACCTATATATACTTGTGCTTTCCCTGCACTTGTATGACTAAGAGCGCTTGGCGCTTGAAACGCGTAATCTCTGCTGTTCCTCATATGTCCTTTGAATAAAGACGGTTTTATTGCTATTGAATCTGGATCCTACTCTGCATTTTTTTCCTATATCCTCGGTGTCGTCCAGCACCTGGATCCGTGCTCCGGTTGTCCAGGCGGGGTGAGCTCGTTGGACTTTTCTTCCTTGCATCTAAATAGTGTACTATTTTGTATCTGTTGATCTGTAAAGGGTCTAGATGTTGTGAAAGTCCAGGAAAATTAATCACCGGCTGGTGTTGTACTCAAATACTTTTTTAAGCGTACTGCAGCACATTTTTCTGCCCTCATAAGTGCATACTATATACCTACATCTAAAGAGTGTACTTTTTTGCACCTGTTAATCTGTCAAGAGCCTAGATACTGTGAAAGGACAGGCAAAAGTACTCACCAGCTGGTGTTGTACTCAAATACTTTTGTAAGCATACTGTAGCGCATTTTTGTGCCCACATAAGTGCATACCACATCCTACATCTAAGTTGTGTACTATTTTGTACCTGTAAATCTGTCATGGGCCTAGAAACTGTGAAAGGACAGCCAAAAGTACACACCTGATGCTGTTCTAGACAAATACTGTTTTAAGCGTAGTGAAGCGTATTGTACTCCCCTCATATACACACTAAGTATGTCAGGCTGAGAAGTGCCAGGACGTGCACAGAGGAGTGGCAGAGGCCTAAATTCATCAGGAAGAGGTCGCAGCAGACTAGAGGTGAGTGGCAGCAGGAGTCGCAGCGAGAGGCCTGAACTCCCGTTATCAGCTAGCGGTCATGTCTCCAGCAACCCATCTGCCATCATCGATTGGTTAACACGGTCATCAACTTTATCACAAGTGACATTTGATTCCCCCAATCAACAGTCGGTAGAGGATGCCCCCTTGTTATAGATATAGTCCTGGATATAAATAGATCATGGGAAAGATCTCTGTACGGTCCCGTGATATATTTATACATATAGTAGTTATTAGGTTGCCCCTAAGCCTTCTTTTTTTTTAAACTAAGTAATGCAATAACAATTCTGATAATATTTCTTTGTACAATAGTCCTCCCATTGCTTGTATTACCCTTATTGCCCCTCTTTGAACTCTCTCCAGCTCCACTATATTTTTCTTGTACACTGGTGCCCAGTACTGTACACAGTATTCTATGTTTGGTCTGACTAGTGATTTGTATAGCGGTAGAATTATTTCCTTGTTGTGGGCATCTATGCCCCTATTGATTCACAACATGATTTAATTTGCCTTGGCAGCAGCAGCCCGACACTGGTCACTACAGCTAAATTTACTGTTAACTAAGACTCCTAAGTCCTTTTCCACGTCAGTTGTCCCAAGTGTGCTCCCATTTAAGTTATAATCCCAGCCCAGATTATTCTTACCGATGTGAATAACATTACATTTATCAGTGTTGAACCTCATTTGCCACTTCTCAGCTCAACCCTCCAACCTATCCAGATCCATTTGTAATAGTGCACTGTCCTATATAGCGTTTACCGCTTTACAGAGTTTAGTATCCTCTGCAAAGATTGCTACTTTACTATTCAACCCCTCTACAAGGTCATTAATTAATATATTAAATAGGGCAGGACCCAAGACGGACCCCTGTGGTACCCCACTAGTAGTGTTGAGCAGCATAGGCCATATTCAAATTCGCGAATATATGGACAAATATTCATCATATTCGCGAATATTCGCATATTCGTAATATTCTCGTTTGATTTTCGCATATGCGAATATTCGCGTGTGCGAAAATGAAGATATGCGAAAATTTGCATATAAAAAATTAACATACGCGAAAATTAGCATATGCGAAAATTAGCATATGCAAATTTCCGCATATGCGAAAACTCGCACACCAGTCTCACACAGTAGTATTAGAGCCTTCTTACACCACATAAGCTGGAAGCAGAGAGGGATGATCACTGTGATGTGTACTGTGAAAAAAAAATAAAAAATATTCGTAATTACGAATATATAGTGCTATATTCGCGAATATTCGCGAATTCGCGAATATGCGATATTCGCGAATAAAATTAGAATTGCGAATATTCGCAAGCAACACTACCCACTAGCAACAGTCACCCAATCAAAATAAGTACCATTAATAACCACCCTCTGTTTCCTATCACTGAGCCAGTTACTTACACACATACTCCCCCAGCCCCATGATTCTAATTTTATGCACCAACCTTTTATGTGGCACCGTATCAAATGCTTTGGAAAAATCCAGATATACGACATCCACCGATTCCCCCGGGTCCAGTCTGGAGCTCACCTCCTCATAAAAGCTGATCAGGTTAGTTTGATAGTACCGATTCCTCATAAAGCCATGCTGATATGGAGTCACATTTTTTTTTTATCAAGATACTCCAAAATAGCATCTCTTAGAAAACCCTCAAACAATTTACATACAACAGAGCTTAAACTATCAGGCCTACAATTCCCGGGGTCACCTTTTGACCTCTTTTTAAATATTGCCACTACATTTGCCATGCGCCAGTCCTGAGGAACAGTCCCTGTCACTATAGAGTCCCTGAATATTAAATTAATAGGGGTCTGTCTATTACATTACTTAATTCCTTTAGAACACGGGGGTGAATACCATCCGGACCTAGCGATTTGTCTATTTAGATTTTTTGCAGGCAGCACTGTAATTCTTCCTGGGTTAGACAGGTGACCTGTACAGGGGGCGTTTACTTTATCTCGCTGTATTTAACCTGGCATTTCATTTTCCTCGGTGAATGCAGTGGAGAAGAATTTGCTTAATATATTTGCTTTTTCCTGATCCCCGTTTATAATTTCTTTTTTATCGTTTTTAATGTGTAATGTTCTACTCATGCTGCCGCCAACTCCAGGCTGTGCCATTCAGCCACTATATGTTCTACTCATGCTGCCGCCAACTCCAGACTGTGCCATTCAGCCATTATATGTTCTACTCATGCTGCCGCCAACTCCAGGCAGTGCCATTCAGCCACTATAGGGTCTCCTCATCTGCCGCCAACTCCAGGCTGTGCCATTCAGCCATTACATGGTCTCCTCATCTGCCGCCAACTCCAGGCTGTGCCATTCAGCCTCTATATGTTCTACTCATGCAGCCGCCAACTCCAAGTTGTGGCATTCAGCCACTATATGTTCTACTCATGCTTCCGCCAACTCCAGGCTGTGCCATTCAGCCACTAAATGGTTAACTGATGCTGCCGGGCCTGGGACATTACCTACAAATTTTAAAATTCATCTTTTAATCTTAGGGATTGTGAGGCCCTATGGTCCCCTCATGCTGCCGCAAGCTGCAGGCTGTGTCATTCAGCCACTATATGGTCTCCTCTTGCTGCTGCCAATTCCAGGCTGTGTCATTCTGCCAGATTATGGTCTCCTCATGCTGCTGCCACCTCTAGGCCCAGTCATTTTTGCGCTATGCTACTCCTTGTTAGTTTGGGTTTTGTGGTCATACAGCATTAGTTCACAGTAAACAAGGAGACATTAAAATTGTGAATCTAATAAAAATCTTAAATTTAAATTTAAAAAAAAGGCCCTAGTGTCATCGCTGGCATATTACTTGTGGAATTTTTACAAGTATCCAATGAAACAGCTTGGAGCGATAACAATGAACAATAACTGATTAAATGAAACATTCACACTTTCACATGGAAGGGGCTGGAACAGAATTGAATAAATTAAAATAAAATTAAAATTACTTAAAAAATCTGCCACATCCAGATGCTCTGCTGCAGTGATTCTAATAGTGATGCCTGTAATCTGCATGTCATACTGAAGAACAGTATTATTTCACTAACACAGCACACTCCCTATGTGTGTTAGGACAAAGCAAAGTGTTCTACACCCCAATTGAGCCTCTCTGTAGGCCAGAAATAGCCATTTTTAATAGTGATTCAGTGCAAATCAATTCGGACCAAACCAATTTTTTTTTAGGAAAATTCGGTGAATCGGCCGAATCAAATTTTTCAAAAATGTGCTCGTCTCTAGTCTTTATACCTAGGCTATGTTCACATGAACATTGTGGAGCTCCCTTAAAACTTCAGATAACTGGGCTGGGGCAGAGGGTATGACACCAGATACCAACAGAAGCAGACAGGTCCCATTAACTTTGAACAGGCTCTGAAGAGTTACCATTAGATGCCTATTATTTTTCCTGATTTTTGCGGAGAAAAAAAACTGACATGCAACATTTTTTTTCTCCACTAAATTATCGCCATTTCAATGGAATCAGCAGATGGAACTCCCTAATGAAGCACCAAACACTAATGTGAACATAGCCTTACTATTGTAAAAGATCCTACAACCATTTTGTATATTTATTTGCCTGCCCTTTATGGGAATTAGGTGCATTTTCAGTGTTTATGGAGATAGAATCAGATTCCTTTTCTGTGTTACTAATCTCCCTAATAAAAGTATCCTTATTTAATTTGGTCACTCCCTCCTTTCTATTTTGAAAATGCTGACTTTTGAGGGAGTTTGGTCTATAGGGGGAAACATCTTTCTGTATATGGAAGGAGTAGACTTCATTGCTGGTCTATTTGGAACAAAAAAAAAAAAAACACCTATCCAATTTTAAGTCCCTATTCAATTTACATAGATTTCATATAGGAGGATAGAAGTAAGTCAGTATACAGAGCGAAAAACACCCTATCTTATTACAGAATATTTGAATTGTGTTACCAGCTATATTATATATGCTGGAGTGGTCATGTGGGAGATTCATTGGTTAGACTGCGGGGCGGACTGACCAGCCGGTCCATATGGATATTTGTATTAATGTGTATACGTTAACATATACAGTCATGGCCGTAAATGTTGGCACCCCTTAAATTTTTCAAGAAAATTAAGTATTTCTCACAGAAAAGGATTGCAGTAACACGTTTTGCTATACACATGTTTATTCCCTTTATGTGTATTGGAACTAAATAAAACATGGAAGGAAAAAAAGCTAATTGGACATAATGTAACACCAAACTCCAAAAATGGTCTGGACAAAATTATTGGCACCCTTTCAAAATTGTGGGGCAAGTAACGGGTGTGGGCAATATACAAATAAGAACTGAAAGCAGATAAAAAGGATAGAAGTTCACTTAGTCTTTGCATTGTGTGTCTGTGTGTGCCACACTAAGCATGGACAACAGAGATAACAAAACAGAGACAAAAGAGGAGAAGAGAACTGTCTGAGGACTTGAGAACCCAAATTGTGGAAAAATGTCAACAATCTCAAGGTTACAAGTCATCTCCAGAGATCTAGATTTGCCTTTGTCGACAGTTTGCAACCCATGGCACTGTAGCTAATCTCCCTGGGCGTGGACGGTAGAGAAAAAATGATGAAAGGTGTCAACTCAGGATAGTTCGGATGGTGGATAAGCAGCCCCAAACAAGTTCCAAACATATTCAAGCTATCCTGCAGGCTCAAGGAGCATCAGTGTCAGTACAAACTATCCGTCGACATTTAACCCCTTAAGGACGCAGGACGTAAATGTACGTCCTGGTGCGGTGGTACTTAACGCAATAGGACGTACATTTACGTCCTGTGCATAACCGCGGGCATCGGAGCGATGCCCGTGTCATGCGCGGCTGATCCCAGCTGCTGAACGCAGCCAGGGATCCGCCGGCAATGGCCGACGCCGGCGATCTCGCGGGCGTCCGCCATTAACCCCTTAGGTGCCGGGATCAATACAGATCCCGGCATCTGCGGCAGTACGCGATTTAAATGAACGATCAGATCACCCACAGCGCTGGTGCGGGGATCAGATCATTCATAACACCGCACGGAGGTCCCCTCACCTTCCTGCTTCCGGCTCCCGGCGTCTTCTGCTCTGGTCTGTGATCGAGCAGACCAGAACAGAAGATAGCCGATAACACTGATCTGTTCTATGTCCTATACATAGAACAGATCAGTATTAGCAATCATGGTATTGCTATGAATAGTCCCCTATGGGGACTATTCAAGTGTAAAAAAAAATGTAAAAAAATGTAAAAGTAAAAGTTAAAAAAAAGTGAAAAATCCCCGCCCCCAATAAAAAAGTAAAACGTCAGTTTTTTTCCTATTTTACCCCCAAAAAGCGTAAAAAATTTATTTTATAGACATATTTGGTATCGCCGCGTGCGTAAATTTCCGAACTATTAAAATAAAATGTTAATGATCCCGTACGGTGAACGGCGTGAACGTAAAAAAAAAAAGTCCAAAATTGCTACTTTTTTAATACATTTTATAAAAAAAATTATAAAAAATGTATTAAAAGTTTTTTATATGCAAATGTGGTATCAAAAAAAAGTACAGATCATGTCACAAAAAATGAGCCCTCACACCGCCGCTTATACGAAAAAATAAAAAAGTTATAGGTCATCAAAATAAAGGGATTATAAACGTACGAATTTGGTTAAAAAGTTTGTGATTTTTTTTAAGCCCAACAATAATATAAAAGTACGTAATAATGGGTATCATTTTAATTGTATTGACCCTCAGAATAAAGAACACACATCACTTTTACCGTAAATTGTACGGCGTGAAAACGAAACCTTCCAAAATTAGCAAAATTGCGTTTTTCTTTTTAATTTCCCCACAAAAATAGTGTTTTTTTGTTGCGCCATACATTTTATGATATAATGAGTTATGTCATTACAAAGGACAACTGGTCGCGCAAAAAACAAGCCCTCATACTAGTCTGTGGATGAAAATATAAAAGAGTTATGATTTTTAGAAGGCGAGGAGGAAAAAATGAAAACGTAAAAATTAAATTGTCTGAGTCCTTAAGGCCAAAATGGGCTGAGTCCTTAAGGGGTTAAAGAGACACTGTCATTGTTAAAAACTTTTCATATATTGCAGGACTCATTATAATATGACATTTCACAATATACACCTGTTAAAAAAAATTTACATTTTCACCTGAAATTCAAGCTCAAAATAGCCACCACTAGGGGTCGCCTGTCTTTTAGCCAGACAGACTAGTCTAGATTTTACAGCATACTGGATACCGGCCGTAAAGCATACCGGTATCCAGTATATGAGATTTCTATTGTGTATGCAAAACTACAGATAAAGGATGTGTGGACATGCTGGGAGCTGTAGTTTTAAAACAGCTGGAGGAAACACTGCTCTAACACAGTTATTTACAAACATTGCAGCTTCAGATGTTACTAAACTACAACTCCCAGCATGCTGAAATAGTCAAAGCTTTCTCGGACTCCTGAATGACAAAGAAGTTGATCAGACATTCAGAAGTCTGTGAAAGATGAATGACACACATAGTGACAGCTATGCTGATTAGCATCCAGCTTTACTAGGAGAAGATAAAACAGAACATGTATTCATAAAAATGCTGTACTTTTATCTAAAAAATCCTTGCACTAATTTTATAAAGATCTATTATTATATTTATACATTTTATCCTGTTATGAATTCACCATAATAACTTCTGATTACTGCAGGCAAGCTCCAAGTATCTTACTCTTACACATGACCCAGCATAAAACCAGAGAGGAAAGGGTTACAGAGTAGAGAGTATTGATTGGCTGACTGCCCAGGCTTGATCCTGTGAGGGAGACAGACTGACACACCCCCTCCAGCCTGCACAATGAAAAAGTAACTCACCAGCAGATAAATGCTTAAATCTCTGGATATATAGGTCCGAGACACATCAAAATTATATGCACATGATCAGGATTTGGTCCTGAGTAACATATCATTTTTTTCTTTTTTTTTTTGCACTATGACAGGTACGCTGTAAATTAAATTAAATGCTATGGCAGGAGACCAAGGAGGACCCCACTACTGACACAGAGACATAAAAAAAAGCAAGACTACATTTTGCCAAAATGAATTTGAGTAAGCCAAAATCCTTCTGGAAAAACGTCTTGTGGACAGATGAAACCAAGATAGAGCTTTTTGATATAGCACATCATTCTACTGTTTACCAAAAACAGAAAAGAACACAGTACCTACAGAGAAATATGGTGGAGGTTCAATGATGTTTTGGGTTGTTTTGCTGCCTCTGGCACTGGGTGCCTTGAATGTGTGCAAGGCATCGTGAAATATGAGGATTACCAATGGATTTTGGGTCGCACTATACAGCCCAGTGTCAGAAAGCTGGGTTTGCATCCGAGATCTTGGGTCTTCCAGCAGGATAATTACCCCAAACATACGTCAAAAAGCACCCAGAAATGGATGGCATCAAAGCGCTGAAGAGTTCTGAAGTGGCCAGCAATGAGTCCAGATCTAAATCCCATTGAACACCTGGGGAGAGATCTTTAAATTGCTGTTGGAAAAAGGTGCCTTCCAATAAGAGAGACCTGGAGAAGTTTGCAAAGGAAGAGTGGTCCAACATTCCGGCTGAGAGATGTAAGAAGCTTATTGATGGTTATAGGAAGCGACTGATTTCAGTTATTTTTACCAAAGGGTGGGAATAAACATGTGTATAGCAAAACATGTGTTACTGCAATCCTTTTCTGTGAGAAATACTTAATTTTCTTGATAAATTTTAGGGGTGTAAACATGCCATGAGTTTATAATTGTATCAATAATATTTAATTGTATTTTATTTTGTGTGTAGGGGTGGGGCATGAGAAGGGATTTGGGTTGAATAGGGGCAAGACAAAGGTGTGGCCAAGGGCGGAGTCTCTCGCAGGGGGGCCTTGCTCAATTTGGTTTGGAGACCCTGAGTATTGTCAGTGCGCCCGTTCTTAGACAGAGGAAAAACCATGAGTGCTCAAATATTGTTAAAAAATATGAGCTAAATAGTCTACTAAATAATGTGGTAAAAATCCTGCTTTAGGGTAGGGTCACAAGTAGCAGATCTGCGGTGTATTTGATACTGCAGATGATCTACTGCCTGTCCCTAGAGTGAGCCTCCTTCTGTCTGTGTGTCCGATTTTTGTCTGCTTGTAGCAGCAATCCGCCTCTACGAGGAGACCCACAGTGATCTGTGAGTCGCCATGCGCATGCACATTGTACTCACAGACATCACGATCCCTCCCCCTGCTTCCTGAGCTAGGCTGAGAGCATCCACAATGTCTGTGAGTACGCCGCACATGCGCATGGTGACTCACAGATCACTGTGAGTCTGATCATAGTGGTGGATTGTTGTTTTGAGCAGACAAAAGCAGGATGCACAGGCGGAAGGAGGCTCACTCTAGGGATGGGCAGTAGCACATCCACAGTGTCAAATATGCCGTGGATGCGCTACGTGTGACCCAACCCTTAAAAAAAAATACCTAGTTGGGAAACATGAGTTGTGGTAATTTCAAATTACTATGTAGCAAGTTTTGGATGTTTAGGATGAATACTTTGTGCCCACATAGATTACATTAGAACAAGTCTACTGGTTTTCCATGCTCCTAATGTACATGCATTTTAGGTATTTTTGGAGTACATTTTGATGTTTTGTATATATACTTTTTAATATATTTTACCTTTGTTTCCTTTATTATTTATTCTTTTTTTCTTTTAAATAAACCCTTGCTGGTTTTTCTGTGTGGTAGACCAATCATTGGAGGCTTAAAGCAGAGCAAATCTTTATTTGGCCTATATCCCACGGTGGGGCCGGAGGTGATGCTAGTTACTTTTTTCCCGGTTCCCATGGGCACATAGGAAAATGCTTCTGGTAAATTTTATAGAAGCTGTGCAGAAGGTATTCAGCTCTCCTCCTACGTCCTGCTGCGCACGGACTGGTACGGACCGTACCTAAGTGCAATAGAGAAGAAACTGATGTCCAGCGCTGTTCCCGTTTGTAATTATAATTCTTTATTCAAACATATACACCATAGGTACAGAAGACATGAATACAAAATGGTACCGATAAAAACTTCAGAACACGGCACAAAAAATTAGCCCTCATACTGGCCCGTACGTGGAAAAATAAAAAAGTTATAGGGGTTAGAAGATGAGAATTTTTAACATAGAAATTTTCCTGCATGTAGTTATGATTTTTTCCCGAAGTACGACAATATCCAATCTATATAAGTAGGGTATCATTTTGACCGTATGGACCTACAGAATAAAGATAAGATGTTATTTTTACCAAAAAATGCACTGCATAGAAACGGAAGCCCCAAAAGTTACAAAATGAAATTTTTTCTTCAATTTTGTCGCACAATAAATTTTTTTTCCATTTCGCCGTGGATTTTTTGGTAAAATGATTAATGTCACTGCAAAGTAGAATTGTTGGTGCAAACAATAAGCCATCATATGGAATTTTATGCGCAAAATTGAAAGCATTATGATTTTTAGAAGGTAATGAGGAAAAAATGAAAATGCAAAAACGAAAAACCCTGCGTCCTTAACCCCTTCCCGCAGAATGTCATATATAAACGCCGGGTTGTGCAGTGCGTTCGCGCATCCCGGCGTTTATAAATGACATGCAGTTAACCCGGCGATGCGCAGCATCGCACGGGTTAACTGGCAGAAGTCCCGCTGTTTCCAGCAGGGGACAACTTCTGCTTCACCCCCAGGACCATCAATTGATGGTCCTGGTCAGCGATCACTGTGATTGGTCCCTGTGGACCAATCACAGTGATCTGGGGTGAAAGTTCAGATCCCCCGCACTGCCCGCCCCTGGAAGTCGGGCAGAACGGGGGACGATGGCTGCGGGGACCTGCGGCATTCGGGGGGAACACGTGGGGACCGGCGGACTTACCTGATCCAGCGGCGGGACCGAGGAGCAGCGCGGGACCGGCCACGTGGACGAGCAGCGACGGGTGAGTATATGGTCCTCAGAAGCAGCAGTGAAGATCTTCACTGCTGCTTCTAGGAGTCTGAAAACTACAACTCCCAGCATGCCTAGACAGCCTTTGGCTGTCTGGGCATGCTGGGAGTTGTAGTTTTGCAACATCTGGAGGGTCTCAGTTTGGAGACCATTGTATAATGGTCTCCAATCTGTGCTCTTCCAGCTGTTGCAAAACTACAACTCACAGCATGCACTGACTGTCCAGGCATGCTGGGAGTTTTAGTTAAGCAACATCTGGCCCTTCAGATGTTGCCGAACTACAACTCCCAGCATGCCCTTCAGCTGTCTGGGCATGCTGGGAGTTGTAGTTTTGCAACAGCTGGAGACACACTGGTTGGGAAACATTGTTTCTAACTCAGTGTTTCCTAACCTGTGTGCCTCCAGCTGTTGCAAAACTATAACTCCCAGCATGCACTAAAGACCATGCATGCTGGGAGTTGTAGTTTTGCAACATCTGGAGGGCCCCAGTTTGGAGACCATTGTATAATGGTCTCCAATCTGTGCTCTTCCAGCTGTTGCAAAACTACAACTCCCAGTATGCACTGACTGTCCAGGCATGCTGGGAGTTTTAGTTCAGCAACATCTGGCCCTTCAGATGTTGCCGTACTACAACTCCCAGCATGCCCTTCAGCTGTCTGGGCATGCTGGGAGTTGTAGTTTTGCAACAACTGGAGACACACTGGTTGGGAAACATTGTCTGTTTCTAACTCAGTGTTTCCTAACCTGTGTGCCTCCAGCTGTTGCAAAACTATGACTCCCAGCATGCACTAACAGACCATGCATGCTGGGAGTTGTGGTTTTGCAACAGCTGATGCAAGCCCCCCCCGCCCCACCACCCCCGTGAATGTACAGGGTACATTCACATGGGCGAGGCTTTTGCAGTGGGTTTCTCGCATCTTGAGATGCAGCAAATTTTGCGCTGGGAAACTCGCTGTAATCCCCCGCCCATGTGACTGTACCCTAAAAACACTACACTACACTAACACAAAATAAAATAAAAAGTTAAAAACACTACATATACACATACCCCTACACAGCCCCCCTCCCCCAATAAGAACGTCCGGTACGCCACTGTTTCCAAAGCAGAGCCTCCAGCTGTTGAAAAACAACAACTCCCAGTATTGTCGGACAGCCGTTGACTGTCCAGGCATGCTGGGAGTTTTGCAACAGCTGGAGGCACCCTGTTTGGGAATCACTGGCGTAGAATACCCCTATGTCCACCCCTATGCAAATCCCTAATTTAGGCCTCAAATGCACATGGCGCTCTCACTTTGGAGCCCTGTCGTATTTCAGGGCAACAGTTTAGGGCGACATATGGGGTATCGCTGTACTCGGGAGAAATTGCGTTACAAGGTGTGGGGGGCTTTTTCTTCTTTAACCCTTCATGAAAAGGAAATGTTGGGGTCTACACCAGAATGTTAGTGTAAACATTTTTTATTTTTTACACTAACATGCTGATGTTGCCCTATACTTTAAATTTTCACAAGAGGTAAAAGGGAAAAAAGCCCCCCAAAATTTGTAACGCAATTTCTCCCGACTACAGAGATACCCCATATGTGAGCGCAAAGTGCTCTGGGGGCGCACAACACGGCCCAGAAGGGAGAGTGCACCATGTACATTTGAGGTGATTTGCACAGGGGTGGCTGATTGTTACAGCGGTTTTGACAAACGCAAAAAAAACAAAACCCCACATGTGACCCCATTTCGGAAACGACACCCCTCACGGAATGTAATGAGGGGTGCAGTGAGAATTTACACCCCACAGGTGTCTGACGGATCTTTGGAACAGTGGTCCATGAAAATGAAAACTTGTACAGCCCACTGTTCCAAAGATCTGTCAGACACCAGTGGGGGGTAAATGCTCACTGTACCCCTTGTTACGTTCCTCAAGGGGTCTAGTTTCCAAAATGGTATGCCATGTGTTTTTTTTTTTGCTGTTCTGGCACCTTAGGGGCTTCCTAAATGCGACATGCTCCCCGAGCAAAATTTGCTCTCAAAAAGCCAAATATGACTCCTTCTCTTCTGAGCATTGTAGTTCGCCCATAGTGCACTTCAGGTCAACTTATGGGGTACCTACATACTCAGAAGAGATGGGGTTACAAATTTTGGGGAGTATTTTCTGCTATTAACCCTTGCAAAAAGGTGAAATTAGGGGGGAAACACACATTTTAGTGGAAATTATTATTATTTTTTTTACATATGCAAAAGTCATGAAACACCTGTGGGGTAATAAGGCTCACTTTATTCCTTATTACATTCCTCAAGGGGTCTAGTTTCCAAAATGGTATGCCATGTGGGTATTTTTTGCTGTTCTGGCACCATAGGGGCTTCCTAAATGCGACATGCCCCCCGAGCAAAATTTGCTCTCAAAAAGCCAAATATGACTCCTTCTCTTCTGAGCATTGTAGTTCACCCATAGTGCACTTCAGGTCAACTTATGGGGTACCTCCATACTCAGAAGAGAAGGGGTTACAAATATTGGGGGGTATTTCCTGCTATTAACCCTTGGAAAAATGTGAAATTTGGGGGGAAACACACATTTTAGTGAAAAAAAAAATATTTTTTTTTACATATGCAAAAGTTGTGAAACACCTGTGGGGTATTAAGGCTCACTTTATTCCTTGTTACGTACCTCAAGGGGTCTAGTTTCCAAAATGGTATGCCATGTGAGGGTTTTTTGCTGTTCTGGCACCATAAGGGCTTCCTAAATGCAACATGCCCCCAAAAACCATTTCAGAAAAACGTACTCTCCAAAATCCCCTTGTCGCTCTTTCCCTTCTGAGCCCTCTACTGCGCCCGCCGAACACTTTACATAGACATATGAGGTATGTGCTTACTCGAGAGAAATTGGGCTACAAATATAAATATACATTTTCTCCTTTTACCCCTTGTAAAAATTAAAAAATTGGGTCTACAAGAACATGCGAGTGTAAAAAATGAAGATTGTGAATTTTCTCCTTCACTTTGCTTCTATTCCTGTGAAACACCTAAAGGGTTAAAATGATGACTGAATGTCATTTTGAATACTTTGGGGGGTGCAGTTTTTATAATGGGGTCTTTTGTGGGGTATTTCTAATAAGAAGACCCTTCAAATCCACTTCAAACCTGAACTGGTCCCTGAAAAATAGTGAGTTTGAAAATTTTGTGAAAAATTGGAAAATTGCTGCTGAACTTTGAAGCCCTCTGGTGTCTTCCAAAAGTAAAAACTCGTCACTTTTATGATGCAAACATAAAGTAGACATATTGTATATGTGAATAAATTTTTTTTTTATTTGTAATATACATTTTCCTTACAAGCAGAGAGCTTCAAAGTTAGAAAAATGCAAAATTTTCAAATTTTTCATCAAATTTTAGGATTTTTCACAAGGAAAGGATGCAAGTTACCACAAAAATTTACTACCATGTTAAAGTAGAATATGTCACGAAAAAACAATCTCGGAATCAGAATGATAACTAAAAGCATTCCAGAGTTATTAATGTTTAAAGTGACAGTGGTCAGATGTGCAAAAAACGCTCTGGTCCTTAAGGCCAAAATGGGCTTGGTCCTGAAGGGGTTAAGGGGTTAAGGAGAACCTGGAGAGGGATAGAGGGGACTAGGGCTACATCCTTTCACGTTAGAGTACGTTTTTATTTACATTTTTCTTATTATATTGGAATTCCAATATACTTTAACCACTGGGACTATGTTTTTTTCTGTTTGTTTCCATTAACCCCTTAAGGACTCAGCCCATTTTGGCCTTAAGGACTCAGACAATTTAATTTTTACGTTTTCATTTTTTCCTCCTCGCCTTCTAAAAATCATAACTCTTTTATATTTTCATCCACAGACTAGTATGAGGGCTTGTTTTTTGCGCGACCAGTTGTCCTTTGTAATGACCTAACTCATTATATCATAAAATGTATGGCACAACCAAAAAACACTATTTTTGTGGGGAAATTAAAACGAAAAACGCAATTTTGCTAATTTTGGAAGGTTTCATTTTCACGCCGTACAATTTATGGTAAAAATGATGTGTGTTCTTTATTCTGAGGGTCAATACGATTAAAATGATACCCATTATTACATACTTTTATATTATTGTTGCGCTTAAAAAAAAATCACAAACTTTTTAACCAAATTAGTACGTTTATAATCCCTTTATTTTGATGACCTATAACTTTTTTATTTTTCCGTATAAGCGGCGGTATGGGGGCTCATTTTTTGCGCCATGATCTGTACTTTTTTTTGATACCACATTTGCATATAAAAAACTTTTAACACATTTTTTATAATTTTTTTTAATAAAATGTATTAAAAAAGTAGGGATTTAGGACTTTTTTTTTTTCGTTCACGCCGTTAACCGTACGGGATCATAAACATTTTATTTTAATAGTTCGGACATTTACGCAAATATGTCTATAAAAAATTTTTTTGCGCTTTTTGGGGGTAAAATAGGAAAAAACGGACGTTTTACTTTTTTATTGGGGAGGGGATTTTTCACTTTTTTTTTACTTTTACATTTTTTTACATTTTTTTTTTACACTTGAATAGTCCCTATAGTATTATCGGTCATCTTCTGCTCTGGTCTGCTCGATCACAGACCAAAGCAGGAGACGCCGGGAGCCGTACGGAGGAAGGAGAGGGGACCTCCGTGCGGCGCTGCGGGCGATCCGATCATTCATTCAAATCGCGCACTGCCGCAGATGCCGGGATCTGTATTGATCCCGGCACCTGAGGGGTTAATGGCGGACGCCCCCATTGCCGGCGGATCCCTGGCTGCGATGCCCGCGGTTATGCTTAGGACGTAAATGTACGTCCTGGTGCGTTAAGTACCACGGCACCAGGACGTACATTTACGTCCTGTGTCTTTAAGGGGTTAAAGGGGTACTTCGGTGAAAACCTTTTTTTCTTTTAAATCAACTGGTGGCAGAAAGGTAAACATATTTGTAAATTACTTCTATTAAAAAATCTTAATCCTTCCCGTACTTATTAGCTGCTGAATACTACAGAGGAATGTCTTTTCTTTTTGGAATGCACTCTGATGACATCACGAGCACAGTTCTCTCTGCTGATGTTATTATAATAATAATAACTCTTTATTTGTTGTTGTCCTTAGTGGGCTTTGAACCCAAGTTCCCAGCACTGCAAGGCAGCAGTGCTAACCACTGAGCTGCCCTTAGCATACATCTGCTATGCATGGTTGCTAAAATGGACAGAGATGTCAGCAGAGAGCACTGTGTTCGGGATGTCATCAGTGTTCCAAAAAGAAAGGAATTTCCTCTGTAGCATTCAGCAGCTAATAAGTACTGGAAGGATTAAGATTTTTTTAATAGAAGTAGTTTACAAATATTAAGTCAAAAGAAATTGGGGTATGTGCAGCTCACGATATAAATTAGTCGAGGCTGAATGGAAGGTATTTACACCAAAAAAATATCAGTATAAAGTAATATATAGGAATAAAAAAGGGGGTACCAAATGCCTCTAGACTAATACCATAAAATGGTACATGATGGTAAAATTACAGAAAAAATAGAGTCGGACTGTGCTTCACTTTGAATGATGTACAACATTTAATATAAAATAATTACAAATGAGACATAAAATAAATAATGCAAATCTAATACATAAATGCCTCCTGGACACATCCTCTACAACACTCGTCACCTATCTCTCGGACGTCCAGGCAAAAATCACCTCTAGGAGTTGGTAATTATACCATTTTGTGAACTGTTCTAAACCTTATGAGAACGGAGTGTACCTTATAAAAGTGTATCATGTCGGTTTGCACAATATTGGAATAGCGGTAGAATACAATGTACATGCCATCTTTTAAACACCTTTTTAAATATTTTTTGTATTTCAATATCATACCTCCCCACAAGGGCCCTGTGGTAGGAGGCATTTATGTATTAGATTTGCATTATTTATTTTATGTCTCATTTGTAATTATTTTATATTAAATTTTGTACATCATTTAAAGTGAAGCACAGTCCGACTCTATTTTTTCTGTAATTTTACCATCATGTACCATTTTATGGTATTAGTCTAGAGGCATTTGGTACCCCCTTTTTTATTCCTCCTCTTACAGCTCCTCTGTTTGTATTCATTCCTATATTTGGTAGCAGCACTAGAATGAACACAAATACTACTTATGTGATTTCAGTTTTAATCTAATAAATGAAAAAATGGGGGTCCTGTTACAGGTTTATTATGGGGCTGAGGATTATTCAAGTTCACATTTGTTTAATATTTATATGTATTCATTACTTTTTTGTAAAATGAATAAATAAGGGGGATTTCATTTTTTAATAGGGGAGGGATTTTATATAATATCACAGACATTTTTCTCATTTTATTTTACACTTTTTTGGTCCCCATAGGGACCTTAATTAGATTCCATTTACTGTATATTGCTATGCCTATGGCTTTGCAATACACAGTGAGATCAGTGATCCATTGATACAGCCTGGCTGAGGGGAGCCTCCTCCATCATTTTAGCATATCAGTTCAATGAGCTCCACTGAGCTACTGACAACTTTCATCAGTATTGATCACAGCATCTAAAGGGTTATTGACAGGCAATGGTGGGATCACCACTGCCCATCATTAGCAGTAAGTGTCTGGCTACTGATAGTAGCTGACACTCATGGCTCTAAAGTGAGCACCGCTCCTGCTGATTTCTAGGCTATCAATAATAGCCCCTTAATAAGCCCCACAAGTGTCAACATATAAGACAGCATTAAAGGGGTTATCCACCATAAGGTGATTTCAGTACATAGCTGCCAGACTATCTTTTTTTGAACTGGGTATTTCCTGTTGGAGTTAGCTATTATCCTAACCCTAGGGCCGTAGCCCAGGGTGCAAAACACCTCTAATTATTCCCCTTATAAAATATAACTTTTATTGTATTCAATGAATAAAAAGTCTAAAGACCTCCACAATAAATAAAAAGTCTAAAGACCTCCACAATAAAAGGTTCTGCAGCAACCTACAATTCCCTCTCAAACACAACTTTAAAAACACTATATTGCCGCCACTGTCTTGCCTCTTGAAAACGCTGTGGAGACGGCAAAACATGTAGAGGCGGCAATATAGTGTTTTTAAAGTTGTGTTTGAGAGGAAATTGTAGGTTGCTACAGAACCTTTTATTGTGGAGGTCTTTAGATCCCACTTGTACTAAAATTGTCCCTCTCAGCACATTAATTTTAAATTGGGTTTTTTCTGGGATTACTTTTTATTCATTCAATACAATAAAAGTAATATTTTATAAGGGGAATAATAAGAGGTGTTTTGCACCCTGGGCTACGGCCCTAGGGTTTGGATAATAGTTGAAGGTTGGCCTTTTGTGCCCCTTAGCGGGTCAATTTAGTTGAGTTCTGTTGGAGTTAGGTCTCTTAAACTACACATCCCATAGTTCCATGTTTGTAAGTGTGAAGTTACATTCCTTCCTCCCACATATCAGCCACCCCACCCATTGCAGCACAAATCAACTGCATCTGTTCAAAAGACCAGTGTTTTCTAATCAGGGGGAATACAAATGTTGCAAAATGATCTCTTTCCCACCCAGCGGTCGCTCCACCCATTGAAGCAGGACTGGCGCCCTTTGCACAATTGACTAGTGAGGTCAGGTCACGACGCACTGCAACCTGGGAAATATTGGGGCAAAAATTACAGAAGAATTGCGAGACCACCGTCACACACAGGTACAGACACTATATTATGAACTACACTAACTTTACAGCCCCTGTAGCATAGTCACAAAAAAAAATCCCGGGAATACCTCTTTAACCTCTTCAGGACATAGGGCGTATGGATACGCCCTGCATTCCGAGTCCTTAAGGACCGAGGGCGTATCCATACGCCCGTGGGAATTCCGGTCCCCACCGCTAGCCTGTTGGGGACCGGAGCCGGATGCCTGCTGAAATCGTTCAGCAGGCATCCCGGCATATCACCCAGGGGGGGTCATTATGCCCCCCCATGTCGGCGATCGCCGCAGATCGCTGGACAATTCAGTCCAGCGATCTGCGGCGATTCCGGGTCAATCGGGTCTCCAGTGACCCCGTGACCCGGAATTACTGGCTGTTCGGGGCCGTCTCTGATGGCCCCGAACAGCCAGAGCCTGCAGGGGTGAGGTGGCACTGGTGCCACCTCACGATCGCCCTGATTCGTCGACCGGATTACCGGCCGACCAATCAGGGCGCCTGCTGCGGGTGTCACTCCCGCACCCGCTCCGCCCCTCTTCCGGAGGACGTGAGCGGGTGCGGGAAGACGACCCCGGGTGCTGGGGACCCCGATCCCAGGTGTCAATGTTGGGATCGGGGCCCCAGGAGCAGCCGCAGCTGCGGCGACGACGAGGGACTGACTCTCCGGCGTGGATCGTTGGAGGTGAGTGGCAGCCTCTTGCTGTTGCTTAACAACAGCTCCCAGCATGCAAAAAGGGCATGCTGGGAGCTGTAGTTATGCAACAGCAGGAGGCAGACCACCATAACTCCCAGCATTCCCTTATGGGCATGCTGGGACTTACGGTTTTGCAACAGCTGGAGGCCCATTTTTTCTATGGAAAAGTGTACCTTCAGCTGTTGTATAACTACAACTCCCAGCTTGCACAAACAGCTAAAGTGCATGCTGGGAGTTGTAGTGGTGCATCTGCTGGTTGCATAACTACAACTCCCAGCATGCCCGTTGGCTGTCGGTGACTGCTGAGAGTTGTTGTTTTGCAACAGCTGAAGGCACACTGGTTGTGAAACTTAGAGTTTGTTTTTTACCTAACTCAGTGTTTCACGACCGGTGTGCCTCCAGCTGTTGCAAACTCCAACTCTCAGTAGTCAATGTACACCATGCACCGTACATGCTGGGAGTTGTAGTTTTGCAACAGCTGGAGGCACACTGGTTGTGAAACACTGAGTTAGGTCACAAACTCAGTTATACATAACCAGTGTGCCTAAAGTTGTTGCAAAACTACAACTCTCAGCAGTCACCGACAGCCAACGGGCATGCTGGGAGTTGTAGTTATGCAACAGCTGGATGCCCCCCCCCCCCCCAATGTGAACGTACAGGGTACACTCACATGGGCGGAGGATTACAGTAAGTATCTGGCTGCAAGTTTGAGCTGCAGCAAATTTTCTGCTGCAGCTCAAACTGCCAGCGAGAAACTACTGTGAACCCCCCGCCCGTGCGACTGTACCGTAAAAACACTACACTACACTACACTAACACAAAATAAAATAAAAAGTAAAAAACACTACATATACACATACCCCTACACAACCCCCCTCCCCAATAAAAATGAAAAACGTTTGGTACGCCACTGTTTCCAGAACAGAGCCTCCAGCTGTTGCAAAACAACAACTCCCAGTATTGTCGGACAGCCGTTGACTGTCCAGGCATGCTGGGAGTTTTGCAACAGCTGGAGGCACCCTGTTTGGGAATCACTGGCGTAGAATTCCCCTATGTCCACCCCTATGCAAGTCCCTAATTTATGCCTCAAATGCGCATGGCGCTCTCACTTTGGAGCCCTGTCGTATTTCAAGGCAACAGTTTAGGGTCACATATGGGGTATCGCCGTACTCGGGAGAAATTGTGTTACAAATTTTGGGGGGTATTTTCTGCTTTTACCGTTTTTAAAAATGTAAAATTTTTGGGAAAACAAGCATTTTAGGTAAAACATTTTATTTTTTTTTTTACATATGCAAAAGTCGTGAAACACCTGTGGGGTATTAAGGTTCACTTAACCCCTTGTTACATTCCCCGAGGGGTCTAGTTTCCAAAATGGTATGCCATGTGGTTTTTTTTTTGCTGTTCTGGCACCATAGGGGCTTCCTAAATGCGGCATGCCCCCAGAGCAAAATTTGCTTTCAAAAAGCCAAATGTGACTCCTTCTCTTCCGAGACCTGTAGTGCGCCAGCAGAGCACTTTTCACTCCCATATGGGGTGTTTTCTGAATCGGGAGAAATTGGGCTTCAAATTTTTAGGGGTATTTTCTGCTATTACCTTTTTTAAAAATGTAAAATTTTGGGAAAAACATGCATTTTAGGTAAAAATTATTATTATTATTTTACATTTGCAAAAGTCGTGAAACACCTGTGGGGTATTAAGGTTCACTTTATCCCATGTTACATTCCCCGAGGGGTCTAGTTTCCAAAATGGTATGCCATGTGTTTTTTTTTGCTGTTCTGGCACCAGAAGGGCTTCCTAAATGCAACATGCCCCCCAAAAACCATTTCAGAAAAACGTACTCTCCAAAATCCCTTTTTCGCTTCTTCGCTTCTGAGCCCTCTACTGCGCCCGCCGAACACTTTACATAGACATATGAGGTATGTCCTTACTCGAGAGAAATTGGGCTACAAAAACAAGTAAAAATTTTGTCCTTTTACCCCTTGTAAAAATTCAAAAATTGGTTCTACAAGAACATGTGAGTGTAAAAAATTAAGATTGTGAATTTTCTCCTTCACTTTGCTGCTATTCGTGTGAAACACCTAAAGGGTTAAAACGCTGATTGAATGTCATTTTGAATACTTTGGGGGGTGTAGTTTTTATAATGGGGTCATTTGTGGGGTATTTCTAATATGAAGACCCTTCAAATCCACTTCAAACCTGAACTGGTCCCTGAAAAATACTGAGTTTGAAAATGTTGTGAAAAATCGGAAAATTGCTGCTGACCGTTGAAGCCCTCTGATGTCTTCCAGAAGTAAAAACTCATAAATTTTAAGATGCAAACATAAAGTAGACATATTGTATATGTGAACCAAAAAAAAATGTATCCGTAATATCCATTTTCCTTACAAGCAGAAAGCTTCAAAGTTAGAAAAATGCAAAATTTTCAAATTTTTCATCAAATTTACGGATTTTTCACCAAGAAAGGATGCAAGTATCGACAAAAATTTACCACAATGTTAAAGTAGAATATGTCACGAAAAAACAATCTCGGAATCAGAATGATAACTAAAAGCATTCCAGAGTTATTAATGTTTAAAGTGACAGTGGTCAGATGTGCAAAAAACGCTCCAGTCCTTAAGGCCAAAATGGGCTCCGTCCTAAAGGGGTTAACTGTGGCTTGTAGTTATAACAGCAGTAGAAATGTATTTGATGTGTAAAAGCAATCTCCCCATTTTTCTCCTCTTTCGCGTGGGCACAGCTTGCTTTACTAATAAAAAATATAAAATTTTTCTCTTGTGTAAGAGAATTGTTTTTGCTTTCAAATAATGCACATTCTCAGCTTTTTTCCTTCTGTTACAAAAGCAGAAGGCTTTAAAAATCCTAAAATTACAGCTATAACAGCATATGACATTATTTTAAATATGATAGTAACTATCATCTTTCAGCATATACTATGATGTTGTTAACATTTTGATATATAGCACAGTGTTTTACCAAACAGGCCGTCTTAGAAAAAACACAAGTTTATCTTGTAACAATCATAAAATTCATGTTGTGTGTCTCTACAATACTGAGAAATTAGGATTTAGAATATCCAATCTCTTTAAATTATATGTTCAGACGTTCATAGGTAGAGAAAATGCATAAATAACAAGCTACAGTATATTAAAGTAGAACAGTTGTGAAAATGTTTAAACCTTCATAGATGCCAAGAGATTTCTGCAGCAATTCTGTTTATAGTAGCCAATGGTCTATGACATTCTGTGACATTTAACAGTTTTCTATACAAAACAATAGCGTATTACGTTAATGCAAAAATAAAACACTAAAGCTATGTACAATGGAAAACAAGACGCAGTTTGTGCAGTTGCAAAATCAAACGTAACCAGATTTACTATGCATTTGAGCATTAAATATAGATAGATATATATAGATAGAATATGCAAAACAGCTCAATCACACCAGCTTCAAAGGTAGCATTTCATAAACATCAGTTTTAGCTCCAGTTATCAGTTATGGAGTCTCAGAAACTGATTGGGATTCAACTCCAAGCCAGAATTATCCCGAGAAGGGAAGAGGACCCATCTGCAGACAATGCTGTTTCAGGGTGTTGCCCCTCGTCAGTACAGAGCAGGGTGTTCTGGCATGCCTGTTGCCGAGGCAAAAGGGGTAAGTATCCTCCTTGAGGAGGGGCACCTTTTCTGGTGTGTGGAGATTCATAAGCACTCCGCTGGGCATTCTGAGAAAATAATATGCATAATAGGCAAAGCAGCTCAATAACACCACCTTCACAGGTATAGATATGTGTATACATATTTATCTATGTCTATTTACCAATGGTAAATGGGAGGAACTCATGACTAAGCCTCCTTGTCTCAGTGACATAAGATTGGAGTTTGGGTCTGGGTTTTTGGAGATACTGATACACTGCACAAAAAAAAAATGACTTTGGGACTGAACGTGCAAGTTCTTTGTAAGTAGCCCAGAAATGTATGTTTATGTAAAGAACCTGATGTGAAGGATGTTTAAGTTTCTGTTATACTGCATGCTGCAAGTGGAACTTATTGCTATATATATATATATATGTATATATATATATATATATATATATATATATATATTTAAGTTTATTAAATTATTAACTGTATTTGTGAAACTCTGCAGCTTAGTGGTTTGCTTCAGAAAACAAGTTTTGAAGGGGATTTCACTAATACATGCAATAGTGTCTCCTTTCACAATTGCTGGCACTACCTGAACTTCCATTCAGATATGCCGGTGGTTTGGCTGGCTAGGTATTTTGTTAGGGGCACAGAGTTGCAGTAAGCTGAGAGGTTCACAGAATATTATGCAAGGAGGGGAAAGCTGTGCCGTGGTAATAGGTGGGTGAGTCGAAAAGGGTTGTAGGGGAGATTCGATGGGGCCGTTGCTGTAAACTTGACAGTGGTCATGCATTGGTGGGGTCACTGCTGTGTGGTGAGGGTGGCAGTCTCATCTATAGTTGGCACTGACATCTTTATGACAAATTGGCCAGAAAGAAGCCTTTTTGTCAAAGCCCATGTTGGCTCTTGGCAAAAAGCATCGAAAAGACATAAAATATTCTTAAGTCTAATGAAACAAATATTGAACTTTTTGTCCTCAATTCTAATCATCCTATCTGGAAGAAACCAGGCTCTGCTCATCATCTGCCCGATACCATTCCTACAGTGAAGTATAGTGGTGGCAGCATCATGCTGTGTTTTTTTTTCCAGCTGTTGGGACAGGAAAACTAATCAAGGTTGAGGAAAGGCTTAGTGGAGAAAATACAGAGATATTCTTGATGAAAACCTGATCCAGAGTGCTCTGGACCTTAGACTGGCAAAAGGTTAACTTTACAACAGGACCTTAAAGAGGTGCCCCGCCCCCAGACATCTTATCTTCTCTCCAAAGTATGTCTGATCGCTGGGGTCCTGCTGCTGGGGATTCCCACGATCTCCATGCTGCACCCAGCATTTGTTTAGAGCGTCAGGTTCAATGCCGGAGGCTCATGATGTTATGGCCGCGCCCTGCTCGTGACGTCATGACCACGCACCCTCAATTCAAGTCTCTGGGAGGGGGCATGACCCCTTAAAGCAGACAATCAAGAAAACATGGGAAGGGCTTAGCTTGTTGAGGACATTGGGCATTAATGTACACTCTTGCTGCCCAAGCTGTAACGCACCAGGGCGTGAAAGTCTACCTGGGAGCATTAAAGGGATACTTCGGTGGAAAATAAATGTTTTCAAATCAACTGGTGCCAAAACGTTAAACAGATTTGTAAATTATATGTAAAGGAGGGATGTATATATGATATATATACAAAAACCAGTCCTCAAGAGCACTGAGGGTAGGAATGAGGAAAAGAAAGAAAAGTTTAGGATCCAATAAAAGTATATTTATTATAATAAAAATACGACCGATCGCCCTGCAGGGCCCTTGCAAAAGCGAAAGGTGTATGTGATATTAAGTAAATAAATGTAGCACTAATCAAACGATAATAAAAATATATATATCCACTATAACAAGTTGTGTTGGTATAAATAGATATATGATTCACAGTTCGTCACAACCAACAATATTGTAGAAAAGTAGTAGCAATAAATTCCAATGGTACTGAAATTATATCAGAGTCTCCAGTAGCATAAATCGTGCCGTTTGTGACTGTATTGCGATGCGCAGTTGTATCAATAAATCCAGAAGTAAAGTTTGTAACCTTGTTGCAGTTTTGAGATAGTTATAACATAACTGTATCAGCGGTGTTTGTAAAGGTAATGTTCGTAACGGAACGGTGCACAGCACCACTCACCCTCCTCGGCAGATCTCGGATGCAGGCTTGGTACGGCAGTATCTTAAAGTAGCGATGTCTGTCTGTACTTGCGGTGCCTTGTTGAGGTGCAGTCTGGGTGAGTGGCTCTCCGGTGGGCTAAGAAGTTCCCGGGTTGGCACGGAATGGCGTCCGGCCTCGTGGGGTGATGTCCGGGAGTTCCGCCGCCCGGGGCTGTGATGGAAGATTACAGGAAGCAGGTGCAAATCTGAATAGGGCGCTAGTAGTTCGCGCGTCACAGTGGTCCCAATGATAGGGGCATCCAGCAGTTGCAAATTAAAAATAGTGGATATAGTCTATTTTCAAGTGATGTACACTTGATAGAGTAGTGCTGCCGGATTGTCAATAAACTGGTTCAGCCTATGGGGATAAACAAAAACAATATAAAATTAAAAAAAATATGTACATAAAATCATCCTTCTTTTCGCATTGTATCCCCCCCTATACAAAAAAAAAGTACATAAATAGATACCCAGGGCCAAACAGTCAAACAATAATAGAAAAACTATATAAATTGGCTATAGTTTTAATTGCATTGACCTACAAAATAAAGAAAAGATGTCATGTTTACCATAAAGTGCAGTATGTAAAAAGTAAACCCTCCAAATATTGCAAAATTGCAGTTTTCTTTATCAATTTTGCACCACAAATAAAATTCCAAATTCCAGGTAAATTCAGATAAATACTGAGTAAAGGGTCTGAATAGTTCAAGGCAAGGCAAGGCAATAGTTACATTTTTCCCTTTCAATAAATTAGCAAAGATTTCTAACATTCTGTTTTCACTTTGTCATTATGAGAATTGAATGCAGAATGATGCAGGAAAACTAGAAATGAATTTGTTTTATTTTATTTTGGTATCCAACATCACTCACCAGGTAAAATGTAAATAATCAGTTTATTAAAGCAGGAAAACAGTACTGATGCATCTTCTAGGTCCAATTTTCTGTCTCAAAATAGTGATGCTTTTTACTTTACCTGTTGAGTGCCACAGGGGTTTAATTATCCATTTGTTGGATACTTCAACTTTACTTGTACTGTTTATCCTGCTGCCATAGAGCACACAAGGACTGACGTGAGGATATTATAGGTGAGTGAGGATTAATTACAGCTGGGTGAGTACCAGTGCATTTCTTTGTGTGTGTTATAGCCTTTTTTACTTAAGCACAAGGCCAGAACATTACAAAATGTGAAAAAAAAGTTACAGGGTCTGAAGACTATCCGAATGCAATGAATACTTGGACGCTTTGGACATCCCTTTTTAGTGTTAGTTTTGCTTTAATTTAATGCTTAACTTTAAAGCAGAACTTCTTAAAAATGTTTATTTCACTGTCATTTAAACTCTGGATGAACCCAATATAAAAGGACAAATAGGAAAAGACTTCTATAACTGATTTACTGTAACTTAATTCTAAAGGTAAGTATAAAGTGTATTTTTGTTATCCTGATTACTTTTTATTTCCCTGGTTTTTCCCCTTTCAAATATAATTGATAATATCAACAAAGTCAATAGAATCACTTGGCTCATTTGAAAATTTGAATATTAAACTTGTTGTTTTGTTACTATCTATGCATACCTGACTATAGTATCTAGGCAGAGCATCTGAATTTATGCTTTTTATTGCAGTCTATAACCTCTGGTGCAATTTCTTTAGTGATGTTAAATAAGATAATGAAACCCTTAATAAAACAGTTACATTTCCGTAATTGGGTATGGTAATCAGATATGGCAATGGCTTATTGTATTAACATAATTATCCCAAAAATCTAAAAGCTGCTTAAAAACAATAGAAAATTAGAAGGTTTATGATTCAAAAAACAAATACAAATAAAATTTTTATTCCATTAGCCTAAAATAAATAATAACAAATAAAGTTAAAAAATACAATTTATTTAGGAATTGGTAGTTAAAAAGATCCTCCGATTATTAACCCTTACATTTCCTTGTTTGGCAAAACAAATCATCATCATTTGGCAAAATCCTTAGATTTTATTTTTCTTGTTTTAGTGCCCCCCCCCCCCCTTTTCCCCTTGCATAACACCAACCAAATATGTCCAGTAACAGTAAGGAAAAGCTGTTTCTAGCTAGTGTACTTCTGTACTGTAGGGCTGAGCTATGGACATATTAGCACCAAACACAGGTGGATGTTCTAAAAGGGAAGGAAAAGAGTAGCATCAAGGTATTTTTCTGGGAAGAAAATGCTAGTGAAAATGCAATGAACTATACATTTTTATTTATTTATTTTTAACTGGAGGCCAATAAGGAAATATAAACCCATAACCACAATGCTTTTTTGTTTATGGCACTTTATTGATCAGTGGAACTTTCATTTTTATATTTTAAAGGAGCATGCTGTAGCAATAGCTGGCAAAGCAGGTTTAGCCTAGTATATCTCTGCAGATGTCTCAAGGCTCACGGCATAGAGTTAGCAGTCTTCGGGATTTGTAAACACATTTCATCCAGATCCTGTGATACTCCACTGTCCGATGGTAGTGAATATAATTTCTGGGCAGCCTACAGCTCCCATGATTTGAAATGTTCGTATGGATGAAATATTTTATACATGATGAGGTAGATTCATCAAAAACTGTGGAGTGGAAGAGTGGTGCAGTTGCCCATGGCAACCAATCAGATTGCTTCTCTCATTTTTAAAGAGACCTTAGAACCACTTTACATCTTTCTACATGAGGAAGCTCTTCAGAAATTTAGAGGCTATAGAATATAGAACAATGATTCACTACTTTAACTCTTCCCTGTCTAATAGTGATCATGATCTTACAGGGGTATTCCCTATCCAAAGGATAGGAAATAAAATGTCTGATTGCGGCGGGGGGATGCCCCCCCCCCCGGGATCCCCTCAATCTCCTAACAGCACTCTGTATTCTGTGCTGGGCCGCTGCTCCATTCTCAGAAACCTCTGAATTTCCGGGACCAGAGTTGTGCCACGCCCCCTCCCATAGACATGAATGTAGGGGGCGTGGCATGACATCACGAGGGGGCATGGCATGATGTCACGTCCCCAGTCATGGAAACTCAGAGGTTTCTGAGACTAGAGCAGTGGAGATTGCCGGGGTCCCAGTGGTGGGCCCCCCGCAATCAGACATCTTATCCTCTATCCCTTGGATAGGGATTAAGATGTCTATAGCCGGAATACCCCTTTAACCTCTTTACATTGGAGAAGACTTCCTGATAAGTGTGTGACGTCTGAGCTTGTGGGTCATGATTGATTGGCAAAAAGAATTCAGCATTTAAAGTTTTTTTTTTCTCATTTAAAGTTTTTATTTTTTTATTTTTAAGAAATGCAAAAGGGGTACAGGAAAGGAAAAAATGGGCAACAATAATGCACAGACAAAAAATATGGAAAATACACAATCCAATATGAATATGTAAGACAGACAATGTAAGTAAAAACAAAAGGATTGCAATATACCTACACAAACAGTATAAGAATCATGCCGGGCACACAAAAAAGGGAAAATCCTGGGAGGGAATCAGCAAGTTTAAGATTCGTTCACTTCTCACAAATAGTGTTGCTCGCGAATATTCGCAATTCGAATTTTATTCTCGAATATCGCATATTCGCGAATTCGCGAATATTCGCGAATATAGTGCTATATATTCGTAATTACGAATATTCATTTTTTTTTTTTCACAGTACACATCACAGTGATCATCCCTCTCTGCTTCCAGCTTGTGTGGTGTAAAGAAGGCTCTAATACTACTGTGTGAGACCGGTGTGCGAATTTTCGCATATACGAAAATTTGCATATGCTAATTTTCGCATATGCGAATTTTCGCTTATACAAATTTTTGTATATGTTAATTTTCGTACGCGCAAATATTCGCATATGCGAAAATAAAGGGAGAATATTATGAATATGCGAATATTCGTGAATATGACGAATATTCGTCCATATATTTGCGAATATTCGCGAATTCGAATATGGCCTATGCCGCTCAACACTACTCACAAATCAACAAGACTAAAGGACCACTCCTAAAACAATAATATTCTAGATATCAACTCCATTCCAAAGCCATATAAACTAAAAATTAATAGAAACAAAGCCTATTAAAGGAAACCAAAACGTGCCAGAATTTTGAATATCTCTAAAGAGGTGGAGATTGGGTAAATTCCACTCAAGGAAGCCAAAATCTAGATTGTGCCTCCGATTTAGGAGTGTTAGCAGCCAAAAGCTCTTACATTCTACACACCCTATTAACTTCTGTAGGATAGCAAAGGGACTTCTATAATCGAGGAATGACTGATCTGGCTGCTAAAATTAAAAAACGAAAAAGGGATTAAGAAGTTTGAGAAAAGCTACCAGTAAACATAGAGAGAAGCTGGTAGGATCGTTCTCTTTCGTCACACCCATAACTTTACCAGTAATCTCTATAACTTTTAACTAAAATACTTGAATCAAAGGGCATGACCACCAGATATGACTCATATAATAAAACTTGCAATCTGGAATGCCCAACCCCCCATCTCGTTTATGTTTAAGTAGAGTCCAATGAGCAATCCGAGGTGGTTTATGGGACCAAACAAAGCTAGAAAAGAGAGCATTCAAAGAAGAGAAAAAAAAAATAAGGAAGAAAAACAGGCATATTTTGAAAGAGATGTAAGAGCCTAGGAAGGACATTCATCACATTTAAACCCTTAAGGACGCAGGACGAACTCAAACGGTACAGTACGTCCTGTCAAATCCCGGCCCCCCGCCGCTAGCTGGAGGGGAGCTGGTGCCCGATGCCTGCTGAAATCATTCAGCAGGCATCGGGGCATATCGCCCAGGGGGGTCATTATGCCCCCCCATGTCGGCGATGGCCGCAGATCGTTGGACAATTCAGTCCAACGATCTGCGGCGGATTCCGGGTCAATTGGGTCTCCAGTGACCCGGTGACCCGGAATTACAGGCTGTCCGGGGCCATCTCTGATGGCCCCGAACAGCCAGAGCCTGCAGGGGTGAGGTGGCACTGGTGCCACCTCACGACCGGCCTGATTCGTCGGCCGGTTTCCCGGCCGACCAATCAGGGTACCTGCTGCGGGTGTCACTCCCGCAACCCGCTCCGCCCCTCTTCCGGAGGACGTGAGCGGGTGCGGGACGTGCACCCCAGGTGCTGGGGACCCCGATCCCCGGCGTCAATGTTGGGATCGGGGCCCCAGGAGCAGCGGCCGCGGCGGCGACGACGAGGGACTGATGTGATGCGGCTGGATCGTTGGAGGTGAGTGACAGCCTACTGCTGTTGCTTAGCAACAGCTCCCAGCATGCAAAAAGGGCATGCTGGGAGCTGTAGTTATGCAACAGCAGGAGGCAGAAAACCACAACTCCCAGCATGACCTTATGGGCATGCTGGGACTTGTAGTTTTGCAACAGCTGGAGGCACATTTTTTCTATGGAAAAGTGTACCTTCAGCTGTTGTGTAACTACAACTCCCAGCTTGCACAAACAGCTAAAGTGCATGCTGGGAGTTGTAGTAGTGCATCTGCTGGTTGCATAACTACAACTCCCAGCATGCCCGCTGGCTGTCGGTGACTGCTGGGAGTTGTAGTTTTGCAACAGCTGAAGGCACACTGAGTTGCATAACTACAGTCCCCAGCATCCTCAGCCAAAGTAGTATGCCTCCAGCTGTTGCATAACTACAAGACCCAGCATGCCCTTCCGCTGTCTGTACATGCTGGGGGTTGTAGCTTTTGCAACAGCTGAAGGCACACTGGTTGCAAAACACTGAGTTTGTTACCAAACTCGGTGTTTCACAATCAGTGTGCCTCCAGCTGTTGCAAAACTACAACTCCCAGCAAGCACTGATAGACCTTACATGCTGGGAGTTGTAGTTTTGCAACAGCTGGATGTTTCTCCCCCCCCCCCCCCCCCCAATGTGAATGTACAGGGTACACTCTCATGGGCGGAGGATTACAGTAAGTATTTGGCTGCAAGTTTGAGTTGCAGCAAATTTTCTGCCGCAGCTCAAACTGCCAGCGAGAAACTACTGTGAGCCCCCGCCCATGCGACTGTACCCTAAAAACACTACACTACACTAACACAAAATAAAATAAAAAGTAAAAAACACTACATGTACACATACCCCTATACAACCCCCTCCCCTCCCCAATAAAAATGAAAAACGTCTGGTACATCACTGTTTCCAAAACGGAGTCCCCAGCGGTTGCAAAACTACAACTCCCAGCATGCACTGATAGACCGTACAAGGGGTCTAGTTTCCAAAATGGTATGCCATGTGTTTTTTTTTTTTGCTATCCTGGCACCATAGGGGCTTCCTAAATGGGGCATGCCCCCAGAGCAAAATTTCCTTCAAAAAAGCCAAATGTGACTCCTTCTCTTCTGAGACCTGTAGTGCGCCAGCAGAGCACTTTTCACCCCCATATGGGGTGTTTTCTGAATTGGGAGAAATTGGGCTTCAAATTTTGGGGGGTATTTTCTGCTTTAACCCTTTGTAAAAATGTTAATTTTTTGGGAAACCAAGCATTTTAGGTAATTTTTTTTTACATATGCAAAAGTTGTGAAACCCCTGTGAGGTATTAAGGTTCACTTTACCCCTTGTTACATTCCCCAAGGGGTCTAGTTTCCAAAATGGTGTGCCATGTGTTTTTTTTTTGCTGTCCTGGCACCATAGGGGCTTCCTAAATGCAGCATGCCCCCAGAGCAAAATTTCCTTCAAAAAAGCCAAAAGGGGACTCCTTCTCTTCTGAGACCTGTAGTGCGCCTGCAGAGCACTTTTCACCCCCAAATGGGGTGTTTTCTGAATCGGGAGAAGGCAAAAGTCGTGAATCACCTGTGGGGTATTAAGGTTTACTTTACCCCTTGTTATGTTCCCCGAGGGGTCTAGTTTACAAAATGGTATGCCATGTGGGGTTTTTTGCTGTTCTGGCACCATAGGGGCTTCCTAAATGTGACATGCCCCCCAAAAACCATTTGTCGCTCCTTCCCTTCTGAGCCCTCTACTGCGCCCGCCGAACAATTAACATAGACATATGAGGTATGTCCTTACTCGAGAAAAATTGGGTTTCAAATACAAGTAAAAATTTTCTCGTTTTTACCCCTTGCAAAAATTCAAAAATTGGGTCTACAAAAACATGCGAGTGTAAAAAATGAAGATTGTGAATTTTCTCCTTCACTTTGCTGCTATTCCTATGAAACACCTAAAGGGTTAAAACACTGACTGAATGTAATTTTGAATACTTTGGGGGGTGCAGTTTTTATAATGGGGTCTTTTGTGGGGTATTTCTAATATGAAGACCCTTCAAATTTACTTCAAACCTGAAAAAAAGCGAGTTTCAAAATTTTGTGAAAAATTGGAAAATTGCTGCTGAACTTTGAAGCCCTCTGGTGTGTTCCAAAAGTAAAAACACGTAAATTTTATGATGCAAACATAAAGTAGACATATTGTATATGTGAATAAAAAAAAAATTATTTGGAATATCCATTTTCCTTACAAGCAGCGAGCTTCAAAGTTAGAAAAATGCAAAATTTTCAAATTTTTCATCAAAACCCCTTAAGGACCAGGCCATTTTACACCTTAAGGACCGGAGCGTTTTTTGCAATTCTGACCACTGTCACTTTAAACATTAATAACTCTGGAATGCTTTTAGTTATCATTCTGATTCCGAGAGAGTTTTTTCGTGACATATTCTACTTTAACTTAGTGGTAAAATTTTATGGTAACTTGCATCCTTTCTTGGTGAAAAATCCCCAAATTTGATGAAAAAAATGAAAATTTTGCATTTTTCTAACTTTGAAGCTCTCTGCTTGTAAGGAAAATGGATATTCAAAATATATTTTTTTTTGGGTTCACATATACAATATGTCTACTTTATGTTTGCATCATAAAATTTATGAGTTTTTACTTTTGGAAGACACCAGAGGGCTTCAAAGTTCAGCAGCAATTTTGAAATTTTTCACAAAATTTTCAAACTCACTATTTTTCAGGGACCAGTTCAGTTTTGAAGTGGATTTGACGGGTCTTCATATAAGAAATACCCCATAAAAGACCCCATTATAAAAACTACACCCCCCAAAGTATTCAAAATGACATTCAGTAAGTGTATTAACCCTTTAGGTGTTTCACAGGAATAGCAGCAAAGTGAAGGAGAAAATTCTAAATCTTCATTTTTTACACTCGCATGTTCTTGTAGACCCAATTTTTGAATTTTTGCAAGGGTAAAAAGGAGAAAATGTTTACTTGTATTTGAAACCCAATTTCTCTTGAGTAAGCACATACCTCATATGTCTATGTTAATTGTTCGGCGGGCGCAGTAGAGGGCTCAGAAGGGAAGGAGCGACAAATGGTTTTTGGGGGGCATGCCGCATTTAGGAAGCCCCTATGGTGCAAGGACAGCAAAAAAAACACATGGCATACCATTTTGGAAACTAGACCCCTCAGGGAATGTAACAAGGGGTAAAGTGAACCTTAATACCCTACAGGTGATTCACGACTTTTGCATATGTAAAAAAAAATATATATATATTTTTTACCTAAAATGCTTGGTTTCCCAAACATTTTACATTTTTAAAAAGGGTAATAGCAGAAAATACCCCCCAAAATTTGAAGCCCAATTTCTCCTGATACAGAAAACACCTCGCATGGGGGTGAAAAGTGCTCTGCTGGCGCACTACAGGTCTCAGAAGAGAAGGAGTCACATTTGGTTTTTTAAAGCAAATTTTGCTCTGGGGGTATGCCACATTTAGGAAGCCCCTATGGTGCCAGAACAGCAAAAAAAAAACCACATGGCATACCATTTTGGAAACTAGACCCCTCGGGGAATGTACCAAGGGGTAACGTGAACCTTAATGCCCTACAGGTGTTTCACGACTTTTGCATATGTTAAAAAATTTTTATTTTTTTTTTACCTAAAATGCTTGTTTTCCCAAAATGTTTACATTTTTAAAAAGGGTTATAGCGGAAAATACCCCCCAAAATTTGAAGCCCAATTTCTCCCGATTCAGAAAACACCCCATATGGGGGTGAAAAGGGCTCTGCTGGCGCACTACAGGTCTCGGAAGAGAAGGAGTCACATTTGGCTTTTTGAAAGCAAATTTTGCTCTGGGGGCATGCCGCATTTAGGAAGCCCCTATGGTGCCAGAACAGCAAAAAAAAAAACACATGGCATACCATTTTGGAAACTAGACCCCTCGGGGAATGTAACAAGGGGTTAAGTGAACCTTAATACCCCACAGGTGTTTCACGACTTTTGCATATGCAAAAAAATATATATTTTTTTTACCTAAAATGCTTGGTTTCCCAAAATTTTTACAATTTTAAAAAGAGTAATAGCAGAAAATACCCCCCAAAATTTGAAGCCCAATTTCTCCCGATTCAGAAAACACCCCATATGGGGGTGAAAAGTGCTCTGCTGGCGCAATACAGGTCTCAGAAGAGAAGGAGTCACATTTGGCTTTTTGAAAGCGAATTTTTGCTCTGGGGGCATGCCGCATTTAGGAAGCCCCTATGGTACCAGGACAGCAAAAAAAAAACACATGGCATACCATTTTGGAAACTAGACCCTTCGGGGAACGTAACAAGGGGTAATTTGAACCTTAATACCCTACAGGTGTTTCACGACTTTTGCATATGTAAAAAAATATATATATATATATATATTTTTAACCTAAAATGCTTGTTTTCCCAAAAATTTTACATTTTTAAAAAGGGTAATAGCAGAAAATACCCCCCAAAATTTGTTAGGCAATTTCTCCCGAGTACGGCGATACCCCATATGTGGCCCTAAACTGTTGCCTTGAAATACGACAGGGCTCCAAAGTAAGAGCGCCGTGCGCATTTGAGGCCTAAATTAGGGACTTGCATAGGGGTGGACATAGGGGTATTCTACGCCAGTGATTCCCAAACAGGGTGCCTCCAGCTGTTGTTAAACTCCCAGCATGCCTAGACAGTCGACGGCTATCTGGCAATACTGGGAGTAGTAGTTTTGGAAACAGTGGCGTACCAGACATTTTTCATTTTTATTGGGGAGGGGGGTTGTATAGGGGTATGTGTATATGTAGTGTTTTTTACTTTTTATTTTATTTTGTGTTAGTGTAGTGTAGTGTTTTTAGGGTACAGTCACACGGGCGGGGGTTCACAGTAGTTTCTCGCTGGCAGTTTGAGCTGTGGCAGAAATGTTGCCGCACCTCAAACTTGCAGCCGGATACTTACTGTAATCCTCCGCCCATGTGAGTGTACCCTGTACGTTCACATTGGGGGGGGACATCCAGCTGTTGCAAAACTACAACTCCCAGCATGTACGGTCTATCAGTGCATGCTGGGAGTTGTAGTTTTGCAACCGCTGGGGCTCCGTTTTGGAAACAGTGGCGTACCAGACGTTTTTCATTTTTATTGGGGAGGGGGGCTGTGTATGGATATGTGTATATGTAGTGTTTTTTACTTTTTATTTTATTGTGTGTTAGTGTAGTGTAGTGTTTTTGGGGTACAGTCGCATGGGCGGGGGTTCACAGTAGTTTCTCGCTGGCAGTTTGAGCTGTGGCAGAAATGTTGCCGCACCTCAAACTTGCAGCCGGATACTTACTGTAATCCTCCGCCCATGTGAGTGTACCCTGTACATTCACATTGGGGGGGGGGGGGGGGACATCCAGCTGTTGCAAAACTACAAATCCCAGCATGTACGGTCTATCAGTGCATGCTGGGAGTTGTAGCTTTGCAACAGCTGGAGGAACACTGGTTGTGAAACACCGAGTTTGGTAACAAACTCAGTGTTTTGCAACCAGTGTGCCTTCAGCTGTTGCAAAAGCTACAACCCCCAGCATGTACGGACAGCGGAAGGGCATGCTGGGTCTTGTAGTTATGCAACAGCTGGAGGCATACTGCTTTGGCTGGGGATGCTGGGGATTGTAGTTATGCAACAGCTGGAGACACACTGGTTTGCTACTTAACTCAGTGTGCCTTCAGCTGTTGCAAAACTACAACTCTCAGCAGTCAGCGACAGCCAACGGGCATGCTGGGAGTTGTAGTTATGCAACCACCAGATGCACTACTACAACTCCCAGCATGCACTTTAGCTGATTGTGCAAGCTGGGAGTTGTAGTTATACAACAGCTGAAGGTACACTTTTCCATAGAAAGAATGTGCCTCCAGCTGTTGCAAAACTACAAGTCCCAGCATGCCCATAAGGGAATGCTGGGAGTTGTGGTGGTCTGCCACCTGCTGTTGCATAACTACAGCTCCCAGCATGCCCTTTTTGCATGCTGGGAGCTGTTGCTAAGCAACAGCAGGAGGCTGTCACTCACCTCCAATGATCCTCGCCGCACAGATCAGCCCCTCGTCGTCGCCGCCGCTGCTCCTGGGGCCCCGATCCCAACAGGGACGCCGGGGATCGGGGTCCCCAGCACCCGGGGTGCACGTCCCGCAACCGCTCACGTCCTTCGGAAGAGGGGCGGAGCGGGTTGCGGGAGTGACACCCGCAGCAGGCGCCGTGATTGGTCGGCCGGTAATCCGGCCGACAAATCAGGGCGATCGTGAGGTGGCACCAGTGCCACCTCACCCCTGCTGGCTCTGGCTGTTCGGGGCCGTCTCTGACGGCCCCGATCAGCCAATAATTCCGGGTCACCGGGTCACTGGAGACCCGATTGACCCGGAATCCGCCGCAGATCGCTGGACTGAATTGTCCAGCGATCTGCGGCCATCGCCGATATGGGGGTCATAATGACCCCCCTGGGCGATATGCCCCGATGCCTGCTGAACGATTTCAGCAGGCATCGGGCACCGGCTCCGCTCCAGATGGTTGCGGGGGGCCGGTAAAACACATGACGTTCTCATACGTCATGTGTCCTTAAGGACTCGGAAATGGAGACGTATGAGAACGTCATGTGTCCTTAAGGAGTTAAGGTGAAAAAGGGCTCAGTCCTTAAGGGGTTAAAGGGGTACTCCAGTGGAAAATATATATATTTTCAAATCAACTGATGCCAGAAAGTTAAACAGATTTGTAAATTACTTCTATTTAAAAACCTTAACCCTTCCAGTACTCATCAGCTGCTGTTTTCTACAGAGGAAGTTTTGAAGTTCTTTTAAGTTTGACCACAGTGCTCTCTGCTGACACCTCTGTCCATGTCAGAAACTGTCCAGAGTAGAAGCAAATCCCCATAGAAAACTTCTCCTGCCCAGGACAGTTCCTGAGACGAACAGAGGTGTCAGCAGAGAGCACTGTGGTCAGACTGGAAAGAACTTCACAACTTCCTCTGTAGTATACAGCAGCTGATAAGTACTGGAAGGATTAAGATTATTAAATAGAAGTAATTTACAAATCTGTTTAACTTTCTGGCATCAGATGATTTGAAAAAATATATATTTTCCACTGGAGTACCCCTTTAAATGGAGGTAGATGCATTGCAATGAGGACATCACTTTGGATTAACGTCTTATGGACACAACCCAATTTGGCCTTAAAGGGGTACTCCGCTGGAAAACATTTTTTTTAAATCAACTGGTGCCAGAAAGTTAAACAGATTTGTAAATTCCTTCTATCAAAAATTCTTAATCCTTCTAGTACTTATAAGCTTCTGCATGCTCCACAGGAAGTTCTTACCTTTCCTTTCTGTCTGACCACAGTGCTCTCTGCTGATACCTCTGTTCATTTTAGGAACTGTCCAGAGTAAGAGCAAATCCTCATAGGAAACCTATCCTGCTCTGGACAGTTTGTGACATGGACAGAGGTGTCAGCAGAGAGCACTGTGGTCAGACAGAAAGGAAATTAAAAAAGAAAATAACTTCCTGTGGAGCGTACAGACGCTTATAAGTATTGGAAGGATTAAGAATTTTTAATAGAAGTCATTTACAAATCTGTTTAACTTTCTGTCATCAGTTAATAAAATTATTTTTTAATGTTTTCCAGTGGAGTACCCCTTTAAGGTCACAGCCATCTTAATTTTTATATTTTCGTTTTTTCCTCCTCCTTCCAAGAGCCATAACTCTTTTATTTTTTTTCATCCACTGACCAATGTGAGGGCTTGTTTTTTGTGTGATTAATTGTACTTTGCAGTAACATCTTTCATTTCACCCTAAAATGTATGGTGCTACAAAAAAATATAAAATTTTTTGTGGGAATTGAAAAGAGACTGCAATTTAGCAAATTTTGAAGGATTTTGTTTTTATGCAGTGTACTTCATGCTAAAACTGACATGTTCTCTTTCTTCTGTAGCTCAAAACAGTTAAAATGATATCCATGTTTACATGCTTTACTATTACTGTACCACTTTAACCCCTTTAGGACCAAGCCCATTTTGGCCTTAAGGACCAGAGCGTTTTTTGCAATTCTGACCACTGTCACTTTAAACATTAATAACTCTGGAATGCTTTTAGTTATCATTCTGATTCCGAGATTGTTTTTTCGTGACATATTCTACTTTAACATGGTGGTAAATTTTTGTGGTAACTTGCATTCTTTCCTTGTGAAAAATCAAAAAATTTGATGAAAAATTTGAAAATTTAGCATTTTTCTAACTTTGAAGCTCTCTGCTTGTAAGGAAAATGTATATTGCAAATAAAAACATTTTTTAATCACATATACAATATGTCTACTTTATGTTTGCATCATAAAATTTACGTGTTTTTACTTTTGGAAGACACCAGAGGGCTTCAAAATTCAGCAGCAATTTTCCAATTTTTCACAAAATTTTCAAACTCACTATTTTTCAGGGACCAGTTCAGGTTTGAAGTGGATTTGAAGGGTCTTCATATTAGAAATACGCCACAAAAGACCCCATTATAAAAACTGCACCCCCAAAGTATTCAAAATGACATTCAGTCAGCATTTTAACCCTTTAGGTGTTTCACAGGAATAGCAGCAAAGTGAAGGAGAAAATTCACAATCTTCATTTTTTACACTCGCATGTTCTTGTAGACCCAATTTTTGAATTTTTACAAGGGGTAAAAGGAGAAAATTTATACTTATATTTTTAGCCCAATTTCTCTTGAGTAAGCACATACCTCATATGTCTATGTAAAGTGTTCGGCGGGCGCAGTAGAGGGCTCAGAAGGGAAAGAGCGACAAGGGGATTTTGGAGAGTACATTTTTCTGAAATGTTTTTTGGGGGGCATGTTGCATTTAAGAAGCCCCTATGGTGCCAGAACAGCAAACAACCCTCACATGGCATACCATTTTGGAAACTAGATACCTTGAGGAACGTAACAAGGAATAAAGTAAGCCTTAATACCCCACAGGTGTTTCACAACTTTTGCATATGTAAAAAAAAATAATAATTTTTTCACTAAAATGTGCGTTTCCCCCCAAATTTCACATTTTTCCAAGGGTTAATAGCAGGAAATACCCCCCAATATTTGTAACCCCTTCTCTTCTGAGTATGGAGGTACCCCATAAGTTGACCTGAAGTACACTACGGGCGAACTACAATGCTCAGTATAGAAGGAGTCATATTTGGCTTTTTGAGAGCAAATTTTGCTCGGGGGGCATGTCGCATTTAGGAAGCCCCTTTGGTGCCAGAACAGCAAAAAAAAAACACATGGCATACCATTTTGAAAACTAGACCCCTTGAGGAACGTAATAAGTAATAAAGTGAGCCTTAATACACCACAGGTGTTTCACGACTTTTGCATATGTAAAAAAAAAATGTTTTTTTTCCACAAAAATTTGTGTTTCCCCCCAAATTTTACATTTTTGCAAGGGTTAATAGCAGAAAATACCCCCAAAAAAATTGTAACCCCATCTCTTCTGAGTATGGAGGTACCCCATAAGTTGACCTGAAGTGCACTATGGGCGAACTACAATGCTCAGAAGAGGAGTCATATTTGGCTTTTTGAGAGCAAATTTTGCTCGGGGGGCATGTCGCATTTAGGAAGCCCCTATGGTGCCAGAACAGCAAAAAAAAAAACACATGGCATACTATTTTGGAAACTAGTCCCCTTGAGGAACGTAACAAGGGGTACAGTGAGCATTTGCCCCCCACTGGTGTCTGACAGATCTTTGGAACAGTGGGCTGTACAAGTTTTCATTTTCACGGACCACTGTTCCAAAGATCCGTCAGACACCTGTGGGGGGTAAATTCTCACTGCACCCCTCATTACATTCCGTGAGGGGTGTCGTTTCCGAAATGGGGTCACATGTGTTTTTTTTTTTTTTTTTGCGTTCGTCAAAACCGCTGTAACAATCAGCCACCCCTATGCAAATCACCTCAAGTGTACATGGTGCACTCTCCCTTCTGGGCCTTGTTGTGCGCCCCCAGAGCACTTTGCGCCCACATATGGGGTATTTCCGTAGTCGGGAGAAATTGCATTACAAATTTTGGGGGGCTTTTTTCCCTTTTACCTCTTGTGAAAATGTAAAGTATAGGGCAACATCAGCATGTTAGTGTAAAAAATTAAATTTTTTTACACTAACATTCTGGTGTAGACCCCAACATTTCCTTTTCATAAAGGGTTAAAGAAGAAAAAGCCCCCCAAACCTTGTAACGCAATTTCTCCCGAGTACGGCGATACCCCATATGTGGCCCTAAACTGTTGCCCTGAAATACGACAGGGCTCCAAAGTGAGAGCGCCATGTGCATTTGAGGCCTAAATTAGGGATTTGCATAGGGGTGGACATAGGGGTATTCTACGCCAGTGATTCCCAAACAGGGTGCCTCCAGCTGTTGCAAAACTCCCAGCATGCGTGGACAGTCAACGGCTGTCCGGCAATACTGGGAGTTGTTGTTTTTCAACAGTTGGAGGCTCTGCTTTGGAAACAGTGGTATACCGAACGTTCTTATTGGGGGAGGGGGGCTGTGTAGGGGTATGTGTATATGTAGTGTTTTTAACTTTTTATTTTATTTTGTGTTAGTGCAGTGTAGTGTAGTGTTTTTAGGGTACAGTCACATGGGCAGGGGATTACAGCGAGTTTCCCAGCGCAAAATTTGCTGCATCTCAAACTTGCAAGCGAGAAACCCACTGTAAAACCCTCGCCCATGTGAATGTACCCTGTACATTCACAGGGGGGGGGGGGGGTGCACCAGCTGTTGCAAAACCACAACTCCCAGCATGCATGGTCTGTTAGTGCATGCTGGGAGTTATAGTTTTGCAACAGCTGGAGGCACACAGGTTAGGAAACACTGAGTTAGAAACAGACAATGTTTCCCAACCAGTGTGTCTCCAGTTGTTGCAAAACTACAACTCCCAGCATGCCCAGACAGCTGAAGGGCATGCTGGGAGTTGTAGTTCGGCAACATCTGAAGGGCCAAATGTTGCTGAACTAAAATTCCCAGCATGCCTAGACAGTCAGTGCATACTGGGAGTTGGCTGTCTAGGCATGCTGGGAGTTGTAGTTTTCAGACTCCTAGAAGCAGCAGTGAAGATCTTCACTGCTGCTTCTGAGAACCACATACTTACCTGCCGGTCCCGTCGCTGCTCGTTCACGTGGCCGGTCCCGCCGCTGGTTCGGGTAAGGCCGCCGGTCCCTGCGTGTTCCCCCACCTATGCCGCAGGTCCCCGCGAGCCCCCGCAGCCATCGTCCCCCGTTCTGCCCGACTTCCAGGGGTGGGCAGTGCGGGGGATCTGAACTTTCACCCCAGGTCACTGTGATTGGTCCACAGGGACCAATCACAGTGATCGCTGACCAGGACCATCAATGGATGGTCCTGGAGGTGAAGCAGAAGTTGTCCCCTACTGGAAACATCGGGACTTCTGCCAGTTAACCTGTGCGATGCTGCGCATCGCCGGGTTAACTGAATGTCATTTATAAACGTCGGGATGCGTGAACGCACTGCACAACCCGGTGTTTATATATGACATTCTGCGGGAAGGGGTTAAAAACAAATCATCACAACAGAAAACATAACAAGCATATTTAAAATTGCCCTATTCTGACTCCTATGGCTGTATGAGGGTTTTTTTGTGCCATGCTCTGTAGTTTTTATATGTTCCACTTTTGGATTTATGTAACTTTTTGGATCACTTTTTATGAAATTTTTCTGTGATGTGACCAAAAAGTAGCAATTTTGGACTATGTTTTTGTTGTAGGTTTACCTCATTCACTGTATGATATAATTAACATAAAATGTTTATAGCTCATACATTTACCCATGTGGAAATACCATTTTTTTTTTCCAAAACACTTTTTTTTGTAAAATGGGAAAAGGGGGAATTTTAGAAGGCAGACCAGAGGAGATCCCTGAAGCTGGCCAGGAGGCAGGTAAGGTGACCCCTTGTGGACATTTTGGACATTGGACTCCCGCGATTACACCACAGGTAGTCTGATAAGTCCCCCTGAGCTCTGATAATGCTGAATGCTGATTCTGAAAACTCTAACAGTAAATCTTCCCACCATAAAGTCTCTTGAGTGTATAGTCAAGCAGCTGTATAGCCTCCAGCTTATTTAAAGCTGTGCATGGGGTTTTTGTTAGACACCAGGAGTTTGTCAGGATCTTTTTCACCACAAATAAAGGAAAGATCTGGTATGCAGTAAGAAGTCTGAGAACCCAAACTACTGTCCCTTTATCAAATGATGAAGATGCTTGGTCTTATAGCATTTTCCAGTAATGTTGCAAAGTAGGCAAGGTGGCGCATTTGTCCATTAAAGCAAGAGAAGGGCCTTCAATCTTGCACCATTAAAGGGGTATTCCGGGCAAAAACATTTTATCCCCTATCCAAAGGATAGGGTATAAGATGTCTGATCGTGGGGGGCCTGCTGCTGGGACCCTCTGCAATCTCCTTGCAGCACCAGCATTCCGTCACGCCCCCTCCCATAGACATGAATGGAGGGGGCATGGCGTGACATCACGTCCCCAGTCCCAGGAACCCGGAGCTTTCCGAAACTGGAGACGCAGCTCCTGCATAGAGTGCGGGTGCTGCAGGGAGATCGCAGGGGGTCCCAGCAGCCGGCCCTCTAGGATCAGACATCTTATCCCCTATCCTTTGGTTAGGGGATAAAATGTTTTTGCCGGGAATAACCCTTTAAAGTGCATATTTTGGCATTGTCAGCAGCTCTGGGGAAAAGGCTTTTGTGGGAGACACTCAGAGATTTGTATACGTGGCCTCTCTTATTCACCCAGTGATAACTGTACTGGTTCATAATTGGTACCTTTGTCTTGTTTTAGTTCATCTCTGTAAAACTCAATTTAAACTTCCTAATTTTTGAGTAATTTATCTTTCACTGTTTGCTTTCTTGTTTCCAGAAACCTCTGCTAAGTGCATTAGGGAGATCCAGGTTTTAGCAGTCATTGACCCTTGCCTAAGGCAGAGTTCTCTTGAGAACTTAAATCTCATTCAATACTTATCACAACATTAACTACCAGATTGAAATATTGGGTTTATTTCCTGATCTCTCTACTCAGAAGCAGAAGATACTTCATTCTCTTATGGGGTCAGAGCCCTAAATACCTATGTGAAGCATACTAAAGAGATCAGAAAGATGTCCAAATGAATAAGGGAACCAATTTATTTTGCTTTATGCATGCTGGGTAACAAGCACCACAACTGATAAGAATTCACTTATTCACAGAAGTGTCGTCTTTCTTATTGGTAGAAAATAATGGTATCCCTGCTGACCAGACTTGTGTCTGCTCCTTGTCCCTATCTCACACTTTTGGGAAGAACAACAGACTCAATATTGGAGAATATGAACAGCCACCATTCAAAAGAGTGGCCATACAGTCCACTGTGCAGAACTACCACCACTAATATTTAATTGCTAGATCTCTACTGGTGCTGCTTCTGCATGACATTGCTTACTTTCCAGTGCTCTTTTTTCCACAGATACTTCCCACCAATGGCACATATATTTCCTACCTAAACTGTTATACAGCATAATGTAGTCAATAGAAGTACACAGTAAGGCTATGGAGTAGTAGGTTTTCCCATCTGTCCTTTCAATGCAGGAAGGTAGAATCTTCCCCATAGTTTCTTGTTACGCCGAGCGCTCCGGGTCCCCTCTCCTCCCCGGAGCGGCCGCGGCGTTCTCCTCTCTGCAGCGCCCCGTTCAGACCCAACTTCTGCCACTGCTACAGCAGCAACCATCTCCTCCGCCAGCTCCTGCACCTCCTCCGCAGCGAGTGCCCGCTCCTAGCCTCCACTTGTCCCTGCCGGACAAATTTGATGGGGACTCTAGACTCTGCCGTGGTTTCCTGTCTCAATGTTCCCTACATATGGAGATGTTGTCGGACCAATTTCCTACAGAACGGTCTAAGGTGGCTTTCGTAGTTAGTCTTCTGTCTGGAAAGGCCTTGTCTTGGGCCACACGGCTCTGGGACCGCAATGATCCTGCCACAGCCACAGTCCAGTCCTTCTTCGCTGAAGTCCGTAGTGTCTTCGAGGAGCCAGCCTGGGCCTCCTCTGCCGAGACTGTCTTGCTGAACCTAGTCCAAGGAACTTCTTCCGTAGGCGAATACGCCATCCAGTTTCGTACCCTTGCCTCAGAGCTAGCCTGGAACAATGAGGTCCTCTGCGCGACCTTCAAGAAAGGCTTATCCAGCAACATCAAAGATGTACTGGCCGCACGAGAAATTCCAGCTAACCTGTCAGAACTTATCCTTTTGGCCACCCGCATCAACAAGCATTTTTCTGAAAGACACCAGGAGCTCCGCCAGGAAAAGGACCTTGATCTCTGGGCACCTCTCTCCCAGTATCTTTTGCAATCTACCCCTGTGCCTCCCGCCGAGGAGGCTATGCAAGTGGATCGGTCTCACCTGACCCATGAAGAGAGGACTCGCCGCAGAGATAAAAATTTATGTCTGTACTGCGCTAGTACCGAACATTTCTTGGTGGATAGCCCTATTCGTCCTCCACGTCTGGGAAACACACGCACACACCCTGTTCAAATGGGAGTGGCGTCCCTTGGTGTGAATTCTGCTTCTCCACGTCTCACTGTGCCCTTGCGGATTGCTCCTTCTGCCAACTCCTCCTTCTCAGCTGTGGCCTTCTTGGGCTCTGGTTCTGCTGGAAATTTTATTCTAGCCTCTTTGGTTAATAGGTTCTGCATTCTAGTGACCCGTCTCGTCAAGCCGCTCTACATTTCTTCCGTCAACGGAGCAAAATTGGACTGCACTGTACGTTACCGCAGAACCCCTGCTCATGAGCATTGGACTGCATCACGAAAAAATTTAATTTTTTTGTTTTGCCCAACTGCACCTGAAGTCCTCCTCGGTCTGCCATGGCTCCAACGCCATTCTCCTACCCTTGACTGGACCACCGGGGAGATCAAGAATTGGGGTCCTGCTTGTCACAAACGATGCCTCACATCTGCTCCTCATAGCCCCCTTCCTGGTAACACTCTGCCCCGTGACAAGCTTCACCCTCTGCCCCCCTCCCCATTCCCACTTCTTCTGGATTGCCTGCCGCTGATATAGCTACCCAGGACTTCTCTTTTTTCCGGAAGGAAACTCAAGAGTCGCCCCCTATGTTCTCGTCTCATTTGGAGGAACAAGGAGACAAAAAGAGGGGGAGACCTAAGGGGGGGGGGTACTGTTACGCCGAGCGCTCCGGGTCCCTGCTCCTCCCCGGAGCACTCGCGGCGTTCTCCTCTCTGCAGCGCCCCGGTCAGACCCGCTGACCGGGAGCGCTGCACTGAAACTGACGACGGGGATGTGATTCGCATAGCGGGACGCGCCCGCTCGCGAATCGCATCCCAAGCCACTTATCCGTCCCAGTCCCCGGCTGTCACGCTCTGGCGCGCGCGGCTCCGCTCTCTAGGGCGCGCGCGCGCCAGCTCTCTAAGATTTAAAGGGCCAGTGCACCAATGATTGGTGCCTGGTCGAATCAGTCTAATTAGCCTCACCTGCTCCCTGCTCATATAACTTCACTTCCCCTTCACTGCTTTGCCGGATCTTGTTGCCTTGTGCCAGAGAAAGCGTTTAGTGTATGTCCAAAGCCTGTGTTCCAGACCTTCTGCTGTTGCCCCTGACTACGACCCTTGCTTCCTGCCCTGACCTTCTGCTACGTCCGACCTTGCTCTTGCCTTGTCCTTTTGTACCGCGCCTGTCTCAGCAGTCAGAGAGGTTGAGCCATTACCGGTGGTTACGACCTGGTTGCTACCGCCGCGGCAAGACCATCCCGCTTTGAAGAGGGCTCTGGTGAATACCAGTAGCAACTTAGAACTGGTCCACCGGTACGGTCCACGCCAATCCCTCTCTGACAGAGAGGATCCACCTCCAACCTGCCGAATCATAACATTTCTGCTGATTTGGACTAAAGGAACGAGAATTTGTGGTGAGTAAAAATTACACTGTATGAGCAATATCTACAAAGAAGAAAATTTTTATATGAATTCAATAAAAAAATATAGTCTTGCCTAATATAGCAGTTAATATCACATTTTATTGTAGAATAAACATGTTAAATGGAAAACTGACAGCAGGGTCACCCATACTATTCTGCTGGTACTGAATGATTGTGAGAGATCCTGATCCCAACAGTATTGTAACACCTGCGCTCCGGCCAGACACGCCGACCATGAGCACTCTCTGCTTATGTCCCTGCTGCCGGATCTTTGGTTACCTTGTGCCATAGTTAAAGTCTTGTGTCCCTGTTACCATGTACCTGTTCCTTGCTACCTTGCCTCCCCCACACCTATGTTACCTGCCCTGGCCTACTGCCATCTTGCCACGTCCTGCCAGTTTCCTTCTGTGCCACGCCATCTCCCAGCTACCTGTGTGGATAAGTAGTGCCAGGGGTAGCGACCTGGGTGCCGCCTACTGCAGCAAGACCGTCCCACTTTGTGACGGGCTCTCATGAAAACCAGCGACACCTTAGACTCTGCTCCCTGGCACGGCTCACGTCACCATCCACACAGGCCCAGAGGATCCACCACCTGCCATGTCCCATTACAAGTATTTTTACGTTTTACATATGTTGGCTATATTACAAATGGAAAAATATACCTATTATAAAAGTGTGTGTAGCTATTCTAATATGTATGAAAGAGATTTTCCATTTCTGCAACAAATTTTATGTTTTTAAAAATTTGGAGAATCATTTCTTTGTTAAAACTGAAAAATCCCCTGCTCCCTATTTCAAGATTTATATACTTCTAATTTAACTCAATAATAAGTTATTTTTCAGCCTGGTATTTTGCACCTTTGTTGAGATTTGCCACATGATATTTTATTTGCCATCTGTTTAGTAGAATGTTTGGGTCCCATAAGTCTTACATGCAGTTACTGCAGTTAAAGTATGGCTGCACATTTGGAACATTAGATAAACATAAGGCACTGCTTCTATCTACTCCTGTACATTGGGAAATTGTGTTTCAGTTTATTCCCTAAGGAAGTGTTTTTGTGAGTGGATGAAAAATTTAATACAGGCATCGGGAAAGAGTCATTACACAACCATATAACAATAATATTATATTCTAAAATCTTCAATTACCTTTTTTGTGCAGACATAAGCTTTATATGCAACTCCTTGGTGCAGCAAGAGAATTAGCTGTCCACATTGCTGCCAGATTATAATTCCCATCTTGTCTTGTTGACATTAGAGATAAGGGAATTAAAAAAAAAATCTATTTGGCTGAATCGCCGCATTTTCGGAAAAAAATCAGTTCGGTCTGAATTTATTTGCGTTGAATCTGTATTAAAATTGGCTATTTCTGGCCTACAGAGAGCCTCAATAGGGGTGTAGAACACTTTGCCTTGCTGTAACACGCATTGGGTGTTTGCTTGGTTAGTGAAATGATCCTGTTATTCAGTATGATGCTGAATAGAATCAATATTAGAATCACTGGTGCAGAGCGGCACAACAACAGAGCCTAGAGGTGGCACCAGTATGAGGAGACCATATAGTGGCAAAATGACACAGCGTGGAGGTGGTGTCAGCATGAGGAGACCTAATTGTGGCTGAATGACACAGCGATGAGGTGGCGGCAGCATGAGGAGACCATATAGGGGCTGAATGACCCAGCCTGGAGGTGGCAACAGCCTGACGAGACCATAGGGCCTCACAATTGAAAAGATTAAGGATATTTTTTAACATTTAAATTTAAAATTTAAAATAGATGAACCTAGAAAGTTTTATTTAGTGAGCCAGCTGCATGAGGAGACCACATGGCGGTACATTGACACAGTCTGGAGGTGGCGGAAGCATGAGCAGACCATATGGTGGCTGAATGACCCAGCCTGGAGGTGGCAAAAGCCTGACAAGACCATAGGGCCTCACAAATGAAAAGATTAAAGATATTTTTAACATTTAAATTGAAGATTTCAAATAGATGAATCTAAAAAGTTTTATTTAATGTGCCAGCAGCATGAGGAGACCACATGGGGGTACAGTAACACAGCCTGGAGGTGGCGGAAGCATGAAAAGACCATATAGTGGCTGAATGACAGCCTGTAGTTGGTGGCAGCATGAGGAGACCAAATAGTGGCTGAATGACACAGCCTGGAGTTGGTGGCAGCCAGAGCAGACCATATAGTGGCTGAATGACACAGCCTGGAGTTGGCAGCAGCATGAGGAGACCATATAGTGGCTGAATGACATAGCCGGGAGTTGGCGGCAGCATGAGGAGACCATATAGTGGCTGAATAACACAGCCTGGAGGTGGCGGAAGCATGAGGAGACCATATAGTTTCACAGAATGAGACAGCCTGGAGGTGGCTGGAGACTTTAACAGGAACCAAATTGTATACCACTTAGATATACATATGTGGTATGCACTTATGAGGGGAAGACAATGTGCTCCAGTATGCTTAAAACAGTATTTGTCTACAACATCAGCAGGTGTGTACTATTGGCTGGCCTTTCACAGTATCTAGGCCCTTAAGACTTTAACAGGAACAAAATGGTACACCACTTAGATGTACATATGTGGTATGCACTTATGAGGGGAGGACAATGCACTCCAGTATGTTTAAAACAGTATTTGTCTACAACACCAGCAGATGTGTACTTTTGGACGGCCTTTCACAGTATCTAGACACTTAAGACTTTAAGAGGAACAAAATGGTACACAACTTAGATGTACGAATGTGGTATGCATTTATGAGGGGAGGACAACACACTCAAGTACGCTTAAAACATTATTTGTCTAGATCACCAGCAGGTGTGTACTTTTGGCTGGCTTTTCACAGTATCTTGGCCCTTAAGACTTTAACCTCCTGAGCGGTAATCCCGAGCGTGACTCGGGGTTAATTTTCCCTGCCAGGATCGGTAACCCCGAGTCACGCTCGGGGTAGAATTGCAGAGTTCCCGGCCGGGCTGCACGATATATCGCAAAAGCAATGCGATATAGCGATGCGGCCCCCCGGGAAAACATGCGATTATCTGCTCTGGTCGGCTCCCGTTGCGGGGGCCGGCCAGAGCAGGTAAAGAAAAATACTAAAAGTCAGTGTTTCCCTACCAGGGGGCCTCCAGCTGTTGCAAAACTACAACTCTCAGCATGCCCGAACAGCCAAAGGCTGTCCGGGCATGCTGGGAGTAGTAGTTTCACAACAGCTGGAGGCCCCCTGGTAGAAAAACACTGAGCTAAGTGTAAAAGGAAGAAGTAGTAAAATAAAAAAACCTTTTGCTCACCTAGTCCCGGTCCCTGCAGATGCCGTTCCCCTCCGTGCGGTCCAGGGTGTCCTCTCTTCACTATTCATCTTCTAGGACCTTTCACTTTTCAGCCAATCACAGGCCGCAGTGGTGTAAAGCCTGTGATTGGCTGAAGGGGAAAGGGCTTGTTCTGCAGCAAATACACTAGGTTTGAAATCTGCCGGCAAACCTAGTGTATTTGCTGCAGGACAAGGTGACAAGGGGGGGGGGGGGGAATGTGACAAAGGGGGGAATGTGACAGGGGGGAATGTAACAGTGGGGGAATGTGACTGGGGGGGGGAATGTGACAGGGGGGGAATGTGACAGGGGGGGAATATGACTGGGGGGGATGTGACAAGGGGGGAATGTGACAAGGGGGGAATGTGACAAGGGGGGGAATGTGACTGGGGGGAAATGTGACAGGGGGGATGTGACAGGGGGGAGGGGAATGTGACATGAAGGGGGGATGTGACAGGGGGGGAGGGGAATGTGACATGAAGGAAGGATGTGACAAGGGGGGGATGTGACAGGGGGAGGGGAATGTAACATGAAGGGGGAGAATGTGACAAGGGGGGGAATGTGACAAGGGGGGAAGAATGTGACAAGGAGGGGGGAGAATGTGACAAGGAGGGGGGAGAATGTGACGGGGGATGTGACAAGGGAGAGGGGAATGTGACGGGGGAGATGTGAAATGGGCGGAGGGAGATGTGAAATTCAGTTTAAAAAAATTGTACCGCTTTTGGTACACATTTCCAGACAGAATCATACCGCCAGGGAGGTTAACAGGAACAAAATGGTACACCACTTAGATGAGCATTTGTGGTATGCGCTTATGAGGGGAGGACAATGCGCTCCAGTATGCTTAAAAACAGTATTTGTCTTCAACACCAGCAGGTGTGTACTTTTTTCACAATATCTAGGCCCTTAAGACTTTAACAAGAACAAAATGGTACACCACTTAAATGTACGCACAGGTTACACTTAATAGAGGACAATGCACTTTTAGTGCTCTGCTCACCCTAACTGGCTGGCTACTATTAGCTTTTCAGTTGTTGTAAACACCAGTGCTGCAGCACACAGTCGCTGTGTACTACACCCAAAATTGCACTTTCTCTCTCAATCTCACTCCCTTCCCTATCAGTGCTTCTAGGCTGGATTTGGGCTTTAGGTGAATTGTTGCTGTAAAAAAAAGTTCATCTGTGCAACACACTGCTCTTTGTCCCTCTCTCTCTGCAATAGAGCGCTGATGTGACTGGGAGGTGAATCGCTGCAGTAAAAATGCTTTTCTGTGCAACACACACTGCTCTCTGTCCCTCTCTCTCTCTCTGCAATAGGACGCTGATGTGACTGGAAGGTGAATTGCTGCTCTAAAAATAATTTTCTGTGCAATGCACACTGCTGTCTGTCCCTCTCTCTCGGTAATAGAACACTGATGTGACTGGCCGCAAGATGGCTGCCGATTATATAGGGCTGTGACATCACAGGGGTGGCTGGCTGCTGATAGGTTGCATGCTGCATGTGATTCAGGGTCATCCCACCCCCTTGTCTATTCTATATTGATGTACAGTTACACATGTTTGGCAACACAGATGTGGAGATGTTTTTATACGTTTCACCTGAAGAAGGTGCATGCTAGTGCCAAAGCTTGTTGGCCATTCCATTACTTTTTACCATTAAATTTTAAAGTCCTGTGCAACTGTTGTAACAAAGGGGGAGATTTATCAAAACCTGTGAGGAGGAAAATGTGATTGATTGCCCATAGCAATCTATCAGAATTTTAGTTTTCAGAGGCCCTGGAAGAGGCGATCTGATTGGTTGCTATGGGCTATCTGGTCGACTTTTTCTCTATACAGGTTTTAACAAAGACTTTGTGTGTACCTATATGGTAGTATCAACAACAGTTGTGCCCAGTAAGCACTAATACCCTCATGTATCCTGCCACCATAAAACTTAACTTTTATTAGTATTATTTATAATTTACTATGTGCAAAAGTAGAAGGTTAAAAACACAACCACTACCAACTGTTATTATTTCCACAATCCAAACCATATATATATATATATATATATATATATATATATATATATATATATATATATATATATATATATATATTAGTGTAGGTACTGGATTTGGTATCCTTTTGTTTCAAGGATCCAGTACAATTGAACTTTTATTTATTGTGAGGAGAGGATACACAGTGCTATATTTATAGCACTGACTTATGGCATTTGCCAGTAGGCAAGTGCACCTGCTGCATGCACTTTGCTCTGTATTTGAACCAATTGTAGATAGTGGTTAAAATCTGTATATACTGCTACATCCTACATGTTTCTCCACTTGACGTGGCTTTCTCAAGGATGACAGTAGCAGACTGGGGCAAATTTGGTTGTTGATAACTATATGGTAGTGCTCTCCCAGACCCTATTATTTCCATTCATTTTACATTGTAATTCCCTACTGCTGCAGATGACATTAAACTGTGTATAGTGGCTAACACAGTAGAGGACAGTTACAAATGGATCTGGATAGGGTGAAGGTTTGGACTGAGACGTGCCAGATTAGATTTAACACAGATATATGTAAGGTTATGTACATGGGGAGGAGAAATCTGAGCTGGGAATATGTGCTAAATGGAAACACACTGGAGAAACTATAATGACAGCTGTTACCAAGGCAAATTACATTATAGGGTGCATCAAAAGGGGAAAAGATGAACATGGTGATTAAATAATTATACCATGGTACAGATCACTAGTCAAACCACACATGGAATACTGTGTTCAGTACTTGGCACTAGTGTACAAGAGAGTGGAGCTAGAGAGGGTTCAAAAATGGGAAACCAGAATAATATGTAGAATTGGAGGACTACAGCACCAAGCAGTGGAGTAGCTATGGAGGTCACAAGTAGAGGTCAGCGAATGTTTGAAAAATTTCATTTGGTCGATTTACCAAATTTTCTGAAAAAATTTGGTTTGGTCCGAATTTATTTGTGGCAAATCGCTATTAAAAATGGCTGTTTCTGGCCTACAGTGAGTCTTAATAGGGGTGTAGAACACTTTGCCCTGGGTTAGTGAAATAATACTGTTATTCAGTATGACATGCAGATTAGAGGCGTCAATATTAGAATCACTGTCGCAGAGCGGAACAATGACAGAGCCTGGAGGTGACATCAGTATGAAGAGAACATATATTGGCTGAATGACACAGCGTGGAGGTTGCGGCAGCATGAGGAGAACATATAGTGGCTGAATGAAACAGCGTGGAGGTGGCTGCAGCATGAAGAGACCATATAGTGGCTAAATGACACAGCCTGGAGTTGGCAGAAGCATGAGAAGACCATATAACCTCAATAGGGGTGAAGAACACTTTGCCTTGTCCTAACACGCATAGGCAATATGCTGTATTTGTGAAATAATACTGTTATTCTGTATGACATGCAGATTACAGGCATCGTTATTGAACTGAACAGAGATTTTTTTATGCAATTTTTTATTTAATTTAATTTGAATTTATTTACATTTTTTGAGTACCCATTCTGGTGAGCATCGAACTGGGAGTTCTCAGCGCCTCCCCCCCCCCCCCCCCCCCCCAACTGTGAAAATGTGACTGTTTCATTTAATCAGTTATGGTTCATTGTTATCGCTCCAACCTGTTTCATTGGATTCTTGTGATAATTCCACAGGTAATATATGATGTCGACGACCATAGGGCCTCAGTCTTGAAAAGATTACATTGATTTTTTTTATTTAAATTTAAGATTTATATTAGATTCCCAAGTTTAATTACCCAGCATTTACTTTGAACTAATGCTGTATGACCACAAAACCCAATCTAACAAGGAGTCACATGGCGGTACAATGAGAGAGAAAAGATTAAAGATATTTTGCCAAATTTTAATAGAAGATTTTAGATACATGCACATTTTAAAAGGTTATTCTAAGGTGCCAACAGCATAAGGAGACCATATGGTGGCACAATGACACAGCCTGGAGGTGGCAGCAGCATGAGGAGACTATATTATCTCAAAATTCCAAAGATTAAAAGATACATTTTCAAATTTTAATTGAAGATTTATGGTAGCTAATGCTAGCATTTAAAATTTTAGGTAATGTCCCAGCAGCATGATGAGACCATAGGGCCTCAAAATTCCTAAGATTAAAAGATACATTTTTAAATTTGAATTGAAGATTTATGGTAGCTAGTGCAACCATAAAAATTTTTAGGCAATGTCCCAGCAGCATGATGAGCCCATAGGGCCTCACAATTCCTAGGATTAAAAGATACATTTTAAAATTTTAAGTGAAGATTTATGGTAGCTAGTGCTGCTATAAAAATGTTTGGGTAATATCCCAGCAGCATGAGGAGACCACATGGCGGCAAAATGACACAGTCTTGAGGTGGTACTAGCTTGAGGAGACCAAAATGTGGCAGAATGACCAAGCCTGGAGGTGGCAGCAGCAAGACCAGACCATATGTTGACAGAATGACACAGCCTGATGAGACCAAAAGGCTTCACAATTGAAAAGATTAAATATATATTTTTTAAATTGCATAGAGACATGTTAACATCCTCTGGATACTTGATGAAAAACTCCAGGGCAGGTAAGCTGCTGCAAAGCAAGTGGTCTGCCCTGGGCACGTTTGGCTCCAGACTTCCCACTTCTGCCACCATGCTGACTCCTAACCATGATTCCATCTTGCTGGCTCAATTGCTGCCTCACGGGCAACCTGGCCTGCCACCCTCTTTTCCTGATGATGAAGCCCCTTCTGCACCCAGCTCCCAAGTGTGATCAGCTTCATCATCATCGAGTTGTGTCTGCACGTCACGGATGTCCTCCTCATGTTCCTCAACAGTGTGTGCTTCAGGAGCCTGAACGCTCCAAACACCACCTACCATGCCACTCTTCTCATCACTACTTGCACGCTTAGCGAAGGAAGCGGGGAATGTCTCCTCCACTTCTTGGCTGGGCTGCTGACTGTCCTCTAATAGATCGTCCTGGCTAAAAAGTGGAGATGAACCCACAGCATAGGATACTTCTGTGGGGGTGGGAACAGCATAGGACAGAGGCAATTGGAGGACAGGGACTGCTCCCGGGCCACGCCAACTGATGGTTGTGTCTGAGGATTGTCAATTGTCACTTGTGATGAAGTGGATGACTGAGTTAACCAGTCAATGACAGAATGACAGGAGAGGGGTTGCTGGTCGAGGCACAACCGCTAGCTCATACCAGGAGCTCAGTCCTCTTGCTGTGACTCCTGCGGCCACTCGCCCCTAGTCTGCTGCAACCTCTGCCTGCACCTGATGAATTTTGGCCTCTGCCACTACTCTGTGCATGTCCTGGCACTTCTCTGCCTGACATAATTAGTGTGTATATGAGGGGAGTACAGTACGCTTCACAATGCCTAAAACAGTATTTGTCTAGAACAGCAGCAGGTGTGTACTTTTGTCTGGCCTTTCACAGTAACTCAGCCCTTAAGACTTTAACAGGAACAAAATGGTACACCACTAAGATGTATGTATGTGGCATGCACTTATGAGGGGAGTTCAATGCACTCCAGTATGCTTTAAAAAGTATTTGTCTACAACACCAGCAGGTGTGTACTTGTTATGGGTAACTAAATACTAGCTTTTTTTTTTTGGCCACTTCTGCTGAGTACCACAGTGGTCTCTTCCTTTTCCTGCTTTTACTGACAAGTCTAATGCAGTTTTCTGTTGCCTTCAATAATGCCAGTAGGGAATTTAGAATATCTGTACTCCTGGCAGAACTAGCTATTTTGGTTTTCCAGTTTATATGAGAAAGATTGAAGTCTCCGATATAATAACTTCTCCTTTCATTGTCATTTTAGCTATTTCTTCCACTAGTAGATCATCTAATTCTTTAACTTGGCCACGTGGTCTACATATTACACCTACACGAGTTACTGTCTGATTACCAAACTGCAACGTAACCCAAACTGACTCTATTTTTGACTCACTAACTTGCATTAGGTTAGATTTTATGCTATCTTTCACATATAGGGCCACTCCTCCTCCTTTCTTGCCTCCTCTGTCTCTTCTGTATAAAGAATATCCTGGTATGAATATGTCCCAGTCATTATTTTCATTAAATCATGTCTCAGTAACAGCCTCTAAATCTACATTCTCAGATGCCATTATTGACCCAAGTTCATTGATTTTATTACCTAAACTGCGGACATTTGTAGAAAGGACTCTGAGCTTGACATTTCTTAACCTTTGTGCTACTGACATGTTCTGGCATTGTTTCGGGGGGTAATTGGACTCATGGATTTTCACTCTTTTGCCCCCTTCCTAGTTTAAATACTCCTTAGCAAAGTCTTGGAATTGTTCACTGAGTACATTTGTTCCTTTGAGAGAAAGATGCAAACCATCTTTTTTGTACAGTTCCTATCTTTCCAAGTAGAGCTCTCATGAGATACAAAGCCAAATCCTTGCTCTTGACACCATTTACTAAGCCATAAGTTAAACTCCTTAATGCGCCTCTGCCTATCATTCTGAATGTTATGCACAGGCAGAACTTCAGAAAATGAAACAGTAGGAAGACAATGTAATAGAGCAGCAGGAAACACTAGCAGAATGCTTGGATATACAGGGAGAGGTATAGGCAGTAGAAAGAAAGAAGTGCTCATGCCACTGTACAGAACACTGGTGAGACGTCACTTGGAGTATTGTGCGCAGTACTGAAGGCTGTATCTCCAAAAGCATATAGATACTCTAGAGATCTAGAGTTCAGAGAAGAGCTACTAAACTAGTAAATGGATTGCAGGATAAAACTTACCAGGAAAGGTTAAAGGACCTTAACATGTATAGCTTGGAAGAAAGAAGAGACAGATAATATGATAGAGACTTTTAAATACATAAATGAAATCAACATGGTAAAGGAGAAGAGCATATTTAAAAGAAGAATAACTACCAAAAGGGGACATCGTTTTAAATTATAGGGGCAAAGGTTTAAAAGTAATATCAGGAAGTATTACTTTACTGAGAGAGAAGTGGATGAATGGAATAGCCTTCCTGCAGAAGTGGCCACTGCAAATACAGTGAAGGAGTTTAAACATGCATGGGATAAGTATAAGGCTATCCTTCATATAAGATAGGGACAGGGACTATTGATAGGATTCAGATTATTGGGCAGACTAGATGGGCCAAATGGTTCATATCTGCCGACACTTTCTATGTTTCTATGTTACTTTTGGGCAGGTGTGTACTTTTGCCTGGCCATTCACAGTATCTAGGCCCTTGAGACTTTAAAAGGAACAAAATAGTACACCACTTAGATGTTTATATGTGATATGCACTTATGAAGGGAGGATTTGTGTACAACACCAGCAGGTGTGTACTTTTGGCTGGCCTTTCACAGTATCTAGGCCCTTGAGACTTTAAGAGGAACAAAATAGTATACCACTTGGATGTACGTATGTGGTTTGCACTTATGAGGGGAGGACAATGCGCTTCAGTACGCTTAAAAAGGTATTTGTATACAACACCAGCCTGTGTGCACTTTTGGCTGGCCTTTCACAATATCTAGGCCCTTGAGAATTTAACAGGAACAAAATAATACACCACTTAAATGTATGTTTGTGGTATGCACTTATGAGGGGAGGACAATGCGCTCCAGTACACTTAAAAAAGTATTTGTGTACAAAACCAGCAGTACACACCATTGCTGCAGCACACAGTCGCTGTGTATTACTCCCAAAATTGCACTTTCTCTCTCAATCTCACTTACTTCCCGATCAGTGCTTCTAGGCATGATTTGTGCTTGAGCTGAAACACTGCTGTTCTGTGCAACACACTTTGCAACACACTGCTCTCTGTCCCTCTCTGTAATAGAATGCTGTAGTGACTGGGAGGTGAATCGCTGCTGTAAAAGCTTTTCTGGCCAACACACAGAGCTCTTTGTCCCTATCTATCTCTCTGCAATGAAAGGCTGAAGTGACGGGCTGCAATATGGCTGCCGATTATATAAGGCTGTGACATGACAGGGGTGACTGGCTGCTGATAGGCTGCATGCTGCATGTGATTTGCAGAATCGAATTGCGCCGATATTCACATTTATTGCAAAACTAATTTTTCCTGAAATTCGTAACGAATTTGGATTCGTCAGATACGATTTGCTCATCCTACAGGGCCCCCCTGCCACTGTACTATGTGCTACAGCAGCAGGTCCGGCTGACAGGTCAGGCCATCACTGCCGGTTACGAAACTTCACCAGCCAGGCCTGGGTCTTTAAAAATTCTGCTCAGGACTGGAAAGACTAGGCGCTGCTGGGAGCACAGTTGTCCCCCCACAGACATGCACGTCTGCGTTATCCAAGCCCCTGAGCCCTGAAGTGTCCCTGCCTCTGAATACGCTGCATCCTCGGCAGGGTGAGCAGTGGCGGGGGAGGGATGTAGTTGGGGGAGGAGACCCAGGATGATAGATATAGGTGAATGCATGTATGTATGAATGTATGTGTGTGTTTGTGTGAACAATTGCCCAGGGCCCCATCCTTAAGGATGCAGTATCCTGTAGGGAACCTCTTGGCAGCTAATGGCTGCTAGCAGAGGTTCATATTACATGACAGCTGCACAAAGCTGCCAGGGCCACCTTAAGAGGAGTTCCTGTGCTCCCTTAAGAAACCTTTTCCCATGCTCCTTTGCCTCCATCTTCACTGTTCTCTATTAAAACCAGCAGCAGCTCCTCCTGCTGGTGCAATATCCCAAGGCCTACCTTAGAAGTCAGGACATGGAGGAGAAGACTGGCGGGGAGAGAGTCTGCATCTACAATGAGGAACCCAGAGTTACCCGTCCCCTGCCATGTGTATCATGAGGGGACTGACCCCACAGCACCCAGCTTTCTTACAGAAAGTGTGTGCATTACATGTAAACTGTGTATGTAATGTGCAAATATATGTACATGTGATGTATAGACTGTACTGTGTGTTTATACACTTGTGCAGTGTGTGTCTCTGTATGTGTAGGTGTGTATTTATTAGAGATGAACAAATTTTAAAAAAATTAAATTCGGCCAATTTGCTATTTGCAAATTTGGTTCGGTCCAAATTTATTTGAGGTGAATCGCTATTAAAAACGTCTATTTCTTGGCTGCAGAGAGCCTCAATAGGAGTGTAGAACACTTTACCTTGTTGTAACACTCACAGGGAGTGTGCTGTGTTAGTGAAATAATATTGTTATTCGGTATGAAATGCAGATTACAGGCGTTGCTATTAGAATCACTGCCACACAGTGTCTAAATGTGGCAGCAGGGAGACCATATGACATCACAATTGAAGAGATTAGAGATATTTTTTTTATGTAATTTTTTTTTTAATTTAATTTGTATTTATTTAAATTTTTTAAAATCCTTTTTTGAGGACCCATTCTGGTGAGCATAGAGCTGGTGGTCCACCACGAGGCGAGCTAACAACTGTTCTAGTCCCTGCCTCTTATTGCCCCCGCCCCCCCCCCCCCAACTGTCTTATTCTGTGTGGAACTGTGAATGTTTAATTTAATCAGTTATGGTTCATTGTCATTGCTCCAACCTGTTTCATTGGATTCTTGTGGTAATTACAGAGGTAATATATGATGGCCTCAGTCTTAAAAAGAATGCATAGAATTTTTTTTTTATTTAAATGGAAGATGTTGAATAGATTCACAAGTTTAATGTGCCAGTAGCATGAGGAGATCACATGGCAGCACAATGACAGAGTCGGGTAATTGGAAGGAGCAAACTTTAAAAAAATTGAGGAAGGCAAGTCTGGAAGGCAAGTCTGGTGCCAGCAGCATCAGTAATTCTAGCTTCAAAAGTGTATAATTGGTGCAGAGTAAACTATGGAAAGGCTCCTAGTTTTATCTTCAAATCGAGCCGGCGGTCCGCCATGAGGCCAGCTACTGCCTTTCCCAGCCCCTGCCCCTCAGCACACCCCCTTACTCTGAGTGTCCAATTGAAAAGGGAAGGACTGCAGTACAATCAACTTGGACAAGAGCATATTCAGCTTCTGTGCCATTGGATAAGTGGGCGCATAAAGCTAGAAGTGGCTGCAGTGAAAAAGCTCGCACTTTTATCCTAAGATCATGCTGGCGGTCCTCCGCGAGGGGAGCTACCTCCTGTTCCAAATTTTTTACAGAATCAAGCCACAACATTGCATTAAAAAGGTATTGTTAGCATGGAGAAACTAGGCACTGTTTGGCTGCAAGAACAGTTTTATATGGTGAAGTTATGTGACAGGTGCATGTAAGTCTTGTTTACACTGGCCCATCATTATTATGATATGCTTATGTGTGAGAAATCATAACAATTATTAATTGATCTGAGCTGACAAAATCTGCCATATATAATAAAAATGTAACCACTGAACTGGACCAACCACAGTGTCTGATTGTGTGGCTGGGTTATATTTAGAGGGTACAGTGTATGGCAGTATTATATTTAGAGGGTACAGTGTGTGGCAGTATTATATTTAGAAGGGTACAGTGTCTGGCAGTATTCATGGGGCACTTTGTGTATCATTATTATATCCAGAGGGTACAGTGTGTAGCAGTATTATATTTAGAGTTTACAGTTAGAGATGAGCAAACTTACAGTAAATTCGATTTGTCACGTACTTCTCGGCTCGGCAGTTGCTGACTTATCCTGCATAAATTAGTTCAGCTTTCAGGTGCTACGGTGGGCTGGAAAAGGTGGATACAGTCCTAGGAAAGAGTCTTCTAGGACTGTATCCACCTTTTCCAGCCCACAGGAGCACCTGAAAGCTGAACTAATATATGCAGACTAAAGTCATCAACTGAGTCGAGAAGTTTGTGATGAATCGAATTTACTGTAAGTTCGCTCATCTCTAGTTACAGTGTCTGGCAGTATAAATGGGGCACAGTGTGTGGCATTATTATATTTAGAGGGTGCAGTGTGTGGCAGTATTATTATATTTAGAGGGTACAGTGTGTGGCAGTATTTTATTCAGGGGGTCCAGTATGTGGCAGTATTACATTCAGGGGGTATAGTATTTGGCAGCATTATAATGATTATTGTTTTGCTATAGAGGATGAGGATCTGCCAATAAAGTGAGAAACCAATTATCTTCTGGTGTCAGACTCTGCAGAGAAGATGTAGCTGGAAGAAGTCCTGGTGCCTGGACCAACAGAGAAGACATGCCTCAGGTCATTGATATTGTGTATTCTCCTAACTGTCCCATCAGAGCTGTAGTCACTTGTGAGTTCTACATTGATGATGGGTAAAACTGTGGCCCAATCTGTGGCTCTCCAGCTGTTGCAAATCTACAACTCCCATAGGGGGAGATTTATCAAAACGTCCAGAGGTGAAGTCGCTGAGCTGCCCATAGCAACCAATCAGGTTGCTTCTTTAATTTTTAACAAAGACTCTGAAAAATGAAAGAAGCGATCTGATTGGTTGCTGTAGGCAACTGGGAAACGTTTCCTCTGGACAGGTTTTGATAAATCTCCCCCATAATGCTTAAGACTCTGCAGATATGATCAGCATTGTAGCATAGCTATAGCTGGAGAGCCACTTGAACTGAGGTGATCAGTGGGGGTCCCAGCAGCTGGACCACCACCTAAAAAATGGGCTGCTTATTTTAAAATGCCTGCCTATTTTTTGTCCCAGTCCAGCCCTGGTGCAGGGGGGTAGGGGGGCCCAGGGCAATGTTTTGCTTCGGGGGCCCTGTGGTTTCTAGCTATGCCCCTGGCACCAAGAACAATTCTCAAAATTAAAATGATTTAGTTTAGCAAAAAGATGGCTTAGGTGCGACCTAATAACTATTTATAAATATATCACAGGGCAGTACATAAATGTCTCCCATGGTCTATTTATATGCAGGACTTTAACTATAACAAAGCAGCATCCTCTTCATCTAGAGGAAAGAAGGTTTCTATACCAGCACAGATGAAGGTTCTTTATTGTAAGAACAGTGAGACTATAGAACTCTCCACCAGAGGAAAGGGTTGGATGTATGAAATTTTTAAAAATGAAGTCAGGAAGCAATTTTTCCTCTGTTAGAGGACTGAGATAGATTTTATCAGTGCTCTTGTAACTATCTTATTCCCAGAAAAAAAATCCGTATACAGAATCTATATACCGAAGTAAATCAAACAGAGCTATTGTCAGTTTCAAATGCTTCATAGTTCTGTGTGCTCTTCTGAGATTATTTCAAACCGTTCAAGCTTATATCACCTATGTAATTAACATAAGTTCCCACCCCCTACTAGGGGGGGAGGTTTGCATTTCCTGAAAAGTTTGGTGGGCTTCTTTGTTCAGGAACTCTACACGATGGGAGGGGTGAGACATGAAGGAGCAGAATTACATTAGGGGGAGGGGTAGCTTTGTCTAAATGGGCATTTTGCATTTACAGCACATAAACTTATATATCCACGCACATATACATCTATTACAGGACAATTGGCATCAGTCTCATGGTTTCTTTTTGCCTTCCTCTGGATCAGCACCCTAGGGATGTAGGTCGATACTGATGGACTCTTTTCTTTTTTTCAACTTTATGAGCTATATTACTATGTGGAGTCTCTAACCCATATTTGGTGGAAGCAGCTTACCTCACCAAGACCACTGAGTGACAAAACAAAATAAGGTTATACTTAAACGACATGCATTCCCTAGTTATTTTTTCCATTTCTCTAAGACCTATGCATGCATTGTCAGAGAAAAAACAATTTTCATGTATGTTTTCTATTACATTGTAAAGTAATGCTCTTAACCCCTTAAGGACTCAGCCAATTTTCACTGTAGGACACGGCCATTTTTTGCACATCTGACCACTGTCACTTTAAACATTAATAACTCTAGGATGCTTTTACCTTTCATTCTGATTCCAAGATAGTTTTTTTCGTGACATATTCTATTTTATGTTAGTGGTAAAATTTTGTCGATACTTGCATCCTTTCTTGGTGAAAAATTCAAAAATTTGATGAAAAAATTGAAAATGTTTATATTATTTTAACTTTGGAGCTCTCTGCTTATAAGGAAAATGAATATTCCAAATAAATTATTTATTAATTCACATATATAATATGTCTAATTTATGTTTCCATCATAAAATTGACATGTTTTTACTTTTGGAAGACATCAGAGGGCTTCAAAGTATAGCAGCAATTTTCCAATTTTTCCAAAATTTTCAAAATCAAAATTTTTCAGGGACCAGTTCTGTTTTGAAGTGGATTTGAAGAACCTTCTTATTAGAAATACCCCACAAATGACCCCATTATAAAAACTGCACCCCTCAAAGTATTGAAAATGACATTCAAAAGGTTTGTTAACCCTTTAGGTGTTTCACAGCAATAGCAGCAAATTGAAGGAGAAAATTCAAAATCTTCATTTTTTACACTCGCATGTTCTTGTAGACCCAGTTATTGAATTTTTACAAGGGGTAAAAGGAGAGAAATCTTCCTAAAATGTGTAACTCAAATTCTCTCGAGTAAGGAAATACCTCATATGTGTATGTCAAGTGTTCGGCGGGCGAAGTAGAGGGCTCAAAAGGGAAGGAGCGACAGTGGGATTTTGGAGAGTGAGTTTTTCTGAAATGGTTTTCGGAAGCCCCTATGGTGCCAGAACAGCAAAAAAATAAAAAATAAATAAATACACATGGCATGCTATTTTGGAAACTACACCCCTCAAGGCACGTAACAAGGGGTGCAGTGAGCCTTAACACCCCACAGGTGTTTGACGACTTTTCGTTAAATTTGGATGTGAAAATGATTTTTATTTTTTTTCACAAAAATACTAGTTTTCCCTCAAATTTTTTTTTTTTTTACAAGGGATCATAGGACAAAATGACCACCAAAATGTGTAACCCCATCTCTTCTGAGTATGGAAATACCCCATGTTAGGACGTAAAATGCTTTGCGGGCAAACTACAAACTTCTCAGAAGAGAAGGAGCACCATTGAGCTTTTGGGAAAAAAATTGTTTGGAATGGAAGTCAGGGGCCATGTGCGTTTACAAAGCCCCCCGTGGTGCCAGAACAGTGGACCCCCCCACATGTGACCCTATTTTGGAAACTACACCCCTCACAGAATTTAATAAGGGGTGCAGTGAGTATTTACACCCCACTGGCGTTTGACAGATCTTTGGAACAGTGGGCTGTGCAAATGAAAAATTAAATTTTTCATTTTCACGGACCACTGTTCCAAAAACGTGAGGGGTGTAATTTCCAAAATGGGCTCACATGTGGGTATTTATTTTTTTGCGTTTATGTCAAAACCACTGTAAAATTGGCCACCCCTGTGCAAATCACCAATTTAGGCCTCAAATGTACACAGTGCGCTCTCACTCCTGAGCCTTGTTGTGCGCCCACAGAGCATTTTACGCCCACATATGGGGTATTTCCGTACTCAGAAGAAACTGTGTTACAAATTTTGGGGGTCTTTTTTTCCTTTTAACGCTTGTGAAAATAAAAAGTATGGGGCAACACCAGCATGTTAGTGTACATTTTTTTATTTTTTTACACTAACAAGCTGGTGTAGACCCCAACATTTCCTTTTCATAAGGGGTAAAAGGAGAAAAAGCCCCCCAAAATTTGTAGTGCAATTTCTCCCGAGTACGGAGATACCCCATATGTGGCCCTAAATTGTTTCCTTGAAATACGACAGGGCTCCGAAGTGAGAGAGCTCCATGCGCATTTGAGGACTAAATTAGGGATTGCATAGGGGTGGACATAGGGATATTCTACGCCAGTGATTCCCAAACAGGGTGCCTCCATCTGTTGCTAAATTCCCAGCATGCCTGGACAGTCAGTGGCTGTCCGGAAATGCTGGGAGTTGTTGTTTTGCAACAGCTGGAGGCTCTGTTTTGGAAACACTGCCATACAATACGTTTATCATTTTTATTGGGGGGGACAGTGTAAGGGGGTGTATATGTAGTGTTTTACTCTTTATTATGTGTTAGTGTAGTGTTTTTAGGGTACATTCGCACTGGCGTGTTAAGGTGAGTTTCCCGCTAGGAGTTTGCGCTGCGGTGAAAAATTTGCCGCAGCCCAAACTTGAAGCAGGAAACTTACTGTAAGCCTGCTACTGTGAATGTACCCTTTACATTCACATGGGGGAGCAAACCTCCAGCTGTTTCAAAACTACAACTCCCAGCATGTACTGACAGACCGTGCATGCTGGGAGTTGTGCTTTTGCAACAGCTGGAGACACACTGGTTGGAAAACCTTCAGTTAGGTTCTGTTACCTAACTCAGTATTTTCCAACCAGTGTGCCTCCTGCTGTTGCAAAACTACAACTCCCAGCATGTACTGATCGCCGAAGGGCATGCTGGGAGATGTAGTTATGCAATAGCTGGAGGTACGCAACTACAACTCCCAGCATGCCGAGACAGCTGTTTGCTGTTTGGACATGCTGGCAGTTTTGCAACATCTTGAGGGCTAAAGTTTTAGAGAACACTGCAAGGTGATCTCCAAACTGTGGTCCTCCAGCTGTTGCAAAACTACAAATTCCAGCATGCCCTGACAGCAAACAGTTGTTTGGGCATGCTAGGAGTTGTAGTTTGGCAAGATCTGGAGGGCTACAGTTTGGGGACCACTATATAGTGGTCTCAAACTGTAGCCCTCCAGCTGTTGCAAAACTACAACTCCCAGCATTTCCAAACAGCTGTCTGGGCATGCTGGGAGTTGTAGTTTTGCAACATCTGGAGGGCTACAGTTAGAGACCACTGTATAATGGTCTCAAACTGTACCCTCCAGATGTTGCTAGGCAACTCATCGGCCTCCGTCGGATCCACCCGCACGTCATCGCCGCCCGCCGATCTCCGTTGCCCGCAGCCTCTTTCGCCCGCCCCGATCGATAAGTGGATCTTCGGCGCCGGTCCCCGTCGTTTCCCCGTCCTGCCCCGCCTATTGTGGGTGGGCAGGACGGGGAAAATGAAAGTTAACCCCCCGCCCCCGATCTGCTATTGGTGGTCGCATCTAGACCACCAATAGCAGGGATAGGAGGGGTGGCACCCCTGCCACCTCACTCCTATGCCTTCAGGGGGATCGTGAGTGTCTTAGACAACCGCGATCCCCCTTATATTCTGGGTCACCGGGTCACTATAGACCCGTAATGACCCGGAATCGCGCAAATTGCAAGTGTGAATTCACTTGCGATTTGCAGCGATCGCCGACATGGGGGGGTCTGATGACCCCCCTGGGCGTTTGCACAGGATGCTTGCTGAACGATTTCAGTAGGCATCCCGTTCCGATCCCCGCCCGGTGCGCGGTGGGTGCCGGAATTCTCCATGACGTACGCGTACGTCACGGGTTCTTAAGTACCAGGGTGTCATGACGTATGCGTACGTCAAGGGTCCTTAAGGGGTTAGCGGAATCATATCATCACAATTTGTCCTTATTCCTTTGCCATGTACTTTTATGTTGGTTTTATGCTTTCTGGTGCTAGTAGAAGCCTTTATTTCTTAGTAGTGTTATTATCATGTCATAATATTGTTTTTACTAATTCCCTGGCCAAATTCTATTGTGGCTATGTCACAGTACTATTTGTTTTTATTCCTTAGTTGTGTTTTAATGCATTGGTTTCACAATTGTGTTTGACATCATACCTTGAATGTATTCTATTGTGACAATAATACAATAATGTTGATACGTTTTCTCAAGATTAATTGCAGCAATATGAGCCCAGTGCGTCATCTTGAAAGCTGTATGTTTTCCTGGTTTGTGAAAAGTAAAAGTTCATTTAAAATAAAAACTAGCTAGGCTCCTATAAGAACTAAACATTAAAAATAACTGCCTCTTCCCATATAGTAATGTCCTAATATTTGTTCTCACACTGTGAAAATCCTGCCTAAGACTGAAGTGGCCCTTAAAGGGATACTCTGGCCCTAAGACATCTTAAAAGATGCCTGATCGTAGGGGTCCTACTCCTTTAATCATACTTATAAACCAGTAATGTCCAAGCAGTGTGACTCAAATACATTTTACATCCAGGATTTAGAAACAAAGAAGCATAAAATGGTACTTGGCAATTTGCCAATCTATGCACTTCTAAAATTCTGAGCTTTAAAGCGGTGGTAAACAATAAGAGTGAATTGTCACACAATGATATTTTCCTGGCTAATGAATACAATAAATCAGAATACAAGTGATTAAAGCTCTAAGAATTGTTAAGTGTGTTTTAAAGCTTAGTGCAGAGGCAACCATTATAGTTTCTAGCAAAGTGATAAAGGGTTGTGTCCGCAAATCTGTAGATGAAAGGTAAACACATTAGCCGCTACATTTTTTTTTCTTCTGTATATGTACAGCTTTGTTCTAACACGCATATGGAGTGTGCTGGTGTAGTGAAATAATACTGTTATTCAGTATGACATGCAGATTACAGGCATCGCTATTAGAAACACTGCCGCACAGCAGCACAATGACAGAGCCTGGTGGTGGCATCAGTAAGAGGAGATCATATAGAGGGGCATTTACTAAGGGGTTTAGTCATTTTTTTCTGACTATTTTTGGAGCTAAATTGTCGCAATTGCACCTACCCTATTTTTCATGCGACTTTCTCTAGCAAGAGCTAGAAAGTCAAATATTTTTTTCCCGCTTGATTTACACTAGTTTGCATTTTCGACTTGCAGTGGTCAGGTATTTATTAACTGCGACAGTCGCAGCTGCACAATAAAATGTCGCAACGGCCGTAAAAATTGACTAAATTTACTCCAGCTCCAACATGGAGCAGGAAAAGCTCCTGCTGCTTGGGCTCCGACATACTTTCTCCCCGCTACCCTCACTTGGCTACAGGGACACTGCAGTGATTTACATCCCCCCCCCTCTCACCTGCCAGCGCCACACAACTCCCATCTGTCTGCTAACTGTTGCAAGACTACAAGTCCCAGCATGCTCTTACAGTGAGGACACGCTGGGAGTTGTAGTCTTGTAGCAGCGGGAGCTGAGCGGTGCGGGCGGGAGGCAAGGGGGGATGTATATCAGTGTCCCCATAAGTGAGGGTAGCGGGGAGGCAGTATGAGGAGCCCAGGTGGCTGCACTGTAATGTCAGCCCGGGCTCCTGCCCTGACAGCCAAAGGCTTTGGCTGTCAGGGCATGCTGGGTGTTGTAGTTTTGCAACAGCTGGAGGGCCACAGTTTGCAGACCACTGGTTTCTGATCTGTAAACTGTAGTTCTCCAGCTGTTGCAAAACTAAACACCTGAAGGGGACCGGTGAAGACGTTCACTTACCCTTCCGAGGCTCCAGCGACGATCGGTGACGGAGATCGTCGGGCGGCACTGTCGCGCGGCAGTGTCTTGCGGCAATGCCGTGCGGCGCTGGATCCTACGGAAGCCGGTAAGTTGCCCAAGCCCTAAAACAGTGTTTCCCAACCAGGGTGCCTCCAGATGTTGCAAGACTACAACTCCCAGCATGCCTGGACAGCCTTTGGCTGTCCAGGCATCCTGGGAGTTGTAGTTTTGAAACATCTGGAGGCACCCTGGTTGGGAAACACTGGCCTAAAACAGTGTTTCCCAACCAGGGTGCCTCCAGATGTTGCAAGACTACAACTCCCAGCACCCTGGTTGGGAAACACTGGCCTAAAAAAGTGTTTCCCAACCAGGGTGCCTCCAGATGTTGCAAAACTACAACTCCCAGGTTGGGAAACACTGTGCCCGGCCTCCGCCCTACCTTACTGTAAGGGCATGCTCGGAGTTGTAGTCCTGCAGCTGGGGGCAGAGGACAAGCTTGTCACTTGCCCACACATCTCCTGCACCACACAACTACAACTCCCAGCATGTCCTTACTGTAAGGGCATGCTGACAGTTGTAGTCGTGCGGGGCAGGAGATGTGTGAGCAGGTGATAATAAATGTACTAACCCATTTTTTTTCTTCTCATTTCAGATCCGTGTATCCTGTGGACTCCTTCGGATTCGGTGGACTACTTCGATGACCACATTTTTCTTTGTTTGATTTTAATAAAATGGTTAACGAGGGCTTGTGGGGGAGTGTTTTTTGTAATAACATTTTTTTAAAACCTGTTGTGTTTTTTCCTTACTTTACTTGACAGGCTTATTAGTCGAAGCTGTCTTATAGACGGAGTCCATTACTAAGCTGGGCTTAGCGTTAGCCACAAAAACAGCTAGCGCTAACCCCCAATTATTACCCCGCTACTCAACGCCACAGGGGTGCTGGGAAGAGCCGCTACCAACAGGCCCGGAGCATCAAAAATGGCGCTCCTGGGCCTAGGCGGTAACAGGCTGGCGTTAATTAGGCTGAGGAGGGCCAGTAACAATGGTCCTCGCCCACCCTGGTAACGTCAGGCTGTTACTGTTTGGTTGGTATGTGGCTGAGAATAAAAATAGGGAGGACCCTATGCGTTTTTTTTATTAAAAAAAAAACACAAAGGGTTCTCCCTATTTTTATTCTCAGCCAAATACCAACCAAACAGTAACAGCCTGACGTTACCAGGGTGAGCGAGGACCATTGTTACTGGCCCTCCCCAGCCTAAATAACGCCAGCCTGTTACCACCTAGGCCCAGGAGCGCCATTTCTGATGCTCCGGGCCTGTTGGTACCGGCTTTTCCCGACACCCCTGTGGCGTTGGGTACCGGGGTAATAATTGGGGGTTAGTGCTAGCTGTTTTTGTGGCTAACGCTAAGCCCGGCTTAGTAATGGACTCCGTCTGTAAGACAGCTTCCACTACTAAGCCTGTCCAGTAAAGTAAAAAATAACACAACAGGTTTAAAAAAAAATTTTATTACAAAAAAACACTCCCCCACAAGCTCTCGTTATCCATTTTATTAACATCAAGCAAAGAAAAACGCTGGTCTTCAAAGTAGTCCACCGAATCCGAAGGAGTCTACAGGATACACGGATTTGTAGAAGAAGTAACAAAAAAAAAAAAAAAGAGTAAGTACATTTAGGGAGAAAAAACAGTGGTAAAAATGTAATAAACACACACACACTAAATGCCGTTTACCACTATTCTGAGCCATGACTACAATTTAGTTATTGAATTATTTAGATGCAGCGAAAAAGCTAATAAAAAAAACTCAAAAACAAAAGATCCAGAAGGAAACCTAGCAGCTAAACCTATTCAGACAGCAGTAAAAAGGAACAGACTTTTTTTCTACTACATGAAGTAAATTTCCCACTTTTGCCTACCTGTGCCAAATTTATTAATGCCGTGCAACAATTTAGTAAATTTGTCAAACATAGTCAAAAATGAAGTAGAAAAAAACAGGGTAAAAATGAGACTACATAGTAAAAGATTAGTAAATGCCCCTCATAGTGGCTAAATGACACAGCGTGGAGGTGTTGGCAGCATGAGTAGACCATATAGTGGCAGAATGACACAGCTTGGATTTGGCTGAAGCATGAGGAGACCATATAGAGGCTGAATGACCCTGGTCAAGCGAGCTATCAGATACTTTGTAAGAAATCCATAATAAACCCTTTCTAGGCTCTCTTGATCTCAGCATGTTTCAAATAGATATTTATAGAAAATACTGAGAAAAATAAAGCATAGCTGTATGTAGTATGTAACATTGTAACATAGCACATGGGTAAATAACAGTGAGCGGTATTTCAAATGCTCACCTTCTTTGGTTTAAAAAGCAATTTAGGGGGCGCATGCGCGGCGCTCGCTGAGGAAGACACACTCTATGTGAGCTCCGTACCGGCCGTGCTCTCTTAGCCTCACTTAGCGCCCTATAGGGCTCCTGAGCAGCAGATTAGCCTCATACCTTCTGCCAACATGTCGGCGAGGGACAAGAAGAAGTCTGGCGGAGATTCCCAGCAGCTTTCGCAGACTATTCCCGAATTGTTCCGGGCGGGCCTGCAATCAAACATGGCGCCGGCGGCACCTTGCGCCGCTACTACCACAGCAGAGGAAGACGACATAGCTGATGTGCCGTCAGCTCAAGTGGATGTGGCGATCCCCATGGACCCCTCTGCTCTTTTCTCCCATATTCAAAAGATGTTTAGAGAGGAACTCTCCAAGGCGGTGATGGACTTTACTAAACAGGTGGGTGAGCTGGGGCAACGGGTGTCGGACCTGGAACTTAAACATGACGGACTAGCTGATGACCTGGAGCATGACAGGCTGGCCCTCACTGACCATGCTGACAAACTGGATGCCCTTGAGCTGAAATTGGAAGACCTTGAGAACAGGTCGAGGCGAGCTAACCTCCGTATTCGGGGACTGCCAGAAAATGTCTCTGACCTGACTCCAGCAGTTACTGGCCTATTTACCGCCCTTCTCCCGCAAGTAGATGTGAGTCAGTTCCGTATGGACAGGATCCACAGAGCCCTCTCACGGCCTAAAAATCAGGACATTCCCAGGGATGTGATTCTTAAACTACACTATGCTGACATGAGGGACCGTATTCTTCAAGCTGCACGTAATGTCTCCCCCCTGCCGGGCATGCCTGTGTCTGTCCACATGTATGCTGATCTAGCACCCTCCACACTGGAGAGGCGCCGCACCATGAAACCTATCACTCTAGCTCTGCAGAAGCAACAAATTAGATATAAGTGGGGCTTTCCTTTTAGCCTACAATTTCAGGTCAATTCTCATACCTACCTAGTCCGTACACTCCTTGAAGCTCAAGATGCCTTGCAACGTGAGAAGATAGCCTATGAAGATCAGCCACCCCTACCACCCAGATCGCAAAAATCCAGGAGAGTTTGGCACCGTACTGGATCTAGCCAGAAGCGACGCAGGTCCCTTCCTTCATACCCCGAAGCTACCTGTGACTGTGGTGAGTTACCTCATACCTCACCTACAGAGTATCTCTGGACAATTCATGTCCTCACGGACGCTCTGCTGCCCCTTTACAGATGGACATCTCTGACATGAAGATGCCTCAAGCTACCTGTTCCGGCTCTACCCTTGGATCCATCCCTGCCTGTTATTTTTAATTCTCCCCCCCCCCCCCCCCCCCCGCTTTTTTTTTTTTTGTCTCCTAATGCTTATCTATCCCATACAACTCCCTTACTCCCTTTCCTTTTCATCTTCTCTCCACCTCCATCTCCCTTCCCTCCCCGCCTCCCTCCCCCCCCTCCTTATCCCCCCCCTTTTTTTTTTTCTTTCCCCCTTTTCATGATCTCGTTGCCTTATACCTGCTGCTCCTAACAGTTTTAGGAGGCTTGACGGTCCGGATTACCTTGTTGCCTCTGTGTCCTAGACACATGGGATCGTTGGTCTCGACCAGGCTTCCTGGGAGGACCCTATCCTATACTACTGTACTGTTTGTTTGGTTTTTGTTTCCCCAGTTTGTTATTCCCCTATATGTCTTTTCTTATTATGAGGGCGAACCCTTTTTCCTAACGTACCCTACCAAATGGTTATCCTATCATTCACTGTTATGCTATTTACCAGTATCCCTGGGTCTGTGTACTAGGTGTTTTGTATGTTGTAAGCACTTGTTTTATTTGCTCTGTTATGTGTAGGGTCCTATCACATAATGTAAGGGGCTTTAATTACCCTCTGAAGCGGAAAAAGGCCTTCCGGGATTATGTTTCCCATAACCCTGACATATTGTGTATCCAAGAATCACATTTCACACCCTCCTCTTTCCCAGCTTTTCTTCATCCAAATTATAATAGAATTTTTACATCTTCATTCATCTCCAAATCTAGGGGAGTAGTGACCCTTCTCCACAACTCATTCCCCTTTTCCGTCACCTCTACTACCTCCGACCCTGAGGGTCGATTCTTAATCCTGGAGGGCCTTTACCATGATTCCCCTATGTGCAAAGTTAACACCTACGCCCCTACTGAGGACCCGATCCAATTTTTTGCTACTATATGTCAGAGAGTGATGTCTTTACAGTATGTATCCCTTATTTGGTGTGGGGACTTTAATGTTGTTTTTAATAGAGTACTGGACAGATCCCATACTACGGGGTTTAGGAGGTCTGGTGCGCAGCAGCGACTTCTTCAGACTTCCTTTCGTGACGCAGACCTTGCGGATACTTGGAGGGAACATAACCTGACTCAACGTGGGTACTCATATAATTCCCCAGCACATAAATTATACACCAGGATAGACTGGATTCTCACAAACACCTCTTCAATCTCAGCCCTACATTATGCCCGCCATATACCTTGTTCCTGGTCTGACCATGACATGGTTTTCTCTGTCTTCTCGTTCCAACCTCGCGATGCCACACCCTACACTTGGAGACTGAATGAGTCGCTGCTATGCAGACCACACATTAGGGACGAGATTGCATCAACCTTGACATCATACTTTGCTGATAATGCCACCCCAGAGTCCGACCCGGGTTGGACTTGGATGGCTCATAAAGCCACCATTAGGGGCAAGATAATTGCTATAGCCTCAGGTCTTAGACGCTCACGGCATAAAGCCCAAACATTACTTGAGCATAAATTGGCTAGATTAGTCATAGCCCATCAACAACTGCCAACTCCATATTTATATCATTCTATATGTTCCACTAAACGCCAATTAGATGCTATCCTTACAGATGACACGGAGAGGGCTCTGAGATGGACCCAGGCGACCTATTATAGGTGGGCCAACAAACCGGACAAATTGTTAGCACACATGCTGAGGAAGAGACAACACATCAATAGGGTGCACAGAGTCCAGATCAGGCCGGGTGTTTTTTCTTCAAACCCTTCCCGTATCTATGAGTCATTTCATTCTTTCTATACCTCTCTTTACAGCGAACGGTCCCCCTCCTCTCCTTCAATGGTGGACGCCTTTTTGACATCAATGGCCCTGCCGAAGTTGACCACAGAACAGCGGGACTACCTTAACTCCACGATCACTTCTGAGGAAGTGCGAAAGTAATCTCCGCCCTGAAACTAGGTAAAGCTCCGGGACCCGACGGTCTTTCTGCTCTTTACTATAAGAAATTCTCTGATATCTTAACTCCTCATATCTCCTCTTTCTGCAATAAACTTCTTTCTGGGGCCTCTATGCCTTCTGATTTTCTTCAGGCTTCTATAGTAGTCATCCCTAAGCCCAAAAAGGATCCTCTACTTCCCTCCAACTACAGACCCATCTCCCTCATTAATCTAGACACTAAACTCTTCACATCTATCCTAGCTGAACTCCCTACTCCCCGGTCTAGTACATCACGACCAAGTAGGCTTCATACCCGGCCGACAATCACATGACAACATTGGAAAAGTTCTAAACATCATTCATTGGGCGGAGACCACTTCCTCTTCTTTGACCCTATTGGGACTTGACATAGAAAAAGCTTTTGATTCTGTATCATGGTCTTACCTGTTTGGAGTCCTTCAACATATGGGTTTCTCTGGCCCTTTTATTCATGCCCTAGGTGCACTATACTCCACTACTAAAGCTTACCTCAAACTACCCACACCCTCCCCCACTCCCATCAGTATTGAAAGAGGGACACGCCAGGGGTGCCCCCTTTCCCCAGCGCTTTTTGCGTTAGCAATGGAACCACTTGCAATACTCATTAGGGATCACCCGGACATCAGGGGGGTTCAGATAGCCAGCTCTTCCTACCTTACTAACCTTTTTGCAGATGACCTTCTACTCACCCTCACCTCCCCACTGGTTTCTCTTCCCCATCTCTTCTCCCTCCTAGACCGTTTTGCGAGGATATCTGGCTTAACGGTAAACCGATCTAAGTCGGAGGTGCTCTATTGCCATACCCCGCCCCATACTCAAAAACTTATATCTCTCAACTTCGATCTACCTGCTGCTTCCTCGTTTATCCCCTATCTTGGGATAGCACTTCCTACTTCCCTCTCATCTCTCTATAACCTAAACTACATTCCTCTATTTAAATCTCTCCGGGCGGACATGAAGAAGTGGGATCTACCTCACATCTCTTGGATGGGTCGTATCCACTCTATTAAAATGGTTCTCCTCCCTCGCCTTCTCTACTTATTCCGCACTCTTCCTATTCCTATCCGGGTCCCGGACCTTCGTAGACTTCAGGCGGACATTTTTCAATTTATATGGAAAGGTTGCAGGCCCCGCATTCCACGCAGAATAATGTATTACCATAAGTCATTGGGTGGCCTATCAGTACCCAATCTAATTAAATATTTCCAAGCGGCTAGGTTGGCTCAATTGCTGCTTTGTAATGCGAAGAAAGGGCACCCTAGATGGGTATCTCTTGAGAATGACCTCGTAGCCCCATACTCTTTGTGCTCCTTAATGTGGTTAACTGGTCCTATTTCACGTTACCTACCCCAGGTGGCTCTTCTCCCTCGATACTCTCTCCTTCTTTGGAGATCGGTTAGGTTTAAGCTAGCTCTTCAATCCCCTGTCTCTCCCGCTACCCCACTTTTTTCCAACCCTTCTTTCCCCCCTGGTCTGGACTCTGTACGTTTTACGTGGTGGCACTCACAGAAACTATTTAGGGTACATGACTTCTTAGTGAGCCAGCGGCTCATGTCCCTATCCACCTTTAAAACTAGATTTGTACCTCCACCAGAGGAGTGCTTTAGGATTCACCAAATCTTTTCTTTCCTAAGCTCTGTGGTGGGGTCACTAACAGGTTTGACGACTACGACATATGAAGCCATGGCATGGATATATTCCTCCTCTAACAGACCCCCCCCTGACAAAAAACTTCCTTACATGTCCCAATGGGAATTGGAATTGCACTTCACTCTTCCTATATCCAGATGGCACTCCTGCTGTGCATACATCACAAGGGGTAGCATGCAAGTATCTGTCACGATTCGGCTTACGGGTTGTGGATCCGCTGTGTCAGCGAGGGATTGGCGTGGACCGTGCTAGTGGACCGGTTCTAAGAGGCTACTGGTTTTCACCAGAGCCCGCCGCAAAGCGGGATGGTCTTGCTGCGGCAGTAGCAACCAGGTCGTATCCACTAGCAACGGCTCAACCTCGCTGACTGCTGAGAAGGCGTGGGACAGAAGGACTAGGCAGAGGCAAGGTCAGACGTAGCAGAAGGTCGGGGGCAGGCGGCAAGGTTCGTAGTCAGGATGGATAGCAGAAGTTCAGGTAACACAGGCTTTGGACACACTAAACGCTTTCACTGGCACAAGGCAACAAGATCCGGCAAGGGAGTGCAAGGGAGGAGATCAGATATAGCCAGGGAGCAGATGGAAGCCAATTAAGCTAATTGGGCCAGGCACCAATCATTGGTGCACTGGCCCTTTAAGTCTCAGAGAGCTGGCGCGCGCGCGCCCTAGAGAGCGGAGCCGCGCGCGCCAGCACATGACAGCAGGGGACCGGGACGGGTAAGTGACCTGGGATGCGATTCGCGAGCGGGCGCGTCCCGCTGTGCGAATCGCATCCCCAACGGCCATGACAGTGCAGCGCTCCCGGTCAGCGGGACTGACCGGGGCGCTGCAGGGAAAAAGACGCCGTGAGCGCTCCGGGGAGGAGCGGGGACCCGGAGCGCTAGGCGTAACAGTACCCCCCCCCTTAGGTCTCCCCTTTTTTTTGTCCGGTAACTGCCTCCCCTGGGATGAGGACACCGGGAAAGAATGGGGGGCTTCCTCAACGGGAGGCAGTACAGCAGGAGTTGGAATGGGGAGGGAGGGCAGAGGGTGAAGTTTGGCATGGGGCAGGGAGACACAAGGACGGGAGCCATGAGGGAACACAGAGGCTTGCCTGATGGGACTGGGAGGGGGGGAGAGGCACTTCCTGTGGCAGGCAGAGTCCCAGTTCTTGATCTCCCCGGTGGTCCAATCAAGGGTGGGGGAATGAAGCCGGAGCCATGGCAGACCGAGGAGGACCTCAGAGGTACAGTTGGAGAGAATGAAGAACTCAATCCTTTCGTGGTGGGGTCCGATAGACATCAGGAGGGGTTCTGTGCGGTAATGCACGGTGCAATCCAATCTGGCTCCGTTGACCGCGGAAATGTAGAGCGGCTTGAAGAGACGGGTCACCGGGATGCGGAATTTATTAACAAAGGACTCCAAAATAAAATTCCCAGAGGCACCAGAGTCCAAGCAGGCCACGGCTGAGAAGGAGGAGTTGGCTGAAGAAGAAATCCGCACGGGCACCGTGAGACGTGGAGGAGCAAACTTGGAACCAAGAGACGCCACACCGACGTGAGCTGGGTGCGTGCGTGGAGGACGGATAGGGCAATCCACCAAGAAATGCTCGGTACTGGCACAGTAAAGACAGAGATTTTCTTCCCTACGGCGATTCCTCTCTTCCTGGGTCAGGCGAGACCTATCCACTTGCATGGCCTCCTTGGCGGGAGGCCCAGGCGTAGATTGCAACGGATACTGTGGGAGAGGTGCCCAGAGATCTAAGTCTTTTTCCTGGCGGAGCTCTTGGTGTCGCTCAGAAAAACGCATGTCAATGCGGGTAGCTAAATGGATGAGTTCTTGCAGGTTGGCAGGAATCTCTCGTGCGGCCAGCACATCCTTGATGCGACTGGATAGGCCTTTTTTAAAGGTCGCGCAGAGAGCCTCGTTATTCCATGATAACTCGGAAGCAAGAGTACGAAATTGGATGGCGTACTCGCCCACTGAAGAATTACCCTGGACCAGGTTCAACAGGGCAGTCTCGGCAGAAGAAGCTCGGGCTGGCTCCTCGAAGACACTCCGGAGTTCAGCGAAGAAGGCCTGGACTGTGGCTGTGGCAGGATCATTGCGGTCCCAGAGCGGTGTGGCCCAAGACAAGGCCTTTCCTGAAAGAAGGCTTACTACGAACGCCACCTTAGACCGTTCTGAAGGAAACAAGTCCGACAACATCTCCATATGCAGGGAACACTGAGACAAAAATCCACGGCAGAGTTTAGAGTCCCCATCAAATTTGTCCGGCAGGGACAAGCGGAGGCTAGGAGCGGCCACTCGCTGCGGAGGAGGTGCAGGAGCTGGCGGAGGAGATGGTTGCTGCTGTAGCAGAGGCAGAAGTTGCTGTAACGTGGCGGTCAACTGCGACAGCTGCTGTCCTTGTTGGGCAATTTGCTGCGATTGCTGAGCGACCACCGTGGTAAGGTCAGCGAGACTTGGCAGCGGCACCTCAGCGGGATCCATGGCCGGATCTACTGTCACGATTCGGCTTACGGGTTGTGGATCCGCTGTGTCAGCGAGGGATTGGCGTGGACCGTGCTAGTGGACCGGTTCTAAGAGGCTACTGGTTTTCACCAGAGCCCGCCGCAAAGCGGGATGGTCTTGCTGCGGCAGTAGCAACCAGGTCGTATCCACTAGCAACGGCTCAACCTCGCTGACTGCTGAGAAGGCGTGGGACAGAAGGACTAGGCAGAGGCAAGGTCAGACGTAGCAGAAGGTCGGGGGCAGGCGGCAAGGTTCGTAGTCAGGATGGATAGCAGAAGTTCAGGTAACACAGGCTTTGGACACACTAAACGCTTTCACTGGCACAAGGCAACAAGATCCGGCAAGGGAGTGCAAGGGAGGAGATCAGATATAGCCAGGGAGCAGATGGAAGCCAATTAAGCTAATTGGGCCAGGCACCAATCATTGGTGCACTGGCCCTTTAAGTCTCAGAGAGCTGGCGCGCGCGCGCCCTAGAGAGCGGAGCCGCGCGCGCCAGCACATGACAGCAGGGGACCGGGACGGGTAAGTGACCTGGGATGCGATTCGCGAGCGGGCGCGTCCCGCTGTGCGAATCGCATCCCCAACGGCCATGACAGTGCAGCGCTCCCGGTCAGCGGGACTGACCGGGGCGCTGCAGGGAAAAAGACGCCGTGAGCGCTCCGGGGAGGAGCGGGGACCCGGAGCGCTAGGCGTAACAGTATCCTTAGTCGAGACGGCTGTTAAACTTCTGCACAGTGCTTATTATGTCCCTACCCGCTTACACGCAATATATCCATCAGTTGCCCCTGAATGCTTTAGGGGTTGTCTAGTCCCAGGAACAATGGGTCACATCTGGTGGCAGTGTCCTAGGGTTACCGCCCTCTGGAGGTCCATAGTTGAAGTGATACGCTCCATATTACATATACGTTGGCCTTTGAACCCCACAACTTGTTTGCTGGGGGATAGACCATCACATGTTAGATTTGCCCCTTTTAAATTAGCCCAATTTATAATGCTAGCCCCTAGAATTCATATTGCCTCCAGATGGCGGTCTCCCCTGCTCTCCTTCTCCGCTGTAATGGATAGGGTAAACTCCATAATGCTTTCAGAAAAAATGGCCGCGGTGAGAGAGGATAGACTGGACCTGTTCTACAAAATATGGCAACCATGGCTAGACTCCCCCCATACTGCGGATGTATCATTCTATTTACGTTTGTAGTCTATACGACTTCCCCTATGCTACTATGGGTCCCACTTACCCAGACGGATACTGTGGACAGTGATAACTTTAGATGCTTGCCATATGATAAGAGCTCTATTGTACTCTGGTTCCCTTCATACCCCTTTATATTGGTGTAACCATGCCCTTTCACCTTGTTTTTTATTCCTTGTTGGATTTTTCTGTACATCTTTTTATATATACTGTTGTCACACTTGATGATATCCTGTACAGGATTACACATTGAGAAGCTTGTACCTTGTTTCTTATGTCTCAATAAAATATTTTGTTGGATACTAAAAAGCTATTTAGCTGTATAGGTGGTAGTTTGGTAGATATCCCAGTCCTAGAACAAGCAAATTGTATATATTTGCAATAGAAGTGATAGAAGTGACCTGGAGAGGTCATACTTTCACATATGAAAAGTGTAGGATGTTATTCGGCCTGTAGGATGATCTCGACCTCCTATCTCGACCTCCTATCCCAACCTCCTATCCCAACCTCTTATCCCGACCACCTATCCCGACCACCTATCCCGACCTCCTTTCCCAACCTCCTATCCCGACCTCCTATCGCAACCTCCTATCCCGTCCTCCTATCTCGACTTCCTATCTCTACCTCCTATCCCGACCCATAATATGTGTACCAGGTATTGTAATATCTCCAGCCGTACTAAAGTTATGTGGGAACATACATTTCCTATTGATTTGCATGGGACTTTTACCTGTTGGGGACGAAGGGCGTATGAATACGCCCTTGCGTCCTTGCACTTAAGGACGATGGGCGTATCCATACGCCCGTGGGAATTTTGGTCCCCGCTGCGCACCGGTCGGGGACCGGACCGGGGTGACTGGCTATATCTATCAGCAGGCACCCTGTGCAAATGCCCAGGGGGGTCATTAGACCCCCCATGTCGGCGATTGGCGCAAATCGCAAATGAATTCACACTTGCGATTTGCGCTGATTCCGGTTCATTACGGGTCTATGGTGACCCGGTGACACGTAATAGAAGGGGGATCGCGGTTGTCTAAGACAACTACGATCCCCCTGAAGGCATAGGAGTGAGGTGGCAGGGGTGCCACCCCTCCTATCCCTGCTATTGGTGGTCTAGACGCGACCACCAATAGCAGATCGGGGGCGGAGGGGTTTACTTTAGTTTTCCCCGTCCTGCCCACCCACAATAGGCGGGGCAGAACGGGGAAATGAAGGGGACCGAACGCCGAAGGTCCACTTACCCCTCCGGAAGCTGCGGGCGACAGTGATCAGCGGGCGGCGACGGAGATCGGCAGGAGGCGACGTCGTGCGGCAGAAGAAGACAGCTCCCTGGATCCTACGGAAGCTGTTATGTTGCCTAGCAACATCTGGAGGGCTACAGTCTGAGACTGCAGCCCTCCAGATGTTGCAAAACTACAACTCCCAACATGCCCAGACAGCTGTTTGCTGTTTGGGCATGCTGGAATATGTAGTTTTGCAACAGCTGGAGGGCTGCAGTTTGAGACCACTATAAAGTGGTCTCTAAACTGTATCCCTCTAGATCTCTCAAAACTACAACTCCTAGCATGCTCAAACAGCTATTTGCTGTCTGGGCATGCTGGAATTTGTAGTTTTGCAACATCTGGAGGGTCACAGTTTGGAGATCACTGTGCAGTGGTCTATAATCTATAGCCCTCCAGATGTTGCAAAACTGCAAATCCCAGCTGTCTCAGCATGCTGGGAGTTGTAGTTGCGTAACCTCCAGCTGTTGGATAACTACATCTCCCAGCATGCTCTTCGGCGATTAGTACATGCTGGGAGTTGTAGTTTTGCAACCGCTGGAGGCAAACTGGTTGGAAAATTCTGAGTTAGGTAACAGAAACTAACAGTTTTTTTTTCCAACCAGTGTGCCTCCAGCTGTTGCAAAAGTACAACTCCCAGCATGCACTGTCTGTCAGTGCATGCTGGGAGTCGTGGTTTTGAAACAGCTGGAGGTTTGCCCCCCCCCCCCATGTGAACGTTCAGGGTTCATTCACACAAGCAGGTTTACAGTAAGTTTCCTGCTTCAAGTTTGGTCTGCGGCAAATTTTTTGCCGCAGCTCAAACTCCTAGAGGGAAACTCACCGTAACACGCCAGTGCGAATGTACCCTAAAAACACTACACTACACTAACACATAATAAAGGGTAAAACACTACATATACACCCCCTTACACTGTCACCCCCCCCCCCCCCCCAATAAAAATGAAAAACTTATTGTACGGCAGTGTTTCCAAAACGGAGCCTCCAGCTGTTGCAAAACAACAACTCCCAGCATTTCTGGACAGCCACTGACTGTCCAGGCATGCTAGGAGTTAAGAAGCAGCTGGAGGCACCCTTTTTGGAAATCATTGGCATAGAATACCCCTATGTCGACCCCTATGCAATTCCTAAATTAGTCCTCAAATGCGCATGGCGCTCTCTCATTTTGGAGCCCTGTCGTATTTCAAGGAAACAGTTTAGGGCCACATATGGGGGATTTCCGTAATCGGGAGAAATTGCACTACAAATTTTGGGGAGCTTTTTCTTCTTTTACCCCTTATGAAAAGGAAAAGTTGGGGGCTACACCAGCCTGTTAGTGTAAAAAAAAAAATGTTTACACTAACATGCTGGTGTTGCCCCATACTTTTTATTTTCACAAGCAGTAAAAGGAAAAAAAGCCCCCCCAAATTAGCAATGCAATTTCTCCTGAGTACGGAGATACCCCATATGTGGGTGTAAAATGTTCTGCGGACGCACAACACGGCTCAGGAGTGAGAGGGCACCATGTGCATTTGAGGCCTTAATTGGTGATTTGCACAGAGGTGGCTGATTTTACAGTGGTTCTGACATAAACGCAAAAAAATAAATACCCACATGTGACCCCATTTTGGAAACGACACCTCCCACAGAACGTAACAAGGGGTATTGTGAGCCTGAATACCCCATGAGTGTTTGACAAATTTTTATTAAATTTGGATGGGAAAATGAAAAAAAAAATGTTTTCACTAAAATTATGGTGTTACCCTAAATTTTTCATTTTCACAAGGGAAAATAGGAAAAAAGCCCCCCAAAATTTGTAACCCCATTTCTTCTGAGTAAGAACATACCCCATATGTGGATGTAAAGTGTTTGGTGGGCGCACTACAATGCTCAGAAGAGAAGGAGCGCCATTGGGATTTTGAAGAGGAAATGTGTCCGGAATTGAAGGCCACATGAGTTTACAAAGCCCCCATAGCGCCAGAACAATGGACCCCCCCACATGTGACCCCATTTTGGAAACTACACCCCTCATGTAGTGTATTAAGGGGTATAGTGAGCATTTACGCCCCACAGGTGTCTGACAGATTTTTGGAACAGTGGTCCGTGAAAGTGAAAAATTTCATTTTTCATTTGCACAGTCCACTGTTCCAAAGATCTGTCAAACGCCAGTGGGGTATAAATACTCAATGCACCCCTTATTAAATTATGTGAGGGGTGTAGTATCCAAAATGGGGTCACATGTGGGGGTCCACTGTTCTGGCACCCCGGTGGCTTTGTAAACACACATGGCCCCTGACTACCATTCCAAACGAATTCTCTTTCCAAAACCTGAATGGCGCTCCTTCTCTTCTGAGCATTGTAGTTCGCCCACAGACCATTTTACGTCCTAACATGGGGTATTTCCATACTCAGAAGAGATGGGGTTACAAATTTTGGGGGCATTCTCTCCCATAACCCTTTGTAAAAATGGTAAATTTGGGAAAAAAACTGCACTTTTTTTTCATTTACACATCCGATTTTAACGAAAAGTCGTCAAACACCTGCGTGGTGTTAAGGCCCAATGGACCCCTTGTTACATGCCTTGAGAGGTGTAGTCTCCAAAATGGTATGCCATGTGGGGTTTTCTGCTGTTCTGGCACCATAGGGGCTTCCTAAATGTGACATGCCCCCCAAAAACCATTTCAGCAAAATTCTCTCTCCAAAATCCCATTGTTGCTTCTTCCCTTCTGAGCCCTCTACTGCTCCCGCCGAACACTTGACATACACATATGAGGTATTTCCTTACTCGAGTGAAATTGGGTTACAAATTTTGGGAGTCTTTTTCTCCTATTACCACTTGTAAAAATTCAAAAACCGGGTCTACAAGAACATGCAAGTGTAAAAAATGAAGATTTTGAATTTTCTCCTTCACTTTGCTGCTATTCCTGTGAAACACCTAAAGGGTAAACAAACTTACTGAATGTCATTTTGGATACCTTGAGGGGTGCAGTTTTTATAATTGGGTCATTTGTGGGGTATTTCTCATTTGAAGGCCCTTCAAATCAACTTCAAAACTGAACTGGTCCCTGAAAAATTCCGATTTTGAAAATTTTGTGAAAAATTTGAAAATTGCTGCTGAACTTTGAAGCCCTCTGATGTCTTCCAAAAGTAAAAACATGTCAACTTTATATTAGAAATATAAAGTAACATATTATATTAGTGAATCAATATATAATTTATTTGGAATGACTATTTTCCTTACAAGCAGAAAGCTTCAAAGTTAGAAAAATGCAAAATTTTCCAATTTTTCATCAAATTTTGGAATTTTTCACCAAGAAATGATGCAAGTATCGACAAAAATTTACCACTACCATAAAGTAGAATATGTAACGAATGTTAAATTTATAAGTAAAAGCATCCCAGAGTTATTAATGCTTAAAGTGACAGTGGTCAGATTTGCAAAAAATGCTCCCATCCTTAGGGTCATAATGGGCTCTGTCCCCAAGGGGTTAAACAAAAACCCAGACCCTGGCAAATGGGGGTGAGTAAGGGTTAAATTACCTATCCTATGTTTGTTGTTGATGTAAGTAACATGTGTGCCAAGATTCATGTTAATATCTTTAGCCATTTGGATTTGATGCTGGAACAAACACACATACATACATACATACACACATACATACACACACATACACACATACAGCTTCTAACTTCAAAAATTACAGACTTCCATACAAACTTTCAACCCCTTTTTTACCCCCTTAAGGGTTGAATTTCGAAAAATAATTTCAAAAAAAATTCAGCTTTCTAGGTCCAAGGGTTTAGGCTGGGCATTGATGAGTCAAGCCTTCTCTCTCATTGCATTATATTTAATTAGAACTATGTACAAAAACTGCTCAAGAGTGAGATGTTAGACAAATTAAACAATAGATATTACAGAATATGTAATGCTTACAAAAAGGACATTAAATAAACCCATAAAATGAAGGATACACAAATATACAATATAATGAAAAAATATTTTATTTATGGATAGAAATCCTGATCTAAAAAGTTCTAAATAGTAGTCCTTGTGTAAAGTGAAACATGTGCCTTGGGTATTGTGCACCATAAATGGCCATCATAAATAAAGGACAAGTTCATTGGAACTAAAACAAGTTAAATTGTTAATATGCGCTGACATGGATGTCTCTGATAATAATGGTATGTGACAGAGAAAAAGGCATGGTCAGTCATAATTAGTGCTTGGGGAGATGACAGTGAAATATATAGGTGCCACTTGATTGGGGCTCAAATGTGCTAAAAACTGATAACATAATTTTTCTAGAGTAAGAGACTTGCTACAAAAAAAGAAAAACAAACTCAAATTCAAATGTAAATTAGGAATAAAAAGCCAGCCAGGGAGAAAATGAATCAAACAACCAATATGTCTATGGTAACTCCAGATAAGCTGCTAAGATCAACAACTGAGGTGGAAGGATATGTCCATGGGACACCTATTAGTTATGTACTCCACAAATCTGCTCTTTTTATTATTATTATTATTATTATTACTATCATTATTATTATTATTTGTTTACTTTCAGAACATTTCCTACTCATTTTACTGAGGAATAAACCACCATCCCTTTAGTATAGTGTGAAAGAATTCTGCATTTATCTGACCAGGTGATCCAAACCTTGTGCTGTTTTGCCTAATGTAGTCTTGCTCTTATGTTTACTTAAGAAGGTAATGGCCCTTGAACTCATCTCCAGTTTGCTTGACTGTACATTGCCCATTCACCAGAATAATTCTTAATATCCTTCTCTGACCCTCTGCATCAACAAGTTGTTTATGCTCATACGTTTCCCTATTGTTTTTACTCAATCACACCATTCTTAGTATACTGTTGCCTTGGCACTGTTGCAAAAGAAAGCCACACAAGGCATTGGCTAGTCAACTACTGGCCATGCCATTGACCATGGTCACTGGCCATTTTGTATATGCACATTATATATGTGTGTGTGTGTGTGTGTGTGTGTGTGTGTGTGTTTGCTTTAAACTTTTTTATGTAACCTTTTTGTGAATAGAGTAAAATGTCATTTATTTCTTAAGTTTTCAAAAGACAAACACAAAAAAGGCAAAATACTTAAAAGTCTTAAGTGCTGCTACATTGAATCCCCAATGCAATACTGGTTTTATTAGATCGCTCCTCATGTGGACAATAAAAGGTGATAACACACTACAAAAACTGCTTTAGTAACTCCCACCACCAAAGCAAAGGTCAGAAAACTTTGCAAAAATTGCACACAAAGAGCCATTCATCATCAAAGACTGTGTAAAAATATACATCACAAAAAGCTGAATCTACCACTTTTGTATGTCCATCACTGTGTAGTTCAAGGACAGAAAAGGCTTAGAAATTACTCCTTTTTCTACTAGCAAGGGTATATCACATAACCTAGAGAAACAGTTTACAAAGAAACTTAAATCCAAGGTAAAATATATTTGCAGTGAAGCTTCAAATGAAGAATCTCAAGTGGGAGCCTACAATGTTGACTATATCTGATTCCTTGTGATTTAAGTGTCAGTACATACTTCAACTTGTTTTGTTAATGTTGGTGAATACATACTTAAAATGTTTTATTCAATATTCCAGAACCTTGGAATATGAAGATATACAAGTTAGTCTAGTTATATCAAGTTAGAAAATGTCACTGTATCATCGGTTTAACATTCAACCATGTTATAGGCTAAGGATTTTTGTGTTCTGAGGAGAAACCAGAGCATATAAAAAATATTGAGGGACATTTACTAATCTAGTCTATTCTGGGTATGCTTATAGACCAGCGTATGTGGTAGTCTCCTGTCTATTGTGCTCCTAATTTATCAAAGGTCTCACAGCCCTTGATACATTCTGTGCTCAGACTTCAGGGTCTACAGCTTAAACTGCATTTGGACCTGCTCCAACATGGTCTGACCTTTCAGCGTATTTTGGGCAGATGCGACTTGTCGCACAAAAGTCGCACTTGATAAATTCAGCACCAATGCATTTTCCAATGCATTTCTGTCTAAAATAGACTTGCATGCATCATGTTCTAAAAATCCTCTACAGCAAAAGTCGCAGAAAAGTCGCACATATTTAGACTGCAACTTTCTGTGCGACATATTTAGACAGGAAAAACCAGTCTAAATCCTTTGATAAATCTCCCCCATTGTTCTTCTTGCAATCTTTTTTTATTAATTGTGGCCATTGTGTCACATAACAATACAGAATTTCTCTGCCAACAAATATACATTTTCATCAATGTTAATATGTATTTATTAGAGTTGAGCAAACTTTTGAAAAGTTCAGCTTGCCTGCTAGTGTTAAAATGCCAACGAAGATATTGGAAGATGCAATAGCATTTTCCAAGCGTTCCAAAATTTGTGGTAGCTAAAGCCAGTGGACAGAAGGTGATGGTGATGGACTGGTTGTAGTTGTAGTCAGCGGACAGCAGGAGTGGTGGTAATAGTGCCTAATCAGTGACATCTTGTACAGGAGGTTCTCTGATTAAATTTAGAAAATGACTTTCTCCCCATTTCTTACAGACAATATTGTATTCTTAGGTGGGATGACAATGGAGGGTGGACTAAACAGAATACCCATTGCAAATTGGGCAATTTCTGGCCAATGGTCTAATCTGGTGACCCAGAAGTCCATGGGATCTCATGGAGCCTGTCAGAGAAAAGGCACAGCTAAGGTATGAATACATTTGGTTGTTCAGGTGGTGGTGAACATTCCTTTGAGGACAATTCATATCAGAGTGGATTACCTCATGCAAAAACTTTCACATGATGTACTTCGATGTGAAGATGCTGCTGCCACTGATTCTGCTTCTGATCTTTGAAGTGGTAATGCTGGAAGAGGGAATTAAGTTTTGACTCAGCAGGGAGCTGAGTCAACACTCCACTCTCTCTGTGTGAATCCCAATTTGGCAGGTGGTCGCTGTTGGAAAGCCATGGCAAGCTGGATGAGTAGCTTCTCTCTTCTTCTCTTCCACTTAAGCCTCCTTCTTGGAAGGTGGAAAAAATTCCCCCATTCTGGCTTTATACCAAGTGTCTATGAGGGTGCTATCAAGTACTCATGACTTTCCTTCACACTATACCTGTCAGTATCAGCAGGCATTGGTGGACTAGTGGTAGCTGTAGGCAGTGGATAGCAGGCATTGGTGGACTAGTGGTAGCTGTAGCTAGTAGGCAGCAAGCAGTGGTAAACTAGTGTTAGCTGAAGCCAGCAGACAGCAGCCAGTGGTGGACTAGTGACAGTTGTTGCCAGGCCTTGGGATGTCACTGCTCATGTGGTAACGTAGAGTCGTAATTCCTAAACTCTGTTGCATGAGTTGCAACATGGCTGGTTATTCAATATAGTAAACATCATATAGCCTTTGTAATCATTGAAAAGTTGGAAAAATAATTAGAGAAACTTTTGAAAAATTTGATTTGGCCGATTCGCAGAATTTTCAGAAAAAATTCAGTTTGATCCAAATTTATTCACGGCTATTGGCTATTAAAAATGGCTATTTCCGGGCTACAGAGAGCCTCAATATGGGTGTAGAACACTTTGTCTTGTCGTAACACGCATAGGGAGTGTGCTGTGTTTGTGAAATAATCGCTATTAGAATCACTGCCGCACAGCAGCACAGTGACAGAGCCTGGTAATTGGAATGAGCAAACTTTAAATCCTTTTTCGAGGACCCATTGGAGGGCAGGTCTGGTGCCAGCAGCCATTGTAATTCCAGCTCCAATAGTCTATAATTTCTGCAGTGTATAAGTTGCTGCAGTGAAAAAGCTGCCTATCCCAACCCCTGCCTCTCAGTGCACCCCCATGCTCATCACTGAGTGTCCACTTGAAAAGGGAGGGACTGCAGCACCAGCACATTCAGCTTCTGCATTGTTGAATGAGTAGGCTCATACTACTATAAGTTGCTGCAGGGAAAAAGCTTGCACTTGTATCACAAAATCGAGCTGGCGGTCTGCTGTGAGGCCAGCTACTGCCTGTCCCAACCCCTGCCTTTCAGCACACCCCCCTCCCTGCTCATGACTGAGTGTCCAAAGTGTTTGCCGCTGCCAGGAGGGGACTAGCCATCATCACACGGCCACGCAGGTCATTCATCACACATCAAGGACGGTATCTTAGGGTCTGAGTGAGTGGTCCCCACCGGACCGGACATCTTATTTTCCACACTAAGTGGCGGTTATTTTATCACAGCTGTATAACCTTGTTCATTTTCTTTCCTACACTTTTATCCCCTGATGAACCCTGCATTACTCCTACTATCTATTTTGGAGAGGGGGGAACGCGTCAGGATTAATTATGTTATATTTGTGTATATTGACACAGTTGATTCTCTGTAGGATTTTGTGCTCTAATGGGGGAAGTTTTGAGCCCTATAACATTTATCTGAGCTACTCTTCACCTATACTTATTACCAATTTTTTTTTTGAGGACTATTTATCTTATTACTAAACACTATTAAAAGTTACGTTTTAAGCGAGCTAACTATTTATCTTCTGTGAAACTTTGTCCATATAGCTTGAGTCAGAATGAAGCTATCCTAATTACTTTCAGTGAATTTTTTTGCTTCCTCAAAGGGCGTGAGCAAATGGCAGGTGTCACATATGAGCTGATTGACACATATGCCACTGATTGACATTGAAGTTACAAATCATCATCATACGAGTCATCAAGTAATCGTTGATGGCTTTTCTCTGTTGGTATAGTCAGTCCAACATATGGAGGGTGGAATTCCAATGGGTGGAAACGTCGCATATCAGACTGTGTTGTGGGTTTCCGTTCTGACGATGCAGCTCAAGGAGGGTGTGCTTTGCAGTGTACGAGTGCCTGACGTGCATGCAAAGTCCTTCCCATTGTTAGAATGTCTTGCAGATGGTGGGAACACTCCAGGAACCACTTGACAACCAGATTGAACACTTGTGCCATGCAAGGTGCATGGCTCAGGCTTCCTTGACTCGATGTTGCTCCCATTGCCGGTCACCTTGGTTCCCATTTCCAGTTTTTGTGGAGAAAGCCATGATTCAATTTTCAGACGAATCACTTTCAGCAGTTCCTCCCATCCGTTCGCCAAGGCAAACTATGTGAAGAACAGCGTGACAACGCCGTGCCCTGCACACATGGTATGCTGGAGGGGCACTGAGACTTGATCGTGCAGTGGAGGCTGAGGACATGGAGGAGGATGATGAGACAGAGTCGGACACGGTCAGAGGACCAACGGCCTGAGAGCGTGGAAGCGGAAGCGGCGTGGCCTGAACAAGCTGCTGGTGTGGATTTGCAGGAACCACATTTACTCAGTGGCCGTAAAGGGCATATATTGTGCCTGACCATAGTTACATCTCCACACGTTGATGCTGCCATGCACTTTGGTAAACACCGACAGGCTCAAGGACTGGACCACCTTCTGTTCCACATATTTGTGCAGGGCTGGTACTGCCTTCTTCCCAAAGAAATTATGGCTTTGAACTTTCCATCTCAGCTCGGCTCAAGCCATTAGTTCTATGAAAGGTGCAGAGTCCACCACTTGGAAAGGGAGGGACTGCAGCATCAGCAACTTGGACAGGAGCACATTCAGCTTCTGCGCCGTTGAAAGAGTGGGCGCATACTGCTGTCTCTTGGACATCACTAAGCTGATGGTTTGCTGCTGAAATGACTGACAAGAAGTTGGAGGAGCAGGAGCATCTGAACCGACAGAAAATGTGTATGACATGCAACTCCCTTTGGCTGAAGTGGTGGAGCCTTGGCTGGCTGAAACAGGGAGCGGCATGTTACTGGGTAATGCAGCAGGCTGGACCACCGCATCGGAGCAACGGTTCTCCCAGGCCACTATATGGTGACGCCGCATATGTTGACGCCGGGGCCGTGGTGCCAACATTGGGACCATGGCCACGTTTCACCTTCTGCTGATACAGCTTGCATGTGGCCATGTTAACATCCTCCGGATGCTTGATGAAAAACTGCCACACCACCGAGTAGCTGATTTTCCCCCTCAACAGTCCACACTGACTGACTGCTACTCCGGCTTACTCCAGGAACCCCTGTTCCACTACCTCCCGGGAAGGTACGCTACTGCAAAGTAAGTAGTCTACCCCGGGCACGTTTTGCTCCAGACTTCCCACTGCTGCCCCCATGCTGACTCCCAACCATGCTACCACCTTTCTGGCTCAGCTGCTGCCTCACGGGCAACCTGCAACCCTCTTCTCCTGATAATGATGAAGCCCGTTCTGCACCCGGCTCCCAAGTGCAATCGGCTTCATCATCATTGAGTTGTGTCTGCACATCACTGCAATTTTTAGGACAGGGCCGGCTCCCGGAACAAGTCTGTTAAGCGGGTGGGGATGCGCACCGCGAGCGGGCGCGTCCTGCATCGCGAATCGCATCCCGGCTGGGGACATAATCGCAGCGCACCCGGTCTGACCGGGGCGCTGCGACAGGAGAACGCCGTGAGCGCTCCGGGGAGGAGCGGGGACCCGGAGCGCTCGGCATAACAGTACCCCCCCCCCCTTGGGTCTCCCCCTCTTTTTAGAACCCGAGAACTTGAGGATAAGGTCCTTGTCAAGGATGTTGTCCTCGGATTCCCATGACCTCTCCTCGGGGCCGCAATTCTCCCAATCTACAAGAAAAAATGTTTTACCTCTGACCATCTTGGATGCCAGAATTTCTTTAACCGAGAAGATGTCAGAGGACCCGGAGACAGGAGTAGGAGCAACAACCTTAGGAGAAAAGCGGTTAAGGATGAGTGGTTTAAGGAGAGAGACATGAAAGGCATTAGGAATACGGAGAGAAGGAGGAAGAAGGAGTTTGTAGGAGACAGGGTTGATTTGGCATTTGACTTTAAAAGGACCAAGATAACGTGGTCCCAGTTTATAACTGGGGACACGGAAGCGGACATACTTGGCGGAGAGCCACACTTTGTCTCCAGGAGAAAAGACAGGAGGAGTTCTTTTTTTGTCTGCATGTTTCTTCATCCGGGATGAGGCCTGTAGGAGAGATTTTTGAGTCTCTTTCCAGATGGTGGAGAAGTCCCGAGTCACCTCATCAACAGCGGGCAAACCAGAAGGCATGGGAGTGGGGAGGGGGGAAGAGGGTGACGGCCGTACACCACGAAGAATGGGGATTTAGCGGAAGACTCAGAGATTTTGAAGTTATACGAGAATTCAGCCCATGGTAGGAGATCGGCCCAGTCATCCTGGCGTGATGAAACAAAATGTCGCAAATAGTCACCAAGAACCTGACTAACTCTTTCCACTTGCCCATTGGATTGGGGATGACAAGAAGACGAGAAGTTTAATTTGATTTTAAGCTGATTACAGAGGGCCCTCCAGAATTTCGACACAAATTGAACGCCTCTATCCGAGACGATATGCGTGGGAAGCCCGTGAAGGCGAAAAATGTGTACAAAAAATTGTTTCACCAACTGAGGCGCAGAAGGAAGACCTGGGAGAGGAATAAAATGTGCCATCTTAGAAAAACGATCAACGACCACCCAAATAACTGTGTTGCCATGGGATAAAGGTAAGTCTGTAATAAAGTCCATAGCAATCTGAGACCATGGTCGCTCAGGAACAGGCAGAGGATGGAGGAGACCGGCAGGCTTCTGGCGAGGAGTCTTGTCCCGGGCACAGACTGTACAAGCCCGAACAAAATCAGCGACATCTGTTTCCAGGTTAGGCCACCAATAAAAACGAGAGATGAGCTCGACGGATTTTTTGATGCCAGCATGGCCGGCGAGGTGAGAGGAGTGTCCCCACCTGAGAATCCTGAGGCGCTGGTGTGGAGGGACGAAGGTCTTTCCTGGAGGAGTTTGTCTGATGGAAGCTGGAGAAGCGGAGATCAGACAGTCAGGAGGAATAATGTGTTGCGGGGAGGCTTCCATTTCAGAGGCATCCGAGGAACGAGAGAGAGCGTCAGCCCTAATGTTCTTGTCAGCAGGGCGAAAATGAATCTCAAAGTTAAAACGGGCAAAGAATAACGACCACCTAGCCTGGCGAGGGTTCAGCCGTTGGGCAGACTGAAGATAAGAGAGATTCTTGTGATCGGTGTATATAATAACTGGGTATTTGGAACCCTCCAGCAGGTGCCTCCATTCCTCGAGAGCCAGTTTTATGGCCAGTAGTTCTCGATTACCAATGGAGTAGTTTTTCTCCGCCGGAGAGAAGGTCCTAGAAAAGAAACCACAAGTAACAGCATGTCCGGAAGAATTTTTCTGTAGGAGTACAGCTCCAGCTCCGACCGAGGAGGCGTCTACCTCCAGTAAGAAGGGTTTAGATGGATCAGGTCTGGAGAGTACGGGAGCAGAAGAAAAGGCAGTTTTAAGATGGCTGAATGCCTCTTCCACTTGAGGAGGCCAGGACTTAGGGTTGGCGTTTTTCTTGGTTAGAGCCACAATTGGGGCCACAATAGTGGAAAAATGTGGAATAAACTGTCTGTAATAATTGGCAAACCCCAAAAAACGTTGTATAGCTCGGAGTCCGGAGGGGCGTGGCCAATCCAATACGGCTGATAGTTTGTCCGGGTCCATTTGGAGTCCCTGGCCAGAGACTAAATATCCTAAGAAGGGGAGAGATTGACATTCAAAGAGACATTTTTCCATTTTGGCATATAACTGATTGTCCCGAAGTCTCTGAAGAACCATGCAGACATGCCGGCGGTGTTCTTCTAGGTTGGAAGAAAAAATCAAAATATCGTCCAGGTAGACCACAACACAGGTATATAATAGATCACAAAAAAATTCATTTACAAAGTCCTGGAAGACGGCAGGGGTGTTGCAAAGCCCGAAAGGCATAACCAAATATTCAAAGTGTCCATATCTGGTGTTAAATGCGGTCTTCCACTCGTCCCCCTTCCTGATGCGGATGAGATTATATGCACCTCTTAAATCCAATTTAGTAAAGATGTTAGCGCCACGTAGGCCGTCAAAGAGTTCCGAGATAAGAGGTAGGGGATAGCGTTTTTTTATAGTGATTTTATTAAGACCGCGGTAATCAATGCATGGTCGTAAGGAGCCATCTTTTTTGGAGACGAAGAAGAATCCAGCTCCAGCAGGGGAGGAAGACTTGCGGATAAATCCCCTTTTTACATTTTCTTGGATGTACTCCGTCATAGCTTGTGTTTCTGGAGCAGACAGGGGATAGATTCTGCCCCGGGGTGGAGTAGTACCAGGGAGAAGATCAATAGGACAGTCATAAGGCCTGTGAGGAGGCAAAGTCTCAGCTTGTTTTTTGCAAAAAAACATCAGCATAGTCCAGATAGGCCTTGGGGAGACCTGGTATCGGAGGAGCCACAGGGTTTTGTCTGGGAGCAGACAAAATACACTTTTTGTGGCAAGTAGTACCCCAGTTCTTGATCTCCCCGGTGGTCCAATCGAGGGTAGAGGAATGGCGTTGCAGCCAAGGTAGTCCAAGAAGAATTTCAGAAGTGCAGTTAGAGAGGACCAGAAATGTAATTTTTTCATGATGGGGTCCAATGCACATTAAGAGGGCTTCCGTGCGGTAACGCACAGTACAGTCCAATCTTTCACCATTAACAGAGGCGATGTAGAGGGGACTGGCGAGACTGGTCACTGAGATGTTGAACCTGTTAACGAAAGAGGCCAAAATAAAATTTCCTGCAGATCCGGAATCCAAGAAGGCCACAGCTGAGAAGGAGAAGGTAGAAGAAGAAATCCGCACAGGCACAGTAAGACGTGGAGAAGCAGAGTTCACACCTAGAGCTATCTCACTTTTTTGCGGAGTCGGAGTGCGTCTTTCCTGACGTGGAGGTCGGATAGGACAATCCTTCAAGAAGTGTTCGGTACTGGCACAGTACAGGCATAGGTTCTCAATGCGGCGGCGTGTCCTCTCTTGAGGTGTCAGGCGAGACCGGTCTACTTGCATAGCCTCCATGACGGAAGGCACGGGAACAGATTGCAGCGGGCCAGAGAAGAGAGGAGTTGGGGAGAGAAACCATCTCGTGCGAACAAAGTCCATATCCTGGCGGAGCTCCTGACGCCTTTCGGAAAAACGCATGTCAATGCGGGTGGCCAGATGAATAAGTTCATGCAGGTTAGCAGGGATTTCTCGTGCAGCCAGCACATCTTTGATGTTACTGGATAGGCCTTTTTTGAAGGTCGCGCAGAGGGCCTCGTAATTCCAGGACAATTTGGAGGCGAGAGTACGGAATTAGATGGCGTACTCGCCAACAGAAGAATTACCCTGGACCAGGTTCAGCAGGGCAGTCTCGGCAGAAGAGGCTCGGGCTGGTTCCTCGAAGACACTTCGAATCTCCGTGAAGAAGGAGTGTACTGAGGCAGTGACAGGATCATTGCGGTCCCAGAGCGGTGTGGCCCATGAAAGGGCTTTCCCAGACAGAAGGCTGACCACGAAAGCCACCTTTGACCTTTCATTTGGAAACTGGTCCGACATCATCTCCAAATGCAGGGAACATTGCGGGAGAAAACCACGGCAAAGTTTAGAGTCCCCATCAAACTTGTCCGGCAATCATAAACGGAGGCTGGATGCGGCCACTCGCTGCGGAGGAGGTGCAGGAGCTGGCGGAGGAGATGGTTGCTGAAGCTGTGGTAGAAGCTGCTGTAGCATCACAGTCAGTTGAGACAGCTGGTGGCCTTGTTGCGCTATCTGTTGCGACTGCTGGGCGACCACCGTGGTAAGGTCAGCGACAACTGGCAGCTGGACCTCAGCGGGATCCATTGCCGGATCTACTGTCACGATTCGGCAGGCTGGAGGTGGATCCTCTGTGTCAGAGAGGGATTGGCGTGGACCGTGTCGGTGGACCGGTTCTAAGTTGCTACTGGTTTTCGCCAGAGCCCGCCGCAAAGCGGGATGAACTTGCAGCGGCGGTAGCAACCAGGTCGTATCCACCGGCAACGGCTCAACCTCTCTGACTGCTGAGATAGGCGCGGTACAAGGGAGTAGACAAGAGCAGAGTCGGACGTAGCAGAAGGTCAGGGCAGGCAGCAAGGATCGTAGTCAGGGGCAACGGCAGGAGGTCTGGAACACAGGCTAGGAACACACAAGGAAACGCTTTCACTGGCACAAGGGCAACAAGATCCGTCAAGGAAGTGCAGGGGAAGTGAGGTATTATAGGGAAGTGCACAGGTGAAGATACTGATTAAAACCCATGCGCCAATCAGTGGCGCACCGGCCCTTTAAATCGCAAAGACCTGGCGCACGCGCGCCGTAGGGAGCTAGGCCGCGCGCGCCGGGACAGCACAGACGGGGAACGAGTCTGGTAAGCGGGTCGGGATGCGCACAGCGAGCGGGCGCGTCCTGCATCACGAATCGCATCCCGGCTAGGGACATAATCGCAGCGCACTCGGTCAGCGGGTCTGACCGGGGCACTGCGAACAGGAGAACGCCGTGAGCGCTTTGGGGAGGAGCGGGGACCCGGAGCGCTCGGCGTAACAACAGTATTATTAGGCACTAAAAGCTGGTGACTAAGGCTTTTAGTGCTCTCCCTAACTGACCCCTATTAGCTTTAGAGTTTTAGTACACCTCAGTGCAGCAGTACAGAGTGGCTGTGTAGTACACCCAAAAGTGTTGATATTCAGATTCGTTGCGAAATTGCGAATTTTCCATGAAATTCGTAACAAATTAAGATTTGTCATATTCAATTTGCTCAACTCAGTAGGAAAAGCAAAAAAAAATGTTTTTATCATGGTAATCATGGTGGGTTGTGAATGTGTTGGCCTGGGTGGAATTAACAACAGCAAGCATGGTGGTGGTAGTTGTATTAGCCAGCGGACAGGAGGCAGTGGTGGACTGGTTGTAGTTGTAGTAGCTAATGGACATCAGGAGTGGTGGACTAGTACTAGTTGTAGGCAGCAGTGAACTAGTGGTAGCTGTAGCCAATAGAAATCAGAAAGTGGTGGACTGGTGGTAGTAGTAGTAGCCAGAAGACAGCAGGGGTGTGGACTAATGCTAGTTGTAGCCAGAGGACAGAAGTCAGTGGAGGACTAGTGATAGTTAAAGCTAGTCCTTGTGATGCAGCTCCATGTGCATACATAGAGCTGTAGTTCCTAAACTCAGACCCTGGCTATGCCTTACTTTTTTTTTTTTTTGGGCAGAAACATCATTGTGCAACATTTTCTGCATCTGGTGGCAGAGTGGAGTTGCCCATAGCAACCAATCAGATCTCAGAGGCATTGTTAAGAATGTAAGAAGTGGGCTGATTGGTTGCTATGGGAAACTACCCAACTTTGCCTCACCACAGGTCTTGATACATCTCCCCATTGAGTTTTATATGTATAGATTAAACAAATTTGCAAATACTAGTTATCAAAAAACAACCATTGTTTTAAAGTCAGCCCTACCAATAAAGGCCAGATGCTCACTTGTTTTTTTAATTGTTGCCATGGGATACATCCTATAGGGAGTTCTGTCTTCTGTTCAGGCATGCTCAAATGTACAGTTCTCCTCACACACAGTAAATATACAGCCAGATAGACTGCGTCATGTACAGATGCTGCTATGCTGTGTGAGAAAAGAAGAGATAACTTTACTATAATGAAAATGATATTCTCGATACAGCATAGGAATAAGCATCTGCACTAATGACTGCTGGGAAATGAAGTTCATAGCAAATCATGTGATAGAAGCTCCACCTATCACATACGGTTTCATAGACTGTCCATAATATTAACAACGGATTGCATGTATTCAATGGAAAATCTCTTTGGAAATAAGTCATTTCATAATGATTTATTAACCATACTCTCTAGTTTATATGGTTAACTATTTGTTTTATGTGTCTTTATAATTTTCCTTCTGAAATAATTGTTTTGAAATAATTTTTTGAAAATTAAAAAACTATAGGATATAAAGACATGCCTGTATTATTTTATTTCATTCAACCTAAGAAAATATAATGTTTTCTGTGAAAAGTAGATCATTGTAAAACTCTTATAGGGTAGGGTCCCACGTGGCATATTTTGCTGCATATTTGTTGCTACGTATTTTCCTACCCAATGAAGACAATTGGTAACAAAATCAGCTGCATATTTTGCTACTATTGACTTAAATGGGTAGAAAAATATGCAGTAAAATATGCCCACTGTGACCCTACCCTAATGGTAAATTTATAGGACATCTTAATAAAATAAAAATTTTAGGAAATATATAAATGTCCTTAGAAACATGTCAGATTGCAGCTCTCATTTTTCAGTTCCCTTTTAAAATGAAAGACAGGTTTTAGTGTACTAAGTAGAGAGTGTAAGAGGATGTGACAATGAGATGACACTCTCATTGACAGATACAATAGATAGTAGGGAGGAGGACGAGAGCGCAGGGAACATGTTGATATAATTTCATAATTATTCAAGACCAGACTGCAGGTTATCTTCACTAATGGTCAAATAAAGTATTTAGACCTAATTTTACATGTTTTATATTTGGCACAATTTGACACCTAAATATCTATAAAACATTATTTAATTGTATCAGAATCACTTAATATGTCTCATCATTTAAATTTGTTATTAAGTTATGTGTACTATTCAATTTATGTTCATCATGGAATATGCATCAGCAAATATACTTTTGAACTGCTAAATCTATAACTGTCTAAAGAGAAGCTAAGCTGAGAATAATAAAAAATAAAGAAATAAGATAACGTTTAAGCCTTCAGGAGTGATTTTATGAATTTTTACCTGTAGATTTGATTCAGTCTCCCATAACATGAGTATCTAAACAACGTACTAACTTCAAAATAACTTTATGAATGTCATTGGTCCTGTACTTTCCTTCTCCAGTTCTACTGTTTTTGTCTTTGACTGATGTGCTATGCTGCATTTCATTACATTTTTCTACTTTCCTCATTTGTCTTTTATTCTGGATAAGTGATAAGACCTTCTACAGAGATTAAGCAGTACTCTAGACTATAAAGCAATGTTCCAAACAGATGTTTAATTGGAACTTTACATTCCATAAAAATGTTATTATTTAATTATATGACTGCTCTATTTTGTTATTGATTCACTCCTTGACACGTAAATTTGTCTCTTTTGTTTTGACATACAATCTGTTAGTAAAAGCTGGGTCATTAAAGGGTGTTTCTAATACAAAATATAACAGCCATTAATCAAACACTTAAAAGGTTTGTTTGAGGTTTGACACCTAACTATGTATGTTTTAATGCTACCTGTCCATTTCTTTGTAAAATATAAGCCTCATTATGTCAAGATTAATTCTGATGCTGTACTTTTTTGCTTGTGCATGCAAGCCAGCTAATGAATTATGGAGACACAGTACAACCATTGCTTTTGCAAAAGTTCTTGACAAAATCCGTAAAAATAGGAAAAACACTTAAATGATATATAATTTTTCTTGTGAAAATGGCTTGGCACCTCTGCAGGTACTTGTAGCCTCTTGACCACTATCATTAAATGGTACCTGTCACCATCTATGAAATTTGATATGTTATAGATAATGTAATGTTCTGTAAATTACTACCTGACATCCATTACATTTTTTTTTAGGTTTTATGTCTGCAATTAAGCTTTGAAGTTCTGGGCACTAGGTGTCCTACTTACGAACATTCTGTCCCCTAGTGTTTCAGAATTGTCTCCTGCAGCAGCCTGGCGGAGACAAAATTCAGGAAGCAGAGGAGACAATGTGGCTCTGCACAGCACTTGCCCTCTGCCTGTCAATCAAGCAGGTGAGAGCGAGTGCTGTGCATGGTCGGTCGGCTCCGATCTCCCTCCTCTCTGTGTTCCTCGTGCAGAGCAAAACAGAGAGGAGGGAGGTCAGAGGCAGCCTACCTTGATTGGATTCCTGTTCTATCTGCTCTCCCGAGAGAGAGGCTAATGGCCATTGCCGCATTAGCCTCTTGATAATGCCCTTCTTACGGTGAAACATGTTGGGGAAGGCATGAGTGACATCTTTTAGATCACTCAGTGGTAGTGATTATCACAGTATACTGCAGTGCCGTATATTCTCACACTGTTGATAACAGGAAAGTTCCTGTGCACCAAATAAATGTTATACCTCCTCCACCACTGAGGTCTTTTTAATTTTTGCTTTTTATGTGCAACAAATAAAAGTTATATTTTAGGGGAAGTTTATTAGGGGTTATTTTACCCTGGGCTATGGCCCCGGGGTTTGGTACCACTTCTAGTGTTTAGATGAGTCCACGGAGCCTGTAAGGTGTTATGAGGAGCTACAGAGGCATAAACACTCAGCATGCTGTTAAATGATGCATCTGTACAGTTTATCAGGATTTATGCAAAATATCTTCTTTTGATATATGTTTTGGCAGTATGTACGTGAATATGTTTTATATAATCATATTAATCAGAAGAGCATAAACCATTTATAATGATTTGTTTTACTATATTGGTTATTGACATGTAGTGTGTAACTGCATACAACTGTATATATCCATCTAAGCCATTTATTCACAAAATTTACACTGGAATATTTTCCCAACATATATGTACTGTAAACAGTTATGCATAGTAACATATATCCCATACTGTGGTTTGTAAGGCTGAATCCATTTTAGCCTAATACCTCATATTGTTCACCTAGCCTTTAAAAAAACAAAACATGAGGTAGAAGCCATATTCCCTCATTTTAGTAAGAAAAATTCCTTCCTGAGTCCAAATATGTCAATCAGAATATGTCCTTGGTCAGCAACCCTTTTCTAGAATCTAGTGACTTTACCCTATAGTATTGTTACAATGCCTGTTTGTTATAAAGTCTTGGATATATATATATATATATATATATATATATATATATATATATATATATATATATATATACCAGAGTGGTTGCAGCACTTCCAAAACAATGCATGTGGGTGCCAAGCGTCCTAGGTCTGATCGGGACCCCTTAAGATATCCAACAAAGAAATGGCGCAGCACTCCAACGAAATATCCCAAATAAACTGAGTTTATTCACCACATGTTACCAACAGCAACGTTTCAGCTCAACACTAGAGCCTTTTTCAAGAAAAAAGGCTCTAGTCTTGAGCTGAAACGTTGAGCTGAAGCGTTGCTGTTGGTAACATGTGGTGAATAAACTCACAGTTTCTTTTGGATATTTCGTTGGAGTGCTGCACCATTTCTTTGTTGGATTCTACTTTGCTTTTGATACTACTTGGGAATTGGTCTGTTCCTGAAGCTGTGCACCCACATGAATCTGGAATCCTTGAGCACGGTGCTCCCCTTCATCTATATTATCTATATATATATATATATATATATATATATATATATATATATATATATATATATATATATCCCATGGGAGAGATCTCTGTACTGCCCCCTGATATATTTATACCTAGTTGTTTGGTCATCCCTCAGCTGTCTTTTTCTAAACTATGTAACTCTATTTTTGTTCTTTCTGGGTCTCTCTGTTTACTGTAGTCCAACCTCTCCATTTATTTCTTTGGTTGTCTGTTTTTAAACCCTCTTCAGCCGCATTATGTATTTTTTATACATTTGTACCTAAAACTGTACACAATATTCCATGTGTAATCTGACTAGTGTTTTGGATAAGGATAGAACTATTTTCTCATCATGTACCTCTTACAGAAGAAACAATGTCCAGCAGCAGGGTATGCAATAAAATGTTGCTTCTTTATTGAAAAGAAAATACAATAATGCGTTTCAGGTTTCAACAACCCATAGTCATGGTGTGTGTCAACTTATGATTTCAACTCTGATAAATACCATGACTAAGAGTCATTGAGACCCAAAATGCATTAGTGTATTTTCTCTGTTTTGTTCAATTTATTAAAAAAGCATACTAATAATACACACCCTGCTTCTGGACATTTCTTCTTCTTTGGCCTTATTGGACAACAGCCAGGGGCATTGCTGGTAATCCTATGCACAGGTATAGCAGGTGGAGAGCTGAGCTGTTGATCCTTTTTTACATCATGTGAATCTATGCCCCTTTTGATGCATCCCATGATTTTCAGCAACTGCCTGACACTGTTTGCTGCAGTTGAATTTACTGTCAACTATAACTTATAATTACTTTTCCATGTGAGTTTTACCCAGTGTTTTCCTATTTAGTAAACACCCTAAATGTTTCCTCTCCACATCCACATCCATAACCTCAAATTTATCAGTGTTTAACCGAGTCTGCCACTTCTCCAACCCACCAAGAACAATTTCTAACAGTTGTTTTGTTCTCAATTTTGGTACATGCACCATATCATCTACAGAAAATAATATTTTACTATGAAATTCCTCCATAATATAATTAATTAATTAATGCATTATTATTATTATTATTATTATTAATGTATTTAAAAGGAAGGGCCAAAAACCGACCCTTGTGATTCCACAAGTAACAGTCACCGAATCAAAGTAATTTCAGTTCATATATGCCACCTGTGAGCAGAGCTTTGTACAGCACCTGATAGAGCCTACTTTTTATTTCTAAATCCTGTATGAAACTGGAGGCACATAGAGGTGCAGTTTGGCTGCATAGCTGATTTGGATGCCATATTACATTTTTCTACAACCTAGACCCTATCCAGGCACAGTTATAGTTGTGTACTTGAGCCCTAATAATAGAAACTTGGCGACAAAATCTATTTATTGCTGACATGAATAAAGGATTTTTCAAACTTATTTTACATTGGTTTGCTTTTGTGTATTACAACTGTACACTATAGATAAATCAACTAAAGTGGTCACATAAAAATACACAGGCTTACAAAATAAATTTGTGCAGCGGTAAAAGTTTGTGTATGATTACAAGCAAATGAATAATGAATGCAAAGACAAGCATTAGAGAAACAGTACAGTACAGTCAGTCATTTTGTTATAATACTTAGTAAAAAGATTATGAGTTAATAAAATCATGTGCAAGAACCCTAATGATTAAAAAAGAATGCATTTGTTAAATGATATTTGTGTTTAATCAAATGTCACAGTGGGGAAAATAAATCAGAGCATAATAGATATTTTCTAAATTAAATTGTGACTATAAGACTAGATTTTTAATGTAGTGTAAGGAGAACATTCAGAGTTTGCTCAAGGTATGCCTAATAGCATGTTAAAGAAGGTCTAAACCCCAAATACAACAAGGAAGAGGCATAGCAATACATATATTATTCAGCAGCCAAGTGCTTGCTTTCCTAACACAGCATGTGACAATGTCCCCTCAACCGTGGTGCTGATGGATACAATTGCAGAAGTGAGGCATATGGAATACCTTACAGTCTGTGTGGAACATGGGAAAGAGCTCTTCTATTATTCTATATGGCAACTTTGGGACGAGTACCTGGAAAAGAGGACTACTGATATAAAAGGAGTTTTAGTACGAGTAGGGAGTTGGCATTTGGAAGGTTGATTCTGTTTTCTTGCTGTCTTTTCCCTCCTTTTTTCATTACATTTTAATTTAATGTGTGGAAGTATACAAATAATTATTGTTTAGCTCACTTAACCCCTTAAGGACTCAGCCCATTTTGGCCTTAAGGACTCAGACAATTACATTTTTACGTTTTCATTTTTTCCTCCTCGCCTTCTAAAAATCATAACTCTTTTATATTTTCATCCACAGACAATTATGAGGGCTGGTTTTTTGCGCGACCAGTTGTCCTTTGTAATGACATAACTCATTGTATCATAAAATGTATGGCGCAACCAAAAAACACTATTTTTGTGAGGAAATTAAAACGAAAAACGCAATTTCGCTAATTTTGGAAGGTTTCGTTTTCACGCCGTACAATTTATGGTAAAAATGACGTGTGTTCTTTATTCTGAGGGTCAATACGATTAAAATGATACCCATTATTACATACATTTCTATTATTATTGCGCTTAAAAAAAATCACAAACTTTTTTACCAAATTAGTACGTTTATAATCCCTTTATTTTGATGACCTCTAACTTTTTTATTTTTCCGTATAAGCGGCGGTATGGGGGCTCATTTTTTGTGCCATGATCTGTTATTTTTTTTTGATACCACATTTGCATATGAAAAACTTTTAATACATTTTTTATAATTTTTTTTAATAAAATGTATGAAAAAAGTAGCAATTTTGGACTTTTTTTTTTCCCGTTCACGCCGTTCACCGTACGGGATCATTATAATTTTATTTTTATAGTTGGGACATTTACGCATGCGGTGACACCAAATATGTCTATAAAATTTATTTTTTTTACGCTTTTTGGGGGTAAAATAGGAGAAAACGAACGTTTTACTTTTTTATTGGGGGAGGGGATTTTTCACTTTTTTTTACTTTTACTTTTACATTTTTTTACATTTTTTTTTACACTTGAATAGTCCCCATAGTGGACTATTCATAGCAATACCATGATTGCTAATACTGATCTGTTCTATGTATAGGACATAGAACAGATCAGTGTTATCGGCGATCTTCTGCTCTGGTCTGCTCGATCTCAGACCAGAGCAGGAGACGCCGGGAGCCGGATGGAGGCAGGTGAGGGGACCTCCGTGCGGCGTTCTGAATGATCGGATTCCCGCAGCAGCGCTGCGGGCGATCCGATCATTCATTCAAATCTCGCACTGCCGCAGATGCCGGGATCTGTATTGATCCCGGCACCTGAGGGGTTAATGGCGGACCTTTAAAGGGGTACTCCGCCCCTAGACATCTTATCCCCTATCCAAAGGATAGGGGATAAGATGTCAGATCACCGGGGTCCCGCTGCTGGGGACCCCGGGGATCGCTGCTGCAGCACCCCGCTATCATTACTGCGCAGAGCGAGATCGCTCTGCACGTAATGACGGGCAATACAGGGGCCGGAGCATCGTTACGTCATGGCTCCGCCCCCCATAAGATGGATAAGATGCCAGGGGTGGAGTACCCCTTTAATCCTTTCAGTACTTAGCTGCTGTTATGATCCACAGGAAGTTATTTTCTTTTTGAATTTCCTTTCTGCCTGACAACAGTGCTCTCTGCTGACACCTCTGTCCATTTTAGGAACTGTCCAGAGCAGGATAGGTTTTCTATGGGGATTTGCTCCTGCTCTGGACAGTTCCTAATGTGACACTCACGTTTCAGAAGACAGGACCTGTGGGGTAGATCACTCGGACCGTACCAGGGAGCGGAGTCTAAGGTGCCACTGGTTTTCACCAGAGCCCGCCGCAAAGCAGGATGGACTTGCTTCGGCAGGCGGCATTCAGGTCGCTACCCCTGACCCGGCTCGACCACACAGGCGGCTGAGGAGATGTGAGGCACAGTAGAGATAAGGCAGCTCATATTCAGGATAGAAGAAGCTCAAGGCAGGCAGCACAGTAGCGTAGTCAGGACTTAGCAGGAGGTCAGTTGGCAGGCGACAGAGGAGCAAGGTGAAGTCACAGAGCAAAGGATCAGATACACGGGAAGACAATACTCAGGAATGCTTTCTCTCAGGTAAAAGGCAACAAAGATCCAGCAGGGAAGTGAGGAGGGTGGAGGAATTTATAAATGAGCCACAGGTGAATTACATTAATGAGCGCACTGGCCCTTTAGATCTTAAAGCTCCGGCATGCACGCACCCTGGGGGACGGGGCCATGCACGCTGGAGCAGAGAGGCAGAGGCGGGGGCAGGAGAAGCACCAGGTGAGTGACGGACTGTGGCTCGCATGCAAGCGCGTCCCGCGATGCAAATTCCAGCCCCGCCGGCAGCAGCAGGTAATAGGACCATGTGCTCACGGCCAGTATTTACGGCCAGAGGGCATAACGTAACAGTACCTCCCCTTTGGTCCCCTCCTCCTTTTACGAGTCAGAAAACTCCTGAGAAGGTCATGGTCCAGGATATTCTCCTCAGGCTCCCAAGATCTCTCCTCAGGATCGTAACCCTCCCAGTCGACCAAACAAATGTTTTACCTCTCACGGTTTGTAGCAAGAATCTCTTTAACCTTGAAGATGTCAGAAGAGCCGGAGACAGGTGTGGGGAAAACCGGTTTATGACAAGAAGCTTGAGGAGAGAGACATGGAAGGATTTGGGAATATGTAACGTAGCAGGTAGATGGAGTATGTAGGAGACAGGGTTGATTTTTTGTAGAATCTGGAAGGGACCAAGGTAGTAAGGACCAAACTTGTAACAGGGGATCTTATAGCAGATGTATTTGGATGAAAACCACACCATGTCACCAGGAGAGAAGGACGGAGGAGGACTTCTACTTTTATCCGCTTGCACCTTCATACTTGAAGAAGCCTGGGATAATGACTGTCGGGTCTGTTGCCAGATGGTAGAAAACCTGCCAAATTCAGGACCCGGGAAAGTGTCTACTTCCCTCCCTCACAAGCATCTAGAAAAAGTGTTTGTGGTAGAGCCTTTCCCACCACAGTAGAGCTGCACAAAATTCATCATCCTTCTGCACCTTCTTGATAAATAAGATGCACACTAGTCAAACCCACCACCCAAATAAACATGGGAAAATATCTCTACCGTAGGCATTCTTTGATAAATCTGGGCCACTGTGTTTCATAAAGGAATTCAGTATATTGGAACAGAGTTTATTCATCCTCTGACAAACAGTCTGAATAGTATGTCCAATATACTGAATTCCACAAACACAAGTGAATAAATAGACTGCATACCTAAAATACGCTCTCACATTGAAAATCTGACCTGTAGAGTTAGAGTGTAATACCCAATCACCCACCAGTGAAATCCATCCGCAACAAAGGCAGGTGCTTCCAGGTATATAGTCTATTTATGCACTTGCGTTTGTGGAATTCAGTATATTGGACAGACTATTCAGACTGGTCGTCAGAGGATGAATAAACACCATTCCATAAAGGAAACACAGCATCTCTCGCTATGTCTGTTTGAAGCATGGGGGAGACATTGATTGAAACTATACCTTGAGATGTCAATAATAGATTTCCAGCCCTCATCAACAGGGAATTTTACTGGATTTTTATTTTTAATACTTTGGTCCCGGAAGGGCTTATTGAGTTGATACAACGCACTACTGTTTGATTTTTATACTTTTAAAGGGGTACTCTGCCCCTGGCATCTTATCCCCTATCCAAAGGATAGGGGATAAGATGTTAGATCGCCGTGGTCCTGCTGCTGGGGACCCCGGGGATTGCCGCTGCGGCAACCCGCCATCATTACTGCACAGAGCGAGTTCGCTCTGTGCGTAATGACGGGCGATGCAGGGGCCGGAGCAGCGTGACATCATGTCTCCGCCCCTCATGACATCATGGCCCGTCCCCTTAATGCAAGTCTATGGCAGGGGTAAGGAGGAAAAAACTAAAGTGCAAAAATAAATAAACCCCAGGTCTTTAAGGGGTTAAATACTTTTATGATAGCACAAGGTAACATACCTCTCCAATAGAGATTTCAACATTGATCTTTCAATCTTAGGGGTTATGAAACCCTCTTGAGTACTGCTGCTGCCTGCACCTGACTGTGACTTTCAGGAACTACTTGGCTTACTGATGCTGCTGGGCTTGGGCCCTAAATTTGTGGATGTTAGCACTAGCTTACATACATGCTTTATTGAGATTTCAACATTGATCATAATTCATAATTCTTTACATTTTGTACCGTAAAATCCATATCATGGCCTATTTTTGGCACCACCAGTTCTACTTTGTAATGACATCAGTAATTTTACCCAAAAATCGACGTCAAAGCAGAAAAAAAATCATTTTGTGACAAAATTGAAGAAAAAAAATGTCATTTTGTAAGTTTTGGGGGCTTCCGTTTTCTACACAGTGAATTGTTTGGTAAAAATTACAACTTCTCTTTATTCTGTAGTTCTATACGATTAAAATAATACCCTACTTATGTAGGTTTGATTTTGTCGACTTCAAAAAAAATCATAACTACATGCAGGAAAATTTATACATTTCAAATTGTCATCTTCTAATACCTATAACTTTTTTATTTTTCTGCGTATGGGGCGGTATGTGGGCTAATTTTTTGTGCCGTGATCTGAAGTCTTTAGTACTGATCGGACTTATTGATCGCTTTTTGTAAATTTTTTCATGATATAAAAAATGACCAAAAATACGCTATTTTGGACTTTGGAATTATTTTGCTCGCACGCCATTGACTGTGCGGTTTAATTAACAATATATTTTTATAATTCAGACATTTTCGCACACGGCGATACCACATATGTTTATTTTTATTTCCACAGTTTTTTTTTTTTAATGGGTAAAGGGGGTGATTCACACTTTTATTAGGGAAGGGGTTAAATGATCACACACTATAACACTTCACACACTTTAACACTTCACACACTGATCTTTTGCATTGATCAATGGTTTCTAATAGGAAATCAGTGATCAATAATTCTGCCGCTTGACTGCTCATGCCTGGATCTCAGGCACTGAGCAGTCATTTGGCGATCGGACACCAGGAGGCAGGTAAAGGACCCTCCTGCTGTCCGACAGCTGTTCGGGATCCCGCAATTTTTACTGTGGCGATCCCAATCAGCCCGCTGAGCTAGCAGGGGGCCCGCATTATAGAACGTAAGCGGACTCAGGATGTACAGGTACGCCCTGGGTCCTTAAGTGGTTAAGGCCCAAGCCCAGCAGCATCACTAAGCACAGTAGTTCCTGAAACACACAGCCTGGAGCAGGCATCAGCAGTTGAGTTTACAAGAGGGCTTCACAACCCCTAACAATAAAATGTTAATGTTGAAATGTGTACTGTATAGAAGATGTATGTTAGCTAATGCTAACATCAAAAAATTTTAGGCACAGGCCCAGCAGGATTAGTAAGCCGAGTATCAGGCAGCAAGATGCGTACATAAGAGGGCTTCCCAACCCCTAACATTAAAAGATCAATGTTGAAAGCTCTATTGAGCATGTATGTTTGCTAGTGCTACCATAAAAAATTGTAGGTAATATCCAAGATAGTCCCAGCAGCATCAGAAAACAATATATTGGTTGAATGACACAGCCTGGAGATGGGCAAAGCATAAGGAGCCCATATTGTGTCTGAATGGTACAGCCTTGAGGTGGCCGAAGAATGAGGAGACCATATTGTGGCTGAATGGCACAGCCTGGAGTTGGTAGAAGCATAAGGAGACAAAATAGTGGTTGAATTAAACAGCCTGAAGGTGGCAGCAGCAGCATCAGGAGTCCTGAAAGTGACCCGTTGACAGAGTGGTGTGGTGGGTGGCAATACCAATACCCGGTGATGAAGGTTGCTGGAATGTTTGTAACTGGGGAGCAGTGCCTTAAATCTGTTTGGCACTATCCATATTTGTGAACTGTTGGTGTAGAACCATGGTCAATCCACGCTGATGCCTCTGGCATTGGTGGGTGGAAATCCTGGCGGATCCATGCCTGATTAATCTTCACAAAGGTCAGTCTCTCCACATTTTTCACAGACAAAGGAGTTCTCCTTGGGGTGACTATGGCCCCCGCCGCACATAATACCTGCTCTGATGGCACACTACTGGCCGGGCAGAGCAGCTTTTCCAGGGCAAACTCTGCTAGTAGCGGCCATGAATCAAGTATGGCTGCCCAGAAGTCCAGCGGATCTTCAAGGTTTGTTGGCATGGCCATGTCAAGGTATGCCACCACCAGCTGGTTCAGGCCCTGCTCTATGTCTACCTGCTGCTGATGAGTTGCTTCACTTTGCGGGTGAAGAAAGGTACTCATCAGCAACTTTAGACTTTCTTTACGAATGACTTTTAGCAGTTCCTCTACTGTGTGACTCTTTTCGCCAAGGCAAACCATGTGAAGAACAGCGTGACACTGCCGTGCCCTGCCCACATGGTATGCTGAAGGGCTACTGAGACTTGTCCGGGCAGTGGAGGCTGAGGAAACGGTTCAGGATGGGGAGGTGGAGTCCCACACTGTCACAAGACCAATGGGCTGACAGCGTGGAGGATGGAAGCCGCGTGACCTGTCCAAGTTGGGGTTGTGGCTGTGCAGGAACCACATTCACCCAGTGAACCGTAAAGGACATGTATTGTCCCTTACCATAGTTACAGCTCCAGACGTTGATTCTGACGTGCACTTTGGTGCACACCGACAGGCTCAAGGACTGTCCCACCTTCTCTTGCACAAAATTGAGCACGGCTGGTACTGCCTTCTTCGCAAAGAAATGACGGCTTGGCACTCTCCACATTGGCTCGGCACAGGCCATTAGTTCTCTGAAAGGTGCAGAGTCCTACACTTTAAAAGGGAGGGACTGCAACACCAGCAACTTAGACAGGAGCACATTCAGCTTCTGTGCCGTTGGATGAGTGCATGCATACTGTTCTCTCTTGGACATGGCTTCGTGGATGGATTGTTGGCGGAATGGCTGACTAAAATTGGGAAAATCAGGAGCATCTGTAGCAACAGAAGGAGGGTATGACACACAGTTCCCTTCAGCTTAGGTGGTGGAGCTTTAGCTGGCTGAAAGAAGGAGCGGCGTGCCATTGGGTGATGCAACAGGCTGGACAACTACATCAGAGTCATGGTTCCCCGAGGCCGCTTTATGGTGGCGAAGCATATGTTGATGCAGGGCCGGGGTGCCAACATTGGGACCCTGGCCACGCTTCACCTTCTGCCGACATATCTTGCATGTGGCTATATGAACCTCCTCCAGACGCTTGATGAAAAACTGCCACACCGCCGAGTAGCTGATTTTCTCACCAACAGTCTGCACTAATTGACTGCTACTGCCGCCGTCTCCAGGAACCCCTGTTCCACTACCTCCATGGAAGGTAATCTGCCGCAAAGCAGGTGGTCTCCCCTAGGCATGTTTGGCTCCAGAATTTCCACTTCTGCCACCACGCTGACTGCCAACCATGCTACCACCTTTCTGGCTCAGCTGCCTCATGGGCAACCTGCAACTCTCTTTTCCTGATGATGATGAAGCCCCTTCTGCACCCGGCTCCTAATTGCGATCAGCTTCATCATCATCAACAAGTGTCTGCACGTCACTGATGTTCTCCTCAGGTTCCTCAACAGTGTCTGCTTCAGGACCCTGAACCATGGCAACACTGCCTCCCACGTCACTCTCCTCATCGCTACTTACCCATCTAGTGGAGGAAGCAGCAGATGTCTCCTTATCTTCTTGGCTGGGCAGTAGCTACTGACTGTCCTCTATTAGATTGTCCTCAGTGAAAAGTGGAGCTGAACCCACAGCAGAAGATACTTCTGTAGGAGAGGGAACAGCATAGGACAGAGGCAATGGGAGGACAAGGACTGCTCCCGGGTCATGCCAACTGAGGGTTGTGTCTGAGGAACCCACCGACTGTTGACTGGGGATGTCAGATGTCACTTGTGATGAAGTGGATGACCGTGTTAACCAATCGACGACGGCAGATGGGTTGCTGGTCGAGACACGACCGCTAGCTGATAACGGGAGCTCAGGCCTCTCACTGCGACTCCTGCTGCTACTCACCCCTAGTCTGCTGTGACTGCTGCCTGAAGGATTTAGGCCTCTGCTACTCCTCTGTGCATGTCCTGGCACTTCTCTGCCTGACATACTTAGTGCGTATATGAGGGGAGTACAATACTCTTCACTACGTTTAAAACATTTTTGTCTAGAACAGCAGCAGGTGTGCACTTTTGGCTGTCCTTTCACAGTATCTAGGCCCTTGACAGATTAACAGGAACAAAATAGTACACTACTTAGATGTAGGTATGTTGTATGCACTGATGAGGGCAGAAAAATGCTCTACAGTACACTAAAAAAAGAATTTTTTTTAAAAACACCAGCCGGTGATTACTTTTGGCTGTCCTTTCACAGTATGTAGTCCCTTCACAGATTAACAGGTACAAAATAGTACACTACTTAGATGTACATAGGCGGTGTGCACTGATGAGGGCAGAAAAATGTGCTACAGTATATTTTTGTAAAACACCAGCAGTACACAAACAATTAGGAATGGGATGCTATTTATTATACTATCTACAGACCAGTATAACCAGTAGATGATTTTTTGTGGAACAAAGACACTGAATTGTGCTGAAAAATTATTCAGGCCTCCTCTGCTAAGACTCATGAAGTTGAGGCAGCTTGTTGAAATGTATAAGGTAACACACAGCTATGTGCCCCTCTCTGTAATACTATGCCGAAGACAGTGACTGGGAGGTTAATGTCTGCAGCTGCAGTAAAAATCCTTTTCAGTGAAAAAAACAATGCTCTCTGTCCACGAGAACGCTGATGTGACTAGGAGGATATTATACGCTGCTGGACTGCGCTTTTCTCTGCTGTAACACATATACACACAGGCTGTCCGTCCTATCTCTCTGCAGTGTAATGAATGAAGTGGCTGGCCGCAATATGGCTGCCGATTATATAGGGTTGCGACATCAAAGAGATGACTGGCTGCTGATAGGCTGCATCCTGCATGTGATTCAGGGTCATACCACCTACTTCCCTTCCTGCCTTGCCTTCCCGCCTTCCTAGCGTCCCTTGCCCCATGTACTGACATGTGGATCCATCATTTTAGATGCCCTGGAGCCTGGAATGCTGTAAAATGGAGTTTAATGAAGCGATTTGCGCAATAGTATCTCGGCGATATTCGCATTCGTTGCAAATTGAATATTTTCTGAAATTCATAACAAATTCGGGTTCATCACCTTTGATTCGCTATTCTCTAGACAGAAGGAAAGATTAGAAATGTTTTTTTTTGCTTTAATATATATATATATATATATATATATATATATATATATATATATATATGTAGATGTATTGAGGTAAAGTGTACGGGAAAGTGGTGGAAGGGGTGTATATTCCACCTGGTTTCCTCAGCCAGGCATGATAAAGGTTATCCAGAAGGTAATATGCTGCTTTAGCAGAGCATAATCTGGCCTACCTCACCGTATTTGAGAGAGTGGCTTAGAGAGAGAGACTGCCAGTTGCAGAGTGGGCAGAAGTGATTATGCCCTTTCTGACAGGTGAACCGCAAAAGGCCTACTATGACCTTAGGGAGCAGGATGTCCGGAACTATGCTAAACTAAAAATGGAGATCCCTGCTCGCCTCGGTGTTACGACAGCTATTTGTGCGAGGAGGGTCCACAGTTGGAGCTACACCATAGACAAACCTGCCCGGTCACAGATGTATGATCTTATTCATCTGGTACATAAGTGTCTGGAACCAGAATCCTCTACACCAGCCCAGATCGTGGAAAAGATCATAGTGGACTATTACTTCTGGACCCTCCCGGCGGAGCTACAACGGTGGGATGGACAAGGAGACCCCCAGACTGCTGAGCAGCTCGTCAACATGATGGAAAGGTTCATAGTGACTGAGGACTACTGTGATACCCCTGCAGCACCAACACCTTCTAGGACGTCAAACCCGTGACATCTGTGGGTAAGAGAGTTCCAGCTGGAGGTGTGTGGAAAAGTGTGAGAGGGAGCAGGGCTCTCGAGTTTGGGTGAGGGCTGGACATAGCTCATAACCATGTATTTGGGGGGCATTTGGGGACTAACAAAACACAAGAGAGGGTCCTCCAAAGTTTTTTTTTGGCCTGGTGTGTATGAAGAAGGGGAAAGGTACTGTGAGTCATACCCCACATGCCAATTAAGTGCCCCACCACCCTTGGTGCCACTTCCCATTATTGAAATACCCTTTGAAAGAATTGCCATGGATCTGGAGGGACCCATTGTCAAATCTGCTAGGGGACACCAATACATATTGGTGGTATTGGATTATGCTACCCGGAAGCGGTACCTTTAAGAAACATGGCCTCCAAAAGTATCGCTAGGAAATTGTTTTACATGTTCTCTCGCACAAGGAACCCTAAAGAAATCCTTACTGACCAGGGCACGCCATTTATGTTAAAGGTCATGAAAGAACTATGTAAGTTGTTTAAAATCACTCACATCCATACCTCAGTGTACCACCCTCAAATGGACAGGTTAGTAGAGAGGTTTAACAAAACCCTAAAACATATGTTAAAAAAGGTACTAGAAAGGGATGGCCGGGACTGTCTATTACCCTACCTCGTGTTCTCTATCAGGGAGATGCCCCAGGCTTCTACAGGATTTTCACCCTTTGCGCTAGTCTACGGCCTGTATCCATGGGGTTTATTAGATGTTGCCAAAGAAACCTGGAACACAGAGGCCACCCCATATAAAAGTATTATTGAACATGTGGCCCAATTGCAGGACGATAGCGACAGTGAGGCCTATAGTCAAAGAACATCTGCAGAGAGCTCAAGAGGCCCAGAGCAAAAATTATAACAGATCTGGGGACAGGGTCCTGGTTTAAGTGCCCACCGTCGAAAGTAAGTTTCTAGCAAAGTGGCAGGGTCCCTATGAGATTGTAGAAAAGATGAGTGAGGTGAATTACAAGGTCCATCAACCAAACAGGAGAAAACCCTTCCATGTTTACCACATAAACCTGATCAAGCCATGGAAAGATCGTGAGGCTTTGGTGTCCTCCGAGATTGAGTTTAAAGATGTAGTGCAACCAGTTCCCTCCAGTAACAATAGGTGAGACATTGTCAGTGCACCAGAAGCAGGAGGTGAGGAAATTCCTGCAGGAAAACCGATGCAAGTTTTCTGACCTACCCAGCCGTACTCACCTAATGAAACACCATAGTAAAACTCACAGTTTTATTTTACTGAGTCTCACAGTAAAATAAACCTGAAGCCATACAGGATTCCAGAAGCGTGTAGGGAGGCAGTGTCCTCTGAGGTCAAGCGAATGCTTGAATTAGGTGTCATTGAGGAGGCTACTAGTGAATGGTCCAGTCCCATTGTGCCAATCCCAAAGCCCAATGGGACGTAGAGATTCTGTAATGACTTCAGAAATTTAAATGAGGTCTCAAAATTTGATGCATACCCCATGCCTCGGGTAGATGAACTTATTGAGAGGCTTGGGAGGGCAAGGTACATCACTACCTTACAAAGGGTTATTGTCAAATACCGTTATCTGAGGAGGCTAAAGAGAAGACTGCATTCTCCACTCCAGAAGGCCTGTTTCAATGTATTTTGAATCCATTTGGGTTACATGGGGCCCCTGCTACATTTCAGAGGCTGATGGATCTAATCTTAAGACCACATCGTGATTATGCCGCTGCTTACCTGGACGATATGGTAATTTTTTCATCTGACTGGAAAAGTCCCCTCTGTAAGGTACAAGCTGTGTTAGACGCCATCTGTGATGCAGGATTAACCATAAACCCTGAGAAATGTGCAGTGGGTCTAGAGGAAGCAAAATACCTTGGATATATTATTGGTGGAGGGCTGGTTAAGCCACAGATCAATAAGATTGAGGCAATACAGAACTGGCTCAGGTCATTAACAAAGAAACAGGTGAAGGTCTTCCTTGGCATAACCGGGTACTACCGTCGGTTCGTGCCCAACTTTGCCTCAATTGCTACACCATTGACAGACTTAACAAAGGGCAGTAAGTCGGTAATGGTGAAGTGGACCCCAGAGGCAGAAAAGGTTTTCAGAGCCTAAAGTCTGCCCTGTGTGAACAAACAGTGCTTGTTTCTCCAGATTTCATCAGTTTCTGGTCCAGAAGGATGAGTCTGATACAGGTTTGGGAGCAGTCCTGTCACAAGTGGTAAATGGGGTAGAACACCCAGTAATGTACCTGAGTAGGAAACTGACCCCAGCAGAGAAAAATTATGCCATAGTGGAAAGAGAGTGACTTGCCATCAAGTGGGCATTGGAGTCCCTGAAATATTATCTGCTGGGTATAGAATTTGTGTTGGTGACAGACTATGCTCCTCTGACCTGGATGAAACAAAATAAAGAGAGAAATTCAAGAGTGACCAGATGGTTTTTCTCCTTAAACAAATTCAGTTTTAAAGTGGAACATAGATGGGGGAAATTACAAGGGAATGTGGATGCAATGTCCAGGGTGAACTGTATGGTCACTAAAAATCCTCAGACCTCTCGTCTGAAGAAGAGGGGGGGAAATATGTGGTAAAGTGTACAGAAAAGTAGTGGAGGAGGTGTATATTTCACCTGGTTTCCTCAGCCAGGCGTGAGAAAATGTTTAAGTTACTTCGGCTGGATTTCCTGGAAGTACTCCCACTTCCTACCAGTCCTCCAGTCCACACCCCTAGTCCACTACGGGTTTCCCTAATTCAAGGTGTTCTCAGGTGTGGCTTCCTGTGCAGAGTTCTAGGGGCCTTAGAGTAATGGGCTGTTCAGGTTGAAGTGCTGGAGAGACTGAGATGAGAAGCAGCCACAGCCAGAACTGCAGCTCCAACCTACCAGGTCTGAACCTTCCTCTATGGACATTTTGTCAGTTTGCTCGAGGCCAGACATTAGGCCAACAGTAGTATGGTGAGGTATCCAGATGTTTGACGTTTAGTTAGAGCCAGACAGGCTTAGGTTTCATTGTTTTGTTTGCACTGTGCTTTGTGCCTAAAATCATTTAAATAAAGATCCTCTTAGATGTTTGAAACCTGCTGCCAGTGTGAATACTGTCATTGCTGACCCCACCGTGTGAGTTGTTCCCTACAAAAAAAAAAAAAAAATATATATATATATATATATATATATATATATATATATATATATATAGTCCATACGAAGCAGCACATCCAGTTTAGGTGAGGTGGGTGCAGGCACAATCTGGTTCCTCTTGATAGGTAAAGTATAACGGCAGCACACCAAAGTAGTGAATCAATAAAGTGTTATTTTATTCCAGGGATATAGAGACAACATTTCAGCGGTCTCTCACCGCCATTTTTCCTGGCGGTGAGAGACCGCTGAAAAATGGCGGTGAGAGACCGCTGAAACGTTGTCTCTATATCCCTGGAATAAAATAACACTTTATTGATTCACTACTTTGGTGTGCTGCCGTTATACTTTACATACACACACATATATATATATATATATATATATATATATATATAGTCAAAAATACTGGAGAAGCAGCACAACCCAAAAGCAACAAAAAAGTGCAAAAATAAGTGGGTGCACGCAACTAGTTGGGCCCGGTGTGGGACCCCAATCCAGATACAGCAATACAAGATAGTTGCAGCACTTTTGGAGTGCTGCAACTATCTTGTATGTATATGTATATATATATATATATATATATATATATATATATATATATATAATATGTATATATAGTAAAGTGAGGGTAGTATACTTTTAATAATTTGCCTTACATTACTTAAACCCTTAAGGACGCAGGACGTAAATGTTCGTCCTGGTGGGGTGGTACTTAACGCACCAGGACGTAAATTTACATCCTGTGTATAACCGGGGGCATCGGAGCGATGCCCGTGTCATGCGCAGCTGATCCCGGCTGCTGATCACAGCCAGGGACCCGCCGGCAATGGCCGACGCCCGCCCGCGTCCGCTATTAACCCCTCAGGTGCCGGGATCAATACAGATCCCGACATCTGCGGGAGTACGCAATTTCAATGAATGATCGGATCGCCCGCAGCGCTGCTGCGGGGATCCGATCATTCAGAACGCCTTCTGCTCTGGTCTGAGATTGAGCAGACCAGAGCAGAAGATAACCGATAACGCTGATCTATTCTATGTCCTATACATAGAACAGATCAGTATTAGCAATCATGGTATTGCTATGAATAGTCCTCTATGGGGACTATTCAAGTGTGAAAAAAAATGTAAAAAAAATGTAAAAGTAAAAGTAAAAAAAAAAGTGTAAAATCCCCTCCCCCAATAAAAAAGTAAAATGTCCGTTTTTTCCTATTTTACCCCCAAAAAGCGTAAAAAAATTAATTTAATAGACATATTTTGTATCGCCGCGTGCGTAAATGTCCGAACTATTAAAATAAAATGTTAATGATCCCGTACGGTGAACGGCGTGAACGTAAAAAAAAAAAGTCCAAAATTGCTACTTTTTTTTATACATTTTATAAAAAAAAATTATAAAAAATGTATTCAAAGTTTTTTATATGCAAATGTGGTATCAAAAAAAGTACAGATCATGGCGCAAAAAATGAGCCCTCATACCGCCGCTTATACGGAAAAATAAAAAAGTTAGAGGTTATGAAAATAAAGGGATTATAAACGTACTAATTTTGTTAAAAATTAAGCGCAACAATAATAGAAAAGTATGTAATAATGGGTATCATTTTAATCGTATTGACCCTCAGAATAAAGAACACACGTCATTTTTACCGTAAATTGTACGGCGTGAAAACGAAACCTTCCAAAATTAGCAAAATTGCTTTTTTCTTTTTAATTTCCCCACAAAAATAGTGTTTTTTGGTTGCGCCATACGATATAATGAGTTATGTCATTACAAAGGACAACTGGTCGCGCAAAAAACAAGCCCTCATACTAGTCTGTGGATGAAAATATAAAAGAGTTATGATTTTTAGAAGGCGAGGAGGAAAAAATTAAAACGTAAAAATTAAATTGTCCTTAAGGCCAAAATGGGCTGAGTCCTTAAGGGGTTAAAGAGTACCTGTCACTAAATAAACTTTTCTAAACTAACTCAGGCTATGTTCCCTATGTACTACTCATAACACCCTTCCCACCCTTAGAAAAAATGTCAGAGCTTTTAAAAGCTGTTTATCTTACCTTAATTCTTGCTCACATAGTGAAATCTCTCAGCAGAAGAAAGTGTGCATTTCCCAGCAGGCATAACATCAATAAAGCCTGCTGGGCGATCACTTCTGCCCTCACATCATTGCCGCGCTGTGATGAATTGAAGGCCTCAAGCTTTGTGCGGCAGCTTTCAGTCTTTGTATCTTTCAGTGAGGCTCTTTACAGCTTTTGGTCTGTGCAGCTGAGACGGTGTGGCTTTAAGTGAGGCTCTTTGCAGATGTCAATCAAGCTCAAGGAGACCAAAATCTGAAATGCAATGTGTTCTGGCCAAGAAGGGAAACCCCTGGTGGCCAGAAGTATACAGCAGAAAAACTAGCATAAAACATAGCTTTTTTTTTTTTATGGAAGCCAAGGAGGCGGAATCAGCTAAGTTTATACATTCATGTTCTGTGACTCCACGTCCTAGGGACATGGAGTTGCTGGTCAAGTGAGAGCTCAGTTGGCGCATGTACTCTATGCAAAGAGCAGAGTGCTCACATGACCAGCGACTCCACTTCATTAGGACGTAGAGTCACAAAACATGGATATGTAAATTGAGCTTGCAGGGCCCTGCCTCCAGCACACATTTCACGAAATATAGCAGAGGATCACATCTCTGAACCTAAGGAACGTATTTAAGTAAGTTGCCCCTCATCGGACCCCTGTTCACCAACACTATAACCCAATGTATTGGATTTGGTGAGGGTGAACAGGCTGACAGTTTTCCTTTAAGGAGAAAAAAAACTGTTAAAGAAGACTAATGGCTGAAAATGCTTCCGGAGTCAGGATTGCATAGAATTGGTTTTCATAACTTGTATCTGCCATAGGTAATTCATGTCTCTATTAAAGGCAGCATAGCTGATTATAAAACACAGAGTAAGGAGCATTACACATTCTTCCCTCTGATTAATGATGTTCTTCATATTGCTGCAATGTCTTTAATCAGAATATTATTACATAGAACAAAATGTGACATTTGTGTGTGTTTCTGTGGATGAAGCAGCTACCTTTAAATATGATCCTTATGCAACAAAAGAACAATTTAATATCAATTAAAAATTATTTAGGATTAAACAGAAAGTATCCCTTCAAGACATTGATAAGTTAGTTTAATGTTCAAATCCTGGAGAAAATTACAGAATCAATATAGGGTCAATGCTATTGGTAGAGGTTTATAGATAATTATGAGATGTATACATAAACCACACTTTTATGTACTTCCTGGCTTAAGGTAGCCATATGTAATAGTCAATGGACATAACTACTGGGTAATACAGTGGATATGATAACAACCAGACACTCAAGCCTGAGAGGATTTTGCATTAGTAATCAAAAGCATATGATTATACCTCTATCTCAGACCAATCCTGTATACAACCCCTGGCAATTTTTTTTTAAAGTGGAATTTCTACATTTATGGTATGTTCAGCCATTTTCTTAAAATACAGAAATACCAAAAAAACATAAGTTTGCTTAACCCATTAACCCCTTAAGGACCCAGCCCAAATATACCTTAAGGACCCGGCCATTTTTTGAACATCTGACCACTGTAACTTCAAGCATTAATAACTCTGGGATGCTTTTACCTTTCATTATGATTGTTTTTTCATGACATATGCTACTTTATGTTAGTGGTAAAATTTTGTCGATACTTGTATCATTTCTTGGTGAAAAATTCAAAAATTTTATGAAAAAATTTGAAAATTTTGCATTTTATTTACTTTGAAGCTCTCTGCTTATAAGGAAAATGGATAATCCAAATAAATTATACATTGATTCACATACACAATTTGTCTACTTTATGTTTGCATCATAAAGTTGAAATGTTTTTATTATTGGAAGACATCAGAGGGCTTCAAAGTTCAGCAGCAATTTTTCACAAAATTTTCAAAATCAGAATTTTTCAGGGACCGGTTCAGTTTTGAAGTAGATTTGAAGGGCCTTAATATTAGAAATACCCTACAAATGACCCAATTGTAAAAGCTGAACCCCTCAAAGTATCCGAAATGACATTCAGTAAGTGGGTTAACCCTTTAGGTGTTTCACAGGAATAGCAGCAAAGTGAAGAAGAAAATTCAAAATCTTCATTTTTTACACTTGCATGTTCTTGTAGACCCAGTTTTTGAATTTTTACAAGTGGTAATAGGAGAAAAAGCACCCCAAAATTTGTAACCCAATTTCTCTTGAGTAAGGAAATACCTCATATGTGTATGTAAAGTGTTCGGCGTGCACAGTAGAGGGCTCAGAAGGGAAGGAGCAACAATGGGATTTTGGAGAGTGAATTTTGCTGAAATGGTTTTTTGGGGGCATGTCACATTTAGAAAGCCCCTATGGTGCCAGAACAGCAGAAAACCCCAAATGGCATACCATTTTGGAAACTACACCCCTCAAGGCACATAACAAGGGGTCCAGTTAGCCTTAACATTCCACAGGTGTTTGACAACTTTTCGTTAAAGTCGGATGTGTAAATGGGAAAAATAAATGTCACTAAAGTGCAGTTTTCCCCAAATTTACCCTTTTTACAAAGGGTAATGGGAGAAAATGAACCCGCAAAATGTGTAACCCCATCTCTTCTGAGTATGGAAATACCCCATGTTAGGACGTAAAATGCTCTGCGGGCGAACTACAATGCTCAGAAGAGAAGGAGTCACATTTGGCTTTTTGAAAGCAAATTTTGCTGAAATGGTTTTTGGGGGGCATGTCGCATTTAGGAAGCCCCTAGGGTGCCAGAACAGCAAAAAATACCCACATAGCATACCATTTTGGAAACTACACCCCTTAAGGAATGTAACAAGGGGTACAGTGAGCCTTAACTACCCACAGGTGTTTGACGACTTTTTGTTAAAGTTGCATGTGTAAATGAAAAAACTTTATTTTTTTTTACTAAAATGCTGTTTTTTCCCTAAATTTTACATTTTTACAAGGGGTAATAGGAGAAAATGACCCCCAAATTTTGTAACCCCATTTCTTCTGAGTATGGAAATACCCCATGTGTGGACGACAAGTTCTCTGCTGGTAAAATACAATGCTCAGAACAGAAGGAGCGCCATTGAGCCTTTGGGGAGATAATTTGTTTGGAATGGTAGTCAGGGGTCATGTGTGTTTACAAAACCCCCAGTGGTGCCAGAACAGTGGACCCCCCCACATGTGAGCCCATTTTGGAAACTACACCCCTCACAGAATTTAATAAGGGGTGCAGTGAGTATTTACACCCCACTGGCATTTGACAGATCTTTGGAACAGTGGGCTGTGAAAATGAAAAATTTTATTTTTCATTTTCACGGACCACTGTTCCAAAAATCTGTCAGACACCTGTGGGGCATAAATGCTCACTGTACCCCTTATTACATTACACGAGGGGTGTAGTTTCCAAAATGGGGTCACATGTGGGGGGGGTCCATTGTTCTGGCACTATGGGGGCTTTGTAAACACACGTGGCCTTCAATTCCGGACAAATTTTCTCTTCAAAATCCCTGTTCTGAGCATTGTAGTGCGCCAGTAGAGCACTTTAAATTCACACATGGGGTATTTTCTTCCTCAGAAGAAATGGGGTTACAAATTTTGGGGGGATTTTTTCCTATTTTCCCTTGTGAACATGAAAAATTTAGGGTAACACCAACATTTTTGTGAAATTTTTTATTTTTTTTTCATTTTCCGATCCAACTTTAATGAAAATTCATCAAACACCTGTGGGGTGTTAAGGCTCACTATACCCCTTGTCACGTTCCGTGGGGTCACATGTGGGTATTTTTTTTTTGCTTTTATGTCAGAACCGCTGTAAAATCAGCCACCGCTGTGCAAATCACCAATTTAGGCCTCAAATGTCCATAGTGCGCTCTCACTCCTGAGCCTTGTGCACCCACAGAGCATTTTACGCCCACATATGGGGTATTTCTGTACTCAGGAGAAATTATGTTACAAATTTTGGGGTCTTTTTTTCCTTTCACCGCTTGTGAAAATAAAAAGTATGGGGCAACACCAGCATGTTAGTGTAAATTTTTTTTATTTTTTTACACTACAGGCTGGTGTAGCCCCCAACTTTTCCTTTTCATAAGGGGTAAATGGAGAAAAAGCCCCCCAAAATTTGTAGTGCAATTCCTCCCGAGTACGGAAATCCCCCATATGTGGCCCTAAATTGTTTCCTTGAAATACGACAGGGCTCTGAAGTGAGAGAGCGCCATGCACTTTTGAGGACTAAATTAGGGATTGCATAGGGGTGGACATAGGGATATGCTACGCCAGTGATTCCCAAACAGGGTGCCTCCAGCTGTTGCAAAACTCCCAGCATGCCTGGACAGTCAGTGGTGGTAGATGTTGTTTTGCAACAGCTGGAGGCTCCGTTTTGGAAACACTGCCTACGAGACGTTGTTCATTTTTATGGGGAGGGGGACAGTGTAGGGGGTGTATATGTAGTATTTTACCCTTTATTATGTGTTAGTGTAGTGTAGTGTTTTTAGGGTACATTCGCACTGGCGGGTTACGGTGAGTTTCCCGCTAGGAGTTTGCCGCAGCCCAAACTTGAAGCAGGAAATTTACTGTAAACCTGTCCGTGTGAATGTACCCTGTACATTCAAAACGGTGGTGGGGGGGGGGGGGGGACCTTCAGCTGTTTCAAAACTACAACTCCCAGCATTACTGACAGACCGTGCATGCTGGTAGTTGTACTTTTGCCACAGCTGGAGGCACATTGGTTGGAAAACCTTCAGTTAGGTTCTGTTACCTAACTCTGTATTTTCCAACCAGTGTGCCTCCAGCTATTGCAAAACTACAACTCCCAGCATGTACTGATCACCGAAGGTCATGCTGGGAGATGTAGTTATGCAAAAGCTGCAGGTACACAACTACAACTCCCAGCATGCTGATACAGCTGTTTGCTGTCTGGGCATGCTGGGATTTGCAGTTTTGCAGCATCTGGAGGGCTACAGTTTAGAGACCAGTGCACAGTGATCTCCAAACTGTGTACCTCCAGATGTTGCAAAACTACAAATCCCAGCATGACCCAAACAGCAAACAGCTGTGTGGGCATTCTAGGAGTTGTAGTTTTGCAAGATCTGGAGGGATACAGTTTCGAGACCAGTGCACAGTGATCTCCAAACTGTAGCTCTCCAGCTGTTGCAAAACTACATATTCCAGCATGCCCAAACAGCTGTCTGGGCATGCTGGGAGTTGTAGTTTTGCAAGATCTGGAGGGCTAGAGTTTAGAGACCACTGTACAGTGGTCTCAGACTGTAGCCCTCCAGATCAACTTACCGGCTTCCATAGGATCCAGGGAGCCGTCGTTTTCTGCCGCACGTCATTGCCGCACGTCGATCACCGTCGCCCGCTGCCTCGGGACGGGTAAGTGGACTTCGGCGTTCGGTCCCCTTCGTTTCCCCATTCTGCCCCACCTATTGTGCGTGGGCAGGACGGGGAAAACGAAAGTGAACCCCCGCCCCCGATCTGCTATTGGTCGTCGCTTCTGACGACCAATAGCAGGGATTGGAGCGGTGGCACCCCTGCCCCCTCACTCCTATCCCTTCAGGGGGATCGTAGTTGTCTTAGACAACCGCAATCCCCCTTACATTCCGGGTCACCGGATCACCATAGGAATAGGCGCAAATCGCAAGTGTGATTTCACTTGCGATTTGCGCCGATCGCCGACATGGGGGGGGGTCTGATGACCCCCCTGGGCATTTGCGCGGGGTGCTTGCTGATAGATATCAGCAGTCACCCCGGACCGGTCCCCGCCCGGTGCGCTGCGGGGACTGAAATTCCCACAGGCGTATGAATAGGCCCTGAGTCCTTAAGTATCAGGACATCAATGCATATCCATATGCCCTAGGTCCTTAAGTGGTTAAGGACCCAGCCCATTTTCCCCTTAAGGACCTGAGCATTTTTTGCACATCTGACCACTGTCACTGTAAGCATTAATAACTCTGGGATGCTTTTATTTATGAATTTGATTCTGAGGTAAGTTTTTGTCGATACTTGCTTAATTTCTTGGTGAAAAATTCCCAAATTTCATGAAAAATTTGAAAATTTTGAATTTTTCTAACTTTGAAGCTCTCTGCATGTAAGGAAAATAGACATACCAAATAAATTATATATTTATTCACATACACAATATGTCTACTTTATATTTTCATCATAAAGTTGACATGTTTTTACTTTTGGAAGACATCATAGGGCTTCAAAATTCAGCAGCAATATTCCAATTTTTCACAAAATGTTATAAATTAGAATTTTTCAGGGACCAGTTCAGTTTTGAAGTGGATTTGTTGGGCCTTCATATTAGAAATACCCCATAAATTACCCCATTATAAAAAAAAACAGCACCCCTTAAAGTATACAAAATGACATTCAGAAAGTTTGTTAACCCTTTAGGTGTTTCACAGGAATAGCAGCAAAGTGAAGAAGAAAATTCTAAATCTCCATTTTTTACACAAACATGTTCATTCAGACCCAGTTTTGGTCTATTTTTAAAAATCCCCCCAAAATGTTTAACCCAATTTATCTTGCGCAGGGAAATACCTTATCTGTGAACGTAAAGTGCTCTGTGGGTGCACTAGGGGGCTCAGAAGGGAAGGAGCAACAATGGGATTTTGGAGAGTGAATTTTGCTGAAATGATTTTTGGGGGGCATGTCGCATTTAGTAAGCCCCCATAGTGACATTGTTTTTTTTTTTCACTAAATGCATTTTTTCCCAAATTTAACACTTTTAGAATAGGAGAAAAAGCCTCCCAAAATGTTTAACCCTATTTCTTCTGAGTATGGAAACCCCCCATATGCGGATGTAAAGTGCTCTGCGGGCGAATTGCAATGCTCTGAAGAGAAGGAGTGCCATTGGGCTTTTGGAGAGAAAATTTATTTGGAATGGAAGTCGGGGGCCATGTGCATTTACAAAGCCCCCATGCTACCAGAACAGTGAACCGCCCACATGTAACCCTATTTCGGAAACTACACCCCTCATGGAATGTAATATTAGGTGCAGTGAGCATTTACACCCCATTGGCATTTGACAGATCTTTGGAACAGTGGGCTGTGCAAATGAAAAATTACACTAGTGGGGTGTAAATGCTCACTGCACCCCTTGCTACATTCCTTATGGGGTGTAGTTTCCAAAATGGGGTCCATGGGTGGGTCCACTGTTCTGTCACCATGGGGGCTTTGTAAACTCACATAGCCTTCAATTGCAGACACATACTCTCTCTAAAAGCCCAATGGCACTCCTTCTATTGTGAGTATTGTAGTGCGACTCAGAGAACTTTACATCCACATATGGGGTATTTATATACTCAGAAGAAATGGTGTTACAAATTTTTGGGGGGAATTTTTCCTATTACCCCTTGTGAAAATGAAAAATTTGGGAGAACACCAGCATTTTAGTGAAAATTTTGTTTATACGGCCATCTTTAACCCCTTAAGGACACATGACGTTCTCATACGTCTCCATTTCCGAGTCCTTAAGGACACATGACGTATGAGAACGTCATGTGTTTTACCGGCCCCCCGCAACCATCTGGAGCGGAGCCGGTCCCCGATGCCTGCTGAAATCGTTCAACAGGCATCGGGGCATATCGCCCAGGGGGGTCATTATGACCCCCCATGTCGGCGATGGCCGCAGATCGCTGGACAATTCAGTCCAGCGATCTGCGTCGGATTCCGGGTCAATCGGGTCTCCAGTGACCCGGTGACCCGGAGTTATTGGCTGATCGGGGCCGTCAGAGACGGCCCCGAACAGCCAGAGCCAGCAGGGGTGAGGTGGCACTGGTGCCACCTCACGATCGCCCTGATTCGTCGGCCGGATTACCGGCCGACCAATCAGGGCGCCTGCTGCGGGTGTCAGTCCCGCAACCCGCTCCGCCCCTCTTCCGGAGGACGTGAGCGGGTGCGGGACGTGCACCCCGGGTACTGGGGACCCTGATCCCCGGCGCCCCTGTCGGGATCGGGGCCCCAGGAGCAGCGGCGGCGGCGGCGGAGACGACGAGGGACTGACCTGGTGCAGCGAGGATCGTTGGAGGTGAGTGACAGCCTCCTGCTGTTGCTTAGCAACAGCTCCCAGCATGCAAAAAGGGCATGCTGGGAGCTGTAGTTATGCAACAGCAGGAGGCAGACCACCACAACTCCCAGCATTCCCTTATGGGCATGCTGGGACTTGTAGTTTTGCAACAGCTGGAGGCACATTCTTTCTATGGAAAAGTGTACCTTCAGCTGTTGCAAAACTACAACTCCCAGCATGCACTGATAGACCGTACATGCTGGGAGTTGTAGTTTTGCAACAGCTGGATGTTCCCCCCCCCCCCCCCCAATGTGAATGTACAGGGTACACTCACATGGGTGGAGGATTACAGTAAGTATCCGGCTGCAAGTTTGAGGTGCGGCAAAATTTCTGCCGCAGCTCAAACTGCCAGCGAGAAACTACTGTGAACCCCCCGCCCGTGTGACTGTACCCTAAAAACACTACACTACACTAACACACAATAAAATAAAAAGTAAAAAACACTACATATACACATACCCCTACACAGCCCCCCTCCGCTCCCAAATAAAAATGAAAAACGTCTGGTACGCCACTGTTTCCAAAACGGAGCCTCCAGCGGTTGCAAAACTACAACTCCCAGCATGCACTGATAGACCGTACATGCTGGGAGTTGTACTTTTGCAACAGCTGGATTTCCCCCCCCCCCCCCCCCAATGTGAACGTACAGGGTACACTCACATGGGCAGAGGATTACAGTAAGTATCCGGCTGCAAGTATGAGCTGCGTCAAATTTTCTGCCGTAGCTCAAACTGCCAGCGAGAAACCACTGTGAACCCCCGCCCGTGTGACTGTACCCTAAAAACACTACACTGCACTAACACAAAATAAAATAAAAAGTAAAAAACACATACCCCTATACAACCCCCCTCCCCAATAAAAATGAAAAACGTCTGGTACGCCACTGTTTCCAAAACGGAGCCTCCAGCTGTTGCAAAACAACTACTCCCAGTATTGCCAGATAGCCGTTGACTGTCCAGGCATGCTGGGAGTTTTACAACAGCTGGAGGCACCCTGTTTGGGAATCACTGTCGTAGAATACCCCTATGTCCACCCCTATGCAAGTCCCTAATTTAGGCCTCAAATGCGCATGGCGCTCTCACTTTGGAGCCCTGTCGTATTTCAAGGCAACAGTTTAGGGCCACATATGGGGTATCGCCGTACTCGCGAGAAATTGGGCTTCAAATTTTGGGGGGTATTTTCTGCTATTACCCTTTTAAAAAATGTAAAATTTTTGGGAAAACAAGCATTTTAGGTAAAAAAATATATATTTTTTTACATATGCAAAAGTCGTGAAACACCTGTAGGGTATTAAGGTTCACATTACCCCTTGTTACGTTCCCCGAGGGGTCTAGTTTCCAAAATGGTATGCCATGTGGTTTTTTTTTGCTGTCCTGGCACCATAGGGGCTTCCTAAATGCGGCATGCCCCAGAGCAAAATTCGCTTTCAAAAAGCCAAATGTGACTCCTTCTCTTCTGAGACCTGTAGTGCGCCAGCAGAGCACTTTTCACACCCATATGGGGTGTTTTCTGAATCGGGAGAAATTGGGCTTCAAATTTTGGGGGGTATTTTCTGCTATTACCCTTTTTAAAATTGTAAAAATTTTGGGAAACCAAGCATTTTAGGTAAAAAAAATATATATTTTTTTACATATGCAAAAGTCGTGAAACACCTGTAGGGTATTAAGGTTCACATTACCCCTAGTTACGTTCCCCGAGGGGTCTAGTTTCCAAAATGGTATGCCATGTGTTTTTTTTGCTGTTCTGGCACCATAGGGGCTTCCTAAATGCGGCATGCCCCCAGAGCAAAATTTGCTTTCAAAAAGCCGAATGTTACTCCTTCTCTTCTGAGACCTGTAGTGCGCCAGCAGAGCACTTTTCACCCCCATATGGGGTGTTTTCTGAATCGGAAGAAATTGGGCTTCGAATTGTGGGGGGTATTTTCCGCTATTACCCTTTTTAAAAATGTAAACATTTTGGGAAAACAAGCATTTTAGGTAAAAAAAAATTTTTTTTTTTACATATGCAAAAATCGTGAAACACCTGTAGGGCATTAAGGTTCACGTTACCCCTTGTTACGTTCCCCGAGGGGTCTAGTTTCCAAAATGGTATGCCATGTGGTTTTTTTTGCTGTTCTGGCACCATAGGGGCTTCCTAAATGCGGCATGCCCCCAGAGCAAAATTTGCTTTCAAAAAGCCAAATGTGACTCCTTCTCTTCTGAGACCTGTAGTGCACCAGCAGAGCACTTTTCACCCCCATGCGAGGTGTTTTCTGTATTGGGAGAAATTGGGCTTCAAATTTTGGGGGGTATTTTCTGCTATTACCCTTTTTAAAAATGTAAAATTTTTGGGAAACCAAGCATTTTAGGTAAAAAATATATTTTTTTTTACATATGCAAAAGTCGTGAATCACCTGTAGGGTATTAAGGTTCACATTACCCCTTGTTACGTTCCCCGAGGGGTCTAGTTTCCAAAATGGTATGCCATGTGTTTTTTTTTGCTGTCCTGGCACCATAGGGGCTTCCTAAATGCGGCATGCCCCCCAAAAACCATTTGTCGCTCCTTCCCTTCTGAGCCCTCTACTGCGCCCGCCGAACAATTAACATAGACATATGAGGTATGTGCTTACTCGAGAGAAATTGGGTTTCAAATACAAGTAAACATTTTCTCCTTTTTATCCCTTGCAAAAATTCAAAAATTGGGTCTACAAGAACATGCGAGTGTAAAAAATGAAGATTTTGAATTTTCTCCTTCACTTTGCTGCTATTCCTGTGAAACACCTAAAGGGTTAATACACTTACTGAATGTTTTTTGAATACTTTAGGGGGTGTAGTTTTTATAATTTGGTCTTTTATGGGGTATTTCTAATATTAAGACCCTTCAAATCCACTTCAAAACTGAACTGGTCCCTGAAAAATAGTGAGTTTGAAAATTTTGTGAAAAATTTCAAAATTGCTGCTGAACTTTGAAGCCCTCTGGTGTCTTCCAAAAGTAAAAACTCATAAATTTTATGATGCAAACATAAAGTAGACATATTGTATATGTGAACCCCCAAAAAATATATTTTGAATATCCATTTTCCTTACAAGCAGAAAGCTTCAAAGTTAGAAAAATGCAAAATTTTCATTTTTTTCATCAAATTTGGGATTTTTCACCAAGAAAGGATGCAAGTTACCATAAAATTTTACCACTAAGTTAAAGTAGAATATGTCACGAAAAAACTATCTCGGAATCAGAATGATAACTAAAAGCATTCCAGAGTTATTAATGTTTAAAGTGACAGTGGTCAGAATTGCAAAAAACGCTCCGGTCCTTAAGGTATAAAATGGCCTGGTCCTTAAGGGGTTAACAAAAATTCTTCAATCACCTGTGGGGTGTTAAGCTGATGGTGTCCCGAAGGAGCAGGCAAAGAATTCCTCATAGTGGCGCTCACACGGCTGGCTTCTCCTTAGATGTAGGACCAGCCTTTTAGCATAGGTAAAAGGCTGGTCCTACATCTGAGGAGAAGTCTGCCGTGTGAGCGCCACTACGAGGAATTCTTTGCCTGCTCCTTTGGGACACCGTCAGCTTCCAAACTCTGGTCAGGGATCCTCCCTGACACGGGACCATCCTCGGGCGGCTCCGGACTCCCCACCCTGGGTACTGGGTATATGCGCTACTAGATTTTGTACTCTCCGTACAACATCCCCAGGTTAGCATAACAATATCACTTTACATATATTGGTTTCCGTCAGAGTAACGGCACAAATTGCGCTCCATCTGTCTCTCCCCTTCCCATATTTTTTCTCTTACTGTGGGGTGTTAAGGCTCACTATACCCCTTGTTACGTTCTGTGAGGGGTGTAGTTTCCAAAATGGGGTCACATGTGGGAGTTTTTTTGCATTTATATCAGAACCGCTGTAACTATCAGCCACCACTGTGCAAATCCCCTCAAATGTACATGGTGCTCTCACTCCTGAACCTTGTTGTGCGCCCGCAGAGCATTTTACGTCCACATATGGGGTATTTCCGTACTCAGGAGGAATTGTGTTACAATTTTTTTTCCTGTTACCTCTTGTGAAAATAAAAAGTATGAGGCAACACCAGCATGTTAATATAAAAAAAATATTTTTTTTTACAATAAAATGATGGAGTAGACCCCACCTTTGCCTTTTCATAAGGGATGAAAGGAGAAAAAGTCCCCCAAAATTTGTTTGGCAATTTCTCCCGAGTATGGAAATACCTGATATGTGGCCCTAAACTTTTGCCTTGAAATACGACAGGGCTCTGAAGTGAGAGAGCACCATGTGCATTCGAGGCCTAAATTAGGGATTTGCATAGGGATGGACCCGGATGCAAGAATTAGACTTTCCTCCGATACCAAAATTACCCTATGGAACTGTTTCCCAAACAGGATGCCTCCAGCTGTTGCAAAACTCCCAGCATGCTTGTACAGTCAATGGCTGTCCGGCAATACTGGGAGTTGTTGTTTTGCAACAGCTGGAAGCTTCATTTTGGAAACAGTGCCGTACCTGACGTTTTTCATTTTTATTGGGGGGGGGGGGATGTGGGGGAACTACAACCTAATGTGGGGGAACTACAACCTAATGTGGGGGAACTATACTGCCTACCTAACATGGGGGAACTGCAACCCAATGTGGAGGAACGGCAACCTAATGTGGGGGAACTGAAACCTAATGTGGGGGAACTATACTGCCCACCTAATGTAGGGGAACTACAACCTAATGTGGGGGAGCTATACTGCCTACCTAATGTGGGGGAACTGCAACCTAATGTGGGGGAACTGAAACCTAATGTGGGGGAACTATACTGCCCACCTAATGTAGGGGAATTACAATCTAATGTGGGGGAACTATACTGCCTACCTAATGTGGGGGAACTGCAACATAATGCGGGGGAACTGAAACCTAATGTGGGGGAACTATACTGCCTACCTAATGTGGCGGAACTACAACCTAATGTGGGGGAACTGCAACCTAATGTGGGGGAACTATACTGCCTACCTAATGTAGGGTAACTACAACCTAATGTGGGGGAACTATACTGCCTACCTAATGTGGTGGAACTGCAACCTAATGTGGGGGAACTGCAACCTAATGTGAGGGAACTATACTGCCTACCTAATGTGGGGGAACTGCAACCTAATGTGGGGGAACTATACTGCCTACCTAATGTGGGGGAACTACAACCTAATGTGGGGGAACTGAAGCCTAATGTGGGGGAACTATACTGCCCACCTTATGTAGGGGAACTACAACCTAATGTGGGGGAACTATACTGCCTACCTAATGTGGGGGAACTGCAACCTAATGTGGGGGAACTGAAACCTAATGTGGGGGAATTATACTGCCTACCTAATGTGGGGGAACTGCAACCTAATGTGGGGGAACTATACTGCCTACCTAATGTAGGGTAACTACAACCTAATGTGGGAGAACTACAACCTAATGTGGGGGAACTATGCTGCCTACCTAATGTGGGGGAACTGCATACCTAATGTGGGGGAACTGAAACCTAATGTGGGGGAACTACAACCTAATGTGGGGGAACTACAACCTAATGTGGGGGAACTATACTGCCAACCAAATGTGGGGTAATTATACTGCCTACCTAATGTCGGGGGAACATACTGCCTACCTATTGTGGGGGAACTACAACCTAATGTTGGGGAACATACTGCCTACCTAAGTTGTTTTTTCTAAACTTAAACCTCAGTATTCTGATTTAATTGCTGAGCTGGCACTTTGAGGGAAAAAAAAGTTGGTGTGCATTACGGTTTGGGCACTCGGCCTCAAAAAGATTTGCCATCATTGTTTTAGGCCATCACCATACTCTGAAACAGGGCATTAATGTTCAACTGAAAGAGTCCGTGTAAGGCTGGGTTCACATATGTTTGGTGATCAAAATAGGTTAACTCAGCCTAAATCTCAACACATCTTATGCCACAACTGATGACAACATGCATCAGTTGTCATCAGTTGTGTAGCATCTGGAGTCCACATTTTCTGTCCTATTCCCCTGTTCGGGGCCGTGCGACATGTCCAAGTATCCGGTGTCCAAATTGAGACATCGGATGATTGTGAACTGTCCCATTCAAATAAACGGGATCAGTTCTAGCATCAGTTTCCCCATCAAAAGATGACTGATGCCGGAGATATGTGAATTAAGCCCTAAACTGCTCAGATGGTAAATCAGTAGTAATAAATGGTTTCCAATATGTCTGCTTGGTATTAAAATTTAGTTTGTCAACTCTGTCCAATTATTATTTTTTTATCAGTTACTTTACATTTAAACACGTACATGACATTGTTGGAAAAATTTGTATCATACAGTTTGAATTGATCTAGCGTTGCCAAAGAAAATGACTCATTCTTGTATCCATAATTTATGCACTTTTCTATTTTATACCAAATCAAAATGTAAAAATGATGCTGGGAAGAAAGCATGACTCTTCTATTTTTGAGTGACAATATAATCCACTAAACATTGATGATTATGATAGACTATTAATCAATGTTAAGAATGTAAAAATGTACCGATCCCCCTAATTTCTTTCCTCTATGTTAAGCTACAGATGCAATTTAAATGCAAATTGTGTATTTTAATGCACAACATCAGAATTTATCAAAATCATTCTTTTCGAAAGACAAAGAAAAAAACATTCCCTAAGATTTAGTTAATCATTGTTGGCTCAGTGTGAAATCACGTCAGATGTATTTGAGAAAAAGTATTCCACTAAAAAAGAGCATTGTCACAGCAGACCTTAGAACATTTCAGAGGAAATGTCTTCATTATTACAGTATTAACCACCTCCCTTTTGATTGTATCATTAAGGAACAGTTCTGCTTCTGCATTCCATAGCTTCACTTACTTGATATCATGTCATGTTTCCTCTTGAGGCATGTGTATGTTCTGGTCCTCTTAAATTGCTTGACCTTAGATGTGTGCTTCAAGTTGTGTTGAACAGTACATTAGCATTTTATAGTTTTCCCCTAGGGCTTAACAGCTACTTAGCACATTTTCCTTTTGGTGGGTTCTCCATAGGCAGTGTATATCTTGCTTGAAATCTTGCTTAAGAAGACCTCCTTGTGTGAAAGACTTTTGCTAAAATTAGGATGATGGATTGGAAATGTTGTTGCTTCATTTTGCCTGTAAATGATCATGAAGAGAGCATATATAAAGAGGTTTAAATTATAACTAAAAGTTCCTGAGGCTTCTGGTTGTTTTTCATAGAATATATCAAATGGATTATGGCTAATATGTGTATATGGTTTCAATGTTCTTTTTTTATTCATATTCTTACTTTAATGGGGTACTGTGGTGGAAAACTTTTATTTATTTATTTATTTTTATTTAATTTTTTTTAATTTATGAACTGGTGCCAAAAAGTTAAACAGATTTGTAATTTACTTCTGTTAAAAAAATATTTACACTTACTGTACTTTTTAGCAGCTGTATGCTACAGAGGAAATTCTGTTCTTTTTTCATTTATTTTTTGTCTTGTCCACAGTGCTCTCTGCTGACATCTGATGTCTGTAGGAACTGCCAGGAACTGTCCAGAGCAGGAGAAAATCCACATAGCATACCTATGCTGCTCTGGCCAGTTCCTGGCATGGACAGAGGTGTCAGTAGAAAGCACTGTGGACAGACAGAAAATAAATAAAAAAAGAACATAATTTCCTCTGTAAAATACAGCTGTTACGCCGAGCGCTCTGGGTCCCCGCTCCTCCCCGGAGCGCTCGCAGCGTTCGCTTATTCGCAGCGGGGATGCGGTTCGCGATGCGGGACGCGCCCGCTCGCGATGCGCATCTCGGCTCCCGTACCTGACCCGTTCCCCGTCTGTGTTGTCCCAGCGCGTGTGGCCCCACTCCTTAGGGCGCGCGCGCCGGGTCTCTGCGATTTAAAGGGCCACTGCGCCACTGATTGGCGCAGCAGGCCTAATCAGTATCTTCACCTGTGCACTCCCTACTTATACCTCACTTCCCCTGCACTCCCTCGCCGGATCTTGTTGCCATTGTGCCAGTGAAAGCGTTTCCTTGTGTGTTCCTAGCCTGTGTTCCAGACCTCCTGCCGTTGCCCCTGACTACGATCCTTGCTGCCTGCCCTGACCTACTGCTACGTCAGACCTTGCTCTTGTCTACTCCCTTGTACCGCGCTTATCTCAGCAGTCAGAGAGGTTGAGCCGTTGCCGGTGGATACGACCTGGTTGCTACCGTCGCTGCAAGACCATCCAGTAGCAACTTAGAACCGGTCCACCGACACGGTCCACGCCAATCCCTCTCTGACACAGAGGATCCACCTCCAGCTAGCCGAATCGTGACAACAGCTGCTAAAAAGTACAGGAAGGGTGAAGATTTTTTAATAGAAGTAATTCACAAATCTGTTTAACTTTCTGGCACCAGTTGACTTATAAAGACCCCCAAAAAAATAATGTTTTACACCGGAGTACCCCTTTAACCCCTTAAGCACCCAGCCAATTTTCAGTGTAGGACCCGGCCATTTTTTGCACATCTGACCAATGTCACTTTAAGCATTAATAACTCTGTTTCCGAGATTGTTTTTTCGATATATATTCTACTTTATGTTAGTGGTAAATTTTTGTCAATACTTGCATCATTTCTTGGTGAAAAATTCACAAATTTGATGAAAAAATTTAAAATTTTGCATTATTTTTTATTTAAAACTCTCTGCTTGTAAGGAAAATAGACATACCAAATAAATTATATAATGATTCACATATACAATAAGTCTACTTTATGTTGGCATCATAAAGTTGACATGTTTTTACTTTTGGAAGACATCAGAGGGCTTCAAAGTTCAGCTGCAATTTTCCAATTTTTCCCAAAATTTTCAAAATCAGAATTTTTCAGGGACCAGTTCAGGTTTGAAGTGGATTTGAAGGGACTTCATATTAGAAATACCCAACAAATGACCCCATTATAAAAACTGCACCCCTCAAAGTATTCAAAATGACATTCAGTAAGTTTGTTAACCCTTTAGGTGTATCACAGGAATAGCAGCAAAGTGAAGGAGAAAATTCTAAATCTTAATTTTTTACACTCGCATGTTCTTGTAGACCCAGTTTTTTAATATTTGCAAGGGATAGTAGGAGAAAAAGTCCCCCAAAATGTTCGGCGGGCGCAGTAGAGGGCTCAGAATGGAAGGAGCAACAATGGGATTTTGAAGAGTGAATTTTGATGAAATGGTTTTTGGGGGGCATGTTACATTTAGGAAGCCCCTATGGTGCCATAACAGCAGAAATCCCCCACACATGGCATACCAGTTTAGAAACGACACCCCTCAAGGCACGTAACAAGGTGTCCAGTGAGCCTTTACACCCCACAGGTGTTTGACGACTTTTCGTTAAATTCGGATGTGTAAATGAAAATTTCGGAATTCGGATGTGTAAATAATTTTTCACTAAAGGGCAGTATCTTTCCCAAATTTGCCATTTTTACAAAAGGTAATGGAAGAAAATGTCCCCCCCCAAAAAAAATTTGTAACCTCTTCTCTTCTGAGAATGGAAATACCCCATGTTAGGAAGTAAAATGCTCTGCGGGTGATCTACAATGCTCAGAAGAGAAGAAGTCACATTTGGCTTTTGTAAAACAAATTTTGCTGAAATGGTTTTTGGTGGGCATGTCGCATTTAGGAAGCCCCTATGGTGCAAGCACATCAAAAAACAACCCAAATGGCATACTATTTTGGAAACTACACCCCTCAAGGAACGTAACAAGGGGTACATTGAGCCTTAACACCTCACAGCTGTTTTACTACTTTTTGTTAAAGTGAGATGTGTAAATGAAAAAAAAAAATCCCCAAATTTTACATTTTTACAAGGGGCAATAGGAGAAAATTACCCCCAAAATTTGTAACCCCATTTCTTCTGAGTATCGAAATACCCCTTGTGTGGACATCAAGTGCTCTGCTGGCGAAATATAATGCTCAGAAGTGAAGGAGCGTCATTGAGCTTTTGGAGAGTGAATTTGTTTGGAATGGAAGTCAGGGGCCATGTGCATTTACAAAGCCCCCCGTGGTGCCAGAATAGTGGACCCCCCCACATGTGACCCCATTTTGGAAACTACACCCCTCACAGAATTTAATAAGGAGTGCAGTGAGTATTTATATCCCACTGGCGTTTGACATATCTTTGAAACAGTGGGCTGTGCAAATGAAAAATTACATTTTAAATTTTCACGGACCACTGTTCCAAAAATCTGTTAACTTTACCCCTAATTACATTACATGAGAATTGTAGTTTCCAAAATGGGGTCACATGTGGGGGGCTTTGTAAACACACGTGGCCTTTAATTCCGGACACATTTTCTTTTCAAAAGCCCAATGTCGCTCCTTCTCTTCTGAGCATTATAGTTCCCCCACAGAGCACTTTACATCCACATATGGGGTATGTTCTTACTCAGAAGAAATGGGGTTACAAATTTTAGTATTTTTTTTCCTATTTTCCCTTGTGAAAATGAAGAAGTTAGGATAACACCAGCATATTAGTGAGAACATTTTTTTTTTCATTTTCCCATCCAACTTTAACCCCTTAACCCCTTAAGGACTCAGCCCATTTTGGCCTTAAGGACTCAGACAATTTAATTTTTACGTTTTCATTTTTTCTTCCTCGCCTTCTAAAAATCATAACTCTTTTATATTTTCATCCACAGACTAGTATGAGGCCTTGTTTTTTGCGCGACCAGTTGTCCTTTGTAATGACATCACTCATTATATCATAAAATGTATGGCGCAACCAAAAAACACTATTTTTGTGGGGAAATTAAAAAAAAAACGCAATTTTGCTAATTTTGGAAGGTTTCGTTTTCACGCCGTACAATTTATGGTAAAAATGACATGTGTTCTTTATTCTGAGGGTCAATACGATTAAAATGATACACATTATTACATACTTTTCTATTATTGTTGCGCTTAAAAAAAATCACAAACTTTTTAACCAAATTAGTACGTTTATAATCCCTTTATTTTGATGACCTATAACTTTTTTATTTTTCCGAATAAGCGGCGGTATGGGGGCTCATTTTTTGCGCCATGATCTGTACCTTTTTTTTATACCACATTTGCATATAAAAAACTTTTAATAAATTTTTTAAAATAAAATGTATAAAAAAAGTAGCAATTTGGGACTTTTTTTTTTCGTTCACGCCGTTCACCGTATGGGATCATTAACATTTAATTTTAATAGTTCGGACATTTACGCACGCGGCAATACCAAATATGTGTATAAAAAAAAATTACGCTTTTTGGGGGTAAAAAAGGAAAAAACGGACGTTTTACTTTTTTATTGGGGGAGGGGATTTTTCACTTTTTTTTACTTTTACATTTTTTTACAACCTTGCCGCCTGCCCCGACCTTCTGCTACGTCTGACCTTGCCTCTGTCTAAGTCCTTCTGTCCCACGCCTTCTCAGCAGTCAGCGAGGTTGAGCCGTTGCCGGTGGATACGACCTGGTTGCTACCGCCGCAGCAAGACCATCCCACTTTGCGGCGGGCTCTGGTGAATACCAGTAGCATCTTAAAACCGGTCCACCGACACGGTCCACGCCAATCCCCCGCTGACACAGAGGATCCACATCCAGCTAGCCGAATCATGACAGTAGATCCGGCCATGGATCCCGCTGAGGTGCCGCTGCCAAGTCTCGCTGACCTATCCACGGTGGTCGCTCAGCAATCACAGCAAATCGCCCAACAAGGACAGCAGCTGTCGCAGTTGACCGCCACGTTACAGCAACTTCTGCCACTGCTACAGCAGCAACCATCTCCTCCGCCAGCTCCTGCACCTCCTCCGCAGCGAGTGGCCGCTCCCAGCCTCCGCTTGTCCCTGCCGGACAAATTTGATGGGGACTCTAGACTCTGCCGTGGCTTTCTGTCTCAATGTTCCCTACACATGGAGATGTTGTCGGACCAATTTCCCACAGAACGGTCTAAGGTGGCGTTCGTAGTGAGTCTTCTTTCTGGAAAGGCCTTGTCTTGGGCCACACCGCTCTGGGACCGCAATGATCCTGCCACAGCCACAGTCCAGTCCTTCTTCGCTGAAGTCCGTAGTGTCTTCGAGGAACCAGCCCGAGCTTCTTCTGCCGAGACTGCCCTGCTGAACCTGGTCCAGGGTAATTCTTCAGTAGGCGAGTACGCCATCCAATTTCATACTCTCGCTTCCGAATTATCTTGGAATAACGAGGCTCTCTGCGCGACCTTTAAAAAAGGCCTATCCAGTAACATCAAGGATGTGCTGGCCGCACGAGAGATTCCTGCCAACCTGCGAGAACTTATCCATTTGGCCACCCGCATTGACATGCGTGTTTCTGAGAGACATCAGGAGCTCCACCAGGAAAAAACCCTTGATCTCTGGGCACCTCTCCCACAGTATCCTTTGCAATCTACCCCTGTGACTCCCGCCGAGGAGGCTATGCAAGTGGATCGGTCTCGTCTGACCCAGGAAGAGAGGTCTCGCCGTAGGGAAAAAAATCGTTGTCTGTACTGCGCTAGTACCGAACATTTCTTGGTGGATTGCCCTATTCGTCCTCCACGTCTGGGAAACGCACGCACGCACCCAGCTCACGTGGGTGTGGCGTCTCTTGGTACGAAGTCTGCTTCTCCACGTCTCACTGTGCCCGTGCGGATTTCTCCTTCTGCCAACTCCTCCCTCTCAGCCGTGGCCTGCTTGGACTCTGGTGCTTCTGGAAATTTTATTCTGGACTCTTTGGTGAATAAGTTCTGCATCCCGGTGACCCGTCTCGTCAAGCCGCTCTACATTTCTTCGGTCAACGGAGTGAAGTTGGACTGTACTGTGCGTTACCGCACAGAACCTCTCTTAATGTGCATTGGACCCCATCACGAAAAGATTGAATTGTTTGTCCTTCCCAACTGTACCTCTGAAGTCCTCCTCGGTCTGCCATGGCTCCAGCATCATTCTCCCACCCTTGACTGGACCACCGGGGAGATCAAGAATTGGGGTTCTGCTTGCCGTAAGAAATGCCTCACCTCTGCTCCCAGTCCCGTCTGTCGGGCCTCAGTGTCTCCTCCTGTGCCTGGTCTCCCCAAGGCCTATCAGGACTGTTCCGTGCCTCCTCATAGCCCCCGTCCTGGTGACACTCTGCCCCGTGCCAAGCTTCACCCTCTGCCCTCCCTCCCCATTCCCACTCCTGCTGAACTGCCTGCCTTTGAGGAAACCCTACAATCGCTCCCAGTGTCCTCGTCCCACGTGAAGCCATTGCCGGACAAAAAAAGGGGGAGACCTAAGGGGGGGGTACTGTTACGCCGAGCGCTCCGGGTCCCTGCTCCTCCCCGGAGCGCTCGCGGCGTTCCTCTCTCTGCAGCGCCCCGGTCAGACCCGCTGACCGGGAGCGCTGCACTGACATTGCCGGCGGGGATGCGATTCGCATAGCGGGACGCGCCCGCTCGCGAATCGCATCCCAAGTCACTCATCTGTCCCGGCCCCCGGCTGTCATGTCCTGGCGCGCGCGGCTCCGCTCCTTAGGGCGCGCGCGCCAGCTCTCTAAGATTTAAAGGGCCAGTGCACCAATGATTGGTGCCTGCCCCAATTAGCCTAATTAGCTTCCACCTGCTCCCTGGCTATATTACCTCACTTCCCCTACACTTCCTTGCGGGATCTTGTTGCCTTGTGCCAGTGAAAGCGTTTAGGGTTGTCCAAACCTGTGTTCCAGACCTTCTGCTATTCCATTTGACTACGAACTTTGCCGCCTGCCCCGACCTTCTGCTACGTCTGACCTTGCCTCTGTCTTTCTGTCCTTTTGTCCCACGCCTTCTCAGCAGTCAGCGAGGTTGTGCCGTTGCCGGTGGATACAAACTGGTTGCTACCGCCGCAGCAAGACCATCCCGCTTTGTGGCGGGCTCTGGTGAATACCAGTAGCATCTTAGAACCGGTCCACCGACACGGTCCACGCCAATCCCTCGCTGACACAGAGGATCCACATCCTGCTAGCCGAATCGTGACATCAGTGTTATTGGCGATCTTCTGCTCTGGTCTGCTCGATCTCAGACCAGAGCAGGAGACGCCAGGAGCCGGACGGAGGAAAGGGAGGGGACCTCCGTGCGGCGTTCTGAATGATCGGATCCCCACAGCAGCGCTGCGGGCAATCCGATCATTCATTCAAATCTCGCACTGCCGCAGATGCCGGGATCTGTATTAATCCCGGCACCTGAGGGGTTAATGGCCATTGCCGGCGGGTCTCTGGCTGCGATCAGCAGCCGGGATCAGCCGCGCATGACACGGGCATCGCTCCGATGCCCGCGGTTATTCACATGACGTAAATGTACGTCCTGGTGCGTTAAGTACCACCGCACCAGGACATACATTTACGTCCTGCGTCCTTAAGGGGTTAGGGACTCAGCGTTTTTCCATTTTTGCATTTTCATTTTTTCCTCATCACCTTCTAAAAATCATAACGCTTTTAACTTTGCACCTAAAAATCCATATGATGGCTTATTTTTTGTGCCACCAATTTTACTTTGCAGTGACATTAGTCATTTTACCCAAAAATTCACGGAGAAACGGAAAAAAAATCATTGTCCGACAAAATAGAAGAAAAATTTTCATTTTGTAAATTTTTGGGGCTTCCGTTTCTACGCAGTGCATTTTTTGGTCAAAATTACACCTTATCTTTATTCTGTAGGTCCATATGGTTAAAATTATACCCTACTTATATAGGTTTGATTTTGTCGCACTTCTGATAAAAATCATAACTACATGCAGGAAAATTTATACGTTTAAAATTCTCATCTTCTAACCCCTATAACTTTTTTATTTTTCCGCGTACGGGCTGGTATGAGGGCTTATTCTTTGCGCGTGTTCTGAAGTTTTATCGGTACGATTTTTGTGTTGATCGGACTTTTTGATCGCTTTTTATTCATTTTTTTATGATATAAAAAGTGACCAAAAATATGCTATTTTGGACTTTGGAATGTTTTTTTGCGCGTACGCCATTGATTGTGTGGTTTAATTAATGATGTAATTATATAGTACGGACATTTACGCACGCGGCGATAGCACATATGTTAATTTTTATTTTTATTTACACTTTTTTTTATGGGAAAAGGGGGGTGATTCAAACTTTTATTAGGGAAGGGGTTAAATGACCTTTATTAACTCTTTTTTTACTTTTTTTTTGCAGCACTATAGCTCCCATAGAGAGCTATAGCACTGCAAACACTGATCTCTTATGCTGATCCCTGCAAAGCCATAGCTTTGCACGGATCAGCGAGATAGGGGCTCAATTGCTCAAGCCTGTAGCTCTATCTTGGTCTCATCTGTCCACAAGGCATTTTCCCAGAAGGATTTTAGCTTACTCAAGTTCATTTTGACAAAATGTAGTCTTGCTTTTTTATGTCTCTGTGTCAGCAGTGGGGTCCTCCTGGGTCTCCTGCCATAGCATTTAATTTAATTTAAATGTTGATGGATAGTTTGCACTGACACTGATGCTCCCTGAGCCTGCAGAACAGCTTGAATATCTTTGGAACTTGTTTGGGGCTGCTTATCCACCATCCGGACTATCCTGCGTTGATACCTTTCATCAATTTTTCTCTTCAGTCCACAACCAGGGAGCTTAGCTACTGTAAGACTCACCGCAGTCGACTGGCATTCAGTAGATAATAGATCCGTGACACCACGGTGGTCTGGAGCTGGAGATTGAATGGATCCGCTGGACCTGTGTGGCAGATGACGCGGGCCATGACAGGGAGTGGAGTCTAAGCTGCCACTGGTTTTAACCAGAGCCCGCCACAAAGAGGGATGGACTTGCTGCAGTTGGTGGCACCCAGGTCGCTACCCCTGGCACGACTCGACCACACAGGTGACTGAGGTGAAGCATGGAACAGAAGGGATGAGGCAAGACGAAGTCAGGCTAGCGGGAGGTCAGGGCTGGCGGCACAGGAGCGTAGTTAGTAGGGTAAAGAAGGGCAATAGGCAGGCTGCTAGAATCACAGTCAGGTCACAGAATGCAAGGTCTGATACACGGCAAGGAAACACGAAATGCAGCTTTCTCTTGTGCAGAAACTTATAATGAACATGCAGGTGCCACGAATTAGGGGTGCACTGGACCTTTAAATCTGAGAGCTCCGGCGCGTGCGCACCCTAGGAGGCAGAGACACGCATTCAGGAGCTGTGAGGAAACAGCAGGGGACAGAGGTGAGTGACGGGCTGGGATTCGAATGCGGGCGCATCCCGCAGTGCGAATCCCAACCCCGCCAGCCAGAGGAGGAGAGGGGACAATGCGCTCATGGCCCAGGCATGCGGCCGGAGCGCAACATGTCACAGTACCCCTCCCCCTTTGGTCTCCCCCTCCTCTTGGGACTGAGAAAACATTTGAGGAGACCACTATCCAGAATGTTCTCCCCAGGCTCCCAAGATCTCTCCTCAGGACCAAATCCACTCCAATCGACCAAAAAAATAAAAAAATTCTTGCCACATACCGTTTTCAAGGCCAAGATCTCTTTAACTCTGTACCGGAGACAGGAGTGGGAGCAATGTTATTTCTTTGAGAGAATCAATTGACAACTAGGGGTTTGAGGAGAGATACATGAAAGGAGTTAGCCTGACATGAAAGGTGGTAGACAGAGTTTGGATGAAACAGGATTAATTTTTTGTAAGACCTCAAACAGACCTAGGAATCAAGGACTTAATTTGTAATTAGGGATTTTGAATCAAATGTATTTAGAAGACAACCACACTTTATCACCAGGAGAGAAGGATGGAGGAGGACATCTTTTCTTGTCTGCCTGGATTTTCATGCATTGGCTCTGATATTCTTGCTAGCAGGATGGATATGAATGAAAAAATTAAACCTGGAGAAAAACAATGACCACCTTGCCTGTCGAGGGTTCAAACGCTGAGCAGACTGAAGGTACAGAAGATTCTTGTGGTCAGAGTAGATACTGATTGGATGAGGAGATCCTTCCAACAAATGCCGCCACTCTTCTAGGGCGAGTTTTATAGCTAGTAGTTCTCGATCTCTGATGGAGTATTTCCTTTCTGCTGGCGAGAAGATTTTTGAAAAGAATCCACAGGTTACAGTTTTACCCTTGGGGTTTTTCTGAGTAAGAATGGCACGAAGTGTCAACCTCCAAGGCAAAAGGTCTTTCTGGATTAGGTCTTGAAAGCATGGAAGCAGAAGCAAAGGCAGATTTTAGGCTGGAGAACACCTCTTCGGCCTCAGGAGGCCATGATTTAGAGTTAGAGTTCTTTCTGGTAAGAGTTACAATGGGAGCGACCAATGAAGAGAAATGTGGGATGAACTGACGGTAATAGTTGGCAAATCCCAGAAAACGTTGAATAGCCCGAACACCGGTAGGGCCAGGCCAATCCAAAACCGCAGACTGTTTTCCAGGATCCATTTGCAGACCATGATGAGAGACAATATAACCAAGAAACGGGAGACTGGATTTCTCAAAAAGGCATTTCTCCAGTTTAGCATAGAGATGATTCCTCCGGAGGCTTCAAAGGACCTGGCGAACATGAATACGATGCTTTTGCAGGTTGGAACAATAGATCAGGATGTCATCAAGATACACGACAACACAGGTATAGAGGAGGTCGCGGAAGATATCATTAAAATATACCTCAAATACAGTTGGAGCATTACAAAGACCGAAAGGCATCACGAGATACTCAAAATGTCCGTCTCGGGTATTGAAATCTGTTTTCCATTCGTCTCCCTCTCGGATTCAAATCAGATTATAAGCTCCACGTAAATCCAATTTGGAGAAGACCTTGGCCCCTCTGAGATGATCAAAGAGTTCAGAGATCAGAGGAAGAGGATAACAATTTTTTTATTGTGATTTTGTTGAGACCTCTGTAATGAATACATGGGCAGAGAGAACCATCCTTCTTGCCCACAAAAAAGAACCCAGCTCCGGCAGGTGAAGAGGATTTTTGGATAATTCCTTTTTGGAGGTTCTCTTGGATATACTTTTTCATGGCTTGAGTCTCAGGTACAGACAGAGGATAGATTCTCCCATGAGTAGGCATAGTTCCAGGCTGTAAATCAATGGGGCAATCGTAAGGATGATTCAGAGGTAAAGTCTTGGCCTGTTTTTCGCAAAAGAGATCAGAAAAATCTTGATAATGGGAAGGCAGACCAGGCATAGGAGGTAAGAAGAAATTACTTTAGGCAGGACCTGCACCAGACAACGATTTTGACAGCACTGTCCCCAGCGAGTGATCTCTCCAGACTTCTTGTCAAGCAGCGGGAAATGGCATTGGTGCCAGGGAAGACCGAGAAGTATCTGTGAAGTACAATAAGGAAGTATGTAGAATTCAATCCTTTCCTTATGCAAGACTCTCACCTGCTTGAAAAGAGATTCTGTGCAGTATAACACTTTACAGTCCAGATTTTGTCCATTGACAGAAGAGATGAACAGGGGCTTGACAAGGTGACTCACAGGAAGCCGATATTCCTGCACGAGAGAGGCATCAATGAAGTTGCCAGCGGAACCAGAGTCGTGGAATGCTGAAATGAAGAATGAAGCTTGAGTAGAAAAGTGGACTTGAACAGAGATACACAAACGAGGAGAGGTAGTATTCACACCCAGGGACGCCTCTCCTACGTGTCCTAGGCGCGAACATTTTTCCGGACGCAGTGGACGGGAAGAACAGTCTTTGAGAAAGTGCTCCGGACTAGCACAATATAGGCACAAATTCATATTGCGTCGTCGGGATCTCTCTTGCTGGGTTAAGCGAGTATGATCCACTTGCATAGCCTGTGTGGCAAGAGACACTGAAGACTGAAGAGGTGGACGTTGAAACACGGGTGCCAAGCAAGGATAACGCCTTGTTGGTTCTCTTTCATTACGAAGTTCCTCCTGTCTTTCGTCAAAACGCACATCAATACATGTGGCTAAACGGATCAGATCAGAGAGGTTACAAGGCGGATCTCATGCAGCAAGGACGTCCTTTTTTGAATGTAGCACATAAGGCTTCGTCGTTCCATGACAATTCTGAAGCAAGGGTGCAAAACTGGACAGCATAGTCACCCACAGAGGAACTCCTTTGTCTTAGGTTAAGAAGAGCGGTCCCAGCAGAGGAGGTTCGTGCAGGCTCTTCAAAAACGCTGTGGAACTCAGCTAAGAAGGCCGTGAGATTAGAGGAAATTGGATCACTGTGATCCCAGAGAGGAGTAGCCCAGGCCAGGGCCTTTCCGGACAAGAGACTGACCACAAACACCACCTTTGCACATTCTGACGGGAACAGATCTGCCATGAGCTCCACTGAGTCACAAAGCCTCGACACAATTTAGGATCTCCGTCAAACTTTGTGGGAAGGGAAAGGCAAAGCTTTGATTCGTAGGTAACTGCAGGTTGTGACTGCTGTTGCATGGTCAGAAGTTGCTGCATCATGGCAGTCAGTCTATTTAGTTGCTGTGCCTGATGGGCCAACTGTTGCGACTGATGGACCACAACAGAAGGAAGGTCCGACACCTCTGGCAGAGGTACCTCAGTGGGTTCCATGGCCGGATCTTACTGTAAGACTAACCGCAATCGACTGGCATTAAGTAGATAGTAGATCTGTGACACCACGGTGGTCTGGAGCTGGAGATGTAGTGGATCCGCTGGACCTGTGTAGCAGATGACGCGGGTCGTACCAGGGAGCGGAGTCTAAGGTGCAGCTGGTTTAACCAGAGCCCACCGCAAAGCGGGATGGACTTGCTGCAGCTGGTGGCACCCAGGTCGCTACCCCTGGCATGACTCGACCACACAGGAAGCTGAGGTGAAGCTCGGAACAGAAGGGATGAGTCAAGATGAAGTCAGGCTAGCGGAAGGTCAAGGCTGGCGGCACATGAGCGGCACAGTAGGGTAGCAGGTCAATAGGCAGGCGGCTGGAATCACAGTCAGGTCACGGAATGCAATGTCTGTTACATGGTAAAGATACACGGAATACAGCTTATCTCCTTTTTATCTGCTTTCAGGTGTGATTTTTATATTGCTCACACATGTTACTTGCCCCAGGCAAGTTTAGAGGAGCATCACATGCTTGAAACAATCTTATTTTTCCACAATTTTGAAAGAGTACCAATCATTTTGTCCAGACCTTTTTTGGAGTTTAGTGTGACATTATGTCCAATTTTCTTTATTTCCTCCCTTTTTTGGTTTAGTTCCAATACACACAAAGGGAATAAACATATGTATAGCAAAACATGTGTTACTGCAATCTGTTTCTTTGACAAATACTACATTTTCTTGAAACATTTCAGGGGTGCCAACATTTACAGTCATGACTGTAAAAGTCAGCAAAAGGTAGAGAGGGCATTCAGAAAAATTCTGATCTTTGCCGCTGTGCAATTGCTGTTTATCTTTTATGTGCATCATGTCTCCCTTGGTCCTTTCTAGTTTGAGATGAGAGTAATGATGCTGCTGTTCTCTCCAGTAGAATCTGACCAGCCCTACTTGCTTCTGTCACAAATAGCGCCCCAGGTGTAATACTCATAAGGCCCGAGCCAGTTTGAAGATGTTTAATTGTCTTGTGTCTTGGAGTTCTTTGGGGTCAGTGGGTGCATTCACTGGATTTAGAACACATAACTTTGCAGTGTCTCTCCATTGGGTGTCTCTCCAATTAGTGTCCTGAACGTTGATAAAGCCGGTTTCTACCTGCGAAACATTCGGGGGATACTAAGGAATGTATTTGAACCAGCAACCAGGGTTGGACTAAAAGGAGATTGAGAGGATCAGATTGAAGGGAATAATAATATTATGACCCAGAGACATAGGGATATGAATGTTATGATCCTACATTAATACCTGCAGATTAATAAAGGTCAAAGTAGGACCTAAAGCCAACACCAAGGTTACATTTTTAATACACTATTTTCATTGTTTGCACACTATTGGGATATTTTAATTAAAAACAATAAAAGTGATATTTTAAGGGGTAACCCTACTAAAGGGTCTAGTCCTGGAGGGGCTTTATGCTCTGAATGTAATTGTAATTGAAGCTTATATACCCTGCGTACTCTATGGGAAATCTTGATATATATATATATATATATATATATATATATATATATATATATATATATATATATATGCTTGAGGTTAACCCCTGCAATGGCATGTGTATCCCTGTGCCTATTTCCAGTATTTTGACTTTACTTGACCTGACCCTTTGCCAGTAGAAAACCCCTGAGATTGAATCATATGACCTCCAAGTTCAAATATCCTTGCTTCAGCCCTGTGAGCACCAGCACTGCAGCAAACAGTAGGATACTTAACTGCTCTGTAACTTAAAGGGGTATTCCGGGCAAAAACTTTTTTTTATATATCAACTGGCTCCGGAAAGTTAAACAGATTTGTAAATTACTTCTACTAAAAAATCTTAATCCTTCCAATAGTTATTAGCTTCTGAAGTTTTCTGTCTAACTGCTCAATGATGATGTCACATCCCGGGAGCTGTGCATGATGGGAGAATATCCCTTGCATGATGGGAAAATATCCCCATAGGAGCTGGACAGCTCCCGGGATGTGAGTCATCAGAAAGCAGTTAGACAGAAAACAGCAACTCAACTTCAGAAGCTAATAACTATTGGAAGGATTAAGATTTTTTAATAGAAGTAATTTACAAATCTGTTTAAATTTCCGGAGCCAGTTGATATATATATAAAAAAAAGTTTTTGCCTGGAATACCCCTTTAAGCCTGTGCCCATGCTTGAGGTTAATCCCCTCATTAGCATTTGTATCCCTGTGCCTATTCCCTGTATTTTGACTGAACTTCACCTGACCCTTTGCCGGTAGAAAACCTCCAAGATGGAATCATATGAGCTCCAAGTCCTTTGTGTCCAATGAAAAAGGAATAAAATGACTGGGCATTAAGAGTTTCAAAACAAAACTAAAAAGAAATATAAAACAAAGCTAATACAAAGCTGTAATTTGTCAGTGTTTATGCGGCTTACACTTGCTGTTTTTGTTTTGCATTCAAATACTATATCCATTATCAATCTTATTCAATGAGTTAGTTATCTGTAAGTACTTACTCATATATACTGTAGAGAACTCATCAAATCGTTTGAAGATGGGTTGTTAACTTTCTACTTGCAAGACTCTGTGAGGATTTTGTTATAAATGGGTCATACTTTTCCCACAATAAATTGTCATCTTAAAAAACTAATGACAGTACAATCAATTTCAGAAAAGCAGTGTTTATGTGATTTCATGAGCAGTATACTCATTTAAAACCTAGTTTTCAACAAGCAGTTATTCTGTGGATTATTTACCTCCAAATTCATCATTCTGGCAGAAAAGCGTGCAGTTTAGAAAGTGAAGAGCAAAAGAATCACAATTAAAGTGCAAGAATTGTAACATTATACAATAAATGGAAAACAACAATGGTTTAACCCCTTCCCGCAGAATGTCATATATAAACGCCGGGTTGTGCAGTGCGTTCGCGCATCCCGGCGTTTATAAATGACATGCAGTAAACCCGGCGATGCGCAGCATCGCACGGGTTAACTGGCAGAAGTCCCGCTGTTTCCAGCAGGGGACAACTTCTGCTTCACCCCCAGGACCATCAATTGATGGTCCTGGTCAGCGATCACTGTGATTGGTCCCTGTGGACCAATCACAGTGATCTGGGGTGAAAGTTCAGATCCCCCGCACTGCCCGCCCCTGGAAGTCGGGCAGAACGGGGGACGAAGGCTGCGGGGGCTCGCGGGGACCTGCGGCACACGGGGGGGAACAGGAGGGGACCGGCGGACTTACCTGATCCAGCGGCGGGACCGAGGAGCAGCGCGGGACCGGCCACGTGGACGAGCAGCGACGGGTAAGTATGTGGTCCTCAGAGGCAGCAGTGAAGATCTTCACTGCTGCTTCTAGGAGTCTGAAAACTACAACTCCCAGCATGCCTAGACAGGCTTTGGCTGTCTGGGCATGCTGGGAGTTGTAGTTTTGCAACATCTGGAGGGCCTCAGTTTGGAGACCATTGTATAATGGTCTCCAATCTGTGCTCTTCCAGCTGTTGCAAAACTACAACTCCCAGCATGCACTGACTGTCCAGGCATGCTGGGAGTTTTAGTTCAGCAACATCTGGCCCTTCAGATGTTGCCGAACTACAACTCCCAGCATGCCCTTCAGCTGTCTGGGCATGCTGGGAGTTGTAGTTTTGCAACAGCTGGAGACACACTGGTTGGGAAACATTGTTTCTAACTCAGTGTTTCCTAACCTGTGTGCCTCCAGCTGTTGCAAAACTATAACTCCCAGCATGCACTAAAAGACCATGCATGCTGGGAGTTGTAGTTTTGCAACATCTGGAGGGCCCCAGTTTGGAGACCATTGTATAATGGTCTCCAATCTGTGCTCTTCCAGCTGTTGCAAAACTACAACTCCCAGTATGCACTGACTGTCCAGGCATGCTGGGAGTTTTAGTTCAGCAACATCTGGCCCTTCAGATGTTGCCGAACTACAACTCCCAGCATGCCCTTCAGCTGTCTGGGCATGCTGGGAGTTGTAGTTTTGCAACAACTGGAGACACACTGGTTGGGAAACATTGTCTGTTTCTAACTCAGTGTTCCCTAACCTGTGTGCCTCCAGCTGTTGCAAAACTATGACTCCCAGCATGCACTAACAGACCATGCATGCTGGGAGTTGTGGTTTTGCAACAGCTGGTGCACCCCCCCCCCCCCTGTGAATGTACAGGGTACATTCACATGGGCGAGGCTTTTACAGTGGGTTTCTCGCATCTTGAGATGCAGCAAATTTTGCGCTGGGAAACTCGCTGTAATCCCCCGCCCATGTGACTGTACCCTAAAAACACTACACTACACCTACACAAAATAAAATAAAAAGTTAAAAACACTACATATACACATACCCTTACACAGCCCCCCTCCCCCAATAAGAACGTCCGGTACACCACTGTTTCCAAAGCAGAGCCTCCGGCTGTTGAAAAACAACAACTCCCAGTATTGTCGGACAGCCGTTGACTGTCCAGGCATGCTGGGAGTTTTGCAACAGCTGGAGGCACCCTGTTTGGGAATCACTGGCGTAGAATACCCCTATGTCCACCCCTATGCAAATCCCTAATTTAGGCCTCAAATGCACATGGCGCTCTCACTTTGGAGCCCTGTCGTATTTCAAGGCAACAGTTTAGGGCGACATATGGGGTATCGCCGTACTCGGGAGAAATTGCGTTACAAGGTTTGGGGGGCTTTTTCTTCTTTAACCCTTCATGAAAAGGAAATGTTGGGGTCAACACCAGAATGTTAGTGTAAACATTTTTTATTTTTTACACTAACATGCTGATGTTGCCCTATACTTTACATTTTCACAAGAGGTAAAAGGGAAAAAAGCCCCCCAAAATTTGTAACGTAATTTCTCCCGACTACAGAGATACCCCATATGTGAGCGCAAAGTGCTCTGGGGGCGCACAACAAGGCCCAGAAGGGAGAGCGCACCATGTACATTTGAGGTGATTTGCACAGGGGTGGCTGATTGTTACAGCGGTTTTGACAAACGCAAAAAAAACAAAACCCCACATGTGACCCCATTTCGGAAACGACACCCCTCACGGAATGTAATGAGGGGTGCAGTGTGAATTTACCCCCCACAGGTGTCTGACGGATCTTTGGAACAGTGGTCCATGAAAATGAAAACTTGTACAGCCCACTGTTCCAAAGATCTGTCAGACACCAGTGGGGGGCAAATGCTCACTGTACCCCTTGTTACGTTCCTCAAGGGGTCTAGTTTCCAAAATGGTATGCCATGTGGGTTTTTTTTTTGCTGTTCTGGCACCTTAGGGGCTTCCTAAATGCGACATGCCCCCCGAGCAAAATTTGCTCTCAAAAAGCCAAATATGACTCCTTCTCTTCTGAGCATTGTAGTTCGCCCATAGTGCACTTCAGGTCAACTTATGGGGTACCTCCATACTCAGAAGAGATGGGGTTACAAATTTTGGGGGGTATTTTCTGCTATTAACCCTTGCAAAAAGGTGAAATTAGGGGGGAAACACACATTTTAGTGGAAATTTTTTTTTTTTTTTTTTACATATGCAAAAGTCATGAAACACCTGTGGGGTAATAAGGCTCACTTTATTCCTTATTACATTCCTCAAGGGGTCTAGTTTCCAAAATGGTATGCCATGTGGGTATTTTTTGCTGTTCTGGCACCATAGGGGCTTCCTAAATGCGACATGCCCCCCGAGCAAAATTTGCTCTCAAAAAGCCAAATATGACTCCTTCTCTTCTGAGCATTGTAGTTCACCCATAGTGCACTTCAGGTCAACTTATGGGGTACCTCCATACTCAGAAGAGAAGGGGTTACAAATATTGGGGGGGTATTTCCTGCTATTGACCCTTGGAAAAATGTGAAATTTGGGGGGAAACACACATTTTAGTGAAAAAAAATATATTTTTTTTTACATATGCAAAAGTCGTGAAACACCTGTGGGGTATTAAGGCTCACTTTATTCCTTGTTACGTACCTCAAGGGGTCTATTTTCCAAAATGGTATGCCATGTGAGGGTTTTTTGCTGTTCTGGCACCATAAGGGCTTCCTAAATGCAACATGCCCCCAAAAACCATTTCAGAAAAACGTACTCTCCAAAATCCCCTTATCGCTCTTTCCCTTCTGAGCCCTCTACTGCGCCCGCCGAACACTTTACATAGACATATGAGGTATGTGCTTACTCGAGAGAAATTGGGCTACAAATATAAGTATACATTTTCTCCCTTTAACCCTTGTAAAAATGTAAAAATTGGGTCTACAAGAACATGCGAGTGTAAAAAATGAAGATTGTGAATTTTCTCCTTCACTTTGCTTCTATTCCTGTGAAACACCTAAAGGGTTAAAATGATGACTGAATGTCATTTTGAATACTTTGGGGGGTGCAGTTTTTATAATGGGGTCTTTTGTGGGGTATTTCTAATAAGAAGACCCTTCAAATCCACTTCAAACCTGAACTGGTCCCTGAAAAATAGTGAGTTTGAAAATTTTGTGAAAAATTGGAAAATTGCTGCTGAACTTTGAAGCCCTCTGGTGTCTTCCAAAAGTAAAAACTCATCAATTTTATGATGCAGACATAAAGTAGACATATTGTATATGTGAATAAAATTTTTTTTTATTTGTAATATACATTTTCCTTACAAACAGAGAGCTTCAAAGTTAGAAAAATGCAAAATTTTCAAATTTTTCATCAAATTTTAGGATTTTTCACAAGGAAAGGATGCAAGTTACCACAAAAATTTACCACCATGTTAAAGTAGAATATGTCACGAAAAAACAATCTCAGAATCAGAATGATAACTAAAAGCATTCCAGAGTTATTAATGTTTAAAGTGACAGTGGTCAGATGTGCAAAAAACGCTCTGGTCCTTAAGGCCAAAATGGGCTTGGTCCTGAAGGGGTTAAAGAATATATATCATTCATGTTTCTGTACAATGGCAATAAAAAATAAAGAACAACCTTATAGATACAAAGCTTTATTACATAATTAAAATTTTACTCACAGACCACTTATTGGGTGTTAGACCTGAATTATTTGAACCCCTTAACGACGCAGGACATAAATGTACGTCCTGGTGGGCTGGTACTTAACGCACCAGGACGTACATTTACGTCCTATGCATAACCACGAGCATCGGAGCGATGCCCTGATCATGGGCGGCAGTTCCCGGCTGCTGATCGCAGCCAGGGACCCGCTGGTAATGGCGGACATCCGTGATCCCGCGGATGTCCGCCATTAACCCTTCAGATGCCGTGATCAATACAGATCAAGGCATCTGCAGCATCGCGGTCACTAAAATGGAGGATCGGATCGCCCGCAGCACTGCCGCGCGATCCGATCATCCAGCACATCAGACGGAGGTCTCTTCACCTGCCTCTGCTGCCTTCTGGCGTCTTCTGCTCTGATCTGCCTTCCCGCAGACCAGAGGAGAAGATGACCGATAATACTGATCAGTACTATGTCCCTGAACTATAGCACTGAACAGTATTAGCAATCAAATGCTTGCTATAAATAGTCCCCTATGTGGACTATTAAAGTGTTAAAATAAAAGTACAAAAATAAAGTAAAATAAATTTGAAAAACCCGCTCCCCCAATAAAAACGTGAATTGTCCCATTTTATCTATTTCACCCCCAAAAAGTGTTAAAATTTTTTTATATACTTATTTGGTATTGCCGCATGCGTAAATATCTGAACTATTAGAATTAAAATGTTAATTATACCATAAGGTGAACGGCGTGAACGTAAAAAAAAAGTCCAAAATAGCTGCTTTATTATAACATTTTATTACAAAAAAATGAATAAAAAAAGGATTAAAAGTTTTATATCAGCAAATATGGTATCAATAAAAAGTTCAGATCACGGTGCAATAAATGAGCCCTCATAACGACGCTTATACGGAAAAATGAAAAAGTTATAGGTCTTCAAAAAAGGGGGATTTTAAACGTACTAAATTGAATAAAATGTTTGCGATTTTTTTTAAGCACAACATTAATAGAAAAATATGTTATCATGGGTATCATTTTAATTGTATTGACCCAAAGAATAAAGGACACATGTCATTTTTACTGTAAAACAAAACCTTCCAAAATTAGCAAAATTGTGGTTTTCTTTTTAATTTCCCCACACAAATAGTATTTTTTTTGGTTGCGCCATACATTTTATGGAAAGTGAGTGATGGCATTATAACGGAAAACTGGTCATGCAAAAAAACAAGCCCTCATACTAGTCTGTGGATGAAAATATAAAAGAGTTCTGATTTATTGAAGGTGAGGAGGAAAAAACAAAAATGTAAAAATAAAAGTCCTGAAGGCTCATATGGGCTGAGTTGTCTCGTCTTCAACAATCATTTTCTTTGCAAAATTTATAAGAATTGGAAGAACTATTTTTCTTGGATGAAGTCAAACTTCCCAAGACAGCATCCTGTAATGCAGCCATTCATGGGCACTTTCCCCTTAATTATGAGCATGGCATAAAGTCTATGCTTGACCAAGTGATCCGGGAGGAAAAGTTAAAGAGGCACCTTTTCATATATTGCAGGACTCATTATAATATGACATTTCACAATATATATCTGTTAAAAAATGTTTTAATTTCACCTGAAATTCAAGCTCAAACTAGCCACCACTAGGGGTCGCCTGTCTTTTATAGGGGTGTGAATCGCCAAGAATTTGGCGATTCGATTCGAATCGCGATACCAGTGTGGCGATTCGATATATCGCGATATATCGCGATACCGTCTAGGTGGCGATACATCGCGATATATCGCCCACCTGGGAGCATTCATAGATCCCAATAGACGCCGCTGTCAGCTTTGACAGCGGCGATCTAGTACTCCGGTGCTCACTTTTCTCATGTTAGCCCGTGCGGGCTGCAAAATAAAATAAAACGCACTTTCTCTTACCTGCCAACGAGCCCGCGGAGCTCCGGTACAGGTGTTCGGTCCCCGGGCTGTATTCTTCTTACTTCCTGTTAGTCCGGCACGTCACATGGAGCTTCAGCCTATCACCAGCGGAGGCGGGACATCGCTGCGGCTGGTGATAGGCTGAAGCTCCATGTGACGTGCCGGACTAACAGGAAGTAAGAAGAATACAGCCCGGGGACCGAACACCTGTACCGGACTGTACCGGAGCTCCGCGGGCTCGTTGGCAGGTAAGAGAAAGTGCGTTTTATTAAAAATTCCACATCCCTAAAAGAATCGATTCAAAAATATTTTGAATCGATTCTGTATCGGCAAATGAAAAATCGCGATTATCGCGAGAATCGATTTTTTCTTACATCCCTAGTCTTTTAGCCAGACAGACTAGTCTAGATTTTACAGCATACTGGATACCGGCTGTAAAGCATACCGGTATTCAGTATAGGAGATTTCTATTGTGTATGCAAAACTACAGATAAAGGATGTGTGGACATGCTGGGAGCTGTAGTTTTACAACAGCTGGAGGCAACACTGCTCTAACACAGTTATTTACGAACCTTGCAGCTTCAGTTGTTACTAAACAACAACTCCCAGCATGCTGAAATAGTCAAAGCTTCCTCGGACTCCTGAATAACAAAGAAGTTGATCAGACAATCAGGAGTCTGTGAAAGATGAATGACTCACATAGTGACAGCTATGCTGATTAGCATCCAGCTTTACTAGGAGAAGATAAAACAGATAGAACATGTATTCACAAAAATGCTGTACTTTTATCTAAAAAATCCTTGCACTAATTTTATAAAGATCTATTCTTATATTTATAAATTTTATCCTGTTATAAATTCACCATAATGTCTTCTGATTACTGCAGGCAAGCTCCAAGTATCTTCCTCTGACACATGACACAGCATAAAACCAGAGAGGAAAGGGTTACAGAGTAGAGAGTACTGATTGGCTGACTGCAAAGGCTTGCTCCTGTGAGGGAGACAGACTGACACGCCCCCTCCAGCCTGCACAATGAAAAAGTAACTCACCAGCAGATAAATGCTTATATCTCTGGATATATAAGTCCGAGACACATAAAAATTATATGCACATGATCAGGATTGGGTCCTGAGTAACATATCACTTTTTTTTTCTATTTTTTGCACTATGACAGGTATGCTTTAAGTAACATCAAGTAAGAGTTTTTGCCTATAAGGTGTACTCTGTTTCCCTTATTACCCTAATGCAAGTGCTTCACAAAAGTCTGATAGAACTCTTATATGGGAATGGGAACATAGATAGGAAAAAAAAAACGGTTCGGCGAGGCGCTGCTCAGTATACTATCGATAAAAGAGAACTCGAATAGCACAGTACAATGAAAACTGTATTGATGTATTAGGGACAACGCGTTTTGGCATCCATTGATGCCTTCATTAGGTCCACTTACAGCTCCAAAAGAATAAATACATATAAACACATGTAGAAGATGTATACCTTCTGGAAGGATAGAGAGGGGGTTGTATAAAAAAGTTGTGGGGTAAAAATATCCATAGGGTAACTTTAACCCCTTAAGGACCGGAGGTTTTTCCGTTTTTGCATTTTCGTTTTTTGCTCCTTGCCTTTAAAAAATCATAACTCTTTCAAATTTACACCTAAAAATCCATATGATGGCTTATTTTTTGCGCCACCAATTCTACTTTGTAATGACGTCAGTCATTTTGCCCAAAAATCTATGGTGAAGCGGGAAAAAAAATCATTGTGCGACAAAATTGAAAAAAACGCTGTTTTGTAACTTTTGGGGGCTTCCGTTTCTACGTAGTACATTTTTCGGTAAAAATGACACCTGATATGTATTCTGTAGGTCCATACGATTAAAATGATACCCTACTTATATAGGTTTGATTTTGTCGGACTTCTGGAAAAAATCATAACTACATGCAGGAAAATTAATACGTTTAAAATTGTCATCTTCTGACCCCTATAACTTTTTTATTTTTCCGTGTATGGGGCGGTATGAGGGCTCATTTTTTGCGCCGTGATCTGAAGTTTTTAACGGTACCATTTTTGCATTGATAGGACTTATTGATCATTTTTAAATGATATAAAAAGTGACCAAAAATGCACTATTTTGGACTTTTGAATTTTTTTGCGCGCACGCCATTGACCGAGCGGTTTAATTAATGATATATTTTTATAATTCGGACATTTCCGCACGCGGTGATACCACATATGTTTATTTTTATTTTTATTTACACTGTTTTTTTTTTTTTATTGGAAAAGGGGGGTGATTCAAACTTTTAATAGGGGAGGAGTTAACCCCTTAACGACGCAGGACGTATATTTACGTCCTGCGCCGGCTCCCGCGATATGAAGCGGGATCGCGCCGCGATCCCGCATCATATCGCGTGGGTCCCGGCGCTAATCAACGGCCGGGACCCGCGGCTAATACCACACATCGCCGATCGCGGCGATGTGCGGTATTAACCCTTTAGAAGCGGCGGTCAAAGCTGACCGCCGCTTCTAAAGTGAAACTGAAAGTATCCCGGCTGCTCAGTCGGGCTGTTCGGGACCGCCGCGGTGAAATCGCGGCGTCCCGAACAGCTGATCGGACACCGGGAGGGCTCTTACCTGCCTCCTCGGTGTCCGATCGACGAATGACTGCTCCGTGCCTGAGATCCAGGCAGGAGCAGTCAAGCGCCGATAATGCTGATCACAGGCGTGTTAATGCACGCCAGTGATCAGCATTAGAGATCAGTGTGTGCAGTGTTATAGGTCCCTATGGGACCTATAACACTGCAAAAAAAAAGTAAAAAAAAAGTGTTAATAAAGGTCATTTAACCCCTTCCCTAATAAAAGTTTGAATCACCCCCCTTTTCCCATAAATAAAATAAAACAGTGTAAAAAAAAATAAAAATAAACATATGTGGTATCGCCGCGTGCGTAAATGTCCGAACTATAAAAATATATCATTAATTAAGCCGTACGGTTAATGGCGTACGCGCAAAAAAATTCCAAAGTCCAAAAAAGCGTATTTTGGTAACTTTTTATAACATTAAAAAATGAATAAAAAGTGATCAAAAAGTCCGATCAAAACAAATATCATACCGATAAAAACTTCAGATCACGGCGCAAAAAATGAGTCCTCATACCGCCCCGTACGTGGAAAAATAAAAAAGTTATAGGGGTCAGAAGATGACATTTTTAAACGTAAAAATTTTCCTGCATGTAGTTATGATTTTTTCCAGAAGTGCGACAAAATCAAACCTATATAAGTAGGGTATCATTTTAACCGTATGGACCTACAGAATAATGATAAGGTGTAATTTTTACCGAAATATGCACTGCGTAGAAGCGGAAGCCCCCAAAAGTTACAAAATGGCGTTTTTTTTTCGATTTTGTCGCACAATGATTTTTTTTTCCGTTTCGCCGTGCATTTTTGGGTAAAATGACTAATGTCACTGCAAAGTAGAATTGGCGACGCAAAAAATAAGCCATAATATGGATTTTTAGGTGGAAAATTGAAAGGGTTATGATTTTTAAAAGGTAAGGAGGAAAAAACGAAAGTGCAAAAACGGAAAAACCCTGAGTCCTTAAGGGGTTAAATGATATTTATTCACTTTTTTTTTTCACTTTTTTTTTGCAGTGTTATAGGTCCCATAGGGACCTATAACACTGCACACACTGATCTTCTATGTTGATCACTGGTTTCTCATAAGAAACCAGTGATCAACGATTCTGCCGCATGACTGCTCATGCCTGGATCTCAGGCACTGAGCAGTCATTCGGCGATCGGACAGCGAGGAGGCAGGAAGGGGCCCTCCCGCTGTCCTGTCAGCTGTTCGGGATGCCGCGATTAGCCACGGCTATCCCGAACAGCCCGACTGAGCTAGCCGGGAACTTTCACTTTCACTTTTAGCCGCGCGGCTCAACTCTGAGCGCGCGGCTAAAGGGTTAATAGCGAGCGGCCCCGCGATCAGCGCTGCGCGCTATTAGAGGCGGGTCCCGGCTTCACTATGACGCCGGGCCCGCCATGATATGACGCGGGGTTACTGTGTAACCCCGCGTTATATCAGAAGAGCAGGACCAAGGACGTACCGGTACGTCCTTGGTCCTTAAGGGGTTAAAATATTTAAGGGGTATTCCAGGCCAAAACTTTTTTTTATATATAAACTGGCTCCGGAAAGTTAAACAGATTTGTAAATTACTTTGATTAAAAAATCTTAATCCTTGCAATAGTTATTAGCTTCTGAAGTTGAGTTGTTTTTTTCTGTTTAACTGCTTTCTGATGACTCACGTCCCGGGAGCTGTGCAGTTCCTATGGGGATATTCTCCCATCATGCACAGCTCCCGGGATGTGACATCATCATTGAGCCGTTAGACAGAAAACTTTAGAAACTAATAACTATTGAAAGGATTAAGATTTTTTAATAGAAGTCATTTACAAATCTGTTTAACATTCCGGAGCCAGTTGATATATAAAAAAAAAGTTTTTGCCTGGAATACCCCTTTAAAAGTAAATATATCCACTGCTAGGATTGCAGGGCGTTAAGTGGGTGATAGTACATTGGTATCGCTTTAGAAGCGAAAATTATAAAAGGTGTGATGGTGCCAAACTTAAAATAGTAGTAGTAGTATGCTCTGAGTAACCAAACAGGATGCTAGATCATGCGGATCATGAAGGAACTGACCAATTAGAGTATGTTGTATTAATGGCACGGTGGTGTCAGATAGGGGATTTAATGGTGTGCTGTGATTTATTCACAGAATATTAATAAACATATATATATATATATATATATATATATATATATATATATATATACACACACAATAGCATATATGTTTCATAAAAGCTGATATATATATATATATATATATATATATATATATAGTCATGGGTGATATACCCGGATAAAATGTAATATCATGCGGGGCAAAATACATGTGTGCATTTGCATATGTGGATCTGTGCCATGCCCCCCTTCAGCAAATGAATAGAGAGGGCGCTACCTAGCGCATTACCACTAAAAACCAGGGTGAACAGAGGAAATTAAAATGCTCACCCAGAATGTTACACTCGCCAAGTGTAACAATGGAAAATAACTTGTGTGTAAGTATGCCGGCAGCCGGTCCACCTTCAGAAAGATGCACGAGGAAAACAAGGAGCCTCCATGGAGGTCGCGGACATCAGGAGGCGCTGGACACACTCGGAGGGTAAAATCAACTTTAATCACCCATCATGCAACGTGTTTCACAGATTATCTGCTTCATCAGGCATACTCAGGTGAGTAAAAGCATACTGTATATAGGGAACTGGGTGGTTAGCCCTCCAGGTGAGCCAAGGAGGGAATTAACCCTCAAGGCTCCCCCTTCAGGCCGAATAACTTTATTCTGCCCTGCATGATATTACATTTTATCTGGGTATATCACCCATGACATGCATATGCTCTTGTATCTCTTTATAGATCAGCTTTTATGAAACGTATATGCTCTTGTACACACGCACACACAGATATATATATATATATATATATATATATATATATATATACTGTATCTCTTTATAGTGGAAAAGTGTACCACATTTCCAGTGTCTGCCAGATCTTTCTGGAGGGATTGTGCAGTCAAATGTGGGTTTTGAATTGTTTCTCACAATCCTGCGAGCTGTTCTGTCTGATATTTTTCTTAGTCTTCCAGATCTTGCTTTATCTTCCACTGTTCCTGATGACTGCCATTTCTTAATTACATTCCGAACAAAGGATATTGACATCTGAAAATGTTTTTCTATCTTCTTATAGCCTTCTCCAGCTTTGTGAGCGTCAACTATTTTCAGTTTCAGATTTCTAGACAACTGCTTAGAACCCACGGTGCTGATTGTTGGGGCAAGGTCAGATGAGTCTGGGCATTTAAAACCTTTGAGATTGACATCACCTGGTCTTCCCAGATGATGATTGAGAACAATGCATGACACTGGCAGGTCTCAGCTTTTCAAAGGGGGCAGTGCATGCTATAAATTCTGCAGGGTGCCCAAACATTTGCAGATGCCATTTTTTTGTTTTCTGTTATTTTGAAAGTGTAAATGATGGAAATAAAATCTAACTTTTTTTGGCATATTATAAGAATTTCTAATCTGTAATTTGATGCCTTTTGGAGACTTTCCTTGGCTTCTTTATGCACATTAATGCAAATTTTAACCTGGGGTGCCCAAACTTTTGATCCCTATTATAAAGAACAGCTTCTAGCATCCTGTTTGATTACTCAGAGCATACTACTACTATTTTAAAGGACAACTGCAGTAGTATGACACTTATTCCCTATCCACAGGATGTGTTTGATTGCAGTGGGGTCGGACCGCTGGGCCCCCCCCGCGATCTTCCTAACGGGGCGCCTCCAGTAGCGTCCAAGGCGTGTAGCGTCGACCTAGAGGTCGACGGTGAGGCCCCCGCTTCTCCTCCCCGTCCCCATTCAGTTCTATGGGGGAAACGGGGAGGCACGAATGCTGCCTCCCCGCCTCTCCCATAGAGATGTATGGAGGAGGCGTGCCGGCTGCAACATCATGCTGCGGCTGGCACGCCCCCTGCATGGGACAGCCGTGGCCCCGTACAGGAGATCACAGGGGGTCCCAGCGGTCACCCACTTAAAGGGGTACTCCGGCGCTAAGACATCTTATCCCCTATCCAAAGGATAGGGGATGAGATGCCTGATCGCGTGGGTCCCGCCGCTGGGGACCCCCGTGATCTTGCACACCGCAACCCGTTAGAATCAGCCCCCGGAGCGTGCTCGCTCCGGGTCTGATTACTGGCGATCACGGGGAAGGAGCATAGTGACATCACGGCTCCGCCCCCGTGTGACATCAAGCTCCGCCCCCTCAATGCAAGACTATGGAGGGGGCGTGACAGCGGCGGGACCCCCGGCAGGACCCCCGCGATCAGGGCGCGGGACCCCCGCGATCAGGCATCTTATCCCCTATCCTTTGGATAGGGGATAAGATGTCTTAGCGCCGGAGTACCCCTTTAACACCCTGCAATCCTAGCAGTCCTAGCATATTTACTTTTAAATATTTTAATATGGTTATTTTTACCCCACAACTTTTTTTATACAACCCCCTCTCTATCCTTCCAGAAGGTATACACCTTCTACATGTGTATATTTGTATTTATTATTTTAGAGCTGTAAGTGGACCTGATGAAGGCATCAGTGGATGCCAAAACGCGTTGTTCCTAATACATTAATAACGTTTTCATTGTCCTGTGCTACTTGAGTTCTCTTTTATTGACCGTGTACTGAGCAGCACCACGCCAAACCGGTTTTTTTTTCCCATCTATAATCCCATTGCCTTCTATCGGACACCATTCCTGGTGGCCCGATACCGGTAAGAGTGCAGCAGCCAGCAACTCCAAACACCGCCACCCTCTCAAGCGCAACATAGTCCAGCGCAATATCCTCTAAGGTTGGTACATCACCTGGTTGTGGTGTAGGGTACACAACAGTGGATTTTTCATCCCTTCTCCTAAGCCTCTTATATGGGAAAGGATTTTTAAGCAAAGATGTGACCTATACCACTCATATAAGTGATTATTAGAAAGTTATAATTTAATAAATACTTTTGTGTGATTTAACATTTTCCTTACAATACATTTCACATACAGATTCCCAGTTTTTTTCACTGGGAAAAGCATTTTGTGTAGAATGTTGCACATAAGCATTTTTCTGGGCTTCAATATTGAATGACTATCCTTAGGATAAGCCATCAATATCCTAATGGTCAGGGTCCAACCTTCTACATTCCCATCAATAAGCTGATTAAAGGAGTCATGGTGCTCCCCCTATTGATCACAGCACTAAAGTGCTGTGAGTGCACAGCTGTTGATAGCAGCCAATACTTACAGTCTATGAAGCGAGTGCAGCTCATGGGCTCACTTCATATTTGGTATGCCGATCAAGACATTAAGTACCGAGACACCAGGACGTACATTAAAGGGGTACTCCGCCCCAAGACATCTTATCCCCTATCCAAATTATAGGGGATAAGATGTTAGATTGCGGGAGTCGGCCACAACACCTTGCTTTCATTACTGCACAGAGCAAACTCACTCTGTGTGTAATGAAGGGCAATACAGGGGCTTGAGCATCGTGATGATAAGGCTCCACTCCTCATGATGTCATGGCCCACCCCCTCAATACAATTCTATGGGAGGGGGCGTGGTGGTCATCACGTCCCTTCCCATAGACTTGCATTAAAGGGAGCGGGCTGTGACATCACGAGGGGCGGAGCCGTGACATCACGATGCTCTGACCCATGTATTGGCCATCATTACGCACAGAGAGTTTTCTCTGTGCAGTAATGAAAGTGGGGTGCTTTCTGACATCTGACATCCGATCCCCTATCCTTTGGATAGGGGATAAGATGTCCTGGGGCGGAGTACCCCTTTAATATCCAATGTCCTTAAGTGGTTAAGCTTGTTATAGTCACTGGATATAAATACCTATTTATACCCAGGACTGTATCTTTAACAAGTGGGTATACTCTACGTCTGGAGAAAATAAAATTTCCACACCAGCACAGACGTGGGTTCTTTGTTGTAAGAGCAATGAGACTATGGAACTCTCTTCCAGAGGAAGATCATGGTGAACTCAATATAAAGAGTTGAAAAGGGGCCTGGACATGTTTCTGGACAGTGATAACATTACAGGTTATGGATACTAGATTTATAGGGACAAAACATTGATCCAGTGATTTATTCTGATTGCCACATTTGGAGTTGAGAAGGATTTTTCCCTTAGTATGGGGCAATTGGCATCATACTTATGAGAGTTTTTTTGCCTCCCTTTGGATCAATTCAATAGGAACACAATAGAGATGTAGGTTGAACTTGATAGACTCTTGAACTATGTAACTAGAGAGATTTCTGAAATGACCTTTGATATATTTATATATTGTTGTTAGGTAATCCCTCAGCTTCTTTGTTTCTACTATTTTATTTTATTTTTTGTTAAACTATCTAGGTACATTAGTTTATATATTCCATGTAGTTATTTGTTTGTCCATCTTTGAAGAAAATGAAACTTCCTCCTGTTCAGGGCCAGCATTAGGGGGTGGAAAACAGGGCAATGGCCTAAGGCCCCCTTCCTCCAGAGGGCCCCCTGAGGCTGCCACATTGTTTGTAGCTGCGGGAAGCAGTGTAGCCCTGCAGCCAGCAGCATCTAGGATTGAGCCTCGCTGCAGAGTTCATTTACATAGTGCTGGCAGTGAGAAGCTCCATTAACACCCCTCCTTCCTCCGTCTCCAGATCCTGCTGCTGTTAGATGTCGCACAATTTTGTTGCCTGTCTGCCGACGGTGAGTGACGTAGTCTGCAGGCACCAGAGGGCATGAATATCTAGCAGCTCCTGAAGTATTTAATGCACCCAGCCAGCTTTCAATAAAAGTAAGTTTAAGTTATATGTAATGTGCAACTGTCACTAAACCTACAAGGCCCAACCCTAGTGCAGCAAATATTGCAGCGGTGGCAAAATCTCATGCCGCCAACATTTGTTTGTATATACTTTTTTATATATAATATATATATATATATATATATATATATATATATATTGTGGCAGTGTGGCAAGGAAAGGGTGTATTTCCTTGGCTCACCCTGCAGAAGCTCTCACCTGCTTCTTAAGTAATGAGGCAGGAGGGAAGGGAGGTGTATATGAGATGGAGACTCAGTGTAATGGGGGCTCTTCCTAGGAGACAGCTTGTGGGCTGTAGGGAAGAGACAGAGCCTGCTGAGGAGTACACAGCCCGAGCTATGAGGGGCTCAAAGAAAGTGATAAGAAATGTGAGTAGAAGGTTGCAGGGGACATCTGTTTAACCGGCTGAGGGAAGCTCAGCGGTTGTTAGTCAGGACAAGCTGATCTGTTTAGTCAGTGACCAGACGGCCTAGGATTTTGTTTGTTCCTGTTTTTTTTGTTTATTTCTTACCCTGCAACCTGTCTAATAAAACTGGCAAGGTGCCAGATTTGCATTATAAGCGTTTGTTTGCTGGTTTATTGAGAAGAAACGCATCCTGTGGCGTGGTCCAGGACGATCCCAGAGCTAATCCCCAAGACGGATCGTCACAATATATATATATATATATATATATATATATGTATTTATATATCAGTGTTTCCCAACCAGGGTGCCTCCAGCTGTATAGGCTGTTCGGGCATGATGGGATTTGTAGTTTTGCAATAGCTGGGGACATCCTGGTTGGGAAATACTGATTTATGCATGTGTGTGTGTATATATCAATGTTTCAAAACCAGGGTGCCTCCAGCTGTTGGAATACTACAAATCCCAGAGTTGAAGTTTTGCAACAGCTGGATACACTCTGGTAGGGAAAAAAAATGATAATAATTAAAATTATATATATATATATATATATATATATATATATATATACACATACACACTGCTCCAAAAAAATAAATAAAGGGAACACTTAAACAACACAATGTAACTCCAAGTCAATCACACTACTCTGAAATCACACTGTCAACTCAGGAAGCAACACTGATTGACAATCAATTTCACATGCTGTTGTGCAAATGGAACAGACAACAGGTGAAAATTATAGGCAATTAGCGAGACACCCCCAATAAAGAAGTGGTACTGCAGGTGGTGACCACAGACCACTTCTCAGTTCCTATGCTTCCTGGCTGATGTTTTGGTCACTTTTGAATGCTGGCGGTGCTTTCACTCTAGTGGTAGCATGAGACGGCATCTACAACCCACACAAGTGGCTCAGGTAGTACAGCTCATCCAGGAGGGCAATTCAATGCGAGCTGTGGCAAGAAGGTTTGCTGTGTCTCTCAGCATAGTGTCCAAAGCATTGAGGTGCTACCAGGAGACAAACCAGTACATCAGGAGATGTGGAGGAGGCCGTAGGAGGGCAACAACCCATCAGCAGGACCATTACTTCCCACCTTTGTGCAAAGAGGAGCAGTAAGAGCACTGCCAGAGCCCTACAAAAGGACCTCCAGCAGGCCACAAATGTGCATATGTCCACTCAAATGGTCGGAAACAGACTCCATGAGGGTGGTATGAGGGCCAGATGTCCACAGGTGGGGGTTGTGCTTGCTGCCCAACACCGTGCAGGACGTTTGGCATTTGACAGAGATCACCAAGATTGTCAAATTCGCCACTGGCGCCCTGTGCTCTTCACAGAGGAAAGCAGGTTCACTCTGACCACATGTGACAGATGTGGAAAAGTCTGGAGACGCCATGGAGAACATTTTGCTGCCTGCAACATCCGATTGAGCACATCTGGGACATCATGTCTTGCTCCATCCACCACAGACTGTCCAGGTCTGGGAGGACATCCCTCAGGAGACCATCCACCACCTCATCAAGAGTATGCCCAGAAATGGTAGGGAGGTCATACAGGCACGTGGAGGCCACACACACTACTGAGCCTCATTTTGACTTATTTTAAGGACATTACATCAAAGTTGGATAAGCCTGTAGTGTTGTTTTCCACTTTGATTTTGAGTGTGATTCCATATCCAGACCACCATGGGTTGATAAATCTGATTTCCATTGAAATTTTTTGTGTGATTTTTATGACATGTAAAGACAAAATTATTTCATACGATTAGTTCATTTATTCAGATCTAGGATGTGTTATCTTAGTGTTTCCTTATTTGTTTGAGCAGTATATATATATATATATATATATATATATATATACATATATATATATATATATATATATATATATATATATATATATACACATACTTGCTTGATAAAGGCTTGTCAGCCGAAACGTTGCATACCATGCTCAAATGAAATAAAGATTTTTAACCTGCATCTAACCCGGACCCAGTGATTGGCGCTGTTTCCTTGAAAGGAGATCTGTTTGCATATCCAGCCTGGCAAGCTGGGGGATACCTGCACCACACTGATGGCCTCCCTGTGCTGAAACCCTTTACCCATGTGTATATATATATATATATATATACAGTACAGACCAAAAGTTTGGACACACCTTCTCATTCAAAGAGATTTCTTTATTTTCATGACTATGAAAATTGTAGATTCACACTGAAGGCATCAAAACTAGAAATTAACACATGTGGAATTATAGACATAACAAAAAAAGTGTGAAACAACTGAAAATATGTCATATTCCGGGTGGAAAGTGTCCCCAAGTGCAGTCACAAAAACTATCAAGAGCTACAAAGAAACTGCCCTAGGAAAGGAAGACCAAGAGTAACCTCTGCTGCGGAGGGTAAGTTCATCCGAGTCACCAGCCTCAGAAATTGCAGGTTAACAGCAGCTCAGATTAGAGACCAGGTCAATGTCATACAGAGTTCTAGCAGCAGACACATCTCTAGAACAACTGTTAAGAGGAGACTGTGTGAGGCCTTCATGGTAGAATATCTGCTTGGAAACCACTGCTAAGGACAGGTAACAAGCAGAAGAGACTTGTTTGGGCTAAAGAACACAAGGAATGGACATTAGACAAGTGGAAATCTGTGCTTTGGTCTGATGAGTCCAAATTTGAGATCTTTGGTTCCAACCACCAGGTCTTTGTGCGACGCAGAAAAGGTGAACGGATGGACTCTACATGCCTGGTTCCCACCGTGAAGCATGGAGGAGGAGGAGGTGTGATGGTGTGGGGGTGCTTTGCTGATGACACTGTTGGGGATTTATTCAAAATTGAAGGCCTACTGAACCAGCATGGCTACCACAGCATCTTGCAGCGGCATGCTATTCCATCCATTTTTTGCGTTTAGTTGGACCATCATTTATTTTTCAATAGGACAATGACCCTAAACACACCTTCAGGCTTTGTAAGGGCTATTTGACCAAGAAGGAGAGTGATGGGGTGCTGCACCAGATGACCTGGCCTCCACAGTCACCAGACCTGAACCCAATGAAGGCAAAAGTGCCAACAAGTGCTAAGCATCTCTGGGATCTCCTTCAAGACTTTTGGAAGACCATTTCAGGTGACTACCTCTTGAAGCTCATCAAGAGAATGCCAAGAGTGTGCAAAGCAGTAATCAAAGCAAAAGGTGGCTACTTTAAAGAACGTACAATATGACATATTTTCAGTTGTTTCACACTTTTTTGTTATGTCTACAATTCCACTTGTGTTAATTCATGGTTTTGATGCCTTCAGTGTGAATCTACAATTTTCATAGTCATGAAAATAAAGAAAACTCTTTGAATGAGAAGGTGTGTCCAAACTTTTGCTCTGTATATATATGTGTGTGTGTGTACAGCAATACAAGATAGTCGCAGCAGTCCAGGAGTAGAAAAAATAAAGTGTTTTTTGTTCCATTTCACAAATACAGGTGCTTGTATTGCTGTATCTGGATTGGGGGTCATACACTGGGCCCAATTAGTTCTCTCTCTCTCTCTCTCTCTCTCTCTCTCTCTCTCTCTCTCTCTCCCCAATATAGCAGGTATTGTGTGTGTCTAGCAAATATTGTGTGTCTACAGCAGGGACATACGCTTTGTGGCTTTATGCTCCGGATCTTCTAACCCTTTCAGAACATAGCATTTTTCCAATTCCAGAAAATAGCGGATAACCAATTTGTATAGGTTTTATTTTTATTTATTTTTCTGATCCTTATAACATTTTCATTTTTCTGTATATGGTGATGTGTGAGGGCTAATTTTTTTGCACCATGTTCCGTAGTTTTTTTATCGGTACCATTTTTGTTTTGATGGCACTTTTTGATCGCTTTTCATACATTTTTTTAGGGTATACAAAATGACCAAAATGACACAATTTTGGACTTTGAATTTTTTTTTACTTATACGCTATTGACTGTGCAGTTAAATTAACAATATATTTTTATTGTTCGAAAAGTTATGCACGTGGCGATACCACATATGTTTACGTTTGTTATTTTTTTTTTAATGGGAAAAGGGAGGTGATTCAAACTTTTATTAGGGAAAGGGCATGGAGCAGCAGATCACTGATCAGTTGGAGATGGAGGCAGGTAGAGACCTTCCCCCTGTCCTCTCAGCTGTTCGGGACACCACAATTTCACTGCAGCGGTCCTGATCAGCACGAGCTGCCGATAAATATATAGTTAAAAATAAAAATATATTGTCAATTAAACAATGGCGTACAAGTAAAAAATTCTAAAGTCTAAAATAGCATATTTTTGGTCACTTTTTGTACCATAAAAATTTTTAGAAAGAGCGATCAAAAAGTCTGATCAAAACAAAAATAGTACCGATAAATACTTCAGATCACGGCACAAAAGATGAGCCCTCCTATATCCCTGTATGTGGAAAAATAAAAAAAAGTTATAGGGGTCAGAAAAGGAAATTTTTAAATGTATTAATTTTCGTGCATGTAGTTATGATTTTTCCAAAGACAAAATCAGACCTTTATAAGTAGGGTATCATTTTAATTGTATGGATCTACAGAGTAAATAACCAAAAAAATGAACTGCGTAGAAACAGAAGCCCCCAAAATGATACAAAATGGCGTTTTTTTTGTTTTTCAATTTTGTTGCACAATGATTTTTTTTTTTTGTTTTGCCATAGATTATTGGGTAAAATGACTTATGTCATTACAAATTAGAATTGGTGGCGCAAAATAACAAAAAGCCATCATATGAGTCTTTCGGTGCAAAATTGAAAGAGTTAATTATTTTTAAAAGGTGAGGAGGAAAATACTAGTACAAAAATGGAAAAACCCTGAGTCCTTAAGGAGTTAAAGGCATTTGTGACAAGTCAGTAACACATAATATAAAAGTTGAGATGTTTGGACTACATTTCTTGTCATGGATTTCTGGAAAAGGAGGTAAACAAATTAATATACAATAATAGACAAATAGAGGTATGGTAAGATTTATCGCAAGCTATGAACATGATATTTTAGATCCATAATACAAAAATTCATAATAAAGCCATATGCCTGAGACTTAAGATACAAGACTGTGAGGAATTCAAAAGCCCAACTGTTTCTGGTAGCAGTCACGCTAAACTGCACACTGTCTCAAATCTACCCATGAGTTTTGATGGACTGATAACCAAATGTATAAAATTGGAATCTATTGAAGCTAACTGGGGGTAAATGTAAACTAGCTCTCTATTGGGGGAGATTTATCAAAGGATTTAGACTGATTTTTCCTGTCTAAATTTGTCGCACAGAAAGTACCAGTCTAAATATGTGCAACTTTTTTGCGACTTTTGCTCTAGAGGATTTTTACAACATGATGCATTCTAGTCTATTTTAGACGGAAATGCATTGGAAAATGCATTGGTGCTGAATTTATCAAAAGCGACTTTGCAGCAACAAGTCGCATCGGCTGAAAGTACGATGAAATGTCAGACCATGTTGGAGCAGGTCTAAATACAGAATAAAGCATAGATCCTGAAGTCTGTGCGCAGAATTTATCAAGATAAATTAGGTGCACAATAGACCAGCCTAACCCTCTGTAGTTTGGTCTATATTGATGCGGGACACAGACAACTTTGATAAATATCCCCCATTGAGTCTCTATATATTGTGTCTACCATTTAGCCTCTAATGTAAGTATAAGATATATGTGTATAATTTTAATATTGAATAAAGTTATGGCTAAGCATTGTGCTTAGTAGTTGATTAATTCCAGTGAAGAAATCTGTAATGCTAACAGTGGCTGTGCGGCTAAACATTGTGTGGTTAATAGGAATAGACACATTGGAAAATAAATGGTTGGAAATTTGAGTACATTCTATGGCAACAATTTTATAATATAGGGTCAGAACATTTATTTTCTTTGTACATAGCTTTTGCTAGAGGTTTTTATTTAAATACAAGAACTAGCAGTCTAAGTTAAATGGTTATCCCGGTAGCATCCAATTTTCCTAAACCTGGCTTCCACTGCTATGCAAAATATAAAGAAGTCATCTGCCAGAATACCTATGTGTGTTATCGTCTACCCTCTCATAGGTCTGACTCCATGGGTTCCACTGCCATGGCTGCTGGGGAGGGGTGGGGTGGCAGGAGCAGTAACAGCTCCATCAACAGCAGCCTGAGTCTACAATCGCTGATGAGTAGATTTCCTCACCCGCATAATGAAGCAACTAATCAGCAGCAGGTAGACCTGGAGCAGGACCTGAACCAGCCGGAGGTGGCATATTTGGACATGACCCTGCCAACCCACATTTTAGATTCGCTGGACTTCTGGGCAGCCAAATTGGATTTGTGGCTGCAACTAGCAGAGTTTGCCCTGGAAAAGCTGTTCTTCCCGGCCAGTAGTGTGCCATCAGAGCGGGTGTTTAGTGTGGCTGGGGCCATAGTAACCCCAAGGAGAACTCGCCTGTCCACCAAAAATGTGGAGAGACTGACCTTTGTCAAGATGAATCAGGCTTGGATCAGCCAGGATTTCCACCCACCAATGCCTGATGCATCAAACTAGATTATCCATGGTGCCACACCAACACTTTGACAAAAGAGACCAGTTTCTTCTGCCTACCTGCCTCAGCTATTATTCTGATCCTGACACCTGCCTGATGCCACACATCTGATGTCAAGTGATCCTTCTTTAACCCACCTTCGACAGTGGATACTGGTATTGCAACCCAAGGCACCACTCTGTCACCGGGTCACTTTTAGGACTCCTGATGCTGACACCTCCAGGCTCCTTCATTGTGCCACCCTATGGTCTCCTCAGGCTGCTGCCACCTCCAGGCTGTATCATTGTGCCACCCTATGTTCTCATCATGTTGCTGCCACCTCTAGGCTCGGTCATTGTGCTGCCCTATGGTCTCGTTATGCTGCTGTCACCTCCAGGCTCTGTCATTGTGCCACCATGTGATCTCCTCATGCAGCTGGCACATTAAACTTGTTAATCTCTTCAAAATCTTCAATTGACATTTAAAAAAATATCTTTAATCTCTTCAATTAAGAGGCCCTATGGTCTTGTCAGGCTGCTACCACATCAGGGTGTCATAAAGTGGCACATGTGTTCAATCTGGTTGTCATGTGGTTCCTTAAGTCTCTAACCCATCTGCAAGGCATCCTACAAATGGCCAGGAACCATTGCATGCACTTCAGCCATTAGTACACCGCAAAGCAAAATCTCCTTAAGATGCTTGTCGTCATATATTACCTCTGGAATTACCACAAGAATCCAAGGAAACAGGTTGGAGCAATAAAAATTAATCATAACTGATTAAATGACACATTCGCAGTTTCATAGTACCAGCTGTGTTTACTTATACGTGCATTGCTTAATATTTAAGACAAGCATATGATACTGGCAGGATCTACCCAGTAGCGTTCCAGGTCAGGCCTTCACCACTGAGCGGGAGGACAAACTGACACACTACTCCAGACTGTGTCATTGTGCCGCCATATGATTGCATGCTGCTGGGGGCACATTAAACTTGTTAATCTCTTTATAGTCTTCAATTGACATTTCAAAAATTATTTTAATCTCTTCAATTGTGATGCCCTATGGTCTCCCGAACCTTCTGCCACATCCAGATTAAGTCATTGTGCCGCTCTGTAATCTGCATGTCATACTTAATAACAGTATTATTTCACCACCCCAGCAGACTCCCTATGTGTGTTACGACAAGGCAAAGTGCTCTACACCCCTATTGAGGCTCTCTGTAGCCCAGAAATAGCAGTTTTTTATACAGCGATTCACCGCGAATATATTTGAATCCAGAGAAAAAAGGAGCCCACACCTCAAGGACAATGGTATTTTAGATATTTGAAATAGATTTGGCTGAGACCGTGCTTCAATTATAAAGAATACTTAAAGGGGTATTCAAGGCCAAAACTTTTTTTTATATATCAACTGGCTCCGGAAAGTTAAACATATTTGTAAATTACTTCTATTAAAAAATCTTAATCCTTCCAATAGTTATTAGCTTCTGAAGTTGAGTTGTTGTTTTCTGTCTAACTGCTCTCTGATGACTCACGTCCCGGGAGCTGTGCAGTTCCTATGGGGATATTCTCCCATCATGCACAGCTCCCGGGACGTGACATCATCATTAAGCAGTTAGACAGAAAACTTCAGAAGCTAATAACTATTGGAAGGGTTAAGATTTTTTAATAGAAGTAATTTACAAATCTGTTTAACTTTCCGGAGCCAGTTGATATATATAAATATATATATATATATATATATATATATATATATATATATATATATATATATATATAAAAGGTTTTGCCTGTAATACCCCTTTAAATTTATTAAAATGTCAAATACATGTAAATTCCCCCACAGGACCCGTGTCAAAGGAATAACTACATAAATAACATAAAATTTCAATGGCAATTCATAAAAAATGTATCAATAATTGCTGCCAAATACTTCGTCAGTGTGACCAATAGTCCGGCAATGCTGATGATCTGATAAACCGGAAAAAGTGTTGGTTTTGAGTCCACCAACAAATTATGTTGCAAATATTGAAAAAAAAATGTCCAAATTCAGATGTATAAGCCACTGATGTGGGAAAATAAATTTATATTACCAGTTGGGTTTTGCTGTCTCCTCTCGCTTGGGGGTACGGGTGGATTCTATGACCTGTGGGCGCTTGCATGCGCTGCGATCGGCTGGTCCAGACAGAGCTGGACCCAGTGTTCACCATGCAGTTGCTCCAAAAGTCTGTGCAGGCAGACTGGTGGTATTCCCTTGTAGAGGAGGCATCTGACATCACATTCTGCAGTAAGAGCAGACACAGGGAGTCTCAGGGAGTCAAGGGGCAGCGAGAGACTCGGCAGGTGGATTCAAATGCAGTATGTAAATTTCATTTGTAGATGGTATTCCCAAAACTGGTTAGCAGGTCCCAGTGTGGTGATACTGGGGCTCAAGTGGCTCAAAGTCTGTAGTGGGGTCACACTGCGTCTGCGTCTGGGCTAGACGTGTTTCAGGGTACTTAAGACAGTTTGTTCAACCCCTTCCTCAGTAGCTGTGTCTCTAATGTGAATTTCAACATATTTATAGCCATTTTGATTAGTATAGCAGGTGGAGAAGCAAGGATCCTTAACAAGAGATTGGTGTGGATCACAGGAATAAATACTTGTATTAGCAGGCTCGTATTCACACTGGGTGAAAATCACCCAGTTATCCAGAGGCAGAATATATTCATATATATAAAAAAAATTATTAAACAATCTTTAAATGCTGAGACAGACACATGCATCTGTATAAAGCTCAATACAGATGAGTGTTGCAACATGTATATGGCAAAATACAGAATAGCAGATAATATATAAGGATTGCTTTCACTGTTTGTGAATGCTGCATATAATTATATAAGTTGCTGTTCACACTGAGTGTTAAATGTAGTGGTATAAGTTAATGTTCAGACTCAATTATGAATACAATGCAACTATTGCAAATAGAAATCAAATGCATACTGAAAAACCAAAACAGTTTACAGTGAATTTAAAATATAAATCAATGAAATTTTAATAAAAATATAAATAAAAATAAAACAAAAATATAAAATAAAATTGAATATAAATAAATAAAAATAAACATAATAATAATAATAAAAGTATAAAAATGAGAAATAAAAAATAAAAAAATAAAAATATATAAAATAATAGAATACATGAAGAAATATTTAGCAACCGACACAGAATATGATAATAATGACAAAGATGTTATTCGGGGAGGGAATAACACCTTTGTCATTATTGTCATATTCTGTGTCGGTTGCTAAATATTTCTTCCTGTACTCTATTATTTTATATATTTTTATTTATTTGGCAAAGTTTTCAAGCAGAGTACCCCTTTAAACTATTTGTAATATATCCAAGAGAGAGTAAATAATACCTACGGTACATTTATTATCTGATATACATTACATAAACTCATGCAAGCATTAATAAACCAATGCAAATAATCCACTCCCTAGGGGGACTGCAAACAAAATAATGCCTATATATACACACACACACACACACACATATATATATATATATATATATATATATATATATATATATATATATTTTACAGGTGCGGATGGAGTCAATGGAAGTCCAAAAAGAAAAGTGTTCAGGGATGGTCCAAACATGACAAAGATTTCAGAGATGCTGACTTGGCATTCAAATTTACAGAATTTAAATTTTATTAACCATGAAATGAGATGCACTGTAAAATAAAACAGATTTCCTAAGAGAAATAAACAGGGGAATGAACAGTTGGTTTCTGATAGGAGAGTCTGTTTGGATATCGTAAAGATAATATATATATATATATATATATATATATATATATATATAATTTTATTAAATGTAATTTTGCCATTTAGTAAAATTTATTTGTAATTCTATGATTTAAACTTTTCACGATTTCAAAGGGGGATGATTAATGCTTTTTAAAAACATATATATACATATATATATATATATATATATATATATATATATATATATATATATGTTTGATCCGAATTTATTCACAGCAAATATACAGAAACCCTCAATAGGGGTGAAGAACACTTAGCTTTTTCTAACACGCATATGGAGTGTGCTGGGGTAGTGAAATAATACTGTTCTTCAATGTGACATGCAGATTGCAGGCATCGCTTTTAGAATCACTGCCGCAGAGCCGCACAATGACAGAACCTGAAAGTGGCGTCAGTATGAGGAGACCATATAGTGGCTTACTGACGAAGCGGGAGGTGTTGGCAGCATGAGGAGACCCTATAGTGGCTTACTGACACCGCATGGAGTTGTTTGCAGCATTATGAGACCATTAAGTGGCTGAATGACACAGCTTTGATGTGGCTGAAGCATGAGGAGACCATATAGTGGCGGAATGACACAGTGTGGATGTGTTGGTAGCATGAGGAGACCATATAGTCGCTATATGTCACAGCATGGAGGTGTTGGCAGCATGAGAAGAAGCTAGTGCTACCATAACATTTTTTAGGCACAGGCCCAGCATCATCAGTTAACCATATATTGGCTGAATGACAGCCTGGAGGTGGCTGAGTTCTGAGGCGACCCTATAGTGGCTGAATAGACAGCCTGGAGGTGGCTGAAGTATGAGGATACCATTGATTTTTAAGATTTTGAAATGTAAAATTTTGAAATTGAAATTAACTTCCAAGTTTTAGTGCCCCAAGCCCCGGCGTGTGGGTAGAAAGGACCAAATTTAACAAGGAGCTACATGTCACATGGCAGCATAATGACAGAGCCTGGAGGTGGCATCAGTATGAATAGACCATAGAGTGGCTGAATGGCACAGCGTGGAGTTGGCTGAAGCATTAGAAGAGACCATATAGTGACTGAATGAGACAGCCTGGAGGTAGCATCAGTATGAGGAGACCATATAGTGGCTTAGTTACTGCCTGGAGTTTGTGGCAGCATGGGGAGACCATATAGTGTCTGAATGGCATAGCCTGGAGTTGGCGGCAGATGAGGAGACAATAGGGCCTCACAATCTCTAAGAATAAAAGACAAATTTTGAAATGTAATTGAAGATGTATGGTACCTAGTGCATATATAGGTAATGTCCTAGGCCCAGCAGCATCACTAAACCATGTAGTTGTTGAATGACACAGACTGGAGCTGGCTGAAGCATCACTAAACCATATATTGGATGAATGGCACAGCCTGGAGGTGACTGAAGCATCTGTAAATCATATATTGGATGAATGGCATACCCTGGAGGTGGCTGAAGCATCAGTAAACCATATATTGGATGAATGACACAGCCTGGAGGTGTTTGCAGCATGAGGAGACCATATAGTTGCTGAATGACACCCTAGAGCTGGCAGCAGCATGAGCAGACACTAGGGCTTCACAATCCCTAAGATTTAAAGTTGAATTTTGAAATTTAAATGGAAGATTTATGATAGCTAGTGCTACCATAAAAATGTTTAGGCCCAGGCCCAGCAGCATCAGTAAACCATATATTGGCTTAATGACAAAGCCTGAAGGTGGCTGAATCATGAGGAGACCATATAGTGGCTGAATGACACAGCCTGGAGTTGGCTGAAGCATGAAAATAGATCATATAGGGGCTGAATGAGACAGCCAAGAGGTGGCAGCAGCATCAGGAGTCCTGAAAGTGACCCTGTGAAAAAGTGGTGCGGTGGGTGACAATACCAGTACACGGTGACAAATGTGGGTAAAAAAAAGGTCTGATGTGGAGGAATGTTTGTAACTGGGGAGCAGTTTGGCACTATCGATATATGTGAAGTGTTGGTGTGGCACCATGGTCGGAAATCCTGGCTGATCCATTCCTGATTCATCTTCACAAAGGTCAGTCTCTCCACATTTTTCATGGACAGACGAGTTCTCCTTGGGGTGACCATGGCCCCCGTCACACTAAGCTCTGATGGCACACTACTGGCCGGGCAGGACAGCGTTTCCAGGACAAACTCTGCAAGTTGTGGCCACAATTCAAGTTTTGCTGCCCAGAAGTCCAGCGCATCGTCAAGGTGTGTTGGCATGGGCATGTCGAGGTATGCCACCACCTGCTGGTTCAGGTCCTGCTCCAGGTGTACCTGCTGCTGATCAGTTGCTTCACTATGCGGGTGAAGAAAGCTACTCATCAGCGACTGTAGACTCAGGCTGCTGCTGATGGAGCTGGTACTTCTCCTGCCACCCCACCTCCCCAGCAGCCATAGCAGTGTAAGGTGAGCGCAGGGGGCCCCCGGTACATACCTGCAAGAGGATGGACGATGGCACCGATAGGCATCGTCAGACTGACTACATAGGTTGACTTTGTAGTAGGTCACTTTGTCCTTCCGCTCAGTGGGTATAAAAAAAGGCCCTAATTTTGTGGTGACCTTCCTCATAATCCTCTAGCTCCTCTGGCTGCTTCTGCTGCTCCTCTCCTTTCAGATGACTAGAAAAAAAAACATTTGGCAAAACCTAAACTGTGCTCCACTGTGCCCCTCCCACTTCTCCTCCTCCTCCAGTTCGGCACCACCACGTCTCCAGTGCCCTGACCAGCCATCACCAAGAAATGAAGCAGTGGAATGACATTGTAATCCTGTTGACTTACTAATAATGTGGCTTCCTTAAAGTGCTTGAGCAAATGGCAGGTGTCATGTATGAGCTGCCACTGGTTCACATTGAAGTTACATAAGGGAGTACCCCTATCCGCTTAGATCATCGAGAAATCGGTGATGGGTTTTCTCTGTTTGTACAGTCGGTCCAACATATGGAGGGTAGTGATGTCGCCAACATAAAATTTTCGGTTTCGGAACCGCTAACACGAACTTCCGCAAAAGTTGTCGAACCGGCGAACTGGGCGAACCGCCATTGACTTCAATGGGCAGGTGAATTTTAAAACCCACAGGGACTCTTTCTGGCCACAATGGTGATTTAAAAGTTGTTTCAAGGGGACTAACACCTGGACTGTGGCGTGCCGGAGTGGGATCCATGGCAAAACTCCCATGGAAAATTACATAGTTGATGCAGAGTCTGGTTTTAATCGATAAAGGGCATAAATCACCTATTATTCCTAAATGGTTTGGAATCGCGTGCTTTAGCCCCCTTTAGGCAGCACATAGTTAGATTCCCCCCTTTAGACAGCACATAGATTCCCCCATATTAGGCAGCACATAGTTAGAGCCCCCCTTGAGGCAGCACCTAGTGGGATTTGAACCCAAGGCCCCAGCGCTGCAAGGCAGCAGTGCTAACCTCTGAGCCACCATGCTACCCTTAGCATTCATCTAATATCCATGGTTGCTAAAATGGACAGAGATGTCAGCAGAGAGTACCAGAAAAATTAGGCATGTACACATGCCTGAAAAATTTGGTATTGTTGCAGCCGCTTCTGTAGCAGCGGCCAGAAAAATTGCAGCACCATAACAAGTGCAGCAGCAGAGGCCAGAAAAATTAGGCATGTACACATGGATGAAAAATGTGGTATTGTTGCAGCCGCTTCAGTAGCAGCGGCCAGAAAAACTGCAGCACCATAACAAGTGCAGCAGCAGAGGCCAGAAAAATTAGGCATGTACACATGGAAGAAAAATTGGGTATTGTCGCAGCCGCAGCTGTAGCAGCGGACGGAAAAATTGCAGCACCATAACAAGTGCAGCAGCAGAGTCCCGAAAAATTAGGCATGTACACCTGGCTGGAAAACTTGGTATTGTCGCAGCCGCTGCTGTAGCAGCGGCCAGAAAAATTTCTGTTTGTTTCGCCAGGCAGAAAGTGCCCTAAAACATTGCGGCTTGAACCCTAGTTGGTGGCGGATAAGTCACGCAAGTCATCCGGCATTCAGAGTTCAAATACAGCAGCGTGTGGACCATTTTTAGCCCAAGGTAGCTCATCTGATCAGGCCTTGTTCAGTCAAATGTATCGCCCAGTGTCAGTCCCTTCGGGATCCATCCCTCATTCATGTGAAAAAAGGTGAGGTAATCCAGACTTTTTTGACCAAGGCGACTCCTCTTCTCAGTGACAATACCTCCTGCTGCACTGAAGGTCCTTTCTGACAGAACACTTGAAGCGGGATAGCTCAGGCCACAGGTCAAGCCTGCACACCCAGTAGTCAAGGGGTTCATCGCTCCTCAGAGTGTCGATATCCGTGGTTAAGGCCAGGTAGTCTGCTTGTCGGTCAAGTCGTTCTCTGATGGTGGACCCCGAAGGGCTGTGGCGATGCGTGTCCTACATCAACAGTATGTCTGTACAACATCCTGGCCTTGCCATCCTGTTTGTGGGAGGAGGAGGAGGATTACTTTCACCTCTTCCCCTGTTAGATCCCTGTTGTGCTGTGACATGACCCTTATACGCTGCGTACAGCATACTTCTTAATTTATTTTGGACCTGCTGAATCCTTTCTGCCTTGCTGTAATGCGGTAACATGTCAGGCACTTTATGTTTATACTCGGGGTCTAGTAGCGTGGACATCTAGTACAGGTCGTTCTCCTTCATCCTTTTTATACGAGGGTCCCTCAACAGGCACGACAGCATGAAAGACGCCATTTGCACAAGGACGGATGCCGAGCTACTCATGTCCCGTTCCTCGTCCTCAGTAATGTCAGGGAAGGCATAATCTTCTTCCCCCCAGCCACGTACAACACCACGGGAACCAGATAGGTGACAAGGAGCACCCTGGGATGCCTGCTGTGGTTGGTCTTCCTCCTCCTCTTCAAAGCCACATTCCTCCTTTGACTCCTCTTCCTCACAATCCTCTTCCAGCGTTGCCGCAGGTCCAGCAAGCGATGCTGATAAGGCTGTTTCTGGTGGGGATGGTGTCCACAACTCTTCCTCTTCATGCTCATCTACTGCCTGACCCAGCACTCTTCGCAGGGCACGCTCCAGGAAGAAAACAAACGGCATGATGTCGCTGATGGTGCCTTCGGTGCGACTGACCAGGTTTGTCACCTCCTCAAAAGGACGCATGAGCCTACAGGCATTGCGCATGAGCTTCCAGTAATGTGGCAAAAAAATTCCCAGCTCCACAGATGATGTCCTAGCACCCCGTTCATACAAATATTCATTGATGGCTTTTTCTTGTTGGAGCAGACGGTCGAACAATAGGAGTGTTGAATTTCAACATGTCGGGCTGTCGCAAATCAAGCGCCTCACTGGCATGTTGTTTCGCCGCTGAATATCTGACAAGTGCGCCATGGCCGTCTAGGAACGCCTGAAATGGCCACACACCTTCCTGGACTACTTCAGGACATCCTGTAAGCCTGGGTACTTGAGCACAAAGCGTTGTAAAATCAGATTACACACATGTGCCATGCACGGCACATGTGTCAACTTGCCCAACCTCAATGCCGCCAACAAATTTGTTCCTTTGTCACAAACCAACTTGCCGATCTCCAGTTGGTGCGGAGTCAGCCACTGGTCCACCTGTGCGTTCAGGGCCGACAGGAGCGTTTGTGCGGTGTGACTCTCCGCTTTGAGGCAAGTCAACCCCAAGATGGCGTGACACTGCCGTATCCGGGATGTGCAATAGCACCTGGGGAGCTGGGGGGGTGCCGGTGATGTGGAGCAAGACGCAGCAGTGGAAGAGGACTCGGCCGAGGATGTTATGGAAGAGGATGGAGTAGGAGGAGTAGAGGAGGTGGCAGCAGGCCTGCCTGCAAGTCGTGGCGGTGTCACCAACTCCTCTGCAGAGCCACGCATTCCATGCTTGGCAGCCGTCATTAGGTTTACCCAATGCGCAGTGTAGGTGATATACCTGCCCTGACCATGCTTTGCAGACCAGGTATCAGTGGTCAGATGGACCCTTGCCCCTACACTGTGTGCCAGATATGCCATAATTTCCTTTTGCACAATGGAGTAAAGGTTGGGGATTGGCTTTTGTGCAAAAATTTTTTGTCCGGGTACCTTCCACTGCGGTGTCCCAATCGCTACAAATTTTTTAAAGGCCTCAGACTCCACCAGCTTGTATGGTAAAAGCTGGCAGGCTAGCAGTTCCGACAAGCCAGCTGTCAGACGCCGGGCTAGGGGGTGACTTTGAGACATTGTCTTCTTGCGCTCAAACATCTCCTTGACAGACACCTGACTGTGGACAGATGAGCAGAAACTGCTCAAGGCGAGAGACGGAGAGGCGGATGGTTGAGAGGGGGCAAGGAGGGCAGCAGTGGTTGACCTGGCTGAAGATGCTGGACCAGGAGGAGGATGGCGGCTTTGACTTTGTGTGCTGCTTGTACTGACGTGTTGATCCCATAGGCATTTGTGATGTGACATCATGTGCCTTCGCAAAGCAGTTGTGCTTAGGTGGGTGTTGGACTTCCCATGACTCAGTTTCTTCTGGCACAGGTTGCAAATGGCCTCACTGTTAGAGGCAGACACAAAAAAAATGCCCCACTGCTGAGCTCTGCGATGACAGCATTCTGGTGGTGGCAACAGCATGCGTTGATTGGCGTCCTGTCTGGCTGACCTTGGGTGTCTGACTGTGCCACTAGCTCCTTGCGACGACCTCCCCCTGCTTCCAACTCGTCTCCTCCTCCTCTCTGTCTCCCCATCTGAACTTTCCCCCTCTTCTTCTCTTCTAGCGGGCACCCAGGTGGCATCCACAGACACATCGTCATCATCAACACCTTCACCGCTATCTGACACCTTAAGAAAGGAAGCAGCAGTGGGTACAACATCCTCATCATCATCACACCGTACGTCCATGTGTGTAATGCTGCCTGACTGAGACATATCCCTGTTAACTACATCCTCTGGCAATAATGGTTGCGCATCACTCATGTCTTCAAACTGATGTGTAAATAACTCCTCTGAAAGATCAAGTAAAACTGCTGCGGTGCTAGTGTTGGTGGTGGCGGCAGGCGGGCAAGTGGTAACATGAGAGGTGCCCGAAGCTAAGCTAGAGGAGGAGAAGGACAATGCGTTAAGGTTCCGAGCAGAAGCTGTAGTAGATTGGGTGTCATGTGATAGCCAGTCAACTAAGTCCTCAGAACCTTGGGGGTTCAGGGTATGTGGCCTCTGAACACTGGCCATTCTAGGGCCAAATGGAATCCCAGCACCACAAAGTCATTTTTTTGGTTAAATTTACACAACTGTCATACTTAATGTCATTTGCACTAGGGCGACACAATTTGCCCTGCAGGCAAAAAAAACCTGGCAACTGTGATGTGAACTGACAGTGACGACTGATTTTATTTAACAGCCAAAAAATATATATTTTTTTTAATTTGCACAACTGTCACACCTAATGTGATTTGCACTAGGGTGACACAATTTTCCCTGCAGGCAAAAAAACTGGCAACTGTGACGTGAACTGACAGTGAAGACTGATTATATTTAACAGCCAAAAAAGGTTTTTTTTTTTTAAATTTGCACAACTGTCATACCTAATGTGATTTGCACTAGAGTGACACAATTTGCCCTGCAGCCAAAAAAACTGGCAACTGTGACGTGAACTGACAGTGACGACTGATTTTATTTAACAGCCAAAAAAGGTATTTTTATTTTAATTTGCACAATTGTCACACCTAATGTGATTTGCACTAGGGTGACACAATTTGCCCTGCAGGCAAAAAAACTGGCAACTGTGACGTGAACTGACAGTGAAGACTGATTGATTATATTTAACAGCCAAAAAAGGTATTTTTATTTTAATTTGCACAATTGTCACACCTAATGTGATTTGCACTAGGGTGACACAATTTGCCCTGCAGGCAAAAAAACTGGCAACTGTGACGTGAACTGACAGTGAAGACTGATTGTATTTAACAGCCAAAAAAGGTTTTTTTTTTTTAAATTTGCACAACTGTCATACCTAATGTGATTTGCACTAGGGTGACACAATTTGCCCTGCAGGCAAAAAAACTGGCAACTGTGACGTGAACTGACAGTGACGACTGATTTTATTTAACAGCCAAAAAAGGTATTTCTATTTTAATTTGCACAACTGTCACACCTAATGTGATTTGCACTAGGGTGACACAATTTGCCCGGCAAGCAAAAAAAAATGGCAACTGTGACGTCAACTGACAGTGACAACTGATTTTATTTAACAGCCAAAAAAGGTTTTTTTTATTTTTATTTGCACAACTGTCACACCTAATGTGATTTGCACTAGGGTGACACAATTTGCCCTGCAGGCAAAAAAACTGGCAACTGTGATGTGAACTGACAGTGAAGACTGATTATATTTAACAGCCAAAAAAGGTATTTTTATTTTAATTTGCACAACTGTCACACCTAATGTGATTTGTACTAGGGTGACACAATTTGCCCTGCAAGCAAAAAAAAATGGCAACTGTGACGTCAACTGACAGTGACGACTGATTTTATTTAACAGCCAAAAAAGGTTTTGTTTTTTTTCATTTGCACAACTGTCACACCTAATGTGATTTGCACTAGAGTGACACAATTTGCCCTGCAGGCAAAAAAAAAATGGCAACTGTGATGTGAACTGACAGTGACGACTGATTTTATTTAACAGCCAAAAAAGGTATATTTTTTTATTTGCACAACTGTCACACCTAATGTGATTTGCACTAGGGTGACACAATTTGCCCTGCAGGCAAAAAAAAACCTGGCAACTGTGATGTGAACTGACAGTGACGACTGATTTTATTTAACAGCCAAAAAAGGTATATTTTTTTATTTGCACAACTGTCACACCTAATGTGATTTGCACTAGGGTGACACAATTTGCCCTGTAGGCAAAAAAAAAAAAATGGCAACTGTGATGTGAACTGACAGTGACGACTGATTTTATTTAACAGCCAAAAAAGGTATTTTTTTTTAATTTGCACAACTGTCACACCTAATGTGATTTGCACTAGTGTGACAATGAGCAAAAAAGCTTGCCAGCGGAGTTCCCCTTTTAAGCAGTGGTCCCCAACCAGGGTGCCTCCAGCTGTTGCAAAACACACAAACTGATATATTTCAGCCCTTTGAATACTGTAGTAGTTAGTTGCTTTAAAGAAAAAAAAAGGCTTGTCAGTGGAGTTCCCCTTTTATGCAGTGGTCTCCAACCAGGGTGCCTCCAGCTGTTCCAAAACACACGGACTGATATATTTCAGCCCTTTGAATACTGTAGTAGTTAGTTGCTTGAAGGTACTTAAGCTATATACTGGAGTACCCATTTTAACCAGCGGTTCCCTCCCAACCAGGGTGCCTCCAGCTGTTGCAAGACACACGGACTGATATCTTTCAGCCCTTTGAATACTGTAGTAGTTAGTTGCTTAAAGGAACTTAAGTTTGATTCTGGAGTAGCCCTTTTAACCAGCGGTTCCCTCCCAACCAGGACTGATATCTTTCAGCCCTGAAAAGGGCTTTTTTGGGTGCTGTCCTTAAAGCAGATGTTACACTAGTGCTTTAGAAGTAAACTGGACCCTGAATACACCACCTAGCAGCAACCTAGCTATCGCTTTCCCTATACAACAGGAGCAGCTTCTCTGATCCTCCACTTCCTAAGCCTGCAGCATGCTGAATGAGGCTAAAATGGCATCCGTGCAAGAGGTAGGAGGGTCTGGAAGGGAGGAACTGCTGATGATTGGCTGTAATGTGTCTCCTGACATTGACTCACAGGGTCAAAGTTTAATGCAATGTTAAAGTATAGGGGGCGGATCAAACTCCACACATGTTCGCCCGGCGATGCGAACGCGAACATGCTAAATTCGCCGGGAACTGTTCGCCAGCAAACAGTTCGCAACATCTCTAATGGAGGGTGGAATTCCACCGCATGGCAACGTAAAAAATCAGACTATGTTGGGGGATACCTTTCTGACGCTGCAGCTCAAGAAGGGTGTGCTTTGTGGTGTACGAATAACTAAAGTGCATTCAAAGTTATCTTTCCATTGTTAGGATATCTTGCAAATGGGGGGAACACTTCAGGTACTGTTTCCAAACAGGAATAAACACGTGTGCCATGCAGGGCGCTTGGCTCAGCCTTCCCTGTCGCAGCGCATGCAATATGTTCTTCCCATTGTCAGTCACTATGGTTCCCATTTCCAGTTTTCGTGGAGTAAGCCATGCTCCGATTTCTTTACAAATTACTTTTAGCAGTTCCTCCCCTGTGTGACTCAGTTCGCCAAGGCAAACCATGGGAAGAACAGCGTGACACTGCAGTGCCCTGCACACGTGGTATGCTGAAGGGCCACTGAGACTTGTCTGGGCAGTGAAGGCTGAGGACACTGTGGAGGATGAGGAGGTGGAGTCGCACACTGTCACAGCGTGGAGGAGGAAGCGGCATGACTTGTCCAATTTGGTGTTGCGGTTGTGCAGGAACCACATTCACTCAGTGAGCCGTACAGGACATGTATTGTCCCTGACCATAGTTAGAGCTCCAGATGTCAGCGCTGCCGTGCACTTTAATACACACCGACAGGCTCAAGGACTGGACTATCTTCTCTTCCACAAAATTGTCCAGGGCTGGTACTGCCTTCTTCGCAAACAAATGACGGCCTGGCACTCTCCACCTCGGCTCGGCACAAGCCATCAGTTCTCTGAAAGGTGCAGAGTCCACCACTTAAAAAGTGAGGGAATAAAGCACCAGCAACTTCAACATGAGCACATTCAGACTCTGCGCCATTGGATGAGTGGACGCATACTGTTGCCTCTTGCACATGGCTTCGCCGATGAATTGATGGCGGAGCGGCTGACTAAAAGTAGGATGAGCAGGAGAATCTGGAGCGACATCTGGAGGACAGTATGACACACAGCTCCCTTCGGCTGAGGTGGTGGAGCCTTGGCTGGCTGAAAGAGGGAGCAGCGTACCACTGGGTGATGCAGCAGGCTGGACCACTACATCGGAGCCACGGTTCTCCCAGGCCACTTTATGGTGGTGAAGCATATGTTGACACAGGGCCGTGGTGCCAACATTGGGTTCCTGGCCACAGTTCTCCTTCTGCCGACATATCTTGCATGTGGCTATTTGAACCTCCTCCGGATGCTTGATGAAAAACTGCCACACTGCCGAGTAGCTGATTTTCCCACCAACAGTCATTGACTGCTACTGCCGCTGTCTTCAGGAACCCCTGTTCCACTACCTCCTGGGAAGGTAGGCTGCCACCATGCTGACTGCCAACCATGCTACCATCTTGCAGGCTCAGCTGCTGCCTCACGGGCAACCTGCAACTCTTCTCCTGATGATGATGAAGCCCCTTCTGCAACCGGCTCCCAATTGCCAAATTTACAAGTGTCTTCACGTCACTGATGTCCTCCTCAGGTTCCTCAACAGTGTCTGCTTCACTACCTTGAACCCAGGCAACACAGCCTCCCACGTCACTCTCCTCATCACTACTTTCCCACCTAGCGGAGGAAGCGGCAGATTTCTCCTCCACTTCTTGGCTGGGCAGTAACCGCTGACTTTCCTTTATTAGATCATCCTCACTGAATAGTGGAGCTGAACCCACAGCATAAGATACTTATGTACGGGAGGGAACAGCATAGGAAAGAGGCAATGGGAGGACAGGGACTGCTCCCGGGCCATGCCAACTGAGGGTTGTGTCTGAGGAACCCACCGACTGTTGATTGGGGGTATCAGATGTCACTTGTAATGAAGTGGATGACTGTGTTAACCAATCGATGACTGCAGATGGGTTGCTGGTCTAGACACGACCGCTAGCTGATACCGGGAGCTCAGGCCTCTCACTGCGACTCCTGCTGCGACCTCTGCCTGATGAATTTAGGCCTTTGGTACTCCTCTGTCACGTCCTGGCACTTCTCTGCCTGACATACTTAGTGAGTATATGAGGGGGATTCAATACTCTTCACTACTCTTAAAACAGTATGTGTCTAGAACAGTAGCAGGTGTGTACTTTTGACTGTCCTTTCACAATATCTAGGCCCTTGACAGATTAACAGGTACAAAATAGTACACTACTTAGATGTACGTTTGTGGTATGCACTTATGAGGGCAGAAAAATGCGGTACAGTATGCTTAAAAAAACATATTTTAGTTAAACACCAGCCGGTGATTACTTTTGCCTGGACTTTCACAGTATTTAGGCCTTTGACAGATTAACAGGTACAAAATAGTACACTACTTAGATGTAAGCATGTGGTATGCACTCATGAGGGCAGAAACATGAAACACTTAAAAAAAAACTTTGCATAACACCAGCAGTACACAACAGAGCTGCAGCACAAAAAAGCTGTGTGCTAAACACCAAATTGCACTCTGTCAAAGACTATTAGGAATGGACTGCTGGGAATTATACCATCTACAGACTTGTATAACCAGCAGATGATTTGTTGTGGAACAAAAACATAGAATTGCGCTGAAAAATTATTCCTGCCTCCTCTGCTAAGGTTTATGAAGTTGAGGCAGCTTGTTGAAATGTATGAGGCAACACATAGCTATATGCCCTTCTCTGTAATACAATGCTGAAGAAAGTGACAGGGAAGTAAATGGCTGCAGTAAAAATCCTTTTCAGTGAAAATAACACTGCTCTCTGTCCACCAGAACGCTGATGTGACTAGGATGTGAAACTCTGCTGGAATGAGCTGTTCTGTGTAACACACACACAGCGATGACCGTCATATCTCTATGCAGTGTAATGAATGATATGACGAGCCGCAAAATGGCTGCCGAATACATAGGGCTGTGACATCACAGGGGTGACTGGCTTGTGATAGGTTGCATCCTGCATGTGATTCAGGGTCATGCCGCCTACTTCCCTTACTCGATTTGCGCAATAGAATTGCGGCGATATTCGCATTTGTTGTGAATCAAATATTTCATGAAATTCGTAACAAATTCAGGTTCTTCAGCTTTGATTCGCTCATCTCTAATACACACACACACACACACACACACACACACACACACACATATATATATATATATATATATATATATATATATAATGTGTATGCCCTAGAGGGTGTTTATGGATTGAGACATAATGATATTTCATAAATTTTTCATTTTTGTAATTTACTTTCTGGAAATAGGTGCAAAAATCTAATTCTGGAGGAAATCATTGATGCTTTCCTTGACAGATTCATAACCCGATGGTTCCCAAAACTTTAATGTTCAATAACATTTCATTAGTATACCCCAGTGTATTTATTATGATGCATTATTAATACAGATACTGATATGGGGCTGGGAGATGTACAGTTTGTAATTATTTTTCCTTTCAAAACATAATAGCTTCACACTGGGCTTGTTGCTGCTATGATATTTCATCTCTGAATACTCCTTCAAACATTCTAGGGATGTGACAGAAATTCATATTTGAACAGAAAAGCTGTCAAAAAAGATCTCTGGTGCTATCTATCAAATTTCCAGGCCTGACCATACTCACATGCTAATAGTGAAGCTGCCTGCCCAGGATACTAAACAAAGATTGAAATTATGTCTTCTGTTCTCTTACATCAAAGCCACCCAGATCTACCCAACTGAAAAGGCCCTATATTACACTCTATTAATTCCCTATTAGTTTTCAGCTATGCACAATTCTGCCACAGTGTCACCACGGTGTTGACATGCAAATACGAGCCCTGCATCAAAAAATGGAATCTGTCACTTTTAATAATTTTCTAGGAGATTTTACAAATGTAAATCCTTTTTCATTCTGTCAACCTTTTATGTCTGTAATGAGTTGGCTGACTATCAGTGCAGAATCTTAATTCTACTCTCAGAAATATTAACATATATTATATCTGCTAGCATCTATACTAATAGCCTAATTATAGGGCAATTTATACCTTGCCGGCTAATGCCACTGACATGAATACTCCATTTAAACACTGTAAGGCCAAACGCTGAATAGCCCTTAGAAGTCTTATAACTTATGATTCCTGTCACAGTAAAAGTTATCTATGATATTATATTACCTTGCTATTCTTGAGATTCTAGAACAAGTGTACTAACAAGTAACATTGCTTTGAAAGTCAATTTGCATACAGATTACAATTTAACATGTCAAAACCAAAGTAGCTTACTGCCATGGACAAGTGCCAAGGCAGTTTGACTAGTGCTTTACACTAAACATTAACATTTTATTTGCGAAAGTTTAGTCTTAATTTAGATGCATTGACTTTTTGCCACTGTTGCTGACATTTAAGTCTAATTAAATCTGTAGAATTCTGATTCACAACCTTTTATCTCTCTTGACAGTTTTTAATTTGAAGTCCGACATTAAAGTCTAATAAAAATGTAAAATTATCTACTACTCAAATTAAAGTTACTATTTGTTTCTGGTATTTGAAAAAAAATTTGAAATGTGAAAGTATTTCAAACTTGATTTCTAAGTATTGTTCATTGTAGACTTGAGACATATTTGAAGCAATAACAATTATATGCTGTTGCTTATGTAAGAACAAATGTTCAACCATTTGTTTACAGTCTAATCTAAAATGTGGTGAAAACTATGTGCATTTCTTTGACAGATAGCTTAATAGGAGTGTGTGCAAGTAAAAAGCTATATAAGCAGGGCTGAAAAATCACACTGCCATTTGAAATAGTGGTACCATAATAAAGTGTTATTCATCTGCAACATTATTCAGGTAGGTAGCATGTAATATAGTACCATTCACATGCATGCAAGAACTCAAGGTTTCTAATAAGAATAGTGCCCAGAAAATCCCACTGAATATGTGGGCTTCTCTTTTCTGTTATAATGCGTCCTAGTTCCAATCTTTGCCAAAAAAGTAATCTACACAAGTATCTACACAATATAAAAGAAAATGTTTTCCATTGCTGACCATGAAAATCATTAACTTCTCAGAAATTTGTGGCACAAGACAGGCTAGGTTTTAGTTCTTACAGTTTCTGTGTTATTATTTTACTGGTTGGTCACCTTTGGGCCACATTTGATAAGTACTAACCATACCAAATCTCACAAATTCCCTAAACTTGCCAATTTCCCCTGCTTCCAACATATTATCCTTAAGAACTGAATAGCTCAATTTTTGCCACATATATAGCCCCCATTCTTGACAGTTTTTATTAACATGAAATAATTTGCCGGCACCAGGACTGCATGGAAATGCACCATCTTCATCTACATGGCTGTGCATTTATGAGTGGATTCCACTGAAAAAATTGACATGCCAATTCTTTTGGTGGAGGCTGGAATCAGAATTTCTGTGGCAGATGCCTCTGCCACTCAGATTCCGCCCTGTGCACGGTGCAGCGGAAACCTATTGAAAGCACCTGAACTTTGCTGCAAAAATTTTCCTCCGGATTCCGCTTGAAATTTTTGTTTGTCTGTAATTTCTTTGTACAGGTTATAGCTTTCCATGTCAAGTTTTAATTGTTATTAGTTCCTTTACAAGACATAAAATTTTAATTAAGAACAGAATGCAGGGGGGATTCAATTATATGTATGGCATCGTGTTCAAACAGTATGACAAAATATCATTGAACACCAAAATAAGCTTAGAAATATTACAACTAGAATATTAATTTATATATTACCTACAGCAGATGACCATTTACTACTGGAAGAAAATCAATTAATCTCAGTACAGGAAATATACTAGTCTTTAATGATGACAAACAAAAGCTCCTTATAATTCTTTTAATCAACAGGACTGTAATTCTTTGTTTTGTCTTTAAAAATATTCAGCTATACTGAAGAATGATCAGAAAGATAATCCTTAGTCTAATTTTCTTTACATTCATTTACAACATATTCTTAAATTTCATTCTGATTGTAAGCACCAAAGTCACTTTACTCTAATCCCTTCATGATCAGGCCAATGTTCATTTTTGCATTATTGTTTCTTCCTCCTCAACTTCTAAGAACCATAACTCTTTTATCTTTACATCCACAGAGCCATTTGAGGGCTTGTTTTATGCAGTACTGTACTTTGTAATGACACCTTTCATTTTACCATAAAAAATATTGTAAAACTGACAAAAAATTTTGAAATGAAATGGAAATAAGCAAAACAAAATTATGGAAGCTTTCTTTTTTACACAGTGTACTTTACTTTATATGTATTCACTATGATATATATATATATATATATATATATATATATATGCTGAGTACCCGGCGTTGGCCGGTTTTTCCTTCCTAATCCTTGTTGGGGAGGAAAATTAACAAAGGAGGAAGCTTTTGACTTCATATCCCATCCTCATATATTGTTGTCATATCCCAACCCCATATCCCGTCCTCCTATCCCGACCTCATATCCCGTCCTCCTATCTCGACCTCCTATCTCGACCTCCTATCGCGACCTCCTATGCCGTCCTCCTATCCCGTCCTCCTATCCCGACCTCCTATGCCGACATCCTATCCCGTCCTATCCCGTCCATCTATCCTGACCTCCTATCTCGACCTCCTATCCCATCTTCCTATGCCGTCCTCATATCCCGTCATCCTATCCCTACCTCCTATCCCGTCCTCCTATCCCAACCTCCTATCCTGACATCCTATCCCATACTCCTATCCCGTCCATCTATCCCGACCTCCTATCTCGACCTCCTATCCTGACCACCTATCCCATCCTCCTATTTTGACCTCCTATCCCGTCCTCCTATCCCGTCCTCCTATCCCGTCCTCATATCCTGGCCTCCTATCCCGACCTCCTATCCCGACCTCATATCCCGTCCTCATATCTCGATCTCGTATCTTGACCTCCTATCCCGACCTCCTATTTCGACCTACAATTTTGACCTCCTATCTCGACCTCCTATCCCGACCTCCCATCCCGTCTTCATATCCCGACCCATAATATGTGTACCAGGTATTGAAATATCTCCAGCCGTACGGAAGTTATGTGGGAACATACATTTTCCATTTATTTGCATGGGACTTTAAACAAAAACCCTGACCCTCACAAATGGGGGTAGTTAAGGGTTAAATTAACTATCCTATGTTTTAAGTGGACATATAAGTAACATGTGGCCAAGTATTATCAAAATATCTCCAGCCGTTTGGAAGTTATGCAGTAACATATTTTTCCCATAGAGTTGTATGGGAATTTAAACATAAACCCTGCCCCTGGCAAATGGGGGTGAGTAAGGGTTAAATCACCTATCCTATGTTTGTTGTTGACATATAATTAACATGTGTGCCAAGTTTCATGTTAATATCTTTAGCCGTTTGAACGTGATACTGGAACATACACACATACATACATACGTAAATACACACATTGAGTTTTATATATATATATATATATATATATATATATATATATATATATATATATATATATATATATATATATAATAAATGTTTTTTTATTTTGACAGTGCCCATTTAATAATAGTCTCCACAGCAGTAGACATTTCATTTTAACCCCCTAACCCAGACTGTAATATAGGCAGAAAATAACGCAAGTTCAGGAGCTGATTTACCTTTCTAGATAGTGGGGGCTGCCTGCTATCATTCACCACAATTAACCCCGGAACTCTTGGTCACATAATGTAATATATATATATATATATATATATATATATATATATATATATATATATATATATATACATTACATTATGTGACCAAGAGTTCTGGGGTTAAGTATGTTAGAATGAATTGTGGTGAATGATAGCAGGCAGCCCCCACTATCTATGAAGGTAACTTAGTTCCTGAACTTGCGTTATTTTCTGCCTATATTACAGTCTGGGTTAGGGGGTTAAAATGAAATGTCTACTGCTGTGGAGACTATTATTAAATGGGAACTGTCAAAATAAAAAAACATTTTATATTTTGCACACCCAGACTGGGGTAATGTCCAGTAAGTGAGAGTGGAACTAGCAATCCTCTGTGCTCACTCCTGTCTAGTCAGACTGCGGGGGCTTACAGAACAGCCTGCAGTGTTTGTATGAAGAGATTAACTCTTCATAAACTCCCTTCCGTATGCTTGATCTTAAAGGGGTTCTCCAGGGAACTGACAAAAAAAAATACAAATAATTAGACTACAAATAAATTGCAAACAAAATGTATAAAAATGAAAAAAATGAAAAAAAGAAGATATCACAATCTAAAACATGTTTATATGGCTACACAGTTTATAATGACAATGTACATAATATTTTGTTGACTGTAGGTTGAGAGTAAAGAGAGAAAACATAATTTTATTTTTACAGAGCCATACTTCTGTATAAAGTATAAATGGAGGGTGAAATGCAATACTTTAATAGAGATCTTTACTTTACCCTACATTGCCTTATATAAGGGAATGATTCTGTAAAAGTAAATACCTATTGCAATTGCTGACCCCTACTAAAAGGTGTAACATGATGCCCCCAGGCCTCAGTACAAAGTCACTAGCAGATTCCACCACATATCATGTAACAATAATATTGCTGTTTTTTGTTGAGGAATAATCATGCTTGTTTGATCTTTCCATAATGTCTTTGGTCAGCCATCTTGACTTTTTTAACCAACTTCACATTCTCAAGTGGGGAATTATTTAACTTTTGACTTATCATAGGTGCCTAGAGAAGATGCAAATAAGAATTGATGTAATCATAGTAATCCATATAGGCCATTGTAGAGTATATCATCTGTACTAGCAAGAAAGAAAGAGAACATCAAATTAAATCTACTAGTAATGCAATTTTACTATGCTAAAGTTTGATTCTGTGTTAAGAAAGGGTAGAGATGGGTGTGATTGGCTGAAGAATATAGCCACCAAGTTTCTCCCCCCCCACCCCTTCTCACCTCATCTGTAGCTATGGATGCCGGGGGCTGAGAGCTGTGGTGGATCACTGGATGGCTGAGGTCATTTTGGTGCTATTGGCAATGCTTGAAGAACTGGATATTACTGCAGTCTGCAGACAGTGGTGAGATGCTGAGGAGACCCCCATACTTAGGATGTACTATGGTGCTGCACAGGGCTTTTCATTCTACAAAATAATAAGTTAAAAGACCAGTATATGGAGGGTTAGTAATCGAAAATACACTATAAGGTCACCTAGGTGACCCAAAAATACCCAATTTTTCCATATACCAAAATAACTTGTGCTCACATATTTATTAATATATGTGAGTTAAAAATAAAGTGCTGTATATATAGGTCCAGATACAATTGCTTTCATTTGCACTTAGCCATCTGGTCTCAAGCTGTTATTTAATTGTGTACCATGTCTGCAGTCCACGGTTATTACAGACCACTTAGAAGTACTTGCATTAAAACCCTAATGCTCAGTCTTCCTTAACATGTTTCATTACCTAAGTAACTTTGTCAACAACTATAGGAACAATTGGGTATTTTTGGGTCACCTAAGTGACCTTATAGTGCACAGGCTTTTCATGGCTCTGCATTTCTGAATCCCTTTCCCTTAGAAGATCTGATTGTTGGGTAGGAGTGCCTAGGGGAGCTCTGAGTAATCAGAAATCATGGATGGCAGAGAAACCCCCTAATGTGCTCTGCTGAATTTAGAAGAGATGTGTGTTAGCCCACGGAAGTCTAGCAAGATACAGAACCATCAAGTAAAACGTTGTTGTCTCCCTTCTTTGTTTGGAAGAGAAAGCAGTGGTGCAGGGATTGTTTTTCTTTCCCTGAACCTGGTTATCATATATAAAGGGCCGGTTGTGATTATGCTGTATCTGCATCCAGATGTCAGAAGAATTGTGTAGCCACCTGTGTAGGCTCTACATCTTTTTCTCCCTTCAACTGGGGATAAAGGTGCCTTTTTCTGTGTAGAGGTTTTTGACTGTTAGCCAGGGGGCAATTCCGGGGAAATTAGTGTGAAAACTCATCCAAGATTTCCACATAAGGGCTAGTTCTTCCCATTAACCCCTTAAGGACAAACTACATTTTGACCTTTAAAGGGGTACTCCAGTGGACTGGTGCCAGAAAGTTAAACAGATTTGGAAATTACATATATTAAAAAATCTTAATCCTTCCAGTATTTATCAGCTGCTTTATGTTACATAGGAAGTTCTTTTTGTTTTGAATTTCTTTTCTGTCTGACCACAGTGCTCTCTGCTGACACCTCTGTCCATTTTAGGAACTGTCCAGAGCAGGATAGTCTTGCAGTGGGGATTTTCTTCTGCTCTGGAAAGTTCCTGAAATGGGCAGTGGTGTCAGCAGAGAGTACTGTGATCAGAACAGAAATTCAAAAAGAAAAGAACTTCCTGGGGAACATACAGCAGCAGATAAGGATTGGAAGGAGTAATCTTTTTAAATAGAAGTAATTTACAAATCTGTTAAACTTTCTGGCGCCAGTTGATATAAAAAAAATAGTTTTCCACTGGAGTACCCCTTTAACCTCTCCCTTTCTATATATACAATCAAGTGCCCCGGAGAGGTACTGGGTTATTATAAACTAACACCAAACCCCATACCTGGAAGCATACCAGGTGGGGGTACAAGACCCCTAAATTAATGCACCCTCCCTATACAACTTATCTTTTATTATTTATTATATTGATAGTATTAAACAAATGGAGAACCGATACAAGTTAAAAACTCAGCAATAGTACACTAATATAATTGTGCACCAACTCCCATTTGAGAGTATGTTGTAACCCTGTGCCTGCAGTGCTACAGAGGTTATAAGTGAAACTATTGCGGATGTTAAAACTGAGTGACACAGCCTCCCCTACATGTTTCGTGACACCAGTCACGTCATCAGGGGTGAATGAGGCTTATAGGGTACAGGCACAGGGTTACAATATACTCTCAAATGGGAGTTGGTGCACAATTATATTAGTGTAATATTGCTGAGTTTTTAACTTGTATTGGTTCTCCATTTGTTTTATACTATCAATATAATAAATAATAAAAGTTAAGTTTTATAGGGAGGGTGCATTAATTTAGGGGTATTGCACCCCCACCGGGTATGCTTCCAGTTGTGGGGTTTGGTGATACTTTCACTTTCTATACACTTTCATAGCGGGTCGGGCCCGGCCTCTAACAAAGGCCAGGACCGTGGCTAATAGTGCGCAGCAATGATCACGGTGCCGCACGCTATTAACCCTTTAGACGCTGCGTTCAAAGTTGAATGCCGTGCCTAAGTGAAAGTAAATCACTGCCGGTTAGCTCAGGGGGCTGTTCGGGATGTCTGCTGCTAAATCGCGGCATCCCAAACAGCTCTGAGACACGAGGAGGGTATCCTACCTTGCCTCCTGGGGTTCAATCGCCGAATGACTGCTCAGTGTCTGAGATCCATGCATGAGCAGTCAAGTTCCCATGAGAAACCAGTGATCAATGTAAAAGATCAGTGTGTGCAGTGTTATAGCCCCCTATGGGAGCTATAATACTGCAAAATAAAGTTAAAAAAAAAGTGAATAAAGATCACTAATAAAATAAAAATAAAAAATAAAAGTTTGAATCACTCCCTTTTCCCATAAAAAAAACTGTGCAAATAAAAATAAACATATGTGGTATCATCGTGTGTGGAAATGTCCGAATTATAAAAATATATCATTAATTAAACCACACAGTCAATGGCGTATGCGCAAAAAAATTGAATAAAAAATGTATAAAAAGTGATCAAGTCCGATCAATACTAAAATACTGCTAAAAACTTCAGATCACAGTGCAAAAAATGAGCCCTCATACTGTCCCTTATGTGGAAAAAAAAAAAGTTATAGGGGTCAGAAGATTACAATTTTAAACGTATACATTTTCCTGCATGTAGTTATGATTTTTTTCAGAAGTATGACAAAATCAAACCTATATAAGTATTGTATCATTTTAATGATATGAACCTACAGAATAAAGAAAAGGTGTAATTTTTACCAAAAAATGTACTGCGTAGAAACAGAAAGTTACAAAATGGCATTTTTTTTCAGTTTCGCCGTAGATTTTTGGGCAAAATGACTCATGTCACTACAAAGTAAAATTCTTGGCGCAAAAAATAAGCCATCATATGGATTTTTAGGTGCAAAATTGAAAGAGTTATGATTTTTTTAAAGGAAAGGAGGAAAAAATGAAAGTGCAAAAACAGAAAAAACCCTGGTCCTTAAGGGGTTAAGGACCAGGCCAATTTTCATTTAGAATTTTTGTTTTTTCCCCTTTTAAAAATTATAATTGTTTCAATTTTGCACCTACAGACGCATATAAGGGCTTGCTTTTTGCATCACCAATTGTACTTTGTAATGACATCACTTATTCTATAGCTTAATCTGCATCGAAACAAAAAAAAAACGTATTTGTGGGGAGAAATTAAAAGAAAATCCCCATTTTGTAAATTTTGTGGGCTTCCGTTTCAATGCAGTGCACTTTTCAGTAAAAATGAGGTTTTTTTTACTACTTAAAGTGTAGCTCCCACCATCCTTATTTTTTTTACTGTCCCTGCCTATTGCCCTTCTATCCCTAACCCCCTCCATGCTTTTAATTTTTTTACCATATTAAAAATGCCTTTTTGTCTGCCTGGTAGTGGGCTCACTACCAGGCAGACTTCCCCAGCAGGCACAACATCACTGATGCCTGCTGGGGGGGCACACTTCCGCCCTTAGTTCATCTACACTGTTTCACCACTACAACTCCCAACTTGCCCTGACATCTATTGGCTGTCAGGGCATGCTGGGAGTTGTAGTGGGGAAACAGCTGGAGGCACCCTGTGTTGAAAACAATAAAACAATAAGTTAGGGCAATGGGGCGCTACCCCGTTCCGTTCCCCCCGCCCCCTTGTTGAAATCCCGAACCCCGCTCTCCCCCAACCCCCATGTAAAATCCTTGAACCCCGCACTCCCCTAAAGATAGATACATATTGCAGAGTTCAGCAACGGGTGTGCAGAGGCAGCAGCGGTGGAGGCGACATATGCAGGAGGAGTGGCCATGGGAGCCCAGGGAGCCAATGCGCTCGCTTCCACCTGTCTGATTGACAGGCAGGGAGCGAGTGCAGGCTGAATGAATAAGGACCGATGCCCGCCTGGCATTGGTCCGAATTCAGGCGAGACGTCACGCCAGCCTGCAGCCGGCCACTAGGAGGGAGACCCCTAGTGGCCGGTTTTCAAACTTAAATTAAAGCATTTTAATTAAAAAAAATAAAAAAATATATTAGATATATGTTGTAGTACATATGTACTACAACATATCAAAAAAAAATAAATGTTGATGACAGTGCCCATTTAAAAATATTATAACTGCATGCACCAAAATTTGTATGTTTACCTTCGGACCCCTATAACTTTTTTATTTTTCCGCATACAAGGCAATTTGAGGGCTCATTGTTTGTGCTGTGTTCTGTAGTTTTCATTGATACAATTTTTGTTTTGATCTCACTTTTTGATTGCTTTTTATAAAATTTTTAGGGTATATAAAGTGACCAAAAATGCACAATTTTTTAATTTGGTATTTTTTTTACTTGTATGCTATCGACCGTGGGGTTTAGCTAACTTTATATTTTAATAGTTCAGATATTTACGCATGCGGCGGTACCACATATGATTATTTTTTATTTTTTTTGTAAAAAATTGGGCATAAGCCCAAATGGTGGTGCCCGGCATTAACCTTTGGTCCTGGCTCCTGGCAGTCCGGACCCACCAAATTTGATGCATGCTCAGCTTGTGAGCATGCTTCAAACCCCGGTAATGGGATCAGTGCATAAATTTATGCCCTTGGTCCTTAAGTATTGAGATGCAAGTGTCCCCAACAGGTTAACCCTTTTATCAAGTTCCAAGAAAAAGTACCCACCTATTACCATAGGTTTTTTCTGCCAGAAGCAAAAAAGTTTCTGTCACACAGCCAAAAACTTCCTGCTTTTGGCTTGTAAACCCTGTAGCAATTGACAGTTAGCAGCCAACCCATGCTTTGTACAGCAGAGTTTTCTTGCTGTGTAGTGCGGGGACGGGGGTGGTGAGGTAGTTTCTACTGTGGAACATCCGGCTCAGGAAATTTATAACAATCAGCTGGGGATGCATAAAACATTCCTAGCTCATGAGGGTTGTGTCCGTGCCTAACTGATTATCATCCAAATTTCTAACCAAATTCATGTTTCCCGAGTATGGATCCCTCAGCACTACAGGCAGCAATAGTTTTGTGAAAGATATTGCAAATAAACTCTATTCTAAATCTTATGCTATTGTTTTGTTGATTCTCTGTAGCAATCCACATCTTCACACCTCTCCCCTTACATGTTGTGCCTCTCAAAAGACATCTATTTAACTTGTTCCATTGTTTTGACAATATCTCATTATTATTGTTATTAAGTTATTAACTAACATCTGTATCTGTGATAACATTACTACCATAACCATGCTCAGGTAGAATGTGACATTAGAGAATTGAGAAACAAGTACTGCATAAGTAATGAAGAAATGGAAGAGTTTTACAGTATAACTGAAAGCTAATGACTATTATAATGAGCTCAGTGAAATAGGTATATTATAAGTTGCATTTGACAGTTCCCAATGGGGCATTTAAATGGAAAAAAATACTGATGAGGGAAGTAAAATGATAAATTTTAAATATGAGCGATCGATCATGTCTTTTAAGCTACTGCATGCATTAACAAAAATATAGGCATCAATTGGAGGAGTTGTCAACCATTTTTTAGGAACATAAAAAAAAGACTTACTTTATTTCAGATACAAATCCTCTGCTCTAATGTATTTGTTGCAGTTGTCAAATGCCCCACGTTGAAAGGGACCATGAAATAGAGACCAATGTGATGCCTGGGAAGCATAGAAAAAATAATGGGGGATGGGTAAGTATGTCTTCTATTTTTATTTTACAATGTTCCTAAGATGCTAGATAACTTCTTAAACACATCCATATGGTATCTGCATTTTATACATAAAATGTGTTATAATTATTTTGTAATGGAAATAAGGCTGTCAAAAAAACAGTGCGTGAACATAGCCTTATATTTTAGGAAGAGACCGTAATACTTAATAAAAGATAATATATAATAGAATGAAGAGGCACTTAACAGGCACGGTGCTCAAATTCTTGTTTATTCTTTGTGCATGTAAAACATCAGACAGATTTAGGTATGGCCGCCACACAAACAAAGCTGTTATTGTTTGTCTGGCTTCCGTATCTAAACCTGTCTGTCATTTTATAGAGATGAGCTAATTTTTGAAAAATTCAATTCGGCCGATTCGCCGAATTTCTGAAAAATTTTGGTTTGGTCCGAAAAGATTAAAGATATATTTAAAAATTTAAATTGAAGATTTTAAATATATTAACATAATTTGGTCATGACCAATGCTATGTGTCAGGCTCATGGAAGTGGGTGCTTGGATGCTTTCTTTTGGTTTTAGTTTGGTGCCTTGGGCCTGCTTTCTTATGGTTTTAGTTTGGTGCATTGAGCCTTAGGCAAAGTAGCTTGGTGACAATCTTCTAGTACCCAATACAGGAGGCACTGCCTTGGTAGTTACTCCCTCTAGTCTTTTGCCTGCTTCATCTTCAAATAAATGTAAGAAAGAATAGATCTCTACTAATTTTTTTTTTTTTGGGGGGGGGGAGTATATATATATATATATATATATATATATATATATATATATATATATATATACAGCACAAGAAAAGGTAGAGCAGCACGTCCCACAATAGTATGATAGCGGTGCAAGCAGCGAGTGGAGCCCCGGTCAAGGCAATTCAGACATCTAGGAAGGATGCCGCAGCACACGGAAAGTTCAAAAGTATAAACAGTGGTTTATTCCATGATAATACAAGTTAGCAACGTTTCTGCTGCCAATGCAGCCTTTGTCAAGCGTGACAAAGGCTTGACAAAGGCTGCATTGGCAGCAGAAACGTTGCTAACATGTATTATCATGGAATAAACCACTGTTTATACTTTTGAACTTTCCGTGTGCTGCGGCATCCTTCCTAGATATATATATATATATATATATATATATATATATATATATATATATATGCAAAAGTATTGAAAGTATTGAGGGAACTTACATGCTAAACCTAGGAGCTTTTAGATTATCTCGTTCTAAATCCAAAGGCCTTCTGAAAGGAGCATTTTTCCACCAGTGTAGCACAATGTGGCACAATATAGTCAGGCAAAAAAAACTCTTGGTATTTGCCACTGTTCAATGTCCCCTTGACCTATATCTTGTCAAACCTATTTTGTGCATTTGATACCATGCCAAGTGCATAGAATGACATTTAAATATTTGTGTTCCTAATATTGGGGTGCTTCTCTTAAGAGTGAACATGTGTATGATTTCTAATGCTGAAGTCTGTGACCAATAGAGACCATGAGATCTTTTCAGTAATAAATATAGTTGTTTTTTTTTTGTTTGGGATTCTGTGTATGTTTTGTATATACATAACTATATCAAACAACTACCAACTTGTAGCCAATTATAGCCATATTATAAACAATATTCAAAGAAAATACACAGTGGTTGGAGCTCCATCCCAGCATTTACAGATATACGCCAGCCACTAATGATTAAATGAACATTGGCAAAGTGAACTGCAGCAATCAGGCACTGCACCTGTGGTGTCTACAACACCTATGTTAGCTTGATATAGCACAGTTTCTGTACTCTGAAATTACCGAGGGTGTGCCAGCATTCATGAAAGATAGTGATCCAACATAAGCAAATGAAAAAGACATAAGAAGGCCGCATTTACCCACAGATTTGTTGTCAAAGATCTGTCTTTATTATGGTGTCTTTCGAGAGACGCATCTTCCGGTCAACAGTAGATAGACATACTGCTGACCGGAAGAAACTAGTCATCATCTAGTGGTACGCCACAGCACCTGAGAACTGAGTCTCTCGCTCCCCGCACATCCAGCTTCTGTTTGCCTTAGTTGGAAGACACCATAATAAAGACAGATCTTCGGCAACAAATCCGTGGGTGAGTGCAGCCTTCTTACATCTTTTTAATTTGCTTGCACAAATAATTAACACTCATAGGCCCATCTTTACCAATCTGTTTGAGGACAGAAACTGTTTGGTTATCCCATCACAACCAATCACAGTTCAGCTTTCATTTAATCAGAGCTTGTTAAGATATGACGCATGATCTGTGATTCGTTGCTATTGGAAAACCAGACAGTTTCTGTCCTGAGACAGAATAGTAAAATCTAGACCATTGTACTACAAAATCATTTTAAAATATCAAGATAAATGTAACATCTGTCTACAGCTTTAAATTACCAAGTATCCAAAATGGGTAAATATGAACCTTCTACTTAAATGGATCCATTCACTACAATGGAACTGAGCTGCAATGCCACACACAACCATAGGAAATATGTGGTGATGTTTTGTCCTTGTTGGTATGCTTTTTAAGAAATCAGCTCAGTTTTTCTTACCCTGAATTACCCCTCATTGCAAGCCTTTTTCATATTTAATAAATACTAAATGCTAAAATGTAAGGATCCAAAGAAAAATGTGTGTATTAATAGAATCTGTAGATGTTGTATTTTACAGAACATCATACAGTTATCAGGAACTATTGGAAAGGGTTATTGCACTTTCATTTAAAAACACTTAATTGCAGCCCAAATTTCAGGCAGAATTTCAATCTGTCTGTCAGGGCTTTTTAAAGAACATTTCTTCTAATAGTTATAAATGCATCTTTTGCATCATTTGCTTTATGTAAATGTTTAATTAAGTGTCCTTTAGAGAGTAAGCTGTATATTTGATTTCCTTTAAACCCTGTTTTCATACCAAAATATGAAGCTGTTTATGTTTACCTTTTAAGGTTTTTATGTGATGTGAATACATTATATTTCATGCATAATGTGGTAATACACTATAATGTAGTCCAATTAGTTACATAATTATGGAAATGTATGAAAATATGAAGGCAACAAAACCTTTATTTCTCTAGAGGCAAATTAAATGTGTGTTTTAGGTTATAGAGTTAAAGGAAAGGCATAATACTATTAATTACATGTGTGTGTATATATATATATATATATATATATATATATATATATACACATTGTGAGATGGCTCCTGGCCTTGGTGAAGTAAGAGCCAGTATTTAGTTGGTGTCTGTGCTGCGATGCAGACTGACACTCTGGCCATAGTATGGCTGGAAGGCCAATCCGGGACAGCTCCTACCGGGAATGATCAAGTGCAGGGTGGGGATCATTCCCCACAATCCAGGCTGCCTTTTGTTGGCCTTAAAGGCAGCCTCCTTCACCAGCTCGGGGGAAATGCTATTTGCAGCTCACACTGCTAGAGAGAGCTGAATGTGGAGTTCTTACCTACGTTTGCTTGATGCCACATGGCATGGACTCAAGAGTGAACAAACACCTAAGCAATACAGGTGGACTTTTGTTACGTTTTCCGTTGTTCTGCATTTAAAGACTGTTTGCTGTGTACCAAGTGTGAATAAAGCACTGAACTTTGATTAGAAAAATACTGTTTCCTTGCCTCTATACTGCAACTGCACCTATCTGCAAGAGCGAGTCATTACATTTGGTGGAGGAAGCGGGCAATGCAGTGAGGTCAGCTGTTGAATTTCAGTACGCTGTTGCAAAAGACCAAGCCTGGGAGAACCTGTTGGAGTTGTTGTTAGGGGCAACAAACCTACCGATAAGTGACTGTCAGTACGGTGGGTGTGTTTCTCCAGTGAGTCAAGGCAAAGCAGTGCTCCAGTGTCTGCAGTCTTGCCAAGATGGAGGCTGTTGTAAAAGCACTTGTGAAGGTCAACTTGCAACAGCGGGAGTCCAACAAGCACCAGGAGGCAACCAACCAGCTGCTTTTACAGCACGTGATGGCGCTACAAACTGCAGTGACAACCTAGCCCGCCCCAAGCCGTGCGGACGGCAATCCCCAAAATGACCCCTTCGGACGATGTCGAGACCTACCTGGCGGTCTTTGAGAAAGTGGCCATGAGGGATAAGTTACCCTGAGATCAGTGGGCTGAGGTCATCGCTCCGTTCCTGTCATCAGGGCCCCAGCAGGCATACTTTGACTTGCCTGACAACCAGGTTGCTGACTATGACGTCGTCAAGGGTAAGATCCTGGCAAGACTGGGGGTAAATGTGTGGGTCTGGGCCCAGCGGGTACGACAGTGGGGATATAAACCGGCTGAGCCTGCCGGGCCGCAGTATTACGACCTGTTGTAAAGCCTGCAAAAATGGCTTCAGCCAAAGGTATTGAGTCCCACTGCCATGCTGGACCATCTCCTGGCCAATATTTTCTGGAGGGGCCTGCCTTACTCCCTCCAGAGCTGGATTGGCCAGGCATCCCCGAGCAATGCACTGGGGAGGTCCCCACCCTTGCCAAGGCGGATGGAAATCCCTATAAGCCCCGCCCCACCCTGTTGATATGTTGGGGTGTCAGGAGCCGGGACGTGTAAGGGCTAATTGTCCCCAGAGGGAAGAACTGATGGACACCAATTATGCACTCTGCCCCTCCCTGTATGCTCAGAAACTGTGTGCCACCAGTGTCCCCAGGGCAGGGGACTCAGGTCACCTCTGCCACGTGAAAGTGGGAGGTAGTGTTGTGGAGGCATTAATTGACTCGGGAAGTATGGTAACCCTAGTGAGGTCCAACCTGATGCCGCACACGGAGCACACGGGACGACAGGCTGGAGTATTGTTTATACACGGGGATTTAAAAGACTATCCAACCGTCTTGGTGACTTTGTCAACAGCAACTGGCTGCTGGACTCATGAGGTGGCCGTTGCCACGAAGTTGCCATATGAATAAATAATTGTGAGAGACTTTCCAGGGTTAGTGTCTCTGTGGCCCCAGACTAGAGTTCCTTGGACCTGCGAGGCAGGGTTGCGCCCAATAGACTGGCCCTACTCAGGGGTAACCCCGGAACCCTGGGAACCGGAGTCAGAAACAACAGCAGTTGGGGTAACTACCACTACGGTGGAAGAGGAGGTGTCGTCTCCACTGAGGATTATAGTAGGAGAAGTGGAGGATCTGCTATCAGGGCCAGAGTTGGCAGATCTCAATGTTACAGGAGAAAATTTTGGTACAGCACAGCATCAGGACCCAACTCTATCTGAGGCCTGGGAAAATGTATTAATTGTCGAAGGTGCACCACAACAACAGGGAGCTGAAACTGTATACCCACGTTTTGTGGTCCACCAAGGGATGCTGTACTGGGTAAACCAAATTCGGGGTGAGAATGTGGAACAATTGGTGGTGCCTAAAGCACATCGGAGGCTGGTGTTAGAGTTAGCCCATCAGCATGTTCTAGGGAGGCACCTGAGGCAGCAGAAGATGCAGGACCAAATTTTGCAGCGTTTTTACTGGCCCAGTGTGTATAAAGAGATCGAAAGGTATTGTGAATCTTGCCCAACCTGCCAAATCACTAGCCCCCAGCCACATTACTGTAGTCCCCTGGTCCCTCTCCCGATTATCGAGGTCCCATTTGAACGGATCGCTATGGATCTGGTCGGGCCATTGCCAAAATCCGCTAGGGGGCACCAACACATCCTGGGTGGTCCTGCACTATGCGATTTGGTATCCCAAGGCACTACCTCTGCTACATAACTCGGCCAAACTTATAGCTAAGGAGCTGGAGTTGTTTTCCCGAGTGAGCTTACTTAAAGAGGTATTGAATTACCTGGGCACCCCGTTTATGTCAAAGGGAATGAAAGAGCTCAGTAAGTTACTGCAGGTAAAACAGCTACGGACATCCATGTACCACCCGCAGACGGACGGCCTGGTAGAAAGGTTTAACGAAGCCTTAAAAAATATGTTAAAGCGCGTGGTGGCTAGAGATGGGAGAAAATGGAATATTTGCTGCCCTATCTCATGTTTGCAGTGTGAGAAGTGCCCCAGGCTTCTACAGGGTTCTCGCCCTTTGAACTGCTGTACAGGAGACATCCACGTGATCTGTTAGACATAGCTGTTGTTCCCACGCAGCACAAAAGTGTTGTTGAGTATGTCAACTATGCAAGAATGGATAGAAACAGTGTTGCCCTTATTTAGGGATCATATGGAGGTAGCCCAGCGAGCTCAGAGCAGAGGTTATAATTAGTGTTGCTCGCGAATATTCGCAATGCGAATTTTATTCGCGAATATCGCATATTCGCGAATTTGCGAATATTCGCGAATATAGCACTATATATTCGTAATTATGAATATTCCTTTTATTTTTTTTATTTTTTTTACTTAATTTTTTTTTCACAGTACACATCACAGTGATCATCCCTTTCTGCTTCCAGCTTGTGTGGTGTAAAGAAGGCTCTAATACTACTGTGTGAGACCGGTGTGCAAATTTTCGCATATACAAAAATTTACATATGCTAATTTTCGCATATGCGAACATTTGTATATGCAAATTTTCGCATATGCGAATTTTCGCTTACATTAATTATGGTATATGCTAATTTCGCATATGTTACTTTTCGCACACGCAAATTTTTTGTATATGCGAAAATAAATCGAGAATATTACGAATATGCGAATATTCGCGAATATATGATGAATATTCACCCATATATTCGCGAATATTCGCGAATTCGAATATGGCCTATGCCCCTCAACACTAGTTATAATCGCCAGGCTCGGGTTTGGAATTTTAACCCGGGAGATCGGGTTCTGATTCTGGTACTGACTGTCAACAGTAAATTTCTGGCTAGGTGGCAGGGTCCCTACGAAGTGATCAAAAAGGTAGGGGAGGTGACGTACAGGGTAAACCAACCCGGGCGAAGTAAGCCAGAGAAAGTGTACCATGTAAACTTGTTGAAACCTTGGAAAGCTAGGGAGACTAGTGTGGATGACAGCCCCCGGCCAGGTTTGTTAAGGGTGGAGTTTCCCGTCCTTCAGTCCGGTGGAGAGAACCACAGCCTTTCCTCTGCACAGACTCAGGAGGCCAGGGAGTTCGTCAGTAGGGACACCGATGTGTTCTCAGACCTTCCTGGATGTACTTCTGTCATCCGCCCTGATATTTTCACTTAACCCCAGGTAAAAATATGGTTGATGTACAGCAGATGTTAAAACTGGATGTCATAGAGGAATCAAAGCGTGAGTGGGCCAGTTCGATAGTCTTAATACCCAAGCCAGACAGTATGTTGCGGTTTTGTAATGATTTCCGCAAACTTAATGAGGTCTCCTAGTTTCATGCATATCCCATGCCCCGAGTTGATGAGCTTATTGAAAGGCTTGGACAGGCTCAGTATTTTTCTGTTTTGGACCTTTCCAAAGGGTACTGGTAGGTGCCCTTAACAGAGGCTGCCAAAGAGAAAACTGCCTTTGTAACACCAGAAGGTTTGTTTCAGTACAAGGTGTTACCCTTTGGTTTACAATGCGCTCCCGCTATGTTTCAAAGGCTAATGGATATTGTACTTCGGCCACATCGTCGGTATACCTCAGATTATCTGGACAATATCATCATCCACAGTACAGCCTGGGAAAGTCACCTTCCTAAAGTACAGGCAGTGGTAGACTCCCTTAGGAAGGCCAGGTTAACTGCTAAACCCTAAAAATGTGCCAAAGGGTTGGAAGAGACCAAATACCTGGGGTATGTCATTGGGCAGGAAGTTGTCAAACCCCAGGTAAACAAAATAGAGGCCATCCGGAATTGTCCCCAACCTGTCACTACCCGACAGGTGAGTTTGTTCCTAGGAATGGTGGGTTACTATATAAGATTCATCCCCCATTTTGCTACGGTGATTGCACCCTTAACAGACCTCCTGAAGGGACGCAAGTCTGTCATGGTGCGCTGGAACGAACAGGCAGAGCAGGCATTTTCCGCTTTGAAGTCGGCCCTATGTGGGTCTACGGTGTTGGTGACACCCGACTTCAAAAGGGAATTTGGGGTACAGACAGATGCCTCTGAGGTAGGTCTCGGTGCTGTACTCTCCCAGGAAGTCAACGGGGAAGAGCATCCCGTTGTATTTCTCAGCCGAAAACTGACCCGGCCGAGACCAGGTGTAGTATAGTGGAGAGAGAGTGCCGGGACATTAAGTGGGCACTCAAGTCTCTCCGCAATTATCTGTTGAGCAGGAAGTTTTGTCTTGTTACGGATCATTCCCCCCTTAAGTAGATGTGCCAGGCCAAGGACAAAAATGCCAGGGTCACCAGATGGTTTCTGTCATTACAGAATTTCAAGTTCAAGGTTGAACTCAGAGACGGCTGTTTCCTAGGCAACGTTGATGCCCTTTCACAAGTCCACTGTTGCACAAGTGTTCACCCCCTCAGGCTCGGTTCTGACATAAACGCAAAAAAATAAATACCCACATGTGACCCCATTTTGGAAACTACACCCCCCACGAAACGTAACAAGGGGTATAGTTAGCCTTAACACCCCACAGGTATTTGAAGAATTTTCATTAAAGTTGGATGGGAAAATGAAAAAGAAAATTTTTCACTAAAATGCTGGTGTTACCTTAAAATTTTAATTTTCACAAGGGAAAATAGGAAAAAAGCCCCCCAAAATTTGTAACCCCATTTCTTCTGAATAAGAACATACCCCATATGTGGATGTAAAGTGCTCTGCTGGTGAACTACAATGCTCAGAAGAGAAGGGGCGCCATTGGGCTTTTGAAGAGAAAATTTGTCCGGAATTGAAGGTACACGTGTGTTTACAAAGCCCCTATAGTGCCAGAACAATGGATCCCCCCACATGTTACCCCATTTTGGAAACTACACCCCTCATGTAATGTAATAAGGGGTACAGTGAGCATTTATGCCCCACAGGTGTCTGACAGATTTTTGGAACAGTGGTCTTTGAAAATGAAAAATGTAATTTTTCATTTGCACAGCCCACTGTTCTGGCACCACGGGAGCTTTGTAAACGCACATGGCCCCTGACTTCCAATCCAAACAAATTCTCTCTCCAAAAGCTCAATGGTGCTCCTCCTCTTCTGAGCATTGTAATGCGCCAGCAGAGCATTTGACGTCCTCACATGGGTTATTTCCATACTCACAAGATATGGGGTTACACATTTTGGGGGTCATTTTCTCCTATTACCCCTTGTAAAAATGTAAAATTTTGGGAAAAAACTGAATTTTAGCGAAAAAAAATTATTTACACATCCAAATTTTATGAAAAGTCGTCAAACAAATGTGGGGTGTTAAGGCTCACTCTACCCCTTGTTACGTTCCATGAGGGGTGTAATTTCCAAAATAGTATGCCATGTGTTTTTTTTTTGCTGGCACCATAGGGGCTTCTTAAATGTGACATGCTCCCAAAACCCATTTCAGAAAAACTCACTCATTCCCTTCTGAACCCTCTAGTGCACCCACAGAGCACTTGTCATACACATATGAGGTATATCCTTACTCGAGAGAAATTGGGTTACACATTTTAGGAAGATTTCTCTCCTTTTACCCCTAGTAAAAATCCAATGAAGATTTGAAAATCAAATTAAGATTTTTTATTTTCTCCTTCAATTTGCTGCTATTCCTGTGAAACACCTAAAGGGTTGACAAAGCTTTTGAATGTCATTTTGAATACTTTGAGGGGAGCAGTTTTTATAATGGGATAATTTATCTAGGAATCAGATTGAAAAGTAAAAGCATTCCAGAATTATTAATGCTTAAAGTGAATGTGGTCTGATGTGCAAAAAATGGCCAGGTCCTACGGTGAAAATTGGCTGGGTGCTTAAGGGGTTAAATCTCAGATCTCCGTCGCGCGCACCCTAGGAGGTGAGAGCGCGCACGCCGGGGAACAGAACCAGCGGAGAAGCCAGGGGTAAGTGACGGCACGAGATTCGCATGCAGGCACGTCCCAGCAATGCAAATCCTGGAAATGCCAGAGAAAGGAGGAGGAGAGCACTCACGGCCAGAGTGAGTGGCCAGAACGCTTGTCGCAACAGTACCATCTACCCCTTAAAGGGGTATTCCAGGCAAAAACTTTTTTTTATATATCAACTGGCTCCGGAAAGTTAAACAGATTTGTAAATTGCTTCTATTAAAAAATCTTAATCCTTCCAATAGTTATTAGCTTCTGAAGTTTTCTGTCTAACTGCTCAATGATGATGTCACGTCCCGGGAGCTGTGCATGATGGGAGAATATCCCAATAGGAGCTGGACAGCTCCCAGGACGTGAGTCATCAGAAAGCAGTTAGACAGAAAATAGCAACTCAACTTCAGAAGCTAATAACTATTGGAAGGATTAAGATTTTTTAATAGAAGTAATTTACAAATCTGTTTAACTTTCCGGAGCCAGTTGATATATAAAAAAAAAGTTTTTGCCTGGAATACCCCTTTAACTTCAAAAATATCCAAGGAACCAGAGATTGGAGAGGAAACAATGTGTTTTTATGAAAACCGGTTAAAGACAGCCGTTTGAGGAGGGAGACATGATAAGAATTCAGTATACGTAAGGAGGCCGGCAGACGGTGCTTGTAAGACAGGATTGATTCTGTGCAAAACCTCAAACGGTCCCAGGAAACGAGGGCCCAACTTATAACTGCAAACCATAAAACGAACATACTTAGAGGAGAGCTAGACTTTGTTCCCAGGAGCGAAAGTTGGAGGAGGTCTTCTCTTCTTATCCGCTTGGGATTTCATACAGGAAGAGGCACAAAACAAAGAGTGGCGGGTCTCCTGCCAGATGGACATACAATCCTGTACTTGATCATCAATGGCTGGCACTCCAAAAGCGGCTGGAAGAGGAATATGAGGAAGATGTCCATAGACCACAAAAATGGAGATGTCTTTGTGGACTCAGAGTCTGTGAAAACACCATCTAAGGCAAAAAAATCTACCCAATCGTCCTGTCGAGAAAAAATGACAAAGATAGTCTCCCAGAATCTGGTTCACTATCTCCACCTGGCTGTTGGTCTTATGGTGATAGGCAGAGGAAAAGTTCAGCTTGATGGTAAGACAGGAATAGAGAGCACGCCAGAACTTGGAAATGAATTGTATTCCACAATCCGAGACAATGTGAGTCGGAAGGCCTTAAAGGCGAAAAAAATGTTTCGCCAGCTGTGGAGCAGATGGAAGACCTGGTAAAGGAACGAAATGAGCCATTTTAGAGAATCGATCAACCACCACCAAGATGACCGCATTATTGCAGGAAGATGGACGTTCGGTAATAAAGTCCATAGCTATGTGAGACCAAGGAGTCTCCGGGATGGGCAAAGGTTGTAAGAGACCCGCTGGTTTCTGTCATTGAGTTTTGTCGCGGGCACAGGTAACACAGGAACAGACAAAAAACTGTAACATTGCGTTCAAGGTGCGGCCATCAATAATGCCGAGAGATAAGTTGAATGGACTTCCGTACTCCAAAATGACGAGTCAGCAAAGAAGAATGTCCCCAATTCAAGACTTAAAGGCACAAAAGATTTTTCAAGTGGGACTTGCTGAAGATTGGCAGGAGCTGCAGAAATCAGATGCTCTGGAGGAACAATATGTCTTGGAGTGGAGTCCAATCCTCCCGCATCAGAGGACCTAGAAAGAGCATCAGCTCTGACGTTTTTGTTCACAGGGCGGAAATGAATAAATAAATTAAACCTGGAAAAAAAAGAGACTGTCGAGGGTTTAGAGGCTGAGCAGACTGTAGATATAGGAGATTCTTATGGTCAGAATAGATGCTGACCGGATGAGAAGAACCTTTCAATAAATGTTGCCACTCTTCTATGGAAAGCTTAATAGCAAGGAGTTCCCAATCTCCAATAGAGTAGTTCCTCTCTGCAGGCGATAAAGTCTTGGAGAAGAAGCCACAGGTTACAATTTTGCCCTTTGAGGTCTTCTAAGTTAAAACGGCTCCCGCTCCCATGGATAAAGCATCTAACTCCAAAAAGAAGGGTTTCTCCGGATCTGGTCTTGCGAGGAAGGGTGCAGAGGCAAATACAGACATTAAAGGACAACTGCAGCTTAATATACACTTATCCCCTATCTACAAGATAGGGGATAAGTGTTTGATCGCGGGGGGCCCGACCGCTGGGACCCCCCGTGATCTCCTGTATGGGGCCGCGGCTGAGCCGCGGCTCTCCTGTGCAGGGGGCGTGCCTGCCGCAGCATGACGTTGCAGCCGGCACACCTCCTCCATGCATCTCTATGGGAGAGGCGGGGAGGCAGCGTTCGTGCCTCCCCGGCTCCCCCATAGAACTGTATGGGGACGGGGAGGGGACGGGGAGGAGACGGGGCGTCACTGTCGACCTCTAGGTCGACGCTACACGCCTTAGTGCTCACTATGAGCGCTAATGGCGGCGCCCTGTTAGGGAGATCTCGGGGGGTCCCAGCGGTCGGAACCCCCGCGATCAAACACTTATCCCCTATCTTGTAGATAGGGGATAAGTGTATATTGCACTGCAGTTGTCCTTTAAGCGAGTGAAGGCCTCTTCGGCATCAGGAGGCCAAGACTTGGGGTTACAGTTTAGTAAGGGCCACAATTGGGGCAACCTTCGAAGAAAAATGTGGGATGAACTGACGATAATAATTGGCAAACCCAAGAAAGCATTGAATAGCCTGAAGACCAGTAGGACGAGGCCAATTCAACACAGCACACAGTTTGTCAGGATCCATCTGAAGACCTTGATGGGAAACAATGTAACCCAGGAACGGCAGACTAGGCATTTTTCAAGTTTGGTGTAAAGATGATTCTCCAGAAGACACTGTAGGTCCTGACAGACATGAAAGTGATGCTCATCCAAATTGGGCGAGAAGATCAAGATGTCATCAAGGTACAGAACAATACACGCGTAGAAAAGATCTCGGAAGATATCATTGACAAATTCTTGGAAGACAGCTGGAGTGTTACAGAGATCAAAGGCATCATGAGATAATCAAAGTGTCCATCTCGGGTATTAAATGCTGTCTTCCATTCATCTTCCTCACAGATAAGATTATATGCTCCCCACAAATCTAACTTGGAGAAGACTTTGGCACCCTGTAAGCGATCAAAAGGTTCAACAATTAAAGGAAGAGGATAGCGATTTTTGATAGTAATCTTGTTTAGACCACTGTATTCAATACAAGGACAGCGAGAACCATCCTTCTTCCCTACACAGAAGAATCCAGCTCCGGCAGGAGATGAGGACTTTCAGATAAAGCCCTTTTGGAGGTTCTCTTGGATATATTGTAGAGACAATGTGGAGGAAGAGTATTGGCCTGCTTTTCGCAGAATACGTCTGAATACTATTGATATGGAAGAGGGTGAAGGAACAGACATAGGCTGGGTAGGCACAAGACAGTGATTTTGGCACAAAGGTCCCCAGCGGGTGACCTCACTAGATTTTCAGTCAAGAAGGGGAGTGTGACGTTGAAGCCAAGGAAGACCGAAAAGAAGCTCCGAAGGTAGCACATAGAACTCAATCTTTTCCTTATTTAACACACCCACTTGCATAATGAAAGGTTCAGTGCGGAATAGCACCATACAGTTCAGGTTTTCTCCATTGACAGAAAAAATGAATAAAGGCTTAGGAAGCCGAGTCACTGGGAGACGGTGTTTATAGACCAGGGAGGCATTAATAAAATCTTCAGTGGAACCAGAGTCCAAAAAAGCAGAAGCAGAGAAAGATATCTTGGCAGGAGTATAAACTAGAACCAGCATGATCAAACGAGGAGAGGTAGTATTCACACTTAGGGAAGCCTCTCCCACGTGTCCTAGGTGCAAGCGTTTCCCAGAAACAGAGGACGTATAGAACAGTCTTTGGGAAAGTGCCCCAGACTAGCACAATATAGACACAAATTATCATTGCATCGGCGGGATCTTTCCAGCTGCATTGCCTCTTTGGCAGGAGGCAAAGAAGACAGGAGAGGTGGACGTTGGAACATGGGTTCCAGACGAAGAAATCGCTGTGTTCAGACAGGTTCTCTTTCCAGACAAAGTTCTTCATGCTTCTCAGCAAAATGCATGTCAATTCGAGTAGCCAAATGGATAAGCTCACTCAGGGTAGACGGAGGATCATGAGCAGGGAGAGAATCCTTGATTCTATTGGACAGTCCTTTTTTAAATGTAGCACACAAGGCCTCGTTGTTCCAAGCAAGTTCAGAGGCAAGAGTGCAGAATTGAACCACGTAGTCACCAACAAAGGACACACGGCCCATGGCATAAGCTCCGTATATGAGAAAAAACTCCCCTAAAATTTAACTTTTATTGTCTATTAATATAAAATGTATTTAAGTGACAAATAATTGTTAAAACCGTAGTGTTATAGGCTCCAGATGTGACAAATAGTTGGGGTAACCCCACAGTGTAAGATGTAGGGACCTGCAGTTTCCCTTTAAAACTGGAATGCCATGAGACAGTTTAAAAACAATGAAATTTGCCTCCCTCTACTAGTTTTGGTGCTATAGCACTGTCCTCAGGAGGAACAATAGGCAAAAACCTCTCCTCGTGGTCTGTCTGTCCTCATATGTACAATGTTCATGTTGTCATCACTCAGTGACATCACCTATCCAGAACTCTTTTGCTTTGTGTCCAATCCTTATTGTTGTTAGAAACGTTCATATTGATGTGCTCCAATGGGATTTATCCCTATCATATCATCATTCCTTACCTCATCATTACTTGATCACAATGAGCCAGGGTTCCGATTCTCTTGCTATCACATGATCGCACTGCGATCTCGCTCCTTCTCGCGCATGTGCATCCACTTTGTTTACATTGTACGCAAAGTCCCACTCTGGCGCTTGTGCACAGACTTAGTCTAAGGACCCAGTACTTGAATTCATTGCGCTTGCGCATATACTTTGTCTCAGAGCCTAATCAGAATGCAGAATAGAACTTACATGATATAGGTAACTTCTATTACAATACAATATTTGCTTAAAAAATGTCTCCCATTGTAAAAGTATGCATGTGTGACTTATATGTATAAGGGTTTAATGAATGACTCTATCAAATTCTTCTTGTTTGAGGTTAATTAGAGAGTACCTATTCCTCCATATGCTGTTATATATTATTCTGTATGGCAAAAAGGATTGGTCACAATGCTGTAAGCATGTGGAAACTACAAAGGGCACAAAATAAAAATTTTATATAAATGAATAGATATAGCCTCTCTCTTACTGCCAAATTTATCTCCACCACATATTGGTGGGGCATAGGCTTATCCCATTTACCTACAAGAGTCCTATCCGTAATTTATCAACATATTAAACTTAGAGGGAAGGCGAAAGAAAAGAGGGATGGGGGGGGGAGAGAAGGAAAGGAGGGAAAGGGGGAGGGGTAAAGAAGGAGGAAGGGGGAGAGGGGAAGGGTGGAGGAGAGGGGAAAGAAGGGTAAGGACATGAAATGTAAAACAAGGATAAAGGCACAAATTCATTAAGGATTAAAATGCCTTTACATTAACTATTCTCGTATCCCAAGGGACGGACTCACTATTGGAGGGGTTAAAAACTGTCACTCACAAAAAATACCCGTAATGCATTTAATCCCAATGCCTAATCAATGAAGGCAGCAAAGGAAAAACCTTCATTTAACCCCTTAAGGACTCAGGGTTTTTCCGTTTTTGCACTTTCGTTTTTTCCTCCTTACCTTTTAAAAATCATAACCCTTTCAATTTTCCACCTAAAAATCCATATTATGGCTTCTTTTTTGTGTCGCCAATTCTACTTTGCAGTGACATTAGTCATTTTACCCAAAAATGCACGGCAAAATGGAAAAAAAAATCATTGTGCGACAAAATCGAGAAAAAAAACACCATTTTGTAACTTTTAGGGGCTTCCGTTTCTACGCAGTGCATATTTCGGTAAAAATTACACCTTATCATTATTCTGTAGGTCCATACGGTTAAAATGATGCCCTACTTATATAGGTTTGATTTTGTCGCACTTCTGGAAAAAATCATAACTACAGGCAGGAAAATGTATACGTTTAAAAATGTCATCTTCTGACCCCTATAACTTTTTTATTTTTCCACGTACAGGGCGGTATGAGGACTCATTTTTTGCGCCGTGATCTGAAGTTTTTATCGGTATGATTTTTGTTCTGATAGGACTTTTTGATTACTTTTTATTCATTTTTTAATGGTATAAAAAGTGACCGCCGCTTCTAAAGGGTTAATACCGCACATCGCCGCGATCGGCGATGTGTTATATTAGCCGCGGGTCCCGGCCGTTGATGAGCGCCGGGACCGATGCGATATGATGCGGGATCGCGGCGCGATCCCGCTTCATATCGCGGGAGCCGGCGCAGGACGTAAATATACGTCCTGCGTCGTTCAGGGGTTAATCCTGTGGGTGTCATGCTCTTAAGTCGGTGAATCACCTTTGCTTCTTCTCCTAAGAGATTTTTGTCCACATTCCCTCATCTAGGCCCTAAAGGTTACTGACATAAACCTACAAATTTAATCTCTTTGGTGTTACTATTGTGTATACCTTCTTAGTGTGTATTCCACTCAGATGTTGTGAGATACATCTCCTCATTTCCTGTGTGGTTTTCCCCACATAGATTCTCGGACATGTACATACTGCTATATAGATGATATTTTTGCTGCTGAAGTTTATAAACTGTCTGATGTCATAAGTCCAAGAATCTATGGGGTTCATCAAGATTTTCCTTTTAATAATATGTGGGCAGAAGGAACAATGGCTACATGGAAAAGAGCCAACCATATTGCTTTTCATATCAAACGGGGGTACCCAAAGAAACATCTGACAAAAGCGTATCAAAGAGTATGGACTGTAGGTAGAGGAGCCATGCTTTCCCTATCAATGCCATACGGGAAAATGGAATTTATACGCTGTATAGGCAGTTATGATGGGTACACATATCAGATTATGGGTATCCTACGGAAACATTGGCACCTGCTGGCAAAAGATAGGGATTTAGGACCAGTAATTGGCAATAGTCCAAGTATCACGTATAGAAGGGGGCCTAACTTGCGTGATCAACTAGTCTACAGCCATCTAGACACCCAGAGAGAAACAGCACCTGGCTCAAAAGCAATATGGTTGGCTCTTTTCCATGTGGCCATTGTTCCTTCTGCCCACATATCATTAAAACAAAAATCTTCATGAACCCCATAGATTCTCGGACTTATTACATCAGACAGTTTATAAACCGCAGCAGCAAAAATATCATCTTTATAGCAGTATGTACATGTCCGAAAATCTATGTGGGGAAAACCACACAGGAAATGAGGAGACAACATCTGAGTGGTATACGCCATTATCCAGACATATGCAAGCATACCACAATAGTAACACCAAAGAGATAACATTTGTAGGTTTATGTCAGTTACGCTCAGGGCCTAGACGAGGGAATGTGGACAAAAACGAGAAGAAAAAGAGAAGAAGCAACATGGATTCACCGACTTGAGAGCATGACACCCACAGGATTAAATGAAGGTTCTTCCTTTGCGGCCTTCCTTGATTAGACATTGGGATTAAATGCATTACGGGTATTTTTTGTGAGTGGCAGTTTTTAACCTTTCCAATAGTTTGTCTAATGTGGGTCTAATAGAACAGCTAATGTATAGGCATTTAAATCTTTAATGAATTCATGTCTTTATCCTTGTTTTACATTTCATGTCCTTACCCTTCTTTCCCCTCTCCCCCCTCCCCCTTCCTCCTTCTTTTCACCTCCCCCTATTTCTTTCTTCCCCTTCCCCCTTTTCCCTCCTTTCCCCCTTCCCCATCTCCTCCCCCTTCCCCCTATCCCTCTGTCCCCTTCCCTCTAGGTTTCATATGTTGATAAATTATGGGTAGGACTCTTGTAGGTAAATGGGATGAGCCTATGCCCCACCAATAAGTGGTGGAGATAAATTTGGCAGTGAGAGAGGCTATATCTATTAATTTATATTAAATTCATATTTTGTGCCCTTTGTAGTACAATAACGGGTTTCCACATGCTTACAGCATTGTGACCTATCCTTTTTGCCATACAGAATAATATATAACAGCATATAGAGGTATAGCTACTCTCTAATTAACATCAAACAATAAGAACTTGACAAGAGTCCTTCATTAAATAACCCTTATACATATAAGTCATACATGCATACTTTTACAATGGGAGACCTTTATAAAGCAAGTATTGTATTGTAATAGAAGTTACCTATATCATGTAAGTACTATTCTGCATTCTGATCATGCTCTGAGACAAAGTATATGTGCATGCACAATGAATTCAAGTATTTGGTCCTGAGACTAAATCCGTGCGTAAGCGCCGGGGCGGGACTTTGCCTACAATGTTAACAAAGTGGATGCACATGCACGAGAAGGAGCGAGATCGCAGTGCGATCATGTGATCGCAAGAGGACCTGAACCACGGCGCATTGTGATCCACTAACGATGAGGTAAGGACTGATGATATGATAGGGAGAAATCTCATTGAGGCACATCAATATGAACGTTTTGTAACAACAATAAGGATTGGACACAAAGCAAAAGAGTTCTGGATAGGTGATCTATCCTGTCACTGAGTGATGACAACATGAACATAGTACATATAAGGACGGGCAGACCACGAAGAGAGGTGTTTGCCTATTGTTCCACCTGAGAAAGGTGCTAATGCACCGAAACTAGTAGAGGGAGGCAAATTTAATTGTTTAAACTATGTCATGGAATTCCAGTTATAAAGGGAAACTGCAGGTTCCTATATCTTATACTGTGGGGTTACCCCAACTATTTGTCACATCTGGAGCCTATGACAATATGGTTTTAACTATTATTTGTCACTTAAATACATTTTATATTAATAGACAATGAAAGTAAAATTTTAGGGGAGTCTTTTTCTCATGTAGGGATCTTGTGCCGTGGGCCATGTGCCCCGTTTTTTTTTTGGTAATATTAATTATAAGGTGATCCCTGACTCCCTTGGGGAGATGTTTGGTTGTCACCAACAGAGGAATTCCCTTAGCTGAGGTTCAGAAGTGCCATCTCAGCCTAGGAGGCCCATGCAGGTTCTTCAAGACATTGTGGATCCCAGAGAGGAGTAACCCAGGCTAGGGCTTTACTGGACAATAGACTGATCACAAAGGCCACTTTAGCTCGCTCCGTAGGAAACTGATCCACCTTGAGCTCCAAATGAAGTCATGAAGTCAGGAAGTCATGAAGCCTCTAAACAGCTTGGGATCTCTCTCATACTTTGAAGGTAAAGGTAAACAAAGCTTGGACCCGGAAGAAGCTGCTGGCACTGAAGAAGACACTGGAGCTGGTTGTGGCTGTTGTTGCTATTGTTACTGCTGAGTGGCAAGAAGCTGTTGCATCATGGTTGACAACTAGTTCAACTGTTGAGCCTGACGTGCCAACTGTTGTGACTGTTGAGCCACGATAGTGGAAAGGTCCGATACACCAGGCAGAGGCACCCCAGCGGGATCCATTGCCGGATCTTACTGTAATACTAACGGAGGTAGTGGATCCACTGTACCTGTAGTAGATGACGTGGGCCATACCAGATAGCGGAGTATAAGGTGCTGCGAGTTTTCACCAGGTTATCCCGCAAAGCAAGATGGACTTGTTGCAACAGGCGGCACCCAGGTCGGTACTCCTGGCACGACTCGTCCACACAGGCTGCTGAGATGAAACATAGCACAGGAAGGATAAGGAAACTCGTAGTCAGGACTAGAAGAAGGTCAGAGCTGGCAACACAGATGCGTGGTCAGGAAACTTAACAGGAGGTCAGCAGGCAGGTGGCACAGAAGCAAGGTCACGGAGCGGAAGGTCAGAACAAAAGGGCTATACACAGTAATGCTTTTTCTTGGGCACAGCGCACACAAATATCCGGCAAGAGATAGAGGGAGGTGCAAATACTTATAAGGAAGGGACAGGTGCAAACACTAATTAAGGATGCACTGGCCCTTTAAATCTCAGAGCTCCGGTGCATGCGCAACCTAAGAGGCGGGAGCAAACGCTGGGGAACAGAACTAGCAGAGAAGCCAGCAGGGGCAAGGGGTAAGTGACTGCTTGAGATTTGCATGCTGACGCGTCCCGCAATGCGAATCTCGGACCCGCCAGAGGAAGGAGGAGAGTGCTCATGGCCAGAGTGAGTGGCCGGAGAGCTTGCCACAACAATGTCTAGGGGCAGTGTACCCCTTTAAGGAGGGCTTGCTGTGTGGGAATAAAAGATAACAAAGTAATGATATTAATATTTATTAAAGTTGAGCAAGCGAAGCCCCCCCGAACATGGATTTAATGCAAACTTCAGGTGGTTCTTGGCTCCCAGGACTTTCGAACATTGTATCTGAGATCTGAGCTGTGTCTTGGATCTTGGATCTGAGCTGTGTACGCAACCAGACAGCTAAGAGCAGAGCTCTGGGGATGGTGAGGGTTGTATACAGTATACAGCCTTTGTCGTATACTGCATACACTGATCTAAAATGAGAAGAAAAGAAAAACACAAACAATGGATCAGTACATAAACCAAACAGGGAGCCTCCAGTTGTTGCTTAACTACAACTCCCATCATGAAAATTGTAGTTAAGCAACAACTGTATCCTGTGGAAACATCATAAATGCCAGAAATAGGAATGTGCTATTAATAGAGGAGTAGCACACGAGATGTTGTAACTGCTAACATCTATATTATTTGTATTTGTGGAAATAGTGTATGACAATTAAATGCTACAGTAAAAATAACCAATGTTAAAAAAAAAAGCTGTTGAAGTGATTGTGGAAGAGAGGTTAAATCCTGAACAATCTGGATCTTCACATAAGTCTCCTCACTTGTACATTTTGAAGTTCTGATTTAGCAAAATACATGATTAAAATTAGATGTTATAAATTCATTTTAATCAGTTGACCTTTTAAGCAGAACACAGATAAGGATCTTAGTTAAATTCGAGAATTTTTTTTATTTCTTTGGAGGAGGAGGAGAAGTTACAATCAAATTGTCCTAGTTGATAGACTGCTTCAAAGTCCGGGGTTACACATTCAAAATTAACCCAAAGATAATTGTCATTTTTTTTACTCAATTCTGTTTTTTTAATTCCCTTAAAAAGATAATCTCTGATGAGATCATCACCTGGTTGGACAGTTAATAGAATGTGTCAGCTATTCCAGTGAATTGCATTCTATGTAATATGTGGACATCTGAAGAGAATTGATAGAGGGGAGGCCCAAGCGAAGGATTCCTCTCAATGATGTACATTTGTCCTAAAAGAGATAGTGAAGATGAGCACGTCCCTTTTAAATAGAATGTTTACAGAAGTTTCCATTATTTCTTTGTTGGTTTATTTATCTGTGCAACAATTGTAAGAGTATGTTCACACATTGAAATAATAGGGGTATATTGAATTTATGGCCGCATTATGTTTTTTGGGGTGGAAAAAACTCCTGGGTTTAGTTAAAAATACTGTCCAAAGTGTGGACATAGCTTAATGTGTGTCATAAAATTGCCAAAAAAAGGTGAACGAACATGAAATTATTTTCTGGTTTCTTTTATTTGACATTTTCTATTCCTATATTAAAAAACATCATTGTGGGTATTTTTTTAATAAAAATATGTTAATCTTAAAAATATATGTATATCTAAAATAATATAAGTAAATAAAAGCATAGTCAGAAAATGCATATACAACTTATTTTTTTATTTTTTTTTAAATATAAAGAAAAAGAGTGATACATGAGTTCACAGAACAATGGTAATAAATGTGGTGCATTATTTGTGTTGTTAGTAGAATGCAAAAGGAAATTTGTTCCTAGTTTTGTTGGTGCCAGTTTACACCTTCAAAAAGTGAAGAAATAAATATCGCTGAAACTTGCTATTTATGCCCATTTTAGTGTGAAAATATCAAGTGAGCATGGTGCAGGCACGCATTCTTTACTTCACAATATGTCGCGATGATTGCTTGAGATTCAAATTCTCAGCATTTTGGTATTTTTGGTATTGACACATGGAGAAATGTTAAAATATAAAAATATATATTTATCCTGCAAGATAAACATTGTAAAGAAAAAAAATTGTTGTAAATCTAAAACATGGTGTACATTATTAAAAAGAAACCCTCCAAAGATGGTGAATTGTGTTTTTTTTCCCCAGTACATTTAATGGCAAAATTAAGGATGTCATTAAAAATTACAATTGTTCTTGCAAAAAACAAGCCACATGTTCTGTAGGGAAAACATAAAAGCTTTATGGCTCTTAGAATGTGGAAAGATGAAGAAAATGCAAAAATTAAAATTGGATATGTCATTAAAGAGGTACTCCTCTGCCCAGCAGGGCGTGACGTCATGAGGGGGTGGGGCTATGATGTCACGAGCTCCTGGCGCCGGCTCCAGAGTTCGAGCATCTTGTTCCAAATGTTGATAATTACAGTATATGGTAAAATGAAGAAGGTCATTAAAATGGAGGAAGAAAATAAAGATTAACTCCTTGGGGACGAAGGGCATATGCATACGCCCTCGCGTCCCATCACTTAAGGACGGAGGGCGTATCCATACGCCCTCGGCATTTCCGATCACTGCCACTTGCCGGGCGGTGATCGACCGTGATGATTGCTGATATCTATCAGCAGGCATCCCGTGGCAATGCCTAGGGGGGTCATGAGACCCCCCCATATCGGCGATCACAGCAAATCGCAGGTCAATTCAGACCTGCGATTTGCCGCAATCCGGGCAAATCGGGCCACTGGTGACCCTATCTCCCGGAAAATAAGACTGATCGGAGCTGTCAGAGCCAGCTCCAACCAGCCTAAAGGATAGGAGCGAGGTGGCAGTGTTGCCACCCCCTCCTATCCCCTGCCATTGGTCGGTCAGGCTGACCACCAATGGCAGGAGGGGGGCGGGGGGGTTAGAATTAATTTCCCCCGCTCTGACCATCGATCGGAAGTCGGTACAGAGCAGGGGAACACGGGCGGAGAGGGGGGAGCATGGCCCGGCTTACCCGGACCTTCGGAGGCGACGGAGGCGGAAACCCGGAGCTGCGGCGCAAGCAGGAGGAGCGGCGGCCGGAAAGTGCGGCTGAGAAGGCTGCAGTGAAGATTGTGATAAGTGATCTTCACTGTGGCCTTCTAAAAGCTGCAAAACTACAACTGCCAGCATGCCCACACAGCCAAAGGCTGTCTGGGCATGCTGGGAGTTGTAGTTTTGTAACATCTGGAGGGTCACAGTTTGGAGACCACTGTGTAGTGGTCTCTAAACTGTGGTCCTCCAGATGTTGCAAAACTACAACTTTAAGCATGCACTGACTGTCTGGGAAAGCTGGGAGTTGTAGTTTTGCAATATCTGAAGTGGCACAGTTTGGAGACCACTATATGGTGGTCTCCAAACTGTAGCCCTCCAGATATTGCAAAACTACAACTCCCAGCATGCCCAGACAGTCAGGGATGCTGGGCATGTAGTTCTGCAATGTCTGTCCGTTCAGATGTTGCAGAACTACAACTCCCAGCATGCCTGGATAGTCTGGGCATGCTTGGAGATGTAGTTTTGCAACATCTGGAGGGCTACAGTTTGGAGGCCACTGTTCTTCCCCAGTTGTTGCATAACTACAACTCCTAGCATGCCCAGACTGTCCAGGCATGCTGGGAGTTTTAGTTCTGCAACATCTGAAGAGCCAGATATTGCAGAACTACACGCCCAGCATCCCTGACTGTCTGGCCGTGCTGGGAATTGTAGTTTTGCAACAGCTGTAGGCACACTGGTTGGGAAACACTGAGCAAGAGTCTGTTTTCTAACTCAGTGATTCCAACCCGTGTGCCTCCAGCTGTTGCAAAACTACAACTCCCAGAGTACACTGACAGACCGTACATGCTGGGAGTTGTAGTCTTGCAACAGCTGGAGGCACATGGGTTTGAATCACTGAGCTAGAGTCTGTTTTCTAACTCAGTGGTTCTCCACCAATGTGCCTACAGCTATTGTAAAACTACAACTCCCAGCATGTACAGTCTGCCAGTGCATTCTGGGAGTTGTCATTTTGCCACAGCTGAAGGTTTGGGACGCCCCCCCCCCCCCATGTGAATGTTTCCTTACTGTGAACCCCTGCCTGTGTGAATGTACCCTAAAAACACAACACTAACAAATAATAAAAAGTAAAACACTACATATACACCCCCTTACACGTCGCCCGCCCCCCCCCCCCCCAATAAAAATGAATAACGTCTCAGACGGCAGTGTTTCCTAAACGGCGCCTCCAGCTTTTGCAAAACCACAACTCCCAGTGTTGCCGGACAGCCATAGACTGTCCTGGCAGGCTGGGAGTATTACAACAGCTGGAGGCACCCTGTTTGGGAAACACTGCTGTAGGGTTTTGGCAGAGACAAGCCCCATCCGTGTAACCAGGTCCGCCCCTATTGCAAATTCCTTATTCAGGCCTCAAATGCGCATGGAGCTCTCTCACTTCAGAGCCCTGTCATATTTCAAGGCAACAGTTTAGGGCCACATATGGGGTATCTCCGTACTCGGGAGAAATTGCGTTACAAATTTTGGGGGGATTTTTCTCCCATTACCCTTTGTAGAAATGTTGAATTTGGGGAAAAAAACTGCACTTTAGTGAAATTTTATTTTTAATTTACACATCCGAATTTAACAAAAAGTCGTCAAACACCTGTGGGGTGTTAAGGCTCACTGGACCCCTTGTTACGTGCCTTGAGGGGTGTAGTTTCCAAAATAGTATGCCATGTGTTTTGTTTTGCTATTCTGGCATGATAGGGGCTTCCTAAATGTGACATGCCCCCAAAAACCTTTTCAGCAAAATTCCCTCTCCAAAATCCCATTGTCGCTCCTTCCCTTCTGAGCCCTCTACTGCGCCCGCCCAACACTTGACATACACATATGAGGTATTTCCATACTCGAGAGAAATCGGGTTACAAATTTTGGGGGGCTTTTTTTCCTATTACCCCTTGTAAAATTTCAAAAACTGGGTCTACAAGAACATGCAAGTGTAAAAAATTAAGATTTTGAATTTTCTCCTTCACTTTGCTGCTATTCCTGTGAAACACCTAAAGGGTTAACAAACTTACTGAATTTCATTTTGAATACTTTGAGGGGTGCAGGTTTTATAATGGGGTAATTTATGGGGTATTTCTAATATGAAGGCCCTTCAAATCCACTTCAAATCTGAACTGGTCCCTGAAAAATTCTGATTTTGAAAATTTTGTGAAAAATTGGAAAATTGCTTCTGAACTTTTAAGCACTCTGATGTCTTCCAAAAGTAAAAACATGTCAACTTTATGATACCAACATAAAGCATACATATTGTATTTGAAAATCAATATATAATTTATTTGGAATGTCTGTTTTCCTTACAAGCAGAGAGCTTCAAAGTTAGAAAAATGCAACATTTTCTATTTTTTCATAAAATTTTGGAATTTTTCACCAAGAAATGATGCAAGTATCAAAATTTTTTTTACCACTAACATAAAGTAGAATATGTCATGAAAAAACAATCTCGGAATCAGAATGAAAAGTAAAAGCATCCCAGAGTGATTAATGCTTAAAGTGACAGTGGTCAGAATTGCAAAAAATGCTCCCGTCCTTATGGCTATAATGGGCTCCATCCCCAAGGAGTTAAGTAAGGGGTTAAAGTGTACTTATTATGTACTTATGGGTTAAAACAGGGGTAAGAGATTAAAATGTACTTCTTCGAAAAAAAAATTGACATGTCATATAAACCTCAGCATGGTCTTTCTTCTGTAATTTATTCAAGCAAATGGAAGTACACAATGAATTCATGGAATTTTAATGATTAACATTACGGAAATGTTTTCATATACTAAATTGAATATTAAACAATAGAATGTATGATCTGTATATGAAATAGCATTTAAACACAAAATTTGTTTAATGTTAGAATATTTTTGTATTTAAAAGAGTTAAGATTCATTTACAAACAAAATAGCTTTAAGAATCAGTGAGACAGTTTTTTTTTTTTTTTTAATAGAGCATATCTTTTGTACTTCGCTTGCCAAAAAAGCATCATTGGCGCATTTAGCGATTGTTGGCCATGGTAATGTGAAGAAAAAATTCTTTGGAAAGAGACTGTATAAATTTCCATTCCATTTCAAGACTTCCTATTAACATCAAAGCTTAATAGTGCAAAGCCTGGCAACTTAACAAAGAAGATGGAATGCATTATGTGTGCATATAGATTAAAGTAAAGTGTAGTTCTCAATGCATTTCATGGCTTTGTTATATACTCTTTTTCTTTTATTTGTAATATTTATCTACACATGCAAGCCTATGTATTGCTCTTTTACTTGGCTCATCAGGATATGTTGTAGTATTATAGATATTTGTTGAAGACCAATATAATCTTGAGTCAAAATCGTAAACTTGCTTACCAGTTTTGTTAAGTATATGCTTACTTCAAGTTGGTTCTGAAAGCAATTTGCACAATACTCACTATACTCAAAACTCAATTTGTACAATTTTCCAATGCTGGCAAGCAATGACTTATTCTTAAACACAATTTTACTCTTATGGTATAGTCTAAAGGTGGAATTTATCAAGACTGGCATGTCTTATGCTGGGCTTAATAACAAGTGCACTAGTTCAAGAACATCTTTCATTTTCCATGGACCAGATTTTAAAATATATGCCAGCTAGAGTATATTTCAGGTATTGTTTTTTCCAAATGTTGATGTAAATTTTAGTAAAACCACTTGTAGTGGAAGACCCCGTCCCTCCTGCCAAGCAATGTCTTTTCTAAATCTAGCGAAAGTGGAGCAACATTTTAAGCTACCATTTCTTCGCAAAATAATGCTTGCATTACAATTTGTCACATTTGCACACCTGAATATTAGCATGTAAGCCTTGACAAATCCACCTCCAAATATTTTATACATGGTATAAATTGTACTTTGCAATGATGCCTTTCATGGTTTCATTTTGCACTTCATGGTAAAACTAACATATTTATTCTGGGGGTCAATTTGATAACAGCAACACCCACATATACATTTACACTGATCACCTTGCAAAATCAATAATGTTATACTTCAATAGTTCTTACAATCCCACAGGATACGGTAAGGGAGAGTGGAGTTTAGGAGTTAAAATTGTTAATACATGTCCTATTTTATTGTGACGCAACTGTAGTTTTTTCTTTTTTTTTGTTCAATATATTTATTAGGGCAAATTTAACTTAATAAATTTAAATGGGCACTGTCAGATACAAAAACTTTTTATATGTTGTTGCTGATAAAAATAAAGACCTTGAATATAATATTGTAATATGGTTATTTAAAAACATTTGAATATTTAATAAAGAAAACGGCTCCTGAAAATCCCTCCACTAGGGGTCCCAATATCTACTGGGACACTAACCAGTCCTGCCGCAGCATCAGGCTTGTCCATGAGTCATGGACAAGAGATGACTTATGGACAAAGCTGCATGAGAAGAAACACACCAATAACCTCCAACCACCACAAGGAGGGACACGCCCCCTTCCTTAAGAGGATTTCTAACACAGTGAGCTAATGAAAAGACAGATTTTTATAATACATATAGGTGATCCTTAGCTGACTGGGTTATAATTCTGGTCATTCTCATGATCACTCCTGTTTATACTTCCTTCATTTTTTAGATGTTAGAGACACATATTTCATTGACAAACCTTAATGAATGGCCTACAATTAATATGGCATGTAGATGTGTGTCTAAATAATTTAGAATATGTCTGTTATATTGTAATGTAGGAATAATAATTTCATGTAGCTACTGCATATTTACTACTAAAATCTGCAGACACTCTTGGATAGGGTAAAAAGCAAACTGTATCCTACTTGGAACTGACTGTGGTTGCCAAACTTATAAAATCGCCACTTCTCAACCAACACAACAGTCAAGAAGGCAGGCGGAGCTGCTCTCACTTTCTAGCTCCTTCTTGACTGATTTATAGGGCTCGGTACATCACTAAAGGAGGACAGGAAGATGAAGGAAGATAAATAAAAAGGCAATTCTATGTTTGGTAATCCAACTAGCAATACAACAGTGCCTGCAGCTCTTAGCAACAAATAGGGCTGACACATTTCCTTTAATATTAAATCCAGATTTCTTAAATTGAAGCAAAAATTTAAGCTATTTGCCAACTTATTAGTCCCAGCCACACAGAGCAGTAATAGCCTGCAGTTGCTGGACACTTGTGAGTTGAAGTTGCTGCCACATGTAAGGACACTAGAGATTTGGCCAATTGGCAACATTTTCCGAAAGAATTTGGCTCGATATGAATTTATTTGTGGCAAATCGCTATTAAAAATGGCTATTTCATGGCTACAGAGAGCCTCAATAGGGGTGTAGAACACTTTGCCTTGTTGTAACACATACAGGGAGTGTGCGGTGTTAGTAAAATAATACTGTTATTCAGTATGACATGCAGATTACAGGTGTCGCTATTAGAATCACTGCCACAGAGTGGCACAATGACAAAGCCTGGTAATTGGAATGAGCAAACTTTAAATAATTTTTTGAGGACCCATTGGAGGGCAAGTCTGGTGCCAGCAGCCACGGTAATTTCAGCTCCATTAGTTGCTACAGTGTATAAGTTGATGCAGTAAAAAAGTTTTTATGTGTATCCTAAAATCGAGCTGGTGGTCTACTGTGTGGCCAGCTACCGCCTGTCCCAGCCCCCGCATCTTAGCTCACCCCCATGCTCATGACTGAGTGTCCACTTAAAAAGGGAGGGACTGCAGCCCCAGCAACTTGGAAATGAGCACATTCAGCTTCTGTGCTGTTGGGTGAGTGGGCGCATACTGTTGTCTCTTGAACATCTCTTCGCTGATGGATTGCTGCCAGAATGACTGACTCAAAGTAGGAGGACCAAGAGCATCTGGACTGACAGAAGATGGATATGACAGACAGCTCCCTTTGGCTGAGGTGGTGGAGCCTTGGCTGGCTGAAATAGGGAGTGGCGTGCCACTGGGTGATGCAGCAGGCTGGACCACTGCATCAGAGCCACGGTTCTCCCAGGCTGCTTTATGGTGATGCTGCATATGTTGACAGTGGTGCCAACATTTGGACCCTGGCCACACTTCACCCTCTGCTGACACATCTTGCATGGGGCAATGTTAACATCCTCTGGATGCTTGAAAAACTGCCACACCGCCGAGTAGCTGATTTTCCCCCCACAGTCCACACTGACTGACTGCTGCTGCTGCCGACTCCAGGAACCCCTGTTCCACTACCTCCCTGGCAGGTAGGCTGCCGTGAAGTAGGTGGTCTACCCCAGGCATGTTTGGCTCCAGACATCCCACTGCTACCACCATGCTGACTCCCAACCATGCTACCACCTTGCAGGCTCAGCTGCTGCCTCACGGGCAACCTGCAACCCTCTTCTCTTGACGATGATGTAGCCCATTCTGCACCCAGATCCCAAGTGTGATCAGCTTCATCATCATTGAGTTGTGTCTGCACATCACTGATGTTCTCCTCAAGTTCCTCAACAGTGTCTGTTTCTTGAGCCTGAACGGTCGCAACAACACCTTTGCCCCTCTCCTCATCACTTCTTGTCCGCCTGGGGGAGGAAGCGGCAAATGTCTCCTCGAATTTCAGCCTGGGCAGTAGCTGCTGCCTGTCCTCTAGTAGATTGTCTTCACTGAATAGTGGAGCTGAACCCACAGCATACAATACTTCTGTGGGGGAAAGAACAGCATAAGAGAGAGGCAATTGGAGGACAGGGACTGCTCCTGGGCCATGCCAACTGAGGTTGTGCCTGAGTAACTCACCGACTGTTGACTGGGGTTGTCAGATGTCACTTGGGATGAAGTGGATGACTGAGTTAAACAATCGATGATGGCAGATGGGTTACTGGTGGAGACACGACTGGTAGCTGATACCAGGAGCTCAGGCTTCCTGCTGCCACGTGCCCCTAGTCTGCTGCGCCTGATGAATTTAGACCTCTTCCACTTCTCTGACTGACATAGTTATACACCAGCTGACTGCGTATATGTTACACATATGAGAGGACAGTACGCTCCACTACCCTTACAACTGTATTGGGCTACAAAACTAGGTTTGTAGGCTTGGCTGGCCTTTCAGAGTAACTGGCCCAAATGAGTTTAACAGGAAAAAAAATTGTACACCACCTATGTACGTACAGGTCACACTTACCCTAACTGGCCCCTATTAGCTTTAGAGTTGTAGTACACCCAAAAGTGTACTTTCTCTTTCTCTCTTCCCTGTCAGTGCTTTTCTGCAGTGATTTGGGCTTGTGGTGAATCGCTGCTGTAAAGCTTATTTTTTTCTGTCGAACACACACTGCTCTCTCTCTGCAATAAAATGCTGAAACACCTGGCTGCAGCAATCACTCTCGATTATATAGGGCTGTGACATCACAGGGGCTGGCTGGCTGCTGATAGGCTGCATGCCACCATGTGATTCAGGGTCATCTGTCCGTCCCACCTTCCCAGGATTCCTTGCCCCATGTCCTCATTAGTGTTGCTCGCGAATATTCGCAATGCAAATTTTATTCACGAATATCGCATATTCGCGAATATAGCACTATATATTCGCAATTACGAATATAAATATATTTTTTCACAGTACACATCACAGTGATCATCCCTCTCTGCTTCCAGCTTGTGTGGTGTAAGGAAGGCTCTAATACCACTGTGTGAGACTGGCATACAAATTTTTGCACACGCAAAAATTTACATATGCTAATTTCCGCATATGCAAATTCTCTATTATGCTAATTTTTGCATATGCAAATGTCCACATATGCAGATTTTCGCATATACAAATTTTGCAAATTTTTGAATATGCTAATTTTCGCATATGCGAAAATAAAACGTGAATATTACGAATATGCGAATTTAGCGAATATATGACGAATATTCGTCCATATATTTGCGAAATATCGCAAATTCGAATATGGCCTATGCCGCTCAACACTAGTCCTCACATGTGGATCCGCCATTTTAGCCCCCCAGCCTGAAGATAATGGATAAAACGTATCATTGAGATATTAGGATTTGTTATGAATCAAATTTTTTTAATTAAATTCGTAATGAATTAGGATTTGTCATATTCGATTCACTCATCTCTAAAGGAGACCTTCAAACTTGTCAGTGCTGTTTTCAAAGTGACTGCAGTTACAAGCAAATACATTGTTGATGACTAATAACCAAAAAACTGCTTGTAGCTGCAGTCAATTTTACAGCAGTGCTGAGTTGCTTGTCCGTGCTATCTCAGCAGTATTTGGGTTTTAATGTGTTACCTCGCCTTACAGTGCATCCATATGTTTGACAATATTGCTACAGACACCCTTAATAGTATTGGACACATACCTAATAGTGCCAGACACATGACCCCATTTACAGTCTAAATGGAACATCTGTATGTCCCTATAAATGTGCGGCCATATATCCCCTAGATAATATGACCAACATTCCCCAGTTATCATTATATTATTTAGCAATGTCCAGCGCAATGTAGATCCAACATAGCAATTTATTAATAAAACCTCAGTACATGGACATAGCAGGCACAGGTGACGCGTTTCGGCTTTTTCACTTTGACTAAGGCCCATTAGGTGGGCCGAAACGCGTCACCTGTGCCTGATATGTCCATGTACTGAGGTTTTATTAATTAATTGCTACGTTGGATCTACATTGCGCTGTACATTTAAATTTCTTCAGTTTCTGCTTCTGGCACTGCCCATGCCAGTCCGAGCGCATTGGCGTTAGAGGTAAAGAGCTGGGATCACACTGTTATTATTTACCAATCTATTATATACTTGAATGACAGTGACCTTGTTTTCCTCTAAATTTGTTTGTACTTAATATATAGTTGTTTTGGAAAGTTTATACACATTTACGGTTAATACTGCTGCCCGTTATAGTAACAGGCTCACATAAGACTACAGTTAATAAGCATGCAACTTTACCTGGAATACACAGAATAAACTGCATTCTAATAGGTTTATTATACAAAAAATCTTTGTCCATTTCTGCATAATAGCAGGGATTGGATCTGCGTACTTCTTGAATAATTTGTGAACATATGGCATAGACACTCAATTACTTGAGAATTGGAAATGACCTTAAATATTATGAGATCAAGCAGCATATACTGAAGCTTAGTCTCAGACCCCGAAAAAAAATAATGTTCCAAACAAGAAAAATAAAATGAGCTTCTTGTTTCATGCCTGCTCTTCTTAGATTTGTGACAAAACATGGTAAACTAATATGTTTTCCTATGCAACATTGTTCATAATGATGCTGTTAAAGCCTGGAAATGACATTTCAAAATTCTCAGAGAGAACCAGAAGCAAGAAATAATAAGTTAAGTAGCAGATTTTAATACAGCCTCTGGGACTAAACACATGCTGTATACCCATATTGCTAAGTTAATAATATTAACACAAGATTGAAAACTTGTACTCTTACAAATATAAAATGCATACCAGCATATTTATCTGCAAAATATAACATCTGAATCTAATAAAGCTCAAATAAAGCTGCTTAGGTAACTTTCAGATCTGGTTAAATATTAAAACAACACTTGATGGGAACATTATACATATGATAAGGGCACACTACATTTAAGAGGATGAACTGGTTTGCAGGACTATATCCTTTTATCAATAGTTGCATGTCAAGTGTATTTGTAACCCAATAGACAGCTACCACACCACAACACAAAGCAGGTTGAGCAAAGCATTGTGCAGTGGGTTTACCTGTACTTTCACATAAATCCACATTTATTTCTCTGAGCGCAAAAGTTGTTTCAGCATTTTATATCACGTTACCTCTATTTCAGGCTTAAAGGGGTACTCTGCCACTAGACATATTATCCCCTATCCAAAGGAAAGGGGATAAGATGTCTGATCACAGGGGCCCCACTGCTGGGGACCCCCACGATCTAGACTGCGGTACCCTGCTGTCATCACTTCACTGCTGTCACGCCCCCTCCCATAGACTTGTATTGAGGGGGCAGGCCGTGACATCACAAGGGTGCAGAGCCGGGATGTCACAGTGCCCTGGCCCCTGTATCGCCCATCATTAGGCACATAGCGATTTTGATCTGTGCAGTGATGACAGTGGGGTGCCGCAGCCGAGATCGTGGGGGTCCCCAGTGGCGGCACCCCCGCGATCAGATGTCTAGGGGCAGAGAACCCCTTTAAGTAAAAAAATAAAAAAATAATATATATATATATATATATATATAACATTTGTTGCTTGCTTTAACTATTTTTAGCATTGAGAGTGAACATTCTCCAGTGTTGCGTCCAAGAGAATGGTCAGCCCAGCAGCCACTGTTGTCAGTGAACAAGACATTTTGCCAGCAACATAGAAAAACTCACATATGTTAAAATGAATCAGGCATGGATCAGTGAGGAATTTAAGTCTCCTGTGCCAGATACCAAGGATTACACAGTACTACGACCACACTAGCTGTCTGCTGGCTACGACATCCACCCCTCCTGCCTGCTGTCCTCTAGCTATAATTCTTACTAGTCCACCACTGCCTGATGTCTGCTGTCTACAACTATGACCAGTCCACTACCTTTGCTGTTGCTACTAGTCAGACCTACACATGCACAACCCATGATCCTCAAAAAAAGGGATAATTGTAATGGCTTTTCATAGAAAAGCTATGTCTTCTTCACTAGTTTGCAACACCAATCTTATTGCAACTACCAAAAGGGAGACTTTTTGGTATGCTTTGATATAGCCATTGTGTTTTCACTTGCTAGCCTTAAAACCTGCTTCAGGAAATATAACATGGCGGCTGTGAAGAATAGTGAGAATTTATCAGGATTGTATGGTAGTAATGTTCCTAACTGTGGGTTTGCTCAAACATTTTAACTTCTTTTGCCTTTCTGTCCCTTTACATCAATTTTACAAAACAGTAGTTCGGGCTTAGCATAGAGGACTTGGACCACAGACAGACAGATTTCTCATTACTTACATCAGAAATTGGCATTATAGCAGAAATATTCTCCAGCTCAAAGCTGGTTTGAAAATTTATAAATCTGGTGCACTGACTATACGCCTCTAAAAAGCTGGCACTTCTTAAGCCAGCTTTCTTTTACTTAAGGCAGTTAGTAAAGCAATAGAAAGCTATCAGGCTTGATTCCGCTAGCCAGTGTTTCACTAATCCCATTCCACTGGTTCAGTAAGGAAGGAAATACTTGTGGGTGCAAACCATAAAGTGTTCAGCAACAGTTTGCATGTGGAATAGAAACAAGGAAAAAAGTCACACTCACCCGAGTAAACTTGAAATCCCAATGCTGCGTTTATTCAACATAGTGGGGGCACACCACTAACAGCCTTCTTTTACTTGAGATTGATGTCTGAGATGCTGGTCCTTATAAATTCCCCCCTAAGTGTTTATTAACCCCTTAAGGACACATGACGTACTGGAACGTCATGTGTCCACTCCCGATCTATAACGCGGGGCCACGGCGTGGCCCCGCGTCATAGCGGGTCGGGCCCGGCCTCTAACAACGGCCGGGACCCGTGGCTAATAGCGCGCGGCATTGATCGCTGTGCCGCGCGCTATTAACCCTTTAGACGCGGCGTTCAAAGTTGAACGCCGCGTCTAAAGTGAAACCGAAAGCATGCCGGCTAGCTCAGTGGGCTGTTCGGGATAGCCGCGGTGAAATCGCGGCATCCCGAACAGCTGACAGGACAGCGGGAGGGCCCCTACCTGCCTCCTCGCTGTCCGATCGCCGAATGACTGCTCAGTGCCTGAGATCCAGGCATGAGCAGTCATGCGGCAGAATCAGCGATCACTGGTTTCTTATGAGAAACCAGTGATCAATGTAAAAGATCAGTGTGTGCAGTGTTATAGGTCCCTATGGGACCTATAACACTGCAAAAAAAAGTGCAAAAAAAAAGTGAATAAACATCATTTAACCCCTTCCCTATTAAAAGTTTGAATCACCCCCCTTTTCCCATAAAAGAAAAAACACAGTGTAAATAAAAATAAACATAAATGGTATCGCCGCGTGCGGAAATGTCCGAATTATAAAAATATATCGTTAATTAAACCGCACGGTCAATGGCGTGCGCGCAAAAAAATTCCAAAGTCCAAAATAGTGCATTTTTGGTCACTTTTTATATCATGAAAAAATGAATAAAAAGCGATCAATAAGTCCTATCAATGCAAAAATGGTACCGTTAAAAACTTCAGATCACAGCGCAAAAAATGAGCCCTCATACCGCCCCATACACGGAAAAATAAAAAAGTTATAGGGGTCAGAAGATGACAATTTTAAACGTATTAATTTTCCTGCATGTAGTTATGATTTTTTCCAGAAGTCCGACAAAATCAAACCTATATAAGTAGGGTATCATTTTAATCGTATGGACCTACAGAATACATATCAGGTGTCATTTTTACCGAAAAATGTACTACGTAGAAACGGAAGCCCCCAAAAGTTACAAAACAGCGTTTTTTTTTAAATTTTGTCGCACAATGATTTTTTTTCCCGCTTCACCATAGATTTTTGGGCAAAATGACTGACGTCATTACAAAGTAGAATTGGTGGCGCAAAAAATAAGCCATCATATGGATTTTTAGGTGTAAATTTGAAAGAGTTATGATTTTTTAAAGGCAAGGAGCAAAAAACGAAAATGCAAAAACGGAAAAACCTCCGGTCCTTAAGGGGTTAAATGATGAGTCTAAATATGAGATCCTAGTAATAGATCATATGTATGCAGCAAATCATTCGAATACTATTTGAGTCCACATCACTCAAGCACGGTAGATAATCAGACAACTTTGGGAAAGTTTAGCACATCTGGAGTTGAGTGACAGCACCATGAATGCTAAACATCACCTCTGGCAATCTGACCTTATTAACTATCGGCTGCTGTCCAGGTCAGGGACTTCATCTTCTTACCGTGATTCTGTGTGCCAAACTTTTCTCAGAATTAAGTTCACTTATCTTTCAACATGTGTAGTGAAAGTTTTTTTTAGTTATTGTTATAATGATTACAAGGGTTTATGACTTGAAACAGCTACTATGTTACTTTATGAAACTAAATGTTTACCATAAGTTGGAATTTGTATACAATTTCATATTATTATGTTTTGTATGTATTCTTTATTTAATAGAAAGGAGCGTAATAAAATGGGTTTCCCCAAAGACAACTTTGGCAAGGATGAGGTATTTCCAAGTATATATCAGCCAGGAGTAGTTGTATTCCCACAAGGGTGATCTCCACCAAGCTCAGCCCTCTCTTAGCAACCATGTTTTAAATTTAGATATAGATGATAGAATCTCCTGTTCTGTGAGGGAGTAAAAGACAGTGAGATGATTGACCAACAATTAGGGATATGCCATAATTTCATTTTGCCTAGAAAACCCCTTTAAGTGACCTAAGAGGTAGGTACAGAGAAAGTGTTAAACCCCTTAAGGACCAAGGCCATTTTGACCTTAAGGACCAGGCCTCTTCTTCTAAAATCCATTACTCTTTTATATTTCCATCAACAGACCCATATAAGGGCTTGTTTTTTGTGTGACCAATTGTATTTGTAATGACACTTCTCATTTTACAATAAAATGTACGACAAACCCCCAAAAATATTTTTTTTGTGAGGAAATTTAAATGAAAACCACAATTTTGCACATTTTGGATTTTCATACGGTACACGGTTACAGTAAAATTGACATGTTTCTTTATTCTGTGGGTCAATACGATTGAAATTATACCCATCATTACATACTTTTCTATTATTGTACCGCTTAAAAAAAAATCTCAAACTGTTTGTACAAAATCAGTTTGTTTAAAATAGCCCTATTTGGACCACCTATAACTTTTTCATTTTTCCATATATGGAGGGGTATGAAGGCTCTTTTTTTTTTTTTTTTTGTGCTTTGATCTGTATGTTTATTGAAATAACATTTACGTATATGAAACTTTTCAATCACTTTTTATTTTTTTTAAGTGTGACAAAAAAGCATAAATTTTGGACTTTTTACACTTTTATTAACCTTCATGCAGTTCATTGTACAGGATCATTAACATTTTATTTTGATAGTTTGGACATTTATGCATGCTGCAATAGCAAATATACTGATTAAAAAAAATATGCTTTTTGGGGGTAAAATGGGAAAAGGGACAATTTCCATTTTTATTGGAGGAGGGGATTTTTCATTTTTTTTTTTACTTTTTTATTTATTTATTTTTTTTACTTTTGTTTTACACTTTTTATGTCCCCATAGGGGACTATCTATAGCAATCACTTAATTGCTAATAATGTTCAGTGCTACGCCTAGGGCATGACACGAGCACCGCTCCGATGCTTGCGGACGTAAATGTATGTCCTGATGCGCGAAGTACCTCCGCACCAGGATGAACATTTACATCTGTGGTTGTTAAGAGGTTAAGCTGAGGAATTCTTTATTGCTGTCCCAGAATGGTGTAAGGTTGAGGAAGAGAGACATTTTCTGCTGTAAAAGGGGTTTCCACTGTAAGAATGAAGATTATTGGGTAAGGTGGACACTCTAAGGGTACGTTCACACTGAACTTAACATTAGTGTGAATGGGTCTCCACACCGTGGAATTTCAGCGGCGGTCAATTCCGGGGGGCCCCCCGATTCAGACCTGCAAGAGGATGGATGATGGCGCCGATAGGCACCGGCCAACTAACTACATAGGATGTCTCTGTAGTAGGTCACTTTGTCCTCCCTCTCAGTGGATGTAAAAAATGCCCCTATTTTGTGGCAATAGCGAGGGTCCAATAAGGTGGAGATCCAGAAGTCATCCCGCTGCCGAATGGTGACAATTCGGCTGTCACTACGCAAGCAAGTGAGCATGCATCGTGCCATTTGTGCAAGTGACTCGGAGGGGCTCCCTGCCTCCATCTCCACTGCATACTGCCACTGTGTCTGGGTCCTCTGTCGGTCCTTCCTCATAACCCTCTAGCTCCTCTGGCTGCTCCTGCTCCTACTTTCCTGTCCGATGACTAGAAAAACCACCCATTTGGCAAAACCTAAACACCTAAACTCAAAGGGCCTGAGCAAATGGCAGGTGCCACATATGAGCTGCCACTGGTTCACATTAAAGTTACACAGGGGAGTACCCCTATCCATTTGGATCATCAAGAAATCAGTGATGGCATTTCTCTGGTCGTACAGTTGGTCCAACATATGAAGGGTGGAATTCCCAACGTGTGGCAATATAAAAAATAAGACTATGTTGGGGATATAATTCTGACGCTGCTTTGTGGTGTACGAGTGTCTGAAGTACATGCAAAGTTTCCTTTCTATTGTTAGGATGTCTTGCATATGGGTGGGGGGGACACTTTAGGAACTGCTTCGCAACCAGATTGAACACGTGTGCCATGCAGAGCGCATGCAAGATGTTCTTCCCATTGTCAGTCACCAAGTTTCCCATTTCCAGTTTCCATGGAGTAAGCCATGCTCTGATTTCTTTCTGAATTATTTTTAGCAGTTCCTCCTCTGTGTGACTCTTTCCGCCAAGGCAAAGCATGTGAAGAACAACGTGACACCGCCGTGCCCTACACACATGGTATGCTGAAGGGACACTGAGACTTGTCTGGGCAGTGGAGGCTGAGGACACGGTGGAGGATGAGTCGCACACTGTCACAGGACCAACGGCCTGAGAGCGTTGAGGAAGAAGCAACGTGACCTGTCTAAGATTGTGTTGTGGCTGTGCAGGAACCACATTCACCCAGTGAGCCGTAAATTACATGTATTGTCCCTGACCATAGTTAGAGCTCCAGACATTGGCGCTGCCGTACACTTTGGTACACACTGACAGGCTCAAGGACTAGCCCACCTTCTATTTCACAAATTTGTGCAGGGCTGGTACTGCCTTCTTCGCAAATAAATGATGGCTTGGCACTCTCCACCTCGGCTCAGCACAAGCCATCAGTTATCTGAAAGGTGCAGAGTCCACCACTTGAAAAGGGAGGAACTACAGCACCAGCAACTTGGACAGGAGAACATTCAGCTTATGCGCCATTGGATGAGTGGGCGCATACTGTTGTCTCTTGGACATGGCTTCGCCAATGGATTGTTAGCGGAATAGCTGACTAAATGTTGGAGGACCAGGAGTTGGAGGAGCAGGCTCAGCTGCTGTCTCACGGGCAACCTGCAACTCTCTTCTCCTGATTAGTGTTGCTCGCGAATATTCGCAATTCGAATATTATTCGCGAATATCGCATATTCGCGAATTCGCGAATTTCGCGAATATAGCGCTATATATTCGTAATTACGAATATTCGTTTTTTTTTTTTTTTTTTTTTTTTTTTTCTTCACAGTACACATCACAGTGATCATCCCTCTCTGCTTCCAGCTTGTGTGGTGTAAAGAAGGCTGTAATACTACTGTGTGAGACTTACGTGCGAAAATTAGCATATGCTAGTTTTCGCATATGCGAATTTCCGCATGTGTTAATTTTGTATATGTTAATTGTCGCATATGCGAATATTTCGCATATGCGAAAATAAAACGAGGGTATAACGAATATGCGAATATTCGCGAATATATGACGAATATTCGTCCATTTATTCGCGAATATTCGCGAATTCGAATATGGCCTATGCCGCTCAACACTACTCCTGATGATGATGAAGCTCCATCTGCACCCGACTCAAAATTGTGATCGGCTTCATCATCATCAACAAGTGTCTGCATGTCACTGATGTCCTCCTAAGGTTCCTCAATAGTGTCTGCTTCAGGACCCTGAACCCTGGCAACACCGCCTCCCATGTCACTCTCCTCATCACTACTTGCCCACCTAGCAGAGGAAGTGATGGATGTCTCTTCCACTTCTTGGCTGGGCAGTAGCTGCTGACTGTCCTCTATTAGATCGTCCTCACTAAATAGTGGAGCTGAACCCACAGCATACGATACTTCTGTAGGGGAGGGAACAGCATAGGACAGAGGCAAATGGACTGCTCCCGGGCTATGCCAACTGAGGGTTGTGTCTGAGGAGCCCACAGACTGTTGACTGGGGGTATTAGATGTCACTTGTGATGAAATGGATGACCGTGTTAACCAATCGATGACGGCAGATGGGTTGCTGGTAAAGATACACGACTGCTAGCTGATACCGGTAGCTCAGGCCTTTCGCTGCAACACCTGCTGCCACTTGCCCCTAATCTGCTGCGACCTCTGCCTGATGAACTTAGGCCTCTACCACTACTCTGTGCACGCCCTGGAACTTATCTGCTTAACATACTTAGTGGGTATATGAGGGGAGTACAATACCCTTCACTATGCTTAAAACAGTATTTGTCTAGAACAGCAGCAGGTGTGTACCTTTGCCTGGACTTTCACAGTATCTAGGCCCTTGACAGATTAACAGGTACAAAATAGTACACTACTTAGATGTAGGTATGCACTTATGAGGGCAGAAAAATGTGCTAGAGTACACTTAAAAAAGTATCTGAGTACAACACCAGCCCCTTAGTACTTTTGCCTAGACTTTCACAGTATCTAGGCCATTGACCGATTAACAGGTACAAAATAGTACACTACTTAGATGTAGGTATGCACTTATGAGGGCAGAAAAATGTGCTAGAGTACACTTAAAAAAGTATCTGAGTACAACACCAGCCCCTTAGTACTTTTGCCTAGACTTTCACAGTATCTAGGCCATTGACCGATTAACAGGTACAAAATAGTACACTACTTAGATGTACGTGGTGGTATGTATGTGGTAGGAAAAATGGGCTACAGTACACATAAAAAAGTATCTGAGTAAAAACACCTGCCGGTGAGTATTTTTGCCTGTACTTTCACAGTATCTAGGCCCTTGACAGATTAACAGGTTTAAAATAGTACTCTACTTAGATGTACGTATGTGGTATACACTTATTATGGCAGAAAAATGCACTACAGTACACTTAAAAAGTATCAAGTAAAAACACCAGCCGGTGAGTATTTTTGCCTGGACTTTCACAGAATCTAGGCCCTTGACAGATTAACAGGTTTAAAATTGTACACTACTTAGATGTAGGTATGTGACATGCACTTATGAGGGCAGAAAAATGCGCTACAGTACGCTTAATAAACGTATTAGAGTAAAACACCAGCCAGTGATTACATTTGGCTGTCCTTTCATGGTATGTAGGCCCTTGACAGATTAAAAGGTAAAAAATAGTACACTACTTAGATGTACGTTTGTGCTATGCACTTATGAGGGCAGAAAAATGCGATACAGTACGCTTAATAAACATATTGGAGTAATACACCAGCCGGTGATTACTTTTGGCTGTCTTTTCACAGTACATAGGTCCTTTAGAGATTAACAGGTAGAAAATAGTACACTACTTAGATGTGGGTATGTGGTATGCATTTATGAGGGTAGAAAAATGTGGTATTGTACGCTTAAAATTTTTTATTTTTGCACACCAGCAGTACACAACAGTGCTTCAGCACAAAAAAAAGCTGTGTATTAAAAACAAAATTGCACTCAAAATTGTCAAAGACTATTAGGAATTGACTGCTGGGTATTATGCCGTCAACAGACTAGTATAACCTGCAGGTGATTTGTTGTGGAACAAAGACACAGGATTGTGGTAAAAAATTATTCTTTCCTCCTCTGCTAAGGTTTATGAAGTTGAGGCAGCTTGTTGAAATGTATTAGGCAACACATAGCTATCTGCCCCTCTCTGTAATACAATGCTAAAGAAAGTGACTGGGAGGTTAATGACTGCAGTAAAAATCTTTTTTAGTGAAAAAAACACTGCTCTCTGTTCATCAGAACGCTGATGGGACTAGGATGTGAAACGCTGCTGGAATTAGCTTTTCTGTGTAACACACACACACACAGCGATGTCTGTCCTATCTCTATGCAGTGACTTCATATATCTATAAAACAAAAGCAGAGCTCTTCATAGGGCAGTATGTTCTAAGCAGTGTAGATGTAGGTGGATGTAGGATACACAATTGTTTCAGTGGTCCTCTCACATGGCACGGTTGTGTAAATGACACAACTACACAAGCGCGTAAAGGATAGTGGTGCAGCCTCCCGGTATCGGATCCAGCGAAACTGTACGGTCTTCCCTTGCATTACCACCTATCTTTTTTAAGGACACCTTACCAGATGAACTGCGATCTTTCTCTGGCGATAAAATACGAGAGGACAAAACATTGGAAGACATGAGTAACAATTCTATCATTACCATCTGTGAAACCCAACAATCTTTTTTGGACACTCCACCCGATCCCCTGTCGCTTAGTCTGGAGAGACAATCCAACCACACAAATGTTTTTTTAGATCTTCCTGTGGCACTCACAGCAACACCGACGTATGCCACCGGAACAGATCCAATGTGCAAGTTCATTACCAACTACTACAGCCCAAAAGCCCAGAAATGAAAAGAGCCAGAAGAAGAAAGACCAAAAGGGGGTGCAGAGGGGGTAGTCACAAGAAGAAAAGACACGACACTACCAAGGTTAAAGAAGAGCAAAATTCTGGAATAGAGAGAGACAACACCAGCAGCAGTGTGAACATTTTCAATCTTTCCTCACACATATTAAAAGAGGCAGAGCGAAGCCTTTTAAATAAGGGGCTGTCCTGCCCAACTACTGGGATCAACGAATTTGAATTGTACGTTGATCAGAACAGATTTATATGCAAATTGACGCTCACCAGATACTTTTCTTTGCAAGATAAAGAAACCTCCCAAACTCCCAAAAATGGTGACCATGAAGTTATGGTGCTCGACCCTCCACCTATTTCTACCCAACTAAAACCTCCGTCCAAATTTTATCCTTTTCATCGTAGGGGACACTGGGTAGAAACTTTTTTTGACATGGTGGCTACGGAATTCCGAAAACTCGGAAAAGCTTTTCCTAATAAATCTAACATGTCCATGGCTGAAAAAAGTGCCATAATATCCCTGTCCGCCAACACTTCCATCATTGTACGAAGTCAGGACCGCGATATATATATCAAAGAGGCATGCAGGATCCTAGATGATAAGAGCTATATAAACTCTGTCTCACAATCCTACAATTGAATACCAAAAAACCTGTCATGCTTTTTGTGATGGGATTATCAACAAAAACGAAAAGGATTATATGACGATCAAGAATCCAAAAACCGCTACTTTTTACCACCTCCCTAAGGTGCACAAATGCACTCTTAATCCCCCTGGGAGACCAATTATTGCTGGAGAAAATTCTATTTCCAGCAACATGTCACAGTATGTTGACATTATTCTTCAGAAATATGTAGTGACTCTAGAATCATATCTTAAGGATACACCCACGCTTATTCATGCTTTGGACGATTTCAAGTGGAGACCAGGATACATTTGGGCCACTTTAGATGTCACGTCCCTTTACTCCAATATCCCCCACAAAAAAGTACTACAGGTTATTAAAAGGGTCCTCAGCAGGGACCACAATATGCCGGAGCCTCAGAAAACATTCGTCTGCGATTCCATCAAATACATATTAGAACACAATTATTTTGTTTTTGAAGAACAAGTGTTCCTGCAGACTCAAGGAACTGCCATGGGGACTCGTTTTGCCCCAGCCTTTGCCAACCTATATATGGGTGAATATGAAGATACATACATATATGGAGAAAGAGACAAATGGCGCAGCAAGATCAAGCTATTTAAACGGTACATAGATGACCTTCTATTTGTTTGGGACGACTCAGAAGAAGAATTCCATAAGTTTACAGAGTACCTCAATTTGAACACCTATAACATCTCTCTGAGTGGGAAATGTAATCCCCTCACTATAGAATATCTCGATCTTGTGTTGTCCAGCGAAGGAGATGGGGTTGTCACCAAAACTTATTTTAAGAAGGTTGATGGGAATAGTTTATTGTCGTTCGACAGCTGCCATTTAAAAAGATGGAAATTAAATTTACCATATGGTCAATTTCATCGCTTACGACGAAATTGTACAAGAACCAGTGATTACATCTCACAGAGTAAGATAGTCTCAGAACGACTGAAAGTAAAAGGATATCCGAGCAAAGTTATACAGGCGGCATGCAAGCGTGCTCTTATTGATCCGCCGAAACGTGTAACGACTAGTGTTGAGCGGCATAGGCCATATTCGAATTTGCGAATATTCGCGAATATATGGACGAATATTCGTCATATATTCGCGAATATTCGCATATTCGTTATATCCTCGTTTTATTTTCGCGTATGCGAAAATACGCGCATGCGAAAATTAGCATATGTGGAAATTCGCATATGCGAAAATCAGTATATGCTAATTTTCGCATATGCGAATTTTCGCACGCCAGTCTCACACAGTAGTATTACAGCCTTCTTTACACCACACAAGCTGGAAGCAGAGAGGGGTGATCACTGTGATGTGTACTGTGAAGAAAAAAAAAAAAACGAATATTCGTAATTACGAATATATAGCGCTATATTCGCGAAATTCGAGAATTCGCGAATATGCGATATTCGCGAATAATATTCGAATTGCGAATATTCGCGAGCAACACTAGTAACGACCACTACTGTGAACCACCCGGATGTTAAGAAAAATCCTCAAGACTTGGAGAAATTTAAATATAATTTCATCACTACTTACTCTGCGTCCCATGGCAATATAAGACACATACTGGAAAACCATTGGAATATCCTGAAACAGGATCCAATATTGTGTAAGCACATACCTGAAAGACCGGCTATCACTTATAGACGTGCAGGCACTTTGAAGAACGTCCTGGCACCTAGCCATCTAAAAAATAGTGATCCACTCCCGGTTGTAAGTAAGAGCACTCCAGGGATACATAAATGTAGAAGCAAAACCTGCAAATGTTGCAGCAACATTACTGAAGGTTCTACCAAATTCACAAGTAATGTGACTATGGAATGTTTCACCCTAAAGAGTAGAGTAGACTGCTCCTCATCTCATGTGATCTATTTACTGGAATGTTCCTGCAAATTACAGTATGTAGGAAGAACCATGCAGCAACTACGTTGCCGGATGAACAAACATCACTTCAATGTCCAGCGAGGATTCCTCAATCACAGTGTTTCTAAACATGCCACCACACACCATAATAAAGACTTCTCAGCCTTTTCTCTAAGGGCTATTGAGCAGATTCCTATCAATATACATGATAGATTTGATAGATTGCAAAAAAGAGAATCCTACTGGATCTACAAGCTCAATAGCCTATACCCATTAGGTTTGAACGAAGCCATTGATATTATTCGTTAAAATGTTGGACGTACAACATATCTAGGGTGTAGTCCCCACGAATATTATATTTCTAGAAGCGTACTTTCAGGCATCTTTCATGGTTATTAATTCTATTCTATTGTTTTTTATTAATGTTATGCATTTATAGTTTGATCATGTACAATTGGGGCGCATTACATGTTACGCCACAATTGTAGATTTTTATAGATACTCTTTAAGAATGGTTACAAGTGGCCCCCAAAAAACTTTTATGCATTTTTATGTACTGTTGATATTTTTATTCTTGTGAGCCCACATATATTATTTTGTCACCCGCATTACCAATTGTGATATATGTTCTTAATCTTATATGATCCTAATTCTGTGTATTCCATTATGGGGTACTATGGTCGCGTGTTGATGGGTAGCCACTATTGCCATCTGATAGCCCGGTCCATCCAACTGATTGATACTGTCAGTGCGCAGTGTTCAAGCACCTATTTATTGTTGTTATTCACATTACTGGGTTTGAATAGATACATTACCTTTTATTTTCTGTTCTGAAAAGCCTGCTCCGCCCAGCACATACTATTTGAACTTTGGTACAATGTTTTTATATATTGCGGGAGGTTTGCGCATGTGCGCGGTTCCTTTTTACCTCTTGAATCGAGTGTGAATTAGCCGGGGCGTCTGCGCGTGCGCGCCTTGCCCGCACGTGGGTTTGTTTACTTGATGTCAGAGGCGCACGCGCGCTGGATTCGCAGTTCGTGCCCTCCATGGACGGGTGCGCGTGCGCTCTGATATCTACCCGGTGCGAGCAGGCGCATGCGCCATACGCTACTTACACTCTGGCCGTCATCTATCTGTTATCCTTGGATCCTAGCGCATGTGCCGTAGGCTCGGCGGCGTGCGCCTTTTTCTTCCTTTAAAATTCACACTAACTGTTTGTATAAGTGTATATGTTTTATGCGGTAATGACTTTTAATGTTTGTATTTATTACTATTTTACTGCTATTGGCTTTTGGCGCTGTAGGTCCGCCCACTGAGGCCATGATGTTATGCCTATTTGCCTGACGAAGGGGATCCCATGCCCCGAAACACGTTGCACCCTGGCTAAATAAATACTTTATTGATCACCACCATATAACTGACTTTGTGGATCGCGCCTTGGAACCGGGTTTTTCTTCTACTCATACATCCTATCTCTATGCAGTGTAATGAATGATATGATGAGCAGCAAAATGTCTGCCAAATATATAGGGCTGTGACATCACAGAGGTGATCTCTGATAGGCTGCATCCTGCATGTGATTCAGGGTCATCCCGCCTACATCCCTTCCCGCCTTGCCTTTCCACCTTCCCAGCGTTCCTTGCCCCATGTACTGACATATGGATCTGCCATTTTAGATGCCCTGGAACATGGACTGCAGTAAATGGAGTTTAATGAAGCGATTTGCGCGATAGAATTGCGGCAATATTTGCATTCATTGCAAATTGAATGTTTCATGAAATTTGTAACGAATTTGGGTTCGTCAGCTTTGATTCGCTTGTCTCTAAACAAAAGGTGAAGTAAAAATAGGATCATAGGAGAAAAAGAAAGAAATAGATAGTAGAAATTCTAAATAACAAATGCAGAAAATAACTGTCAATAAATATAATGCGTCCAATATTGGAGGATGAGGAACCATTACCAACCTGCATAATAAAAAGTCTAAAAATATAATGTGTGAAAAGTGAAATGTAGTTAATACAGTGTATGGATAAAAGAAATGAATGAGAATAATTGAAAATTGATAAAGAAATTGCAAAAAAAATTGCTAAAAAATTGGCTAAAAAATGTATAAACTACTTGGATCACAATAATAAAATGTACCAGGTGTGGGACTCCTCCGAGTGTAATATATTCAGAATTTAATATGTGGATGAGTACCCAATAATAATCTAAAATAATAAATAAATGTTATAATAAAACCCAGAATTTCCAAATCGGCGATAAAACCGAAATGAGACAAGGTGTTAAATTAATAAATCATTTTACTCTCTTCTTGTGACATTCTGGGGATATGTTCCCCTCCCCTCCAATCCTTCCTTATTGATTTCAACGCTGCCAAAGACATTCCTGATGGGTCACTGTTATGGAATTCTTTAAAATGCGTTGACAGCGAAAATAATGCAAAACCCTTTTTTAATATTATAGATGTGTTCACTTATTTTTCTTTTTGAAACATCTTTTAGTCCTCCCGATGTATTGTTTATTGCATGGACATGTTATCATATAAATAACAGATGTACTGGTGCAGGTGAGAAATACTGTTATTTTTTTTTTTTTTTTCCAGAAAAGCTGTCACTTTGCAGTTATTGCACTTGCCGGATCTATAAAATCCTTACATGGACAACCACGTCTTTGACTTATTTTCTGAATCTGCAATAATGGATTGTTTTGTCGTTGGTGTTTTTTCTATCCCAAGGTTGGGCACTTTAGTGTAAATAACCGGTGCTCTGTTAGTCAGGATCAGGGCCAACACCTTATCTTGTTGCAATAATGCAATAATGGCCAATATTTATTGATAATCTGTTCCACTTGTTTATGTTGATTGTTGTATGGTAATATAATTTTGGTTGTTCTTTCTTCATTTTCTTTTGTTTCTCTCGGTATAAAATACTCCTCTCGGTTTTGTTTCCTAATCTTCTCCAATGAGTATGCTAAAAGTTTTTTGGGATATTGCTTATCTTTTAAGTCTTCTGTTAGTTTCTGGGCTTCCGTTTTAAAATCTGCTTCATTGGTACAGTTTCTTTATGTACTGTCCTTGTGGTACATTTAGTATCCACTGCAGCAAGTGACAACTAGTAAAAAAGAATAAAATAGTTCTTGGCTGTGGGTTTCTTGTATACCTCTCATTCCAGTTTTTGATTGTTAACCTTAATTGTAAGGTCTAAAAATTCAACATGTGTCCGGCTTATTTATGGGGTAAAAATAAGGTTAAAATCATTAATATTCAAGGTGCCTAAAAACAACTTAAGTTTATCTTCAGTACCTCTCCAGATCATAAAAATATTATCTGTGTAACTGCGCCATAGGACCAGATTTGCGCCAAGAGGGGAGGAAGGTTCGGTGTCTGATAAAAATTGTTTCCCAAAAACCCATAAAAAGATTAGCATAACTTGGCAATAACTTGGTCCCCATGGCGGTTCCATTTTTTGACAATAAAAATGTTTGTTAAAAAAAAAATAGTTGTGAGTTAAAATGAATTTCAGACTTTCTATTAAAAACACAATTTGTAGAGGTGTGAGGTCCTTTGACTCAGAAATTGGTAGGCGGCTTGGATTCCTTTGTCGTGATCAATACATGTGTGCAACACACTGACATCCAAAGTGCATAGGATCCATTCTTCTTTCCATTTTAAACTTTCCACTGTTTTAATGATATCTGTAGTGCCCTAAAATTATGAGGGAACGTGTTTCACGAGGGGTTGTAAGAATTGGTCAACATATTGAGAAAGGTTAGTGGTCAGGGACTGTATTCCTGACACTATTGGTCTCACTGGTGGTTCGGTAGCATGTTTGTGAACTTTTGGTAATATGTAGAATAGGGGAAGTTTCTTCTCTGTGCCAAGGAGGAAATCTCTCTCTGTTTTCGTGAGGATTTTAGTCTGGAATGCATTATGTGGGGCCTCCTGTTTTTTTGCGTACTCTTCCGTTGGATCTCGAGACAATTTCTCGTAGGTATCTGTGTCCAATAATTGACGATTGCATTCTTGGACATATATTTCAGTGTCTAAGACCACAATGGCTCCTCCTTTATCTGCTGGATGGATAGGGATTTTGTTCTACTCTTATAGTTCTTTAATTGCTGATATTTCCTTATGGTTTGAGTTCCTCTGTGGGCTTTTCAGTGCTTGAAGGTCCCCTAATTCTTTCTAGATGGCATATCTAAAGGTGTTCATCTATCCTCCTATTTCTTGAATAGGGTAAAATGTAGATTTTTTTTCTTAAATGGGTGTGTACATAATGATTATCAGTCTGAATTGTCTTCTTGATGGGGTACTTGATAAAGATTTTTTATAATCAAATTTCTAATGAATTTCTCGACTTCTATATAAATGTATTCAATTTTTGGGTTGGGGCAAACTTCAGTCCTTTACTTAGTAGTTTTTCCTGGTCAGTTATGTTACACCACTAAGGTTAATGTGGTGTCCCGATACCGCATCCTATACGGTACCTGTATAGAGGTCCCCATAGCCAGAGTCCCTAGGATGTCGGGGTCCTTCTTATCTATTCTGCCCCTTGTCACCTCTCATCTAGGTATTAGTTAATCTAACAGTTTATTCAGGATTTATATAAGTATAATTGTATAAATGAGCGTAGCAGGACCTGCGGGTCACGTGATCAGGTAAACTCTATGGTTTTTGCTTAAGGACCTTTGGAGGTCCCTATGACGTATTGCACCCATCATTCCTTGTAACGGTGAGTGACAGATATTCGGACCAATTAAAACGGCCCTGCCTCTGGCCATATAAGGGAGCGGCGGCCATTGTTAGCTCTTGTTCCTGGGCTGTTGACAGGGAGGGATCTGTGCTGCTGTCATCAGTGAGTTTAGGCCCGAGCCTTGCGGCGACAGCTGATCTCTGCTAAACCGTGAGTGTATCAATCCCTGAGCACTCTGCAAGATCACCGGACCTTATCTATCCCCTATATCCGGACGGATCTTCGTAATTAACTATAAAAACAGAGACTTATAACACAAGTCAAGGTCCACAACAACTGTCAGTCACTGAAGTGTATAGAGACTGTTTGAATGAGACTGTTACTGTTCATTGGATGTACCACAAGTCTTTAACCCCTTAAGGACGCAGGACGTAAATGTACGTCCTGGTGAGGTGGTACTTAACGCACCAGGACGTACATTTACGTCCTAAGCATAACCGCGGGCATCGGAGCGATGCCCGTGTCATGCGCGGCTGATCCCGGCTGCTGATCGCAGCCAGGGACCCGCCGGCAATGGCCGACGCCCGCGATCTCGCGGGCGTCCGCCATTAACCCCTCAGGTGCCGGGATCAATACAGATCCCGGCATCTGCGGGAGTTCGCGATTAAAATAAACGATCGGATCGCCCGCAGCGCTGCTGCGGGGATCCGATCATTCATAACGCCGCACGGAGGTCCCCTCTCCTTCCTCCGTGCGGCTCCCGGCGTCTCCTGCTCTGGTCTGTGATCAAGCAGACCAGAGCAGGAGATGACCGATAATACTGATCTGTTCTATGTCCTATACATAGAACAGATCAGTATTAGCAATCATGGTATTGCTATGAATAGTCCCCTATGGGGACTATTCAAGTGTAAAAAAAAATGTAAAAAAATGTAAAAGTAAAAGTAAAAAAAAAATGAAAAATCCCCTCCCCCAATAAAAAAGTAAAACGGCCGTTTTTTCCTATTTTACCCCCAAAAAGCGTAAAAAACATTTTTTATAGACATATTTGGTATCACCGCGTGCGTAAATGTCCGAACTATTAAAATAAAATGTTAATGATCCCGTACGGTGAACGGCGTGAACGAAAAAAAATTTAAAAAGTCCAAAATTCCTACTTTTTTAATACATTTTATTAAAAAAAAAATTATAAAAAATGTATTAAAAGTTTTTTATATACAAATGTGGTATCAAAAAAAAGTACAGATCATGGCGCAAAAAATGAGCCCCCATACCGCCGCTTATACGGAAAAATAAAAAAGTTATAGGTCATCAAAATAAAGGGATTATAAACGTACTAATTTGGTTAAAAAGTTTGTGATTTTTTTTAAGCGCAACAATAATATAAAAGTATATAATAATGGGTATCATTTTAATTGTACTGACCCTCAGAATAAAGAACACACGTTATTTTTACCATAAATTGTACGGCGTGAAAACAAAACCTTCCAAAATTAGCAAAATTGCGTTTTTCGTTTTAATTTCCCCACAAAAATAGTGTTTTTTGGTTGCGCCATACATTTTATGATATAATGAGTGATGTCATTACAAAGGACAACTGGTCGCGCAAAAAACAAGCCCTCATACTAGTCTGTGGATGAAAATATAAAAGAGTTATGATTTTTAGAAGGCGAGGAGGAAAAAATGAAAACGTAAAAATTAAATTGTCTGAGTCCTTAAGGCCAAAATGGGCTGAGTCCTTAAGGGGTTAAGTAAAGTTTATCTAAGTTCAAGTTCAACTATCTTGTGGACCTTCAGTCATTATTTGCAAGCACCTATCGTTACTGGGAAGGGCGGCCATAGGCCGGAGAATTACCTCAGCATACTAGCCCTCAGCCTGGCATCAGGAACAATAGGGTTAACCCCTGATATACTGAAGCAATACCTTGACTACACTACCCCTACCCCAGAGGCCTACCACATTAATAATGCATGATTCAGTTATTAGTGGGGTTATCCCATCCTTTTCTTGATGCTTGTGGTTCCTTCCAAGTCTATTAGCTAGGGTTCTAACACTCTTTTTTGGATTTCTCTCTGTTGGTTCGTGGGATTGGTTGCTATTGGTTTTTGTGGTAGTAGTGAGTTCTGTTGGTGAAGTTCCCGTTGGTGCACTTGTGCTGTTACTATAATTTCTCTCTTTTTTTGTTCCTGTTGAATCTGTAGGGGCATAGCTTGTTTGTAAACTGGTTTTGCCATCTTTGTTGTGTATTGCATTTGGTCCAGGTGTGTTATTTGATGTTGTTGCTGGGGTGGTAATATTCTTAATTGGTGTACTTTTTTTGTTCCTCCTGATTTGAGTTTGGTGGATGTTTGTGGAGCATTACTAAGATTTTTATTCTGAAAGGCTGTAACCACCTCTGTAAGTGCCCATCATGACAGTGGTCGGAACTTACATACTACGTGCTCACTCAGTACCAGCACAGCACATAGGACAATATTATGTTTACTATTATCTGCAGTTGATCTATTTCCTGTTTGTATGCTAAGTATTCTATTGTATATTATTCCACTAAAAGTAAGAAGCAGCAGTAAGGTGGACTCATAACACAGCCATTTATCCCCAACACAAGCATGGATCCTTCCTAAGCGTGTCCATTACTGTCTGGAAGGTAAGTACTAAAGTCACCTTATATTGGACAACCCCTTTAAAAATGAAAATACTTGCCTCCTAAGTAATAATCAGTGTCAGTAGGCATTGTTGGGCTAATGATAGCTGCAGCCAGCGGACATCAGGCATTGGTGGACTAGTGGCTGCTGTAGCTATGCATTGAGATGTTGCTCCATGTGGTCACATTGGGTTGTAATTCATAAACTTGGGCCCTAGCCATGCCTTACTTTCTGTTTGCAGAGTTGCAATAGAGTTGGTGTCTCAAAATAGTGAAGAAATTAATAACTTTTGTAAACATTTAAAAGATTTAAAATTTGTGGCTGGCAAGTAAAGAAGAAGCAATGGCTTTTTTAAGTGTTCCAAAAATTCTCCATTTTTGGAGTTGCAACAGAATTGTTGTCCCCAAATGATGAAGAAGACATTGCTTTTGTATGAAAAGCTCCCAAAAATTCTTTTTTAGGGGGTTTATGGGTTATGTTATCAAAAAGCATGGGCAGCACTAATAGGTTGTAAGCCAGCATGGTGCACTATACATTATCATGTTACTGGCGCCCTGTATATGCCTTAGCTGTGTGCAACTATAATACTAAGCAACTACCCCCTCATAAATAGTAAGCGTGTAAGTGGTTGTTTATCAGTATTTTGCACCTGTGCAAACCTGCCCATATATAGCATTGTGGCAGATCTGAATCATAATGGGAATAGGTGCCTAGCCTGCCCTTGTGTCAGTATGGCCTTTTTTTCTATGTATGTGTAGGCTTGGCTGATAGTAGCAGCAGAAAGGGTGGTGGTGCACCATGTTCTTACCAAAGCCGTAATTCCTAAACTTGGACCTTTCCTATGCCTTACCTTCCTTTTGCAGATACTGCACTGTGCCTGGTTTGCTATATCTGGTGCAGAAAAGAATTGAAAAAAAATATACATAAAAATAATTTCCACAAATTCAGAATACCATAAAGAGATAGGTACACCACCAACTATGTACCTTCTCTGAAAGGCTTTGTTTTCAAGCTTACAGATCCAGCAGCGTTGCCATCACCCGCTCCTAAGCAGGCCTATGTTTGGTATGTTCTGGCCCTGCCTCCTCATTGCTGACCTCATCATCATCATCATCAAACTCCTTCTTACCATCCCCACCACTCCTCTCAGTATAAACTTCTGATGTCTGATCATGAGCTTCTTGCTCCCCTCACAATATCTAACATGATGCCCTACAATATCACCACAAAACCCACCACCAATCCCACTAGTGCTAAGCTTGGCCACTGCTTCCATCTCTACCATTTCTGCTACACACTCCAAAAGCTGACTGTCCTCACAGAACTCCCCATGGCTAATACTAATCTTACTTACTAACTTACCACTGGAAGGGTGGGGGTGAGAAGATGGAACAGACCGTCTAGGAAGGAATTGTCAACCATGCCATGTAACTAGATTATGGAGAATCCACTGACACCTGGCTCAACATCATATCGTAAGACTCTTCCTCCTCCTGAGATGACCTAGAACAAGTCAACCAGTCTACAATGGCCGGTGTTAGAGATGGGCGAATTTTTCAAAAATTCGATTTGGACTATTCGCCAAATTTTCCGGAAAAATTGGGTTCGATCCGAATATATTTGCAGCAAATCACTATTAAAACGGCTATTACTGGGCTACAGAGAGCCTCAATAGGGGTGTAGAACACCTTGCCTTGCTGTAACACAGATAGGGAGTGTGCTGAGGTAGTGAAAAATACTGTTATTCAGTATGACATGCTGATTACAGGCGTTGCTATTAGAATCACTGCCGCAGAGCGGCACAATGAGTCTGGATGTGGCAGCAGGGTTGGAAGACCATATAGCGTCACAATTGAAGAGATTAAAGATAATTTTTTTACTGTAATACACCCCAGTGCAGTTGCAATAGAAAAAAGCATTCTCTCTCTCTGAACTGTCCCTGCCTGCACTATGGTTGCTTGCAGCCTTTGAATAGGGAGTGCTCCCTGTGATGATTTCAATTGGCCAACTATGAAATGACTTCTAAACTCTCCCTGCCTGCCTGCAATGATGCAACCTTGAGGTCAATTGATTTCCCCAGTGCTAATCTGTATTGTCAGAAATGCTGATTAGTGACCACACAGTGTCTGCTCTCTCTCTAGCCAGAATAAATGTGGGCTTTGGGTGAATGGATTCACCACTGTAAAGATCTATATTGTCAGTAACAGTGTTTAGTGCGCATACACAGTCTCTGCTGCTCTCTCAGCAAAACGTCCGGGAAATGGGGAAAGCTCATCTTCGGCAATGGCTGCCGAATATATGGGGCTGTGACAGGGCTGGTTGGCTGCTGATAGGCTGCATGCTGCCATGTGATTCAGGGTGATCCCATCTACCCACCTTCCCAGACACAGTCCTCACACATGTGGCCACCATTTTAGCCCCCTGGCACGAACAAAATGTAGTGAATGAAGCGCTTTGTTACCACAAAGCGCAGGGAAATTCTGATTCATTCAGAATCCAATTTTTCATGAAATTCTGAGCAAATTCGACTTTGTCAGCTTTGATTCACCCATCTCTAGCTGATGTATTAGCCTCTGAAACAACACAACCCCTGAAAGACATGGGAAACTTTTGCTTGGTGATTCTGCTGCTACTACTATCACCAGGCACCAGGCTCCTGTGGCTACCTGTACTAGGCCTGGACAAATGGGTGTTGTCCACTGAGTTGGTACTGCCACCAACATGCTTACTTGCAGAGGACATGGAAGAGGTGATCTTTACTCTACCCCTTTCTCGGCCAACCATTTACAACCCAGAATATGCAGATAACTTGGCATGAGATGCCTCTTCCAGATTTACTCTTAACACTATAAATACGTATTTATTTTAAGGTATGGTTAAGCTCACTGCTTTGCTCATCTTGCTTTATACTGTAAGCTTTAATAGGCTTGTTCTGCAATGACATTGCTGGGATTTGTAGTGCACCAACTGGACACAATAATGCAGGTGATAGGTCACTGTGTGAGGTCATCCCACTCCTCAATGCTTTGGTCACCTTGCTTTCTATTGTATTTGTGAAGGAATTCTGGGACCAGTAGTTCCACAGTGAGTTCCTCTTTGCACTGCTCTGTGCTAAGTTGGTGGTCACAATACAGCACATAGGGTTTTATTAGCCTCTAAAACCCACCCCTATGATTTCCCTGGGAGCTGTATGTCACATTAATGCAAACAATGATTGGCTAACCTAGGGTCATGTGATCTTGTTGCTAGCTGCAAAGTGTGCTGGGCTACCCTAACAGCATTTTAATATTACTTTTCCATTCTATCAAGCATTCAGGCACTAAAATGCCATATGTTACCCATCACTTCTGCTATAATAGCGCCTTTTGCTTGTGCAAGGCAATCCTGTCAAAGTTTTAATTAAGTAAGCCGCCTTTACACAAAGTTCTGAGGGAGACCTGGTTGCCGGGCTCAGCTTGCTCATCTTATATATTGTACACTCTTGGTAGAAGATAAAAAATTTTTTAATTTTATGCACCTTTTTTAACGGTAGTTTATAAATTAAGATTAATTTGACAAGATAATAAAATGCATTTATTTAGTAGTAGCCCTGCAGAAATGTGACATAATGTAACCTTATTAGTATTCTGTAAGCCTGCTTGTAAAGAATCTGTTTAATATTTTCTCATATTTAGTCTGTGTTCACATGTTATGAGATTTATAGTTTTTGTGGTTTCTCAATAGTAGTTTTTGTATATATATATATATATATATATATATATATATATATATATATATATATGTGTGTGTATTCAAAAACATTCCTCCATTTTTGTCACTGTTAAGTGCATTTAACATACAGCATTTTGCGACAGTTTTTGTCACAGTTGTTTTCTATTCAGTTTGTTAAGCCGAAGCCAGATTTTTACCTAGCAGATGTATCAGAATAGAGAGGTGAAAATAAATGTAAACATTGATTTCTATGGCATTACGTAGAAAGGTAAAATCAATTTTTAGCATACTTTAGCATGTCCTTCTGAAAAGTATAGGAACAAGCTGGATAAACATGAACATGCAGTGTTTCTACGAATAACTTTAGTGATTCCAAACAATAATTCCAAACAATCACACATATGGCTTGGTAAGGACACTCAATTTGTTAATTCAGAAGATTGCTATGGTTTGTCTATGCCAAACATTGTCATTTTGCAGTGAATACATGGCACAATTACAACAAAGAAATTCCCTTTTCAAACTTAAGACTGAAAATCAGAAACATAAGTTTTGCTGTGCCAGATTTGCACCCTAGGCATTAAATGCCATATTGTCAGCCCATTTCTGTCTTTCAAAAGTCTCATAAATTCTGACTTCCACAAGATGGTTTCCAGACTTATAACCTGCACAAGCTGATATTTATGTGTAGCTGGTGACTGCAGAAAGAATAACATGCCTAAGTACTTCTCAACTATATACAGAGCTAAAGAAAAAAAGATATTTGCTAACTGCAGTGTTATCTTGGACATGTATTAACATTTAAATGTTGTAATTATTTGTGTATTTCAAATAAATATAAATTTTTTTTTGTTAAACATCCCTAATGGTTATAATAAGGTTTAGTTTCTTGAAAATGTGAAGTATATTAAAATCAAAGGAGCCATGCAGTAAAAATGACAGTAAGTATTTGTATCACAAATATATAAATAAATAGAGATGAGCGAATCGAATATGACGAATCAGAACTCGTTACAAATCTAATGAAAAATTTGATTTGCAACGAATGCAAATATAGCCGCGATTCTATCACGCAATTCGTTTCATTAAACTCCATTTAGTGCGGTCCAGGTTCCAGGGCATCTAAAATGACGGATCAACATGTGAGGACATGGGGCAAGGAATCCTGTGAAGGCGGGAACAAGGGTAGGAGGGATGAACCTGAATCACATGCAGGATGCAGCCTATCAGCAGCCAGTCACCCCTGTCATGTCACAGCCCTATATAATCGGCAGCCATATTTCGGCTAGTCACTTCATGCTTTCAGAGATAGGACAGACAGCGCTTTGTGTGTTACACAGAAAAGCTTTTTCCAGCAGCGTTTCACGTCCCAGTCACTTCAGCATTCTGGTAGACAGAGAGCAGTGAATTTTTACAGAAATGAATTTTTACTGCAGTGATTAACCTCCCAGTCACTTTCTACAGGATTGTATTAAAGAGAGGGGCAGAGAGCTGTGTGTTGCCTCATAAGATTGAACAAACTGGCTCAGCTAGAGAAATAGTAGCAGAGGAGGGAGGAATGTGTTTTTAACGCAACTCTGTGTCTTTGTTCCACAACAGATGGTCTGCTGCTTATACTAGTCTGTAGAATGGATAATACATACCCAGCAGTCCATTCCTAATAGTCTTTGAGAGAGTGCAACTTTGGATTTAGTACACAGCGGCTGTGTGCAGCAGCACTGTTGTGTACTAAATCCTCAATAGTGCATACCACATACCTACATCTAAGTAGTGTACTATTTTGTACCTGTTAATCTGTCAAGAGCCTAGATACTGTGAAAGGCAAGGAAAAAGTAATCACCGGCTGGTGTTTTACTCCAATACTTTTTTAGGTGCACTGTTGCACATTTTTCTGCTCTCATAAGTGCATACCACCTACCTACATCTAAGTAGTGTACTATTTTGTACCTGTTAATCTGTCAAGGGTCTAGGTACTGTGAAAGTCCAGGCAAAAGTAATCACTGGCTGGTGTTTTACTCCAATAGTTTTTAAATCGTACTGTAGTGCATTTTTCTGCCCTCATAAGTGCACATACTGTAGCACATTTTTCTGCCCTCGCACATACCTGTTAATCTGTCAAGAGCCTAGATACTGTGAAAGGCAAGGAAAAAGTAATCACCGGCTGGTGTTTTACTCCAATACTTTTTTAGGTGCACTGTTGCACATTTTTCTGCTCTCATAAGTGCATACCACCTACCTACATCTAAGTAGTGTACTATTTTGTACCTGTTAATCTGTCAAGGGTCTAGGTACTGTGAAAGTCCAGGCAAAAGTAATCACTGGCTGGTGTTTTACTCCAATAGTTTTTAAATCGTACTGTAGTGCATTTTTCTGCCCTCATAAGTGCACATACTGTAGCACATTTTTCTGCCCTCGCACATACCTGTTAATCTGTCAAGAGCCTAGATACTGTGAAAGGCAAGGAAAAAGTAATCACCGGCTGGTGTTTTACTCCAATACTTTTTTAAGTGCACTGTTGCACATTTTTCTGCTCTCATAAGTGCATACCACATACCTAGATCTAAGTAGTGTACTATTTTGTACTTGTTAATCTGTCAAAGGCCTAGGTACTGTGAAAATCCAGGCAAAAGTAAGCACCAACCTGTGTTTTACTCCAATACTTTTTTAAGCATACTGCAGCACATTGCCCTCCCCTCATAAGTGCATACCACTACCTACATCTTAGTGGTGTACTATTTTGTACCTGTTAAACTCTCAAGGGCCTAGATACTGTGAAAGCCCAGCCAAAAGTACACACCTGCTGCTGTTTTAGACAAATACTGTTTTAAGCGTAGTGAACCATACTGTCCTCCCCTCATATATGCACTAAGTATGTCAGGCAGAGAAGTGCCAAGACGTGCACAGAGGAATGTCAGAGGCCTAAATTCATCAGGCGCAGGCAGAGGTCACAGCAGAGACCTAAATTCATCAGACACAGACAGAGGTGGCAGCAGAGTAGGGGTGTGTGGCAGCAGGAGTCGCAGCAAGAGGTCTGAGCTCCCGCTGTCAGCTAGCAGTCATGTCTTGACCAGCAACCCAGCGGCCGTAATTGATTGGTTCGCTCGGTCATCCACTTCATCCCAAGTGACACCCGACACCCCCAGTCAACAGTCAGTGGGTTCCTCAGACTAAACCCTCAGTTGGCATGGCCCTCATGCTGCTGCTGCCACCTTCAGGCTCTGTTATTGTGCTGATGCTACCACCTCCAGGCTCTCTCATTGTGCTGCTCTATGGACTCCTCATGCTAATGCTACCACCTCCAGGCTCTGTAATTGTGCCACCATATTGTCTCCTCATGCTGAAGATGCCACCTCCAGGCTTTCTCATTGTGCTGCTCTATGGTTTCCTCATACTGATGCTGCCACCTCCAGGCTCTCTCATTGTGCTGCTCTATGGTCTTCTCAGTAAGTATTGTGGATATGCATTAGCTAAAACTTAACTTTTCTTAGGATAAAATATATGGACCCAAAACTTTTTTTGAAATCTAACAAAGGGAAAGGTGTGCAAAAAACACCATGTGCCACCTACACCACCAAGTATTGATGCAATGCAAAGACCTCTGAAAGGTGGAAGGGAACAACGTATGGTCCATCGTAACAGGTGGGGGTAAAAACTTCCCCTATAAGGCCATATTCTCGCACTATTAATTCCCTTCTTGTCAAGTGTTACTCATCCTAAAAAGGGCAGCCCCACATGGGAACCTCTCCCTATTTCCAGCTAAAAACCCTTGGAAATGGCAGTGTTTTTAGGTGGAAATAGGGAGAGGTTCTTGTTTGGGGCAGCCCTTTTTAGGACTAGTAACACTTGCCAATAAGGGAATTAATAGTGCGAGAGTAGGGTGTCACAGGGTGTCACAAGTTTTTACCCCCACCTGTTAAAATGGACCATACGTTTTTCCCTTCTACCTTTTAGAGGTCTTTGCATCACATGTGTGGGTGGCACATGGTGTTTTTTGCACACATTTCCTTTTGTTAGATTTAAAAAAAAAATTGTGTCCATATATTTTATCCTAAGAATAGTGTTAAAAGTTACATTTTACGTAATTCATATCCTCAATACTGCACACCAACACTTTGACAGAAAATACTGTTTTCTTCTGCCTACCTGCCTCAGATACTATTCTGATCCTGCCACCCACCCGATGCCACACTTCTGATGCCAAGTTTTCCTTCCTTCACCCACCTTCATCACCGGGTACTGGTGTTAGCTCCCAAGACCCCACTCTACCAAAGTGTGCCAAAGTGCATGGCAGCGCCGACTTGTGGAGCTGTAACTATGGTCAGGGACATTACATGTCCTTTACAGCCCGCTGGGGGAATGCGGTTTCTGTACAGCCACAAAAGCAACTTGGACAGGTCACGCTGCTTCCGCCTCCCCGCTCTCAGGCCATTGGTCCTGCGACAGTGTGCAACTCCGTATCCTCAACCTCCACCGTGTCCCATAGTCACCCCAAGGAGATCTCGTCTGTCCATGAAAAATGTGGAGAGGCTAACCTTTGTGAAGATGAATCAGGCATGGATCAGCCAGGATTTCAAACCACCAATGCCTGATGCATCAGAGTAAATTGATCATGGTGCCACACCAAAACTTCACAAATATGTATAGTGCCAAACAGATTTAAGGCGCTGCTCCCCAGTTACAAACATTCCTCCACATCAGACCTTTTTTCACCCACCTTCATCACTGGGTACTGGTATTGCCACCCACCGCACCACTCCGTCACCGAGTCACTTTCAGAACTCCTGATGCTGCTGCTGCTGCCACTTCCAGGCTGTCTCATTCTGCCATCATATATTTTTTTCATGCTGCCACCACCTCCACGCTGTGCCATTCAGCCGCTATATGGTCTCCTCATGCTGCCCCAACTACGGGCTGTGTCATTCAGCCACTATATGGTGTCCTCATGCTGCCGCCACCTTCAAGCTGTATCATTCGCCACTATATATTCTCCTTATGCGGCCACCAACTCCAGGCTGTGCCATTCACCCACTATATGGTCTCCTCATGTTGCCACCACCTCCACGCTGTGTCATTCAGCCACTATATGTTCTACTCATGCTGCCACCAACTCCAGGCTGTACAATTCAGACACTATATGTTCTACTCATGCTGCCGCCAACTCCAGGCTGAGCCATTCAGACACTATATGGTCTACTCAAGCTCCTACCACCTCCAGGCTGTGTCATTCAGCAACTATTAGTAACAAAACAACAAATGGCACAATAACCTTGGCCATATATAGATACTCTCACAGAAAATGGAGGCCATACAGGTAAAGTATTTAAACAAATATATAATCTTTATTAAACACTAGGTAAAAAATATTAATAAAATCACAAAAATAGAATAGTGATCAGAATACACGTTGAAAAGCTGGGGGAGCTTGTTCCAATTAATAAACAAAGAAGAGGGAACAGTCATTACTCCATGTTCAAAAATGTGTCCCTCAATTGTAAAGGGTAACTGTACAGCACAGGTGTGAGAAATATAATGAGGCAGGGGACACAAAGAGACAGGTAGTACACAGAAATAATATTGAGGAAAACAAGGGGGACTGGAGAGGAATCACAGCATAATAAACAACAGTTTACCCAGTCATACACCTTATGTAGGAACACCTCACCTACCCCAAATGCGTTTTCGCTGTTTGCTTCGTCTGGGGGAATCATTCAGCAACTATATGGTTTACTCATGCTGCTGGGCCTGGGACATTACCGTATTTTTACTATGGTAGCACTAGCTACCATAAATCTTCAATTCAAATTTGAAAATTCTTCTTTTATTCTTAGGGATTGTGAAGCCACATTGTCTTCTCATGCTGTCGCCAGCTCAAGGCTGTGTCATTCAGCCACTATATGGTTTACTATTGCTGCTGGGCATGGGATATTACCTAAAATCTTTATGGTAGCACTAGCTGCCATAAATCTTCAATTTAAATTTGAAAATGTATCTTTTAATCTTAGGGACTGTGAAGCCCTATTGTCTCCTCTTGCTGCCATCAATTCCAGGTTGTGTCATTCTGCCAGATTATGGTCTCCTCTAGGCTCTGTCATTGTGCCGCCTTGTGACTCCTTGTTATATTGGGTTTTGTGGTCATACAGTATTAGTTCAAAGTAAACACGAGGACATTAAACTTGGGAATCCAATATAAATCTTAAATTTAAAAAAATCAATGCAATCTTTTCAAGACTGAGGCCCTATGGTTGTCAACGTCATATTACCTGTGGAATTATCACAATTATCCAATGAAACAGCTTGGAGCAATAACAATGAACCATAATTGATTAAATGAAACATTAGCACATTCACAGTCAGGGGGGTGCTGAGAGGCAGGGTCTTGAACAGGTGGTATCTTGCCTGGCGGAAGACCGCCAGCTCGATGCTCACCAGAATGGGTAATCAACAAAATGTAAATAAATTCTAATAAAATAAAATAAAAATTACATAAAAAAATTACCACATCCAGGCACTCTGTGGCAGTGATTCTAATAGTGATGCCTGTAATCTGCATGTCATACTGAATAACAGTATTATTTCACTAACACAGCACACTCCCTGTGTGTTAGGACAAGGCAAAGTTTTCTACACCCCTATTGAGCCTCTTTGTAGGCCAGAAATGGCTGTTTTTAATAGCAATTCGCTCCTAATAACTTCGGTTAAAAAAAAGCAATTTTTTTCAATTGGACGAATCAAGTTTTTCTGAAATTAGCTCATCTCTATATATAAATATATAAAAAACTGGCACAGTTAAAAAGGTATTTGTAATAAATCACCCCAAGAGAACTCTCTTATATAGTGTTGTTACAAATTGTACTGGCTTAAGCATGCTTTCGCTTTATTCACCCCTGACAGGAAGTTGTGTAGTCCTTTAATTTACGGTCTAGTATTGTCAGCCCAGCTTGCCAGCATCTCCCTCCCAAGATAACACATCATCCTCTTCTTTCTCAAGGGGCGTGGCTGGACCTTGTCTCTGAGTTAAAGCCCTGCCCTGAGTGAAATAACTACCTCTGACCAGCCCCCACAAGCCTATATTACCATCTCTTTGTCATATACACGTTGAAATATATATATTTTTTTGGGACATTAACCCCTTAAGGACCAGGCCATTTTATACCTTAAGGACCGGAGCGTTTTTTGCAATTCTGACCACTGTCACTTTAAACATTAATAACTCTGGGATGCTTTTAGTTATCATTCTGATTCCGAGATTGTTTTTTCGTGACATATTCTACTTTAACTTAGTGGTAAAATTTTATGGTAACTTGCATCCTTTCTTGGTGAAAAATCCCAAAATTTTATGAAAAAAATGAAAATTTTGCATTTTTCTAACTTTGAAGCTCTCTGCTTGTAAGGAAAATGGATATTCAAAATATATTTTTTTTGGGTTCACATATACAATATGTCTACTTTATGTTTGCATCATAAAATTTATGAGTTTTTACTTTTGGAAGACACCAGAGGGCTTCAAAGTTCAGTAGCAATTTTGAAATTTTTCACAAAATTTTCAAACTCACTATTTTTCAGGGACCAGATCAGTTTTGAAGTGGATTTGAAGGGTCTTCATATTAGAAATACCCCATAAAAGACCCCATTATAAAAACTACACCCCCTAAAGTATTCAAAATGACATTCAGTCAGCGTTTTAACCCTTTAGGTGTTTCACAGGAATAGCAGCAAAGTGAAGGAGAAAATTCAAAATCTTCATTTTTTACACTCGCATGTTCTTGTAGACCCAATTTTTGAATTTTTGCAAGGGATAAAAAGGAGAAAATGTTTACTTTTATTTGAAACCCAATTTCTCTCGAGTAAGCACATACCTCATATGTCTATGTAAAGTGTTCGGTGGGCGCAGTAGAGGGCTCAGAAGGGAAGGAGCGACAAATGGTTTTTGGGGGGCATGCCGCATTTAGGAAGACCCTATGGTGCCAGAACAGCATAAAAAAACACATGGCATACCATTTTGGAAACTAGACCCCTCAGGGAACGTAACAAGGGGTAAAGTGAACCTTAATACCCTACAGGTGATTCACGACTTTTGCATATGTAAAAAAAATATATATTTTTTTTACCTAAAATGCTTGGTTTCCCAAAAATTTTACATTTTTAAAAAGGGTAATAGCAGAAAATACCCCCCCAAAATTAGAAGCCCAATTTCTCCCGATACAGAAAACACCTCGCATGGGGGTGAAAAGTGCTCTGCTGGTGCACTACAGGTCTCAGAAGAGAAGGAGTCACATTTGGCTTTTTGAAAGCAAATTTTGCTCTGGGGGCATGCCGCATTTAGGAAGCCCCTATGGTGCCAGAACAGCAAAAAAAAAACACATGGCATACCATTTTGGAAACTAGACCCCTCGGGGAACGTAACAAGGGGTAACGTGAACCTTAATGCCCTACAGGTGTTTCACGACTTTTGCATATGTAAAAAAAAACATTTTTTTTTACCTAAAATGCTTGTTTTCCCAAAATGTTTACATTTTTAAAAAGGGTAATAGCGGAAAATACCCCCCAAAATTTGAAGCCCAATTTCTCCCGATTCAGAAAACACCCCATATGGGGGTGAAAAGTGCTCTGCTGGCGCACTACAGGTCTCAGAAGAGAAGGAGTAACATTTGGCTTTTTGAAAGCAAATTTTGCTCTGGGGGCATGCCGCATTTAGGAAGCCCCTATGGTGCCAGAACAGCAAAAAAAAAAAACACATGGCATACCATTTTGGAAACTAGACCCCTCGGGGAACGTAACAAGGGGTAATGTGAACCTTAATACCCTACAGGTGTTTCACGACTTTTGCATATGTAAAAAAATATATATTTTTTTTACCTAAAATGCTTGGTTTCCCAACATTTTTACAATTTTAAAAAGGGTAATAGCAGAAATTACCCCCCAAAATTTGAAGCCCAATTTCTCCCGATTCAGAAAACACCCCATATGGGTGTGAAAAGTGCTCTGCTGGCGCACTACAGGTCTCAGAAGAGAAGGAGTCACATTTGGCTTTTTGAAAGCGAATTTTGCTCTGGGGGCATGCCGCATTAAGGAAGCCCCTATGGTGCCAGGACAGCAAAAAAAAAAAAAAACACATGGCATACCATTTTGGAAACTAGACCCCTCGGGGAACGTAACAAGGGGTAATTTGAACCTTAATACCCTACAGGTGTTTCACGACTTTTGCATATGTAAAAAAATATATATTTTTTTTACCTAAAATGCTTGTTTTCCCAAAAATTTTACATTTTTTAAAAGGGTAAGAGCAGAAAATACCCCCCAAAATTTGAAGCCCAATTTCTCCCGAGTACGGCAATACCCCATATGTGGCCCTAAACTGTTGCCTTGAAATACGACAGGGCTCCAAAGTGAGAGCGCCATGCGCATTTGAGGCCTAAATTAGGGACTTGCATAGGGGTGGACATAGGGGTATTCTACGCCAGTGATTCCCAAACAGGGTGCCTCCAACTGTTGTAAAACTCCCAGCATGCCTGGACAATCAACGGCTATCTGGCAATACTGGGAGTAGTTGTTTTGCAACAGCTGGAGGCTCCGTTTTGGAAACAGTGGCGTACCAGACGTTTTTCATTTTTATTGGGGAGGGGGGTTGTATAGGGGTATGTGTATATGTAGTGTTTTTTACTTTTTATTTTATTTTGTGTTAGTGTAGTGTTTTCAGGGTACAGTCGCACGGGCGGGGGTTCACAGTAGTTTCTCGCTGGCAGTTTGAGCTACGGCAGAAAATTTGACGCAGCTCAAACTTGCAGCCGGATACTTACTGTAATCCTCCGCCCATGTGAGTGTACCCTGTACGTTCACATTGGGGGGGGGGGACATCCAGCTGTTGCAAAACTACAACTCCCAGCATGTACGGTCTATCAGTGCATGCTGGGAGTTGTAGTTTTGCAACCGCTGGAGGCTCCGTTTTGGAAACAGTGGCGTACCAGACGTTTTTCATTTTTATTGGGGAGGGGAGGGGGGCTGTGTAGGGGTATGTGTATATGTAGTGTTTTTTTACTTTTTATTTTATTGTGTGTTAGTGTAGTGTAGTGTTTTTAGGGTACAGTCACACGGGCGGGGGGGTTCACAGTAGTTTCTCGCTGGCAGTTTGAGCTGCGGCAGAAATTTTGCCGCACCTCAAACTTGCAGCCAGATACTTACTGTAATCCTCCGCCCATGTGAGTGTACCCTGTACGTTCACATTGGGGGGGGGGACATCCAGCTGTTGCAAAACTACAACTCCCAGCATGTACGGTCTATCAGTGCATGCTGGGAGTTGTAGTTTTGCAACAGCTGGAGGCACACTGGTTGTGAAACACCGAGTTTGGTAACAAACTCAGTGTTTTGCAACCAGTGTGCCTTCAGCTGTTGCAAAAGCTACAACCCCCAGCATGTACGGACAGCGGAAGGGCATGCTGGGTGTTGTAGTTATGCAACAGCTGGAGGCATACTACTTTGGCTGGGGATGCTGGGGATTGTAGTTATGCAACAGCTGGAGACACACTGGTTTGCTACTTAACTCAGTGTGCCTTCAGCTGTTGCAAAACTACAACTCTCAGCAGTCACCGACAGCCAACGGGCATGCTGGGAGTTGTAGTTATGCAACCACCAGATGCACCACTACAACTCCCAGCATGCACTTTAGCTGATTGTGCAAGCTGGGAGTTGTAGTTACACAACAGCTGAAGGTACACTTTTCCATAGAAATAATGTGCCTCCAGCTGTTGCAAAACTACAAGTCCCAGCATGCCCATAAGGGCATGCTGGGAGTTGTGGTGGTCTGCCTCCTGCTGTTGCATAACTACAGCTCCCAGCATGCCCTTGTTGCATGCTGGGAGCTGTTGCTAAGCAACAGCAGGAGGCTGTCACTCACCTCCAACGATCCTCGCTGCACCAGGTCAGTCCCTCGTCGTCTCCGCCGCCGCCGCCACTGCTCCTGGGGCCCCGATCCCAACAGGGGCGCCGGGGATCGGGGTCCCCAGCACCCGGGATGCACGTCCCGCACCCGCTCACGTCCTCCGGAAGAGGGGCGGAGCGGGTTGCGGGAGTGACACCCGCAGCAGGCGCCCTGATTGGTCGGCCGGTAATCCGGCCGACGAATCAGGGCGATCGTGAGGTGGCACCAGTGCCACCTCACCCCTGCAGACTCTGGCTGTTCGGGGCCGTCTCTGACGGCCCCGAACAGCCTGTAATTCCGGGTCACCGGGTCACTGGAGACCCGATTGACCCGGAATCCGCCGCAGATAGCTGGACTGAATTGTCCAGCGATCTGCGGCCATCGCCGACATGGGGGGTCATAATGACCCCCCTGGGCGATATGCCCCAATGCCTGCTGAACGATTTCAGCAGGCATCGGGGACCGGCTCCGCTCCAGATGGTTGCGGGGGGCCGGTAAAACACATGACGTTCTCATACGTCATGTGTCCTTAAGGACTCGGAAATGGAGACGTATGAGAACGTCATGTGTCCTTAAGGGGTTAAGGGAAGAATTAGGGGTGTTTAAAGCAGGTTGCATTGTGCTGACATATGCCTCAGGCAGAGGGGCAGACTGAGAATGAATACAGCAGCTGCAGCAGACTTCTTGGCTGAGTGAAGGGATAGTCTACAGTGTAAAGAAACATTTTAAAACAGTTCTAACAGGAAAGAGCTGAAGAAAGCCATGAATTCTTGTAGTTGTAGTACTTAGCAACTGCTCAACCAGAAAGCACAGTGAGTTCTGACATTGGAGGAACAAATGTCCCAAGGTTTGGGTTTGCACCAAAACAAACTTTTAGCAAAGTTTGAACTGTAACCAGGCTCAACAAGTTTGGTTCGCTCATAGTTAAAGAAGGCGGGATTTATCCCTTTTTATAGCCATCCCTATAAATTGATTTAAAATAACATGCTTGTTAAAGGTATATTCTGGTCTCCAGACTTTTTCATATGTGTTGTTAGAGCTGCAATGACAATTATAAGGAACATACACTTACTCGCTCCCTCAGGGATCCCTGTTAAATATAACCAGATCGCTAAATTATAACACGGTCTGACCAGGGAGAGAGTGAACTCTTTGTTTGTATAAAAAACATATATTTATTGTTATCTTCTTGACATCATGGCAGACAGTACATAAAACAAGAAATCTTCATATAAAGGTAGTCCTTGGCATAAGTAAATAATGTAGGTTATGTAGGCATGTCCATAAATCTTGTCTCACCAGCTGGGATTTCTTCCTTAGTACTTTATCCAGTGTGATGGAACATCTTGAAATGTCCATCAAAATGGCTGCCTCTGTTAGCTTCCTCCAGCTTTCATTCTCCTTGTGCTAGAGGTCTGTACAAGACTTCCTGGAGACCTTCATCCATTCCTCCCTCTGTAACAATCAAGGTAGAAGTAACGCTGCTGGATGTGGATCCTCCGACCTGTGTGGCTGATGACATGGACCGTATCGGGGAGCGGAGTCTAAGGTACCGCTGGTTTTCACCAGAGCCCGCCAAAGGCAGGATGGGCTTGCTGTGGCAGGCGACACCCAGGTCGCTACCCCCGATACGACTCAAACACACAGGTAACTGGGCAAGACGAGGTACAGAAAGATGAGGCAGAGGCGTAGTCAGACTTAGCAGAAGGTCAAGGCAGGTGGCAAAGGTGCGTAGTCAAATAACGAAGTGGAAGGGTCAAAATACACGGACAAGGCAACAGACAATTGGGAACGCTTACTCTCAGGCTAGGGGCACTGAATATCTGGCAGGAAAGTGTGGGAGGTACAGCGACTTATAGAAGTGTGTCAGGTGTTGCACATAATTATGGGTGTACTGCCCCTTTAAATTTCAGAGCTCCGGCGAGCACGCGCCCTAGGAGACGAGGACATGCGTGCCGGAGTTTGGTGCAGTGGAGGAGGAGCATGGTAAGTGACGGGCTGCGGGCGCATCCCGCGTGCGAATCTCAGCCCCGCCGGTAGCAGGGGAGAGCGGAGCAATGCACTCACAGCCAGCGCAAGTGGCCGGAGTGCCGTGTGCAACACCCTCTATCCATCTGTCTTTCTCTGGAGCAACTTATGCTCAACTGATGGGTGTGTCTATGATGATTGAAGGTGTGTACTTTATAAATAAGGGCGTGTTTATCCTAATTGATCCTGTGTCTACTATCCATAACTATACAAATAGTTATTTATTTATTTTTTTTAAGTATATATCTCCTCCTAGTGTATTGGCTGAATATATATATTTAACTTGTGGGCGTATGCATTATGTCATGGCTATATTGTTATCTGATTGGATACTTCTAGCTCTACAAATATGGTACTCTGAAGTCTCGACATGACTATTCTCCTGCTACATATATACTGAAATACTATATAGTGTGTCACGTTGTCTATCTGTAGACATGATGGGGGAGATTTATCAAAACCTGTCCAGAGAAAAAGTTGCTGAGTTGCCCATAGCAACCAATCAGATCACTTCTTTCATTTTGCAGAGGCCTTTTCAAAAATGAAAGAAGAAATGTGATTGGTTGCTATGGGCAACTGGTCAGCTTTTTCTCTGCACAGGTTTTGATAAATCTCCCCCGATATCCTTTGACAACTGGTGAGCATGTGGCATGTACTTAATAAGCTTGGTTATTATATGATATTGAAAAATGGCATACTTGTTATCAATCCCCCTGTGAAGTCTTCACGCCCACAATTAATTTTTCTATCTGCTACTTCCTGGAGGGACTTTTCTTGGCAGTAATGGTCTGTTTAGCCAATCATTGACTGAGGCAGGACACCGCTGCAGCCTATGTGTGGTTGATCAGGCCATCACTGCACCAGATGAGTCAGCCTTTGAAGTAGCTTCGAGAGGAGGCTGGTAAACTTCACAGGGGGAGCCCCAATGGAGTGAGGTATGTAAGTTTGTTTTCCTTGATGCTCCGGCAACATATAAAAAAAATATTCTGGAGACCAAAATACCCCTTTAAGGAATATTTTAGGTATAGGCATACAGTATAATGTGCTGACATTTGAGAGATATTTCAGTACATTTAATGAAATGGATGGCCTAATTGTAAAAGTCTTTTTCAGCAACTTCCATTAATAATGAAAGGAGAGGTGGCATGCATGTGCCTTCCACCTACTGTTTCATAACAAAGATCTGAGGCCCTGTTCAAAAGATCCAGGGGTCCCAGCAGTCAAACCTCCCACAATATGACACTCATCCCCTTTTGTGGATAAGGCATTAGTAGTAATTTTATCAACAAAATACCCGATTAATGACCAAAATGTTTTGTCCCTAAATAAAAAGGGATTTTTCAGTTTTTATGTATTTTTTCTTTTATTGTTTTATTTGGGTAATGTGTACAAAAGTAAAACTACAAATAGCCAACAATGTGACCCTTGTGGCCATATCTAGCCCTGTTTCTGAGCGAACAAATATTTTAAGCAGTTTTGCATTTCATTGAATTTGCGGTCCATAGAATATCATCACCTGGTTCAATAAAGACAGTAGCATTGCCATTGCTGCTATTTACTATATTGAACTATAAAGTGAAAATAGAAGCAGTTGTGAATCATTACTATCTTCTCCTTAGAGACTCTGGTGCCTCTGACTGCTGGACACACACCTAGCTTTAAACTCAAGCAATACATTTACAATGATGCAGGTTCAATTCCCAGGACTATGTGGTATAGACATATGGCGTATAGTCATAAACAAGTTAACATGCTTTCAGTTTAACCTACAGCCTCCATTTTGCTTATACATTCATAAAACAGATTAGATATTCAGACTGCGGGACTAAACTATATTGATTTATATGTGAGAATTTGGAAATGCTGCAAAAGGCGAGATAACATATCTCTGAACTATTAAATTAATCATAGTAAACCACAAAATGAATTTTATGACAGATAAATGAATCAACTAAATACATAGGACTCATTAAATCCAAAACAGCTTTTGTTCTCGTAAACAACACACTTTTTAATATTCATTTCCAAGCCCCTTAATTTCCTAAGTTTATACGTGAATCTTAGGAAACATATTGTACTGTACAAAAAGAGAAATAATGACTTCTAAAGTTCTATCTTTGTATATTAGCTAATTAGATATACTTTTCCGGTATATTGTATTGTAGTGGCTTTTGCATTTGCTTACATAGAATTATTGCATCATTATTATAATGTATTACATCTTTAGCAAAGGTTATAACAAGCATTCACACACGCACATATTTGAGAGACCACAGTAAATTGGAATTGTGTTACAGAAATCTCCAAAATGTGATAAGCATATAATTCTATAATATTCTGCATGTTCTGGGAGTTTACAGTGTTCTTTCCCTCTACAATACATCTACAGTACAAAGTACTTCTAGCAGCATGACCATACATTTCCAGGGTGTTACCAAATTTATGATGCTCATAATTCTTTGCCAGATAAAGTAGAGCTGAATCTGTCACAATCTGTCCATGTATTTTTATGTGCCATGAATGAATATTTTTTCTGTACATAGCATTACAGGTGCATGCTTCATTATCTCAACACTGTTATTTACATGCAAGAGGAAAAACAGAGTTAAATAACAAATCAAACTTTTCTTTAAATATACATCAAGTAACTCAATTTAATGTAATATTAAAGGGGAACTCCAGTGGAAAAACAAATGTTTTCAAATCAACTGGTGCCAGAAAGTTAAACAGATTTGTAAATTACTTCTATTTAAAAATCTTAAAGGTGCATTCTGGCTTTATACATCTTATCCCCTATCCAAAGGATAAGGAATAAGATGTATGACCGCAGGGATCTCACCACTGGGGACCCCCACAATCTTGGTGCAGCATTCTGTGCTAGGGGGCATGGCCGTGATATCATGTCCCCGTCTTGGAGGCTGTGCCTGGCACAGAATGCCGGTGTCAGAACCTATAGGGTTAAAAGGTTCTGAAAGGTTCTTTGTTTATTTTTGTTGCCAGCTTATGCTTAGCTGTCTGGCTGGTCAGCTGACCTTTTGATGAGAGGACCTGCAGGGTGGCCTATTTAACCTGGCAGTTTGCTCTCATTCAATGCATGTGAAAGAGTCCAACTCCAGTAGCTAGCATTTACCCTGTTTATTCTTGTTCACCCGGCATCTGTGACTTTTGGCTCATCTTCTCGACTTCTCTCTGGTATTAGCGATTTTGTACTTTAACAACTCCTGGTTTTGACGCGGATAGTGGACATTGACTCACTTGTCTAGGGAGGGACTGTAACCGTGGTTACGGACCCATTGCCTAGGGCGGGTACGTAAGTAGGCAAGGATAGGGGAGTGGGCCAGAATTGTTTGCACTCCTTCCCTGCCCATACGTGACAGCCGGGGGGCCGTACCAAGATAGCAGGGGCGAGAACCCTGTGATCATATATCTTATCCCCTGTCTTTTGGATAAGGGATAAGATATATATAGTCAGAATACTCCCTTAAGCCCTTCAGCTACACTATACTCTGCTGTCCGGAGAAATCATCCAGAGCAGGAGAGGTTTACTATGGGGATTTGCTTCTACTCTGGACAATTTCTGACATGGACAGAGGTGGCAGCAGAGAGCACTGTGGTCAGACTGGAAAAAACTACACAACTTTTGCTGTGCTATATAGCAGCTGATAAGTACTGGATGGCTAAAAAAATTAAATAGAAATAATTTACAAATCTTTCTGGCAAATATATTATGGAAATTATATTGGTCCCATAAACCACACTGAGTGTATTCTATCCAGCATGTAAATAATATAAAAGATTATAACAAGGATAGTGCCTAATACTTAACTTTTATTATAATCATACTAAAAGTAATTCACCGAGTATGTGAGCCCTTTTACCATATTAAAAATCAATAGTAATGAACAGTAGTAGAAATATCTGTTATTAGACAAGCACTGTCACTGCATGAACATGTACCTGAGATTCATCTCAGGATTTATAAACCAAGATCTTTACCTCAAAATTTACAAAGTTTGAATAGTTATATATATGTATACATAGCCTACAACGCGTTTCTATCGGCTGGTTTTTGCTGATGTCATCAGGAAGGCATATGTGTATAAAGCCACTAGAATTTAAACAATAGATATATTTTACAAGTGGAGCATAAAGTAAATCATAAGATCTCTGAAAGTCACGGACACCTGCAAAGATATATATATATATATATATATATATATATATATTTACAGCGTTTCCCTATATGGGCCAAATATATATCAATCACTAGGCATATTTAGAATTGCCCCCGTGCCTCTGAAAAGGAAGCCTGTGGAGAAAATACAAATAGCACATATATCACAGGTAAACGGGGCAATTCTATAGTGGATCATATCAGATCATAAGCTGTTTAGCTGAAATACAATCATAGAAATGTATGCTCCAGGTGCCTCTGCAGTATCCAGGGTGCTGACGGTTAGTTTATCATCTGACAAGCACGGCGCTGAGCAGAACCTGATCACAATAAAATTAAGCAAATCTTACAGTCCCACTGGAACATCCTCCTAATGGACCCTTTCCTCAAACAGTCACTACCAACACGTCCCCAGGTCACTTTCAGGAAAAACAAATCACATGAAAGCATACTGGCTTCTAGCAGATTGAAAAAAAGAGAATAAAAAAATCACAATTCCCACAGATGAAATAGTGGGATCCTTCAGATTCTGCACAAAAAATATCAAATGCTGCAACAACATAAAAAAGAAACTTCACCTCAAATACTACCAGAGAATGCCATAAAATCAAAAGCCTAATGTAAATCAGCATACGTGATATACCTACTCGAATGCCCGTGCAGCACACAATATGTAGGTGGGACCACACAGATGCTAAGTGCCAGAATCAACAAGCACAGCTCGAAAGTAAAAAATGGGTACCAGCTTCACAGTGTGTCCAGACATGCTTCCATCAAACACAACTGGGATTTTACCAATAGAACAGATACCACGCTCCAGCACTAGAAGATATACCCAACTTTGCCGTCAAGAAAACTATTGGATCTTTAAATTGAAAACTTTGACCCGGCTGGGTTTCAACGAATACATGGAACATACTACATAACTCAGGAATTACTATGGAACAAACTACATAACTCAGATTTCACCAAATCACGGCTAACAGCCCCCTGAGCAATTGAAATATCCCGGCACGACTAGCTGCCATTGGATTGGTCCATACCCCATCTCATTGTACCATCCAGTCACTGAAATATCAGCCCCATAAAGCCGTTTCCATTCTATCACTTCCCCCCGTATCATTCTCTACATTAGGCACTAAGCTGATTGGTCCAACCGCCATCAGATCAAACTGTTCCTATTGGTCGCAACATCTGCGCAATATACTTTGAATCCCCCACTACCTCCGCCTTTACTACACACTATGAAGTAGGCACCCCAGCGATTGGCTCACTTGCCATCAGCAGGTGCTAAGCTGATTGGTGAAACCGCCATTAGACAGTACTTATTTTGATTGGTCCTAACATCCCTAAGGAACTCTGAATTTCCTGCTACGATCCGCCTATACTTTACACTACAAAGTAGGCACCTCAGTGATTGGCCCATACGCCATCACACACAAACACTCTGATTGGCCACTGATCCCACCACGTCACTCCATGAGCATTTTGTTTAACTCAGCTAGCAAAACCTTCCCTCTCCCACTATTGGTCGCGCCCACCACATGTGACCTTATGACGCAACCTGCCTCTGCTAACCCTATTGGTCGCCTCCCACTACAAGCTTTACAGCGAGAAATACAAACCTATACTTGACACCACGTAAATCAAAACACTACAAACATTAAAATGTACTGGTTTAAAGCTCTTTTACTGAATACTGAACAGCTCCTTGAATACGTGAAAACAAGATTCTGTTACTCTCTCACATGTTTGATCTGCATTTTTCCCGTGACACTTGTCACCGCCCACTGTGACCACCAAGCCCCGCCAGATGTTTTTGGCACCATCCACCTCTGTGTATATATATCCACTGTTTGCTTACTGTCATTATGCAATTGAGAAAGAGGGATTATACACTTGAAACACGTTTTGCTCCACATGTATAAATAAAATACATGCAGTTTAACACTTCTACTGCATCCGACTCCGATTCTTCAACTTCCAAGGCAGTGCCACCGCAAGTCTTTTTTTTATTTTCTAATGCCTGCTCTGTAGCAGGGAGCCAATACTTCTGGCTACTGCTGCTCGCAGCAGGAAGTATCAACTCCCTGCTATAGAGCAGGTTCTGCTCAGCGCCGTTCTTGTCAGATGATACACTAACCGTCAGCACACTGGATGCTGCAGAGGCACCTGGAGCATGCATTTCTATGATTGTATTTCAGCTAAACAGCTTATGATCTGATACACTCCACTATAGAATTGCCCCATTTACCTGTGATATATGTGCTATATGTATTTTCTCCTCAGTCTTCCTTTTCAGGGACACGGGGGGCAATTCTAAATATGCTTAGTGATAGATATATATTTGGTCCATATAGGGAAACGCTATATATATATATATATATATATATATATATATATATATATATATATATATAGCAAAAGAAAGGATGACCGCAGCACTCGGTAGTAGTGAAAAGTTGCTTTATTCCAAAAGCAAACAGAAGCGACGTTTCGGTGTTCTCACAACACCATTCTCAAGCTCACAATGGTGTTGTGAGAACACCAAAACGTCGCTTCTGTTTGCTTTTGGAACAAAGTCACTTTTTGGATTTTTCACTACTACCGAGTGCTGCTGTCATCCTTTCTTTTGCTCTTTTGCTACATGAATTGGACCCAAGACCAGGGTCCCAAGACTGCTTGCACCATACCTACCTTCTCAGAAGTTCTGCTTATCGCCTTAATATCTCTCTCTCTCTCTCTCTCTCTCTCTCTCTCTCTCCCCTCTCTCTCTCTCTCTCTCTCTCTTTCTCTCTTTCTCTCTTTCTCTCTTTCTCTCTTTCTCTCTTTCTCTCTCTCTCTATATATATATATATATATATATATATATATATATATATTTCTTTGCAGGTGTCCGTGACTTTCGGAGATCTTATGATTTACTTTATGCTCCACTTGCAAAATATATCATTTGTTTAAATTCTAGTGGCTTTATACACATATGCATTCCTGATGACATCAGCAAAAACCAGCTGATAGAAATGCGTTGTAGGCTATGTATACATATATATAACTATTTAAACTTTTTAAATTTTGAGGTAAAGATCTCGGTTTATAAATCCTGAGATTAATCTCAGGTTCATGTTCATGCAGTGACAGTGGTTGTCTAATAACGGATATTTCTACTACTGTTCATTACTATTGATTTTTAATATGGTAAAAATGCTCACATACTTGGTGAATTACTTTTAGTATGATTATAATAAAAGTTAAGTATTAGGCACTACCCTTGTTGTAATTTTTTCTAAAATCTTTCTGGCGCCAGTTGATTTGAAAAAAATTGTTTTCCACGTTTTTCAACCGGAGTACCCCACTTTTTTCAACTGGAGTACCACTTTTTTCAACCGGAGTACCCCTTTAATATAGTAACATTGTAACATAGTTTGTGAGACTGAAAATATTAGTGTCATTTTAAATAAAAATAAAAAAATAAAAAAAAACATGTAATGGAGACAAGGCAAAAGTTTTGATCAATTGAAGTGTGGTTTCTGAGACCCCTTCCAATAGCTATAACGATTGGGGAGAAGCTCTCAGCTCTTCTCTCCCCATCTACTCGCTGCAGAAGCCTGGTTCTATAGACTTTCTATAGAATCCATCTCCTGCAGTGAAGAGAGACATAAGGAGTGATTCTTTCCGCTTATTTTAGCAATCGGTGGGTGTCTCAGTACTCAGGCCCTGACAGATCAAAACTGTTTTACAAATCTTTATGACATTTTAAAACTTTTGTGGGTAAATAACAGTGACACTTGGAAAAAAAAAGACATACATACATCCAGCTCAGCCTTCTCAAGAATTGTAACTACATTATAATGTACTAGTATCAGAGCATATAAAGGTATATAAATGTAGAAGTGTACAATGAACAAAGGGCAGCTGGGCATTCTATTAACTGCTGCAGTTGGGATTATTTTATTACCTATTCAGGTTTGGCATTAGTGAATTTTCCCAGCTGCTATATTATTCATAAGGTAAGCATGTGCAGTTCTGATGCCAACTCATTAACACTTCGAAACAATGTCATTTGTTTCTTATGCCCTTGATGCTTGTTTACTGTATGAACATCATAATATGCCCTCATCTATGTGTAAAATGCGAGAAATACTACTGTGGTATATGTAAACAATAACATTAACCCTCAAAACTGATGTAAAATTGAGCCATTAGACAGTATATCCTTATATGAAGGACATACCAGAGCCTGCACACCAATGCCAAAGTTTCTCAAGTGGCACAGGACCTAACACTAAACCTACCAGAGCATGATAAACCAGTCCCCAGTGGGAAATTCCAACAGCATTAGGTCCGACTCACAGGCTGCTCCTAGGTTACCTCCAGTATGGCTAAGCATACATACAATGGGAGGAGGGAGACAGGATATAAGCTCCGCCCAAGTTGGCTGATATATTGCTGGCCTCACAGGGGCACCCTAATGATACCTCAAGTGATAATAAGGTGCATTAGTATAACATTTCAAAATTTATAACAACTACAAAGATGTGGTTTCAGATGGCAGGAAGTGCTCAACCCAAAATGCGGATGTGCATTTATGCTGGGGGGGAACCCTGCACTTGGCGTCTGTTGCTATGGGCAATCCCCAGCATAAAATGGACAGGTGGAGTACGGACTGATCAGCTAGCACCGGACCATCCTCCCAAAACCAACACACGGCAGGTGTATGGCAGCACCAAATACAGGAACAAGGAAGAAATTGCCAGCGAGGCATGGCGGATCCCAGGTTTATTAAATGGATAAAAACAGGAATGGTAAATACAGAATTATACGATTCAGGCGTGTGAGAGAACGCCCTTAGTCATGCAAAGCAAGATAAAAAATGCCCAACTTATATAGGGGAAGTTATGTGGGGAAGGGAGGAGTGACCAATCCCACAAGACTTTAACCCTTACATGGATACAAGTGGGAAGAAAATTTACCAATTGTAAATTAAAAACCTTTTTTATCATGATCAAAGCACAAAGATGTAACAATCCCCCCATATAACATAATATGATATTAAGTATGAATACAAATATAAATACCCTGTGTAAAAAGGAACATCAAAAATATATAACATAAAATATCCATACTAAAAAATATATATATGAAAAATTGATATAAAATAGAAATATGGGGGATGAACGAGAACAAGATAGCCTAACGAGAAAAGGTTGATATATTAAAATAGAACCATATAGTTCAAGGAAAAAACAGGAGACATATTAATAATGTAAAAGAATATCTTGTCTCTTGTTCAGACCTTTAGGCCAACGGGAATATAAGGTCCTGATCCAGAAAACCTCCCGTGACAGGAGTTTTTTTAAATAAAATGCATACAATGGAGGATGCCTGCAAAGGACCCTCAAGTACCAAAATGGCATCCTACATTAGATGAAGGTGTGGATGTGTAACATGCAAATTAATACAAAAATACGAGAAAAACAAAAATATGTGCACTGCTGTGGTAGATGTAAACAATAACATTGACAAACCCTCAAAACTGATGTAACATTGAGACTAGAGATGAGTGAACTTTTCAAAAATTCGATTCGGCCGATTCGCCGAATTTTCCGGAAAAGTTCGATTTGATCCTATTTTTTTCCACGGCAAATCTATATTAAAAAAGGCTATTTCTAGCCTACATACAGCCTCTATAGGGGTATAGAACACTTTTCTGTGTTCTAAAACGCATATGGAGTGTGCTGGGTTAGTGAAATAATATTGTTATTCAGAAAAACATGCAGATTAACGGCATCGCTTTTAGAATCACTGCCGCACAGCAGCACAATGACAGAGCCTGGTGGTGGCATCAGTGTCAGGAGATCATATAGTGACTGAATGACAGCATGGAGGTGTTGGCAGCATGAGGACACCATATAGTGGCTGAATGACACAGCTTGGATGAGGCTGAAGCATGAGGACACCATATAGTGGTTCAAAGACACAGAATGGAGGTGTTGGCAGCATGAGGATACCATATAGTGGCTGAATGGCACAGTGTGGAGGTGTTGGCAGCATGAGGAGACCATATGGTGGCTGAATGACACAGCTTGGATGAGGCTGAAGCATGAGGACACCATATAGTGGCTGAATGACACAGAATGGAGGTGTTGGCAGCATGAGGACACCATATAGTGGCTGAATGACACAGCTTGGAGGAGGCTGAAGCATGAGGACACCATATAGTGGTTCAATGACACAGAATGGAGGTGTTGGCAGCATGAGGAGACCATTTAGTGGCTTAATGACACAGCATGGACATGTTGGCAGCATGAGGACACCATATAGTGGCTGAATGACACAGCTTGGATGAGGCTGAAGCATGAGGACACCATATAGTGGCTGAATGACACAGAAAGGAGGTGTTGGCAGCATGAGGACACCATATAGTGGCTGAATGGCACAGTGTGGAGGTGTTGGCAGCATGAGGACACCATATAGTGGCTGAATGACACAGCTTGGATGAAGCTGAAGCATGAGGACACCATATAGTTGCTGAATGACACAGCATGGAGGTGTTGTCAGCATGAGGACACCATATAGTGGCTGAATGGCACAGTGTGGGGGTGTTGGCAGCATGAGGACACCATATAGTGGCTGAATGACACAGCTTGGATGAAGCTGAAGCATGAGGACACCATATAGTGGCTGAATGACACAGCATGGAGGTGTTGTCAGCATGAGGAGACCATATAGTGGCTTAATGACACAGCATGGACATGTTGGCAGCATGAGGACACCATATAGTGGCTGAATGACACAGCTTGGATGAGGCTGAAGCATGAGGACACCATATAGTGGCTCAATGACACAGAATGGAGGTGTTGGCAGCATGAGGACACCATATAGTGACTGAATGGCACAGTGTGGAGGTGTTGGCAGCATGAGGACACCATATAGTGGCTGAATGACACAGCATGGAGGTGTTGTCAGCATAAGGAGACCATATAGTGGCTTAATGACACAGCATGGACATTTTGACAGCATGAGGACACCATATAGTGGCTTAATGACACAGCATGGACATGTTGTCAGCATGAGGACACCATATAGTGGCTGAAGGACACAGCTTGGATGAGGCTGAAGCATGAGGGCACTATATAGTGGCTGAATGACACAGCATGGATGTGTTGGCAGCATGAGGAGACCATATAGTGGATGAATGGCACAGCCCGGAGTTGCCAGCAGCATGAGTAGGCATTAGGCCTTCACAATCCCTAAGATTAAAAGATGAATTAAGAAATTTAAACTGAAGATTTTGGATAGCGGGTGCTACCTATGAGAAAATTTGAAATTACCAGACCCAGGCCCCACAGCAACATCAGCAACCCACATGTTGCCTTAATGACACAGCCTGGAGTTGGCTGATGCACGAGTGCACACCAGGGCTTCACAATCCCTCTAAAAAAAAAAACACACAATTTTAAAAAATTTTGAAAAAGATTATGGATAGCGGGTGCTACCTAGGAGAAAATTTGAAATTACCAGACCCAGGCCCCACAGCGGCATCAGTAACCCATATATTGCCTGAATGGCACAGTCTGGAGTTGGCTGATGCACGAATACACACTAGGGCTTCACAATCCCTCCAAAATGAGAAAATTTGAAATTACCAGACCCAGGCCCCACAGCGGCATCAGCAACCCATATATTGCCTAAATGACACAGCCTGGAGTTGGCTGATGCACGAGTACACACTAGGGCTTCACAATCCCTCAAAAAAAACACAACAATTGTAGAAATTTATGAAGAAGACTTATGGATAGCGGGTGCTACCTATGAGAAAATTTGAAATTCCCAGACCCAGGCCAGCAGCGCCATCAGTAAACCATATATTGCCTGAATGACACAGGCTGGAGTTGGCTGATGCATGAGTACGCACCAAAGCTTCACAATCCCTAATAAAAAAGACAAACATTTTTGACGAAAAATTTTAACGAAAATTTAGGACAGCGAGTGCTCTCTATATATTACTAGAATGGCGCAGCCTGGAGTTGGCTGCAGCATGAGGAGACCATTGAAATGTGTGATTTTTTTATTTGAATTTTAAATCAAAATTTGTGTCCTGGACCCAGCCGTGTGGGTACCAAGGACCTAATCTCACAAGCACCCACAGGGCTCATGTGGCCGTAAGATGTAGGCGCAAGGTCTCCATAGCCCTGACCGGCCATTTTTGGTTTTTGTACCTTTGTTTAAGAACAAGCACATATCCAAGAGTCCAAAAGACTGTATAATGCAGGACGGTGGACCACCAAAAGACATTCTACTATAAAACAATTTTTTTATGAAATAAAGAAGCAGAGTTCATCCCTCTGCGTATTATTTTTTAAAAAATTTTAATTAAAAAATCACACGCAACAATCGTTCAATCGTGTAATGGTTATTATTGAGGAAAATTCAAGTTTATTACTGTGATAATTATCAGAAAATTTGAAAAAAACACTACCCAAGAGTGTTTAATAACCCCATACATTGCACCATAAATGTTGAAATTTAAATTAAGCATGTATGTATGTATTTCAAAAATCCTTAAATTAAAGGCCCAAGCCCAGAAGCATCAGGAAGTCAAGTACTTCCTGAAAGACACAGGAGCAGTCAGGAGTAGGCATCAGCAGTACCCAAGAGGCTTTAATAACCCCTTACATTGCACGATCACTCGCGTGATCGAGCAATAACAGGTGTGTTATGCCCTCAGATGTCCGGGGCTGCACACTCGCTACACTGAACGGACCAGCGTGTGTCTATCTTTAACCGACAGGTGCGGGTAACCCGCTGAACACCCTTCGAGATAGGGATTGCAATTATTTGCCAGGAAAGAAGAATCACAACTAAGCGCCGGTCATAAGCTCGGGTTCATTAAGTCTCTGCCCTTTGTACACACCGCATGTTTCTACTACCGATTGGATGGTTTAGTGAGGTCCTCGGATCGGCCCCAGCGGGGTAGGAGAAGGCCCTAGCAGAGCGCCGAGAATTTAAAGATCATTGTTGAAATTAGCTTTAAGCATGTATTAGCTGCTGCTAAACTTCCAAAAATGTAAGTCCCAATGCCTGAGGCATCAGGGAGGCAATAATTTCCTGAAAGACACAGAATGAGTCAGGAGCAGTCATTCGCAGTATTCAAGAGGGTTTCATAACCAACCACTTACATTTAAAGATCAATGTTGAAATTTGCATTAAGCATGTATTTAGCTACTGCTAAACATCCAAAAATTGAAGGCCCAAGGCCTGAGGCATCAGGGAGGCAAGTAGTTCCCAAAAGACACAGAATGAGGCAGGAGCAGTCATTCGCAGTACCCAAGAGGGTTTCATAACCAACCCCTTACATTTAAAGATCAATGTTGAAATTTGCATTAAGCATGTAATTAGCTACTGCAAAACACCCAAAAATTGAAGGCCCAAGGCCTGAGGCATCAGGGAGGCAAGTAGTTCCCGAAATACATAGAATGAGTCAGGAGCAGTCATTCGCAGTACCCAAGAGGGTTTCATAACCATCCCATTACATTTAAAGATCAATGTTTAAATTTGCATTGAGCATGTATTTAGCTACTGCTAAATATCCAAAAATTTAAGGCCCAAGGCCTGAGGCATCAGGGAGGCAAGTAGTTCCGAAAGACACAGAATGAGTCAGGAGCAGTCATTCGCAGTACCCAAGAGGGTTTCATAACCATCCACTTACATTTAAAAGTCAATGTTGAAATTTGCATTAAGCTTGTATTTAGCTACTGCTAAACATCCAAAAATTGAAGGCCCAAGGCCTGAGGACAGGGAGGCAAGTAGTTCCTGAAAGACACAGAATGAACACACCGACAGGCTCAAGGACTGGCCCACCTTCTCTTGTACAAACTTATGTAGGGCTGATACTCCTTCTTCGCAAAGAAATGACGGCTTGGGACTCTCCACCTCGGCTCGGCACAAGCAATCAATTCTCTGAAAGGTGCAGAGTCCACCACTTGAAAAGGGAGGGACTGCAACACCAGCAACTTGGACAGGAGCACATTCAACTTCTGTGCCGTTGGATGAGTGGGCGCATACTGTTGTCTCTTGGACATGGCTTCGCCAATGGATTGTTGGCGGAATGGCTGACTAAAAGTGGGAGAAGCAGGAGCGACAGAAGGAGGGTTTGACACACAGCTCCCTTCGGCTGAGGTGGTGGAGCCTTGGCTGGATGAAGGAGGGAGTGGATGGCCACTGGGTGATGCAGCAGGCTGGACCACTACATCGGAGCCACTGTTCTCCCAGGCCGCTTTATGGTGGCGAAGCATGTGTTGACGCAGGGCCGTGGTGCCGACATTGGGACCCTGGCCACGCTTCACCTTCTGCCGACAGATCTTGCATGTGGCTACGTGAACTTCCTCCGGATGCCTTATGAAAAACTTCCACACCGCCGAGTAGCTGATTTTCCCACCCGCAGTCTGCACTAATTGACTGCTACTGGCGCCGTCTCCAGGAACCCCTGTTCCACTACCTCCCGGAAAGGTAGGCTGCCGCGAAGCAGGTGGTCTCCCCCGGGCACGTTTGGCTCCTGAATTTCCTCTACTGCCACCACGCTGACTGCCAAACGTGCTACCGCCTGGCTGCCTCAAAGGCAACCTGCAACTCTCTTCTCCTGATGATGATGAAGCCCCTTCTGCACCCGGCTCCCAATTGCGATGGGCTTCATCATCATCAAGAGTTGTGTGCACGTCACTGATATCCTCCTCAGGTTCCCCAACAGTGTCTGCTTCAGGACCCTGAACACTTGCAACACCGCCTCCCACGTCACTCTCCGCATCCTTACTTGGCCGCCTAGCAGAGCAAGCGGCGCATGTCTCCTCCCCTTCTTGGCTGTCCAGTAGCTGCTGACTGTCATCTATTGGATCGTCCTCAGTAAATAGTGGAGCTGAACTCACAGCATAAGATACTTTTTTAGGAGAGGGAACAGCATAGGACAAAGGCAATGAGAGGACACGGACTGCTCCCGGGCCATGCCAACTGAGGGTTGTGTCTGAGGAACCCACTGACTGTTGACTGGGGGTGTCAGATGTCACTTGTGATGATGTGGATGAGCGTGTTAACCAATCGACGATGGCAGAGATGCTGGTGGAGACACGACAGCTGGCTGATAACGGGAGCTCAGGCCTCTAGCTGCAAATCCTGCTGCCACTCGCCCCAAGTCTGCTGCCAACTCTGCCTGAAGTATTTAGGCCTCTGCCACTCCTCTGTGCACTTCCTGGCACTTCTCTGCCTGACATACTTAGTGCGTTTATGAGGGTATTACAATACGCTACACTACTCTTTAAACAGTATTTGTCTAGAACAGCAGCAGGTGATTACTTACGGCGGTCCTTGAACAGTATGTAGGCCCTTGACAGATTAACAGGTACTAGATGGTTCAATACTTGGATGTACATATGCGGTATGCACTGATGAGGGCAGTATTATGCCTAACTATTAGCAGAAAAACTCTGTATTTTTGTAATACACCAGCCGGTGGATACTATTGTTTGTACTTTGACGGTTCGGAGCACCTTGACAGCTACTAAATGGTACAATGCTTGGATGAACGTATGCGGTATGCACTGATGAGGGCAGTAATATGCCTAATTTTTAGCAGAAAAAACTCTGTATTTTTGTATAACACCAGCCGGTGGATACTATTGTTTGGACTTTGACGGTTTGGAGCACCTTGACAGCTACTAAATGGTACAATACTTGGATGTACCTATGCGGTATGCACTGATGAGGGCAGTAATATGCCTAACTATTAGCAGAAAAAAATCTGTATTTTTGTAATTCACCAGCCGGTGCATACTATTGTTTGGACTTTGACGGTTTGGAGCACCTTGACATCTACTAAATGGTACAATACTTGGATGTACCTATGCGGTATGCACTGATGAGGGCAGTAATATGCCTAACTATTAGCAGAAAAAACTCTGTATTTTTTTAATACACCAGCCAGTGGATACTATTGTTTGAACTTTGACGATTTGGAGCACCTTGACAGCTACTAAATGGTACAATACTTGGATGTACGTATGCGGTATGCACTGATGAGGGAAGTAATATTCCTAACTATTAGCAGAAAAAACTCTGTATTTTTGTAAAACAACAGCCGGTGGATACTATTGTTTGGACTTCGACGGTTTGGAGAACCTTGACAGCTACTAAATGCTACAATACTTGGATGTACCTATGCGGTATGCACTGATGAGGGAAGTAATATGCCTAACTATTAGCAGAAAAAACTTTGTATTTTTGTAATACACCAGCCAGTGGATACTATTGTTTGGACTTTGACGGTATGGAGCACCTTGACAGCTTAACAGGTACTAAATGGTACAATACTTGGATGTACGTATGCGGTATACACTGATGAGGGCAGTAATATGCCTATTAGCAGAAAAAACTCTGTATTTTTTGTAAAACACCAGCTGGTGGATACTATTGTTTGGACTTTGACGGTTTGGAGCACCTTGACAGGTACTAAATGGTACAATACTTGGATGTACGTATGCGGTATGCACTGATGCGGGCAGTAAAATGCCCAACTATTAGCAGAAAAAACTCTGTATTTTTGTAATACACCAGCCGGTGGATACTATTGTTTGGACTTTGACGGTATGGAGCACCTTGAAAGCTTAACAGGTACTAAATGGTACAATACTTGGATGTACGTGTGCGGTATGCACTGATGAGAGCAGTAATATGCCCAGAAAAAACTCTGGATTTTTGTAAAACACCAGCCGGTGGATACTATTGTTTGGACTTTGATGGTATGGAGCACCTTGACAGCTTAACAGGTACTAAATGGTACAATACTTGGATGTACCTATGCGGTATGCACTGATGAGGGCAGTAATATGCCTAACTATTAGCAGAAAAAACTCTGTATTTTTGTAATACACCAGCCGGCGCATACTATTGTTTGGACTTTGACGGTTTGGAGCACCTTGACATCTACTAAATGGTACAATACTTGGATGTACGTATGCGGTATACACTGATGAGGGCAGTAATATGCCCAACTATTAGCAGAAAAAACTCAATATTTTTGTAATACACCAGCCGGTGGATACTATTGTTTGGACTTTGACGGTATGGAGCACCTTGAAAGCTTAACAGGTACTAAATGGTATAATACTTGGATGTACGTGTGCGGTATGCACTGATGAGGGCAGTAATATGCCCAGAAAAAACTCTGGATTTTTGTAAAACACCAGCCGGTGGATACTATTGTTTGGACTTTGATGGTATGGAGCACCTTGACAGCTTAACCCCTTAACGACGCAGGACGTATATTTACGTCCTGCGCCGGCTCCCGCGATATGAAGCGGGATCGCGCCGCAATCCCGCATCATATCGCGTCGGTCCCAGCGCTCATCAATGGCCGGGACCCCCGGCTAATACCACACATCGCCGATCGCGGCGATGTGCGGTATTAACCCTTTAGAAGCGGCGGTCAAAGCTGACCGCCGCTTCTAAAGTGAAAGTGAAAGTGACCAGGCTGCTCAGTCAGGCTGTTCGGGACCGCCTCGGTGAAATCACGGCGTCCCGAACAGCTGACAGGACACCGGGAGGGCCCTTACCTGCCTCCTCGGTGTCCGATCGGCGAATGACTGCTCCGTGACTGAGATCCAGGCAGGAGCAGTCAAGCGCCGATAACACTGATCACAGGCGTGTTAATACACGCCTGTGATCTGTGTAAAAGATCAGTGTGTGCAGTGTTATGTTTTTAAAAAAAAAGTGTTAATAAAGGTCATTTAACCCCTTCCCTAATAAAAGTTTGAATCACCCCCCTTTTCCCAGAAAAAAAATAAAACAGTGTAAAAAAAATAAAAATAAACATATGTGGTATCGCCGCGTGCGTACATGTCCGAACTATAAAAATATATCATTAATTAAACCGCACGGTCAATGGCGTACGCGCAAAAAAATTCCAAAGTCAATTTTGGTCACTTTGGTCACTTTTTATACCATTAAAAATGAATAAAAAGTGATCAAAAAGTCCGATGAAAACAAAAATTATACCGATAAAAACTTCAGATCACGGCGCAAAAAATTAGTCCTCATACCGCCCTGTACGTGAAAAAATAAAAAAGTTATAGGGGTCAGAAGATTACATTTTTAAACGTATACATTTTCCTGCATGTAGTTATGATTTTTTCCAGAAGTGCGACAAAATCAAACCTATATAAGTAGGGTATCATTTTAACCGTATGGACCTAAATAATAATGATGAGGTGTAATTTTTAATGAAATATGCACTGCATAGAAACGGAAGCCCCCAAAAGTTACAAAATGGCGTTTTTTCTTCGATTTTGTCGCACAATGATTTTTTTTTTCCGTTTCGCCGTGCATTTTTGGGTAAAATGACTAATGTCACTGCAAAGTAGAATTGGAGACACAAAAAATAAGCCATAATATGGATTTTTAGGTGGAAAATTGAAAGGGTTATGATTTTTAAAAGGTAAGGAGGAAAAAACGAAAGTGCAAAAACGGAAAAACCCTGAGTCCTTAAGGGGTTAACAGGTACTATATGGTACAATACTTCCATGTAGCTATGCCGTATGCACTGATGGTGGCAGTTATATGTGCATAACTATACGCAGGAAAAACTGTAAAAAAAAAAAAAAACAGCCGGTAAATAGTATTGTTTGGACTTGCACAGTATGTAGCCAGCCCCTTGACAGATTAACAGGTACAAAATGGTGCAAATGCACTACAGTCCACTGAACAATCACGTATTTTTGAACAGCAACAGGACCCAACAGTGCAGCACCACAAAAACAAAAAACAAAATGTAGGGATTAAACCCTAAATTGCACTCTGTCACACAATTCTGAGCAGCAGAAGTTTTGTGGAGCAAAAAAAAAAGCTCAATTGGGCTGAACAATGAGGAGATAAGATGCTTCAGAAAGTTCAGGCAGCTTGGAGATCTGTATGAGGCAGCTAACAGCTATCTGCCCCTCTCTGCTGCAATGCTCAATAACTTGAATAGGAGGTTTAGCAATCAATGATCCTTCTCAGTGTAACAGCACAGCACTCTGCACTCCTGCCTTTCCCTAATGCTGATGTGAGTAGCAGTTGCAGTGTAACGCTGTGGTATGAGCTATTCACACACACGCAGTCCCGTCCTCTCCATCTGAGTGCATAGATGAAATGAAGAGAGGCAAGATGGCCACCGATATATAGGGGCTATAGGGTTATATAGGGGCTGTGACATCACAGGGGTCAGTGAACACTGATAGGCTGCATCTTACATGTGATTCAGGGACAGCCCGCCTACCTTCATTCCCGCCCCTGTTTCCCGCCCTCCCATAATCCCCTGCCCCATGTACTCACATGTGGATCCACCATCTTAGGTCCCCAATAGCCTGGAACGCTGTAAAATGGAGTTTAATGAAGTGATTCGCGCAATAGAATCGCGGCGTTATTCGTATTCGTTGCAAATCGAATTTTTCATGAAATTCGTAACGAATTCGGGTTCGTCAACTTCGATTCGCTCATCTCTAATTGAGACATTAGCCAGTATATCCTTAGATGAAGGACATACCAGAGCCCGCACACCAACGCCAAGGTTTCTCAATTGGCACGGGACCTAACACTAAACCTACCTGTGCATTGAGTGTTAGGTCCCGTGCCACTTGAGAAACCTTGGCATTGGTTTGCGGGCTCTGATTTGTCCTACATTTAAGGATATATTGGTTAATGTCTAAATTTTACATCAGTTTTGAGGGTTAGTCAATGTTATTGTTTACATCTACCACAGTAGTGCCCCTATTTTGTATTTCTAATATTTTTGTATTAATTTATAAATTACAAATCCACACTTTCATCTGGTGTAGGATGCCATTGTGGCACTCATCTATGTGTAGCCCAACACTTTTGCTATAGAGGTGCTGAGGTGATATTTTGGACCCACAGAATGTATTACTTTGAGAACTTGTCTCCCACACCAGTGCACTTTATTCAACATACAGAGCTACAATAATAAACCATTCCCTGATGAACTAGGAGTTTTATTGCAGAGAAGCACTTTGAAATAATAATAAAAAAAAAATCTCTCATTTACCACTGCTTTTTCTCAGCATTTTTTTAATTGTATATGGGAAATCAAGTTGTATTTTGAAAGAAGGGTGATGTATTTGATTACATCTTACAACAGTGCTAGTGTCAAGTTTTCGCAAGTTTATATATCTTATGAATTGAATCAAATGACTATATTCATTACAGGTCAGGCCATTTGGTACCCTGTGGGAGGAATTTATCCAGCTGTGATTATGTACTAAATGTACTAAGCCATTTTTTGTATGTTTTTTTTTCTCATTTCTGTTCCGTGTATGAAACTACTTTGAACTACAGTGACCAGCATTTGTTTTTTGTTTAATTTTAATAAAATGGTTAGCAAGGGCTTGTGGAGGAGTGTTTTTTTTTTATTTCTAACTTGTGGTGTTTTTTTTTATTTAGTATTTTGTTATTTGCTTAACAGGCTAAGTAGTGGAAGCAATCTTATAAACAGAGTCAATTACTAAGCCGGGCTTAGCATTAGCCACAAAAACAGCTAGCGCTAACCCCAATTAACCCCAAGCACACACATTTTTTGCATAAATAATTAAATAATAAATAAAAAAAACCTGTGTAGTTCCCCGTATTTTCATTCTCAGCCAGATACCAAGCAAGCAGCAACAGCCTCAAGTTTCCAGGGTGGGCTAGGACCATTGTCACTGGCGCTCCCCAGCCTAAATAACTCCAGCCCGTTACCGCCTAGGCCCAGGAGCGCCATTTTATATGTTCCGGGCCTGTTGGTACTGACTCTTCCCAGCACCCCTGTGGCGGAGGATCCCGGGGTAATAATTGGTTGTTTGCGCTAGCTCTTTTTGTGGTTAACACTAAGCCCGACTTAACATCCCCGGTTTTATAATTACCTGTTGCCGGGGTCAGGTCCATGCTGCTTCTGGCCCCAGTGTGGCGTCTCCTGCGTCGTTGTTATTTAGGCTGGGGAGGGCCAGTAACAATGGTCCTCACCAACCCTGGTAACGTCAGGCTGTTGCTGCTTTGTTGGTATCTGGCTGATACTGAATATACAGGGAACCCTATGTGTTTTTTTTCTTCATAAATAAATAAATAAATAAAAAACGCATATTGTTCCCCGTATTTTCATTCTCAGCCAGATACCAACCAAGCAGCAACAGCCTGACGTTACCAGGGTGGACGAGGACCATTGTTACTGGCCCTCCCCAGCCTAAATAACGCCAGCCTGTTACTGCCTAGGCCCAAGAGCACCATTTTTGACGCTCCAGGCCTGTTGGCACCGGCTCTTCCCGGCACAACTGTATGGCCGTGGGTACCGGGGTAATAATTGGGGGTTAGCGCTAGCTGTTTTTGGGGCTAATGCTAAGCCCTGGCATATTAATGGATTTCATCTATTAGACAGCCTCCATTACTAAGCCTGAAAATTCAATTAAAAAAAACCCACAACACATTGGAAAAATTATTTTATTTACAAAAGCTCTCCCCCACAGTCATCGTTAACCATTTTATTAAAATAAAAAAATACAGTTCATACATCAAATCCGCAGTAATCCTCTGCATCCTCTGAAACCAGAAGAAAAAAAAACACAAAAAAATGGATTAGTACAATTTTTTCCGCTCTCCGCAGGGGAGAGCGCCCATAATGCAATGTCTACCTAAACAGGGAGCATCCGATTGGTGCAAAACTACAACTCCCAGCATGCCCAGACAGCCTTTGGCTGTCTGGGCATGCTGGGAGTTGTAGTTTAGCAATAGCTGGCGTCTCCCTGTCTGGGAAGACACTGGCAGAAGGGTCTGTTCCCATTATCCAAAACAGACAATGTTAACAGAGCTTCAGACCCTTACCAGCCTGGATCCCGTTGTAGCTCCGCCCCCTAATGATGTCATCACCAGGGGCGGAGCTACACAGACTCAGTGGGCTCAGGAACGAGGGAGGTAAGGGGACCTCCTTTTCTGTATACACTATATACAGCTATCTATAGATAGCTGTATATACTGTATACTGCCCAAAGGGGCTATAGGAGCAAGGAGTCCTGTCAATTTGGTGATAGGATTCCCGGCTCCTGTATAGTATACACGGGTACACTATTCACCCCTGTATACTATACGGCCGGGGGAGGTGAGTAGTGATGCTGTACATCACTCCTCATCTCCTTACACTCTGTGGACCGGGCGCTCAGCATCCAACCACAGAGTGGTACCCTGGAGACAGTGAGAAAACTGCCACAGGGGACAAAACTGGCTATTTCCACACACCAGGGAAAACGCCAGAAAAAACACCAGAAAAACTGCCAAAATTCAAGGAAAATTTGTGGCAGTTTTTCCTGGCATTTTTGCTGGTGGGAAAAAAATCTCAGTGGAAATCTAGCCTTACTAAAATACCTCACCTACTTTTGCTTACCTGTGGCAGATTTCAAGATTTTGCTTATCCGCGACAAATTTATTAAGGCAGTGCAACATCATAATAAATTTGTCGCACGTAAGCAAAATGCCAGTTGAAAAAAAATACCTAAAAACAAGAGGACTAAAGCAAGGTTTTATAAATGTCCCCCATAGTGTGTTGAAAGTGGCCTAAATTTATGTATATTATAAAGGTACTTGAAGAAATCAAATGATTGTTTATTCTTTCTCTGGGTTACTGTAGATTTGCACTTTGATATAATTGCAGTTTATTAAATAATAAATACATTAAATAAAAATAATTAATCTAGTCTTACAATTCACTATGTTTTGGAAATACGTTTTCAACATTCCGATAACCTGATATTAATAAATATACTAATGTGTTTAACTTTTGCATGATAAATGATTTTCTGAAAAGCAATTGCAATGTTGACATAAAATATCAAAGGCCAAATATAAATGCAATTCATCATTTTAACATTTAAAAAATGAAACTTAATAAACATTTTGTAATTAAAAATGGGAACTTTTTAAACACTAATTTTGTAAATTCACTTTAGCAGATTCTGCATCATAGTCAGCCAAGATAATATTTTCTGTCAATTACCAATAATTTGAAAAAAGCCAAAATTTATAGTACTGTACAGTATTTGAAAGTGCTGAATAATATTTAGGAAAAATTCTTAAAAGACTTAAAAAATTCTTAAAAGTCCTGACAAAATAATAATAGTCCATACAGTACGCATACATGTATTTTTTTTTTTTTTTTTAGAACTTTTGCTATCTCTTAATGCTATTCTTAAAAAAGGTTGTCTTTTCTTTTAGGAAACATGCCCTTAGAAAATTACTTACTGACTTACTGTTTCAATAAAGTTTTTATGTTAAGCATATTTTTTAAGATTTATTTTGTTCTATTTGGCTATCTATATTATAAAATTATCATCTAATCTCTCAAGAATATCCCTTGGAGCATGGGCTGGCACTGATTTTGTTTTTGGAATGTAGTGCACTCTGTTTATTGTGTGGTCTACGTCTGTAAGAGAAGGAATGAGAGCTTAAAGGGGTACTCAGGTGAAAAACTATATTTCTTAAATCAACTGGTGCCAGAACGTTAAACAGATTTGTAAATTACTTCTATTTAAAAAGTTTAACTCTTCTAGTACTTATCAGCTGCTGTATGTGCCACAGGAAGTTCTTTCCTTTTAAACTGTATTTTCTGTCTGACCACAGTCCTCTCTGCTGACACCTCTGTCATTCTCAGGAACTGTCAAAAGCAGGATAGGTTTGCTATGGAAATTTCCTTTTGCTCTTGACAGTTCCTGAGACAGACAGAGGTGTCAGCAGTGAGCCCTGTGGTCAGACAGAAAATACATTTTAAAAGAAAATAACTTCCCTAGGAGTATACAGCAGCGTCTAAGTACTGGAAGGGTTAATATTTTTTAAAATAAGTAATTTACAAAGCTGTTTAACTTTCTAGCACCAGTTGATTTAAAAATAAATAAATAAATAAAAAAAAAAAAAAAATATATATATATATATATATATATATATATATATATATATATATATATATTTCTCTTTAGATGAGATGTTACAGTAGTTGGTTTGGCTGGTGGTTACACCTCTTCTGAAATTCCTCTAATTTTGATGTTATTACACCGAAAGCAGTCTTCAGTATTTGCTTACTTAGCTTTGATCCAGGACACATCATCCTTAAGTTCATTATTTCCTTTGATGAGAATGTTATGGGCATTGGAACACATTGCCATTTTTTGTTCCAGTTGGGCTGTTTTAAAACCTAGAATGTCCATATTTGCTTAGAGTTTATGTTCCAAATTTCCCATGTATGATAAGATTATTATGAGATCATTTTGGAGTGTGATAGAATATTTTTTACAAAAGCTTATGTAACAAGAGCTGTGGATGAAGAAAAGTGCTCTAATTTCCAAAGTCTATAGCCCATTCTCAGATACAGGTGATGTAATTGTAAATACCCAGAAGTTATATGACACACCTTTTCCCGGTTTGAAATCTGTGTGGCATTGGTTGGTGTGGGAGGAATTTGGTCGGGTGCTTAGAAGCCCCAGGAAACTGCATTATACTGTAGTATGTAAAGATTCATGGCAAGTCTCCAAACTATCATAAAACAAAGGCTCATATACCAGCTGTTGTACACTAGCAGACATGCAGTGATAGCAGAGGCAGGATGTATCATAGAAATGTGGAGGTGGCTGACAGTATACTGTCCTGTGAGATGTTCAAAGACAGAATAATGAAATTGGTGCAGAATTTGTGGTGCATGATCACCAATAGGTGCAGTTTTCTGATGACTCTGTGTCACTGTGGTGTTGTTAACGCTGCTCAGAAGAGCCATAAAGTCATTGTCAATGTAATCAGAGGCCACTCTAGCATTAGGCGTTTTAGGCATCCGCCTGAGGCCTTGTGTTGGTGGGGGTCTCCTGGTCCTCTAACTTGCTCTTTACTGTGTGAGGTTGGCTGCCGGTGCAGCCCACATATGTTTTTTTTTTTATGGATGCCCACCGGACATGTAAATGGGCATCTTTTCGGCATGGAGGGGGAAGGGCACACAGGGCCGATGGGAAAAGATTTAAAGAAAAAGACAAATGCTGCACCTTTTTCTCCTCTTGACTGTCAGACTAACGGAAGGCTGACTGATGAGGAGCTGCAGAAAGTAAAGCTCTTCAGTCAGCCGCTCCACTCCCTGCACAGACAGTGCCTGCTCCAAAGGAGCCAAGGAAGAGCCTCCCTGAAGACCCGCTGATAACTGTTAGATGTGGCAGCCTGCATATAATAATATGCAACCCCCTTCCTCATGAACACAGTACCGGAACCCCCCGACCTGCGATGGCCCCGACATAGGATAAAATCGACATACGATGGCCTCTCAGAGGCCATCGCATGTCGATGTCAGCATCGACATACGATGCTTTTATATGTTGGGGCCATCGCATTAACTGCTATCCGACAGCGCAAGGATAGCAATTTAAGCATCCGGTAGGTTCGCCTACCTATTCCCACTGCTCCGGGTCCACTTCGCGATCCTCCGGCGTGTTCCGTATCTTCTCCAGGGTCCGGGCCTCGCTTTCCGGCGTCGTTATTACGTCACTACACACGCCGCGCAGGCGCAGCAGCGTAATAACGTCACCAGAAAGCGAGGCCCGGACCCTGCAGAAGATGCGGAAGAAGCCGGAGGATCGCGAAGAAGACACCGGAGCAGCGGGACAGCATCGGGAGCCCCTGGGACAGCATCGGGAGCGGTGAGGACCTGGTCCGGAGTGGCGGGGATCCCTCAACATACGATGGATTCGACAAACGATGGGTCGTTTAGAACGAATTATCATCGTATGTTGAGGGACCACTGTATACAGTGATATTTAACCCCTCTCCCATATTATTCAGTGTATAGGAGTTTGACATATCACTCTATGGGGAGTTGATAATATAAAAATATACAGTATATATAACCCCACACTGTATATAGTGATATGTGATCCCCACCCATACATTGTATATAGTAATATGTCACATTCCATAATTCAGGGGATAGGGTAGGATAACATCACTACATACTGTATATTGTAACATGTTATTACTCTTTTATACCACATCCAGTGGGGCAAAAAAGTATTTAGTCAGCCACCAATTGTGCAAGATCTCACACTTAAAAAGATGAGAGAGGCCATAAAATCACATTGTCTGATTTTTATAGAATTTATTTGCAAATTATAGTGGAAAATACGTATTTGCTCAATTACAAAAGTTCATCTCAATACTTTGTTATATACCCTTTGTTGGCATTGACAGAGGTCAAAAAAGTCTTCACAAGGTTTTCACTTTTGCTGGTATTTTGGCCCATTCCTCCATGCATATCTTCTCTAGAGCAGTGATGTTTTGGGGCTGTCGCTGGGCAACACGGACTTTCAACTTGAGCTCTGAAGACTTGAGATCTGAAGACTGGCTAGGCCACTCCAGGACCTTGAAAGGCTTCGTACGAAGCCACTCCTTTGTTGCCTGATGTGTTTGGGATCATTGTCATACTGAAAGACCCAGCCACGTTTCATCTTCAATGCCCTTGCTGAAGGAAGGTGGTTTTCAAAATTTCACGATACATGGCCCCATTCATTCTTTCCTCTACATGTATCAGTCATCCTGGTCCCTAAGCAGAAAAACAGCCCCAAAGCATGATGTTTCCATGCTTCACAGTAGGTATGGTGTTCGTTTGATGCAACTAAGCATTCTTTCTCCTCCAAACATGATGAGTTGAGTTTTTACCAAAAAGTTCTACTTTGGTTTCAACTGACCATATGACATTCTCCCAATACTCTTTTGGATCAACCAAATGCTCTCTAGCAAACTTCAGATGGGCCCTGACATGTACTGGCTTAAGCAGGGGGACACGTCTGGCACTGCATGATTTGAGTCCCTGGCTGCGTAGTGTGTTACTGATGTTAGCCTTTGTTACTTTGGTCCCAGCTCTCTGCAGGTCATTCACTAGGTCCCCTCGTATGGTTCTGGTATTTTTGCTCACCATTCTTGTGTTCATTTTGACACCACAGGGTGAGATGTTGCATGGAGCCCCAGATGGTGGGAGATTATCAATGGTCATGTATGTCTTCCATTTATCAATAATTGCTCCCACAGTTGATTTATTCACATCAAGCTGCTTGCCTATTGCAGATCATCGATGTGGCAGCAGAGAGATCATATGGAGTAAAAAAAAGAGATTTTATGTAATTTTAATTTAATTAAATTTGAATTAATTATTTTTGAGTACCCATTCTAGTGGGCATTGAGCTGGCGGTCCTCCGCCAAGCGAGATACCGCCTGTTCCAGCCCCTGCCTCTCAGCGCCCCCCTGACTATGAAAGTGTGAATGTTTCCTTTAATCAGTTATGGTTCATTGTTATCGCTCCAAGCTGTTTCATTGGATTCTTGCGATAATTCCACAGGTAATATGACGTAGACGACCATAGGGCCTCAGTCTTAAAAAGATTACATTGCTTTTATTAAATTGAAATTTAAGATTCATATTAGATTCCCAAGTTTAATGTCCCAGTGTTAACTTTGAACTAATACTGTATGACCACAAAACCCAATCTAACAAGGAGTCAAATGGCGGCACAATGACAGAGTCTAGAGGTAATAAAACCAACGACCTCCAAACCAGTGGAAAATAAGGCGCTGAGGGACCAGGCGATGGACAGAGCAATCAGTTTATTCCCAACATGCAACGCGTTTCGCGCAAGAGCGCTTCATCAGGCATATGACAGGGGGAACAGGAAGCAGTATATATACACACTCCAAGTTAATAGGTTAACCCCTTGGTGTCAGAACAATCATTCACCAAGGGAGTCACAAGATAAAAAACTCACAAGGGGTATTAACCCCTAAAGTGCCTAAAGAACAACATCACAATAGTATATCAATAAAAGACACACTAATGTGAGAACAGGGCATAAATATAATAGCACTCACTAAAAAGTGCATGATGCATAAGAATAAATACATGTAGACGTACAAAACAAGGGGATAATGTAAAAAACTAATAGATATAAAAATACAAATATACAAAAATACCAAAAAATAAAAAAATAATAATAATAAAAAATAAAAAAATAATAAATGATAATTAATAATAAATAATAATCATACATAATAATTACTGTAATTATTAGTAATTATTATGTATGATTATTATTTATTATCATTCATTATTTATTATTTTTTATTATTTTTATTTTTCGATTTTTTTTGTAGTTTTGTATTTTTGTATATTTGTATTTTTATATCTATTTGTTTTTTTTACATGTTTTTTACATCTGGCAGAATGACACAGTCTGGAAATGATGGCAGCACGAGAAGACCATACAGTGGCAGAACAACCCAGTGTGGAGGTGGCAACAGCCTGACAAGACCATAGGGCCTCACAATAGAGAAAATGTAAGATATTTTTGAAATTTTAAATTGAAGATATTAGATATATTAACATTTTGAAAGTTTAATTTAAGGTGCTAACATTATAAGGAGACCATATTAAGGCTCAATGACACAGCCTGGAGCTGGCGGCAGCATGAGTAGACAATGATGAATTTTAAAATTTAAATTGAAGATTTATGGTAGCTAGTGCTACCATAATATATTTTTAGGTAATGTCCCAGGCCCAGCAGCATCAGTAAACCATATAGTGGCTGAATGGCACAGCCTGGAGGTGGTGGAAGCATGAATAAACAATATGGCTTCACTATCCTTAAAGGGGTACTCCCCCCTAGACATCTTATCCCCTATCCATAGGCTGTGATGTCATGAGGGGCAGAGTCATGACGTCACACTGCTCCGGCCCCTGTATTGCCCATCATTACGCACAGAGGGAACTCTCTCTGTGCAGTAATGATGGTGGGGTGCCGCAGTGGCGATCCCTGGGGTCCCCAGCAGCGGGACCGTGGTGATCTAACATCTTATCCCCTATCCTTTGGATAGGGGATAAGATGCCAGGGGCGGAGTACCCCTTTAAGATTAAAAGATGAATTTTAAAATTGAAATTGAAGATTTATGGTAGCTAGTGCTACCCTAAAATATTTATAGGTAACGTCCCAGGCTCAGCAGCATCAGTAAACCATATAGTGGATGAACGGCAAAGCCTGGCGCTGGCGGGAGCATGAGTATTTTTAATGCCTCAGAAATTCCCAGTAGGTAATAGATCCCACGCAGAGCAAACAACAAGAAAAACCATACAAAAGCGTGATTACAGATCTAAAATCATAAATTTTTATTGATACAAAGAGTTAAAATATAAATGTGAACAAAGTACGACTGGAGACATGACAATGAGAACAAAAAAAAAGGCAAATCTCACCCCAACGAATGATATAAAACCAAATACTAGTGTAGAAAACAGCTAAGTGCCAAAAGGGAAGTTCCCTCCAAATAACCAATACAGTACCAAATCACAAATTAAGTCATAAGTATATATTACCAAGTGGTGAGAATGTAACAGGGAGATGAGACGCCACTGCCCGACGTTTCGCCATTTCCTGGCTTCTTCCGGGGCGTCAGGAAGAAGCCAGGAAGTGGTGAAACGTCGGGAGACCATGAGGAGACCATATAGTGACTGAATTACCGCCTGGAGTTTGTGGCAGCATGCGGAGACCATATAGTGGCTGAATGGCACAGCCTGGAACTGGTGGTAGCATGAGGAGACCATATAGTGGCTGAATGGCACAGTCTGGAGTTATCGGCAGCATGAGTAGAATATACAGTGGCTGAATGGCACAGCCTGGAGTTGGCTGAAACATGAAAAGACCATATAGTGGCTGAATGGCACAACCTGGAGGTGGTGAAGCAAGAGGAGACCATATGGTGTCTGAATGGCACAGCCTGGAGGTGGCTGAAACATGAGGAGACAATATAGTGGCTGAATGGCAGAGCCTGGAGTTGGCGGCAGCATGAGTAAAACATATAGTGGCTGAATGGCACACCCTGAAGTTTGTGGCAGCTTGAGGAGACCATATAGTGCCTGAATGGCACAGCCTAAAGTTGGCTGACACATGAGGAGACCATATAGTGGCTGAATGGCACAGCCTGGAGTTGTTGAAGCATGAGGAGACCATATAGTAGCTGAATGGCACAGCCTGGTGGTGGCTGAAGCATGAGGAGACCATATAGTGGCTGAATAGAACAGCCTGGAGTTGGCTGAAGCATGAGGAGACCATATAGTGGCTAAATGGCACAGCCTGGAGTCGGTGGCAGCATGAGTAAAACATATAGTGGCTAAATGGCACAGCCCTGAGGTGGCTGAAGCATGAGGAGACCATATAATGACTGAATAGAACAGCCTGGAGTTGCCTGAAGCATGAGGAGACTATATAGTGGCGGAATGGCACAGCCTGGAGATTGTGGCAGCATGAGGAGACCATGTAGTGCCTGAATATCAAAGCCTGGAGGTGGCTGAAGCATGAGGAGACCATATATTGGCTAAATGGCAGAGCCTGGAGTTGGCTGAAGCATGAGTAGACCATATAGTGGCTGAATGGCATAGCCTCGAGGTGGTGAAGCATGAAGAGACCATATAGTGGCAGAATGGCACAGCCTGGAATTGGCTGAAGCATGAGGAGACGATATAGTGGCTAATTGAGACAGCCTGGAGGTGGCAGCAGCAGCATCAGGAGTCCTGAAAGTGACCTGGTGACAGAGTGGTGCGGTGGGTGGCAATACCAATACCCAGCGACAAAGGTGGGTGAAAAAAGGTCTGATGCAGAGGAATGTTAGTAACTGGGGAGCAATGCCTTAAATCTGTTTGGCACTATCCATATTTGTGAAGTGTTGGTGTGGCGACATTGTCAATTTACTCTGATGCATCTGTTCATATAGTTTGTCCAACATATGGAGGGTGCAATTGCAACGTGAGGCAACGTCCCAAATCTTGGGGGGTATGTTGTGGGATACCGTTCTGCCGCTGCAGCTCAAGGAGGGTGTGCTTTACGGTGTATGGTTCCCATTTCTAGTTTTCGTGGAGTAAGCCATGCTCTGCTTTCTTTACGAATGACTCTAAGCAGTTCCTCCCCTGTGTGACTCCGTTCGCAAAGGAAAACCATGCATAGAACATGGTATGTTGGAGGGGCACTGAGACTTGTCTTGCATGTGGCTATGTTAACCTCCTCCGGATGCTTGATGAAAAACTGCCACACCACCGAGTAGCTGATTTTCCCACCAACAGTCTGCACTAATTGACTGCTACTGCCACCGACACCAGGAACCCCTGTTCCACTACCTCCTGGGAAGGTAGGCTTATGAAAAGCAGGAGGTCTCCCCCGGGCACGTTTGGCTCCAAAATTTCCATTTCTTCCATCATGCTTACTACCAACCATGCTTCCACTTTGCTGGCTCAGCTGCTGCCTCATGGACAACCTGCCCCTTCTGCACCCAGCTCCCAATTGAGATCGGCTTCATCATCATCAAGTATCTGCATGTCATTGATGTCCTCCTCAGGTTCCTCAACAGTGTCTGCTTTAGGACCCTGAACACTGACAACACCACATCCCACGTCACTCTCCTCCTCACTACTTGCCCGCCAAGTGGAGGAAGCGGCGGATGTCTCCTCCACTTGTTGGTTGGGCAGTAGCTGCTGACTGTACTCAATTAGCTCATCCTCAGTGAATAGTGCTGCTGAACCCACAGCATAAGATACTTCTGTAGGGGAGGGAATAGCATAGGACAGAGGCAATGGGAGGACAGGGACTGCTGAGGGTTGTGTATGAGGAACCCACCGACTGTTGACTGGGTGTATCAGATGTCACCTGTGATGAAGTGGATGACCGTGTTACCAATCGAAGACGGCAGATGGGTTGCTGGTCTAGACACGACTGCTAGCTGACACCAGGAGCTCAGGCCTCTCGCTGCGGCTTCTGCTGCCACTCGCCCCTAGTCTGCTGTGACCTCTGCCTGCGCCTGATGAATTTAGCCCTCTGCCACTCCTCTGTGCTTGTCCTAGCCCTTCTCTGCCTGAGAGAAGGGCTAGGACAGGCACAGAGAAGTGTACAATATGCTTCACTGTGTTTAAAACAGTATTTGTCTAGAAGAGCAGCAGGTGTGCAATTTTGGCTGTCCTTTCACAGTATCTAGGTCCTTGATAGATTAACAGGTGCAAAATAGTACTCTTCTTAGATGTACGTATGTGGTCTGCACTTATGAGGACAGAAAAATGTGCCACAGTACGCTTAAAAAATTTATTGGAGTAAAACACCAGCTGGTGATTATTTTTGTCTGTCCTTTCACAGTATCCAGGCCCTTGACAGATTAACAGTTACAAAATAATACACTACTTGGATGTACATATGTGGTATGCACTTATTAGGGCAGAAAAATGCGGTGTAGTACGCTTAAAAAAGCATTTGAGTACAACACCAGCCGGTGACTAGTTTTGCCTAGACTTTCACAGTATCTAGGCCCTTGACAGATTAACAGGTACAAAATAGTACACTACTTAGATGTATGTATGTGGTATACACTTATGAGGACAGAAAAATGTGCTACGATACGCATAAAAAAAGTATTTGAGTACAACACCAGCCAGTGAGTACTTTTGCCTTGACTTTCACAGTATCTAGGCCCTGGACAGATTTAAATGTACAAAATAGTACACTACTTATATGTATGCATGTGGCATGCACTTATGAGGGCAGGAAAATGTGCTACAGTACGCTTAAAAAACATATTGGAGTAAAAAAACCGCCGGTGATTAAGTTTGACTGTCCTTTCAAAATATCTAGGCCCTTGACAGATTAACAGGGACAAATTAGTACATTACTTACATGTAGATATGTGGTCTGCACGTATAAGGGCAGAAAAAAACGCTACAGTATGCTTTAAAGAACGTATTGGAGTAAAACACCAGCTGGTGATTACTTTTGCCGTGACTTTCACAGTATCTAGGCTCTTGACAGATTAACAGGTATAAAATAGTATACTACTTACATGTACGTATGAGGTATGCACTTAGGAGGGCAGAAAATGTGCTACAGTACACTTAAAAAAGTATCTGAGTACAACACCAGCTGGTCAGTACTTTTGCCTTGACCTTCACAGTATCTAGGCCCTTGATAGATTAATGGGTACAAAATAGTATACTACTTAGATGTAGGTATGTGGCATGCACTTACGATGGCAGAAAAATGTGCTACAGCATTCTTATGAGTAGTGAGTGAAGTGACTGTCCGCAATATGGCTGCCGATTATATAGGGCTGTGACAAGGGTGACTGGCTGCTGATAGGCTGCATCCTGCATGTGACTCAGGGTCATCCCGCCTACTGTTGTTCCCATCTTCCCAGAGTTCCTTGGCCCCTGTCCTCACATGTGGATCCACCATTTTGGATGCCCTGGAGCCTTGACCGAACTAAATGGAGTTTAATGAAGCGATTCACGCAATAGAATTGCGTCGATATTCGCATTCGTTGCATATGTAATTTTTCATGAAATTCATAACGAATTCAGCTTCTTCAGATTCGATTCACTCATCTCTAGTCATTGTACCCGAAAATTTACAGTGAAACAAAAAAAAAATAATAATTGTGTGAGAAAATTGAAGAAACAACACTATTTTGTATCTTTTGGGGGCCTCCGTTTCTACACAGTACATTTTTGTACTTGTACATTCTGTATGTCTATACGATTAAAGTGATATCCTACGTATATAGGTTTGATTTTGTCTTACTTCTGGAAAAAATTATAACTACATGCACAAAAAATGTATACGTTTAAAAATGTCCTCTTCTGACCTCTAAAACTTTTTAATTTGTCTGCATACGAGCATGCATGAGGGCTCATATATTTGCTCAGTGATCTGAAGTTTTTATTGGTACCATTTTTAATTTGATAGAAGAACAAGAAAATTGAAGTCCAGCGCAGTATAATCAAAGCAGATTGTGAGGTTTATTGTGTCAAGTACGCAGAACAACAATGATGCGTGGGGGTGACGCGTTTCGGCCGGTGGCACCCTGCTTTACTCATGCAATGGTAAGACTGCCATGCTATCCTTATAAGAAGGAGGATGCTCACCTATTAGTCCACACCTGTGGAATCACACCTGTGGTGCCCGACCAGCGAGACCTCCAACCCATAGAGGGATTTCACAATGTGAAAGAACAAAGAAAAAAAATCACCTAATAGAAACAAAAACAAGAATAAACAAATTGTGCATAATACACATTGTATTATTCCAAATGATTGTTGAAATATGTCACATAATAACATCATCAATAAGAAATAACAAAAATGACTCTGCACTAAGTTTACAATATAATAGAATCACATATTCTGAAAGTCTCCAATTGTGTAAAATATGGGCGTAAACATGTATCAATGGTTACACACCATTGTGCTGAATAGTGATGAGCGGCAATGACCATATTCAAATTTGTGATATTTCGCGAATATATAGACGAATATTCGTCCTATATTCACGAATTTCACGTATTCTTTATATTCGCATATGTGAATATTCGCGTATTCGAGGAAGAAAACAGTGAGGGGGTGGGCAACTTTACTATTGGTTGCTAGGGATGTTGTTGATAACCTCTGACAAGTGTATTTGCATCATTCTAATTGGCATACAAGTGAAAAGAAGGAATATGCGAATATTCACATATGCGAATATACGCATATGCGGAAAAAAGTTAATATTCATAATTTCGAATATATAGTGAATATATTTGCAATATTCGCGGATTTGTGAATTTGCGATATTCGCAATAAAAATTTGAAATGCGAATATTAGCGTCCAACACTAGTGCTGAACAATATTCTGGCAGCACATCAACCCTTAAACTTCAGGGTATAGAGAGGGTTAGTGCACCTACTCAAGGGGGGGAATCATAAACAGAAGTTACTAGACAGGGAGGTTTTTTGGATTCTTAAATTAGATGCTCGTTTTCCCCGAAGTCTGAACAGGAGGCAGGATGTTATCCTGCATTATTAAATGATTCAGAAACATATTGTTTATTATTGTTTAGGTCAACATATTTAACGATATATTCCGCACGATATATTCCGTACATTGTTTCTTGACACCTGTTCAGACCTCTGCTACCTTCTTAGCCATTGGTCCAGACACTACATGTTTTACATTTACCGTATATGCCGGCGTAGAAGACGACTGGGCGTATAAGACGACCCTCAACTCTTACAGTTAAAATATGGAGTTTGGGATATACTTGCCGTATAAGACTACCCATCCTACCGCGATGTATAGTACCTTGTAGTTCTCCCCATATTAAGTAGACAGTATAGTTCCCCCACATTAAGTGGGCAGCATGTTCCCCCACAATAGTAGGCAGCTCTCCCACATTAGGTCAGCAGTTCCCACACATTAGATCAGCAGCTCCCCCACATTAGGTCAGCAGCTCCCACACATTAGGTCAGCAGTTCCCACACATTAGGTCAGCAGTTCCCCCACATTAGGTCAGCAGCTCCAACACATTAGGTCAGCAGTTCCCCCACAATAGTAGGCAGCTCCCCCACATTAGGTTGGCAGCTCCCCCCCACAATAGTCGGCAGCTCCCCCCCCACAATAGTAGGCAGCTCCCCCCCCCCAAAATAGTCGGCGCCCCCCCCCACAATAATCGGCAGCTCCCCCCCACAATAGTAGGCAGCTCCCCCCCACACAATAGTAGGCAGCTCCCCCCCACACAATAGTAGGCAGGTCCCCCCCCCACAATAGTAGGCAGCTCCCCCCCCCCCCACAATAGTAGGCAGCTCCCCCCACAGACATACAACTTCCAGCCATATAGAGTGTATGGCTGGAGGCTGTATGTCTGTGTACTGCCCCCCACAGTGTTCCGGTCACCGCTCCTCCGGCCCGGGGTCACAATCTACTGCTATGGCCTATGAACCATAGCAGCAGTCCGGGGACCGGAGGAGCGGTGATCGGAACACTGTAGATGACGCGCCGCCGGTCACTCACCAGGCCCCATCCAGCTCTCGTCCTCCTGCGCCTCTATGGTTGTACGCACGGGACGTCACTGACGTCACGTGCGTACAACCATAGAGAGGTGGAGAAGCGCAGAAGGACCGGAGGAAGATCGCAGGAGGACGCGTGGTGGTCGGGGAATGGTAAGTGACCCGCGGACATCCTTATGTTCCAAAAAGATTTTTCGGGACACAGGGATGTCCGGCATAGGAATACTTATGATTATCTTCCCGGCTCCTGTGTGGGGCTGCAGGCGGGGGCCGGCCAGAGCATGTAAAAACAAATTTATGTATACTAAAAACCAGGGTGCCTCCAGCTGTTGTGAAACTACAACTACCAGCATGCCCGGACAGCCTTTGCCGGTCCGGGCATGCTGGGAGTTGTAGTTTCACAACAGCTGGAGGCACCCTGCTTTTTAAGTATACTGTACAGTTATTAGTTTGTACATGCTCTGGCCGGCCCCCGCCTGCAGCCGCACACAGGAGCCGGGAAGATAATCATAAGTATTCCTATGCCGGACCCCAATACCCGGCGTATAAGACGACCCCCGACTTTTCAGAAGAAAATTTGGGGTTAAAAAGTCGTCTTATACGCCGGCATATACGGTATATTTATGTTCCATTTATTTTTATTTTTATTATTTATTAATTTTTCAAGCCCAATCTGCATATCTAATATTTAGAACATCTATCATGATACCTTTTATCCATGATGCCATGTTTTTTTACTACTGGTATTATGCACTTTTGCCACATTATGCTGCTATTGTGTTTAGGTTTACATCTACAGTACATACTTAGATATTTGTTTACATTATTGTGGCTTTTGGCTTATTGTGTTTTATATATATTAAACACATATGACAATTGATGTCCATTCCCGTAGTTTTATGATGGTTTGTCACAAATATATTTTAAAATTTCCTATGTTTTACACAATTGGAAACTTTCAGAATAAGTGATTCTGTTTCATTTTTGTTATTTCTTATTCATGTTATTATGTGACATATTTCAACAACCATTTGGATTAATACAATGTGTATTTTGCACAATTTGTTTATTCTTGTTTTTGTTTCTATTAGGTGATTTTTTTTCTTTGTTCTTTCACATTGTGAAATCCATATATGGGTGGGTGGTCTTGCCGATCTGGCACAACAGGTGTGATTCCACAGGTGTGGACTAATAGGTGAACATCCTCCCCATAGCATGGCAGTCTTACCGTTATATGAGTAAGGCCGGATGCCACCGGCCGAAACGTGTCACCACCATGCATCATTATTGTTCTGCGTACTTGATACAATAAACCGCACAATCTGCTTTGATTATACCGCGCTGGACTTCCATTTATTTTTTCTTCAATCTTGTCCCTGGTGAGGTCCACACCTGTTCGGGTCGCGGTTGGTCATCCTGGGTTAGCTGATCACTACTTTCTCTTTGTGCATTTTTTATTTGATCTGCCTTTTTGATCGCTTTTTATTAAATTTTTTATGGTTTAAAAAGGTGACCAAAAATACGCTATTTTGGACTTTGGAATTTTTTTACGTGTACGCCATTGACCGTGTGGTTTGTTAATTATACAGTTTTATATTTCGAACATTTACGCATGCGGAGATACCACATATGTATACATTTATTTTTATTTACACGTTTTTTTTTATGGGAAAAGGGAGGGGGGATTCAAACTTTTAATAGGAAAGGGATTAAATCACATTTATTAACTCTTATGTTACCCTTTTTTTGCAATGTTATAGCCCCCATAAGGGGCTGTAACATGCAGTACATTGATTGCCAGCACTGTTAAAAGCTATGCCGTAACATTGCATTGATCATTGTTATCATCGGTCGATTGCTCAAACCTGGATCTCAGGCTAGGTGCAATCAATCGCCAATAAGACGTGACGGAGGCAGGTAAGGGACCCTCCGATGGCATTCTAGCTGATCGGGACAACCCGTTTTACCGCCGTGGTCCCGATCATCCCGACTGAGCTGCCAGGAATGCTTGTTTTACATTTTAGATGCGGCAATCAACTTTGATCTTTGCGCGAATGGTGACACGCTCTATTATCCACGGGTCCCGGCTACTGTCAGCATGACCCCGCGTTAAATATATCGCGGGAGTGGGCTCAGGATGTACAGGTATGCCCTGCGTCCTTAAGAGGTTAATACAGTTAACGAGAGGCGGAGGCTCTTAAAGAAGAAGTTACAAGTGTGTGATAGCCAGAAAACTTGCTTGTTTGCAGGTGACCAAATACTTATTTTCCACCATAATTGCAAATAAATTCTTAAAAAATCAGACGATGTGATTTTATGGATTTTTTTCTCTCATTATCTCTCATAGTTGAGGTATACCTATGATGAAAATTACAGACCTCTCTCATCTTTTTAAGTGGGAAAACTTGCACAATTAGTGGCTGACTAAATACTTCTGACCCACTGTATAGCAGTAATGTGTGACCCCCCCCCCCCTGTACACTGTGTATTGTAATATGTGATTTCCCTGTACACTGTATTATACAATGTATAGGGAGGCCACATATTATTTTCAAAGTAAAGGAGTTTTACATATCACTATATAAGGTATAGTAGTGTACATAGCTGCATGAGGGCTCATTTTTATGCCATAATCTTATTTTTTATTGGTATCACAATTATATCGATCAGACTTTATCACCTTTTATTCCATTTTTCGGGGATGTAATGTAACAAAAAAAAATCAAAACATAATTCTGGCAATTGGTAATTTTTTTTATCTTCATGCCATTCACCATGCAGCAGTTTCTTTATTATATTTTAATAGTTCGGACATTTTCGCATGCACCATATCAATTATGTTTTATGCTTTTTTATTTTTTTTTTTTACTTTTTCTATTGGAAAATTTGAAAAAGAAGAGTGATTTGAACTTTTATTGTTGGGGGGATTTTTTGTTTTATTATATTATTATTTTATATTATATTTATATAAACCCCAACCTTTGTGTACACCACTGGTGAGCAACAATGCACTGTATGCATTACCATGCTCTTACATTCACAGGCAGGGGCGCACAATACTTTGCTTTGCTCTTGGTGCTGACAACCCACACTATGCTGATGCATCATGCTACGCAGTGACCATCTAGTAGCCTGCATATCTTTTTTATTTCTTATCGTATTATGAGGAAGGAAACAGGCATTATGAGAAAAGGATTTTCTGCTTTTTTTCGGAGATTTTTTTCTACTCATTGTCCACATCCCTAGGTATCTGTCCTATACTATTATGTTCTAATACCATGGTTTCATTATATCTCATATGTGTCCACATATATTTATTTTTTCAATTAATTTACTGTCAATATCTTATTCTAATTACAGTTCAGTGAGTATACTTACCATTCATTACCGTGCTTTTACACATAAAAACCACTCATCTCCTCAGAGTACCAAGCTTATGCCACTGGTTTCCATTCTCTCGTTTTTGCCCTTCACTGAGTCAGTTCCAAAATCCCTTGCTGTTATGGCTGTTCCTTAAATTTCCATTATTTCCATTAATACTGGAACTCCCTTATTCACCCTCTATAGCGGATAATTATACTCAACTTGTAGCACTTTTCTCCTTCATTTACAGTAAGTTATGCCTCATAATGCCTGTTTCCTTGCTCATGATAGGATTCTGTTTTATTCAACTAAAGGACTATATCACCTCGTACCAATGTATCTATGAAAGAAGCAGGCTTTTTATTTTGTATGTACATGCTTATTTATGTATATATATATATATGTTTTAACTTTTATGGTATATAACATTTATTTATAATGTTTAGATCATATTTTGATACTTTTTAAGTTATTTTTAAACATTAGGTTACTGTAATGTCCATTTATTTATTTTGTGTTTTGTATTTTCTGCTTGGGATCCTGTTCAGACAATAGATTTATGTCTTAACATTTTCTGCTGATGGGAAGAGTTAACCTTCCTGACTTCAGCACTGGGAGGATATATAAGGCCTCTTTAGGTGCTGCTCTGGGCTGGTCATTAGACCTGTACTCTCACATGTCTTGTTTATGATGCACTTTTACTATGTCTGTTTGAGCACATGTATCCTGAGTTTTAACCATGGTTATATGTTCTGTTTGATATATACATATATATATATATATATATATATATATATATATATATATATGAACCAGATACAGGCGCAGCACTCCAACAAAAAATTGATTTAATATCTCATGTCAGCATTACAACGTTTCAGCTCCTCCTGGAGCCTTTTTCAAGCATTTCATGCTTGAAAAAGGCTCCAGGAGGAGCTGAAACGTTGTAATGCTGACATGAGATATAAAATCACATTTTTGTTGGAGTGCTGCGCCTGTATCTGGTTCTTATCTTGGATGGACTCTGATCAAGTCCTTTGGGACGCTGGCACCAATTTTTTGGTTGGACTGGATAAGTAGTGCTGCTTTATTTTGGGGATATATATATATATATATATATATATATATATATATATATATATATATTAGCTTGCCTTGTTTGAGTACTTAGTTGAATTTTACTATTCTTGTATTGCATATGCTTTGTGTTTCCTTAGTCCATATTCACACTGTGTGTTTTGTCAGTCCAGTTTTCCCCTTGTTTGATCCTGGATCCCCTAGGATAGAATCTGTCCTGAGCCTTGGGCTTATCTGTCTATCTAGGAGTGGGTTAGTCTAGTTAGGAGCCTATTTGGCTTTGGTATTGATGTCCCTCCATGATTGGAGTGTGGTGTCTAGTGTGTTCCTTGTTCTGAGTCCAGTGTGAACAGTTCTCTTGATTTCCTGACCTGTTAGTCTGCTATTTCCTGCCTTGTTTGTATTTATATACCTGTTGGTTATTGTATTCCCATTATGTTCCTGACTTGTTCCCCGACTTTGTAGAGTTTTGTTTGTTTGCTTTGTTGACTTTGATGCCCATGCACTTTAGCGCAAGGAAGGGATCGGCTCCAAGTTGTTGATCCATCGTTTAGGGCAGATGAGCAAGTAGGCCTGGAGAGTGGTCTTAGCGACAGCTTTAGGGCTCACTTCTCCAGGCCCCCTATCATGACAGTAATGGTCCGGCCACAGTATCTATTCCTTTGGGGCCTATAATATTGGCCCTTGTTTGTATAGTTTTAGGCCTGATGAAGAGCCCGGTCTGGGCTAGAAACGCTTGTGTTGTGCAATGCATGTTACAAAAAAAAAAAAGGAAAAAGCTATTTTTTTTTACATGGAGAAGTGCCTTGTCTGATGTCCAAATTTAATCTGCATCTCTTGCAGCAAGTCTTTTCCTGATCCTTACACTAGTAAATGTCAATCCTAACTGGAGGGACCTGAGGCGGCTGACCTCTTTATTTATAGAAAGCACTACCAAGTGTTGTGCTCTGAGCATAACTGTCATGCTCCGCACTCTGGCCGCATGCACCGTCCGCGAGCGCATTGTTCCCTTGTCCCCGGCTGCCGGCGGGGATGGAATGCGCATCGCGGGACGCCCAGCATTCAAATTCCGGCCCGTCACTCACCTCTCTCCTCTGCTGTCTCTGCCTTGTCTCAGCTCCGGTGCGTGCGTCCCCGTCCCTTAGGGTGCACGTGCCGGAGCTCTAAAATTTAAAGGGCCAGTACACCAATAATTATTGTGTAAACCTGACATCATTCTATAAAGTCCATGCACCTCCCACACTTCTCTGCCAGATCTTCAGTGCCCCCAGCCTGAGATTAAGCATTCCATATTGCCTCTTTGCCTTGTATCAAGACCCGTGTATCCAGACCTTCCTGCTACAACATTAGACTTCGCACCTTTGCCGCCTGCCTTGACCTTCTGCTACGTTTGACTACGCTACTGCCTTATCCTTTGGTACCTCGCCTAGCCCAGCTACCTGTGTGGTCGAGCTGTGTCTGGGGTAGCGACCTGGGTGTTGCCTGCCGCAGCAAGCCCGTCCTGCCTTGCGGTGGGCTCTGGTGAAGACCAGTGGCACCTTAGACTTCATTCCCCAATGAGTTATCTGAGTTATCAGCCACACAGTTTAGAGCATCCACATCCAGCTTTGTTCCTCTGCTTGATAGTCTGGATCTCACTTCCATCGTGGCGCTCCAGTCACAGCAGTTGGCCCAGCAGGCACAGCAGTTGAGCCAGTTATTCGCCATGATGCAGCAATTACTCACTGCACAACAACAACCGCCACAGCCACAGCCTCCTTCCACTCCGGTCTTGCCTCCCATTCCTGCAGTCGTCTCCGGATCCAAACTCCACCTGTCTCTTCCCGAGAAATTTTAGGGGGATCCCAAGTCCTTTTGTGGTTTTGTGACTCAGTGCTCCATTCATATTGAACTCATGGCAGATCAGTTCCCTAAACAACGAGCAAAGGTGGCCTTCAACCTCAGTCTTTTATCTGGAAGGGCTTTGGCCTGGGCAACTCCGCTTTGGGATCACAATGTTGCTCTCACATCCAATCTCCAGGCGTTTCTGATGGAATTTTGGGGTGTCTTCGAAGAACCTGCTCGAGCTTTCTCTGCTGAGACGGCATTGCTGAGTCTATCTCAGGGAAACCCCTCTGTGGGCGAGTATGCAGTTCGATCTCATACCCTGGCATGAAATCGAATTGCATGGAATGATGGAGCTCTTTGCGCCACCTTCAAGAGAGGATTATCAAGTCAAATCAAGGATGTCCTCACTGCCTGGGAATTGCCATCTAACCTGAATGAACTTGTACAGTTGGCATCCCGGATTGATATTCGTTTCTTAGAGAAGGGATTCTGCATGACCTCGGCGCTTTCCTTGTCTGGCACCTGTCTTCCAGCAACCTTCTTCCTTGCCTCCCGCAGTGGAGGCAATGCAAGCGGATCGGTCTCGCCTGACCCTGCAGGAAAGAACTCGGCACTGAACAGAGAATCTATGCCTATACTGTGCCAGTGCAGATCACTTCCTCAAAGATTGTCCTCTGCATCCTCAATCACAGGGAAACGCTCGCACCTAAGGTTTGTGGGAGAGGCCTCCCTAGGTGTGAATACCACCTCTCTACGCTTGAATTTGATAGTCCAACTTTTCCTACCCTCCAAAAAGATCATCTCTGTTCTTGCTTTTCTGGACTCTGGCTGGGAAACTTTATTGATGCCTCCCTAGTACATAGGTATCGTCTGCCAGTGTCCCGCCAGTTTAAGCCTTTCTACATCACTACCGTCAATGGAGAAAGACTAGACTATATTGTGCTGTATCGCACAAAACAGTTGTCTATGCAGATCGGAGTCCTGCATAAGGAGAACTTGTCCTTCTATGTTCTCCCTCATTGTACTTCTCTTTTGCTTGGCCTACCTTGGTTACAACTCCATGCTCCACAGCTCGATTGGAATACTGGAGTTCTTCGCTGGGGTCCGCATTGCAACAACCATTGCATTCACATATGTATGACTAAATTGGAACCATCATCTTGTCTTCTACCTGGTTTGCCTTCGTTCCTTCAGAACTATGCTGATGTCTTCAGTGAAAAACAAGCTGAATTGTTACCACTACATTGTCCCTACAATTGTCCTAATGACTTGCTACCAAGCACCACACCTCCCAGGGGCAGAATGTACTCTTTGTCTGTTCCTGAAATTCTTGCCATGTCTAGTTACATTCAGTCATAAACAGGAAGCCACGCATACGTGGTGAAACGCGTTGCATTACCTACAATAAATCCGTGTTTGAAGGTAAACTACCTGTCTTGTGTCCTTATGCCGCTTAGCGCTGATTAATTCCTGGATCAGAAGCCGCTCTGTTTATGACTGTCCACACCAGGAAGGCTGCATATTCCGGATTGACAATCCTGGCAATCTCTATTGTTTTGTATGGGCTACACAACTATGTCGGGTGAGCAGTGATTTCTCCCCCCATTCCTTCTTCCATATTGAAGTGATTTTACTCCACAAGGAGCGCCTCTGCCTCTTTTCTTTTTTTCCATAGTTACATTCACAGGTCTTTGTGACCTTGCATCGACTACCAAGGCTAGAATAAAATTAAAGTAAAGAATCTCTACCAACTTCCTTTAATCTCGGAGTTGTTTGATCATCTGCATGGTGCCAAAATCATCTCTAAATTGGATCTTCGTGGGGCCTATAATATGATTTGTATATGAGAAGGGGACAAATGGAAGACTGCATTTAATACGTGTGACGGACATTTCGAATATCTTCTGATGCTTTTCAGACTCTGCAATGCTCCAGCAGTCTTCCAGGAGTTTGTCAATGATATTTTTTGTGACCTTCTGTACTCCTGTGTTGTTGTCTATTTGGCTGATATACTCATCTACTCACCCAATATCCTGTCACATCGCTCTCCCCTCCACCAAGTCTTACAGCATCTCCGTGAAAATCATCTCTATGCTAAACTTGAGAAATGTACTTTTGAAAAAACAGACTTCCATTTCTGGGGTATATTATTACCAGTCAAAGTCTACAAATGGATCCCAACAAGCTGTCCGCAGTACTGGACTGCCCTCAACCTTCGGGCTTGAAAGCAATTCAGCGCTTCCTCGGCTTTTCCAATTACTATCAGCAATTTATTCATCATTGCTCCACTCTGGTTGCCCCCATCGTCTCGCTTACCAAGAAGACTGCTAATCCAAAAGTTTGGACTCCTGAGGCTGAAAAAGCTTTCAAACAGTTAAAGTCCTCCTTTGCTTCTGCTCCTGTTCTATCTAGACCAGATCCTAGCAAGCCATTAATCTTGGACGTGGATGCTTCTTCAGTTGGAGAAGGTGCAGTGTTAACGCAAAAGTCTTCTAAGGGCAGAACTTTAACCTGCGTTTTTTTCTCTAAAACCTTCTCCCCTGCGGAGAGAAATTATACATCGGAGATCGCATGCTCTTGGCCATTAAGTTGGCTTTAGAAGAATGGCATCACCTCTTGGAAGGCTCTCTACACCCGTTTACTATATATTCCGACCACAAAAACTTGCTCTATCTCCAGTCTGCCCATCGTCTCAACCCCAGACAGGCTCATTGGTCTCTGTTCTACTCCAGATTTAACTTCTTAATCCACTTCTGTCCTGCAGAGAAGAATATTTGTGCTGACGCTCTTTCCAGATCCTCCGATGTTCAAGGCCTGGAATCCCATCCCCAACATATTATTTCTCCTGATCATCTCATCTCAGCAGCGCCAGCGTGTCTTCAGCACTTGCCACCACGGAAAACTTATTTACCTCCCCATTTAAGACTCCAAGTCCTGAAATTGGGTCATTGCTCTCTACCGGCCAGTCATCCTGGAATTTGTAAGTCCATACAGCTCATCTCCCGACAGTATTGGTGGTCCACTCTAAAACAGGATGTTATTGATTTTGTCCGATCTTGTTCAGTTTGTGCCCGGGACAAGACCCCCGTTCCAAGCCTGCTGGTCTACTACATCCTTTGGCAGTTCCAGTGCAGTCCTGGACCGATATTGCAATAGACTTTATTTCTGACCTTCCCTCTTCTGGTAAAAATATGGTCATTTGGGTTGTTGTGGACCGATTCTCTAAAAATTTTTTGCCCGGAATACCCCTTTAAAGTTGAAGTAGGGAACCCTTGTAAAACTATTTAATCCCACCTTTGATTCCTAAGCAATGTGCATGAAAAGATTGCTATTGCTGTGCAGAGAACACAAAGGGAGCTGCCATAGCGTTATATATTTTGTTTAGAATACTATGCAACCTGCATTGGAAAATCATGCAAACCTACAAGACTTACTTTACATACAGACATGGCCATCAATGTGGGCACCCCTGAAATGTTTCAAGAAATGGAAGTATTTCTCACAGAAAAGGATTGCAGTAACACATGTTTTGCTATACACACGTTTATTCCGTTTGTGTGTATTGGAACTAAACCAAAAAAGGGAGAAAAAAAAGCAAATTGAACACTTAGCTGCAAAAATGGGCTGTACAAAATTATTGGCACCTTTTCAAAATTATAGAAAAATAAGATTGTTTCAAGCATGGGATGCTCCTTTAAACTCACCTGGGGCAAGTAACAGGTGTGGGCAATATAAAAATCAAACCTGAAAGCAGATAAAAAGGAGAGAAGTTCACTTAGTCTTTGCATTGTGTGTCTGTGTGTACCACACTAAGCATGGGCAACAGAAAAAGGAGAAGAGAGCAGAGGACTTGAGAATCAAAATTGTGGAAAAATATTAACAATCTCAAGGTTACAAGTCCATCTCCGGAGATCAAGATTTGCCTTTGTCCACAGTGCGCAATATTATCAAGAAGTTTGCAACCCATGGTACTGTAGCTAATTTCCCTGGGCGTGGACAGAAGAGAAAAAGTTATGAAAGGTTTCAATGCAGGATATTCCAGATGGTGGATAAGCAACCCCAAACAAGTTCCAAAGATATTTAAGCTGTCTTGCAGGCTCAGGGAGCATCAGTGTCAGCATGTACTATCTGTCAACATTTAAATGAAATTGAATGCTATGGCAGGAGACCCTGGAGGACCCCACTCTGACACAGAGACATAAAAAAACAAGACTACATTTTGCCAAAATGAACCTGAGTAAGCAAAAATCCTTCTGGGAAAACATCTTGTGCACATATGAGAAAAAGATAGAGCTTTTTGGTAAAGCACATCATTCTACTGTTTACCAAAAACGGAATGAGGCCTACAAAGAAAACAACACAGTACCTATGGTGAAATATGGTGGAGGTTCAATGATGTTTTGGGGTTGTTTTGCTGCCTCTGGCACTGGGTGCCTTGAATATGTGCACGGCATCATGAAATCTGAGGATTACCAATGGATTTTGGGTTGCACTGTACAGCCCAGTGTCAGAAAGCTGGGTTTGCGTCCGATATCTTGGGTCTTCCAACAGGACAATGACTCCAAACTTATGTCAAAAAGCACCCAGAAATGGATGGCAACAAAGCGCTGGAAAGTTCTGAAGTGGCCAGCAATGATTTCAAATCTAAAGCCCATTGAACACCTGTGGAGAGATCTTAAAATTGCTGTTGGGAAAATAAGAGAGACCTTCTAATAAGAGAGACCTGGAGCAGTTTGCAAAGGAAGAGTGGTCCCACATTCCGGCTGAGAGGTGTAAGAAGCTTATTGATGGTTATAGGAAGTGACTGATTTAAGTTATTTTTTCCAAAGGGTGTGCAACCAAATATTAAGTTAAGGGTGGCAATAATTTTGTCCAGCCCATTTTTGGAGTTTGGTGTGACATTATGTCCAATTTGGTTTTTTTTCCTCCCTCTTTTGGTTTAGTTCCAATACATACAAAGGGAATAAACATGTGTATAGCAAAACATGTGTTACTGCAATCCTTTTCTGTGAGAAATACTTTGTTTTCTTGAAAAATTTCAGGTGTGCCAACATTTAGGGTCATGACTGTATGAATATGCGAATGTTGCTTTTTCTCATCTAGATTTTTCTGGCTTACAGAAAATTGGTAAATCGTATTCTAGAATAAATTGTCATACGATGTTAGGTCAAGTGGATAATCTGAGGAGCATTAGTACCAGCAGGAATAAATGATCAATATGATCTTTCTTCCTTTTCATAATTGGAATCTTTTGTTTATATATGTAGGATTTTTTGTCATTTATGTATACACATTTATTAAACCTGTTTTGTTAAAAACTATATGTTAAAAAAACAATCAATGCAATTATGCAAAATGTGTGCTTAAGGCATCCTATTGTCTAGTCAGAAGGTGTGGCTACACATACTCCTGTCATTCTTGATAAATCATCACATGTGTAACATCGGACTGTGGTCTCCCTATGTACCAGCTGAAGAGCAATAAAGATAATTTTTATTCATTAGTTGCTGTGGGACTTTCTTCTGGGATGGCAAGCTTGAACTTCTATCTTACAAAACCCTGAACACCATGTCAATTGAGGGGGGGGGGGGGGGGGGATCCTTTCTTATTGTGGATGGCAAATATTAGTAGGCAGTGTCCATCATTTCTTTACTACATTCATATCCTAGTAATATGCCATCATGTTGTAGGATGTTAATATTTCTTTAATTTACAAAAATTAATTTCTGCTTCAGAAAAAAGAAATAAATCAAAATAGTAAAAAAATGCATAAATAAAAAAATGTATATTATACAACTTAGATTATGTGGGTAATAGATCTATTGACCATATCATTTTCATCAATTCTGAAAGCATTGCAGTCCTCATTACAGTGTAGTAAAATATTATGAAGTATTTCTGCCATATGTTCTTTTTTTATATAAAAAGCAACAACATAAGTAAATGACCCGCTAAGCATGCAAATCTCCCCCACAGGAAATCTTGTAATCCCTATTCTTATGTGTTGTACAGATAAAATGTGCAGGTTTGATAAATGCGGCCTGCCTGTGAGTAAATTAGGTGTTTTAGTATCCATGCTGACTTTGAATGAAATAGATGTCTGAAGCTTTCACACATCCATTTATCAGTAGAATCTCACAGCATTGACAGAAGGTAAAAACTGCCTTCTGGCTTATACAATCCTGTGATGTAATATTGAGAGTTATGTGACACATTCTGCATATACATTCCTGGATAATTTATGTAGTTCCCCTGTAATTGGTATAGGGACTGTACAAAATATGTGTTACGCCGAGCGCTCCGGGTCCCCGCTCCTCCCCGGAGCGCTCGCTACACTCCTCTCACTGCAGCGCTCCGGTCGGTTCCACGGACCCGGGGCGCTGCGATACCGCCTCTGGCCGGGATGCGATTCGCGATGCGGGTAGCGCCCGCTCGCGATGCGCACCCCGGCTCCCGTACCTGACTCGCTCTCCGTCAGTTCTGTCCCGGCGCGCGCGGCCCCGCTTCCTAGGGCGCGCGCGCGCCGGGTCTTTGCGATTTAAAGGGCCACTGCGCCGCTGATTGGCGCAGTGGTTCCAATTAGTGTTTACACCTGTGCACTTCCCTATATCACCTCACTTCCCCTTCACTCCCTCGCCGGATCTTGTTGCCTTAGTGCCAGTGAAAGCGTTTCCTTGTGTGTTCCTAGCCTGTGTTCCAGACCTCCTGCCGTTGCCCCTGACTACGATCCTTGCTGCCTGCCCCGACCTTCTGCTACGTCCGACCTTGCTTCTGTCTACTCCCTTGTACCGCGCCTATCTTCAGCAGCCAGAGAGGTTGAGCCGTTGCTAGGGGATACGACCTGGTCACTACCGCCGCAGCAAGACCATCCCGCTTTGCGGCGGGCTCTGGTGAAAACCAGTAGTGACTTAGAACCGATCCTCTAGCACGGTCCTCGCCAATCCCTCTCTGGCACAGAGGATCCACTACCTGCCAGCCGGCATCGTGACAGTAGATCCGGCCATGGATCCCGCTGAAGTTCCTCTGCCAGTTGTCGCTGACCTCACCACGGTGGTCGCCCAGCAGTCACAACAGATTGCGCAACAAGGCCAACAGCTGTCTCAACTGACTGTTATGCTACAACAGTTACTACCACAGCTCCAGCAACCATCTCCTCCGCCAGCTCCTGTACCTCCCCCGCAGCGAGTGGCCGCTTCTGGACTACGACTATCCTTGCCGGATAAATTTGATGGGGACTCTAAGTTTTGCCGTGGCTTCCTTTCCCAATGTTCATTACACTTGGAGATGATGTCGGACCAGTTCCCCACTGAAAGGTCTAAGGTGGCTTTCGTAGTCAGCCTGCTGTCTGGAAAAGCCCTGGCTTGGGCCACACCGCTCTGGGACCGCAATGACCCCGTCACTGCCTCTGTACACTCCTTCTTCTCGGAAATTCGAAGTGTCTTTGAGGAACCTGCCCGAGCCTCTTCTGCTGAGACTGCCCTGTTGAACCTGGTCCAGGGTAATTCTTCCGTTGGCGAGTATGCCGTACAATTCCGTACTCTTGCTTCTGAATTATCCTGGAACAATGAGGCCCTCTGCGCGACCTTTAAAAAAGACCTATCCAGCAACATTAAAGATGTTCTGGCCGCACGAGAAATGCCTGCTAATCTTCATGAACTTATTCACCTAGCCACTCGCATTGACATGCGTTTTTCCGAAAGGCGTCAGGAGCTCCGCCAAGATATGGACTCTGTTCGCACGAGGCGTTTCTTCTCCTCGGCTCCTCTCTCCTCTGGTTCCCTGCAATCTGTTCCTGTGCCTCCCGCCGTGGAGGCTATGCAGGTCGACCGGTCTCGCCTGACATCTCAAGAGAGGACACGACGCCGCATGGAGAACCTCTGCCTGTACTGTGCTAGTACCGAACACTTCCTGAGGGATTGTCCTATCCGCCCTCCCCGCCTGGGAAGACGTACCCTGACTCCGCACAAAGGTGAGACAATCCTTGATGTCCACTCTGCTTCTCCACGTCTTACTGTGCCTGTGCGGATGTCTGCCTCTGCCTTCTCCTTCTCTTCTGTGGCCTTCTTGGACTCTGGATCTGCAGGAAATTTTATTTTGGCCTCTCTCGTCAACAGGTTCAACATCCCAGTGACCAGTCTCACCAGACCCCTTTACATCAATTGTATAAACAATGAAAGATTGGACTGTTCCATACGTTTCCGCACGGAGCCCCTTCTAATGAGCATCGGATCTCATCACGAGAGGATTGAACTTTTGGTCCTCCCCAATTGCACCTCGGAAATTCTCCTTGGACTTCCCTGGCTTCAACTTCATTCCCCAACCCTGGATTGGTCCACTGGGGAGATCAAGAGTTGGGGGCCCTCTTGTTCCAAGGACTGTCTAAAACCGGTTCCCAGTAACCCTTGCCGTAACTCTCTGCTTCCTCCAGTAACCGGACTCCCTAAGGCCTATATGGACTTCGCGGATGTTTTCTGCAAAAAACAAGCGGAGACTCTACCTCCTCACAGGCCTTATGATTGTCCTATCGACCTCCTCCCGGGCACTACTCCACCCCGGGGCAGAATTTATCCTCTCTCTGCCCCAGAGACTCTTGCCATGTCTGAATACGTCCAGGAGAATCTAAAAAAGGGCTTTATCCGTAAATCCTCCTCTCCTGCCGGAGCCGGATTTTTCTTTGTGTCCAAAAAAGATGGCTCTCTACGTCCTTGCATTGACTACCGCGGACTTAATAAAATCACGGTTAAGAACCGCTACCCCTTACCCCTCATCTCTGAACTCTTTGATCGCCTCCAAGGTGCCCACATCTTTACTAAATTGGACTTAAGAGGCGCCTATAACCTCATCCGCATCAGAGAGGGGGATGAGTGGAAAACAGCATTTAACACCAGAGATGGACACTTTGAGTATCTGGTCATGCCCTTTGGCCTGTGCAACGCCCCTGCTGTCTTCCAAGACTTTGTTAATGAAATTTTTCGTGATCTGTTATACTCCTGTGTTGTTGTATATCTTGATGATATCCTAATTTTTTCGGCCAATCTAGAAGAACACCGCCAGCATGTCCGTATGGTTCTTCAGAGACTTCGTGACAATCAACTCTATGCTAAAATTGAGAAATGTCTGTTTGAATGCCAATCTCTTCCTTTTCTAGGATACTTGGTCTCTGGCCAGGGACTACAAATGGATCCAGATAAACTCTCTGCCGTCTTAGATTGGCCACGCCCCTCCGGACTCCGTGCCATCCAACGTTTTTTGGGGTTCGCCAATTATTACAGGCAATTTATTCCACATTTTTCTACCATTGTGGCTCCTATTGTGGCTTTAACCAAAAAAAATGCCGATCCCAAGTCTTGGCCTCCTCAAGCGGAAGACGCCTTTAAACGACTCAAGTCTGCCTTCTCTTCGGCTCCCGTGCTCTCCAGACCTGACCCATCTAAACCCTTCCTATTGGAGGTTGATGCCTCCTCAGTGGGAGCTGGAGCTGTCCTTCTACAAAAAAACTCTTCCGGGCATGCTGTTACTTGTGGGTTTTTTTCTAGGACCTTCTCTCCGGCGGAGAGGAACTACTCCATCGGGGATCGAGAGCTTCTAGCCATTAAATTAGCACTTGAGGAATGGAGGCATCTGCTGGAGGGATCAAGATTTCCAGTTATTATTTACACCGATCACAAGAACCTCTCATACCTCGAGTCTGCCCAACGGCTGAATCCTCGTCAGGCCAGGTGGTCTCTGTTCTTTGCCCGATTTAATTTTGAAATTCACTTTCGGCCTGCTGATAAGAACATTAGGGCCGATGCTCTCTCTCGTTCCTCAGATGCTTCTGAAATTGAACTCTCTCCTCAACACATCATTCCTCCTGACTGCCTGATTTCCACTTCTCCAGCCTCCATCAGGCAAACTCCTCCAGGAAAGACCTTTGTTTCTCCACGCCAACGCCTCGGAATCCTCAAATGGGGTCACTCCTCCCATCTCGCAGGTCATGCGGGCATCAAGAAATCTGTGCAACTCATCTCTCGCTTCTATTGGTGGCCGACTCTAGAGACTGATGTGGTGGACTTTGTGCGAGCCTGCACTATCTGTGCCCGGGATAAGACTCCTCGCCAGAAGCCCGCTGGTTTTCTTCTTCCTCTGCCTGTTCCCGAACAACCTTGGTCTCTGATTGGTATGGATTTTATTACTGACTTACCCCCATCCCATGGCAACACTGTTATTTGGGTGGTCGTTGATCGATTCTCCAAAATGGCACATTTCATCCCTCTTCCTGGTCTTCCTTCAGCGCCTCAGTTGGCTAAACAATTTTTTGTACACATTTTTCGTCTTCACGGGTTGCCTACGCAGATCGTCTCGGATAGAGGCGTCCAATTTGTGTCTAAATTCTGGAGGGCTCTCTGTAAACAACTCAAGATTAAATTAAATTTTTCTTCTGCATACCATCCTCAATCCAATGGACAAGTAGAAAGAATTAACCAGATCTTGGGTGACTATTTACGACATTTCGTTTCCTCCCGCCAGGATGACTGGGCAGATCTTCTACCTTGGGCCGAATTCTCGTATAATTTCAGAATCTCTGAATCTTCCTCCAAATCCCCGTTTTTCGTGGTGTACGGCCGTCACCCTCTTCCCCCCCTCCCTACCCCCTTGCCCTCTGGTCTGCCCGCTGTGGATGAAATTTCTCGTGATCTTTCCATCATATGGAGAGAGACCCAAAATTCTCTCTTACAGGCTTCTTCACGCATGAAGAGATTCGCGGATAAGAAAAGAAGAGCTCCTCCCATTTTTTCCCCTGGAGACAAGGTATGGCTCTCCGCCAAATATGTCCGCTTCCGTGTCCCTAGCTATAAGTTGGGACCACGCTATCTTGGTCCTTTCAAGATTTTGCGCCAGATTAATCCTGTCTCTTACAAACTTCTTCTTCCTCCTTCTCTTCGTATTCCTAATGCCTTTCATGTTTCTCTTCTTAAACCACTTATCATTAACCGTTTCTCTCCCAAATCTGTTCCCCCCACTCCTGTCTCCGGCTCCTCGGACATCTTCTCCGTCAAAGAAATTTTAGCATCTAAAAAGGTCAGAGGGAAAACCTTCTTTTTAGTGGATTGGGAGGGTTGTGGTCCTGAAGAGAGGTCCTGGGAACCTGAGGACAATATCCTGGACAAAAGTCTGGTCCTCAGGTTCTCAGGCTCCAAGAAGAGGGGGAGACCCAAGGGGGGGGGGTACTGTTACGCCGAGCGCTCCGGGTCCCCGCTCCTCCCCGGAGCGCTCGCTACACTCCTCTCACTGCAGCGCTCCGGTCGGTTCCACGGACCCGGGGCGCTGCGATACCGCCTCTGGCCGGGATGCGATTCGCGATGCGGGTAGCGCCCGCTCGCGATGCGCACCCCGGCTCCCGTACCTGACTCGCTCTCCGTCAGTTCTGTCCCGGCGCGCGCGGCCCCGCTTCCTAGGGCGCGCGCGCGCCGGGTCTTTGCGATTTAAAGGGCCACTGCGCCGCTGATTGGCGCAGTGGTTCCAATTAGTGTTTACACCTGTGCACTTCCCTATATCACCTCACTTCCCCTTCACTCCCTCGCCGGATCTTGTTGCCTTAGTGCCAGTGAAAGCGTTTCCTTGTGTGTTCCTAGCCTGTGTTCCAGACCTCCTGCCGTTGCCCCTGACTACGATCCTTGCTGCCTGCCCCGACCTTCTGCTACGTCCGACCTTGCTTCTGTCTACTCCCTTGTACCGCGCCTATCTTCAGCAGCCAGAGAGGTTGAGCCGTTGCTAGGGGATACGACCTGGTCACTACCGCCGCAGCAAGACCATCCCGCTTTGCGGCGGGCTCTGGTGAAAACCAGTAGTGACTTAGAACCGATCCTCTAGCACGGTCCTCGCCAATCCCTCTCTGGCACAGAGGATCCACTACCTGCCAGCCGGCATCGTGACAATATGTATGGTATCATCATGATAATACTTCAGAAATGGTGCCTAAACTTTAGGAAGAGTATACTTTTTGGCTGGCATTTTCCATTTAAGAAAGTTCATACCATTTTCTAACAAATGAAGTACTATCAAAAAATTATCAATGAAGTATTTCATGAGGACAGGAGGTTCTTATTGTAAAACCATGTTCACACAATGTATTTTAACATATTCTCTTTTTGAGCGATGCATTTTTTACTGTAAAAAAATGGGCACAAATTGGCCATTTTTTTAATATTATTCTTTTAAATATTAACTTTTATTTTAACCCCTTAAGGACATGCGCCGTAAATGTATTTCGCTACATAGCGTCACTTAGCGCACAGCACTGTACATTCACGGTGCGGCTGTGACGCGAGAGAAGGAGCTGCACTCGCTTCATTCCAGGCAGGTCCCGGCAGCTGTCAGCAGCCGCAGACCTGCCGGTAATGGCAGACATCAGCGATTGTTTTAAATGTCTGCCATAAGTTTTAAAATCACCCCTTCTCCCCATATTAATACACAAAAGCGTAAAAAAGATAAATAATAAACATATTTGGTATTGTCGCGTGCGTAAATGTCTGAACTATAAAAATATAATGTTAATGAATGGCGTAAATGTAAAGAACAATAAAGTCCTAATATCTGCTTTCTTGTCATATCAAACTGCAAAACATTTTTATGAAAAGCAATCAAGAAGTCACATGTATGCAAACGTTATACTACAACAAACTACAGATCATGGCACAAAAAATGAATCAAACACATCCCTGAAATTTTACTTTTTAAAAGCAGTACAATAATAGAAATGTATGTGATCATGGGTATCATTTTAATCATATTGACCCAGAAAATAAAGAAAACATGTAATTTTTACTGTAAAGTATACAGCGTGTGTCACGATTCGGCTAGCTGGAGGTGGATCCTCTGTGCCAGAGAGGGATTGGCGTGGACCGTGTCGGTGGACCGGTTCTAAGTTGCTACTGGTATTCACCAGAGCCCGCCGCAAAGCGGGATGGTCTTGCAGCGGCGGTAGCAACCAGGTCGTATCCACCGGCAACGGCTCAAATTCTCTGACTGCTGAGATAAGCGCGGTACAAGGGAGTAGACAAGAGCAAGGTCGGACGTAGCAGAAGGTCAGGGCAGGCAGCAAGGATCGCAGTCAGGGGCAACGGCAGGAGGTCTGGAACACAGGCTAGGAACACACAAGGAAACGCTTTCACTGGCACAATGGCAACAAGATCCGCCGAGGGAGTGGGAAGTGAGGTATAAGTAGGGAGTGCATAGGTGAGGATACTGATTAGGCCTGCTGCGCCAATCAGTGGCGCAGTGGCCCTTTAAATCGCAGAGACCCGGCTCGCGCGCGCCCTAAGGAGCGGGGCCGCGCGCGCCGGGACAACACAGACGGGGAACGGGTCAGATACGGGAGCCGAGATGCGCATCGCGAGCGGGCGCGTCCCGTATCGCGGATCGCATCCCGGCTGGGAGTAATATCGCAGTGCACACGGTCAGCAGGTCTGACCGGGGCGCTGCGAATGAGAGAACGCTGCGAGCGCTCCGGGTGAGGAGCGGGGACCCGGAGCGCTCGGCGTAACAGTACCCCCCCCTTGGGTCTCCCCCTCTTCTTGGAGCCTGAGAACCTGAGGATAAGACTTTTGTCTAGGATGTTGTCCTCAGGTTCCCAAGATCTCTCCTCTGGGCCACAATTCTCCCAGTCAACCAAGAAGAATCTTTTACCTCTGACCGTCTTGGATGCTAGAACCTCCTTCACCGAAAAGACGTCAGATGAACCGGAAACTGGAGTGGGAGAAACAACTTTGGGAGAGAAGCGGTTAAGGATGAGTGGTTTAAGGAGAGAGACATGGAAGGCATTGGGAATAGGGAGAGAAGGAGGAAGGAGTTTGTAAGAGACAGGGTTGATCTGGCACTTGATTTTGAAAGGACCAAGATAGCGTGGTCCCAGTTTATAACTGGGAACACGAAAGCGGACATACTTAGCGGAGAGCCATACCTTGTCTCCGGGAGCAAAAATGGGGGGAGTTCTTCTTTTCTTATCAGCAAATTTTTTTTCCGGGATGAAGCCTGTAAAAGAGAATTTTGGGTTTCTTTCCATATGGTGGAAAGGTCTCGAGTCACTTCATCAACAGCGGGCAAACCAGAGGGCATGGGAGTGGGGAGGGGAGGAAGAGGGTGACGGCCGTACACCACGAAGAATGGGGATTTAGCAGAAGATTCAGAGACTCTGAAGTTGTTTGAGAATTCGGACCATGGTAGAAGATCTGCCCAGTCATTCTGGCGGGAGGAAACAAAATGTCGCAAAATGTCCCAGGACCTGATTAATTCTTTCTACTTGCCCATTGGATTGGGGATGATAAGAAGACGAGAATTTTAATTTGATCTTGAGCTGCTTACAGAGGGCCCTTCAGAATTTAGACACAAATTGAACGCCTCTATCCGAGACGATATGCGTGGGCAACCCGTGAAGGCGAAAAATGTGTATAAAAAATTGCTTTGCCAACTGAGGCGCCGAAGGAAGGCCTGGAAGAGGGATAAAATGTGCCATCTTGGAAAATCGATCAACGATCACCCAAACAATTGTGTTGCCACGGGATAAAGGCAATTCAGTTATAAAGTCCATACCAATCTGTGACCAAGGTTGTTCAGGAACAGGTAGAGGATGAAGGAGACCAGCAGGCTTCTGGCGAGGAGTCTTATCCCGGGCACAGACAGTACAAGCCCGCACGAAATCAACAACATCAGTCTCCAGAGTAGGCCACCAATAAAATCGAGAGATAAGTTGGATGGATTTTTTGATGCCAGCATGGTCTGCGAGGTGGGAGGAGTGTCCCCACTTGAGAATCCCGAGGCGCTGGCGTGGAGAAACAAAGGTCTTCCCTGGAGGAGTTTGTCTGATGGAAGCTGGAGAAGTGGAGATCAGACAGTCCGGAGGAATGATGTGTTGCGGAGAGGCTTCCACTTCAGAGGCATCTGAAGAACGAGAGAGGGCATCGGCCCTAATGTTCTTGTCAGCAGGGCGAAAATGGATTTCAAAGTTAAAACGGGCAAAGAACAACGACCACCTAGCCTGGCGAGGGTTCAGCCGTTGGGCAGACTGGAGATAAGAGAGATTCTTGTGGTCAGTGTATATAATAACTGGATATTTGGATCCCTCCAGCAGGTGCCTCCATTCCTCAAGCGACAATTTTATGGCCAGTAATTCTCGCTCACCAATGGAGTAGTTTTTCTCCGCCGGAGAGAAGGTCCTAGAAAAAAACCCCACAAGTAACAGTATGCCCGGAAGAATTTTTTTGTAGAAGAACTGCTCCAGCTCCCACCGAGGAGGCGTCTACCTCCAATAAGAAGGGTTTAGATGGGTCAGGTCTGGAGAGTACGGGAGCAGAATAAAAAGCACACTTGAGATGTTTAAATGCGTCTTCCGCTTGAGGAGACCAGGACTTAGGATTGGCGTTTTTCTTGGTTAGAGCCACGATAGGAGCCACAATAGTGGAAAAGTGTGGAATAAATTGTCTGTAATAATTGGCGAACCCCAAAAAACTTTGGATAGCACGGAGTCCGGAGGGGCGTGGCCAATCCATTATGGCAGATAGTTTATCTGTGTCCATTTGTAGTCCCTGGCCAGAGACTAAGTATCCTAGGAAAGGAAGAGACTGACATTCAAAGAGACATTTTTCCATTTTGGCATATAGATGATTGTCTCGAAGTCTCTGAAGAACCATGCGGACATGCTGGCGGTGTTCTTCTAAGTTGGCAGAAAAAATCAGAATATCGTCCAGGTAAACCAGAACACAGGTATATAGAAGATCACGAAAAATTTAATTTACAAAGTCTTGGAAGACGGCAGGGGCGTTGCAAAGGCCAAAGGGCATAACCAGATACTCAAAGTGTCCATCTCTGGTGTTAAATGCAGTCTTCCATTCGTCCCCCTCCCTGATGCGGATGAGATTATAAGCACCTCTTAAGTCCAGCTTGGTAAAGATGTGGGCGCCTTGTAGGCGGTCAAAGAGTTCCGAGATAAGAGGTAGGGGGTAGCGGTTTTTTACAGTGATTTTATTAAGTCCGTGGTAATCAATGCAAGGGCGTAGGGAGACGTCTTTTTTGGAGACAAAAAAAAATCCAGCTCCGGCAGGAGAGGAGGACTTGCGGATAAACCCCTTTTTTAAGTTCTCCTGGATGTATTTCGACATGGCTTGAGTTTCCGGAGCAGACAGAGGATAGATTCTGCCCCGGGGTGGAGTAGTACCCGGGAGGAGGTCAATAGGACAGTCATAAGGCCTGTGAGGAGGCAAAGTCTCTGCTTGTTTTTTGCAAAAAACATCAGCATAATCCAGATAGGCCTTGGGAAGACCAGATACCGGGGGAACTACAGGGTCTTGACTGTGAGTACTGGGAGCCAGTTTAAGACAGTCCTTGTGGCATCGGCCCTAATGTTCTTGTCAGCAGGGCGAAAATGGATTTCAAAGTTAAAACGGGCAAAGAACAACGACCACCTAGCCTGGAGAGGGTTCAGCCGTTGGGCAGACTGGAGATAAGAGAGATTCTTGTGGTCAGTGTATATAATAACTGGATATTTGGATCCCTCCAGCAGGTGCCTCCATTCCTCAAGCGACAATTTTATGGCCAGTAATTCTCGCTCACCAATGGAGTAGTTTTTCTCCGCCGGAGAGAAGGTCCTAGAAAAAACCCCCACAAGTAACAGTATGCCCGGAAGAATTTTTTTGTAGAAGAACTGCTCCAGCTCCCACCGAGGAGGCGTCTACCTCCAATAAGAAGGGTTTAGATGGGTCAGGTCTGGAGAGTACGGGAGCAGAAGAAAAGGCACACTTGAGATGTTTAAATGCGTCTTCCGCTTGAGGAGACCAGGACTTAGGATTGGCGTTTTTCTTGGTTAGAGCCACGATAGGAGCCACAATAGTGGAAAAGTGTGGAATAAATTGTCTGTAATAATTGGCGAACCCCAAAAAACTTTGGATAGCACGGAGTCCGGAGGGGCGTGGCCAATCCATTATGGCAGATAGTTTATCTGTGTCCATTTGTAGTCCCTGGCCAGAGACTAAGTATCCTAGGAAAGGAAGAGACTGACATTCAAAGAGACATTTTTCCATTTTGGCATATAGATGATTGTCCCGAAGTCTCTGAAGAACCATGCGGACATGCTGGCGGTGTTCTTCTAAGTTGGCAGAAAAAATCAGAATATCGTCCAGGTAAACCAGAACACAGGTATATAGAAGATCACGAAAAATTTAATTTACAAAGTCTTGGAAGACGGCAGGGGCGTTGCAAAGGCCAAAGGGCATAACCAGATACTCAAAGTGTCCATCTCTGGTGTTAAATGCAGTCTTCCATTCGTCCCCCTCCCTGATGCGGATGAGATTATAAGCACCTCTTAAGTCCAGCTTGGTAAAGATGTGGGCGCCTTGTAGGCGGTCAAAGAGTTCCGAGATAAGAGGTAGGGGGTAGCAGTTTTTTACAGTGATTTTATTAAGTCCGTGGTAATCAATGCAAGGGCGTAGGGAGACGTCTTTTTTGGAGACAAAAAAAAATCCAGCTCCGGCAGGAGAGGAGGACTTGCGGATAAACCCCTTTTTTAAGTTCTCCTGGATGTATTCCGACATGGCTTGAGTTTCCGGAGCAGACAGAGGATAGATTCTGCCCCGGGGTGGAGTAGTACCCGGGAGGAGGTCAATAGGACAGTCATAAGGCCTGTGAGGAGGCAAAGTCTCTGCTTGTTTTTTGCAAAAAACATCAGCATAATCCAGATAGGCCTTGGGAAGACCAGATACCGGGGGAACTACAGGGTCTTGACTGTGAGTACTGGGAGCCAGTTTAAGACAGTCTTTGTGGCAAGAAGTACCCCAGTTCTTGATTTCCCCTGTGGTCCAATCAAGGGTTGGGGAATGGCGTTGAAGCCACGGTAATCCAAGAAGAACTTCTGAAGTGCAGTTAGAGAGGACCAAAAATTAAATTTTTTCGTGATGGGATCCGATGCACATTAAGAGAGGTTCCGTGCGGTAACGCACGGTACAGTCCAATCTTTCATTATTAACAGAGTTGATGTAGAGGGGTCTGGCGAGACTGGTCACTGGGATGTTGAACATGTTGATGAGAGAGGCCAAAATAAAGTTTCCTGCAGATCCGGAATCCAAGAAGGCCATGGCAGAGAAGGAGAAGGTAGAAGAAGACATCCGCACAGGCACAGTAAGACGTGGCGAAGCAGAGTTCACATCAAGAGCTGTCTCACCTTTGTGCAGAGTCAGCGTGCGTCTTTCCTGGCGAGGAGGACGGATAGGACAATCCTTCAAGAAATGTTCGGTACCGGCACAGTACAGGCAAAAGTTCTCCATGCGGCGTCGTGTCCTCTCTTCAGGTGTCAAGCGAGACCGGTCAACTTGCATAGCCTCCACGGCGGAAGGCACAGAAACGGATTGCATAGGACCAGAGGAGAGGAGCCGGGGAGAGAAACCGCCTCGTGCGAACAAAGTCCATATCCTGGCGGAGCTCCTGACGCCTTTGGGAAAAACGCATGTCAATGCGGGTGGCAAGATGAATAAGTTCATGCAGGTTAGCAGGAATTTCTCGTGCGGCCAGCACATCTTTAATGTTACTGGATAGGCCTTTTTTAAAGGTCGCGCAGAGGGCCTCGTTATTCCAGGATAATTCGGAGGCAAGAGTACGGAGTTGGATGGCGTACTCGCCAACAGAAGAATTACCCTGGACCAGGTTCAGCAGGGCAGTCTCGGCAGAAGAGGCTCGGGCAGGTTCCTCAAAGACACTTCGAATCTCCGTGAAGAAGGAGTGTACTGAGGCAGTGACAGGATCATTGCGGTCCCAGAGCGATGTGGCCCATGACAGGGCTTTCCCAGACAGAAGGCTGACTACGAAAGCCACCTTAGACCTTTCAGTTGGAAACTGGTCCGACATCATCTCCAAATGCAGGGAACATTGCGAAAGAAAACCACGTCAAAACTTAGAGTCCCCATCAAATTTATCCGGCAAAGATAATCGGAGGCTGGATGCGGCCACTTGCTGCGGAGGAGGTGCAGGAGCTGGCGGAGGAGATGATTGCTGAAGCTGTGGTAGTAGCTGCTGTAGCATCACGGTCAGTTGAGACAGCTGGTGGCCTTGTTGCGCTATCTGTTGCGACTGCTGGGCGACCACCGTGGTGAGGTCGGCGACAACTGGCAGCGGGATCTCAGCGGGATCCATGGCCGAATCCACTGTCACGATTCGGCTAGCTGGAGGTGGATCCTCTGTGCCAGAGAGGGATTGGCGTGGACCGTGTCGGTGGACCGGTTCTAAGTTGCTACTGGTATTAACCAGAGCCCGCCGCAAAGCGGGATGGTCTTGCAGCGGCGGTAGCAACCAGGTCGTATCCACCGACAACGGCTCAACCTCTCTGACTGCTGAGATAAGCGCGGTACAAGGGAGTAGACAAGAGCAAGGTCGGACATAGCAGAAGGCAGGCGGCAAGGATCGTAGTCAGGGGCAACGGCAGGAGGTCTGGAACACAGGCTAGGAACACACAAGGAAACGCTTTCACTGGCACAATGGCAACAAGATCCGGCGAGGGAGTGCAGGGGAAGTGAGGTATAAGTAGGGAGTGCACAGGTGAGGATACTGATTAGGCCTGCTGCGCCAATCAGTGGCGCAGTGGCCCTTTAAATCGCAGAGACCTGGCGCGCGCGCCCTAAGGAGCGGGGCCGCGTGCTTCGGGACAACACAGACGGAGAACGGGTCAGGTACGGGAGCCGAGATGCGCATCGCGAGCGGGCGCGTCCCGCATCGCGAATCGCATCCCGGCTGGGAGTAATATCGCAGCGCACCCGGTCAGCAGGTCTGACCGGGGCGCTGCGAATGAGAGAACGCTGCGAGCGCTCCGGGGAGGAGCGGGGACCCGGAGCGCTCGGCGTAACAGCGTGAAAACAAAAAACCCCAAATTTGCTAAATTATGATTTTCGTTTAAATTTCCTGACACAAACAATATTCTTGGGGGTTTACCATACATTTTAAGGACTTCATTACAAAGTGCAACTGGTCACGCAAAAAAACAAGCCCTCATATGGGTCTGTGAAAGGAAATATAAACGAGTTATGGATTTTAGAAGATGAGGAAAAAATTGTCAAAATGGTCTGTGTCCTTCAGTTGTTAAGTTGAAAGTAAAACAGTCAAATGCGCACACACATTTATTTTACAGCTGTACTTCTTAGGTCATAAAGCTTTTTTTATCCAGCAGATAAGTTTTCGAAAAACAGATTTTTAGATTGACATTTCAAGCCATCAAAAGCATCTGTTTATCATGCAAAAACAGCTGAAAACTACCAATTTTTTTCGTAATTTTTTTCCCCATAAAATATCCACCATTTTTTTTTAATATAGCTGAAAATACCAGCTGTAAACATTTTGGAAATATAGCAAAACGTCTTATGCTGACACGACTGCAGCTGTTCTATTCTTAGCACCCCACTATCCATAATCATGTTCACCATTACTATTAACTTTGATAACATGTTTTCTAACTCAACCCTATTAGCATAGGATTTTTTTTTTTTGCTGTGATGTTTTCTTTAGAATTACTCTGTATGGCAAATTAAGAATATGAGCAAAGCTCTCTCTTATTCATATATTGAAAAAATGCCCATCACTTGCTATTTTGAAATATGAGCAAAAATCATCAGTTTTTTAATTACTTTTGAGTTCTATTGACCGCAATAGTAACATGGCTGTTAGTGCACACATGCACATTAATTTTATTGTTAATATTGTTAATATTCCATGAAGGGTATGAACAGTGCAAGACACGGGTGGACAAAACACAGGGGGACGTTCGTTCGGGGCTACGGTGCCGTTTCGCAAGATATGCTTCAACTGGCATATCCAGTTGAAGCATATCTTGCGAAACGGCACCGTAGCCCCGAACGAACGTCCCCCTGTGTTTTGTCCACCCGTGTCTTGCACTGTTCATACCCTTCATGGATAAATAAAGAAGCTTGAAGTTTACGTACTTGGTGAGTTGCCCTGGTTTTCTTTTCTCTCTTCATTTGAATATTTGCATTGGACTTTGCTATTACCAGTGAGCACCATCAGACGTGGTTGAGCCAGCAGAGGCAGTGGATGACAGGTGCTAATAAATTAGGCGAGCTGTGCTGAGTTTGTTTCTCTACTTTTGAATATTAATTTTATTGTTATTCTTATGACCATAAACATCATTTACATGCTCTTTATTGGGTGATTATGTCTACAAAACAACCATTTTTCACACTGATTTTTCCATTCATTAAAAAAAATCTATTTTTCCAGATGTCCAGCTGTCAGTCGAAAAAGGTCAGTCGAAAAAGTTGAATCTAAGAAAGAGGTAATATTGCTATCTGTGGAGATACAGCCGTAGTCCAAAGCAATACATTGGTTTTTGTGCAGTTAAAATCCATCAGTAAAAAAGTTAAGCAAAAGCTGCAGTATAGCCCTAGACTAAAGGATGTAAATGTATCCCCTGTGCCCTCCTCTTGTCAATTGAGGAACAATAATCTAAAATGCATGTGCTAAAAACACAAAATTTGCCAAATTATGGTTCAGTTGACATAAAATCGAAAAAAAAATGTAGGTTAATAAATGAAAGTGAACTGTATGTATCACTGCTTAGTGTAGAGGATCAGGGGCTTATGTGTTTGATAGGAGTCCCTGCTTTAGAACTTTTTTTCACCTTAAAGGGGTACTCACCGGAGTCCAATTTTTTTTTCAAATCAACTGGTTCCAGAAAGTTTTTTTTAGTTTTTTTTTTTTAGTTTTGCTTATGTACTGCATATTTACCATATTAACATGGGGGTTGTTACATTTGGAGCACATAAGCAAAACAAGAAAGTTGCAACTGAGACTTTTGTGAGACATTTTTGCAAATATTTAAATTTGCTCATGTATGGGAGTTTTGTACTCCATGCAAGACCTGGAGCAGACTTGCGACTTTTTGTAAGGGTTTTTTTCAACTTTTTCTCTTTGCCTAAGTGCAACTTTTGCACATCATAAATTTGTGACCCCTCAAATTAAAAACTAAAATTTGCTTAGGTAAGGCTGTTTGTAATGTTTTTGCTTATCCACAAAAGTCCCACAAAAGTGCTTAGGCATACATGCAAATTTATGTGCGCCCGAAGTAAGCAAAAAAAAAAAAAAAGGCTCTAAATACCTTGGTAAATGTCCCCCATTTAGTTACACAATGTTTACTCTTAATGGGGGAGGTTTATCAAAATCTGTGTAGGTGCATTGATTTTTATACACAGGTTTTGATGGTGTAGTTGTATTGTACATGCACCAGATTTGTTAGCTGGTGCAGGGCCTGTGACAGCACATTTTTGCACGATTTTATCACTGAACACCACTTTATATGACCCCCTTCTCTGCGACTTTTGCGCAAATTTTTCCACCTGCGCGACTTTTGTACTTTTTGAAAGCCAGTTTTGTAAGCCAGGTCTGTTCTGGTGTAGGTTTTTTTGTGTAATTAAAGACTGTACAATAACTCTGCAACTTATTTTTTAAATTGCACATTGTAAATCACTGGTCACACTGCAAAGTGAAAAGAAAATCTCTTGTAATAAATCGTGCAGGTTGGCGTACCACTAAAATTTGCACAAAAAATGGCACATGCACATTTTTGTGACAAATATACACAATAAAGTTGTGTAAATGCCATGATAAATTCCCCCCTGTGATTGCGTGTCTAAAGATTATATTGCTGTGAAAGGCTGATCTCACACCTTACTGAACACTGAGTTTTAAGAAGCGTTAAAAAAGGAAACTAATGTATATCATAAATTATAAGAACTAGATGATAAAACACATCATAATATTTAGTAGTGGGTAAATTAATGCCAAATTGATTTGTAGTAATCCATGTAGAAGAAAGGTGCAGGTCTGGCTCCCAAAACAGAAAGTGGATTAAAACTTAAAATTTTAATTAATGTCCATATTAACCCCTTAAGGGCACATGACATTCTCATATGTCTCCATTTCCGAGTCCTTAAGGACACATGACGTATGAGAACGTCATGTGTTTTACCGGCCCCCCGCAACCATCTGGAGCGGAGCCGGTGCCCGATGCCTGCTGAAATCGTTCAGCAGGCATCGGGGCATATCGCCCAGGGGGGTCATTATGACCCCCCATGTCGGCGATGGCCGCAGATCGCTGGACAATTCAGTCCAGCGATCTGCGGCGGATTCCGGGTCAATCGGGTCTCCAGTGACCCGGTGACCCGGAATTATTGGCTGATCGGGGCCGTCAGAGACAGCCCCGAACAGCCAGAGCCAGCAGGGGTGAGGTGGCACTGGTGCCACCTCACGATCGCCCTGATTCGTCGGCCGGATTACCGGCCGACCAATCAGGGCGACTGCTGCGGGTGTCACTCCCGCAACCCGCTCCGCCCCTCTTCCGGAGGACGTGAGCGGGTGCGGGACGTGCACCCCGGGTGCTGGGGACCCCGATCCCCGGCGCCCCTGTTGGGATAGGGGCCCCAGGAGCAGTGGAGGCGGCGGAGACGACGAGGGACTGACCTGGTGCAGCGAGGATCGTTGGAGGTGAGTGACAGCCTCCTGCTGTTGCTTAGCAACAGCTCCCAGCATGCAAAAAGGGCATGCTGGGAGCTGTAGTTTTGCAACAGCTGGAGGCACATTCTTTCTATGGAAAAGTGTACCTTCAGCTATTGTGTAACTACAACTCCCAGCTTGCACAATCAGCTAAAGTGCATGCTGGGAGTTGTAGTGGTGCATCTGGTGGTTGCATAACTACAACTCCCAGCATGCCCGTTGGCTGTCGGTGACTGCTGAGAGTTGTAGTTTTGCAACAGCTGAAGGCACACTGAATTAAGTAGCAAACCAGTGTGTCTCCAGCTGTTGCATAACTACAATCCCCAGCATCCCCAGCCAAAGTAGTATGCTTCCAGCTGTTGCATAACTACAACACCCAGCATGCACTTCCGCTGTCCGTACATGCTGGGGGTTGTAGCTTTTGCAACAGCTGAAGGCACACTGGTTGCAAAACACTGAGTTTGTTACCAAACTCTGTGTTTCACAACCAGTGTGCCTCCAGCTGTTGCAAAACTACAACTCCCAGCATGCACTGATAGACCGTACATGCTGGGAGTTGTAGTTTTGCAACAGCTGGATGTCCCCCCCCCCCCCCAATGTGAACGTACAGGGTACACTCACATGGGCGGAGGATTACAGTAAGTATCCGGCTGCAAGTTTGAGGTGCGGCAAAATTTCTGCCGCAGCTCAAACTGCCAGCGAGAAACTACTGTGAACCCCCCGCCCGTGTGACTGTACCCTAAAAACACTACACTACACTAACACACAATAAAATAAAAAGTAAAAAACACTACATATACACATACCCCTACACAGCCCCCCTCCCCTCCCCAATAAAAATGAAAAACGTCTGGTACGCCACTGTTTCCAAAACGGAGCCTCCAGCGGTTGCAAAACTACAACTCCCAGCATGCACTGATAGACCGTACATGCTGGGAGTTGTAGTTTTGCAACAGCTGGATTCCCCCCCCCCCCCCATGTGAATGTACAGGGTACACTCACATGGGCGGAGGATTACAGTAAGTATCCGGCTGCAAGTTTGAGCTGCGTCAAATTTTCTGCCGTAGCTCAAACTGCCAGCGAGAAACTACTGTGAACCCCCGCCCGTGCGACTGTACCCTAAAAACACTACACTACACTAACACAAAATAAAATAAAAAGTAAAAAACACTACATATACACATACCCCTATACAACCCCCCTCCCCAATAAAAATGAAAAATGTCTGGTACGCCACTGTTTCCAAAACGGAGCCTCCAGCTGTTGCAAAACAACCACTCCCAGTATTGCCAGATAGCCGTTGACTGTCCAGCATGCTGGGAGTTTTACAACAGCTGGAGGCACCCTGTTTGGGAATCACTGGCGTAGAATACCCCTATGTCCACCCCTATGCAAGTCCCTAATCTAGGCCTCAAATGCGCATGGCGCTCTCACTTTGGAGCCCTGTCGTATTTCAAGGCAACAGTTTAGGGCCACATATGGGGTATCGCCGTACTCGGGAGAAATTGGGCTTCAAATTTTGGGGGGTATTTTCTGCTATTACCCTTTTAAAAAATGTAAAATTTTTGGGAAAACAAGCATTTTAGGTAAAAAAAATATATATTTTTTTACATATGCAAAAGTCATGAAACACCTGTAGGGTATTAAGGTTCAAATTACCCCTTGTTACGTTCCCCGAGAGGTCTAGTTTCCAAAATGGTATGCCATGTGTTTTTTTTTTGCTGTCCTGGCACCATAGGGGCTTCCTAAATGCGGCATGCCCTCAGAGCAAAATTCGCTTTCAAAAAGCCAAATGTGACTCCTTCTCTTCTGAGACCTGTAGTGCGCCAGCAGAGCACTTTTCACCCCCATATGGGGTGTTTTCTGAATCGGGAGAAATTGGGCTTCAAATTTTGGGGGGGTATTTTCTGCTATTACCCTTTTTAAAATTGTAAAAATTTTGGGAAACCAAGCATTTTAGGTAAAAAAAATATATATTTTTTTACATATGCAAAAGTCGTGAAACACCTGTAGGGTATTAAGGTTCACATTACCCCTTGTTACGTTCCCCGAGGGGTCTAGTTTCCAAAATGGTATGCCATGTGTTTTTTTTTTGCTGTTCTGGCACCATAGGGGCTTCCTAAATGCGGCATGCCCCCCAAAAACCATTTGTCGCTCCTTCCCTTCTGAGCCCTCTACTGCGCCCACTGAAAAATTAACATAGACATATGAGGTATTTCCTTACTCGAGAGAAATTGGGTTTCAAATACAAGTAAACATTTTCTCCTTTTTACCCCTTGCAAAAATTCAAAAATTGGGTCTACAAGAACATGCGAGTGTAAAAAATGAAGATTTTGAATTTTCTCCTTCACTTTGCTGCTATTCCTGTGAAACACCTAAAGGGTAAATACACTTACTGAATTTTTTTTGAATACTTTAGGGGGTGTAGTTTTTATAATGGGGTCTTTTATGGGGTATTTCTAATATGAAGACCCTTCAAATCCACTTCAAAACTGAACTAGTCCCTGAAAAATAGTGAGTTTGAAAATTTTGTGAAAAATTTCAAAATTGCTGCTGAACTTTGAAGCCCTATGGTGTCTTCCAAAAGTAAAAACTCATAAATTTTATGATGCAAACATAAAGTAGACATATTGTATATGTGAACCCAAAAAATATATATTTTGAATATCCATTTTCCTTACAAGCAGAGAGCTTCAAAGTTAGAAAAATGCAAAATTTTCATTTTTTTCATCAAATTTTGGGATTTTTCACCAAGAAAGGATGCAAGTTACCATAAAATTTTCCCACTAAGTTAAAGTAGAATATGTCACGAAAAAACAATCTCGGAATCAGAATGATAACTAAAAGCATTCCAGAGTTATTAATGTTTAAAGTGACAGTGGTCAGAATTGCAAAAAACGCTCCGGTCCTTAAGGTATAAAATGGCCTGGTCCTTAAGGGGTTAAAAATAGAAGGGCAGCAACATGCCACTGTAAAAAGAAAAAAAAAATGCTGATGCTTTTCGGGCTGAAATATTAGCCCTTAATCATGGCAATGATACATAAGACAGACAGTGTTTAAATACCTTAGATGGAGGAAGAAAAACTGCATTGCACATGTCAAACAGTGGGAGGGGAAAACCAAACCATCGGATGGAGTATAACGTGTGTTCCTGACAATCAAGGTAAACAGCTGTGAACAATGCAGGCTGCCAAAGAAAATCATCATGTAGTCAAGAAAGCCAAATACACAGAATATCATTCAGCAAGTCCCCATGTCTGGGACCATGTACATAAGCACTGCGGAATGGACAAGCTGACAGGTAATCACAAAAATGCACCTTGAATATTGTATGATATGTGTAGCAATGTAAATTTGAAACAAATAAGCATAAGGACATGGTGTAAATTATTAGGAGGATACATTTACAGTATTACTGTTATAAAGGTAGTAGCAGGATGAATTTACATTAATGCTGTTATAAATCTCATGAATACAGAACAAAATATGAATGAATAAGCTCTAAAGTATATACAGTGGGGATCAAAAGTTTGGGCACCCCAGGTAAAAATTTGTATTAATGTGCATAAAGAAGCCAAGGAAAGATGGAAAAATCTCCAAAAGGCAGCACATTACTGACTAGACATTCTTATAATATGTCATCTATGTCATTTACCCTTTCAAAATAACAGAAAACAATAAAATGGTGTCTGCAAAAGTTTGGGCACCCTGCAGAATTTATAGCATTCACTGCCCCCTTTGAAAAGCTGAGACCTGCCAGTGTCATGGGTTGTTCTCAATCATCATCTGGGAAGTCCAGGTGATGTCAATCTCAAAGGTTTTAAATGCCCAGACTCATCTGACCTTGCCGCAAAAATCAGCACCATGGGTTATTCTAAGCAGTTGTCTCGAAATCTGAAACTTAAAATAGTTGACGCTTACAAAGCTGGAGAAGGCTACAAGAAGATAGCAAACCGTTTTCAGATGTCAATATCCTCTGTTCGGAATGTAATTAAGAAATGACAGTCATCAGACACAGTGGAAGTTAAAACAAGTATTAAAACAAAAAAATATCAGACAGAACAGCTTGCAGGATTGTGAGAAAAACAATTCAAAACCCATGTTTGACTGCACAATCCCTCCAGAAAGATCTGGCAGACACTGGAGTTGAGGTACACTATTCGACTATAAAGAGATACTTGTACAAATATGGTTTTCATGGAAGAGTCATCAGAAGAAAACCTCTTCTACGTCCTCACCACAAAAATCAGCATTTGCACTTTGCAAATGAACATCTAGACAAGCCTGATGCATTTTGGAAACAAGTTCTGTGGACCATTGAGGTCAATTTGAACTTTTTGGCAGGAATGAGTAAAGGTACATTTGGAGAAGAAGGGGAACACAATTTAATGAAAAGAACCTCTGTCCAACTGTTAAGCATGGGGGTGGATCAATCATGCTTTGGAGTTGTATTGCAGCCAGTGGCACAGGGAACATCTCACGAGTAGAAGGAAAAATGGATTCAATAAAATGTCAGCAAATTTTGGATGCTAACTTGATGCCATCTGTGAAAAAGCTGAAGTTAAAGAGAGGATGGCTTCTATAAATGGATAATGATCCTAAACACACCTCGAAATCCATAGGGGATGACATCAAGAGGAGTAAACTGAAGGTTTTGCCATGGCCTTCACAATCTCCTGACCTCAACATAATTGAAAATCTATGGATAGACCTTAAAAGAGCAGTGCGTGTCCTGTCCTTCTCTTCCCACTTCCCCCCTTCCCCTACTCTCACCTGCCAGCCCCTACTCCTTTTCACATTGCGTTCCTATATATCAGTCACCACTGCCCTTGCAGACCTTTAAAGGGCCCAAACAGTATCATACGTTGCTCCTACAACTGCTCTCTTACAAGTTTCATTTCATGCACTAGATTCACTTGATTTGTTAAATAGCTCGATTATTCACTGCATGATGATACTGATGGATACTGATATTATGCTTGCTGTTTGTCTGTTGACCCAGTCATCATCCTGCTCTATCATAACCGTTTTCTGCATGTTTATGGTTTACCGAACATTTGTGCATACGACAACTGAGTAACGCATTATCTTTTTGCATCATATTTGCTTATGTTTAAAAAATTCAATAAAGATATACTTTGGAAAAAAAAAAAAAGAGCAGTACGTGACAGACAGACCAGAAATCTCAAAGAACAAGAAGACTTTTGTAAGGAAGAATGGGCAAACATACCTCAAACAAGAATTGAAAGACTCTTGGCTGGCTACAAAAAGCATTTACAAGAAGTGATACTTGCCAAAGGGGGCAGTACAAGACATTAACTATGCAGGGTGCCCAAACTTTTGCAGATGCCATTTTTTTGTTTTCTGTTATTTTGAAAGTGTAAATGATGGAAATAAAATGTAACCTTTGTTGACATATTATAAGAATGTCTAATCTGTAATTTGATGCCTTTTGGAGATTTTTCCATCTTTCCTTGGCTTCTTTATGCACATTAATAACATTTTTTACCTGGGGTGTCCAAAGTTTTGATCCCCACTGTACTTGCATGGGACTTGAAACAAAAAAACATCTTTTATATAAGGGTAGGTAAAGTTTAATTTAACTCTCATGTATTTTTATTTGGCATAAAAGTAATATGTGTACCAGGTATTATTGAAATATTTCCAGCAGTACGGAAGTTATGTGGGAACATACATTTCCCATAGATTTGCATGGGACTTTAAAATGAAAACCCTGACCCTCAGAAATAGGGGTAGTTAAGGGTTAAATTAACTATCCTATATTTTAAGTGTACCTATAAGTAACATGTGACCAAGTATTATCAAAAAATCTCCAGCCATTTGGTAGTTATATAGTAACATATATTTTCCAAATACTTATATGGGACTTTAAACAAAAACCCTGACCCTGGCAAATGGGGGTGAGTAAGGGTTAAATTACCTATCCTATGTTTGTTGTTGACATATAAGTAACATGTGTGCCAAATGTCATGTTAATATCTTTAGCCGTTTGGACGTGATGCTGGAACATATAGACACCCATATGGAGTGTACATTTCTTTGTGGGTTTTAATTCCCTACAACTTTTTTTTCACTGTATTTACTAAGGTTTCCCTACATTTTCCACTTTCCCTACACTTTGCTTTTTTTTACACATGCTCTGATCTGTAGGGTTTTCCACAGCTGAAAACCACCACATTTTCTGTGGAAATCTTAGTAAATATGTTGTTTTTTTGCGAAAATGTCGGGAACACGCCCCTTTTTGGTGACCACCACCCCCCCCCCGTTCCAGGCAACCACACCCGTTTTTGTGGTTTTCTTAGCAAAATGGAGAGTTTGTCTGGGTTTTTTCAATTCTGGCGCAAATTCTGGTGCAGACAGAATTTCTGACGCAATGCGACAGGATCTAGCGCAATGCACCAGAAACTGGCGCAAAACCCAACATGTCAGGTTTTTTCGCGACATATCCTACTTTATGTTAGTGGTAAAATTTCATCCATAATTGCATCTTTTCTTGGTGAAAAATTCCAAAATTTGATGAAAAAATTGAAAAGTGCATTTTTTTTTACTTTAAACTCTCTGCTTATCAGGAAAATAGACATTCAAAATAAATTATATATTGATTCACATATACAACATGTCTACTTTATGATTGCATCATAAAGTTGACATGTTTTTACTTTTGGAAGACATCAGGAGGCTTCAAAGTATAGCAGCAATGTTCCAATTTTTCACAAAATTTTCAAAATCGGAATTTTTCAGGGGCCACTTCAGTTTCGAAGTTTATTAGAAATACCCCACAAATGACCCCATTATAAAAACTGCACCCCTCAAAGTATTCAAAATGACATTCAGTAAGTGTGTTAACCCTTTATGTGTTTTACAGGAATAGCAGCAAAGTGAAGGAGAAAATTCTAAATGTTCATTTTTTACACTCGCATGTTCTTGTAAACCCAGTTTTTGAATTTTTACAAGGGGTAAAAGGTGAGAAATCTTCCTAAAATTTGTGACCCAATTTCTCTCGAGTAAGGAAATATATGCGTATATGCGTATTTTAAGTGTTCAGAGGGCGCAGTAGAGGGCTCAGAAGGGAAGGAGCGACAATGGGATTTTGGAGTTTTTCTGAAATGGTTTTTGGGGGGCATGTCACATTTAGGAAGCCCCCATGGTGCCAGGACAGCAAAAACAACCCCCACATGGCATACTATTTTGGAAACTACATCCATCAAGGAACATAACAAGGGATACAGTGAGCCTTAACACCCCACAGGTGTTTGACGACTTTTCGTTAACGTTGGATGTGTAAATGAATATTTTTTTCACTAAAATGCTGCTTTTCCCCCAAATTTTACATTTTTGCAAGGGGTAATAGTAGAAAATGCCCCCCCAAAATTTGAAACCCCATCTCTACTGAGTATGGAAATACCCCATGTGTGGACATCAAGTGCACTGCGGGCCCACTACAATGCTCAGAAGAGAAGGAGTCACATTTGCCTTTTGGAAAGCAAATTTTGCTGAAATGATTTTTGGGTGGCATGTCCCATTTAGGAAGCCCCTATGGTGCCAGGACAGCAAAAAAAAAAAAATACTCATATTGCATACTATTTTGGAAACTACACCCCTCAAGGAACGTAATAAGGGGTACAGTGAGCCTTAACACGCCACAGGTGTTTGACGACTTTTCGTTAAAGTTGGATGTGTAAATGAATATTTTCACTAAAATGCTGCATTTCCCCCAAATTTTACATTTTTACAAGGGGTAATAGAAGAAAATTACCCCCCAAAATTTGTAACCCCCATTTCTTCTGAGTATGGAAATACCCCATGTGTGGACGTCAAGTGCTCTGCTGGCGCACTATAATGCTCAGAAGAGAAGCTCTATTGAGCTTTTGGAGAGTGATTTTGTTTAGAATGGAAGTCAAGGGCCATGTGCGTTTACAAAGCCTCCTGTGGTGCCAGAACAGTGGACCCCCCCCCCCCCAATATGTGACCCCATTTTGGAAACTACACCCCTCACAGATGTAAATGCTCACTGCACCCCTTATTACATTACGTGAGGGGTGTAGTTTCCAAAATGGGGTCACATGTGGAGAGTCCATTGTTCTGGCACTATGGGGGCTTTGTAAACCCACATGGCCTTCAATTCTGGACGCATTCTCTCTACAAAATCCCAATGGCTCTCCCTCTCTTCTGAGCATTGTAGTGCACCCGCAGAGCACTTTACATCCACATTTTGGGGGGCTTTTTTCCTATTTTCCATTGTGAAAATGAAAAATTTAGGGTAACACCAGCATTTTTGTGAAAAAATGTAGGTGTTAAGGCTATAACCCTTGTTACATTCCATGAAGGGTGTAGTTTCCAAAATGGGGTCACATGTGGGTATTCATTTTTTTGCATTCATGTCAGAAATCAGCAACCCCTGTGCAAATCACCAATTTAGGCCTCAAATGTACATAAACACACAGAATAATGCACCCCAACTTACAACCCCCATATTCAATAACAGTTAGTGCATGGTCTGGGATGCTAGGGTCTCTAACATACTGAACTCAGTATAGCTCCAATATATAATATTGGATACAGACAAGGAAAAGGAGCAACAGCTACTGCCAAAAAAGTCTCTTTAATTATCAAAAATTACACATATAAAAACACGAAAAAAACAAGAAGTTTAAAATCAAACTGGTAAGCAGGAAGGCAACTATAACAACAATTGAAATGCTAAAAAGTGCATCATGTATCGGAACAATGAGGGTAACTAGTCATTAGTTTAACACTGGCATAGTAACTGGTATACATACAACAAGTAACGTGCACTAAGTGCTGTTAGACCAATCTGTCACTATCACTAAATCTCCAGACCTAAGCCCAAGTTGTAAATGTGTGTGGAAATCACTCACCCATATTGTTTAGCCGTCACTGCCTGCCCCAACAAATGTTTCGTCATCCACGACTTTATCAAGGGACGCTGTGTTTACACTGCTTCCCTCTCCTTAAATATGCTGCCGGATGCCGTTGTTTTCGCGCCCAATTGCATCGGAAGCGTGTCATTTCGGCGCATGCGCTGGGGGCCGAGCATACTTCCGCCCTCTTCGCCCGCCGCGTCACGGCTGTGAAGCGCACGTCTAGAGTCGTCACTTCCGGACATGCGCTCCACGCCTATTGACGCCCAGGAAAAGGGGCTTCTTGCCCGGACTACACAGCACATGCGAACGGCGCGTCAACCCTTGCGATACTGGATGTTAACCCCTCTAACCTTGTGCACTTTACCTGTGTAAGTATCATTTGGCAAATATAGTTGTGCATATCACAATGACTAATACCAGTTGTTTGCCATATATACACATCATTAATGTGTGCCATCTATGCAAATGGAATCATATCAATCTATAGTGAATAAAAAGAAAAATATATCAAAACCACTACACAAAATACAAATACTAAACCTATTATATGCAATTCTGATATGACAAATATAAATTGATGAATAAAACTAGTGCATGTGCCCTAAAATATTCGCAAGACCACAATAAAGTGGACCATTTCTAGTGAAACATATTACTATATGGAGTATCACAATAAAGTGCATATGTGCATGGGTATATACTGTGTATTTGTGTTTGCCTGTACATACGAAAATAAATGAATAAAGTGTTTGGTGGTTAAACCACCACTCTCGTGTTAACATAATGATATAAACAAAGTGATGACGTGACATAAAGACAAACATTAATGATTCAAGTATTCTATTACTATATGTATACAAAAGAGAGAGGGTAAAACGTCAATTTCTGAAGTGGATTGGCATCCAGACCCTTGATGTATTTGGAATTTGTTGTCCATGTGTGGCATATATATCATATCACTCGTGACATTTCAATAGAAGAATTAAAACTACAAAATAGGAGAGAAAAAGAGTTAAAAGTCAATTGGATACAAAGCTCAGGATTTATAGGAATGGTGTGAAACTCAATTGTTCGTTAAGGTGACATTGTGCTTAGGATCACTATCCATCTAGCTTCCTTTTGCGCTAAAACCTTCTTCAGGTTTCCGCCTCGAATACCTATATTTATTTTTTCTATACCTTTAATCTTTAACCCCTCAAGGACATAGGGCGTATCCATACGCCCCCGTTTCCAAGTCCTTAAGGACCGAGGGCGTATGGATACGCCCTGAGCATTTCCGGCCCCCACCGCTAGCCGGAGGGGAGCCGGGGCCGGATGCCTGCTGAAATCGTTCAGCAGGCATCCCGGCATATCGCCCAGGGGGGTCATTATGTCCCCCCATGTCGGCGATTGCCGCAGATCGCTGGACAATTCAGTCCAGCGATCTGCGGCGGATTCCGGGTCAATCGGGTCTCCAGTGACCCGATGACCAGGAATTACTGCCTGATCGGGGCCGTCAGAGACGGCCCCGAACAGCCAGGGCCTGCAGGAGTGAGGTGGCACCTCACGATCGCCCTGATTCGTCGGCCGGATTACCGGCCGACCAATCAGGGCACCTGCTGCAGGTGTCACTCCCGCAACCCGCTCCGCCCCTCTTCCGGAGGACGTGAGCGGGTGAGGGAAGACGACCCCGGGTGCTGGGGACCCCGATCCCTTATGGGCATGCTGGGACTTGTAGTTTTGCAACAGCTGGAGGCACATTCTTTCTATGGAAAAGTGTACCTTCAGCTGTTGTGTAACTACAACTCCCAGCTTGCACAATCAGCTAAAGTGCATGCTGGGAGTTGTAGTGGGGCATCTGGTGGTTGCATAACTACAACTCCCAGCATGCCCGTTGGCTGTCGGTGACTGCTGAGACTGCTGAGGCTGTCGGTGACTGTTGTAGTTTTGCAACAGCTGAAGGCACACTGAGTTAAGTAGTAAACCAGTGTGTCTCCACCTGTTGCATAACTACAATCCCCAGCATCCCCAGCCAATGTAGTATGCCTCTGGATGTTGCATAACTACAAGACCCAGCATGCCCTTCCGCTGTCCGTACATGCTGGGGGTTGTAGCTTTTGCAACAGCTGAAGGCACACTGGTTGCAAAACACTGAGTTTGTTACCAAACTCGGTGTTTCACAACCTGTGCGTCTCCAGCTGTTGCAAAACTACAACTCCCAGCATGCACTGATAGACCGTACATGCTGGGAGTTGTAGTTTTGCAACAGCTGGATGTTCCCCCCCCCCCCCCCCCCCCATTGTGAACGTACAGGGTACACTCACATGGGCGGAGGATTACAGTAAGTATCCGGCTGCAAGTTTGAGCTGCGGCAAATTTTCTGCCGCTGCTCAAACTGCCAGCGAGAAACTACTGTGAACCCTCCGCCCGTGTGACTGTACCCTAAAAACACTACACTACACTAACACAAAATAAAATAAAAAGTAAAAAACACTACATATACACATACCCCTACACAGCCCCCCTCCCCAATAAAAATGAAAAACGTCTGGTACGTCACTGTTTCCAAAACGGAGCCTCCAGCGGTTGCAAGACTACAACTCCCAGCATGCACTGATAGACCGTCCATGCTGGGAGTTGTAGTTTTGCAACAGCTGGATGTTCCCCCCCCAATGTGAAAGTACAGGGTACACTCACATGGGCGGAGGATTACAGTAAGTATCCGGCTGCAAGTTTGAGCTGCGGCAAATTTTCTGCTGCAGCTCAAGTTGCCAGCGAGAAACTGCTGTGAACCCCCCGCCCGTGCGACTGTACCCTAAAAACACTACACTACACTAACACAAAATAAAATATAAAGTAAAAAACACTACATATACACATACCCCTACACAGCCCCCCTCCCCTCCTCAAAAAAATGAAAAACGTCTGGTACTGTTTCCAGAACGGAGCCTCCAGCTGTTGCAAAACAACTACTCCCAGTATTGCCAGATAGCCACTGACTGTCTAGGCATGCAGGGAGTTTTACAACAGCTGGAGACACCCTGTTTGGGAATCACTGGCGTAGAATTCCCCTATGTCCACCCCTATGCAATCCCTAATTTAGGCCTCAAATGCGCATGGCGCTCTCACTTTGGAGCCCTGTCGTATTTCAAGGCAACAGATTAGGGACACATATGGGGTATCGCCGTACTCGGGAGAAATTGGGCTTCAAATTTTGGGGGGTATTTTCTGCTATTACCGTTTTTAAAAATGTAAAATTTTTGGGAAAACAAGCATTTTAGGTAAAAAAAAGAAAAAAATCACATATGCAAAAGTCGTGAAACACCTGTAGGGTATTAAGGTTCACATGACCCCTTGTTACGTTCCCCGAGGGGTCTAGATTCCAAAATGGTATGCCATGTGTTTTTTTTTTTGCTTTTCTGGCACCATAGGGGCTTCCTAAATGTGGCATGCCCCCAGAGCAAAATTTGCTTTCAAAAAGCCAAATGTGACTCCTTCTCTTCTGAGACCTGTAGTGCGCCAGCAGAGCATTTTTCACCCCCATATGGGGTGTTTCCTGAATCGGGAGAAATTGGGCTTCAAATTTTTGGGGGTATTTTCTGCTATTACCCTTTTTAAAAATGTAAAATTTTTGGGAAACCAAGCATTTTAGGTAAAAAAAAAAATATTTTTTTTACATATGCAAAAGTCGTGAAACACCAGTGGGGTATTAAGATTCACTTTACACCTTGTTACGTTCCCTGAGGGGTCTAGTTTCCAAAATGGTATGCCATGTGTGTTTTTTTTGCTGTCCTGGCACCATAGGGGCTTCCTAAATGCGGCATGCCCCCAGAGCAAAATTTGCTTTCAAAAAGCCAAATGTGACTCCTTCTCTTCTGAGACCTGTAGTGCGCCAGCAGAGCAATTTTCACCCCCATATGGGGTGTTTTCTGAATCGGGAGAAATTGGGTTTCAAATTTTGGGGGGTATTTTCTGCTATTACACTTTTAAAAAATGTAAAATTTTGGGGAAATCAAGCATTTTAGGTAAAAAAAAATATTTTTTTTTACATATGCAAAAGTCGTGAAACACCTGTGGGGTATTAAGGTTCACTTTACTCGATATGTGCTTACTCGAGAGAAATTGGGTTTCAAATACAAGTAAAAATTTTCTCCTTTTTACCCCTTGCAAAAATTCAAAAATTGGGTCTACAAGAACATGCGAGTGTAAAAAATGAAGATTTTGAATTTTCTCCTTCACTTTGCTGCTATTCCTGTGAAACACCTAAAGGGTTAATATACTTACTGAATGTCATTTTGAATACTTTTGGGGGTGTAGTTTTTATAATTGGGTCTTTTATGGGGTATTTCTAATATGAAGACCCTTCAAATCCACTTCAAACCTGAACTGGTCCATGAAAAATAGCGAGTTTCAAAATTTTGTGAAAAATTTCAAAATTGCTGCTGAACTTTGAAGCCCTCTGGTGTCTTCCAAAAGTAAAAACTCATAAATTTTATGATGCAAACATAAAGTAGACATATTGTATATGTGAACCCAAATTTTTTTTATTTTGAATATCCATTTTCCTTACAAGCAGAGAGCTTCAAAGTTAGAAAAATGCAAAATTTTCATTTTTTTCATCAAATTTGGGGATTTTTCACCAAGAAAGGATGCAAGTCACCATAAAATTTTACCACTAAGTTAAAGTAGAATATATCACGAAAAAACAATCTCGGAATCAGAATGATAACTAAAAGCATTCCAGAGTTATAAATGTTTAAAGTGACAGTGGTCAGAATTGCAAAAAACGCTCCGGTCCTTAAGGTGAAAAAGGGCTCGGTCCTTAAGGGGTTAATTGCCTTGGGTCACATTGATGAAATAATAAAAAAAATGTCTAAGTAATGATTTTAACATTGTCACGTCGTCTACTTCTCCAGCTGCCAGTATGTCCCTCACATGTTCTCTGGTTCTAATACATAGTTCCCTAGAGGTTAGCCCTATGTGCATTTTAATGTACATAGTGCGCTCTCACTCCTGAGCCTTGTTGTGCAACCGCAGAGCATTTTACGCCCACATATGGGGTATTTCCGTATTTGTGTTACAAATTTTGGGGGTCTTTTTTTTGCTTTTACCGCTTGTGAAAATAAAAAGTATGGGGCAACACCAGCATGTTAGTGTAAAATTTTTTTTTTTTTTTACACTAACAGGCTGGTGTAGACCCAAACTTTTCATTTTCATAAGGGGTAAAATGAGAAAAAGCCCCCCAAAATTTGTAGTGCAATTTCTCCCGAGTACGGAAATACCCCATATGTGGCCCTAAACTGTTTCCTTGAAATACGACAGGGCTCTGAAGTGAGAGAGCACCACGCACATTTGAGGACTCAATCCCTAATTGCATAGGGGTGGACATAGGGGTATTCTACACCAGTGATTCCCAAACAGGGTGCCTCCAGCTGTTGATAAACTCCCAGCATGCCTGGACACTCAGTGGCTGTCCGGAAATGCTGGGAGTTGTTGTTTTGCAACAGCTGGAGGCTCCATTTTAGAAATACTGCTGTACAATACATTTTTAATTGTTAATGGGGGCGAACAGTGTAAGGGGGTGTATATGTAGTGTTTTACCCTTTATTATGTGTTAGTGTAGTGTAGTGTTTTTAGGGTACATTCGCACTGGCGTGTTACGGTGAGTTTCCCGCTAGGAGTTTGCGCTGCAGCGGAAAATTTGCCGCAGCCCAAACTTGAAGCAGGAAACTTACTTTAAACCTGCCTGTGTGAATGCACCCTGTACAGTCACATGGGGGGGGGGGGGGCAAACCTTCAGCTGTTTCAAAACTACTACTCCCAGCATGTACTGACAGACAGTGCATGCTGGGAGTTGTAGTTTTGCAACAGCTGGAGGCACACTGGTTGGAAAACCTTCAGTTAGGTTCTCTTACCTAACTCAGTATTTTCCAACCAGTGTGCCTCCAGCTGTTGCAAAACTGCAACTCCCAGCATGTACTGATCACCTATGGGCATGCTGGGAGATGTAGTTATGCAACACCTGGAGGTACGCAACTACAACTCCCAGCATGCCGAGACAGCTGTTTACTGTTTGGGCATGCTGGGATTTGCAGTTTTGCAACATCTGGAGGGCTACATTTTATAGACCACAGCACAGTGATCTCCAAACTGTATCCCTCCAGATGTTGCAAAGCTACAAATCCCAGCATGCCCAGACAGCAAACAGCTGTTTGGGCATGCTAGGAGTTGTAGTTTTGCAAGATCTGGAGGGATACAGTTTAGAGACCACAGTATAATGGTCTCAAACTTTAGCCCTCCAGCTGTTGCTAAACTACATATTCCAGCATGCCCAAACAGCTGTCTGGGCATGCTGGGAGTTGTAGTTTTGCAACATCTGGAGGTCCACAGTTTTGAGACCACTGTATAGTGGTCTCAAACTGTAGCCCTCCAGATGTTGCTAGGCAACTTACCAGCTTCCATAGGATCCAGGGAGCCATTCTCTTTTGCCACATGACATCGCCGCCCGCCGATCACCGTCGCCCGCTGCCTCCGGATGGGTAAGTGGATCTTCTGCCGTCGGTCCTCTTCGGTTTCCTCATTCTTTCCCGCCTATTGTAGTGGGCAGGATGGGGAAAACAAAAGTTTACCCCCCGCCCCCGATCTGCTATTGGTCGTCGCTTTTGACGACCAATAGCAGGGATAGGAGGGGTGGCACCCCTGCCACCTTACTCCTATCCCTTCAGAGGGGTCATAGGTGTCTTAGACAACTGCAATCCCCCTTATATTCCGGGTCACCATAGACCCATAATGACCCAGAATATCCGCAAATCGCCAACATGGGGGGGGGTGTCTGCTGATCGATACCCCCCCCCCCCAATCAAAATTCCCACGGGCGCATGGATACGTCCTGGGTCCTTAAGTACCAGGAAGCCAGGGCATATCCATACGCCCTAGGTCCTTAAGAGGTCAAAGAAAAACCCTGACCCTGGCAAATGGGGGTGAGTAATTGTTAAATCACCTATCCTATGTTTGTTGTTGACATATAAGTAACATGTGTGCCAAATTTCATGTTAATATCTTTAGCCTTTTGGACGTGATGCTAGAACATACACACATACATATACACACACACACATACACGCATATACACACACACATACACACATTAAGTTTTATATAATATATATATATATATATATATATATAATTATTATTATTATTATTATTATAATTTATAAATATTTTTAGTGGTATACAATGTCATATTTTAAATCTGCTTAGTTATTTTGCTCAATATTAAGCTAACCTGACATAAATCAGCTTCCAAAAAGCCAAAAGATCACACAACCCATAATAAAATAATAAAAATAACAACAATAAGCAGCATCTTACGTTCTCCACCCCGTACAGTGTCAACTTCAATCAGATAAGTGACATCCTCCACAAACACTCCCCTGTTCTACACCATGATCCTAACCTTGCTAAAACTCCACAAAGAGGCTTCAGATGTGTGCCTAAAAGGCTAAGGTCTCTAGCCAACATCTTGTAACCCAGTGATTTTTCCTCACAGGACACTATTAAAATGTTGCAAACTATGCAAATTCATTAAGATCTCAAACAGTTTTACATGGACAGTCACTGGACAGTCAGGGGACACACTTACCTAATCAAATTATGAATCCTCTCATGCCGTGTATTATGTTACATGCACAGCATGCAATGTTCAGTCTGTAGGCTGCACTGCAAGAAAGCTAAAACAGAGAACAGTGGAGCACCTGAGAGATAGTAGAGGTACCTTCTCCCCATCCACATCAGGTCTATCAAAACACATTGAAGAGGTACATTCAGGAGCATGCAACAACATTTTTATACAGGGGATAGAAAAAGTGCATCCCCATAGACGAGGTGGTGACTGGTCTCATGCCTGATATACTAGGGAGGCTTTCTGGATAGATATCAGAGCCCCACACTGTCTCATTTCTCATTTTTGCAGTGTGCTTTTATGATATGCGTTTTTTTCTCCTTTTTGCATTATTTTCTTTATTTTTTGTTTTTATAGTTTTTTGTTTTTTTTTATTGTCAGGAACACACGTCATACTCCATCCAGTGGTTTGGTTTTCCCCTCCCACTGTTTGACACGTGCAATGTATTTTTCTTCCTGCATCTAAGGTATTTAAACACTGTCTGTCTTATGTATTATTGCCATGATTAAGGGTTAATATTTCAGCCCAAAATGTGTTGGTGTTTTTTCGCTGCTCTTCTGTTTTTAAAATGGACATTAATTCAAGTTTTAATCCACTTTTGGGAGATGGAACTGCACCTTTCTTCTACATGGTTTACGTCCACATGGGATACGGCACATTGTTCTCTGAGCTTCCTCCTCCAATATATGCCACAGACTTGATGTGTATTCATACTGAAGTGGTGAGCTGATCTGCATTTTTTCATTTTTCTATAATTTGTAATAATCTTGAAGATACAGTGTTTCACCACTCATCCAATTGACATTTTAAGAGTATATTCACACTTACAATATCCTGTGCATATCTGATGCACATGATTTTAAGCTACAATTTTTATTCTGCAAATTTCATAATAAACTAAATGACTAAACACAACATAACATCTTCAGCTTTAAACCTGTACATAAAATATATGAAACTGTACTTGTCAAAAGACCCTAAATGTGTAACAAATTTGTCACAATAGTCAACTTCTTTACCAGATGGACATACAGTTCAAAAATGTCTCTTTAAAAAAATTCTGCCTACAAAGTCAAAGAACTTAAAATTAATACTTTACGATCAATAAGTTGTTTATGACAATTGTAGAATAACTATACTACTCACTGGATATACTCCTCATATATGTATGCATATGAATGTATGATCATTATAGATACATGACAGATGCTAAATACATTTAATTTGTTTCTTCCTGTTTTTACTTTAATCTATTTAAGCCTTTTGGCTTACTAACGATTTTCTTACTTTGGTAAACAATATTTCTGCCAATTGTCAATTCTGTTCACAGTTCTACCATTTTCAGTGTCCGGCTGAGAGAGAAGGAATGTGATAAACAAGTACAGATTGAAGGATTGTTCACAAGCTCTATCAATCCACTTAGTTGCTTGAAAGATCAAACCATTCCTCTAGGCTGTGTAAGACACCTTACTAAAATAATTGTTTCAGCCTCACTTAGTCTTTTGTACAATTCATTGTCTGGCAAATCAGATAGTAAGGGTTATACAAAAAGTTATCAAGATGTTTGTTTGCCAAGTGAATCTAAGAGATCTCATCTTTCTGGATCATCTTAAATCAGCAGGCAGGTTGAATAAAAGTGCTGTCAAGTGCAGATTATCCTTTTGTTTAAAATGATTAGGTAAAGATTTATGCCCATGACCGATAGAATACATGAATAGTTTACACTGCATTTTCTCTAAAGTAAACTTGTAATATTTTTAAATCTACTTGTAATTTCCACTATCAGCTTAAAGAGGCTCAAATGGATGCCATGTGATAATGTAGGCATAGGTGTGCCTAATAGCCAACTGTTTGCTGTCAATCAGGATAACTCTAATGACAGATGTTTTCCCTAATGACCTCTAAGCATGTTGGGGTGCTAAAACAAAACAAAACACAAAAAAAGTTGATGCAGTAATAAAGATTACATTTTTATCCCCGACAGGCACTTAAAGCTTAATAGTAACAGCTTCTTACAGTTGTACACAAGCCAATTTGCTACATTCATGTGTTGTGATATACCTAACAAATACCAGAAAAGTAACAGACCTATGCAAAATATAAAACCACACAAAAAATGCTATTCCAAATGCTAATCCAAAATATTATTGAACAAATACAACATCACAATACATTTAGAAACTCATAAAACACCATAGTTGCACTCCAAAGAATCAACTCCACTATAAAACAGAGCTAAAAAGTGGAGGCTCTATTGGTACAATATAGGGATGCATAAAACAGCAACAAACGTGTAAATATTAATCATCTGCAAAGTGCTTTATAGCAATGCTACAAAATAGTAGTCAAAAAAGAGACAAAAGGTCTCATAGAGCAATGCCTAAGCATCCACATGTAAACTCAAAGTAGTATTATATGACTCAGTGGTTTAAAGCATGCTAGGAGCCACCACCACCTGACGTTTCGCATAATTAAGGCTTCATTGGGGGGGGGGGTCTAACTATGGGATTACCTTTCTATTTACAACAATATTAGCCAATGAGAATCATGAGACCTAATTTAGCAGATTATATCAGTTACCTAGATCAACCTGAGGACTGTGACTGGGATCATGACATGCCGCGTTCAAGTGCCCAACCCCCTGTCAAGGTGCATCAGTGAATGGCCGATGCGTATGTCACAGAAGGGTGTACACTTCTGGACAGATCCCAAAGCTAAATAATCATCATGTGATGATGACGAGATATGATCACATGAACAGCCGCCCGTGACAACGCAACAGTTGATGTGCACATCACAAAGAGCGATCTGCTCTGGTGTGCACACCCCTCTGTGACATGTGCTCTGGCCATTTACTGATTATAAACTAGCAATAAACATGAACTTGTATCATTGAACAATTGCAGAAGTATAGTTGTCTATTTCTGGGCCATAAAGAGAGTTGTGTGCCACACCACAAATGCTCCAGGAGAATCTGATGCCTCCGAGATGCCTTACAACTTTTCCCAGTGCCTCTCATGACACTTTGGGTCCAATGTAGTCTGTCCCTACCACAGTTTGCCGTCCTAGGAACTTCTTGCATGTTGATGACCACTGAGCCCTTGACTTTTTCAGTAATGAAAGGGGGTTAATATATGCTTTATATATTATTGAATGGTGGGTTATGTATTAAAAATAAATAATGATCATATTTTCATCAAATGTTGGGTGTTAAAATATAGAGTAGGCTTACAAACTAAGCCCACTCCATGCAAGCTAGATGCTGACTGCCAACTGTAGTTAACATACACTGCTAGCACCTTAAATTAGCAATAACTTTAATCCTAGCTATTTAATCCCATGGTTAACCCCTTTACTCCTTAGCCTGTTTTTACCTTAATGACCAAGGCAAATTTTCTAAATATGACATGTGCCCACTTATTTGATAATAACTTTGGAACGCTTCTACTTATGAAAGCAATTTTGAGACTTTTTTCGTGACACATTGTACTTTACATTAGTGGTAAATTTTGATTGATATACCGTATTTATCGGCGTATAACACGCACTTTTTAGGCTAAAATTTTTAGCCTAAAGTCAATGTGCGTGTTATACGCCGATACCGCCCCAGGAAAGGCAGGGGGAGAGAGGCCGTCGCTGCCCGCTTCTCTCCCCCTGCCTTCTCTGGGGTCTAGAGCCCTGCTGCCAGCCCTTCTCTCCCCCTGGCTATCGGCGCCGCTGCCCGTTCTGTCCCCCTGACTATCGGTACCGGCGCCGATAGCCAGGGGGATAGAAGGGGCAGCGGCACCCATTGCCGGCGCCGCTGCCCCGTTGCCTCCCCCCATCCCCGGTGGCATAATTACCTGAGTCGGGTCCGCGCTGCTGCAGGCCTCCGGCGTGCGTCCCCTTCGTCGTTGCTATGCGCTGCACGGCGCGGCGCATGACGTGCATAGCAACGACGCAGGGGACGCACGCCGGAGGCCTGCAGCAGCGTGGACCCGACCCAGGTAATTATGCCACTGGTATGGGGGGGAGGCAACGGGGCAGCGGGGCCGGCAATGGGTGCCACTGGCCCTTCTCTCCCCTTGGCTGTCGGTGCCGCTTCTCTCCCCCTGGCTATCGGCGCCGGCAATGGGGCGCCGGTACCGATAGTCAGGGGGACAGAACGGGCAGCGGCGCCGATAGCCAGGGGGAGAGAAGGGCCGGCAGCAGGGCTCTAGACCCCAGGAAAGGCAGGGGGAGAGAAGCGGGCAGCGACGGCCTCTCTCTCCCTGCCTTTCCTGGGGATGTATCGGGGTATACACGCGCACACACGCACCCTCATTTTACGATGGATATTTGGGTAAAAAACTTTTTTTAAACAAATATCCTTGGTAAAATGAGGGTGCGTGTTATAGGCCGGTGCGTGGTATACCCCGATAAATACGGTATTTAGAAGTTTTTGTAAAAAATCTAAGAAAAATTGAAAAATTACAATTTTTCTAGATTTTGCATTTTCTGCTCATATGATAAATTGCCATGCCGCCGCAAATTAATAATTAATTCACATCTTCAATATGTCTACTTTATGTTCTCATCATTTAAAAAGCATTATTTTACTTTTTTAGAATGTTAGAAGGTTTAAAAGTTTAGCAGCAATTTTCCAGATTTTCAAGAAAATTTAAAAATCAGTTTTTTTAGCGACTAGTTCAATTCTGAAGTGGAATTGAGGGGGCCTGTATGTTAGATACCCCCATAAAACACCCAATTTTATAAACTGCACCTCTTAAAGTAGTCAGAATTACATAAAAAAAGTTTATTAACCCTTTAGGCATTTCACTGAAATGTTTATGCAGATTTTAATCCTTTTTTTTTTCTGTAACACAGTAGGTGTTGACAAAGAAACAAAACTCAAGATTTATTCCTCGAATTCTGACGTACTTAGAAATATCCCATATGTGACCTTTGTGAGCTACGTGTCTTTCACACAGGCCTCAGACATAAAGGCTTGTTGTGTGGATTTAGGGGCCTCCTTTTAGTTTAGGATATTTTGTTGGCATCATATAAAGTTGCAGAGGCCTTGGGGTACAAAAAGATTTTTGGGAGACAAGTTGACACTTTCATTGGTAACATTCTGGGGTGCATGTGACACTCTAATCATTTTTAATTTAATTTTTTTATGAGGTGGTATACATAAAAAAAATCTATTCTGCGGTTGTTTTTTTATAATTATTTTTTAGACATATCCTACAATAACTCCGCTGTTGCGGTAATGCTACCCATGAGAATATAATCGTACAAAGAAAATGGTAGACTCGAGAATACTAAAATAGTGTAATCTTTATTAATGTTACATAAATCAATACACACACAATTAAAATCACATACAACAGAACAGAAACATGACAAAAGTGCCAACAGGGAATGACCGGATAAACTGGTTAGAGAAAACAATTTTTGTTCCCTCTACTGTGCCATAAGGTGCTAGTACATAAATAGTATCTGATTTTACTAAAATACAGGAGGAGAGAGACTGTCAGTAGCAATAAATACTGTCAACAATAATCAGGGCTATATTTGTAAAAAAGTGCTCCAGTGCAAAGCTTTTCCTGAGGTAGGTAAGAATAAGTACAGTACATAGATAAATACACTGAAGGTATATAGTACCACAATCTATTGGTAAAAATACAATGTTAACACTGCTGTAAGGTCCAGATTAATTAAACACAGTCTAAGCACGTTTTGCGTTCGCTTGTTCACAGGGTCACAGTGGTCGCAGGGAAAAGCTTTGCACTGGAGCACTTTTTTTTTTTTTTACAAATATAGCCCTGATTATTGTTGACAGTATTTATTGCTGCTGACAGTCTCTCTCCTCTTGTATTTTAGTAAAATCAGATACTATTTATGCACTAGCACCTTATGGCCCAGTAGAGGAAAAAAAAGTTTTCTCTAACCAGTTTATCCAGTCATTCCCTGTTAACACTTTTTCTTTTGTCATGTTTCTGTGCTGTTGTATGTGATTTTAAATGTGTGTGTATTGATTTATGTAATATTAATAAAGACTACACTATTTTAGTATTCTCGAGTCTACCATTTTCTTTGTAGGATTAGATGATTATTTTTTAGTTCATTTGTCATGCGGTATAAATGACATGTTAACTTTACTCTGCAGGTTGATATGGTTATGGTGATACCAAATTTATATACTTTTTTAAAAATATTTTCATTTATATCATAAAAACTATTTTTTGTAAAAAAAAAAAATATATCATGTTTGTAAGTCACCATATCTTTAGTTTTTTTTCATTGACACAATTGTGTCAGGACTCTTTATTTTATTATTTTTAAAAAATAAAAAAAAATGTTTATTTTTCACATTTTTTTATTTTTTCACTTTTTTTTCACTATTCCAAACATAATTCAGTGGAGTATACATCTGTACTCCATTGAATTATACCTATGTCTGTCAGAACTGACAGGCATAGTATAGATCAGTCTCTAACTTAGACTGATCTGTTGTCATGACAACAGATGCCACTGTCAGGCCTCTGGTTGCCATGGCAACCACCGGCACTCTGCTTTCAATATGCAGAGCGCTGATCGGTGACAGAGGGAGCTCCCTCCCTCTGTTAGCCTAATAGACGCTGCAGTCTCAGTGATTACAGAATCTACAGGGTTAACCCAGGATTGGAGCGCAGCTCCGATCCTGAGTGCCACGGGTGGCCTTCTCCGATGGGGTCCCCTCACCAACGATCACTTCACTGTGTGAAGCAACAGAGGAGAGGGGGAAGGAGGAAACCCCTGCCAGATCCCTGCTACTGGTCTGTCTGTACTGATGGACAAAAAGCAGTAATCGCCGGCCGGGAACCCCTGCGATTGGTCCCTGGCCGGCTTCAGGGAGATTCTGCTGTGCAGCACAGCCGAGCCCAATAAACTGCCAGTGGCGCCTAGTTTATTCTCATCAGGTACATGTACGTAGTGATGTGGGGAGTCATCCCTCATCACCATGTACATGTACCTCATTCTGTATAAAGTGGTTTAACAAAGTATTTCCATTCAGTTATGACAATAACCAGGGGCTTTATGAAGGCCTCTCAATGGTCCATAAGTGTGCATGTATTACCTGGGCTGGTGCAAGGATTTCTGCCACCCTAGGCGAAAGCCAATTTTTCTGCCTCTTGACCATGCCTATTTGCTCAACTGTTTGACAAGCCCCACCCTACTACATGGGTGACAGGCAACTAAAACAGGTATGCAAATAGCTGTACTGTAACAAACAGATGCCTAAAAGGTAGCGGGATACAAGACTAAAGTGTCACATGCCTTGTGCAAATATGCAATTATTATGCAACATGAGATATAACATATATTGTGCAAAAGATGCAATTGAGCAGCTATACCAACCAGATAGGAGAGTAACAAAGTATAAGTATAGTAGCCAGGATGGCTTCACTCCAATGCAGGTTTTCGGCACCTCACCTTCGTCCAGCAGTAATGTTGCCTTCTTAATTGATGTATGTTTCCTCCTTACTATCAACTTTTGTCATTTTATCTTATGAAATTTCTCTGTCAATAAAGTTTATTCATACATTATATGGTTTCGATAAAAGACAGTTTTTTTCTTTGTGACCTTTCATTTATATAGTGCACACAGATTCTGCAGTGGTGTAAATTCTAATTGGTCCTCTATCAATATGTTTTTGGAGAAAACTGGAGTACCTTAACCCCTTAAGGACCCAGCCAATTTTAACTGTAGGACACAGCCATTTTTTGCACATCTGACCACTGTCACTTTAAACATTAATAACTCTGGGATGCTTTTACCTTTCATTCTGATTCTGAGATTGTTTTTTCGTGACATATTCTACTTTATGTTAGTGGTAAAATTTTGTCGATACTTCCATGATTTCTTGGGGAAAAATTCCAAAATTTGATGAAAAAATTGAAAATTATGCATTTTTTATTAATTTGAAGCTCTCTGCTTATAAGGAAAATGAATATTCCAAATAAATTATAGATTGATTCACATATACAATATGTCTACTTTATGTTTCCATCATAAAGTTGACATGTTTTTACTTTTGGAAGACATCAGAGGGCTTCAAAGTATAGCAGCAATTTTCCAATTTTTCACAAAATTTTCAAAATCAAAATTTTTCAGGGACCAGTTCTGTTTTGAAGTGGATTTGAAGGGCCTTCTTATTAGAAATACCCCACAAAGGACCCCATTATAAAAACTGCACCCCTCAAAGTATTCAAAATGACATTCAAAAGGTTTGTTAACCCTTTAGGTGTTTCACAGGAATAGCAGCAAATTGAAGGAGAAAATTCAAAATCTTCATTTTTTACACTCGCATGTTCTTGTAGACCCAGTTATTGAATTTTTACAAGGGGTAAAAGGAGAGAAATCTTCCTAAAATGTGTAACCCAATTTCTCTCGAGTAAGAAAATACCTTATATGTGTATGTCAAGTGTTCGGCGGGTGCAGTAGAGGGCTCAAAAGGGAAGGAGCGACAGTGGGATTTTGGAGAGTGAGTTTTTCTGAAATGGTTTTTGTGGGGCATGTCACATTTCGGAAGCCCCTATGGTGCCAGAACAGTAAAAAAAAAAACACATGGCATACTATTTTGGAAACTACACCCCTCAAGGCACGTAACAAGGGGACCAGTGAGCCGTAACACCCCACAGGTGTTTGACGACTTTTCGTTAAAGTTGGATGTGAAAATGATGATTTATTTTTTCACCAAAATGCCAGTTTTCCCTCAAATTTTTAATTTTTACAAGGGGTAATAGGACAAAATGCCCCCCAAAATTTGAAACCCCATCTCTTCTGAGTATGGAAATACCCCATGTGTGGACGTCAAGTGCTCTCCTGGCGCACTACAATGTTCAGAAGAGAAGGAGCGCCATTGAGCTTTTGGGAAAAAAATAGTTTGGAATGGAAGTCAGGGACCATGTGCGTTTAAAAAGTCCCCCGTGGTGCCAGAACAGTGGACCCCCCCCCCCCACATGTGACCCTATTTTGGAAACTACACCCCTCACAGAATTTAATAAGGGGTGCAGTGAGTATTTACACCCCACTGGCGTTTGACAGATCTTTGGAACAGTGGGCTTTGCAAATGAAAAATTACCTTTTTCATTTTCACGGACCACTGTTCCAAAAATCTGCCAGACCCCTGTGGGGCGTAAATGCTCACTGTACCCCTTATTACATTACGTGAGGGGTGTAGTTTCCAAAATGGGGTCACATGCGGGTATTTATTTTTTTGCTGTAAAATCGGCCACCCCTGTGCAAATCACCAATTTAGGCCTCAAATGTACATGGTGCGCTCTCACTCCTGAGCCTTGTTGTGTGCCCACAGAGCATTTTACGCCCACATATGAGGTATTTCTGTACTCAGGAGAAATTGTGTTACAAATTTTGGGGGTCTTTTTTTCCTTTTAGCTCTTGTGAAAATAAAAAGTATGGGGCAACACCAGCATGTTAGTGTCATTTTTTTTATTTTTTTACACTAACAAGCTGGTGTAGATCCCAACTTTTCCTTTTCATAAGGGGTAAAAGGAGAAAAAGCCCCCCAAAATTTGTGGTGCAATTTCTCCCGAGTACGGAGATACCCCACATGTGGCCCTAAACTGTTTCCTTGAAATACGACAGGGCTCCGAAGTGAGAGAGCTCCATGCGCATTTGAGAACTAAATTAGGGATTGCATAGGCGTGGACATAGGGGTATTCTACGCCAGTGATTCCCAAACAGGGTGCCTCCAGCTGTTGCTAAATTCCCAGCATGCCTGGACAGTCAGTGGCTGTCCGGAAATGCTGGGAGTTGTTGTTTTGCAACAGCTGGAGGCTCCGTTTTGGAAACACTGCCATACAATACATTTTTCATTTTTATTGGGGGAGGGGGGGCAGTGTAAGGGGGTGTACCTCTCGTTCCCGGCTAGCGAGGTGGGGGGGGGAAGACATTGTCTACAGCCGGTTCCAAGGTCGGGGTGAGACGTTCCAGCGGGGCCTGCAGAAATACGGAGCCCAATCCCCTGTCCAAATCCGAAGGACACAAGGCTACAGGGAAGAGCAGCGGCCCTTCTGCAACCCCAGAACCACAGCAATGGGAGTACGGGGTCCAAGAGAGTCTCTGCGACTTATGGGTCTCATATCCAGGCCAAGATGGCGGAGTATGAAGAACTGGGCAGAAAACTTAGGAGCCTAAGTGAAGACCTGAAGTTTTGTATGGATAAAGAGCCTCTGAGGGGAACTGGGTCCTGTCCTGTTTAGGCACCTTCCTCAGAGGGCTAGACCCGGGCTTGATGGAGATGGGGATCAAATGGATCAGAGTAAAAAAAATCTTAAAGTGGTCCTGCCCTCCTGTCTTCTTCGGGGAATGAGGGGGCTAAAAAGAAAGGGAAACAAAGGGTAAAGGGTGTGGCCGTCTAATTTAATCACCTTGTTTGACGGCACTCACCCCATTGACGCTGGCATCTATTAATTGTGCCAGCATAAAGTCAGATACGGCTAGATTTGTAGCCTTTGTTTTTCTCGGACATGTTGAAGCCGACATTTTCTATTTACAGGAGACCAGGTTGTCAGATCTAGCATCTCTGGTTAAAGCCAGAAGAGAGTGGAGGCGTGAGCCCTCCCATTGGTCTCTTGCAACTGAGCTGTATATTGGGGTGGCGGTCCTTTTTACCGCTCCTGTTGAATGCTAACGGGTTATTGAATTAGAAATGGGGAGGTGTCTGATCTTAGATGTCTTCATAAAGGGACAAGCGCTCCTGCTCATTAACATCTATGCCCCGCAAACCACGTGGGGCCATAAGGATCTCTTTATGAAGATTAAGCCCTTTCTTTTTTTGAGTCGGCAAGTGATTTTTGAAGGGGACCTTCAATAATGTTATGAGGTCCCAAGATAGGAAAGATTCCAATAATCAGCTGACTTATGACTATGTGGCCCTCAATAATATAGTTAGGGAAGCTCAGCTAGGGGATGCCCACATCCGAAGCCCCTCCGACCATGCAGGTTTCACCTTTCATCGAGGTAGCTGCAGGTCTAGGTTAGATAGGTTTTATTTAAAGGAGGAAGCCGTGTCTTCCACAGTGTCTGTGGTTGAGGTCAAGTTCTCCGATCACTGTATGATTTTGTTTTCCTTGAATGTTTCAGAGGTTATTGGAACCTAAATTCTTCCCTCCCGGAGGAAGCAGAGATAAGACAGTATTTTGAGGAATTTATTCAGTGTTAGAGTCTCTGGTCCCAAAAAAATCAGCAAAAGTCTTAGGCATCACATTCGACCAGGATGATTAACCCACCAGAAACTGGAATGGTAAGCTCCAGGATGCAACTCAGAGGGTAAACCAGTGTAAGGGTAGGTCTTTGACCCTCAAGGAAAGGGTACACATGATTAAATCCTACCTGCTCTCTTTGTTTATCTATCTGGGTAGCGTATGTATCTTGCCAGAGGCTTACTAATCTAGGATCTACTGCTTGTTTTTCCAACAGTTATAGGGGAACAGGTTGAACCTAGTCAAGAGGGAGGTTACATACTGCACGAAGAGACTAGGGGGTTTATCTATGGTAAACCCAGTGTTGTTCTTAACGAACACCTTCTTGAAAGCTAACAGCACAAATCTCTGGAAAAAGAGGGCTCCTCTCCTGCAGGGAATGGTTTTGGTCTTTCTTCCAGGAATGGGAGAGAGGAGGGTGAGTTAAGGACCTCCGTAGGCCCCATGGATATCATCCGGCTTATGCTACCCCAACTCTGAAGGCGATACATCGGTGGGGTCTGGGAGTGTGGGAGATTAGGACCCAGTCAAGGCAGTTCCTTGACAAACGGGTTCTGTTGACCCACTTCCAGAAGCCAAGGCGCTCAGGGACTGCCCAGGTCAGGATCAGAAGGTGGGGTTGTATCTTTTGAACATAAAAAAAAGGATCCCCCAGAAGTTTTTTGACTTGGCCTGGCGCTGCTTTCAAGGGAAGCTATGTGTAAGGACAACCTGAAGTACAGGAACTCTGATGACCGGGGATGTCCCAGAGAAGAGTGTGGAGACAGGCGGGAAAGCAAGGACAACGTCCTGCTTCATTGTCCCTTTAACATAGGGGTTTATAACCGAGTGGGTGGAGTCAACTTGCCAGCCTTACCTATCCAGAGTAGGCTTATTAGGCATTCAGGACCTTGGGTGGCCGAGACCGGGACACTTTATTCTTAGTTTACTGGTTAGGTACTACATACGGTGTTTAGCATCGACCCAACAGAAAATCATCCACGAGGTCTGTAGGAATATCAGGGAAGATTAGGTCTTTGGTGTATGGCAGTCTTGGTACCAGTAGGGCTTCTCTTCTATGGAATGGAGAGGGTTTTCTTTTGTTGTGCCCTAGGTAATAGACCTTTAGGGTAGAGTACTTTTATTTTGGTTAGGGGCAATGTTATAGGGATAGAGATAGGGTGAGAGCAGGGTCTGTTTTAATGGAGGGATATAATTAGGGAGAACTGTAGGGGGAGTTAGGTAAAGAGTTTAAAATTATTTAGATGTATCAAGTCTGCCACCCTTCTTCCCGGTGGTGGGCTAAAGCATGGATACGCTAGCTTTTTGTTTTGTTTTGTTTTAAGTAGTGTTGAGCAGCATAGGCCATATTCGAATTCGCGAATATTAGCAAATATATGGACGAATATTCGTCATATATTCGCGAATATTCCCATATTCGTAATACCCTCGTTTTATTTTCGCATACGTGAAAAATTTGCGTATGCGAAAATTAGCATAAACAAAAATTCGCGAAAATTCGCACGCCAGTCTCACACAGTAGTATTAGAGCCTTCTTTACACCACACAAGCTGGAAGCAGAGAGGGATGATCACTGTGATGTGTACTGTGAAAAAAAAAAAAAAGAATATTCGTAATTACAAATATATAGTGCTATATTCGCGAATATTCGCGAATTCGCGAATATGCGATATTCGCGAATAAAATTCGCTTTGCAAATATTCGCGAGCAACACTAGTTTTAAGCTGATATGGTATGAAGGGCTTACAGGCAACCAAACTTGGGCCTAAAGTGGGTTGTAAGTTTGTGTGTAAGTTGTTTGGGAGGAGGACTAGGTAGGGAGGGTGTATTTGTGGGTGGTGTTGTTTTTGCTTCTTTGGGGGACCTGGCATGGAACAGTTAATGACTGGATTTTGTGAACTGTACGAATGGTATGGACTCTGACCCATGTACAGGAAGGGTGGTGAGGTGAGGGGACAGTTTTAGTGTAAAGATTTTCCTAGGGTTTTCTATTGATTTTGTAGGTGTTTTCTGTAGTGTATATATAACGCATATGGAGTGTGTTGGGGTAGTGAAATAATACTGTTATTAAGTATGACATGCAGATTACAGGCATCACTTTTAGAATCACTGCCGCAGAGCGGCACAATGACAGAGCCTGTAAGTGGCATCAGTATGAGGAGACCATATAGTGGCTGAATGACACAGCATGGAGGTGTTGGCAGAATGAGGAGACTATATAGTGGCTGAATGACACAGCTTGGATGGGGCTGAAGCATGAGGAGACCCTATAGTGGCAGGAAGACACAGCGTGGAGTTGTTGGCAACATGAGGAGACCATATAGTGAGTGAATGACACAGCATGGAGGTGTTGGCAGCATGAGGAGACCATATAGTGTCTGAATGGTACAGCCAGGAGTTGGCACCAGCATGAGTAGAGACTAGGGCTTCACAATCCCTAAGATTAAAAGATGAATTCTGAAATTTAAACTGACGATTTTGTGTAGCTAGTGGTACTATAACAACATTTTTATTCCCAGACCCAGGCCTAGCAGCATCAGTAAACCATATATTGCCTTAATAACACAGCCTGGAGTTGGCTGAAGCATGAGGAGACCATATAGTGTCTAAATAGCACAGCGTGGAGTTGGCGGTAGCAGCATGAGTAGACACCAGGGCTTCACAATTCCTAAGAAAAAACTACAAATTTTGAAATTTAAATAGAAGATTTAGGGTAGCTAGTGCTGCCATAAAAAAATTTTGGGCCCAGACCAAGGCCCAGAAGCAACAGTAAACCATATATTGGCTGAATGACATAGCCTAGAGTTGGCTGAAGCATGAGGAGAGCATATAGTGTCTGAATGGCACAGCCTGGAGTTTGCAGAAGCATGAGGAGACCATTGAAAGTTGTGGTTTTTAAATTTAAGATTTTTAAATTTAAATTGAGGGTTTTTAAATGTAACTTTTAACTCACAAGTTTTAGTGTCTTGGCCACGGCGTGTGGGTGCAAAGGACCAAATGTCAGCACAATGACAGAGCCTGGAGGTGGCATCAGTATGAGGAGACCATATAGTGACTGAATGGCACAGCCTGGAGTTGGCTGGAGCATTAAAAGAGACCATACAGTGGCTGAATGTGACAGCCTGAAGGTGGCATCAGTATAAGGAGACCATATAGTGGCTGAATGACTGCCTGGAGTTTGTGGGAGCATGGGGAGACCATATAGTGTCTGAATGGCACAGCCTGGAGTTGGCAGCAGATGAAGAGACAATAGGGCCTCACAGACTCTAAGAATAAAAGATGAATTTTGAAAGTTAATTTGAAGATGTATGGTACCTAGTGCTACCATAAACATATATAAGTAATTTCCTATGCCCAGCAGCATCACTAAACCATGTAGTTTCTGAATGACACAGACTGGAGCTGGCTGAAGCATCAGTAAACCATATATTGGATGAATGGCACCGCCTGGAGGTGGCAGAAGCATGAGGAGACCATATAGTAGCTGAATGACACAGTCTGGAGTTGGCTGAAGTATGAGAAGAGACCATATGGTGGCTGAATGAGACAGCCTGGAGGTGGCAGCAGCATCAGGAGTCCTAAAAGTGGTGCGTGGGTGGTAGGCATGTGCACTGGTAAAAAATTTGTTTAGTTACGTTTCATATAATTTCGTATTTCATTTTTTTAGTTATGTTGTAGGTTTGGAATAGGGTTCAAAATCGGATTCGGAATCGTATTCGAAATTGGAATCGAATTCTGATTTCCCGATTCTTCATAATTTCCGATTGTTCGTAATTTCTTTGTATTTCTTACGATTATTCATACATAGCAGAATTTCCATTCTTAGGGTTAAGTACGTAGTACTCTTTAAAAAGTACATGCCTGTCACTTTTGAAAAAAGTCCCTTATCCTGATGGATTCATTTTTGCATGAAATCTTAAAAAGTGAAATAATATCCAAAATCTCCAATTGGGTTTTGAATACACAGTCTATTTTTTAACCAAGAGATCACCTTCTAAAAGAACCTTGAATACACCTTACTTTCAAGTGGCTCCTTCACAGAGAAATGCATTCTAATCTCTGTTTGAAAAACACTGCTAGAAGCCCTTATATCCTGTAGTGTTGCCCAACATTGGCGTATGAACCCTAGCAGTTGGTTGGGACTCGGGAGCAAATATTCTGATCTCTCTCAAGCACTGACATTATATCTTTCCTTATTTTTAACAAGTAAAATGTCAATCCTTTCTACAGCTAAAACATAGATGCCACCCATGTTATCCCCCTTCTGATCATTCATCAAAATTCATTATAAAATGCCTGCCTGTGGCACAAAATTACTAGAATTTACTAAAGAACACCTAGAATAACTAAACCCCAATATAAGAAAATAAATGTCAAATGCAGGACAATGATGAAGGGGGGAAAAAAGCAAAAGAACAAAAATCAAATCTCACAGCGCAAAAAAAAAAAACCTGAAAATAATAAACAAAATAAGATCCTCTCACTCACTACAATTAAGATAAGTGAAAAAAATACAAAATAAACTAAGGATGGCAAAGATGAATCTAAGTTTTTAGCAAAGATCTCAACAACACTTCTCTCTCTATCCACTTCTCTAACCCACAAAGAGCAGTCACATGATAACCCACAATCCAACCCCCAGCAGCTGAAAAATATTTGTGACTGGATAGAAAGCGCCAGTCACGTGTTTAATCGTGTCTTCGGTCGTTCGAATGCACAATTGTTTTTAAATCGGTTTGTTTGCGATCGTAACTTTTGTACGTTTCAAAATGGTAAAAGTGTTCCGATTCCGAAATTTGCACCCCGAAGTTTCGGTTTCGTATTCGACTTTCGGATTTTCCGAAGATTTGTTAGATTTTCGATTCAGAACGAAACAAAGCACACATGTCTAGTCGGTGGAAATACCAGTAACCGGTGATGAAGGTGGGTGAAAAAAGGTCTGATGTGGAGGAATGTTTGTAACTGGGGAGCAGCGTCTTAAATCTGTTTGGCACTATCCATATTTGTGAAGTGTCGGTGTGGCACCATGGTCAATCTACTCTCATGCATCAGGCATTGGTGGTTGGAAATCCTGGCTGATCCTGCCTCATTCACAAAGGTCAGTCTCTCCACATTTTTCATGGACAGACAAGTTCTCATTGGGTGACCATGGCCCCCGCCTCACTAAACACCCGCACTGATGCCACACTACTGACCGGGCCAGACAGCTTTTCCAGCGCAAACTCTGTTAGTTGCGGCCACAAATCAAGTTTGGCTGCCCAGAAGTCCAGCGGATCTTCAAGGTGTGTTGGTATGGGCATGTCAAGGTATGCCACCAACTGCTGGTTCAGTTCCTGCTCCAGGTGTACCTGCTGCTGATGAGTTGCTTCACTATGCAGGTAAAGAGAGGTACTCATCAGCGACTGTAGACTCAGGCTGCTGCTGATGGAGCTGGTACTGCTCCTGCCACCCAACCCCTCCCCAGCAGCCATGGCAGTGGAAGGTGAGCTCAGAGGGCCCCGATTCAGACCTGCGAGAGGATGGACGATGGCGCCGATAGGCATCGGCCAACTGACTACATAGGATGCCTCTGTAGTAGTTAATTTTGTCCTCCCTCTCAGTGGGTATAAAAAAGGCCAATATTTTGTGGTGGAAGTGAGGGTCCAATAAGGTGGAGATCCAGAAGTCATTCCGCTGCCAAATGGTGAAAATTCGGCTGTCACTACGCAAGCAGGTGAACATGCATTGTGCCATTTGTGCAAGTGACTCGGAGGGACTCCCTGCCTCAATCTCCACTGCATACTGCCACGATGTGTCTGGGTCCTCTGTCTCGCCTTCCTCATAATCCTTGTGACTTACTAATAATGTGGCTTCCTCAATGGGCGTGAGCAAATGGCAGGTGTCACGTATGAGCTGCCACTGGTTCACATTGAAGTTCCAAAGGGGAGTACCTCTATCCACATGGATCATCAAGAAATCGGTGAAGGCTTTTCTTTGTTTGTACAGTCAGTCTAGCATATGAAGGGTGGAATTCCAACGAGTGGCAACGTCACAAAATGTTGGGGGATATCGTTCTAACGCTGCAGCTCAAGGAGGGTGTGTTTTGCGGTGTATGAGTGACTGAAGACCATGCAAAGTTTCCTTCCCATTGTTAGGATGTCTTGCAAATGGGGGGGACACTTCAGGAACTGCTTCACAATCAAATTGATCACATGTGCAATGCAGGGCGCATTGCTCATCCTTCCCAGTCGCAGCGCATGCAAGATGTTCTTCCCGTTGTCAGTCACCATGGTTCCCATTTCCAGTTTTCGTGGAGTAAGCAATGCTCTGATTTCTTTACGAATGATTTTTAGCAGTTTCTCCCCTGTGTGACTCTTTTCGCCATGGCAAACCATGTGAAGAACAGCGTGACACCGCCGTGCCCTGCACACATGGTATGCTTAAGGGTCACTGAGACTTGTCTGGGCAGTGGAGGCTGAGGACACAGTGGAGGATGAGGATGCGGAGTCGCACACTGTCACAGGACCAACGGCCTGAGAGCGTGGAGGAGGAAACAACGTGACCTGTCCAAGTTGGGGTTGTGGCTGTGCAGGGATCACACTAACCCAGTGAGTCGTAAAGGACATGAATTGTCCCTGACCGTAGTTACAGCTCCAGACATCGGTGGTGCCATGCACTTTGATACACACCGACAGGCTCAAGGACTGGACCCCCTTCTCTTCCACAAAATTGTGCAGGGCTGGTACTGCCTTCTTCGCAAAGAAATGATGGCTTGGCATCCACCTCGGCTCGGCACAAGCCATTAGTTCTCTGAAAGGTGCAGAGTCCACCACTTTAACAGGGAAGGACTGCAGTACCAGCAACTTAGACAGGAGCACATTAAGCTTCTGTGCCATTGGATGAGTGGGCGCATACTGTTGTCTCTTGGACATGGCTTCGCCGATGGATTGTTGGCAGAATGACTGACTTGAAGTAGGAGGACCAAGAGCATCTGGACCGACAGAAGGAGTGTATGAAACACAGCTGCCTTCGGCTGAGGTGGTGGAGCCTTGGCTGGCTGAAAGATGGAGCAGCTTGCCACTGGGCGATGCAGCAGGCTGGACCACTATATCGGAGCCACGGTTCTCCCAGGCCACTTTATGGTGGCCGTGGTGCCCACATTGGGACCCTGGCCACGCTTCACCTTCTGACGACATATCTTGCATGTGGCTATGTGAACCTCCTCCAGATGCCATCCTCCGCACTAATTGACTGTTACTGCTGCCATCTCCATGAACCCCTGTTCCACTACCTCCTGGGATGGTAGGCTGCCGCGAAGCAGGTGGTCTCCCCCGGGCATGTTTGGCTCCACTATTTCCACTTCTCCCACCATGCTGACTGCCAACCATGCTACCGCCTTGCTGGCTCAGCTGCTGCCTCACGGGCAACCTGTAACCTGATGATTAAGCCTCTTCTGCACCTGGCTCCCAATTGAGATGGGCTTCATCATCATCATCAACAAGTGTCAGCACATCACTTATGTCCTCCTCAGGTTCCTCAACAGTGTCTGCTTCAGGACTTTGAACCCTGGCAAAAGCGCCTCCCACATCACTCTCCTCATCACTACTTGCCTGCCTAATGGAGGAAGCGGCGGATGTCTTCTCCACTTCTTGGCTGGGAAGTAGCTGATGACCGTCCTCTATTAGATCGTCCTCAGTGAATAGTGGAGCTTAACCCACAGCAGAAAATACTTCTGTAGGTGAGGGAACAGCATAGAACAGAGGCAATGGGAGGACTGGGATTGCTCCCAGGCCATGCCAACTGAGGGTTGTGTCTGAGGAACCTACCGACTGTTGACTGGGGGTGTCAGATGTCACTTGTGATGAAGTGGATGACCTTGTTAACCAACTGACGACGGCAGATGGGTTGCTGGTCGAGACACTACCTCTCACTGCGACTCCTGCTGCCACTTTCCCCTAGTCTGCTGTGACCTCTGCCTGAAGGATTTAGGCCTCTGCCACTCCTCTGTGCCCATCCTAACACTTCTCTGCCTGACATATTTAGTGCGTATATGAGGGGACTACTATATGCTTCACTACGCTTAAAACAATATTTGTCTACAACAACAGCAGGTGTGCACTTTTTGCTGGCCTTTCATAGTATCTAGGCCCTTGACATATTGACAGGTACAAAATAGTACATTACTTAGATGTATATATGCGGTATGCACTGATGAGGGGAGAAAAATGCGCTACAGTACACCTAAAAACTCTGTATTTTTGTAAAACACCAGCTGGTGATTACTTTTGTCTGTCCTTTCACAGTATGTAGGCCCTGGACAGATTAACAGGTATAAAATAGTACACTACTTACATGTACATATGTGGTATGCACTTATGAGGGCAGAAAAATGTGCTACAGTACCATTAAAAAAAAAATATTTTTGTAAAACACCAGCAGTACACAACAGTGCTGCAGCCAAAAAAAGCTGTGTACTAAACACAAAATTACACTCTGTCAAAGACTATTAGGAATGGACCGCTGTGTAGTATTATTATGTACAATAAACCAGAATTTTATCTAAGAAACCCAGAGGTCTGAGCTCCTTCCGATGTTCCATCTCTACATGATCATTGTCACGATACGGCTGGCAGGAGGTGGATCCTCTGTGCCAGAGAGGGATTGGCGTGGACCGTGCTAGTGGACCGGTTCTAAGTTACTACTGGTATTCACCAGAGCCCGCCGCAAAGCGGGATGGTCTTGCAGCGGCGGTAGTAACCAGGTCGTATCCACTAGCAACGGCTCAACCTCTCTGACTGCTGAAGATAGGCGCGGTACAAGGGAGTAGACAAGAGCAAGGTCGGACGTAGCAGAAGGTCGGGGCAGGCAGCAAGGATCGTAGTCAGGGGCAACGACAGGAGGTCTGGAACACAGGCTAGGAACACACAAGGAACGCTTTCACTGGCACAATGGCAACAAGATCCGGCGAGGGAGTGCAGGGGAAGTGAGGTATAAATAGGGAGTGCACAGGTGAACACACTGATTGAACCAACTGCGCCAATCAGCGACGCAGTGGCCCTTTAAATCGCAGAGACCCGGCGCGCGCGCGCCCTAGGGAGCGGGGCTGCGCGAGCCGGGACAGGACCGACGGAGAGCGAGTCAGGTACGGGAGCCGGGGTGCGCATCGCGAGCGGGCGCCACCCGCATCGCGAATCGCATCCCGGCTGGGAGAGGAATCGCAGCGCACCCGGTCAGCAGATCTGACCGGGGCGCTGCAGTTGCGAGGATGTTGCGAGCGCTCCGGGGAGGAGCGGGGACCCGGAGCGCTCGGCGTAACAATCATTCTGATCGGCTTTTATCTCCACTGATGCACTGGACTTCCCAGCTGAAACACCAGAGGAACCAGGATGCTGCGACTCATATACTACTGGCGACCATAGGTGTTAGGCTCTTAGCATAACACCCTGAGGTAAGGGTCCATCTTGCTGGCCCAAATTTTTGCTACTATTCTCTCCACTGTACTCCTGGTTTACCTGCACAAGGTGCGCACCGACCCTTTTCTCTTTCTTGTATTTTCTTTGCTGTAACACACACACACAAACAGGCTCTGCGTCCTATGATCCCTCTGCAGTGTATTGTGATGAAGTGAGGAGCCGGAATTATGACTGCCGAATATATAGGGCTGTGACATCACAGGGCTGACTGGCTGCTGATAGGCTGCATTCTGCATGTGATTCAGGGTCATCCCGCCTACTTCTCTTCCCGCCTTCCCAGCGTTCCTTGTCCCATGTACTGACATGTGGATCCGCCATTTTAGATGCCCTGGAGCCTACACCGCAGTAAATAGAGTTTAATGAAGTGATTTGCACAATAGAATTGCAGTGATATTCGCATTCGTTGCAAATCGAATACCTCATGAAATTTTCCACATCTCTACTTCTGAGTATGGATGGTTTTGAGTTATAGCCAGGTAGTGCTAAATGATATGTTTATTTTGATGTGCCATTTTTATGTTCGCTTTAAGTATGTGTGTGCTGATTTGATAGTTTTGCTATGTTTTCTTTGGTACTTTTGTTAGTCCTGAATGAGGATTCAGTTAATTTGGTCTAATTTTGTAAGTGAATGCGAGTGTGATATGATGATTATTATTTTTATTGAGAAAAAAAAATAACCCCCCCCCAAAAAAAAATAAATAAATAAATAAAATAAAAAATGTAGGGCAGTGCGTGCTCCCTGCTGTTAATCACTTACCTGAGAGGGACAGGTACACCCTACTCCCTTCTCCTACTTTACTACTTGCTTCTCAGCAGAGAGCAACACCTCATATTTATATGTATATATATGTGTGTGTGTGTGTGTGTGTGCAGCTCCTTGTTTCCTTGGTAACTTGCTAAATACCATCCCCTACCATGCTGGGCCTTGTCTACTTAACTGCAACAGACTGCTTCTACCTGAGTGATTTCTGACCTTCTTTAGTTTCTGATCTTGATTCCATGTATGTCCCTGGCCTGACTGACATTCACTCTGGCTCCTGATCCTGGTTCTGACTTGTGATTATTCTGCTTTCTGATATATTGACTTCTGATATATCCCACTTTGGCTCCAGACTCCTGGCTGTGTCGGGGGTTAATAACTAATTTATGAATTATTAATTATGGTCAACAAAAATATGAAAAATATTATGACCATTATGAATTGCCAAAAATATACAAACAATGCAATTCCCCATATCTGGGCCCGACGAGTTCTTTAGTAGTGGTAGTGTAATTTTTGCAATATAATAAAATAATAACGCAGTTATTATAAAAATGATATGTACATTTATTTGTTGCATTAAAGAATAATAAAAACATACCATAATATCAATGAAAAGATATAAAGAAAATAGCAATGACATAATGTCAGATATAAAACAATAATGTATTAGTAAGTTATTTAACAATATTAATCACAGAAGTGGGTTAGTTCAGATATCAGTAGATTACTCTGTGTATAGATCATCACATTATATGATATCCTATGTGCATATTATCTCTAGATACATAAAATGGGAATAAACCCCGCCCAGTCCTAACCACAAATTTTCCTGGTAAGATACAGTAAAAAAAACAAATAATAAAACAAAAACGTCCAAGCTAAAACTTGACATCCTGCACGGTTCCAGGATTCTTACACCATAGGCATACAGCTGCCTACGGTTTATAAGAGTTTAGTAACAGGGCAAGACTAATTGCTCAGTCACAGATTCTAACTGTATGCAATTTTTTTTTATAACAGATTAACCCCTGTGTTGTTTTACTAGGGGGCTGTTCACATCATCATTTAAACTTACGCTTAGAGTATACAAAAAGGGTTGCCAACACATACTGTGGTGTACTGGCAGTGGTCTATTTCACTTTAATGGCCTAATCGTAGTCAACTAGTGACTACGTTTTAGTCCATTTTCTGAATGTATATGTTTACTTTGCAGCAGTGTAAAGTATAGCAGACCACACTTTTTAGTACCACTAAGTAAACATATATATGCATAAAATGGACTAAACATAGACTAGCCCTTGACTATGTTCAGGCAACTAAAGTAAATCACTACACTGCAGCATATGTTGACATCTCTGTTTGACAGAATATATACCCTAAGTGTAAGGTTAAATCATGATGTGAATATATAGGACCATATATAGTAGCCAGAGAAGGAGAGAACAGAAGTAACTACTGTCCCCTACCCCCACTTCTACAGATATTCCCACATACGGTGACCATATATTGGTAGATATCAGCTGTAATGTACATGCTGGGGGTTGTAGCTTTTGCAACAGCTGAAGGCACACTGGTTGCAAAACACTGAGTTTGTTACCAAACTCGGTGTTTCACAACCAGTGTGCCTCCAGCTGTTGCGAAACTACAACTCCCAGCATGCACTGATAGACCGTACATGCTGGGAGTTGTAGTTTTGCAACAGCTGGATGTTCCCCCCCAATGTTAATGCATAGGGTACACTCACATGGGCGGAGGTTTACAATAAGTATCCGGCTGCAAGTTTGAGCTGCGTCAAATTTTCTGCCGCAGCTCAAACTGCCAGCGAGAAACTACTGTGAACCCCCGCCCGTGTGACTGTACCCTAAAAACACTACACCACCAAAAAATAAAATAAAAAGTAAAAAACACTACATATACACATACCCCTACACAGCCCCCCCTCCCCAATAAAAATGAAAAACGTCTGGTACACCACTGTTTCCAAAACGGAGCCTCCAGCTGTTGCAAAACAACTACTCCCAGTATTGCCGGACAGCCGTTGACTGTCCAGGCATGCTGGGAGTTTTGCAACAGCTGGAGGCACCCTGTTTGGGAATCACTGGTGTAGAATACCCCTATGTCCACCCCTATGCAAGTCCCTAATTTAGGCATCAAATTTGCATGGCACTCTCACTTTGGAGCCCTGTCGTCTTTCAAGGCAACAGTTTAGGGCCACATATGGGGTATCACCATACTCGGGATAATATGTGTTACAAATTTTGGTCGGTATTTTCTGCTATTACCCTTTTTAAAAATGTAAAATTTTTGGGAAACCAAGCATTTTAGGAAAAAAAAACATATATTTTTTTACATATGCAAAAGTCGTGAATCACCTGTGGGGTATTAAGGTTCACATTACCCCTTGTTACGTTCCCCGAGGGGTCTAGTTTCCAAAATGGTATGCCATTTGGGGGGTTTCTTGCTGTCCTGGCACCATAGGGGCTTCCTAAATGCGGCATGCCCCCAGAGAAAAATTTGCTTTCAAAAAGCCAAATGTGACTCCTTCTCGTCTGAGACCTGTAGTGCACCAGCAGAGCAATTTTCACCCCCATATGGGGTGTTTTCTGAATCGGGAGAAATTGGGCTTCAAATTTTGGGGGGTATTTTCTGCTATTATCCTTTTTAAAAATGTAATTTTTTTGGGAAACCAAGCATTTTAGGTATTTTTTCTTTTTTACATATGCAAAAGTTGTGAATCACCTGTGGGGTATTAAGGTTCACTTTACCCCTTGTTACGTTCCCCGAGGGGTCTAGTTTCCAAAATGGTATGCCATGTGTTTTTTTTCCTGTCCTGGCACCATAGGGGCTTCCTAAATGTGACATGCCCCCCAAAAACCATTTGTCGCTCCTTCCCTTTTGAGCCCTCTACTGCGCCCGCCCAACAATTAACATAGACATATGAGGTATGTGCTTACTCGAGAGAAATTTAGTTTCAAACACAAGTAAAAATTTTCTCCTTTTTACTCCTTGCAAAAATTCTAAAATTGGGTCTACAAGAACATGCGAGTGTAAAAAATGAAGAATTTTAATTTTCTCCTTCACTTTGCTGCTATTCCTGTGAAACACCTAAAGGGTTAATACACTTACTGAATGTCATTTTGAATACTTTGGGGGTGTAGTTTTTATAATGGGGTCTTTTATGGGGTATTTCTAATATGAAGACCCTTCAAATCCACTTCAAACCTGAACTGGTCCATGAAAAATAGTGAGTTTGAAAATTTTGTGAAAAATTTCAAAATTGCTGCTGAACTTTGAAGCCCTCTGGTGTCTTCCAAAAGTAAAAACTCATAAATTTTATGATGCAAACATAAAGTAGACATATTGTATATGTGAACCAAAAATTTTTTTTTTAAATATCCATTTCCCTTACAAACAGAAAGCTTCAAAGTTAGAAAAATGCAAAATTTTCATTTTTTTCATCAAATTTGGGGATTTTTCACCAAGAAAGGATGCAAGTTACCATAAAATTTTACCACTAATTTAAAGTAGAATATATCACGAAAAAACTATCTCGGAATCAGAATGATAACTAAAAGCATTCCAGAGTTATTAATGTTTAAAGTGACAGTGGTCAGAATTGCAAAAAACGCTCTGGTCCTTAAGGTGTAAAATGGAGTGGTCCTTAAGGGGTTACATTTTTCCTCCTCGCTTTCTAAGAGCTATCACTAATTTTGCCATCCACAGACCCGTAAAAGCTTTTTTTTTGCACGACCAATTGTACTTTGTAATTACATAACTCATTTTACTCCTCCTCATGTAATCACCTTTCTACTGGAGTGACACACTGTGGGAAACCTCCTCCTCATGTAATCTCCTTACTACGGGGGTGACACACCTTAAGAAACCTCCTCCTCATGTAATCACCTTACTACTGGGGTGACACACTGTAACAAACCTCCTCCTCATGTAATCTTATTACCACTGGCGTGGCACACTGTAACAAACCTCCTCCTCATGTAATCTCCTTACTACTGAGGTGACACACTATAATAAACCTCCTCCTCATGTAATCTCATTACTACTGGTGTGACACACCATAACAAACCTCCTCCTCGTGTAATCACCTTACTATTGGGTATCATACAGTAACAAACCTCCTCCTCATGTAATCTTATTACCACTGGCGTGACACACTGTAACAAACCTCCTCCTCATGTAATCTCCTTACTACTGAGGTGACACACTATATATAGCAAACCTCCTCCTCATGTAATCTCATTACCACTGGTGTGACACACCATAACAAACCTCCTCCTCGTGTAATCTCCTTACTATTGGGTATCACACTGTAACAAACCCCCTCCTCATGTAATCACCTTACTACTGGGGTGACAAACTGTAACAAACCTCCTCCTTATGTAATCTCCTTACTACTGGGGTGACACACTGTAAAAAAAACCTCCTCCTCATGTAATCACCTTACTTCTGGGGTGACACACTGTAACAAACCTCCTCCTCATGTAATCACCTTACTACTGGGGTGACACACTGTAAAAAACCTCCTCCTCATGTAATCTCATTACTACTGGGGTGACACACTGTAACAAACCTCCTCCTCATGTAATCTCCTTACTACTGGTTAGACACACTGTAACAAACCTAGAAGTGTTTACATGAGGGCAAAGCACACACACAGCGAACATGCTCTCAATGGCGCAGACAGACAAACGGGAAATAGGATTGTTTGATCCACCGACAAGCTTTAGCAGCATCCTCAGTTTTCTTGTTCATCCTTCAGACACAGGTGGCACCTTTATTGCACACTCCTGTCTCTTACTAGGCACTTAGCAGAAGGAAATTTGGTGTCATGGGGCCCATTACATGTTCCGCCATTGACAGTCAGCCACCATCACCTCTGTCTGCAGTGGTGTAATGAACAAGAAACCTGGACTTCTATGAACTGGAACTATATTGTCTTTAGAGACTAATCCAGGTTCTGTTTTCAAAGGTCAGGTTAGAAATGGAGGCCTTAGGACAAGCTCTTCAATCCTGCCTTTTCTGTGGAGCGACACAAATGCCCCAAATCAGTAGTGATACAAGGTTCACTAACAGCTCAGCAATTTGTGCAGGACATCCTGTCTGATAATGTCTGATACTTGTTTTTATTTGTATCCCAAAAATGGTAAAGAGCGGCAGATTCTGTTGGTGCTATTTAAATATTGTATTTATATCATCATTATTATTGTTATTATTATTATTATCATTATTTATTAGACCAGCTGAGAAGCAACATCTGTGGGCATATGATGCCATATGGAACCTGTCTGTCTCCAAGTCTAACTGCATCTTATCTTGCTTCTAGGCTTGCGTGGTCAGACAGGGTACTAGAGGCATCTTTCATCTGTTCAACTTTCCCCCCAAAACATATTCTTTTACACAAATATTGTAACCACTTTGATTAAAACAATAACTCCTTGGTGCATTATTTTATTTTTTAATGATTTGTGTGTCCAGTCCTCTGGAGAGGTTAAAATATTTAGTGTTTGCCATTATTAGCTTGGCATATTGCTCTGCCCAGAAGCCAGTCATAATGAACAAGTCATAAATAATTGTCACATAATTATTTTTCTAGAAAGAAATATGCTTTACAGACTGAGATTGCTTATGGATTACCCAAGTTTTGGCCTTGTTTCTCTCACAGCCCTGAGCATTACTTACACAATTTTTTCTTTTAGATCTTTATCAATAGATGGACGTAGGTGTACTTCTCAGAAAGTCTAGCTAAACAAATCCACCTATGGTGCTATTGCTGTTTTAAGAGAACAGATGAAGGACTTATACATATCAGAATAGGTATTATAGGGTCAGCCACTTCAGATATGGGGGGACATTTATCAATGCTTGTAAGAGAGGTTTTCTGTGTACATTGCGGCACAAATGTTAGACTTGCACAAAAACTTTGCAACTTTTTTCTCAAGGGATTTTGACGAAATTGACTTAGGTACTGTACATACATTTCCATTTTCCCTTTGCAGTGGTCAGAGATTTACAATTTGTTTCTCTAATAAAAGTTGCACTTTTGTCGCATAAACCTCAGCTACACCACAAACCTACACCAGCCCAGACCTGGCTTATAAAACTGGTGTAGACAGCAGTTCCAAAAAGTTGCACAAAAGTCACACAGGTGAAAAAAGTCATACAAAATTCACAGTTGAAGTGAAATTTCACAAAAATGTGTTCTTCCCCTCTATTTATCACAGGCCCTGCACCATTTAATAAATTTGGTACTTGTACATTTCAACTACATCATGTAACCTGTGTATAGCATCAGTGCACCAACACTGACTTTGATAAATGTCCCCCATGCTATCAGAACTATTAGGGTAAAGGCCCTAACCTATGGGAGATCAGAATAACTGGACATACATGGTGCAATTGCTTTAAATACTTTGGGGGAAATTTGTCACTGGGCACACAAAATGTGGCACATGCGCCCTAGCACTTTTTTATTTTTTTGCGACTTTTGTGAGTAGACATTAAGTAGCAATAAGCTTTACTTTAGCAAATTTCTGTTTTTGTTTCTACCATTTGCAGTGATTGAAAATGTATGAAGTGAGAATGTCGCATGTAGGCATAAAAAAAAGTCACAAACCCCTCCAAAATGTCATAAGTCAAAGCCAGGTCAGACCTAACTTACAAAAAATGCCTTACAAAAAGTCGCAACTGTGACTTTTTGTGTAAAAAAGTTGCAGAGGAGAGGAAGAACCATACAAAGTGGTATTCTGAAGTGATGTATTGATTTTTTGCTTATGTGCAACACATTTTTCAATCCTCCTTGATAGCATGATAAATTTGTCACACATAAAAAAAAAAAATTATAATAATAATAAATAAAAAAATGACTTCAAAACTCACTTTCCAAAGACAACATTAATAAATCTCCTTTTTTGACTAGTTGTTCAGAATTTATATTAAAATATTTTATGATTAAAATAGCTCAGCCATGAAGCTCAATTTATATAAAGCAATGTAGTACCAGAAAACATTGCATAATCTACCCAAACCCTCCCTACCGTCATACTCTCTTCAAATTTCTAGGCCAAATAAGTTTGTTTCATGTAGTCTTTTTTTTTTTCACAGCATTGCATATACTACATATTTAGAGCATTAAAGATAATCGCATTCCCATAATAATTGGTTAAAATTCCTATTTAAAATGTTGTGCTGCAATAGTTTTGAATGAAATGCCCATAAGGAGTTCAAATAAATGTGATATTAAATATTTCCCTAGCTACCGTGGCGGTACAGTGCATTACTATTTGAGTCAATCAAATATAGCATTGCAGGATTTCTGAATGTTTTTTCATTCATATTTATTTTGTTTGCACACAGGAGAGATTGCTTTATTTAATATTTAAGATGTGAATATGTATAAAAGATTATTACAAGTATGGCCTTACGCCTTATGTTAAACTGTGTGCAGTGTAGTGAACTACATTACTATATATGAAGCCAAGCATGAAGAAAACAAATCAGCTCAGTGAGTAAAATTATGCAAAGCATGTGTTTGGTTAACCTATCTTGTTTCTATCCCGCATCTGATACAATGTTATACTTTTCACTAGAAGAAAACATTATTCTGAAGTTTAGGTTTTCACTCTGTAAAAGTGACAAAAGAAAAAAATATATTTTTAAATATGACATAATTAATTAAGACAGAAATTAAAGGGGTACTCCACTGCCCAAACATTCTGAACATTTTGTTACAAACGCTGGGTGCGGGCTGTGGGTGTTGTGATGCCTCTCAATGCAAGTCTATGGGAGGGGGCGTGGTGGCTGCCATGCCCCCTCCCATAGACTTGCATTGAGGGGGTACGGTGTGATGTCACGAGGGGCATGGCCATGACATCACGACCCCCGCAGCCCACTCCCATTGTTTGGAACAAAATGTTCCGAATGTTCTATGCATTCCAGACTTCAGGCTGTAATTGACTGCAAAGGATTTGCAACCAAGTATTAACCCCTTAAGGACCCAGCCCATTTATACCTTAACCCCTTAACCTCTTAAGGACTCAGGGTTTTTCCGTTTTTGCACTTTCGTTTTTTCCTCCTTACCTTTAAAAAATCATAACCCTTTCAATTTTCCACCTAAAAATCCATATTATGGCTTATTTTTTGCGTCGCCAATTCTACTTTGCAGTGACATTAGTCATTTTACCCAAAAATGCACGGCGAAACGGAAAAAAAAATCATTGTGCAACAAAATCGAAAACAAAACGCCATTTTGTAACTTTTGGGGGCTTCCGTTTCTACGCAGTGCATATTTAGGTAAAAATTACACCTTATCATTATTCTGTAGGTCCATACGGTTAAAATGATACCCTACTTATATAGGTTTGATTTTGTCGCACTTCTGGAAAAAATCATAACTACATGCAGGAAAATTTATACGTTTAAAAATGTCATCTTCTGACCCCTATAACTTTTTTATTTTTCCACGTACGGGGCGGTATGAGTACTCATTTTTTGCGCCGTGATCTGAAGTTTTTATTGGTATGATTTTTGTTTTGATCTGACTTTTTGATCACTTTTTATTCATTTTTTAATGTTATAAAAAGTTACCAAAATACGCTTTTTTGGACTTTGGAATTTTTTTGCGCGTACGCCATTGACCGTACGGCTTAATTAATGATATATTTTTATAGTTCGGACATTTACACACGCGGGGATACCACATATGTTTATTTTTATATTTTTTTACACTGTTTTATTTTTCTTATGGGAAAAGGGGGGTGATTCAAACTTTTATTAGGGAAGGGGTTAAATGACCTTTATTAACACTTTTTTTTTACTTTTTTTTGCAGTGTTATAGGTCCCATAGGGACCTATAACACTGCACACACTGATCTTTCATCCTGATCACAGGCGTGTATTAACACGCCTGTGATCAGCATTATCGACGCTTGACTGCTCCTGCCTGGATCTCAGGCACGGAGCAGTCATTCGTCGATCGGACACCAGGGAGGCAGGTAAGAGCCCTCCCGGTGTCCGATCAGCTGTTCGGGACGCCGCGATTTCACCGCGGCGGTCCCGAACAGCCCGACTGAGCAGCCGGGATACTTTCAGTTTCACTTTAGAAGCGGCGGTCAGCTTTGACCGCCGCTTCTAAAGGGTTAATACCGCACATCGCCGCGATCGGCGATGTGTGGTATTAGCCGCGGGTCCCGGCCGTTGATTAGCACCGGGACCCACGCGATATGATGCGGGATCGCGGCGCGATCCCGCTTCATATCGCGGGAGCCGGCGCAGGACGTAAATATACGTCCTGCGTCGTTAAGGGGTTAAAGACACATGACGTACTGGAACGTGGTGTGTCCGCTCCCGATCATAGCGTCATATCGGGTCGGGCCCGGCCTCTAACAACGGCCGGGAACCGTGGCTAATAGCGTGCGACATTGATCGCGGTGCCGCGTGCTATTAACCCTTTAGACGCGGCGTTTAAAGTTGAATGCCGCTTCTAAAGTGAAAGTGAAACCATGCCGGTTAGCTCAGTGGGCTGTTCGGGATAGCCGCGGCGAAATCTCGGCATCCCGAACAGCTTACAGGACAGCAGGAGGGTCCCTACCTGCCTCCTCGCTGTCCGATCGCCGAATGACTGCTCAGTGCCTGAGATCCAGGCATGAGCAGTCAAGCAGCAGAATCATCGATCTCGTGTTTCCTATGAGAAACCAGTGATCAATGTAAAAGATCAGTGTGTGCAGTGTTATAGGTCCCTATGGGAGCTATAACACTGCAAAAAAAAAAGTGAAAAAAAAGTGAAAAAAGTGAATAAAGATCATTTAACCCCTCCCCTATTAAAAGTTTGAATCACCCCCCTTTTCCCATAAAAAAAAAACACAGTGTAAATAAAAATAAAAATAAACATATATGGTATCTCCGTGTGTGGAAATGTCCGAATTATAAAAATATATAGTTAATTAAACCGTACGGTCAATGGCGTACGCGCAAAAAAATTCCAAAATCCAAAATAGTGCATTTTTGGTCACTTTTTATATCATGAAAAAATAAATAAAAAGTGATCAATAAGTCCTATCAATGCAAAAATGGTACCGTTATCAACTTCAGATCATGGCGCAAAAAATTTGCCTCATACCGCTCCATACGCGGAAAAATTAAAAAGTTATAGGGGTCAGAAGATTACAATTTTAAACGTATTAATTTTTCTGCATGAAGTTATGATTTTTTCCAGAAGTACTACAAAATCAAACCTACATAAGTAGGGTATCATTTTAATCGTATGGACCTACAGAATAAAGATAAGGTGTCACTTTTAACGAAAAATTTACCACGTAGAAACCGAAGCCCCCAAAATTTACAAAATGGTGTTTATTTTTTTATTTTTTATTTTGTCTCACAATTGTTTTTTTTTCCGTTTCACTGTAGATTTTTGGGCAAAATGACTGACGTCATTACAAAGTAGAATTGGTGGCGCAAAAAATAAGCAATCATATGGATTTTTAGGTGCAAAATTGAAAGAGTTATGATTTTTTTTTAAGGCAAGGAGCAAAAAATGAACATGCAAAAACGGAAAAAACCCCGGTCCTTTTTTTGAACATCTGACCCCTGTCAATTTAAGCATTAATAACTCTGGGATGCTTAGACTTTTCATTCTGATTCCAAGATTGTTTTTTCGTGACATATTCTACTTTATGTTAGTGTTAAAATTTTGTCGATACTTGCATCATTTCTTGGTGAAAAATTCCAAAATTTGATGAAAAAATAGAAAATTTAGCATTTTTTTTAAATTTGAAGCTCTCTGCTTATAAGGAAAATGGATATTCCAAATAAATTATATATTTATTCACATATACAATATGTCTACTTTATGTTTGCATCATAAAGTTGACATGTTATCACTTTTGGAAGAGATCAGAGGGCTTCAAAGTTCAGCTGCAATTTTCCAATTTTTTTAGAAATTTTCATGGACCAGTTCAGTTTTGAAGTAGATTTGAAGGGCCTTCACATTAGAAATACCCCACAAATGACCAAATAATTAAAACTGCACCCCTCAAAGTATCCAAAATGACATTCACTAAGTGTGTTAACCCTTTAGGTGTTTCACAAGAATAGCAGGAAAGTGAAGAAGAAAATGTAAAATCTTAATTTTTTACACTCGCATGTTCTTATAGACCCAGTTTTTGAATTTTTACAAGTGGTAATAGGAGAAAAAGCCCCCAAAATTTGTAACCAAATTTCTCTCGAGTAAGGAAATACCTCATATGCGTATGTCAAATGTTCGTCGGGCACAGTAGAGGGCTCAGAAGGGAAGGAGCAACAATGGGATTTTGGAAAGTGAATTTTGCTGAAATGGTCTTTGGGGGGCATGTCACATTTAGAAAGCCGCTTTGTTGCCAGAACAGCAGAAAACCCCACATGGCATACCATTTTGCAAACTACACCCCTCAAGGCATGTAACAAGTGGTGCAGTTAGCCTTAACACCCCAAAGGTGTTTGCCGACTTTTCGTTAAAATTTTTTCACTAAAGTGCAGTTTTTTCCCCAAATTTACAATTTTTAACAAAGGGTAACAGGAGAAAATGCCCCACAAAATTTGTAACCCCATCTCTTCTGAGTATGGAAATACCCCATGTTAGGACGTAAAATACTCTGCGGGCGAACTACAATGCTCAGAAGAGAAGGAGTCACATTTGGCTTTTCGCATTTCGCATTTAGGAAGCCCCTGTGGTGCCAGAACAGCAAAAAAAATACCCAAATAGTATACTATTTTGGAAACTACACCCCTTAAGGAATGTAACAAGGGGTACAGTGAGCCTTAACTACCCACAGGTGTTTGACGACTTTTGTTAAAGTTTTTTTTTACTAAAATGCAGTTTTTTCCCTAAATTTTACATTTTTACAAGAGGTAATAGGAGAAAATGACCCCCAAAATTTGTAACCCTATTTCTTCTGAGTATGGAAATACCCCATGTGTGGACGTCAAGTGCTCTGCTGCCACACTACAATGCTCAGAAGAGGAGGAGCACCATTGAGCTTTTGGAAAGAGAATTCGTTTGAAATGGTAGTTAGGGGCCATGTGCGTTTACAAAGCCTCCCGTGGTGCTAGAACAGTGGACCCCCCCACATGTGACCACATTTTGGAAACTACACCCCTCACAGAATTTAATAAGGGGTGCAGTGAGTATTTACACCCCACTGATGTTTAAAAAAAAAAATCATTTTCACGGACCACTGTTCCAAAAATCTGTCACACACTTGTAGGGCGTAAATGCTCACTGTACCCCTTATTACATTACATGAGGGGTATAGTTTCCAAAATGGGGTCACATGTGGGGGGGGGGGTCCATTGTTCTGGCACTATTGGGGTTTTGTAAACACACGTGGCCTTCAATTCCGGACACATTTTTTCTTCAAAATCCCAATGGCGCTCCTTCTCTTCTGAGCATCGTAGTTCACCCACAGAGCACTTTACATCCACATATGGGGTATTTCCATACTCAGAAGAAATGGGTTACAAATTTTGGGGGACTTTTTTCCTATTTTCCCTTGTGAAAATGAAACATTTAGGGTAACACCAGCATTTTAGGGGAAAAAAATGTTTTTCATTTTCCCATCCAACTTTAATGAAAATTTGTGAAACACCTGTGGGGTGTTAAGGCTCACTGTGCCCCTTGTCACATTCCGTGAGGGGTGTAGTTTCCAAAATGGGGTCACATGTGTGTATTTCTTTTTTTTGCCTTTATGTCAGAACCGCTGTAAAATCAGCCACCCCTGTGCAAATCACCAATTTAGGCCTCAATTGTACATGGTGCGCTCTCACTCCTGAGCCTCCTGAGCATTTTACACCCACATATGGGGTATTTCCGTACTCAGGAGAAATTGCGTTAAAAATTTTGGGGGTCTTTTTTTCCTTTTACTGCTTGGGAAAATAAAAAGTATGGGGCCACACCAGCATGTTAGTGTAACATTTTTCAATTTTTTACACTAACAGGCTGGTGTAGCCCCCAACTTTTCCTTTTCATAAGGGGTAAAAGGAGAAAAGGCCCCCCAAAATTTGTAGTGCAATTTTCTCCCGAGTACCGAAAAACCCCATATGTGGCCCTAAACTGTTTCCTTGAAATACGACAGGGCTCCGAAGTGAGAGAGCGCCATACGCATTTGAGGACTAAATTAGGGATTGCATAGGGGTGGACATAGGGGTATTCTACGCCAGTGATTCCCAAACAGGGTGCCTCCAGCTGTTGCTAAACTCACAGCATGCCTGTACAGTCAGTTGCTGTCCAGAAATGCTGGGAGTTGCTGTTTTGCAACAGCTGAAGGCTCCGTTTTGGAAACACTGCCGTACAATACATTTTTCATTTTTATTGGGGGGGGGGGGGCAGTGTAAGAGGGTGTATATGTAGTGTTTTACCCTTTATTATGTGTTAGTGTAGTGTAATGTTTTTAGGGTACATTCGCACTGGCGTATTACGGTGAGTTTCCAGGTAGGAGTTTGCGCTGCGGCGGAAATTTGCCGCAGCCCAAACTTGAAGCAGGAAACTTACTGTAAACCTGCCAGTGTGAATGTACCCTGTACATTCGCATGGGGGGGGGGGGGCAAACCTCCAGCTGTTTCAAAACTACAACTCCCAGCATGTACTGACAGACCGTGCATGCTGGGAGTTGTACTTTTGCAACAGCTGGAGGCGCACTGGTTGGAAAACCTTCTGTTAGGTTATGTTACCTAACTCAGTATATTCCAACCAGTGTGCCTCCAGCTTTTGCAAAACTACAACTCCCAGCATGTACTGATCACCGAAGGGCATGCTGGGATTTGCAGTTTTGCAACATCTTGAGGGCTACAGTTTATGGACCATTGCAAAGTGATCGCCAAACTGTGGCCCTCCAGATGTTACAAAACTACAAATCCCAGCATGCCCAGACAGCAAACAGCTGTTTGAGCATGCTAGGAGTTGTAGTTTTGCAAGATCTGGAGGGATACAGTTTAGAGACCACTGTACAGTGGTCTCAAACTGTAGTCCTCCAGCTGTTGCAAAAGTACATATTCCAGCATGCCCAAACAGCTGTCTGGGCATGCTGGGATTTGTAGTTTGGCAACATCTGGAGGGCTACAGTGTAGAGACCACTGTATAGTGGTCTCAGACTCTAGCCCTCCAGATGTTTCTAGGCAACTTACCAGCTTCCGTAGGATCCAGGGACAACATTGCCGCCCGCCAATCACCGTCACCCGCTGCATTCGGATAGGTAAGTGGATCTTCTGCCGTCGGTCGTTTCCCCGTCCTGCCCCTCCTATCGTGGGTGGGCAGGACAGGGAAATTGAAAGTTAACCCCCTCGCCCCTGATCTGCTATTGGACGTCGCTTCTGACGACCAATAGCAGGGATAGGAGGGGTGGCACCCCTGCCACCTCACTCCTATTCCTTCAGGGGGATCGTAGGTGTCTTAGACAACCGCGATCCCCCTTATATTCCAGTTCACCGGGTCACCATTGTCCCGTATGACCCGGAATAGGCGCAAATCGCAAGTGTGAATTCACTTGCGATTTGAGCCGATCGCTGACATGGGGGGGTCTGATGACCCCCCTGGGCATTTGCGCGGGGTGCATGTTGATCGATATCAGCAGTCACCCCGGTCCAGTCCCTGCCCGGCGTGTGGTGGGGACCGAAATTCCCACGGGTGTATGGATACGTCCTGGGTCCTTATGTATCAGAAAGCCAGGGCGTATCCATACAGACAGAATTTCTAAAAGCGACTCTAGGTATATTCCTAACTAAAGATTGTGTGAGAGCTCGCATAGCTGAAAAATCACCACAGACTTTATGCGTGAAATACTTTTTCCAGATGATAGACCACAGACCGAAATTCCCACAGCCGTATGGATATGCCCTGGGTCCTTAAAGGGGTACTCCGTCCCTAGACATCTTATCCCCTATCCAAAGGATAGGGGATAAGATGTCAGATCGCCGCAGTCCCGCTGCTGGGGAGCCCTGGCATCCCCACTGCGGCACTGTGCTATCATTACAGCACAGAGCGAGTTCGCTCTGCATGTAATGACGGGCGATACAGGGGACGGAGCATTGTGATGTCACGGCTCCGCCCCTCATATGTCACGGCCCGCCCCTTTCAATACAGGTCTATGGGAGGGGGCGTGGCGGTCATCACACCCCCTCCCATAGACTTGTATTGAAAGGGGCGGGCCGTGACGTCATGAGGGGCGGATCCATTACGTAACGATGCTCCAGCCCCTGCATTGCCCGTCATTACGTGCAGAGCGAACTCGCTCTGTGCTGTAATGATAGCGCAGTGCCACAGCGGGGATCCCTGGGCTCCCCTGTAGCAGGACCAATTATAAGATGTCTAGGGGCGGAGTACCCCTTTAAGTACCAGAAAGCCAGGATGTATCCATACGCCCTAGGTCCTTAAGAGGTTAAAAATTGAAAGTTTGATTTATGATTATTCTTCTGTCCCGTTACTTTTGGTCCCTTAACAAGTGGAATGCACATATGCAAACTGTTGTAATTCCTACACCGTTCACCTGATTTGAATAAAACTACCCTCAGATTAAAGCTGACAATTTGCAGTTACAGCACATCTTGTTCATTTCATTTCAAATCCATTGTGGTGGTGTATAGAGACAAAAATGTTGGAATTGTGTCGATGTCCCAATATTTATGGACGTTACTGTATGTCCGGCATCTGGCATAGGTGAACTCTGCCTAGATCTCAAAGCAACTAATGCCACAACTGATGACAAGTTGTCATCAGTTGTATGGCATCTGGCATCCATTGTTTCTGCATGGCAGAAAGGGGAACGCAGCAAGCTTTCCGGCGTGTTCAACCATCCAGTGTCAAAATTGAGATGCTAGATGATTGTGAACTGTCCCATTCAAATGAATGGGATCAGTTCTAGCATCAGTTTCCCTCCATTGCACGTTGAAGGAAAACTATGCCAGACGCCTGATATATGTGAACCCAGCTTCACAGTGAAAGGTTACACCAAAGGCTGGATTAGACAGGATCTTCATACACCCCTGAGGAAGTCACCGGCGGGTGACGGAACGCATGGGGTTTAGGAGGGCACCTGCTTGGACCTATACTCTCCATCTCCTGTTCTTGGCTCATTTTCGTCTCCCAGTCTTCCATTGGTTTATTGATATATAGCACAGCACGTTGCACAGGTTGCATGTTTACTATTGCTCTGGGATGATAATATATATATATATATATATATATATATATATATATATATATATATATATTGCAATAGATGATTATTGTAGTGCTGGGCCAGAAGGGATAGTGCAATATATTACAGATAATTTAGGTGCCCTGGGAGGGGTTCTTGTGGCTCCCCTCTGTCTGGTGTGGTATGGCCTTTGTGCCTTTTAAAAAAAAATGGTTTTAGATGTCTGTCTAATTAGCCTTGTTTCTGTAATTATACAATAAAGATTGTTATATATTTTTCTATGATTTCTGGGTGTGCACTTTTATAGTGTGCTTCTTTTTCTTGTTGATTTATGTGCATACTGGTACATTTGGTAGCACCCCTGAGATATTTTTAAGGCTGAGCCCACTTATTGCTTGTGTAGGATCTTCACAATAGCTGTTGTTCAGAGCTTAGCAGCACAAATGTCAGCATTCCTCTTTGTAGAATTACCTCTGCACAAGTCACAGAGCATGCCTAGAAACATCTCACATTGTAGTCAATACGATCTGCTCCAGATTATTAAGCCTATGTGCATGATGGGTAATTCTGTAAAGCATATCTCTAAATGTTGTTTAAAACTCACAAGACATAATGGCTGCCCTCATAATGTACTTTAAAAGTAAACTTCCATCTCATGAGTCCTTGTGCGACCTTGTAACACCAGTTGCAGTTCAAATGAAAAAGGATCAAGAGCCAGCACTTAATTTCTTTTTGTTGTCCTGCAATAAAATCATTAACACAATCCCACTGTAAAAGAATCAGATCTTCTGATGTGTTTCTAGCATACTACAAGCTCTTTGTCAAGGAAACCAGTTAGACAAGTGACATGCAAATTTGTAGAAAAATTCTGACCTTATCAGCGAGCGCTGCTCAATATTCCAGAAGCATCACAGTTGGAAACCAGGATAGAGTTAAAGTGCTAGGAAGCACTATGTTTATTGAAATACCAAGAGACGTGTTTCAGAGGATTAAAACCTCCTTCCTCAGACTGGCATACAACCTCCCATCAAAGGGGCTTTATATACAGTGAACAAGGAAGCTATATACAGAAGGCGGAATTTACAATTGAAAAAACAATGTAACAAAGATATACATCAAAATGTTATAAGCGCACATTCATAGGAAGCAGCAAGTATGATAATGTACAGATATAAGCAACATTAAAATACAAAGGTGTGGCATAAATAATCATAAGAGACAGAGCGAAGACTAAAGGTCACAGCAAGCCCCGCATCCATGCACCGGCAGTACTGCACGGGAGCGAGGCCCGCCGAAATGTAAACATTAACACGAGATGTTGACATGTGCTCCCGAGATCAAGAGAGTGTAATGCGAGCTGATCTATTGGTAACTAAGGACGCGCCATGACGGTGAGCGGTGGCCACGTGACCCAAGGGCCAATGGGAGTGTACGGAGTGGTGCAGACGCTTCCCCATAATACACAGGTGTGCAGTGTGAGTGAGTAACCACACGCTGGTGGGAGGGAGCGGACCACGTGACCACAGCAAACCTCAGGCAGCAGTCCTGTGAAGACACAGAAAGAGACACTTAGTTACACAAGTCATTAGAGATGAGCGAATCAAAGTTGACGAACCCGAATTTGTTACGAATTTCATGAAAAATTTGATTTGCAACAAATACGAATATCGCCGCAAATCGCTTCATTAAACTCCATTTTACAGCGTTCCAGGCTATTGGAGACCTAAGATGGCGGATCCACATGTGAGTACATGGGGCAGGGGATTATGGGAGGGCGGGAAACAGCGGCGGGAATGAAGGTAGGCGGGCTGACCCTGAATCACATGTGAGATGCAGCCTATCAGTGTTCACTGACCTCTGTGATGTCACAGCCCCTATATAATCGGCGGCCATCTTGGCACTCTTCATTTCATCTATGCACTCAGATGGAGAGGACGGGACTGTGTGTGTGTGAATAGCTCATACCACAGCGTTACGCTGCAACTGCTAGTCACATCAGCATTAGGGAAAGACAGGAGTGCAGAGTGCTATGCTGTTACACTGAGAAGGATCATTGATAGCTAAACCTCCTAGTCACGTTATTGAGCATTGCAGCAGAGAGGGGCAGATAGCTGTCAGCTGCCTCATACAGATCTCCAAGCTGCCTGAACTTTCTGAAGCATCTTATCTCCTCATTTTTCAGCCCAATTGAGTTTATGTTTTTTTGCTCCACAAATCTTCTGCTGCTCAGAATTGTGTGACAGAGTGCAATTTAGGGTTTAATCCCTGTTTTTTTTTTCTTTTTTTGTGGTGCTGCACTGTTTGGTCCTGCTGCGGTTCAGAAATATGTGATTGTTCAGTGGACTGTAGTGCATTTGTACCATTTTGTACCTGTTAATCTGTCAAGGGGCTGGCTACATACTGTGCAAGTCCAAACAATAGTATTCACCGGCTGTTTTTTTTTTTTTTTATAGTTTTTTCTGTGTATAGTTACGCATATTACTGCCCTCATCAGTGCAGACCGCATAGGTACATCCACGTATTGTACCATTTAGTACCTGTAAAGCTGTCAAGGTGCTCCATACCATCAAAGTCCAAACAATAGTATCCACCGGCTGGTGTTTTACAAAAATACAGATTTTTTTCTGCTAATAGTAAGGTATATTACTGCCCTCATCAGTGCATACCGCATAGGTACATCCAAGTATTGTACCATTTACTACCTGTTAATCTGTCAAGGTGCTCCAAAACATCAAAGTCCAAACAATAGTATTCACCGACAGGTGTTTTACAAAAATGCAGAGTTTTTTCTGCGTATAGTTAGGCATATTACTGCCCTCATCTGTGCATACCGCATAGGTACATCCAAGTATTGTACTGTCTAGTACCTGTTAATCTGTCAAGGGCCTACATACTGTGAAAGGACAGCCATAAGTAATCACCTGCTGCTGTTCTAGACAAATACTGTTTAAAGAGTAGTGTAGCGTATTGTAATACCCTCATAAACGCACTAAGTATGTCAAGCAGAGAAGTGCCAGGATGTGCACAGAGGAATGGCAGAGGCCTAAATACTTCAGGCAGAGTTGGCAGCAGACTTGGGGCGCGTGGCAGCAGGAATCGGAGCGAAAGGCCTGAGCTCCCGTTATCAGCCAGCGGTCATGTCTCCACCAGCAACCCATCTGCTGTCGTCGATTGGTTAACACGCTCATCCACATCATCACAAGTGACATCTGACACTCCCAGTCAACAGTCTGTGGGTTCCTCAGACACAACCCTCAGTTGGCATGGCCCTGGAGCAGTCCCTGTCCTCCCATTGCCTTTGTCCTATGCTGTTCCCTCTCCTAAAGAAGTATCTTATTGTGTGGGTTCAGCTCCACTATTTACTGAGGACGATCTAATAGAGGACAGTCAGCAGCTACTGGATAGCCAAGAAGGGGAGGAGACATGCGCCGCTTGCTCCGCTAGGCGGCCAATTAGTGATGCGGAGAGTGACGTGGGTGGCGGTGTTGCAAGGGTTCAGGGTCCTGAAACAGACACTGTTGGGGAACCTGAGGAGGACATCAGATGATGATGAGGCCGATCGCAATTGGGAGCCGGGTGCAGAAGGGGCTTTGCTTCATCATCATCAGGAGAAGAGAGTTGCAGGTTGCCCTTGAGGCACCAAGACGGAAGCACGGTTGGCAGTCAGCGTGGTGGCAGTAGTGGAAATTCAGGAGCCAAACGTGCCCGGGGGAGACCACCTGCTTCACGGCAGCCTACCTTTCCGGGAGGTAGTGGAACGGGGGTTCCTGGAGACGGCACCAGTAGCAGTCAATTAGTGCGGACTGCGGGTGGGAAAATCAGCTACTCTGCGGTGTGGAAATTTTTCATAAGGCATCCGGAGGAGGTTCACGTAGCCACATGCAAGATCTGTGGGCAGAAGGTGAAGCGTGGCCAGTGTCCCAATGTCGGCACCACGGCCCTGCGTCAACACATGCTTCGCCACCATAAAGCGGCCTGGGAGAACCGTGGCTCCGATGTAGTGGTCCAGCCTGCTGCATCACCCAGTGGCCATCTGCTCCCTCCTTCATCCAGCCAAGGCTCCACCACCTCAGCCGAAGGGAGCTGTGTGTCAAACCCTCCTTCTGTCGCTCCTGCTTCTCCCGCTTTTAGTCAGCCATTCCGCCAACAATCCATCGGTGAAGCCATGTCCAAGAGACAACAGTATGCGCCCACTCATCCAACGGCGCAGAAGTTGAATATGCTCCTGTCCAAGTTGCTGGTGTTGCAGTCCCTCCCTTTTCAAGTGGTGGACTCTGCACCTTTCAAAGAATTGATGGCTTGTGCCGAGCCGAGGTGCAGAGTCCCAAGCCGTCATTTCTTTGCGAAGAAGGATGCACCAGCCCTGCATAAGTTTGTACAAGAGAAGGTGGGCCAGTCCTTGAGCCTGTCGGTGTGTTCAAAAGTGCACGGCAGTGCCGACGTGTGGAGCTGTAACTACGGGCAGGGACAATACTTGTCTTTTACGGCCCACTGGATAAATGTGGTTCCTGCACAGCCACAACAGCCACTTGGACAGGTCACACCGCTTCCTCCTCCACGCTCTCGCTCCCAGGCAGTTGGTCCTGTTACAGTGTGCAACGCCGCCTCCTCATCCTCCACCGTGTCCTCGGCCTCCACTGCACGTCCAAATCTCGGTGGCCCTTCATCGTACCATGTGTGTAGGGCACGGCGGTGTCAAGCTATTCTTCACATGGTTTGCCTTGGCGAACGGAGTCACACAGGGGAGGAACTGCTAAAGTTCATTCGTAAAGAAATCCGAGTATGGCTTACTCCACGAAATCTGGAAATGGGAACCATGGTTACCGACAACGAGAAGAACATCATGTTCTCATGTGAACCATGCGCCCTTCATGGCACACGTGTTGAATCTGGTTGTCAAGCCCTTCCTCAAGTCTTCACCCCATTTGCAAAACATCCTGAAAATGGCACTTCAGACACTCGTACACCGCCAAGCACACCTTCATTGAGCTGCAGCGTCTGAACGATGTCCCACAACATAGTCTTATTTGTGACGTTGCCACACGTTGGAATTCCACCCTCCATATGTTGGACAGACTATACGAACAAAAAAAGCCATCACCGATTTCTTGATGATCCAAGCAGATAGGAGTACTCCCCTGTGTAACATCAATGTGAACCAGTGGCAGCTCATACGTGACACCTGCCGTTTACTGAGGCCCTTTGAGGAAGCCACATTATTTGTGAGTCGCCTGGATTACGCCATGAACGACGTAATTCCACTCTTACATTTCCTGCAACAAATGATTGAAACCATGGCTGTTCGCGGCAATGGAGACGTTGCGCCTACATCTCAAGGCTACATGAGCCATGTGGGGGCTGAACTGGAGAAGGAGGATGATGAGGGGCAGAGTGGAGCACAGTTTAGGTTGGATGAGTTGGCTGGTGTTTCTAGTCATCGGACAGGAGAGGAGGATCAGCCAGAGGAGCTGGAGGGTTATGAGGAAGTTGAGACAGAGGACCCAGACACACCGTGGCAGTATGCAGTGGAGATGGAGGCAGGTAGTCACTGGCGCAAATGGCACGATGCATGCTCAGTTGCTTGCGTAGTGACCCCCAAATTGTCAAAATACATCAGCGGGATGACTTCTGGATCTCCACCTTATTAGACCCTCGCTACCGTCCCAAAATGGGGGCCTTTTTTAAACCCATTGAGAGGGAGGACAAACTGAACTACTACAGAGAGATTCTATGTAGTCAGTTGGCTGATGCGGCCCCATGGTCCATCCACTCACGGGTCTGACTCGGGGGGCCCTCTGCGCTCACCTTCCACTGCCATGGCTGCTGGGGAGGAGAGGGGTGGCAGGAGCAGTACCAGCTCAATCAGCAGCAGCCTGAGTCTACAGTCGCTGATGAGTACCTTTCTTCACCCGCATAGTGAAGCAACTCATCAGCAGCAGGTAGACATGGAGCAGGACCTGAACCAACAGGTGGTGGCTTACCTTGACATGGCCATGCCAACAACCATTGAAGATCCGCTGGACTTCGGGGCAGCCAAACTTGATTTATGGCCACAACTAGCAGAGTTTGCCCTGGAAAAGCTGTCCTGCCCGGCCAGTAGTGTGCCATCAGAGCGGGTGTTTAGTGCGGCCGGGGCCATAGTCACCCCAAGGCGAACTCGTTTGTCCACTAAAAATGTGGAGAGACTGACGTTTGTCAAGATGAATCAGGGATGGATCAGCCAGGATTTCCAGCCACCAATGCCAGATGCCTCAGAGTAGATTGACCATGCTGCTACATCAACATTTCGCAATTATGGTTGGCTATGAAACCCTCTTGGGTTATCAATTAGGGTTATGAAACCCTCCTTGGTACTGCGATCGCCTGCTCCTTTCCTTACTGATGCTTCTGGCCTTGGGCCTTTCATTATTGGATGTTTAGCAGTAGCTAAATATATGCTTAATGCAAATGTCAACATTGATCTTTAAATGTAAGGGGTTGTGAAACCCTATTGGGTACTGTGAATGCCTGCTCCTGACTCATTCTGTGTCTTTCAGGAACCACTTGCCTCCCTGCCCACAGGCCTTGGGCCTTCAATTTTTGGATGTTTAGCAGTAGCTAAATACATGCTTAATGCAAATTTCAACATTGATCTTTAAATGTAAGGGGTTGGTTATGAAACCCTCTTGGGTACTGAGAATGACTGCTCCTGACTCATTCTGTGTCTTTCAGGAACTACTTGCCTCCCTGATGCCTCAGGCCTTGGGCCTTCAATTTTTGGATGTAAAATGCTTAATGCAAATTTCAACATTGATCTTTAAATGTAAGGGGTTGGTTATGAATCCCTCTTGGGTACTGCAAATGACTGCTCCTGACTCATTCTGTGTCTTTCAGGAAATAATTGCCTCCCTGATGCCTCAGGCCTAGGGCCTTCAATTTTTTGGAGTTTAACAGTAGCTAATACATGCTTAATGCAAATTTCAACAATGATCTTTAAATTCTTTAAACTTGTGCATCAGCCAACTCCAGGCTGTGTCATTCAGGTAATATATGGGTTACTGATGCCGCTGTGGGGCCTGGGTCTGGGAATTTCAAATTTTCTCATAGGTAGCACCCGCTATCCAAAATCTTTTTCAAAAATTTCAAAAATTGCGGTGTTTTTTTTGGGGGGATTGTGAAGCCCTGGTGTGTATTCATGCATCAGCCAACTCCAGGATGTGTCATTCAGGCAATATATGGGTTACTGATGCCGCTGTGGGGCCTGGGTCTGGGAATTTCAAATTTTCTCATAGGTAGCTAAAATCTCCTCATGCTGCCAACACCTCCACGCTGCGTCATTCAGCCACTATATGGTGTCCTCATGCTTCAGCCTCATCCAAGCTGTGTCATGCTGCCAACACCTCCACGCTGTGCCATTCAGCCTTTATATGGTCTCCTCATGCTGCAAACACCTCCACGCTGTGTCATTCAGCCACTATATGGTGTCCTCATGCTTCAGCCTCATCCAAGCTGTGTCATGCTGCCAACACCTCCACGCTGTGCCATTCAGCTACTATATGGTCTCCTCATGCTGCCAACACCTCCACGCTATGTCATTCAGTCACTATATGGTCTCCTGACACTGATGCCACCACCCGGCTCTGTCAATGTTGCTGTTGTGCGGCAGTGATTCTAAAAGTGATGCCGGTAATCTGCATGTTTTTCTGAATAACAATATTATTTCAGTAACCCAGCACAATCCATATGTGTTTTAGTACACAGCAAAGTGTTCTATACCCCTATAGAGGCTGTATGTAGGAGAGAAAGAGAAAAAAAAAGAAAGAGAGAGAGAGAGAGAGAGAGAGAGAGAGAGAGAGAGAGAGAGAGAGAGAGAGAGAGAGAGAGAGAGAGAGAGAGAGAGAGAGAGAGAGAGAGGGAGAGAGGGAGAGAGGAGAGAGAGGGAGAGAGGGAGAGAGGGAGAGAGGGAGAGAGGGAGAGAGGGAGAGAGGGAGAGAGGGAGAGAGGGAGAGAGGGAGAGAGAGAGAGAGAGAGAGAGAAACATGAATATGCAGGCCTCATTGGGACAGACCCTACACTGTGAATTTGCCTCTGTGTGAACTGTTCAGTAAGCATGGCAGGATCTGGAACATCCAATAGTTTGATACCAAACTATTATATGGACCTGGCCCGCAGATGCACGCTACTATATATAAGGTGTCTTGGATGTTCCAGATCCTGCCATGCTTACTGAACTGTTAACACAGAGGCATATTCACAGTGTAGGGTTCGTCCCAATGAGGCCACCTTATCGCGGTGGGACGGTCCAAGCTATTTGACCGCCGGCGGAGACAAATCTGCAAGCTAAGTGCCTCACTATTTCATAGTTTCACATTTGCATCTATTACACCATAGCTGTATAGCTCTCGATGTTTTAACTGCATATTCATGTTTCACCTATATTATTGTGCTGACAGTGTGCTGCTGCATTCTTCTGTTGCTTTATATGTATATATATATATATATGTACGGGAACGGCCGCAAACAATCAACAATCGGAAGGTTGGAGAAGAATTGCTGATCCCTGCGGACTTCATCGCTCCATGTGGGGAAGTAATAATATTAATATTTACAGAGATTAAGTTTATTAATGATATTTTGACAGATTTGAAATCACATGATCGCCCATCTACCCAATCATGGGTTGAGGGTGGACACAATGTCTAATGATTAATGTAATGCACTTGTATTGTCACCAATCATGTTCCTTCACTACATATATAAGTTTGACTCATTGTCATTTGCACTATGCTTGAGAAAGGCCCTCAGCCAGTTAAACATATGTCCCCTGCAACCTTCTACTCACAATGTCACTCTTTGAGCCCCTCATAGCTCGGGCTGTGTACTCCTCAGCAGGCTCTGTCTCTTCCCTACAGCCCACATGCTGTCTCCTAGGAAGAGCCCCCATTACACTGAGTCTCGATCTCATATACACCTCCCTTCCCTCCTGCCTCATTACTTAAGAAGCAGGTGAGAGCTTCTGCAGGGTGAGCCAAGGAAATACACCCTTTCCTTGCCGCACTGCCACATATCCCCCCCCTTTGCTCAGACCACCGGGAAGGACCACATGTATTTGAAAGGCAGAAACCATCTGCCTTTCCTTTCTCTTGGACAACTTTTGTCCCACAGTCTCTGAAGTCCTTGACTTTTTTCTTCCGGACTTTTACCAGCCACCAATTGCAAGTCTCTCGGTCACACCTCTCCAGTACCAGGTTCTTCACCCTGGTGTGGGCAGGCTTCTTGAAATTAAGGAGTGAGAGGACCGATGCTTCTAACCTTTGTCTTCTTCTTGCTTGCCGGACCTCGGCCTCTGCTTTAGAGAATCTTTCGGCCTCAGTGGCTTCACCAACCACTGTCTTGTTCTCTGTACCGTCAGAGGACCTCTGACACGGGTCCATCTCATCCCATCCAGCTTTCTCTTCTGGGGCACCAGCTTCCTCAGGTTTGGCTTCAGAGTCTTTGGCTCCTTCAGATTCTTGTGTAGAATCAGCTTCTACTACTGCAGCTTCTTCAGGCTTACTCTTCTCTTCACCTGTAGCTTCAGTTGTGCCATTCTCTTTACTCACAGCTTTTGAGGTTGACTCTGGTTTAGCTTCTGCTTCAGAGGATTTCTCTGCCTCAGCATTACCTTCAGAATTTTTAGTCTGCTCAGGTTCAGAGGATTTCCCACCTCTCTTCTCCTTAGTCTTCACTTCAGAGGATTTCCCACCAGGTTTCAGCTCAGTCCTAGCTTCAGGAGACTTCTTACAGGACTTCACCTCAATCTTAGCTTTAGAGGACTTTTTCGCAATCAGAGAAAGCATAACTGTATCCTGTAACTTCGGCCCCAGAAGCCTTTCTTGAGCCAATTCTGCCATATCTTGGTCTCTGCTCACTTTTAGGACTTCCTGGTCCTCTTCCTTTTTCTCACATTTTCGCAGCTTACACTGGAGCTTAGGGGACTTCATCCTCTCACTGTCAAGTAACTCTGTCAAGTCCCTGACAGTATCTTCCGAAGACAGCAATTGTTTCCTCAATTGTTCATTGTCCGCCAGCACAGCCACCTGCTCGTAGAGTTGCGCTCCCAGCAAAACCAAGGCAGCTACGTGGGACCTTCTGCGCGTTTCGTTCTGCGCTTCCAGGCTCTCTTTTAAGATCTTCATGTCATCTTCCAGCTTTATATATCTCAGCTGCTCACTCTTGAGTTGTGCGGAGATCACCTTCTCACTGTCCAGCAACTGTTTCTTGGACTTCACTAACTCATTGATAGATTTTCCACTCTCACCAATCTGTTGAGATAGATCTGAGATCTCCTGTTGCAAGTTCTTGTTTTCATGTTGCAGAGTCTCAACTTGTTCCAGCGCCTCCTCATACTGCTCACGGAGCAAGACATTGTCACGACGAGCAGATTGAAGAGCATGTGCAAGGGCATTCTTCACCTTGACTTCCTCCTCAAGTTGTCTCTTATCTTTAGAGGTACTTTCCAGATTGCTGGCAAGAGCATCAACTTCCATCTTCATTTCATTCTTCTCTTTTTCAATTTTTTCCATGGCTACCAGGCTAGCCTTGTGATCACTCTGCAGAGCCTGATATACACCATGTAGAAGACTCACTTCTTCTTCCTGGAATGACATCCGCTTGGCCAGACTCTGCACTTCACTCTCCTTGCTGGTCACAAGACCCTGGGAGCGGGACAGTTCATCCTGCAGAGCCACAAACTCACTTCTGTGATGCTCCATGACTTTTTCCAGCTGAAGCCTCACTTCTTGCTCTTTTTTAAGGTCAGCAAGTGATTTGTCCCTCTCCTCTGTCAAGCGATGTACCTCTTTTTCTTTCTCCAACAACTTCACAGAAATCATCTGCAGGGTTTCTTCCAGATTCTGGATCTGCTCCAGTTTTTTCCCAAGGCCAGCTCGTCTTTTCCGAGACCATTTACTGACAGCGGTCTCCTCACTCTCACTGTTAGACCTTGAGACATCCTCTGGTCCTCTGTCAGACACTCGACCCAGCTCTTCTCCATCTCTAGATGAAGTCTCCCCCTTTTCCGGGGTTGCGGCCACTTGTGCCTCATTATTATCATCCACAACAGGTACCACTGACACCTGGCACTCTTCCTCTCCCACCACGTTGGCAACTCTGGAGACTCTCGCTAAACACTCCCGTCGGACCGGCAATCCCTTGGCGGTAAGTTTGTTGCCCCTAGCAACATCTTCAATGGCTCTTGGCACCAGCGAGTCAGGGAGATTCCTGATCAGTTCCTCTGAACTGTCTCTCAGCTTCTTGGCAGACTTTTCTTTTGTCTTGTCACAGTCTCCTTCACTTAGGACTCTGTCTGTGACCGTAAGTGCAGCCCCCAGCTCCACTGGTACTCTTTTCTGGAGTTTTGGTTTTTCCACAGCCATCTCTGGAGCTTCTATTCCAGTCACCACTTTAACTTGACTCGCGGACTGTTCTTTAGCTCCCCTAGTGGTCTGGCAAACTCCCACCTGACATATACCTAGGGTCTGCTGACACTCCCTGTCCTCAGCTGAGTTACTGTCCCCTGCTATGTGGTGAAAACCAAATGTTGTGAGCCTATCAGGTGTTCCTGCTCTAGTCACCTGACTATCTTCCCACAACTGCTGAAAAAACGGAAAATCCTTCCCCAGCACTACTTCATACTCTAAGGTAGGCTCTATTGCAACCTTGTGACTTATGGTACCATAGGGAGTAGAAATAAACACTAACTGTTTTATAACCCCAAACACCGGCTTGTATAGACACTATAGTGGGGTCTGGCTTTCTGCTGCTGGTCTTTACCAGACTTATTACACATTTTGGATCTAACAAAACAGTCCTCTTTTTACCTTCTATTTCCAGCTCACACAAGTTTTCTTTTTTCCTGTGAGAGGTGGGAACAGAACTCTTTACATCAGAACACATTAACATAAGTGTTTCAAGAAAAACATTATCAGCCTGCATGGGTTCACAATATACAGCACCATTCACATAGTCCAGTAGAGACCCCCCAGTCCTCACTCCTTCAGGAACCTTTGTGTGCGAACTCTCAGGTGCACTCTCAGCATCCCACAGCTGCCAGAAATACGGAAAGTCTCTTACAATTTCCACTGTAAGTTCCGCACATACCTCCATCATATGGCTTACTGTCCCAAAACATGTATCAAAGGTAATTTGAACAGTCTTACCGGGCTCCGGGCGGGGCTTCACAAATGGAATTATTTCTGGCATAATCCGAGATACAGTCTGGCAACAATCCAAGTCCACCCACAGTGGAATTCCGCCCACCAACAACTCACGGGACCTTGGCTTCATCTTGGCGACCACAGCTTGTGGCCCACGCCGGTTGCTCCCAGCAACGGCCTATCGAGGTTGTCCCATTTTCTTGAAAAAAAATTCTCGATCCGTTGCCCCTAGCAACGCTCCTCCACAGACACCAAACTGTGCTTGAACTCCTCTGCTGGGCTCCTCCGACTTGCATTCTTGCAGGGGGTTGCTCCTAGCAACAGCTCCTCTCCAACTCGCTTGTTGGTTGCCCTCAGCAACGGCGTGCCCGCATCCTCCACCAAAATGTGACGATCCGTCTTGGGGATTAGCTCTGGGATCGTCCTGGACCACGCCACAGGATGCGTTTCTTCTCAATAAACCAGCAAACAAACGCTTATAATGCAAATCTGGCACCTTGCCAGTTTTATTAGACAGGTTGCAGGAAAAGAAATAAACAAAAAGCAGGAACAAAACAAAATCCTAGACCGTCTGGTCACTGACTAAACAGATCAGCTTGTCCTGACTAACAACCGCTGAGCTACCCTCAGCCAGTTAAACATATATGTCCCCTGCAACCTTCTACTCACAATGTCACTCTCTTTGAGCCCCTCATAGCTCGGGCTGTGTACTCCTCAGCAGGCTCTGTCTCTTCCCTACAGCCCACATGCTGTCTCCTAGGAAGAGCCCCCATTACACTGAGTCTCGATCTCATATACACCTCCCTTCCCTCCTGCCTCATTACTTAAGAAGAAGTGAGAGCTTCTGCAGGGTGAGCCAAGGAAATACACCCTTTCCTTGCCACACTGCCACAATATATATATATATATATATATATATATATATATATATATATATATATATATATATATATATATATAGATATATATATATATATAAATATGGGAGTGGGAGAACATAAAACTACACATAAATATGATATGGAGAAACTGTATATCTAAAGTTGTAATAAATAAAGTTATAATAAAGTTCTAATAAATAGCCCAATACATATAAAAAATAAAATAAAAAAGGAAAGGGGTTATGCTTATCTAATTGATTAATAGGAAGATGCAAACACAAGTAGATATGTATAAAAATAGGTATGTATAAAATGCATATATGCAATAAAAAGTATATAGAATGTAAAATATTTAAGATTTTTATGCTCGCTAAAAATATATGTAAAAACGTACAATAGTTAGTTCAGAGCTGGAAGATACATATACATACACAAAAAAATAATTATATATGTAAAAACATGAAATAGTAGGTTCTGAGCTAAAAAGTACACATAAAGTGGATTATTATAAATTATTAGTTATAAATTATTACAAGGAGCTCTCAATTAATTTGTTCAACCCGAGAGGCATTAAAGTGCAAAGTTTGTATATCCAATAATTTTCACCCCTTCTCAATACAGAAAAATGTTGAGAATTGTCTTTTGAAATGCCTTCAATCGGGATAATTGAGAGGACTCCAAAATTGGAATTATGCCACTCAGATTTGCTGCGGTCACGTGGTCCGCTCTCTCCCACCAGCCTGTGGTTACTCAGTCACACTGCACGCCTGTGTATTATGGGGAAGCGTCTGCATCACTCCATACACTCCCATTGGCCCTTTGGTCACGTGGCCGCCACTCACCGTCATGGTGCGTCCTTAGTTACCAATAGATCTGCTCGCATTACACTCTGCTGATCGGGGTGCACATGTCACCATCTAGTGTTTATGTTTACATTTCGGCGGGCCTCGCTCCTGTGCAGTACTATCGGTGCACGGGAGCGGGGCTTGCTGTGACCTTTAGTCTTCGTTCTGTCTTTTATGATTATTTATGCCACACCTTTGTATTTTAATGTTTGTTATATCTGTACATTATCATATATACTTGCTTCCTATGAATGTGCGCTTGTAACATTTTGATGTATATCCTTGTTACATTGTTTTTTTAATTGTAAACTCTGCCTTCTGTATTTGGCTTCCTTGTTCACTGTATATAAAGCCCCTTTGATGGGAGGTTGTATGCCAGTCTGAGGAAGGAGGTTTTAATCCTCCGAAACGCGTCTCTTGGTATTTCAATAAACATAGTGCTTCCTAGCACTTTAACTCTATCCTGGTTTCCATCTGTGATGCTTCTGGAATATTGAGCAGCGCCCGCTGATAAGGTCTAAATTTTTCTACAAGTTTGAATGTCTTTTATGGGAGAAGTCCTCTTCTATCTTATTCACGCCTTGGGCCCAGCAGTTCATATCCAGAAGACTACCTCATACCCCTTTGGGGTGATATGCGCCATTTCTTCTTGAAAAGGTTAGCGGCCATTTTATTGAACTCACCTCGTCCGGTCCTCTGCAGGCACCCCTGTACCTTGGGCAATACACGAGGCGCTGTCCTCCCTGTTTTCTTTTTTGTTTTTTTCTGAATAGAGTCAGGTGACATGACACCTGTTTAAACCACTGACCTTCCTATTATTGTACAGGCATTAGAACAGCAATAGAACAGCAATAGAACCAAACCAAATTGGTTGTCATGTAAACATATATTATATAAGGTGAAATGTAAGATTAACACAATTAATGCATGTAACAAAGACAATACATCTATAAAATAGCCATGTCCCATATGTTTCAATAGAAAGAAGACACTATATAAATATGTCTATGTGGTCTTCTATTAATAGGTGAATAAATGGTCCACATAAACGCCTGCTATTTCTGTGTTCCTTACTATATCATATTACAGCCTTCAGCTCAATAGACAATGGATGGAGTGAGGGTGCACACGTATGACTGACTGCTCCATTCAAAACACACTTAGGTCTCTGTTCTTGAAATCGAGGGGGGACCCAGAGGTCGGACACCCCAGGATCTGGCACTTATTTACTTTCTTATAAGTAAAATTTTTAACTTTAACTCTTAAGGACCCGGCCATTTTACATCTTAGGACCCGGCCATTTTTTGAACCTCTGACCACTGTCAATTTAAACATTGATAACTCTGGAATGCTTTTAGTTATCATTCTGATTCTGAGATTTTTTTTGTGTGACATATTCTACTTTAACATAGTGGTAAAATTTTGTGTTAACTTGCATCCTTTCATGGTGAAAAATCCCCAAATTTGATTAAAAATGTTAAAATTTAGCATTTTTCTAACTTTGAAGCTCTCTGCTTGTAAGGAAAATGGATATTCCAAATGAAAAAAAATTGTTCACATAAACAATATGTCTACTTTATGTTTGCATCATAAAATTGATGATTTTTTACTTTTGGAAGACACCAGAGGGCTTCAAAGTTCAGCAGCAATTTTTCACAAAATTTTCAAACTCACTATTTTTCAGGGACCAGTTCAGGTTTGAAGTGGATTTGAAGGGTCTTCATATTAGAAATTCCCCACAAATGACCCCATTATAAAAACTGCACCCCCCAAAGTATTCAAAATGACATTCAGTCAGCATTTTAACCCTTTAGGTGTTTCACAGGAATAGCAGCAAAGTGAAGGAGAAAATTCACAATCTTCATTTTTTACACTTGCCTGTTCTTTTAGAGACAATTTTTGAATTTTTACAAGGAGTAAAAGGAGAAAATTTATACTTGTAGCCCAATTTCTCTCGAGTAAGCACATACCTCATATGTCTATGTAAATTGTTCGGCGGGCGCAGTAGGGAGCTCAGAAGCGAAGGAGCGACAAGGGGAATTTGGAGAGTATGTTTTCCTGAAATGGTTTTTGGGGGGCATGTTGCATTTTGGAAGCCCCAATGGTGCCAGAACAGCAAAAAAAACACATGGCATACCATTTTGGAAACTAGACCCCTTAAGGAATGTAACAAGAGATTAAGTGAGCTTTAATAACCCACAGGTGTTTCACAAATTCTACTAAAATGTGTGTTTCCCCTCAAATTTCCCATTTTTGCAAGGGTTAATAGCAGAAAAGACCCCCAAAAATGTGTAACCCCATCTCTCCTGAGTATGGTGGTACCCCATAAGTTGACCTGAAGTGCACTACGGGCGAACTACAATGCTCAGAAGAGAAGGAGTAATGTTTGGCTTTTTGAGAGCAAATTTCGCTCGGGGGGGGGGGGGGGGGCATTTCGCATTTAGGAAGCCCCTGCATAATGCAGGCATTTCCGAATCGCCTTGTACCGCTTCCGTGTCATCGCCATACTGTAAAGCGGGGTCTGATAGAGGACGCCCCCCCTCCAGTAATGACGGACACTTGGTTTTTTGACCAGGCCCATATGCAGCGAGAGACCCCAAAATGTCCTCATTTCCGCTGCATCAATGGCGTACCATTCATTGGACCTGGCCAAAAACAAATCAGGGTGGTGGGCAATGAACTGCTGGGCATACAAGTTCATTTGCTCCACCATTAGATTGACCAGGCTGTCACTGATGGCATTGCCACCCGTACTAGTGTCGGCCACTGGGTCACTCTCATGGGGAGTGCGTGGCCTCGCCTGGCGGCGTCTCCGCCGCCGTACGGGGGACTCATCATCACTACTAGATGATGAGGATGGGCGAGGAAGAACACAAAAAAGTTGGATCTTCCTCTTCCTGACTGGCAGATTCGGAGTCGGAGGCTAAAAATGCGTAAGCCTCCGCTGCTGAAAATGCCCGGCGGGCCATTGCCTTTTTTCTACGGTGGCGGGGGGAGGGGATGTGTGCGGGGGGGGGGGCAGGGAAGTATGTAGTGTGTGGTGCTTGGTGTAACTGTAACAGAAAAAAAAAAGAGCTGCCGCCAAAAAAAAAAGTGGTCGCACACACAACACCCTGAACCCGTAATAGGGCCCGGGGTCACACAGATCAGGTGACGGTGGACCCTTGGGGACCTATTAGGGGGTCGGCGGGGGGTTACTTTTTTTTTTTTTTTTTACTTTTACTTTTGATTTACTGTTTTACCCTACCTTTCCCTGCAACAAGCTGACCCTGGTCTAGGGGCTCTTCTTCTTTCTGAGGGGGCTCCGGCACTCCGAGGGGGAGATCCCGGTCCTCTTCACACAGCTCTGCCCGCTGACTGAACTCAGCGAGCGTGCAGAGCTGCGTGAGGGGACCGTTAACCCCTCCTCTGCGGCACTGCTATTGGCCGATGATCGCCGGCCAATAGCAGCGTGCTGGGGCGGTGACGGTATTGTCACCGCTCCCCAGCAACTGGAGTTGATTAGCGGTGTATCGTACACAGCTGATCACCTTCCTTTTCCGGGTCATCGGGTCACAAGTGACCCGAATACCCGGAATCGCCGCAGATCACGGACGTGAATTCGTCCGCGATCTGCGACGGTTGCCAACATGCGGGGGTCCCGGGACTCCCCTTGGCATTTGCACGGCGTGCCTACTGAACGATATCAGTAGGCATGCCATTCCGATCTCCGCCCGGCGAGCGGCGGAGACCGGAAAACGCCAGGGCATATGTATACGCCCTGGGTCCTTAAGGCCCAGGGTGTGAGGGCGTATCCATACGCCCTGGATCCTGAAGAACTTAAATACCCCATTCAAGTGTGCCCTAAAAAAATATCTATTTCAACAAACCCCCTTTCTGCATATACACAGAAACTGGTGACTGACCAATCCTCCTTTTTGTGAACTATGCTATATAGTGTAAATGTTGGAGCATTCTATAATTCAAGCACTTTTTGCTTTTGTCTCAACTCTTGCTATTTCCTCATAGATTGTAAGTTCTTTGAGGAAGGCCTCAAGTTGACAATTGGTATATAATTCTGTAATGACTTATTTTGTGTTACACACCTTGATGCGGGCGGTCTGGAACAGGATGTGGATCCTCCACCTGTGTGGTTGATGACTCAGACCTTATCTAAGGTGCCGCTGGTCTTCACCAGAGCCCGCCGCAAAGCAGGATGGATTTGCTGCGGCAGGCAACACCCAGGTCGCTACCCCCAAAACGGCTTGACCACGCAGGTAACTGGGCAAGGCTAGGTACAGGAGGATGAGACAAATCCGGCAGGGGGTGTGGGAGGTGCAGGAACTTATAATGTGAATTCAGGTGCACATACTAATTAAGAGCGCACTGGCCCTTTAAATAACAGAGCTCCGCCGCGCGCGCGCCCTAGGAGACGGGGATGAGCGATGCGGAGCTAAGTTCCAGAGGCAGCAGAGCGGGGTAAGTGACGGGCTGGGATTCGCATGCGGGCTCGTCCCACGATGTGAATCCCAGCCCCGCCGACAGACGGGGACCCCGGGACACGGCGCTCACAGCAGGAGCTAGAGGCCGGAGCGCAGCGCGCGACATTTTGTCTGTATATGCTCCTTTAGAATTGCAAAATGCTGTGGAATATGGAATTACAATATAGCGAAGCAATTTTTAAGTAGTTTTTTTGTGACAAATTGTACTTATGTTAGTGGTAAATGTTTGTTGATACATGCAGCGTTTTTTGTGAAAAACTCCAAAATATTGTGAAAAAGTGATAAAGGGTGTTCACTGTACGGTAAAAATGATGTTATGATTATTTTGTGGGTTGGTATGATTATGACAATACCTCTCCTGCTCTGGACATTTCCTGACATGGACAGAGGTGCCAGCAGAGAGCACTGTGGTCAGACAGAACACAGGAGATCAGGACGCTAAAAGGATCCCTGGGGATGCCGTCTATCAGTTAAATTAGTTATCTGGCAAAACCTAAAGGGGTTATCTGTCAAAATAAAAATGTCACTGATTATGCTGGGCTATTGCAATTTAAATAAAATAACTTTGATTTACCTCCCGCTGCTCCCCCTTTGCTGCTGGTACTGCTCTCCTGTCCTCTGATCCACTTCTTTCTATTTTTTGGGGCCCAACACATCACACTGAGGCTCAGCTAGTCACTGCCCACCACAATGTCCCACCTGCAGGCAGGGATTAGTCTAGAGGATGGGAGAGCAATACCAGCGGTGGGAGCCATGTCAAAGTATATTATTTTAATTATGGCAGCCTGGACATAATGGCAAATTTTTACTGAAAAACCCCTTCAATAGAGATCTCATAGACTTCTATTTTAATATATTCATGAACAAAAAAAGTGAATAGTTGTTTACATTTTTATGCTGAGTATTCGTTACTACTGAATATTTAGTTCATGAATATAGTAGATCTCATGAATATGACTTTCATTTTCGATTGGCTTGTGTGAGAACTGTTCTGCTTTCAGTGTTTGTGGAATACATTATATGGAATCATTGTTTCTAACATCATTTAAATTTCTGTAAAACATGAAGTTAAAATTCTGATCTCTGAACTTCTTCTCAGTTAGAGACAGAAAAACATATTCATTAAAAAATGACATTTAGCATAAAATGTCAATAAGTCAGAATGTCAAAGCCACTACATATCCACAAGATGTTTAAAGCCGGAAAGAAAGTAAAAAGTTTCAAAGTTTCATATATTGTAAGCAATATTGAGCACTTTCAGTAACCTAGATAAAATAGATAATGTTATATATATATATATATATATATATATATATATATATATATATTTGTGCTCGGTGCTCATTAGAATAGCCTAACCTATCTAAAACAACAACCGTGCCCCTGACACACTAGCTAAACCAACTAGGAAGTCTGGGTTGTGCCATATACTGCCGCGTACGAGTACACCTGGAAAAACTAGAGGGCATATCCTAGTGATATGAAATAAATAGTACATAACATGCAAAAATGGGAGGGTAGGGTGGGGCTTGAAGAACCCGCGGCATGGAGAGCCTAGCAACAGCCCTCCCACAAATACAGGCTAAAGTATTTAGCCGTCACACTTGCTTGGTGCTCATAAGAATAGCGAGCCTAACCTATCTAAAACAACAACCATACCCCTGACACACTAGCTAAACCAACTAGGCAGTCTGGGTTGTGCCATATACTGCCACGTATGAGTACACCTGGACAAATTAGAGGGCAATCTCAAATATCAGAACAAAATGCTTTATTACAACTGATCACATAACCAGAGACTGAAAAGCACTAAACATTTCGGTTTTTGGATTGGAAATGTATCTCATATACATGCTGGATTTCCAACATCCCAACTTCCTGATGACATGTGCAGGAATGCCATGCCGAGATGCAGGAGCGCCAGCACGGATCTGTAAGGAATGACAGTGGGGTCTTCACCTAAGGATTTAACCAAGACAAGTAAATGCTTAACAAAAATGGCAGTGGTTAAAGAAGAGCCACTGAAGATCAACAACAGGCTGTTGTGACTAGTGTCTGAGCGAGAAGAGCGCAAAGCTGACAGGACACCATGTATGTAAAGGTAGGAAATACTTGACTAATACTTTCTGTCCTGGTATGGATGTTTTTGTACTGTCTAACTTCAGGACATAATGATCCATAACCCAACAGAGCTGACTATGTTAGAGAAGTTAAGCTTTGCCAGACCTGCACCTAAATTCCCTAGGTCTTAAAAAAAGTTAATAGCCCAAAAACATTGCTGCTTTCAATACCAGACTATCGATAAAACCAAAAGGTGAACGATCTAAAACGTAGCACTGCTGACTGGAAGAAGCGTCTAAACTGATGTGAAACTAGTGGTCATCCTGTGGTACGCCCCCCGCACATGAGAGCACTGTCTCTCACTCCCTGCACGTCCAACGATACATATGCCCTGCTGGTTTACACCAAAAAGGATGATTGTTTTTGCTGGCAATCAAAATTGAGGGTGAGTGCAGCTTTTTTCAAAGTTGTTTTTGCTACATTCATTGCATCTTATTTACATAAGCTAGCATCCCCTCGGTCATACATCGGAGAAACAATCTGGACATTCTAATAGATGTTTTCTGTGAGCGTGGAAGTCATTACAGCTGCAGTGCCTGATTATTGTAGCTTTCATTAGCATGTACAGACAAAACAACACTCATGAACTGAATAAGTCGTAAACAATAACCCGCATTTGTCAACTCTTAGCAGAGAAATAACCTACCGTGACTCTACGTACCTATTAACAACTTACCTGTTTTGCAAAACCTGGCAACAACAAGAATTTAATTCCCACAAACAACAATAGACCAAAGTAGTAACGATGCAACTGAAAGAAGGTCTGTAGATATGACAGACCTGCTATAACGAAACGTGCAGTAGTGACGTCTATGATGGGTATGGTGTAAAGAGTACTCCAATACCTGTTTCCTGAGATACATGTCCAGAAATTAAGAACAAGGCAAATTTAAAATACATCTCACGCTTCCCTCAAACCCACTAGACTGCTGTTCCAACCTGAAAATTGAGATTGTCGCAAACACTAGTAAACTAAACGGTGACACTCACAAGATTTAGAACAACTTGAGAAGACCGCTTCTCTGCCTTCTCTGCCTGTCACGCAGTTATAACCATAATCCTAAACAAATACCAAATAATCTTAATACTAACCCCTGAACACAAACAGGCAAAAATTACTGCAAGAGAATACCTGCTAAATCCGAACGTCTAATCTGACCGGAATGACGTCAAATATAACGCCAGCATGATAACTACAACAGAAAGATGACTAATCCAAGAAGCTGTGAAAAATAGAATTATAGACATACATATGAGACATAATCAAACATAAACACTATATATCATCTGTGTCAATGGGTCAATGGTAACTCGGATAGCTGAGAAAAGTAACCAAATACGTGATGGGTAGGGCCTTGACAAAACCATCAGTACCTGTAACTGAATGTTCCCAATGTCTAGACCTGAAAGAAGAATACCCAGAAATTAATAACAATACCAAGCAAACTCAACCCTACCACATGCCCCTAAACCGGGGGTCTCAAACTCAAATTATCTGGGGGCCACTGGAGGAAGAGGCTGGGTGAGGCTGGGACACAAGCACCCCTCACATATAATGCCCCCATCATGCGCCTCTCACATATAATTACCCCATTATGCGCCCCTCACATATAATGTCCGTATCATGCGCCCCTCACATATAATGCCCCCATCATGCGCCCCTCACATATAATGCCCCCATCATGCACCCCTCACATATAATGCCCCAATCATGCCCCCAGACAGGCCCCCAGATAGATATGACCCCCATCAGGTAGGGCTCCCCAGTAGGTACACAGGCCCCAATATAGATATGACCCCCATCTGGTAGGGCTCCCAGTAGGTACATAGGCCCCCATATAGATATGTCCCCCATCAGGTAGGGCTCCCAAGTAGGTATAGAGGCCCTAGATAGATATGATCCCATTCACTGATGGGGGCAATATCTATCTGGGGGCCTTTCTACCTTCTGGGGAGCCATACCTGATGATCAGGTAGGGGTTCCCAATAGGTGTACAAGCCCCCGGATAGATATTACTCCCGGCAGGTAGGGCTTCTATTTAAACAATTATGCCACCTAAGAAGATAGGTTGGCCCCTGGCGATAAGCAGATCCTCCCTTATTAGGTAAGCAATTAGGCAAGTTAAGTTTCACAGCTACAGTACTTACATCTCCTTGCTGCATCCTGAAACGAGCCTACCTTGCGGGGATGCATGCATTAGGTGACGTCATCACATGCGCCGCGCAGGACATCGGCGTCCCGACATCCTGCCCTGCAGATGCGATGACGTCACCCATCACGCGCATCCCTCCAGTAAGGCTCATTGTAGGGTGCAGCAGGGAGATATAGGTACAGTAGCAGTGTGTGCCGATGTGAGTGAAGTCTTCCGGCATTTAGCCATTAGAATAGACTATTCCGTTCTAATAGCTTGAAAACTTTCTGCTGCCGAGTGTACCACAGAAGCCAACTGTCTAAGGACCAGTACCCAACATAGAACTGGACAACAGGAAATATCCATAGCTGAGTTGATACCTACTAACTCTGTAAATCCAAAGGCTAACAAAACTGACAAGATTGATAAATGCACTGTATCTACATACTATAAATAAATATATACATATATATGATTCCTGATGATTGTGACAATGAGAAACGCGCTGAATCTTGATGAATATTTCCTGGAACGCATATGAGAAGCAATTTTGGGACAAAGCACAACCAATGGAGGGTGTAAGCCAAAGACGCAGCATCAGAACGATCACCTAACAATGGATACTCGAGCAAGCAAGTTCTGGATTTCAGGTGCACTTTTTCCATCTCTTTATATCTATGTGAAGTGAACTGTGTGCACGGGACTTTTATCCTAGATGCCTGATAGAGACTATTGCTATTATATACCTTGTACGGTTTCTTGCCGGATTTCTGCACGCATCAGGCAGCTAAGGAGTCAGTACCCAGTTGGACAATATACACACTGCAATGACTTCTATGTGAGACCTGCTCACTTATGGTGTAATACGCTACAATTTATCTGTGAACTGTATCAGGCTGTACCCTCCATAGAACACTAGAATGTGTTGCTGCTTTGAGTTTCCCGATCTGCTGCAATCTGTAGAAACTGTGTATTAATATGCGCTCAAGCACTTTTGGTGGCGGCCGAGTCTATATTATCTAAAGTTTGGCAAATAAATATTTTAAAAAGCAAGAAATTGAAAGAGTATGCTTCACACTTTGTCAGTACAATATATATATATATATATATATATATATATATATATATATATATATATATATATAGCATATGTGCCTATATGTAATCAAAATAATCTTTCTCACTAAATAAGGTGAAGTATAGATATATCTTTGTTAGTATTGATGTATCTTTGTTGTTATTCTTATAATGGTCATCATTAATTATTATTTTACATCTTAATGGTTACTTGTGTTACATAGAAACCCCATTCCTTCCTCAAGGCAAATATCTGAGCATGTTATCTAAAGTGATCCTTTTATGTCTGTTAAGTCATTATTATAAAATGGTCTAAATGTTTGTGCTTCAGGACAAGTATCCGTCTGTGGTCTATCATCTGGAAAAAGTATTTCACGCATATAGTCTGTGGTGATTTTTCAGCTATGCGAGCTCTCACACAATCTTTAGTTAGGAATATACCTAGAGTCGCTTTTAGAAATTCTGTCTCAGAACAGTAAACCTGTTATAAATCACAGATGTGCCCTATGAAATATATATCTTTTGTACAATAAAAAACTAGACATATATGAAAGACAGCAGCACTCACATCCTAAATAGTGATATATTTTCTTGAAGATGTTAAATTCCTAAACAGGACGTAAGTGCCACTGTCATTCTATTCTATGGTTTATGTGGATTGAAAATACTTTTTATATGGACAGCACCTTATCCTTAACCCCTTAAGGACCTAGGGCGCATGGATACCCCTGGCTTTCTGATACATAAGGACCCAGGACGTATCCATACGCCAGTGGGAATTTCGGTCCCCACTACGCGCCGGGCAGGGACTGGACCGGGGTGACTGCTGATATCGATCAGCAGGCAGCCCGTGCAAATGCCCAGGGGAGTCATTAGACCCCCCCATGTCGGCGATCGGCGCAAATCGCAAGTGAATTCACACTTGGGATTTGCGGCTATTCCGGGTCATACGGGTCTATGGTGACCCGGTGAACCGGAATATAAGGGAGATCGCGATTGTCTAAGACACCTACGATCCCCCTAAAGGCATAGGAGTGAGGTGGCAGGGGTGCCACCCCTCCTATCCCTGCTATTGGTCGTCAGAAGCGACGTCCAATAGCAGATAGGGGGTGGGGGGGTTAACTTTCATTTTCCCCATCCTTCCCAGCCACAATAGGCCGGGCAGAACGGGGAAACCGAAGAGGACAGACGGCAGAAGATCCACTTACCCATCCGGAGGCAGCGGGTGACGGTGATCGGCGGGTGGCGATGTCGTGCGGCAGAAGAGGACGGCCTATCCAGTGGTCTCTAAACTGTAGCCCTCCAGATGTTGCAAAACTACAACTCCCAGCATGCCCAGACAGCTGTTTGGGCATGCTGGAATATGTAGTTTTGCAACTGCTGGAGGGCCACAGTTTGAGACCACTATACAGTGGTCTCTAAACTGTATCCATCCAGATCTTGCAAAACTACAACTCCTAGCATGCCCAAACAGCTGTTTGCTGTCTGGGCATGCTGGGATTTGTAGTTTTGCAACATCTGGAGGGCCACAGTTTGGAGATCACTGTGAAGTGGTCTATAAACTGTAGCCCTCCAGATGTTGCAAAACTGCAAATCCCAGCATGCCCAAACAGCAAACAGCTGTCTCAGTATGCTGGGAGTTGTAGTTGCGTACCTCCAGCTGTTGCATAACTACATCTTCCGGCATGCCCTTCGGTGATCAGTACATGCTGGGAGTTATAGTTTTGCAACAGCTGGAGGCACACTGGTTGGAAAATACTGAATTAGGTAACAGAACCTAACTGAAGATTTTCCAACCAGTGTGCCTCCAGCTGTGGCAAAAGTACAACGCCCAGCATGCACGGTCTGTCAGTAATGCTGGGAGTTGTAGTTTTGAAACAGCTGGAGGTTTGCCCCCCCCATGTTAATGTACAGGGTACATTCACACAGGCAGGTTTACAGTAAGTTTCCTGCTTCAAGTTTGGGCTGCGGCAAATTTTCTCCTAGCGGGAAACTCACCGTAACACGCCTGTGTGAATGTACCCTAAAAGAACTATACTACACTACACTAACACAAAATAAAGGGTAAACCACTACATAAACACCCCTTACACTGCCCCCCCCCCCAAGAAAAATGGAAAATGTATTGTACGACAGTGTTTCAAAAATGGAGCCTCCAGCTGTTGCAAAACAACAACTCCCAGCATTTCTGGACAGCTACTGACTGTCCAGGCATGCTGGGAGTTTAGCAAAAGCTGGAGGCACCCTGTTTGGGAATCACTGGCGTAGGATACCCCAATGTCCACCCCTATGCAAATCCAAATTTAGTCCTCAAATGCGCATGGCGCTCTCTCACTTCAGAGCCCTGTCGTATTTCAAGGAAACAGTTTAGGGCCACATATGGGGTATTTCCGTACTCGGGAGAAATTGCACTACAAATTTTGCAAGGCTTTTTTCTCCTTTTACCCCTTATGAAAAGGAAAAGTTTGGGGCTACACCAGCCTGTTAGTGTAAAAAAGTTAACATTTTTACCCTAACATGCTGGTGTTGCCCCATACTTTTTATTTTCACAAGCGGTAAAAGGAAAAAAAGACCCCACAAATATGTAACGCAATTTCTCCTGATTACGGAAATACCCCATATGTGGGCGTAACATGCTCTGCGGGCGCACAATAAGGCTTAGGAGTGAGAGCACACCATGTACATTTGAGGCCTAAATTGGTGATTTGCACAGGGGTTCTAACATAAACGAAAAAAATAAATACCCACATGTGACTCCATTTTGGAAACTACACCCCTCACGGAATGTGACAAGGGGTATAGTGAGCCTTAACACCCCACAGGTGTTTGACAAATTTTCATTAAAGTTGGATGGGAAAATGAAAAAAAAAAATGTTTTCACTAAAACGCTGGTGTTACCCTAAATTTTGCATTTTCACAAGGTAAAATAGGAAAAAAGCACCCCAAAATTTGTAACCCCATTTCTTCTGAGTAAGAACATACCCCATATGTGGATGTAAAGTGCTCTGTTGGTGCACTACAATGCTCAGAAGAGAAGGAGCGTCATTGTGATTTTGAAGAGAAAATGTGTCCGGAATTGAAGGCCACGTGTGTTTACAAAGTCCCCATAGTGCCAGAACAATCGACTCCCCCCCCCCACATGTGACCCCATTTTGGAAACTACACTCCTCATGTAATGTAATAAGGGGTACAGTGAGCATTTACGCCCCACAGGTGTCTGACAGATTTTTGAAACAGTGGTCTGTGAAAATGAAAAATGTAATTTTTCATTTGCACAGCCCACTGTTCAAAAGATCTGTCAAACGTCAGTGGGGTGTAAATACTCACTGCACCAATTATTAAATTCTGTGAGGGGTGTAGTTTCCATAATGGGGTCACATGTGAGGGGGGGGGGGGTCCACTGTTCTGGCACCACGGGGGGCTTTGTAAACGCACATGACCCCTGACTACCATTCCAAATGAATTCTCTTTCCAAAAGCTCAATGGCGCTCCTCCTCTTCTGAGCATTGTAGTTCGGCATCAGAGCACTTGACGTCAACACATGGGGTATTTCCATACTCAGAAGAAATGGGGTTACAAATTTTGGGGGTCATTTTCTCCTATTACACCTTGTAAAAATTTTAAATTTTGGGAAAAAACTGCATTTTAGTAAAAAAAAGTTTTTTTTTTCATTTACACATCCAACTTTAACAAAAAGTTGTCAAATACCTGTGGGTAGTTAATGCTCACTGTATCCCTTGTTACATTCCTTAAGGGGTTTAGTTTCCAAAATAGTATACCATGTGGGTATTTTTTGCTGTTCTGGCACCTAAATGCGACATGCCCCCCAAAAATCATTTCAGTAAAATTTTCTTTCAAAAAGCCAAATGTGACTCCTTCTGTTCTGAGCATTGTAGTTCGCCCGCAGACCATTTTACGTCCTAACATGGGGTATTTCCATACTGAGAAGAGATGGTTTTACAAATTTTGGGGAGCATTTTCTCCCATTGCCCTTTGTAAAAATTGTAAATTTGTGGGGAAAAATGCACTTTAGTGATTTTTTTTTTCATTTACACATCCGATTTTAACAAAAAGTCGTCAAACACCTGTGGGGTGTAAAGGCTAACTGGACACCTTGTTACTTGCCTTGAGGGGTGTTGTTTCCAAAATGGTATGCCATGTGGGGTTTTCTGCTGTTCTGGCACCATAGGGGCATGCCCCTCAAAACCCATTTCAGCAAAATTCACTTTCCAAAATCCTATTGTTGCTCCTTCGCTTCTGAGCCCTCTACTGTGCCCGACGAACACTTCACATACACATATGAGGTATTTCCTTACTCAAGAGAAATTTGGTTACAAATTTTGGGGGCTTTTTCTCCTATTACCACTTGTAAAAATTCAAAAACTGGGTCAACAAGAACATGCGAGTGTAAAAAATGAAGATTTTGAATTTTCTCCTTCACTTTGTTGCTATTCCTGTGAAACACCTAAAGGGCTAACACACTTACTGAATGTCATTTTGGATACTTTGAGGGGTGCAGTTTTTATAATTGGGTCCTTTGTGGGGTATTTCCAATATGAAGGCCCTTCAAATCCACTTCAAAACTGAATTGGTCCCTGAAAAATTAAGATTTAGAAAATTTTGTGAAAAATTGGAAAATTGCTGCTGGACTTTGAAGCCCTCTGATGTCTTCCAAAAGTAAAAACATGTCAACTTTATGAAGCAAACATAAAGTAAACATATTGTATATGTGAATCAACGTATAATTTATTTGTAAAATTCATTTTCCTTATAAGCAGAGAGCTTCAAAGTAAAAAAAAAATGCAAAATTTTCAATTTTTTCATCAAATTTTTGAATTTTTCCCCAAGAAATGATGCAAGTATCAACAAAATTTTACCACTAACATAAAGTAGAAAATGAAAATAAAAGGAAAAAGGAGAGGCGCGCTCCTAGTGTGATACTGTTTGAGGCAGAAACGGGTACGTGCGAGTTAGATGCACCTTACCGTGGTTAGTTGTGCTGCGGGCACAACACCTTTGTAAGCCTTCAGATAGCAAGAAGCCGTTGGTATCCCTGGTCCGAGATCCAAGCGTACGGTGGCGTTAGGTAGGTGGCTGCCTCTGCATCCTTAACCGTGACTGGCAAGTCTGGTTCTAACGTATAGGAATAGGGAGAAAAATTGGGATGAGATCCGGCGCCTCCTCCGATGTAATAAAGATATAAAAAAAACTGCCTATATTTAAAAAAGGCTATTTTATTGGAGGGTGCACCCTCCAATAAAACAGCCTTTTTTAAATATAGGCAGTTTTGTTATATCTTTATTACATCGGAGGAGGTGCCGGATCTCATCCCAATTTTTCTCCCTATTCCTATAAAGTAGAAAATGTCACAAAAAAACTACCTCGGAATCAGAATGAAAAGTAAAAGCATCCCAGAGTTATTAATGCTTAAAGTGACAGTGTTCAGATTTTCAAAAAATGGCCGGGTCCTTAAGAGGTTAAAAGGGTACTCCGGAGGAAAACTTTTTTTTTTAAATAAACTGGTGCCAGAAAGTAAAACAGATTAGTAAATGACTTCTATTAAAAAATCATAATCCTTCCAGTACTTATTAGCTGCTGAATACTACAGAGATAATTCTTTTCTTTTTGAAACACAGAGCTCTCTGCTGACATCATGACCACAGTGCTCTCTGACGACATCTCTGTCCATTTTAGGAACTGTCCAGATCAGCATATGTTTGCTGTGGGTATTTTCTTCTACTCTTGACAGTTCTTAAAATGGACAGAGATGTACGCAGAGAGCACTATGGTCATTATGTCAGCAGAGAGCACTGTGTTCCAAAAAGAAAACAATTTCCTCTGTAGTATTCAGCAGCTAATAAGTACTGGAAAGATTAAGATTTTTTTTATAGAAGTAATTCACAAATCTCTTTAACTTTCTGGCACCAGTTGGTTAAAAAAAAAAAAAAAAAAAGTTTTCCACCAGAGTATCCCTTCAAGGGTATAATCACACTGAGGAATTGGGGCGTAAATCAAGCAGAAATTTTCTGCCTCAAAATATTGTTACTTTTCCACAAGAACTCACAGAGATTTTGCGCGGAATTTTGCGGAGAATTTCGCACGGAATTGGTGCGGAATTGGCGCGGAATTCCATACGCGGAAATGAAAATTTCAAGCGGAGGAGGAGAAGAGTATAATATATATATATATATATATATATATATATATATATATATATATATATATATATATTATCCTCTTTTTTTTTCATGTGGAAATTCCGCACCAATTTCGAGCGAATTCTGCGCCATTTCAGGGCCAATTCCGCGTGGAAATGATTCTGACTGGAAAAAAAAATTAACATTGATCTCTATGGGAGTAAGACGCTGATTCCGCCTGCAAGAAATTCCGCCTGCCTTCAAGCGCAAAAGACTTCCTCGTCAGAATTCTGCTTGAGGAAATCCCTCAGTGTGAACTGAGGGGCAGAAATTCTGCACAGCTCTATGGGGATTTTCACTGCTGAAAGAATTGGAGAGGAAAATGCAAGCAGAATTAGGCTAGGTTCAGACTACGGAATCTCCGGGCAGAAAATTTCCGCCCGGAGATTCCGAGTTCCGCCTGCGCCAACTGAATTAGTCGGCGCTAGGACCGCACTGACACTGCAGTCTCCTATAGACTGCTATGTGTTCCGCTAGGATTTCCGCCTGAAAAAAGAGCAACCCCTTTCTTCAGGCGGAAATTTTCTAGCGGATTTTTCATCCGGATTTTCCACTTCACAAATTCCGAAATGTGAATTTGTGAATGGAACACGATTCACTACACTATGCATTATAGTAAGCGGAATTTCTGCCGGAAATTTCAAAGCGAAAATGCCGGCGGAAATTCCGTAGTCTGAACCTAGCCTTACTCGTGGAAATTCCTCTCCAATTCCTCAGTGTGAAAATACCCTAAGGCTATATTCACATGGCAAAATGTCCGTACGGAATTACGCATTAATATTCTGCGTGAACATTCTGCACATGCACCAGCAATTGGATGCAAAGGGATTTTGCTACACTGTTCACACAGCAGAAATTTTAGGCCAGATGTTTCTGGCACGGAAATTCAGATTTCGGCGTCCACAGAAAGAATAGACATTCTTTCTGTGGAACCTGCAAGGAAATGCTTGGCCATCTATGAGATGTCACTTTGTCAAGCGGTCCCAGCGCCGGCAGAATATGGTGACTCCTCAATCAGTGGAGATTTTGCAAATACATTTTTCACAGCCTGAGAGTCTGATGAGTGAAATCACAATGCTATTTCATTAGTGAACAACTGGAGACAGGCAATGAATAGTGCCAACCTCTTATTTTGCTCCTGGTTACAATAAAAAAATAAAAATAAATAGATCAGTCTACTCACATATCCAATTTTTTATCTGATGGAAACATGGGGGACACTTATCATTGTTTGCTTTGGTAAGCAAGTTCTGAAGTAATTTTTTTTTTTTACTTTGGTTTCGCTTATGTGCTACATATTTAGTAGAGATGAGAAAATTGAAACTGAGGAACCCCAATTTGTTACGAATTTCATGAAATATTCGATTCACACCGAATGCGAATATCGCTCCAATTCTATTGCACGAATCACTTCATTAAACTCCATTTACTGTGGACTAGACTCCAGGGCATCTAAAATGGCAGATCCACATGTTAGTACATGGGGCAAGGAATGCTGGGAAGGCGGGAAGGCAAGGTGGAAAGGGAAGTAGGTGGTATGACCCTGAATCACATGCACGATGCAGCCTATCAGCAGCCAGTCACCCCTGTGATGTCACAATCCTATATATCCGGCAGCCATTTTATGGCTCGTCTTATAATTAATTATAGTGCATAGAGATGGGACTGACATCGCTGTGTGTGTGTGTTACAGAGAAAAGCTCATTCCAGCAGTGTTTCACCTCCTAGTCACAGCAGCGTTCTGGTGGACAGAGAGCAGTGATTTTTTTCACAGAAAATTATTTTTACTGCAGCCATTAACTTCCCAGTCACTTTCTACAGCATTGTATTACAGAGAGGGGCAGATAGCTGTGTGTTACCTCATACATTTCAACAAGCTGCCTCAACTTCAAAAACCTTAGCAGAGGAGGCAGGAATAATTTTTCAGCGCATTTCTGTGTCTTTGTTCCACAATAAATCATTTGCTGATTATAATAGTCTGTAGCCGGTATAATACCCAGCAATCCATTCCAAATAGTCTTTAACAGAGTGCAATGCTGTGTTTAGTACACAGCTTTATTGTGCTGCAGCACAGTTGTGTACTGCTGGTGTTGTGCAAAAATAGGATTTTTTTAAATCGTACTTGTTACGCCGAGTGCTCCGGGTCCCCGCTCCTCCCCGGAGCGCTCGCAGCGTTCTCTCATTCGCAGCGCCCCGGTCAGACCTGCTGACCGGGTGCGCTGCGATATTACTCCCAGCCGGGATGCGATTCGCGATGCGGGACGCGCCCGCTCGCGATGCGCATCTCGGCTCCCGTACCTGACCCGTTCCCCGTCTGTGTTGTCCCGGCGCGCGCGGCCCCGCTCCTTAGGGCGCGCGCGCGCCGGGTCTCTGCCATTTAAAGGGCCGCTGTGCCACTGATTGGCGCAGCAGGCCTAATCAGTATTCTCACCTGTGCACTCCCTACTTATACCTCACTTCCCCTGCACTCCCTCGCCGGATCTTGTTGCCATTGTGCCAGTGAAAGCGTTCCCTTGTGTGTTCCTAGCCTGTGTTCCAGACCTCCTGCCGTTGCCCCTGACTACGATCCTTGCTGCCTGCCCTGACCTTCTACTACGTCCGACCTTGCTCTTGTCTTCTCCCTTGTACCGCGCCTATCTTCAGCAGTCAGAGAGGTTGAGCCGTTGCTGGTGGATACGACCTGGTTGCTACCGCCGCTGCAAGACCATCCCGCTTTGCGGCGGGCTCTGGTGAATACCAGTAGCAACTTAGAACCGGTCCACCAGCACGGTCCACGCCAATCCCTCTCTGGCACAGAGGATCCACCTCCAGCCAGCCGAGTCGTGACAGTAGATCCGGCCATGGATCCCGCTGAAGTCCCACTGCCAGTTGTCGCCGACCTCACCACGGTGGTCGCCCAGCAGTCGCAACAGATAGCGCAACAAGGTCACCAGCTGTCTCAACTGACCATGATGCTACAGCAGCTATTACCACAGCTCCAGCAACAATCTCCTCCGCCAGCTCCTGCACCTCCTCCGCAGCGAGTGGCCGCTTCCGGCTTACGATTATCCTTGCCGGATAAATTTGATGGGGACTCTAAGTTTTGCCGTGGCTTTCTTTCGCAATGTTCCCTGCACTTGGAGATGATGTCGGACCAGTTTCCAACTGAAAGGTCTAAGGTGGCTTTCGTAGTCAGCCTTCTGTCTGGGAAAGCTCTGTCATGGGCCACACCGCTCTGGGACCGCAATGACCCCGTCACTTCCTCTGTACACTCCTTCTTCATGGAGATCCGAAGTGTCTTTGAGGAACCTGCCCGAGCCTCTTCTGCTGAGACTGCCCTGCTGAACCTGGTCCAGGGAAATTCTTCTGTTGGCGAGTACGCCATCCAATTCCGTACTCTTGCCTCCGAATTATCCTGGAATAATGAGGCCCTCTGCGCGACCTTTAAAAAAGGCCTATCCAGCAACATTAAAGATGTGCTGGCCGCACGAGAAATTCCTGCTAACCTGCATGAACTTATTCATCTTGCCACCCGCATTGACATGCGTTTTTCCGAAAGGCGTCAGGAGCTCCGCCAGGATATGGACTTTGTTTGCACGAGGCGGTTTCTCTCCCCGGCTCCTCTCTCCTCTGGTCCTCTGCAATCTGTTCCTGTGCCTCCCGCCGTGGAGGCTATGCAAGTTGACCGGTCTCGCTTGACACCTCAAGAGAGGACACGACGCCGCATGGAGAACCTATGCCTGTACTGTGCCGGTACCGAACACTTCTTGAAAGATTGTCCTATCCGTCCTCCCCGCCTGGAAAGACGTATGCTGACTCCGCACAAAGCTGAGACAGTTCTTGATGTCTACTCTGCTTCTCCACGCCTTACTGTGCCTGTGCGGATATCTTCCTCTACCTTCTCCTTCTCTGCTACGGCCTTCTTGGATTCCGGATCTGCAGGAAATTTTATTTTGGCCTCTCTCATCAACAGGTTCAACATCCCGGTGACCAGTCTCGCCAGACCCCTCTACATCAATTCTGTTAACAATGAAAGATTGGACTGTACCGTGCGTTACCGCACGGAACCTATCCTAATGTGCATCGGACCTCATTACGAAAAAATTGAATTTTTGGTCCTCTCCAACTGCACTTCTGAAATTCTTCTTGGATTACCGTGGCTTCAACGCCATTCCCCAACCCTTGATTGGTCCACAGGAGAAATCAAGAACTGGGGTACTTCTTGTCACAAGGACTGTCTTAAATCGGTGCCCAGTACTCCTTGCCGTGACCCTGTGGTTCCCCCTGTATCCGGTCTTCCTAAGGCTTATATGGACTATTCTGACGTTTTTTGCAAAAAGCAAGCTGAGACTTTGCCTCCTCACAGGCCATATGACTGTCCTATTGACCTCCTCCCGGGTACTACCCCACCCCGGGGCAGAATCTATCCTCTGTCTGCTCCAGAGACTCTTGCCATGTCGGAGTACATCCAGGAGAATTTAAAAAAGGGGTTTATCCGCAAGTCCTCCTCTCCTGCCGGAGCTGGATTTTTTTTTGTGTCCAAAAAAGATGGCTCCCTACGTCCTTGTATTGATTACTGCGGACTTAATAAAATCACGGTAAAAAAACGCTACCCCTTACCTCTTATCTCGGAACTCTTTGATCGCTTACAAGGTGCCCACATCTTTACCAAACTGGACTTAAGAGGTGCTTATAATCTCATCCGCATCAGGGAGGGGGACGAATGGAAGACCGCATTTAACACCAGAGATGGACACTTTGAGTATCTGGTCATGCCCTTTGGCCTATGCAACGCCCCTGCCGTCTTCCAACACTTTGTTAATGAAATTTTTCGTGATCTCCTATATTCCTGTGTTGTGGTTTATCTGGACGATATTCTGATTTTTTCTGCCAACTTAGAAGAACACCGCCAGCATGTCCGCATGGTTCTTCAGAGACTTCGTGACAATCAACTTTATGCCAAAATGGAGAAATGTCTCTTTGAATGTCAATCTCTCCCTTTCCTAGGATACTTGGTCTCTGACCAGGGACTACAAATGGACCCAGATAAACTCTCTGCCGTCTTAGATTGGCCACGCCCCTCCGGACTCCGTGCTATCCAATGTTTTTTGGGGTTCGCCAATTATTACAGACAGTTTATTCCACACTTTTCCACTATTGTGGCTCCTATCGTGGCTTTAACCAAGAAAAATGCCAATTCCAAGTCCTGGTCCCCCCAAGCGGAAGACGCATTTAAACATCTCAAGTCTGCCTTTTCTTCCGCTCCCGTGCTCTCCAGACCTGACCCATCTAAACCCTTCCTATTGGAGGTAGATGCCTCCTCAGTGGGAGCTGGAGCTGTCCTTCTACAAAAAAAATTCTTCCGGGCATGCTGTGACTTGTGGTTTTTTTTTCTAGGACCTTCTCCCCAGCGGAGAGAAACTATTCCATCGGGGATCGAGAACTACTGGCCATTAAATTGGCGCTTGAGGAATGGAGGCACCTGCTGGAGGGATCAAAATTTCCAGTTATCATATATACTGATCACAAGAATCTCTCCTACCTCCAGTCTGCCCAACGACTGAACCCTCGCCAGGCTAGGTGGTCGTTGTTCTTTGCCCGTTTTAACTTTGAAATCCATTTTTGCCCTGCTGACAAGAACATTAGGGCCGATGCCCTCTCTCGTTCTTCTGATGCCTCTGAAGTAGAGGTCTCTCCGCAACACATCATTCCTCCGGACTGTCTGATCTCCACTTCTCCAGCTTCCATCAGGCAAACTCCTCCAGGGAAGACCTTCGTTTCTCCACGCCAGCGTCTCGGGATTCTCAAATGGGGACACTCCTCCCACCTCGCAGGCCATGTGGGCATCAAAAAATCCTTGCAACTCATCTCTCGATTTTATTGGTGGCCGACTCTTGAGACTGATGTTATTGATTTCGTGCGGGCCTGTACTGTCTGTGCCCGGGATAAGACTCCTCGCCAGAAGCCTGCTGGTCTCCTTCATCCTCTGCCTGTTCCTGAACAGCCTTGGTCACAGATTGGTATGGACTTTATTACGGACTTGCCCTCATCCCGTGGCAACACAGTTGTTTGGGTGGTCGTTGATCGATTTTCCAAGATGGCACATTTTATTCCTCTTCCTGGTCTTCCTTCAGCGCCTCAGTTGGCAAAGGAATTTTTTGTACACATTTTTCGCCTTCACGGTTTGCCCACGCATATCGTCTCAGATAGAGGCATCCAATTCGTGTCTAAATTCTGGAGGGCCCTCTGTAAACAGCTCAAGATCAAATTAAACTTCTCTTCTTCTTATCATCCCCAATCCAATGGGCAAGTAGAAAGAGTTAATCAGGTCCTGGATGACTATTTACAGCATTTTGTTTCCTCCCGCCAGGATGACTGGGCAGATCGTCTACCATGGGCCGAATTCTCATACAACTTCAGAGTCTCCGAATCTTCTGCCAAGTCCCCATTTTTCGTGGTGTACGGCCGTCACCCTCTTCCCCCCCTCCCTACTCCCTTGCCCTCTGGTTTGCCCGCTGTGGATGAAGTGACTCGTGATCTTTCCACCATATGGAAAGAGACCCAAAATTCTCTTTTACAGGCTTCATCCCGGATGAAAAGATTTGCTGATAGAAAAAGAAGAACTCCCCCCATTTTTGCTCCCGGAGACAAGGTATGGCTCTCCGCTAAATATGTCCGCTTTCGTGTCCCCAGTTACAAACTGGGACCACGCTATCTTGGTCCTTTCAAAATCAAGTGCCAGATCAACCCTGTCTCTTACAAACTCCTTCTTCCTCCTTCTCTCCGTATTCCCAATGCCTTCCATGTCTCTCTCCTTAAACCACTCATCCTTAACCGCTTCTCTCCCAAAGTTGTTTCTCCCACTCCAGTTTCCGGATCTTCTGACGTCTTTTCTGTGAAGGAGATTCTAGCATCCAAAACGGTCAGAGGTAAAAGATTCTTCTTGGTCGACTGGGAGAATTGCGGCCCTGAGGAGAGATTCTGGGAACCTGAGGACAACATCCTGGACAAAAGTCTTATCCTCAGGTTCTCAGGCTCCAAAAAGAGGTGGAGACCCAAGGGGGGGGGGGGGGTACTGTTACGCCGAGCGCTCCGGGTCCCCGCTCCTCCCCGGAGCGCTCGCAGCGTTCTCTCATTCGCAGCGCCCCGGTCAGACCTGCTGACCGGGTGCGCTGCGATATTACTCCCAGCCGGGATGCGATTCGCGATGCGGGACGCGCCCGCTCGCGATGCGCATCTCGGCTCCCGTACCTGACCCGTTCCCCGTCTGTGTTGTCCCGGCGCGCGCGGCCCCGCTCCCTAGGGCGCGCGCGCGCCGGGTCTCTGCCATTTAACCCCTTAAGGACTCAGCCCATTTTGGCCTTAAGGACTCAGACAATTTAATTTTTACGTTTTCATTTTTTCCTCCTCGCCTTCTAAAAATCATAACTCTTTTATATTTTCATCCACAGACTAGTATGAGGGCTTGTTTTTTGCGCGACCAGTTGTCCTTTGTAATGACATCACTCATTATATCATAAAATGTATGGCGCAACCAAAAAACACTATTTTTGTGGGGAAATTAAAACGAAAAACGCAATTTTGCTAATTTTGGAAGGTTTTGTTTTCACGCCGTACAATTTCTGGTAAAAATGATGTGTGTTCTTTATTCTGAGGGTCAATACGATTAAAATGATACCCATTATTATATACTTTTATATTATTGTTGCGCTTAAAAAAAATCACAAACTTTTTAACCAAATTAGTACGTTTATAATCCCTTTATTTTGATGACCTATAACTTTTTTATTTTTCCGTATAGGCGGCGGTATGGGGGCTCATTTTTTGCGCCATGATCTGTACTTTTTTTTGATACCACATTTGTATATAAAAAACTTTTAATACATTTTTTATAATTTTTTTTTTAATAAAATGTATTAAAAAAGTAGGAATTTTGGACTTTTTTAATTTTTTTTCGTTCACGCCGTTCACCGTACGGGATCATTAACATTTTATTTTAATAGTTCGGATATTTACGCACGCGGGGATACCAAATATGTCTATAAAAAATGTTTTTTACGCTTTTTGGGGGTAAAATAGGAAAAAACGGACGTTTTACTTTTTTATTGGGGGAGGGGATTTTTCACTTTTTTTTTACTTTTACTTTTACATTTTTTTACATTTTTTTTACACTTGAATAGTCCCCATAGGGGACTATTCATAGCAATACCATGATTGCTAATACTGATCTGTTCTATGTATAGGACATAGAACAGATCAGTATTATCGGTCATCTCCTGCTCTGGTCTGCTCGATCACAGACCAGAGCAGGAGACGCCGGGAGCCGCACGGAGGAAGGAGAGGGGACCTCCGTGCGGCGTTATGAATGATCGGATCCCCGCAGCAGCGCTGCGGGCGATCCGATCGTTCATTTTAATCGCGAACTCCCGCAGATGCCGGGATCTGTATTGATCCCGGCACCTGAGGGGTTAATGGCGGACGCCCGCGAGATCGCGGGCGTCGGCCATTGCCGGCGGGTCCCTGGCTGCGATCAGCAGCCGGGATCAGCCGCGCATGACACGGGCATCGCTCCGATGCCCGCGGTTATGCTTAGGACGTAAATGTACGTCCTGGTGCGTTAAGTACCACCTCACCAGGACGTACATTTACGTCCTGCGTCCTTAAGGGGTTAAAGGGCCGCTGCGCCACTGATTGGCGCAGCAGGCCTAATCAGTATTCTCACCTGTGCACTCCCTACTTATACCTCACTTCCCCTGCACTCCCTCGCCGGATCTTGTTGCCATTGTGCCAGTGAAAGCGTTCCCTCGTGTGTTCCTAGCCTGTGTTCCAGACCTCCTGCCGTTGCCCCTGACTACGATCCTTCTGCCTGTCCTGACCTTCTGCTACGTCCGACCTTGCTCTTGTCTTCTCCCTTGTACCGCGCCTATCTTCAGCAGTCAGAGAGGTTGAGCCGTTGCTGGTGGATACGACCTGGTTGCTACCGCCGCTGCAAGACCATCCCGCTTTGCGGCGGGCTCTGGTGAATACCAGTAGCAACTTAGAACCGGTCCACCAGCATGGTCCACGCCAATCCCTCTCTGGCACAGAGGATCCACCTCCAGCCAGCCGAGTTGTGACAGTACTGTACCACATTTTTCTGCTCTCATAAGTGCATACCACATACGTACATCTAAGTAGTGTACTATTTTGTACCTGTTAATCTGACAAGGGCCTAGATACTGTGAAAGTCCAGGCAAAAGTAATCACCGGCTGGTGTTTTACTAAAATACATCTTTTTAAGTGTACTGTACCGCATTTTTCTGCCTTTATAAGTGCATACCACATACCTACATCTAAGTGGTGTATTATTTTGTGCCTGTTAATCTGTCAAGGGCCTACATACTGTGAAAGGACAGCCAAAAGTAATCACCGGCTAATGTTTTACTTCAATGCGTTTATTAAGCATACTGTAGTGCATTTTTCTGCCCTCATAAGTGCATACCACATACCAACAACTAAGTAGTGTATTATTTTAAATCTGTAATGCTGTAAAGGGCCTAGATACTGTGAAAGTCCAGGCAGAAGTACTCACCGGCTTGTGTTGTACTCAGATACTTTTTTTAGGGTACTGTAGTGCATTTTTCTGCTCTCATAAGTGCATACCACATACCTACATCTAAGTAGTGTACTATTTTGTACCTGTTAATCTGTCAAGGGCCTAGATACTGTGAAAGTCCATGCAAAAGTAATCACTGGCTGGTGTTTTACTAAAATAAATTTTTTTACATACATTTTCCACCTTTTGATAATATATATTAAAACATTTCAACATTCTTGCCCTAAAATCAAAATCCTATCTCATCTGTCCTGTGTACTTCTACAACACTTTCTTGTCACAGACTTTGTACGTAGGTTTTCATATGCTGTCCCTCACATATTTAATACTTTAGTATTTGGGTATCTTTTCAGAGGTGCATGGGGTTCATCTAGGTATTCTTCATAGTCGACATTTGTCATCAGGGGAGTGCCATTGTCCATGGCTTTTTCACACAGCTTCTTCAGGCATGGTGGTACACAACAGACGATTCAAGCTAGGAGAATGAGAATTGTTAGAATTGATATTCCTATTTGTATCAACATTTTTAGCAATCCTCCCATTCCACTAAAATATTGGTCCCAAGGGTCTGATATTCCTGAATTTCTTTTGAGTTCTAATGATAGGCTTTCTAATTTCTTTATGGCTAGGGTTACTTTACCATTGGGGCCTGTATTAACTGGAATGTATGTACAGCAGGTATTCCCAAGCATTTTACATACCCCTCCTTTTTCTGCTAGAATCATATCTAAGGCCAGGCCATTCTATTCTGGAATGTCATAGTAGATGTGGCATTAAGTTGTTCAGCTTGTCCTTTAAGAGCCTCTATTGAGAAATTGATAAATCGTTGTTGATTATAATATATGTAGTTAATCCAATCTACATTTTTATTAATAGTAACTAGGGGCATTAAGAAAGATTAAAATCCTACTTTTACTTACTCTAGCCTTAAACTCATTTGGGGCCCCCCTTGGAACCCCAATGACATCTATGTATACATGCAGGTCTAGATTTCCTTTGGGGGCTTCTCGTTTGCTCCTATGATGGATCTCTGGTTCCTCTGTGGGCTCATGGTTAAAGATATGCACAGGCATAATTACTTTGGTTAATGTGCATTCTCCAGTCCAATTTCCTTCCAATCGGGTTCTTAGTTTCATGTTTCCACACAACCAGTAAATATCACCTAGAGACTGGACTTGGCCTTGCAGTTTAGCTTTATTTATAACTCGGTAGATGGAACAGTAATCATCAGAAAAGTTTCCCAGGAATCTGCCTTGGTCACCTGCAATGACATAACAAGTGTAATTTCCAGGGTAGATGGTGATACCTTCTCCTGGCTTAAGGGTTTTAGTGGTTATAGGATATTTTCTCTTCCACCATTCACAATCTGTGTGATCGGTGGAGCTATTGGTGTATAGGCTGAGGAAGCAGTCCTCTACTTGCTCTGGGATATTTAATGGGACTGTACCTAGATGAGGTCTAGCGCTACCACAAACATGACAATTTGTTTTATTACCTTTTCCTGCGGTATACCTCATCCACTCAAGCCAGAGATTAATATCCGAGTAACCTGTTTTTATAGCCATGGTGTCTACAAAGGTGGGATTTGCAATTGCTACAAACTTTTGGTATGAATGGATATGATGGTTTATAGCACGGATCAGAGGTTTAATAGGTTCTTATTTGCATTCTTTGCTGTATCTATGGTTAGGGAATCAGTACAGTTAGACAAGGAGATACTGATATTGGCCCACCCCAGGCAGTAAGATGAAGTCTACTCACATTTATCAAGGGGTTTAGTCAGGTTTTCTTTACTATAATTGTAGCAAAATTGTCACAACTGCGACTACGTGTGTTTTCGTGCGACAATTTGCGTGAAGAACAAGAAAAGCAAGAAAATTCTAACTTACTTATGTAGTTAATTTTTCAAAATGGATTTGCTTTAGTCAGGAATTTATTAACTGCGACAGTTGCAGCTGTGCAATAAAAAGTCGCAACTGCCTTAAAAATTTACAAAATTTACTCCAGCTCCAACATGGAACAGGAAAAGCTACTGCCGCCCGGGCTCCGACATACTTTCTCCCCGCTATCCTCACTTCACTACAGGGAGACTGCAGTGATTTACCTCCCCCCCCCTCTCACCTGCCAGTGCCACACAACTCCCATCTGTCTGCTAACTGTTGCAAGATTACAAGTCCCAGCATGCCCTTACAGTGAGGACACGCTGGGAGTTGTAGTCTTGTAGCAGCGGGAGCTGAGCGGCGCGGGCGGGAGACAAGGGGGGATGTATATCAGTGTCCCCATCCTTATTAAGTGAGGGTAGCGGGGAGGCAGTATGAGGAGCCCGGGCGGCTGCACTGTAATGTCAGCCCGGGCTCCTTATAACATATACCGGTGCCGCAGACTCCTAAATCCCCTGCTGTCATTTCACATTTCCCGCTGGGTCCTGTGATTGGCCAGGACCAGCAGCCAATCACAGGACACGACTGAAACAGTGACATGATTAGGGGATATAGGAGTCTGTCAGGGGGGGGGGGGTCCGTCAGCATAAAATACCCCCCCCCCCCACCCCCCCACCGGCCTTCGCATGCGCTGTGCCTGTCCGTAAACCCCCCGCCCCAGCCTTCACCTGCACTGTTCCCGGCCTCCGCCCCCACCAGCACCCCTCTCAACCCCCCACCGGCCTTCAACTGCACTGTGCCTGGCCTCCGCTCCCACATCTTCGGTTGCACCGGCCTGACATCCCTCCGTCAGTGATGTCACTCGTAGGGCACCCGGAGAGAAGGAACGCTGCACTGGATGGGTGAGTGTGTGTGTCTGTCTCTCTGTCTGTCTCTATCTCTGTCTGTGTGTCTCTGTCTGTGTGACTGTCTGTGTGTGACTATGTGTCTGTTTGTTTGTGTGTGTGTGTGACTGTGTGTGACTCTCTCTGTGTGTGTGCCCGGGCTCCCTTTGCAGGACTACAACTCCCAGCATGCCCTTACTGTAAGGGCATGCTGGGAGTTGTAGTCCTGCAGCTGGGGGCAGGGGAAAAGCTTGTCGCTTGCTTGCCCACACATCTCCTGCACCACACAACTACAACTCCCAGCATGTCCTTACTGTAAGGGCATGCTGGGAGTTGTAGTCGTGCGGGGCGGGAGATGTGCGACCAGGTGATAAATAAATGTACTAACCCAATTGTGGTTTTTTTTTCTTCTTATTTCAGATCCGTGTATCCTGTGGACTCCTTCGGATTCGGTGGACTACTTCAATGACCATCGCTTTTCTTTGTTTGATTTTAATAAAATAGTTAACGATGGCTTGTGGGGAAGTATTTTTTGTAATAAATTTTTTTTTAAACCTGTTGTGTTTTTTCCTTACTTTACTTGACAGGCTTAGTAGTGGAATCTGTCTTATAGACGGAGTCCATTACTAAGCCGGGCTTAGCGTTAGCCACAGAAACAGCTAGCACTAACCCCCAATTATTACCCTGGTACCCAACGCCACAGGGGTGCCGGGAAGAGCCATTACCAACAGGCTCAGAGCGTCAAAAATGGCGCTCCTGGGCCTAGGCGGTAACAGGCTGGCGTTATTTAGGCTGGGGAGGGCCAGTAACAATGGTCCTCGCCCCCCCCCTTGGTAACGTCAGGCTGTTACTGTTTGGTTGATATTTGGCTGAGAATAAAAATAGGGGGGACCCTATGCTTTTTTTTTTTTTTTTAAATAAATAATTAAATATAAAAAAAAAACACATAGGGTCCTCCCTATTTTTATTCTCAGCCAAATACCAACCAAACAGCAACAGCTTGACATTACCAGGGTGGGCGAGGACCATTGTTACTGGCACTCCCCAGCCTAAATAACGCCAGCCTGTTACCGCCTAGGCCAAGGAGCGCCATTTTTGACGCTCCGGGCCTATTGGTACCGGCTCTTTCCGGCACCCCTGTGGTGTTGGGTACCGGGGTAATAATTGGGGGTTAGCGCTAGCTGTTTTTGTGGCTAACGCTAAGCCAGGCTTAGTAATGGACTCCGTCTGTAAGACAGCTTCCACTACTAAGCCTGTTCAGTAAGTAAAAAAAAAAAAAAAACACAACAGGTTTAAAAAAAAAATTATTACAAAAAAAATGCTACCCCACAAGCCCTTGTTAACCATTTTATTAACATCAAGCAAAGAAAAACGCTGGTCGTCGAAGTAGTCCACCGAATCCGAAGGAGTCCACAGGATACACGGATCTGTAGAAGAAGTAACAAAAAAAAATGAGTAAGTACATTTAGGGAGAAAAAACAGTGTTAAAAAAATGTAATAAACACACACACACACACATATTATATATATATATATATATATATATATATTTTATATATACATTTTTTTTCAAAGCTGCAAAGTGGTGTTCTGTAGTCATTATTTGGTTTTTGCTCATGTGTGCTAAAAAAATGGTATTTAAAAGTGATTTCTTGGTTTTTGCTCATGTAAGCCAAATTTATCAACCCCCTGTGGTAGTAAGATAAATACGTCATACATAAGCGAAAAAATTGCAAGAAAAAAATGACTACAGAACTTGATAAATGTCCCCGATAGTCTCTGAAACAGGCAAGAATTTTGTAGCATGTTGGTCAGGTAACTTTATTGTTTTACCTAGGTCATAACAGATGTAAATGATGACGTCTGTACAAACCTCCTTTCTGCATGGATGAATCCTGAGGACACCCAATGTACGGACGTTACTATACACATAGCTCCCTTCTGCTTAGTGTATGAGGTCATACATGTTACCATGGGGTACAAGACTGCTGGCACACTCAGTTTCTTACCAACTCTCTAGATGCCGTCTTTGGCCTGTACCACCTCTTTCTCCTTCCATTGGTCTCTCTCAGCATGCATTGCCGGTTCCTGCAAGAGACTTAACCAGACAGATCCACACTCCCCATCCACCTGTACACTCTGTACCATCATTGTGGGAGGGGACAGGAGCACTGCAGCCTTGGCAGCCTCCTTCACCATTTAGTCCCCTTGGCTTTTGGGGCTGTTTCTTTCATGTGTCTCTGATCTTTATGATGGCCACTTTCTCTGGCCGCTCTCGGACTTTGAACACCTGAATTGCCAACTACAGATTGGTTCGCCCCATGAATCAAGAAAACCTTCACTCCAATAGGCCCATACTTGTGGGCAGTAACAAAGTGTACCAATACTCATTATGTCTTACCTTCAGATATCTTACACATCTCAGTGAATATCTTCAACTCTGCTTCTCTGAACCACCAGCTCAGATGAGGGGTTAATTGCAGTAGAACTTCATTCTGCGTGTGGTCACTATATATCCTGTCTTATGTATCACATCTTTACATTACTTGGAACAAACTTATATTTATAACTCAGCATCAACCATGGATTCCCTGATATCCTATCATGGCTTTTGAATTTTTATCCTTATAAGTTTAAGACAATCAGCATCTTCGTGTTACACTAAATTTATCATTATAAAGTTATCCACTCAAAATTGATATTATTCAAATAAATGCAATGTAGAATGTATAGGTATATCACAATGTGTATGCAGAGTATGTAAACACACTCAACCGTAAACAGTAGATATGTAGTTTCTTCAATTTAAAGGGGTACTCTGGTGAAAACCTTTTTTCTTTTAAATCAACTGGTGACAGAAAGTTAAACATATTTGTAAATTACTTCTATTAAAAAATCTTAATCCTTCCTGTACTTCTTAGCTGCTGAATACTACAGAGGAAATTCTTTTCTTTTTGGAATGCTCTCTGATGACATCACGAGCACAGTTCTCTCTGCTGACATTATTATAATAATAATGCTTTTTTATTGTTGTCCTTAGTGGGATTTGAACCCAAGTCCCCAGCATTGCAAGGCAGCAGTGCTAACCACTGAGCCACCATGCTGCCCTTAGCATACATCTGCTATGCATGGTTGCTAAAATGGACAGAGATATCAGCAGAGAGCACTGTGCTCGTGATGTGTGCCAAAAAGAAAGAAATTTCCTCTGTAGCATTCAGCAGCTAATAAGTACTGGAAGTATTACGATTTTTTATTTTTTAAGTAATTTACAAATATGTTTAACTTTCTGCCACCAGTTGATTTAAAAGAATAAAGGTTTTCACCGGAGTACCCCTTTAATGTGACTGTGTTTCAGTAGACCAAGGCTTTTTCTGTCAATCTCCCTATAAGCCCCACCTTTCTCCTCCCACTCCTCTATGTCACCAGTCACTGCCCCTTTGAGTCTGGATCTCTGCTTTCCCTCAGGCTAGGTCATTCTTTAACAACGTTTTGAGCATCCAGTTTGTCTCACTGGATTCCTGCGCTATTTTACAACAAGTGACATACAAGACACATGAAACATGTAACAATACAGACATACAACACACAGGGCCCACATTCTCACCAAAAAGCAAAATGTAAAAGAATAAAAATATACAGAGTTCTTTGAAAAATTGGGAAAAAAAATCACCTTCAATGCGCAGTATTTTATAATCAATAAACCATTAGCTGATTTTAAATGCTTAAAGTAATATTCATAAATTAAATAGTGATTACTTTTAATTTATTTTCCTTTACCAAACTTCTTCTCTGGATACTCCTATAATATAATCAGACCATTAATTGCATTTCCTTATACATTTCATTTGATTTTTTATTTCTTTCTTGCATCCGTCCTGCGCTTCTGTGAAAACAAACTTAATAAAATATCATCAGATAGGTGCAATTAATGCTTCAAGGATTGTTTTCTTTCTTTCCTTCTTTACCAATTTAAAAGGATCCATTACAACCTAAACACTTACATAAACAACTTCACCTGAAAACATCCAGTGGTCATAGTCCATGTATTCCTAATTCATTTAATCTTAATCACACATATACAACATACTTTATATCACAAGAACCATTCTATGAACGTCATCACATGACTACATGACTACATACACCCAACTTTCCCAGAGTCCTAGCACATCATCTGCATTCCTGAACAAAGTATTGACACTGTTTTACAGTTTAAACAAACTTCTTGAACTATTCTACATTCCTATACCATAATATCACGTGCATGAACACTTTCAGCTCTGCTAATCTATCTTCTGCAGCATCATCCTCCTAAACAGCAGCAGTCACCTTTACATTTCCCTTTACCTTTCAGCTTATAACTGTATACAAATTCTGTATATAACACTGCTGTATATGACTACCTCTATCGGATAACCATCAGTATAGTCCAACTTTTCAACTACTTCAATTTTCACATGCTTTTCCCTTTATAAATCACCTGTTTTTTCACCAAAACGTTGAGTCTCTATTTCTGACAGCAATCCTAGAAAGCTATTTACAACACTCTGCTCCTGCCACTTGCACAAACCAGACCAAAAAACACCAATTTCCTCAACACAATGCACACAGCCATTTGTCCACTCAAACTACCATCCAAAATCATTAAGTAACATTCTTTTGGAGGCACTGATACCATCAATCCTACTCAACAACTTAATTTATAACACGGACACACTTATGACATGACATGACATATACAAACAATGTATAATACACTTCCTAGGACAGGTCAGAGGTATCTTATTATCAGGGAAATCCCTGTGCTTTAAGCACGTATCCTGGCAATTTGCCAAATTCACTAATACCTTCTCTCACAGAATCCTGAAGGAAGGATTATTAGTTTTCCCTGCAATGCAACCTCCCAGAGAATCTGCCCATACACACACATGCACAGTTTCAAGGGAGGGTCACCGGAATGTCTTATAGACCGAGGGACTCCCGTGTTATACTTCCTTCTATACACGTACGTTCAAGACCACCTCCAGGGAGACTTTTTGAACCTCTGGGATCAAGCACCTAACCCACTAATACCTTGGTGGCTGACAGAACCGAAGCATCTTTAGCAACAGTTATTGGTGCCCTCGGCTTATTCAATTTCCCAGCGGCCCAACCCACCATGCATTCCCGGGAACAAGTAACAAGTACACACAACCACACGTCAACACATATACCCGGGCAACAGATAAACACTTTTCTTTTCGTGACAGGTCCAGTAAGTAGACCTCGAGCAAAAACTATACCTGTCTTGTGGTCTGTGAGGCAATCAGCTAAGTCATAGGGCAACCAAGCGGAGGAGACAGCGTACTGGCTAGGTTACAAGAAAATGTTTTTTCCTACCGTACTGAGGAGGTGATCAAATCTCTCATCCGCATCCGTCCACGTTTAATTGGCCCAATGCCTTGTAGTGCGACTTGCCTCCCAGTGCCAAAACTCGAGGGTCCCTGTTCGGGCACTACATTGAAGTGGAATGACTTCTTCAGACATACAGTGCTTATCTATTCCCGGCCAAATTGAATATATAGATGATGCATGCATCGGTGGAGGAGAAATGAGACAGCTGACACACGGTTCAGATAACCAAATCTCTTCTGTTTTATTGAAGCATTCTACAAGGGTTTATAAGGCCTCAAGATTATCATAAATCAACACCCATATTATCGATCATTATTCAATGACATGTATGTGTACGTGTATGCAGTCTGTCATGCGATAAGTTTATAGCCTTGTTTTTATCCTTTAAGTGCTGAGTAATCATAGCTTACTCGACATTTCTTCCAGGTGGACAAGTGGTCAATCTGACATTTTATTGATCGGGCATTATTAAGCAGGCAATATCACTTTTGTTCAGAACATACATCCTGGTATCACTAACATTATCTTTTTACAACGGCAATATTAGTAATCGAACAAAGTTCAATCTTAGTAGCCAGGCACTGCCACGCTGGAAGAAAGGTTATGCCATCTATTACATGTTTTTTACAAGAATTTAGCAGAAATGCAAAGTTGGAAATATTACTGAATTAAAAAGACATAGACATTACATTATTATAGATATATGATTATGTTTTAAGATATATTCCATTTTAAAAGACCCCCATTCTACCACACATCCACTTCCTCCCAAGTGAAATTCGACACCCCCAGTCAACAGTTGATGGGTTCCTCAGACTCAACCCTCAATTGGCATGGCCCTCATGCTGCTGCTGCCACCTCAAGGCTCTGTCATTGTGCTGATCTATGGTCTCCTAATAATAATGCTACCACCTCCAGGCTCTGTCAATGTGCCACCATATGGTCTCCTCATGCTGATGCTACCACCCCCAGGCTCTGTCATTGTGCTGCCATGTGACATATGACTCCTTGTTAAATTTGGTCCTTTGTACCCACATGCCGGGGCCCGGGACACTAAAACATGGGAGTTAAAATTTCAATTTCAAAGTCCTCAATTTCAGTTTCAAAATCTTAAACTTAAATTAAAAAAAATCTTACTTTTCAATGATCTCCACATGCTTCTGCCAACTCCAGGCTGTGCCATTGAGACACTATATGGTCTCCTCATGCTGCCAACACCTCCACACTGTGTCATTTAGACCCCTATATGGTCTCATCATGTTTCAGCCACCTCCAGTCTGTGCCATACAGCCACCATATGGTCTCATCATGCTTCAGCCACATCCAGGCTGTGTCATTCAGCCAATATATGGTTTACTGATGCTGCTGGGCCTTGGCCTAAAAAATGTTATGGCAGCACTAGCTTACATTATGAGTCTAATACTCACAACTCTCACCTCTGCTGTGCATATAGCCTCTTGACTGGGTGAAATTTTTTTATATATTTTTTATTTATTTTTTAAAGGCTCTCAGCACACTTTTTGATCAAAATGTGTCGCCCATCCACCACGTGGAGCCGGCCATTTTCGGATGGTCCCTAACATACATTATGAGTCTAATACTTACAACTCTCACCTCTGCTGTGCATAAAGCCTCTTGACTGGGTGACATGCTAGATCAACCATCAATTTAAACATTTAAACTCCCTCCTGGGAAAAGGGGGAGGGGTGCATGGCTGGAGAGGGTACCATTCCCTCAAAGTAGCATAGAACAAAAAACACAAATAGCCAGCACAACTATTAATATACGAGTGCATGCTGCTGTGGCAAATGCAAAGTATACAAACACAAAAATTGCAGTGGCACATTTTATCAAAATTTTTTATATATATTTTTTTAAAGGTGTCCCCATTCGCCACGTGGAGGCGACCATTTTCGGATGATCCCTAACATACATTATGAGTCTAATACATAAAAGTGTGCTGAGAGCCTTTTAAAAAAATATATATAAAAAATTTTGATAAAATGTCACCCAGTCAAGAGGCTTTATGCACAGCAGAGGTGAGAGTTGTGAGTATTAGACTCATAATATATGTTAGGGACCATCCAAAAATGGCTGCCTCCACGTGGCGGATGGGGGACACGTTTTGATCAAAAAGTGCGCTGAAAGCCTTTAAAAAAATATATATATAAAAAATTTTGATAAAATGTGCCGCTGCTATTTTTGTGTTTGTATACTTTGCATTTGCAACAGCAGCATACACTCGTATATCATGTAGTTGTGCTGGCTATTTGTGCTTTTTGTTGTATGCTACTTTGAGGGAATGGCACCCTCTTCAGCCATGCACCCCTCCCCCTTTTCCCAGGAGGGAGTTTAAATGTTTACATTGATGGTTGATCTAGCATGTCACCCAGTCAAGAGGCTATATGCACAGCAGAGGTGAGAGTTGTGAGTATTAGACTTATAATGTATGTTAGGGACCATCCGAAAATGGCTGCCTCCACGTCACGGATGGGGGACACATTTTGATCAAAAAGTGCGCTGAGAGCCTTTAAAAAAAATATAAAAAATGTTGATAAAATGTGCCGCTGCAATTTTTGTGTTTGTATACTTTGCATTTGCCACAGCAGCATGCACTCGTATATCATGTAGTTGTGCTGGCTATTTGTGTTTTTTGTTGTATGGTAGCATTTATCGTCCATTAAAATTTAAAAATTAATCTTTTAAACTTGAATAGTGTCTATTCATGGTGCTGCCAGCTCTAGACTGTTTATTTTAGCAACTATATGGTCTCCTCATGCTGCCAACACCTCCACGCTGTGTCATTTAGCCGCTAAATGGTCTCCTCATGCTGCCAACACCTCATTCATCCAATACATGGTTTATTGATGATTCAGCCACCTCCAAGCTGTGTCATTCATCCAATATATGGTTTACTGATACTTCAGCCACCTCCAGGCTGTGCCATTCATCCAATATATGGTTTACAGATGCTTCAGCCATCTCCAGGCTGTGCCATTCATTAAATATATGGTTTACTGATGCTTCAGCCAGCTCCAGTCTGTGTAATTTAGCAACTACATTGTGTAGTGATGCTGCTGGGCCTAGGACATTGCCTATTTATGTTTATGGTTACACTAGGTACCATACATCTTCAAAGGAAATTTAAAAATTCATATTTTATTCTTAGAGATTGTGAGGCCTATTGTCTCCTCATCTACCGCCAACTCCAGGCTGTGCCATTCAGCAACTATATGGTCTCTTCATGCTTCCACAAACTCCAAGCTGTGCCGTTCAGCCACTAAATGTTCTCCTCATGCTTCAGCCACCTCCAGGCTGTGCCATTCAGATAATATATGGTCTCCTTATGATTCAGCCACCTCCAGACTCTGCCATTCAGACACTATATGGTCTCCTTATGTTTCAGCTACCTCCAGGCTTTGTCTTTTAGACACTATAAATTCTCCTCATGCTTCAGCCAATTCCAGGCTGTGCCATTCAGCTACTATATGGTCTCCTCATGCTTCAGCCACCTCCAGTCTGTGCCATTCAGCCACTATATGGTCTCTTCATGCTGCCACACACTCCAGGCTGTGCCATTCAGCCACTATATGGTTTCCTCATGCTTCAGCCACCTCCAGGCTGTGCCATTCAGATACTATATGGTCTCTTCATGCTGCCTTAAACTCCAGGCTGTGCCATTCAGCCACTATATGGTTTCCTCATGCTTCAGCCACCTCCATGCTGTGCCATTCAGACACTATATGGTCTCTTCATGCCTCAGCCACCTCCAGGCTGTGCCATTCAGAAACTATTTGGTCACTTCAAGCTGCCACAAACTCCAGACTGTGCCATTCAGCACTATGTGGTCTCCTCATTCTTCAGCCACCTCCAGGCTGTGCCATTCAGAAACCATATGGTCTCCTCATGCTTCAGCTACCTCAAGGCTGTGCCTTTCAGACACTATATATGGTCTCCTCATGCTTCAGCCAAATCCAGGCTGTGCCATTTAGCCACTATGGTCTCTTCATGCTTCAGCCACCTCCAGGCTGTGCCATTCAGTAACTATATGGTCTCTTCATGCTTCCACAAACTTCAGGCTGTGCCGTTCAGCCACTATATGCTCTCCTCATGCTTCAGCCACCTCCAGGCTGTGTCATTCAGATAATATTTGGTCTCCTCATGTTTCAGCCACCTCCAGGTTATGCCAATCAGACACTATATATGGTCTCCTCATGCTACAGCTACCTCCAGGCTTTGCCATTCAGACGCAACATGTTCTCCTCATGCTTCAGCCAAATCCTGGCTGTGCCATACAGCTACTATATGGTCTCTTCATGCTGCCACAAACTCCAGGCTGTGCCATTCAGCCACTATATGGTTTCCTAATGCATCAGCCACCTCCAGGCTGTTCCATTCAGAAACTATATGGTCTCCTTGTCACGATTCGGCTAGCTGGAAGTGGATCCTCTGTGCCAGAGAGGGATTGGCGTGGACCGTGTCGGTGGACCGGTTCTAAGTTGCTACTGGTTTTCACCAGAGCCCGCCGCAAAGCGGGATGGTCTTGCAGCGGCGATAGCAACCAGGTCGTATCCACCGGCAATGGCTCAACCTCTCTGACTGCTGAGATAAGCGCGGTACAAAGGATAAGACAAAAGCAAGGTCGGACGTAGCAGAAGGTCAGGGCAGGCAGCAAGGATCGTAGTCAGGGGCAACGGCAGGAGGTCTGGAACACAGGCTAGGAACACACAAGGAAACGCTTTCACTGGCACAATGGTAACAAGATCCGGCAAGGGAGTGCAGGGGAAGTGAGGTATAAATAGGGAAGTGCACAGGTGAAGGTACTGATTAAAACCCATGCGCCAATCAGTGGCGCAGCGGCCCTTTAAATCGCAAAGACCCGGCGCGCCCTAGGGAGCGTGGCCGCGCGCGCCGGGACAGCACAGACGGGGAACGAGTCTGGTAAGCGGGTCGGGACGTGCATCGCGAGCGGGCGCGTCCTGCATCGCGAATCGCATCCCGGCTGGGAACATTATCACAGCGCACCCGGTCAGCAGGTCTGACCGGGGCGCTGCGAATGGGAGAACGCTGTGAGCGCTCCGGGAAGGAGTGGAGATCTGGTGCTCTCGGAATAACAGTACCCCCCCCCTTGGGTTTCCCCCTCTTTTTGGTACCTGAGAATTTGAGAAGAGGTTTTTGTCAAGGATGTTGTCCTCGGGTTCCCATGACCTCTCCTCTGGGCCGCAATTCTCCCAATCAACAAGAATTTTTTTTTTACCTCTGACCGTCTTGGATGCCAGAATTTCTTTCAGCGAAAAGATGTCAGAGGACCCGGAAACAGGAGTGGGAACAACAACCTTGGGAGAGAAGCGGTTAAGGATGAGTGGTTTAAGGAGAGAGACATGGAAAGCATTGGGAAGGAGGAAGAAGGAGTTTGTAAGAGACAGGGTTGATTTGGCACTTGATTTTGAAAGGACCAAGATAACGTGGTCCCAGTTTATAACTGGGGACACGAAAGCGGACATACTTGGCGGAGAGCCATACTTTGTCTCCGGGAGAAAAAATGGGGGGGAATTCTTCTTTTTCTATCAGCATGTTTCTTCATCCGGGATGAGGCCTGTAGGAGAGAATTTTGAGTCTCTTTCCAGATGGTGGAGAAGTTCCGAGTCACCTCATCAACAGCGGGCAGACCAGAAGGCATGGGAGTGGGAAGGGGGGAAGAGGGTGACGGCCGTACATCACAAAAAATGGGGATTTAGCGGAAGACTCAGAGACTCTGAAATTGTACGAGAATTCGGCCCATGGTAGAAAATCGGCCCAGTCATCCTGGCGGGAGGAAACAAAATGTCGCAAATAGTCACCCAGAACCTGATTAATTCTTTCCACTTGCCCATTGGATTGGGGATGATAAGAAGACGAGAAGTTTAATTTGATTTTAAGTTGATTACAGAGGGCCCTCCAGAATTTTGACACAAATTGAACGCCTCTATCCGAGACGATATGTGTTGGAAGCCCGTGAAGGCGAAAAATGTGTATAAAAAATTGTTTCGCCAAATGAGGCACAGAAGGAAGACCTGGAAGAGGGATAAAATGTGCCATCTTGGAGAATCGATCAAAGACCACCCAAATAACTGTGTTGCCATGCGATAAAGGTAAGTCAGTAATAAAGTCCATACCAATCTGAGACCATGGTCGCTCAGGTACAGGCAGAGGATGGAGGAGACCAGCAGGCCTCTGGTGAGGGGTCTTGTCCCGGGAACAGACTGTACAAGCCCGCACGAAATCAACAACATCAGCTTCCAGGGTAGGCCACCAATAAAATCGATAGATGAGCTGGATGGATTTTTTGATGCCAGCATGGCCTGCGAGGTGTGAGGAGTGTCCCCACTTGAGAATCCTGAGGCGCTGGCGTGGAGAGACGAAGGTCTTCCCTGGAGGAGTTTGTCTGATGGAGGCTGGAGAAGTGGAGATCAGACAGTCCGGAGGAATAATGTGTTGCGGGGAAGCTTCCACTTCAGAGGCATCCGATGAACGAGAGAGGGCGTCAGCCCTAATGTTCTTGTCAGCAGGGCGAAAATGAATTTCAAAGTTAAAACGGGCAAAGAACAACGACCACCTAGCCTGGCGAGGATTCAGCCGTTGGGCAGACTGAAGATAAGAGAGATTCTTGTGATCAGTGTATATAATAACTGGATATTTGGATCCCTCCAACAGGTGCCTCCATTCTTCAAGCGCCAATTTTATGGCCAGTAGTTCTCGATCACCAATGGAATCGTTTTTCTCCGCCGGAGAGAAGGTCCTAGAAAAGAAACCACAAGTAACAGCATGTCCGGAAGAATTTTTCTGTAGGAGTACTGCTCCAGCTCCCACCGAGGAGGCGTCTACCTCCAGCGAGAAGGGCCTTGATGGATCAGGTCTGGAGAGTACAGGAGCAGAAGAAAAGGCAGTTTTGAGATGATTTAACGCATCTTCCGCTTGAGGAGGCCAGGACTTAGGGTTGGCGTTTTTCTTGGTTAGGGCCACGATAGGGGCCACAATAGTGGAAAAATGCAGAATAAATTGTCTGTAATTATTGGCGAACCCCAAAAAACGTCGGATAGCACAGAGTCCGGAGGGGCGTGGCATATCTAATACGGCTGATAGTTTGTCTGCGTCCATTTGGAGTCCCTGGCCAGAGACTAAGTATTCTAGGAAGGGAAGAGATTGACATTCAAAGAGACATTTTTACATTTTGGCATATAATTGATTGTCCCGAAGTCTCTGAAGAACCATGCGGACATGCCGGCGGTGTTCTTCTAGGTTAGCAGAAAAAATCAAAATATCGTCCAGGTAGACCACAACACAGGTATATAGAAGATCACGAAAAATTTCATTTACAAAGTCTTGGAAGACGGCAGGGGCGTTGCAAAGCCCAAAGGGCATAACCAGATATTCAAAGTGTCCATCTCTGGTGTTAAACGCGGTCTTCCACTCGGCCTCTCCATGATGCGGATGAGATTATATGCACCTCTTAAGTCCAGCTTGATAAAGATGTGGGCGCCTCGTAGGCGGTCAAAGAGTTCCGAGATAAGAGGTAGGGGATAGCATTTTTTTACAGTGATTTTATTAAGTCCGCGGTAATCAATGCAAGGACGTAGGGAGCCGTCTTTTTTGGAAACGAAGAAAAATCCAGCTCCGGCAGGGGAGGAAGACTTGCGGATAAAGCCCTTTTTTAAATTCTCTTGGATGTACTCCGACATGGCTTGTGTTTCCGGAGCAGATAGAGGATTGATTCTGCCCCGGGGTGGAATAGTACCAGGGAGGAGGTCAATAGGACAATCATAAGGCCTGTGAGGAGGCAAAGTCTCTGCTTGTTTTTTGCAAAAAACATCAGCATAATCCAGATAGGCCTTGGGGAGACCAGGTATCGGAGGAGCCACAGGGTCTTGACTGACAGTACAGGGAGCAGGTTTAAGACAGTTCTTGTGGCAAGTAGTACCCCAGTTCTTGATCTCCCCGGTCGTCCAATCAAGGGTTGGGGAATGGCGTTGAAGCCACGGTAGTCCAAGAAGAATTTCCGAAGTGCAGTTAGAGAGGACCAGAAATTCAATCTTTGCGTGATGGGGTCCAATGCACATTAAGAGGGGTTCCGTGCGGTAACGCACAGTACAGTCCAATCTTTCATTATTAACAGAGGCGATGTAGAGGGGTCTGGCGAGACTGGTCACCGGGATGTTGAACCTGTTGATGAAAGAGGCCAAAATAAAATTTCCTGCAGATCCGGAATCCAAGAAGGCCACAGCTGAGAAGGAGAAGGTAGAAGAAGAAATCCGCACAGGCACAGTAAGACATGGAGAAGCAGAGTTCACATCAAGAGCTGTCTCACCTCTGTGCGGAGTCGGAGTGCGTCTTTCCTGACGTGGAGGTCGGATAGGACAATCCTTCAAGAAATGTTCGGTACTGGCACAGTACAGGCAAAGGTTCTCCATGCGGAGTCGTGTCCTCTCTTGAGGTGTCAAGCGAGACCGGTCAACTTGCATAGCCTCCACGGCGGGAGGCACAGGAACGGATTGCAGTGGACCAGAGGAGAGAGGAGCCGGGGAGAGAAACCGCCTCGTGCGAACAAAGTCCATATCCTGGCGGAGCTCCTGACGCCTTTCGGAAAAACGCATGTCAATGCGGGTGGCAAGATGAATAAGTTCATGCAGGTTAGCAGGGATTTCTCGTGCGGCCAGCACATCTTTGATGTTGCTGGATAGGCCTTTTTTAAAGGCCACGCAGAGGGCCTCGTTATTCCAGGACAATTCGGAGGTGAGAGTACGGAATTGGATGGCGTACTCGCCAACAGAAGAATTACCCTGGACCAGGTTCAGCAGGGCAGTCTCAGCAGAAGAGGCTCGGGCAGGTTCCTCGAAGACACTTCGAATCTCCGTGAAAAAAGAGTGTACAGAGGCAGTGACAGGATCATTGCGGTCCCAGATCGGTGTGGCCCATGAAAGGGCTTTCCCAGACAGGAGGCTGACTACAAAAGCCACCTTTGACCTTTCAGTTGGAAATTGGTCCTACATCATCTCCAAATGCAGGGAACATTGTGAAAGAAAACCACTGCAAAATTTAGAGTCCCCATCAAATTTGTCCGGCAATGATAAACGGAGGCTGGATGCGGCCACTCGCTGCGGAGGAGGTGCAGGAGCTGGCGGAGGAGATGGTTGCTGAAGCTGTGGTAGAAGCTGCTGTAGCATCACGATCAGTTGAGACAGCTGGGGCCTTATTGCGCTATCTGTTGCGACTGCTGGGCGACCACCGTGGTGAGGTCAGCGACAACTGGCAGCGGGACCTCAGCGGGATCCATGGCCGGATCTACTGTCACGATTCGGCTGGCTGGAAGTGGATCTTCTGTGCCCGAGAGGGATTGGCGTGGACCGTGTCGGTGGACCGGTTCTAAGTTGCTACTGGTTTTCACCAGAGCCCGCCGCAAAGCGGGATGGTCTTGCAGCGGCGGTAGCAACCAGGTCGTATCCACCGGCAACGGCTCAACCTCTCTGACTGCTGAGATAAGCGCGGTACAAGGGATAAGACAAAAGCAAGGTCGGACGTAGCAGAAGGTCAGGGCAGGCAGCAAGGATCGTAGTCAGGGGCAATGGCAGGAGGTCTGGAACACAGGCTAGGAACACACAAGGAAACACTTTCACTGGCACAATTGCAATCAGTGGCGCAGCGGCCTTTAAATCGCAAAGACCCGGCGCGCGCGCCCAAGGGAGCGGGGCCGCGCGCGCCGGGACAGCACAGACGGGGAACGAGTCTGGTGAGCGGGTCGGGACGCGCATCGCGAGCGGGCGCGTCCCGCATCGCGAATCGCATCCCGGCTGGGAACATTATCGCAGCGCACCCGGTCAGCAGGTCTGACCGGGGCGCTGCGAATGGGAGAACGCTGTGAACGCTCCGGGGAGGAGCGGAGACCCGGAGCGCTCGGCGTAACAATCCTCATGCTTCAGCTACCTCCAGGCTGTGCCATTCAGACACTAAATGGTCTCCTCATGCTTCAGCCAAATTCAGGCTGTGCCATTCAGCCACTATTTGGTCTCCTTATGCTTCAGACACCTCCAAGCTGTGCCATTCAGACACTATATGGTCACTTCATGCTGCCACAAACTCCAGGCTGCACCATTCAGCCACTATGTGGTCTCCTCATGCTTCAGCCACCTCCAGACTGTGCCATTCAGACACTATATGGTCTCCTTATGCTTCAGCTACCTCCAGGCTGTGCCATTCAGACACTAAATGGTCTCCTCATGCTTCAGCCAAATCCAGGCTGTGCCATTCAGATACTATATGGTCTCCCCATGCTGCCACAAACTACAGGCAGTCACTCAGCCACTATATGGTCTCCTCATACTGATGCCATCTCCAGGCTGTCTCATTCAGCCACTATATGGTCTCTTCTCATGCTTCAGCCAGCTCCAGGCTGTGCCATTCAGCCCCGATATTGTCTCCTCATACTGATGCCACCTCCAGGCTCTGTCCTTGTGCTGCCATGTGACTCCTTGTTAAATTTGGTCCTTTATACCCACATGCCAGGACCCGGGACACTAAAACTTGGGAACCAAAATTTCTATTTCAAAATCCTCAATTTCAATTTCAAAATCTTAAATTTCATTGGTCTCCACATGCTTCTGCCAACTCCAGGCTGTGCCATTCAGACACTATATGGTCTTCTCATGCTTCAGTCAACTCCAGGCTGTGTCATTCAGACACTATGTGGTCTCCTGATGCTTCAGCCACCTCCAGGCTTTGTCATTCAGCCAATATATGGTTTACTGATAATGCTGGGCCTTGGCCTAAAATGTTTTAAGGTAGCACTAACTTCCATAAATCTTCAATTTAAATTTCAAAATTCATCATTTAATCTTAGGGATTGTGAAACCCTATTGTTCACTCATGGCGCTGCCAGCTCCAGGCTGTGTCATTCTACAACTATATGGTCTCCTCATGCTGCCAACCTCTCCACGCTATGTCATTCAACCACTATATGGTCTCCTTATGCTGCGTACACCTCCACGCTGTGTCATTCAGCCACTATATGGTCTCCTCATGCTTCAGCCACATCCAAGCTGTGTCATTCAGCCACTATATGGTCTCCTCATGCTGCCAACACCTCCACGCTGTGTCATTTAGTCACTATATGGTCTCCTCATACTGATGCCACCTCCAGGCTCTGTCATTGTGCCGCTCTGCGGCAGTGATTCCAAAAGTGATGCCTATAATCTGCATGTTATATTGAATAACAGCATTATTTCACTACCCCAACACACTCCATATGCGTGTTAGAACAAGGCAAAGTGTTCTACACCCCTATTGAGGCTCTCTGTAGTCCAGAAATAGACATTTTTAATATAGATTCGCCTTGAATAAATTTGGATCAAACCGAAGGTTTTTGAAAAATTCGGCAAATTGGTCAAATCTAATTTTTCAAAAGTTTGCTCATCTCTAATATTTATCATACTATCACACGGGGTTCACATAAGCAAAATTAAAAAGTTGCAACTGAGACTTTTGTGAGACTGTTTTAAATTTGCTCATGTATGGAAGCCTACGGGTATGGTATGGAAGCCGACCCGGAGTAGACTTGCAACTTTTATTAAAGGGGTTTGCGACTTATTTTTTTTCCCATGTGTGACTTTCGTACATGATAAATACCTGACTACTGCAAAGTGAAAACTGAAATTTGCTTAGTTAAGGCTGTTCGTAACTTTTTGCTTACTCACAAAAATCGCACAAAAAAGTGCTTAGGCGCATGTGCGACTTTTTGTGTGACTTTTGTATGCATAAAAAAAACTCTAAATACCTTGGTTTCCGGCTTTTTCCCTAATTTACCTCTCTACATTCCTTGCCTAAGGCAGAAATCATCAAAAAAGGTGCCCCTGCCACTTGATGGCTGACGACCCCATGGTATATTTAATTCCTGACCAGGGTATGCCAAGGTGGTACTGTGTAAAGAAGATGAAAGTTGTTTTCATTTCCATGTTTTCCTAAGTCTTTAACTATTTGTAGTTGATAAGCAACTTTGTTCTAGACCAGTGTTCCCCAAACAGTGTGCCTCCAGTTCTTGCAAAACTACAACTTACAGCATGCTGGGAGATGTAGTTTTTCAACAGCTGGAGGCACACTGGTTTGAAACAATGTTCTGGAGAATGTTGGAGGTCTCAAACTTATCCAGACCGTGTACAAATGAAATTAGTTTTCTGTAACTTGAGATACATTATATTTTCTATGTTTGTACCTAGTGAACTTATATTTATATTGTTTAAAGTATGGAAATTATTATAAACAAATGCCATGACATACAAATTCCTATAGTAGTCTTTTTATAAACATTCAAAAGACACATTTTTCTAAAAAGTTTCTTATTGCCTTTCTGCAAGCTTAACATGATCACTCTGAAAATATAAAATGAAATCTATCTTTTTTGACTGCAAAGGATATTGATATTTAAATATCAAATGCATTTTGTTATAAAAATCGAATTTGCCTATGTTACTCAATTGTCAGGAACACATTAAAGGCTCCTCTCAGTTAATCGTTTTTAAATTTGTTTTTGGAGAATCAACCTGTCATTCCATAAGAGTACTCTCTCTTCAACATCTGTGCTCAGTCTTTTTATAGATGCCGCACATTTTCACACTTATGTAACTCTTATGTTTAAAGGCCTGCATGCCGAATGTTAATAAAAACAGATTTGCCAAAAAAAAAAAAGAACATTTTTTAAAATGATATAGGTTTTAGCTTTAAAAAACTCCTTAGGCAAGAAACACCCAAAAAAATTATTAACCCACAGACTGAAAATTGCGTACATCTAAAATATAATAATAAATATGAATCAATATTTATATATTACATAAACACTTACTTAAATGAATAGTACACGAGTACTGAAGTGGGAAAAATGGCTGAACCAACAACACCTAAAAAAAAAACAAATGGAGTAATGAATAGTCCATAGGAATAAATGGATATAGCGGCACTCATCACAAGGAGAACTTTTAAGGCATTTCTTATGTAAACGCCATGACTGTATGATGTACTACTGTATCATGAGTCCATAAATGAAAAATTTTAAAGAAAAGAAAATCAAAAGCTGATAAAAAAAAGTTCATTGTCATTGTTTCTTGTGGTGAGTGCCACTATATCCATTTGTTCCTATGGACTATATATGCTGTTATGAACTTGTGATAAGCACCACAAGAAGATTGCTATATAGGTGGAAGCATCTTCTGAAACTGATGGGCAGTATCAGGTAACGTGAGTTGTGACAACTCACTGTAAGGACTTGTGCATAACCCTGTGGAGTAATAAACATACACTTAGCTTAATTCAAATAAATACATAATATAAATGAAGTTGTCCCTCAAGTTACAATATTAATCGGTTCCAGAACGACCATTGTATAGTGAGACCATATAGATGTAAACCTGGTAATTGGTTCTGAAGCCCCCAAAATGTCATCCAAAAATAGAAAAAAGTGATGATTAAAGAAAAATAAGTGGATAACTAATATAGATAAAGCAAGTTCTTACATAAAAAAAAGTAAGAAAGATCTGCTCGGAGCTGTAAATCACTGTCCATGTAGAGGACAGGCGCTTCTTCAGGGTCCTGTACAGTACATACAGTGTGCCAAAAAAAGTAAAATGGAGTTGCCCCCACCTGGAGAAGCTATTCCTGGCACAGGTAAAGAGTAGTACAGAACATGACAGCCAGTCAGTACATGCTCTTCAGTAATAGTGTTTACCAGTAAAATGCCCATTCTGATTGGTCGGTTCTTCCAGTCATTGACACGTTTCACAGATCTGGACTGTCCGTAGCATTGTATGTTGAGTCTGATTTCAAGTTACAATGGTCCAGAAAAAAACATTGTATATTGAAGCTATTGTATGTTGAGGGCGTTGGAAGTTGAGGGATCACTTTATATTATTTCATAAATTACAGTTCACATAGTACCTATTAAGAGCATACAGAAAGAAAATCAATAAAATAGGTACAAGCAGGGAAGTGCATAACTTACAGTTGAACAAAAATACAAAAAAGTAGATATTACCTATTGTGCTAGTGCAGACCACAAAACTCTAATGCATGTATCACATAAACTTCCTCTCTCAATTTCTACTTGGAAAACTAAAGCGCAGCATGTTTAGCTCCTTTAGGACTGGGCCAATTTTTGCCTTCATGACCAAGGCCCTTTTTTCAAATATTACCTGTCTCACTTCATGTTGTTATAACTTTGGGAAACTTTAACTTATCAAAGTGATTCTGAGATAGTTTTTTTGTGAAAAATTGTACTTATAATTGTACGCAATAAATTCAACATTTTTGTGTGGAAAAACTCTAGCATTTTCCTAAATTCCAGATTTTCTACTTTTAAGAAAGATAGTCTCACAACATAAATTAGTTATTAACTCACATTTACAATATGTCTACGTTATGTTGGCATCATTTGTTTAAAGTTGTTTTACTTTTTTGGACGTTATGGGACTTAAGGGTTTGGCAGCAATTTTTAAAATTATAGAGAAAATTTCAAAATCAATTCTTTTTAGGGACCAGTTCAGTTCTGAAGTGGACTTGAGGGGCCTGTGTGTTAGAATTCCCTACAAATCACCCCACTATAAAAACTGCACCCCTCAATGTAATAAAAATGACATTTGGGAAGTTTATAAACCCTTTAGGTGTTTCACAGAAATTAAAGCAAAGTGGTAGTGGAATTCAAAAATTGTATTTTATTTATTTTTTTTTGCAAATAAGCCATTTTGCTCCAATTTTTTTTCTGCAACACAGCGGGTGCTGGCAGGAAAATACAACTCAATATTTATTCCTCTAATTCTGACATATTGAGAAATATCCTATATGTGGCCCTTGTGTGCTACAGACATTACTGATCACCGTGTGGATTTTGGGTGTTCCTAATTTTTATTTAGTTAGTGTCACCCAAATTCTAAGATCTGTAACATTTTTTATTTTTCACCAATGGAGCAGTGTGAGGGCTTTTTTTTGTGGGATAAGTAGTTGTTTTGAATAGCAGTATCCTGGGGTATGTCTGACATTTTGATCTGTTTTTTTTTTAGCGAGGATTACCAAAAAGCAGTAATTTTGGCAAGATTATTATTATAATTTTTTTTTATGGTGTTCACAATGCAGTATCAATGACATGGTAATTTTATTCTGCAGGTCGGTATGATTATGGCGATACCTCACTTAAGTACTTTATTTGATGGTTTATCATATTTACACTATAAAAACTAATTTGAATAGTGCATCGCTATTTTCTGAGGTGAAAGCAATTTTTTTTTCATAATAAGTTGAAATTTTTAGTGGTACCATTTTGGGGTACATGGGACATTTTGATCACTTTTTATTTTAGTTTTACAGAGGTGGCAGTGACATAAAGCTATAAATTTGGCAAGGTTTTTATTTTTAAAAAAAATACGCCGTTCCACGTGTGGGTTTAAAACTGTAATAGTCTTATTGCTCTGGTTGTTACGGACGCAGCAATACCAAATATGTGTATATAATTTTTTGGGGGAGGGAAAGGGAAAATGTATATTTTTTATTTATTTATTTTTATTTGTTTATATATATATATATATATATATATATATATATATATTTTTTTTTTTTTTTTTTTTTTTTTTTCAAAGTAAAGTTTATTAAAGTTTCACAAGAAAATACAGAACAATTCCGTTCCACCCCAAGAAAGTGAATAACAGCATTAACCTGATACATTCTCTGACCATTGGGGGTCAAAATACAAATGGAGAACAATCCAAACATTTGAAAAATACAATGGGTCCTTAGGAATCTATTGTCACGATGCCGGCTGGCAGGTAGTGGATCCTCTGTGCCAGAGAGGGATTGGCGTGGACCGTGCTAGTGGACCGGTTCTAAGCCACTACTGGTTTTCACCAGAGCCCGCCGCAAAGCGGGATGGTCTTGCTGCGGCGGTAGTGACCAGGTCGTATCCACTAGCAACGGCTCACCTCTCTGGCTGCTGAAGATAGGCGCGGTACAACGGAGTAGGCAAAAGCAAGGTCGGACGTAGCAGAAGGTCGGGGCAGGCAGCAAGGATCGTAGTCAGGGGCAACGGCAGAAGGTCTGGAAACACAGGCAAGGAACACACAAGGAACGCTTTCACTGGCACTAAGGCAACAAGATCCGGCAAGGGAGTGCAGGGGAAGTGAGGTGATATAGGGAAGTGCACAGGTGAACACACTAATTGGGACCACTGCGCCAATCAGCGGCGCAGTGGCCCTTTAAATCGCAGAGACCCGGCGCGCGCGCGCCCTAGGGAGCGGGGCCGCGCGCGCCGGGACAGAACAGACGGAGAGCGAGTCAGGTAGGGGAGCCGGGGTGCGCATCGCGAGCGGGCGCTACCCGCATCGCGAATCGCATCCCGGCTGGCAGCGGAATCGCAGCGCCCCGGGTCAGAGGACGTGACCGGAGCGCTGCCGCGGGGAGAGTGAAGCGAGCGCTCCGGGGAGGAGCGGGGACCCGGAGCGCTCGGCGTAACAGTACCCCCCCCCTTGGGTCTCCCCCTCTTCTTAGAGCCTGAGAACCTGAGGAGCAGACTTTTGTCTAGGATGTTGTCCTCAGGTTCCCAGGATCTCTCTTCAGGACCACAACCCTCCCAGTCCACTAAAAAAAAATTTTTTCCTCTGACCTTTTTGGCAGCTAAAATTTCTTTGACCGAGAAGATGTCCGAGGAGCCAGAAACAGGAGTGGGAGGAACAGATTTGGGAGAAAAACGGTTGAGGATGAGTGGTTTGAGAAGAGAGACGTGAAAGGCATTAGGGATACGAAGAGAGGGAGGAAGAAGAAGTTTATAAGAGACAGGATTAATTTGACACAAAATTTTGAAAGGACCAAGATAGCGTGGTCCCAACTTGTAGCTAGGGACACGGAAGCGGACATATTTAGCGGAGAGCCATACCTTGTCTCCAGGGGAAAAAACGGGGGGAGCTCTTCTTTTCTTATCCGCGAACTTCTTCATGCGTGATGAAGCCTGTAAGAGAGAATTTTGGGTCTCTCTCCATATGATGGAAAGGTCACGAGAAATTTCATCCACAGCGGGCAGACCAGAGGGCAAGGGAGTAGGGAGGGGGGGAAGAGGGTGACGGCCGTACACCACGAAAAATGGGGATTTGGAGGAAGACTCAGAGACCCTGAAGTTATACGAGAATTCGGCCCATGGGAGGAGATCTGCCCAGTCATCCTGGCGGGAGGAAACAAAATGTCGCAAATAATCACCCAAGATCTGATTAATCCTTTCTACTTGTCCATTGGACTGGGGATGATATGCAGAAGAAAAATTTAATTTAATCTTGAGTTGTTTACAGAGAGCCCTCCAGAATTTAGACACGAATTGGACGCCTCTATCCGAGACAATCTGCGTAGGCAACCCGTGAAGACGAAAAATGTGTACAAAAAATTGTTTAGCCAACTGAGGCGCAGAAGGAAGACCAGGAAGAGGGATGAAATGTGCCATTTTGGAGAATCGATCAACGACCACCCAAATAACAGTGTTGCCACGGGAAGGGGGTAAATCAGTAATAAAATCCATACCAATCAGAGACCAAGGCTGTTCGGGGACAGGCAGAGGATGAAGAAAACCAGCGGGCTTCTGGCGAGGAGTCTTATCCCGGGCACAGATAGTGCAGGCTCGCACAAAGTCCACAACATCCGTCTCCAGAGTCGGCCACCAATAGAAGCGGGAGATGAGTTGCACAGATTTCTTGATACCCGCATGACCTGCGAGATGGGAGGAGTGACCCCATTTGAGGATTCCGAGGCGTTGGCGAGGAGAAACAAAGGTCTTTCCTGGAGGAGTCTGCCTGATGGAGGCAGGAGAAGTGGAGATCAGGCAGTCAGGTGGAATGATGTGTTGCGGAGAGAGTTCAACTTCTGAGGCATCCGAGGAACGAGAGAGAGCATCGGCCCTAATGTTCTTATCGGCAGGACGAAAGTGAATCTCAAAATTAAATCGGGCAAAGAACAGAGACCACCGGGCCTGGCGAGGATTCAGCCGTTGGGCAGACTGGAGGTAGGAGAGGTTCTTGTGGTCGGTGTAGATAATAACAGGAGAACTTGATCCCTCCAGCAGATGCCTCCATTCCTCAAGTGCTAATTTAATGGCTAGAAGCTCTCGATCCCCGATGGAGTAGTTCCTCTCCGCTGGAGAGAAGGTCCTAGAGAAAAAACCACAAGTGACAGCATGCCCGGAAGAATTTTTTTGTAGAAGAACAGCTCCAGCTCCCACTGAGGAGGCATCAACCTCCAATAGGAAGGGTTTGGAAGGGTCAGGTCTGGAGAGGACGGGAGCCGAAGAAAAGGCAGACTTGAGTCGTTTAAAGGCGTCTTCTGCTTGAGGAGGCCAGGACTTGGGATCAGCATTTTTTTTGGTTAAAGCCACGATAGGAGCCACAATGGTAGAAAAATGTGGAATAAATTGCCTGTAATAATTGGCGAACCCCAAAAAGCGTTGGATAGCACGGAGTCCGGAGGGGCGTGGCCAATCTAAGACGGCAGAGAGTTTGTCTGGATCCATCTGTAGTCCCTGGCCAGAGACCAAATATCCTAGAAAAGGAAGAGATTGGCATTCAAACAGACATTTCTCAATTTTGGCATAGAGTTGGTTGTCACGAAGTCTCTGAAGAACCATACGGACATGCTGGCGGTGTTCTTCTAGATTGGCAGAAAAAATTAGGATATCGTCCAGATATACAACAACACAAGAGTATAACAGATCACGAAAAATTTCATTGACAAAGTCTTGGAAGACGGCAGGGGCGTTGCACAGTCCAAAGGGCATGACCAGATACTCAAAGTGTCCATCTCTGGTGTTAAATGCCGTTTTCCACTCGTCCCCCTCTCTGATGCGGATGAGGTTATAGGCGCCTCTTAAGTCCAATTTAGTGAAGATGTGGGCACCTTGGAGGCGATCAAAGAGTTCAGAGATGAGGGGTAAGGGGTAGCGGTTCTTAACCGTGATTTTATTAAGACCGCGGTAGTCAATGCAAGGACGTAGGGAGCCATCTTTTTTGGACACAAAGAAAAATCCGGCTCCGGCAGGAGAGGAGGATTTACGGATAAAGCCCTTTTTTAGATTCTCCTGGACGTATTCGGACATGGCAAGAGTCTCTGGGGCAGAGAGAGGATAAATTCTGCCCCGGGGTGGAGTAGTGCCCGGGAGGAGGTCGATAGGGCAATCATAAGGCCTGTGAGGAGGTAGAGTCTCAGCTTGTTTTTTGCAGAAAACATCCGCGAAGTCCATATAGGCCTTAGGGAGACCGGTTACTGGAGGAACCACAGAGTTACGGCAAGGGTTACTGGGAACCGGTTTTAGACAGTTCTTGGAACAAGAGGACCCCCAACTCTTGATCTCCCCAGTGGACCAATCCAGGGTAGGGGAATGAAGTTGAAGCCAGGGAAGTCCAAGGAGAATTTCCGAGGTGCAATTGGGGAGGACCAAAAGTTCAATCCTCTCATGATGAGATCCGATGCTCATAAGAAGGGGCTCCGTGCGGAAACGTATGGTACAGTCCAATCTTTCATTATTTACACAATTGATGTAGAGGGGTCTGGCGAGACTGGTCACCGGGATGTTGAACCTTTTGACGAGAGAGGCCAAAATAAAATTTCCTGCAGATCCAGAGTCCAAGAAGGCCACTGTAGAGAAGGAGAAGGCAGAGGCAGACATCCGCACAGGCACAGTAAGACGTGGAGAAGCAGAGTAGACATCAAGGACTGTCTCACCTTTGTGCGGAGTCAGCGTACGTCTTTCCAGGTGGGGAGGACGGATAGGACAATCTCTCAGGAAGTGTTCGGTACTAGCACAGTACAGGCAGAGGTTCTCCATACGGCGTCGTGTCCTCTCTTGTGGTGTCAGGCGAGACCGGTCGACCTGCATAGCCTCCACGGCGGGAGGCACAGGAACAGATTGCAGGGGACCAGAGGAGAGAGGAGCCGAGGAGAAGAAACGCCTCGTGCGAACAGAGTCCATATCTTGGCGGAGTTCCTGACGCCTTTCGGAAAAACGCATGTCAATGCGAGTGGCTAGGTGAATAAGTTCATGTAGATTAGCAGGAATTTCTCGTGCGGCCAGAACATCTTTAATGTTGCTGGATAGGCCTTTTTTGAAGGTCGCCCAGAGGGCCTCATTATTCCAGGACAATTCTGAAGCAAGAGTACGGAATTGTACGGCATACTCGCCAACGGAAGAATTACCCTGGACCAGGTTCAACAGGGCAGTCTCAGCAGAAGAGGCTCGGGCAGGTTCCTCAAAGACACTTCGGATTTCCGAGAAGAAGGAGTGTACAGAGGCAGTGACGGGGTCATTGCGGTCCCAGAGCGGTGTGGCCCATGACAGGGCTTTTCCGGACAGAAGGCTGACTACGAAAGCCACCTTAGACCTTTCAGTGGGAAACAGGTCCGACATCATCTCCAGATGCAGGGAACATTGGGAAAGAAAGCCACGGCAAAACTTAGAGTCCCCATCAAATTTATCCGGCAAGGATAAGCGTATCCCAGGAGCGGCCACTCGCTGCGGAGGAGGTGCAGGAGCTGGCGGAGGAGATGACTGCTGAAGCTGTGGTAGTAACTGTTGTAGCATAACGGTCAGTTGAGACAGCTGTTGGCCTTGTTGCGCTATCTGTTGTGACTGCTGGGCGACCACCGTGGTGAGGTCAGCGACAACTGGCAGAGGAACTTCAGCGGGATCCATGGCCGGATCTACTGTCACGATGCCGGCTGGCAGGTAGTGGATCCTCTGTGCCAGAGAGGGATTGGCGTGGACCGTGCTAGTGGACCGGTTCTAAGCCACTACTGGTTTTCACCAGAGCCCGCCGCAAAGCGGGATGGTCTTGCTGCGGCGGTAGTGACCAGGTCGTATCCACTAGCAACGGCTCACCTCTCTGGCTGCTGAAGATAGGCGCGGTACAAGGGAGTAGGCAAAAGCAAGGTCGGACGTAGCAGAAGGTCGGGGCAGGCAGCAAGGATCGTAGTCAGGGGCAACGGCAGAAGGTCTGGAAACACAGGCAAGGAACACACAAGGAACGCTTTCACTGGCACTAAGGCAACAAGATCCGGCAAGGGAGTGCAGGGGAAGTGAGGTGATATAGGGAAGTGCACAGGTGAACACACTAATTGGGACCACTGCGCCAATCAGCGGCGCAGTGGCCCTTTAAATCGCAGAGACCCGGCGCGCGCGCGCGGCCGCGCGCGCCGGGACAGAACAGACGGAGAGCGAGTCAGGTAGGGGAGCCGGGGTGCGCATCGCGAGCGGGCGCTACCCGCATCGCGAATCGCATCCCGGCTGGCAGCGGAATCGCAGCGCCCCGGGTCAGAGGACGTGACCGGAGCGCTGCCGCGGGGAGAGTGAAGCGAGCGCTCCGGGGAGGAGCGGGGACCCGGAGCGCTCGGCGTAACATCTATGCAATAAGATAAGTGGTGGATGGCATTCTTGTGATTACATCTAACACACGATCAACCACTTATATTACTCTCTTGCTTCGCTGTAGAAGAGTATTCAACAGGCATAGTTAAAGGGCAGATATGGAATGCCATATTAGTCATGAGGACAGAGATGGGAGGCGGAGAGGGGGAGAAAGAGAGAGAGAGAAAGAGGAGATAAAGAGAAGTTCAGGGGCTAGAGGTGAGTGAGGGGAAGACAAAGAGAGGAAGGGAAGGTCTAGAAATTAGGAGTATGTTACCTGTCAGCGCGTACGGGTTCAGGGGCGGTGACCGGGCACCAGGATGGCAGTTCTCTGTAAGAGTAAGTCAGTGGGGGTGTGGAGCAGTGTCATGAGCGTTTAAGTGTAGGGTTTCAAAGTCGGGTGAGGACATAAACTCTGTCCAGAACCTATCTAAGTGGTTACGGGAGTCCGCAAGGAGTTCCTCCATACGATTGAGGTGGGAAACCTCACCAAGCCAGGACGAAAGCGTAGGCGGGGTATCAGATTTCCACAGCCTAGGGATCACCGTCCTGGCTGCTAATAGGAGAAAGTGTAGGAGTCTCAATGACATTTTAGGCCAGGACGGTGGCTGCATAGACAGTAATATCAGCTTCGGATCTTTACGTATTTGGATAGAGGTCAGTTTAGATATTATCTCGATGACCTGAGACCAGAAGGAGTCGAGGGCCAGACAGTCTAGCCAAATATGAGTCATGGTGCCCCCCGGACCACCACACCGCCGGCACGTGTCCGAAACCGTTGGAAAGATACGAGACAGTAGGGAGGGAACTCGGTACCACCTCGTTAATATTTTGTAGTTGGTTTCATGAGCTTTACACGAGGTGAAGGACCGGTGGCACCATGAGAAGGCTTGGGTCCAGTCGTCTGTGGAGAGGGGACAGTTTAGTTCCCTTTCCCAGGCCGAGCGAAAGGGCAGGGGATCAGTAGTGGAGGTTGTCAGTAGGAGGGTGTATAGGGTACTGACCGACTTATGTGGAGGAGGGTGGGATACACACAGTTCCTCAAAGGCTGTGAGATCTCTGTGGAGAGTCAGACAGGCCTTCTGGGAATGGTAATAGTGAGTCAGTTGGGAGTACTGGAAATAATGGCGTATAGATGGTGGAGAGCCCTGGAGGAGATCTGTGAGGGTTCGTAGTCCCCCTGGCGACATGAGATCTCAGAGTGTGGGTGCATCTGCTCGGCGAAGGGATATAAATGAAGTGACGTGTTGAGCTGGTGGAAAAGTCGGATTACCGAACAAGGGGGTAAGTGGGCCAGCTGGGGACTTCAGGTATGTCTTATATGCGGCGAGTAGGGAGGCTGCAATCGGGGGGATATCTGCGGGACCCTGTTTGTGAATCACGTGGGTCGGTTGCCATAATATGGATTTGACATCAATCCCCGATGCTTCGCTTTCAAAAGAGATCCATTGTTTAGATGCCCTGTGATGGAAACTGTCTAGTAGTCTGGTGAGGGTGGTGGCTAGATAATAAGAAGTGAAGTCAGGCAGTGCTAGTCCCCCTTTCTGCTTACGCCTAATCAGGACATGTCTAGCTAAGCGAGGATGCCGTCCAGCCCAGACAAACTTAGTTTGTAGCGCAGAGACCTCCCGGAAGAAAGAGCGAGGTAAGTGAACTGGGATACAGGAGAATAAGTACAATAGTCTAGGTAGAACGTTCATCTTGAACACGTTAACTCTGCCCAACCACGAGAAGTCTCTGCGCTCCCATCTGGTTAAATCAGAGCGAAGTGTGTGGAGAAGAGGAGGGAAGTTAAGGCGGTACGAGTCCGTCAAATCCGTAGGTATGTGTATACCCAGATATTTGAGGGAGCTTTCCTGCCACTTAAAGGGATAGGACAATTTCAGGGCCGTCCACGTCTGAGCGGACAGGGATACATTGAGAGCCTCACACTTGGTAGGGTTGAGTTTATAATTGCTGAATCGAGAGAATGTGCGTATGGTATTGAGAAGTGAGGGTAAAGAAATCAGTGGGGAGGTCAGAAATAAGAGGAGGTCGTCGGCAAACGCTGAACATTTGTACTGGGAGGAGGCCAGCGACAAGCCATGCATGTCTGGGTTCTGTCTAATATCTGTGAGTAGGTGTTCCATACAGATAACATATATGAGAGGGGATAGGGGACAGCCTTGTCTTGTTCCATTTCTGATGTGGAAAGGGGCAGAAAGTTGACCGTTTATACGAAGTTGGGCAGAGGGGTTCGAGTATAAAGCTAGGATCCTGTCTAGCATCAGCTTTCCCAGTTGAGAGAGCGCTGCTTTCAGAAAGTCCCAATCCACCCGATCAAAGGCCTTCTCAGCGTCCAGGGATAGGAGGAGGAGAGGGGTTCCATTACGCCGTGCGTGATGGATCGACGAGAAGACTCTCAGGGTGTTGTCACGTGCCTCCCGGCCGCGTACAAAGCCCACTTGATCAGGGTGGATAAGGGAGCCCAAATGTTCTGCTAATCTGTTGGCCAGTAATTTCGCGAACAGTTTGGCGTCTACATTAATCAGGGATATTGGCCGGTAGCTCGGGCAAAGGAGAGGATCCTTACCCTCCTTGGGTATGACTGTAATGTACGCTTTTAGGAAGGAGGGGGGGAGGGGAGAGTCCGTAGAGACATTATTGAACACCCGGAGGAGTGGGGGCAGCAAATCCGCCTGGAGGGTCTTGTAAAATTTAGAGGTATAACCATCCGGACCTGGGCTCTTACCCGTCGGGAGTGCGGAAATTGCGGAGCCCAACTCCTCAGGGGTGAAGGGGGATTCAAGCGCCTGGAGAACGGACTGGGGTAGGCACGGTAGACCGGTAGAGGTTAAGTACTGCTGCAGGGATGGGGGCGTCGATGCTATAGAGGAGTGGGTGGGGGGTTTGGGTAGGTTGTACAGGTCATTGTAGTAGGTACGAAAGGTATTAAGTATATCGGGTGTGGGGTGTGAGATGGAGCCAGATTCAGTCCGGATGGCCGGTAGGAATGTGGATGAGCGTTTGGATCTAAGGGCAGATGCTAATAGGCAACCAGATTTATTGCTCCATTCATAAAAGGTTTTGCCTGTAAGTTGTTTATAATGGCGGTGTGAGGCATTTAACAGGTTTAAGAGCTCATGTCGAACTCGGGTCAGCTCCCTGTATACCTGATCTTGTTGGGTGCTTTTGTGTAGAGTTTCTAGGGCTTTGAGTTTCTGTGTCAGCAAGAGAAATTTGGCAGATTTGTCCCTTTTTAACCGAGCCCCATGCTTCATAAGCACCCCTCTAAGTACACACTTCAGAGCGTCCCATTTAATCGCGGGGGATGTGGGGTCTACAGCATGGTCGAGGTTGAAATGCTGAATGGAGTCTCCAAGATCCTGCAGGCATAAAGCGTCTAGGAGCAGAGACTCATTAAGCCTCCAAGAAGCATGGGGCTTGGCAAGGGAGGACAAGGAAAAGGTACAAAAGACAGGGGCATGGTCAGACAGGGTCATTACGCCTATGGAGGCTGAAGAGACAGTGGTGAGAAGATGGTGGGGAAAGAATATGTAGTCTATTCTGCTATATGAATGTCTGGGATGGGAATAAAATGTATAGTCTCTCCCTTGGGGGTGTAAGGTACGCCAAACATCACTCAACTGTAATTCATGCAACCTACGCCTCAGGGCTCTTAGTTTAGTGTGGGAGATGGAGGAGGACCCAGTAGAGGTATCATATGTTGGGAAGAGGGGTAAATTGAGGTCTCCACATAGTATAATAGGACCCGTAGCAAACTCAGTCAATGCATCAAGAGTGCGGAGGAGGAAAGGTAATTGGGAGGTATTAGGAGAGTATATGGAGGCTATGGTGAGGGACATACCAGCCAATGAGCAGTTAAGGAAGATATACCTAGCATTAGGGTCTAATAGAGAGGAGGACACTTGGATGGGCAGAGATTTATGAAAGGCAATAGAGACGCCTTTCATCCTGGCTTCAGGGTTCGTACTGTGGAACCACTGTGAGTAGTATCTGGAGCTAAAGGGCGGAAGGTGATTAGATTTAAAGTGTGTCTCTTGCAATGCGATAATATGCACTCTTTGTTTGTGGAGGGAGTAAAGGGTGTGTGCCCTCTTCTCAGGGGTGTTGAAACCCTTGATGTTGAGGGAGGCAATTTTGACATCAACTGCCATGGTGGGTGTATGGAACGTGGTAACACTTACCCGAGTGCCCGGGGAGCACCCCGTCGTCCGCAGCGTGGCAGGTAGGTATGAGCGAGTGAGTAGACCTAGGAGAGGGAAGGGGAGAAATAAGAGGAGTGAGAACAGAGACACAACAGAGTAGCAAACGTATAGACACGAAAGCAAGGGTACTACTAAAGGTTGCCATAATGGCCAAATAAGAGGACAGGACCAGCCTGATCTCTAACCTAATGGGGGATACGCGGAAGGCACACAAGCATAGGGCCGTTAGCCTCAACCTAGAAGTCATTAACTAGGGAAGTGGCGGGGCCATAAAACCACATAATGGTTACTCTCATAGGTAGAAAGAGAGTGTGTTCGGGATATGAAGGGCTCTCTAGGACGGGCAACTAAGGAGCCCTTGAGCAACAAATGGATGGGAGGCAGTAGAAGACAATGAGTCTAACAAACTAAGAAATGTAAGTAAACCAGCAGACTAGTTATATAGAACAGTATACTAAACCAGTAAATAAAAGATATCCCGTGGGAGGTCCAGCAGCAGGACGCTCACAGAGAGGGCCTCCTGGGACAAGCATGGTACAGGTAATTTCAGGAGCACAGAAAACACTACATAATCAGGTCTTCCTCTTTGGGCGTTGAGGGAGCAGGGCCGAAGAAGTGTTCTCAGGAACCAGTCGAGATGTATGGGATCCCAGGGAAGGAGAGGGCGTCGACTTGTCTCGTCTCGGGGCAGGGGGTCTTTGTGCTGGAGGGGGAGGGGGTCCAAGAGAAAACATTGCAATCCATTCCGGGAGAGGAATTGGAGGGAGTTTGAAAGTCCGCATGAAGTAGTGGAGGTCAGCCGGACATCTCAGGGTGGCCGAGGTGGTGCCATGTTTAGCAGTCAGGGAGAATGGATAGCCCCATCTATAAACGATCTTAGCGTTTTGGAGAGTCTCAAGTAGTGGTTTCAGAGTTGCTCTCAAACGGAGCGTTCGGAGTGAGAGGTCTGGGAAAAGCTGAATCTGGGCACCGTTATAGGTGAGGCACTTAAGGTCTCGGGCTTTGCGCATTATTTCATCTTTCTGGAGGAAATGATGAACTCGGCACACAACATCCCTTGGTTTTTTTGGATCCGGGTTTTTAGCTTTGAGTGCACGATGGGCTCTATCGAGCTCTATCTGGTTGTCAGGGGGTTTCTGCAAAACCTCATTGAACAGTCTCTGGAGGGTCGTTGGTAGATCTTGCGGGTGCACTGATTCCGGCAAACCCTTGACCCTTATATTGTTTCTACGATTTCTATTATCAATGTCGTCCAGATGTGCAATAGTGGTTGCCTGTTGCAGGGATAAGGACGTTGTAGATTCCTGGAGAGAGCGTACTTGAGATGTAATAGATGTTTTAAATTCTTCCAGTTCAGTCACTTTAGCTTGCAGGGGAGAAATCTCTTTCTTGACCGGCTGTAAGTCGCTTTCCCATGCGGACCTTAGGTCCTTCGCCATTGACAACATGTCTGCCTTAGTCGGCAGCAGGGCCAAAAGTGTTTGGAGTTCGGGGTGTCCTCTGAGAGTATTGACAGCCACTTCTGGTGTTGGCAATATAGAACCCACTTTGTCCAGGTTTGATGGGGTAGATCCTCCACTGGCGGAGGGTGGGTGACGAGGCCTGGGGGACTTAAGTGAGCGTCGTATTTCACATTGAGAGTCTTCAGAGGAGGAGCACGTGGAGCTATAGGGCCTGTTAGCCGACAGCTTGGAGGGAGTGTTAAATAGTTTCTTTTTTGCTGGAGGGCTGGCGCCCCAGTATTCCGGTGTGTCCGTAACATCTGAGGAGTCGCTGGGATCTTTATCAGAGGTAGCGGCAACTACCTCCATCTCAGTCGCCCAATCCAGTACATTTCTTGGAGGAGGGCCAGGTACTTGTGGAGGGGTAGATTGCGCACTGCAGGTGAGTGGTAGGTCATCTCTGTCAGTGTGAAGCCCATTGTGTTCAATTCTCCGGTTAGGCGGCTGGGGAAAATGCATGGGGGGTACAGGTGAGGTTTCAGTGTCTCCCTGTAAAGGAGTGGAGGTGGGAGAGGCCCCTTGTGTACAGGGTGAGTCTTCCTTTGAGGTACAGGAAAGCACTGGGGTCAGTGAGGGGGGCTGCATTTGCGGGCCCAGAGGAGACAAGTGGGGGTCAAGCGGCTCCTGGTGGCATAGAGGGCGAGGGAGAGGAGAGTCCCGGAGAGAGTGTGACTCAGGGGGCTCTGGGTACGTCGAGCTGGGGCTCCAAGTTTGCAGCAGAGGGGACTGGGAAGGTACCGGCTGGCCGTCCGAGTCACGTGAGCCGCCTCCAGTAATGGCCGGGAAAGCGACTGTGCAGGCCAGCGGCGGGACTGTACCTTCACGCAGCACCCCGATGGTGGAGGGTGCTGCACCTTGGATCCGTCCTCCCGTCGACTGATGGAGCTGTGTAGGAGCGGGGCCCGATACGGGTGGGTGAGTCGGCAATTGCGCCGCGAACACAGTGGGCACTCCAGGGGGAGCGTGCGCATGCACTGGGCTGTCTGTCATGGCGGCTCCGGCAGGCAGATCCTCTGGGCGCACGGTGTAGCTGTGCTGTGCGGGCTGGAAAAATGCTGCAATTGTGCGAGGGGGATCCTCGGAGGCTTTAGGGAGCTGCTGGTTCTTCTTCTGGCGTCTTCTGCCTCCCATAATATGGTGAATTAGCCCTTAATCAGTCGGCCCGGGCAGGAGCAGTCAAAGGACACGTCCGTCCGCCAGCGCGCCAAGCCACGCCCCCCTATATATTTTTTTATTTAGTTTTTTTTTTTTTTACTTTATTTTACTTTTTTTTTTTTTTACTGTCCCCACTAGGGGACTTGACACTTATAATACACTGCAGTTCAGATCTGTACTGCAGTGTATTATCCCTATCAGTGTAACACTGACAGCTGTTGGCGTTTACTGATACACATAGCAGATCAGGCTTTGCTTCTGGTATAGCCTGATTGGCTTCTGTATCCAGGTAACCAGGGGCCGTTTGGAGGTCCCTGGTTGCCATGGCTACCAATGAGATCCCATGATCGCATTGTGGGGTCTCATTGGAGAACAGAGGGCACTCCCTCCCTCTGTCACCGGCGATCAGTGGTGCGGCCACGTTCTCTGCAGCAGGGGTTAATTGTCAGCATCGGAGCTCAGCTCCTTAAAGCTGTGGTGAGTGCCAATCGATATGCAATCGTCCACTTGCATTAAGTCAGGAGGAAAATGGACATATATATACGTCCATTTGTAGGAAGGGGTTAATGTTCTTTCTTTATTAAATATAGATCAATAATTATTTATTATGACTGTAAACTTGGGTTCATTTTATATTATATGACAATTTGTTCATTCATTTAGAGTTGTCTAAAAAAATAAATAAATAAATAAACTGTTGAGTATTTAAGTCATAAGGGTTTACCTACAAGTATCTGTAGGCTTTTGTCTGTGCAGTAAAGTAACTTTTCTTAAAAAAAAACTTTTATTTATGTTGAAAAATGTAGAGATACATTATATGATAATTATTTACATTATATGATGATAACAACAACAACAATAATAATAATAATAATAAGCATCTATACATTTTAATTCCATTAGACTCGGTTTATAATTATTAATGATTATTATTTTTTTATTTATATTTTTCAATTGGATGACACACAAACATTATGATTTTTTCCGCTCTTTTGACCCTTGATGCTACGGACTATTAGCCTTACAGCATTGATAGATTAGTGCTTGCAGGAAGAGAAACAACGTGCTTAGGCTAATCCCAGTAATAGATTATATCATTATATCTTTGAATACATGATAAAATGGTAAACTACACTGTGGACATTCAGCAACATAAGAATATATATAAGTATTATTGTTATTTTTATTGCCTTGTAAACATTTTATATGGCTCTTACTTTTTATTTACAGTGCAATACAAGGTCCATGTTTTTGCATTAAATACACACAAGGAAAAACAAATTAGGCAATATGCAGACATTTTTTGAGATGTAGTTCACTTTTCAAAAAACATGTTTTAAAAGCAAAAAAAAAAAAAAGGCTCAAATTTGAAGACTTAATTTTTCTTTATGGATGTTTTTTGCAGCCCTAAATCATAGTCATTTCAGATGTGTTTTCTGCATTTTTTTTGTCTGTAGCAAAAACTTTACCTTGAAAACATTTTGTAATGACTGCACCTGGCCAGGCATCATGGGGGAGATTTATCAAAACCTGTCCATAGGAAAAGTTGCTGAGTTGCCCATAGCAACCAATCAGGTTGCTTCTTTCCTTGTTCAGAGGCCTTTTCAAAAATAAAGGGAGCAATCTCATTGGTTGCTATGGGCAACTCAGCAACTTTTCTTCTTAACAGGTTTGGATTCTCCCCCATATGCTTTGCTCTGGCCATAAAGGAGCTGCAGGCACCGAGACAATCAGTAATGGCAGATGACGTATTTAAAATCCTGCATTGTGTCTCAGCCCTGCTTGTGATTGCAATTTCTCCTCACTCACTAGCATTTGTTCTGTGCTTTGTTGTCATCCTTGGTATTTGTTTGTATGCTGTCTTTCTGGTTAATTCCCTGTGTTTTGCCTTTAGTTCTCTAACACATTGGGCCTCATTTACTAAGAGTTTCGGGTTTTTACTAGTGGGAAAAGTTGTTTCAGACATGCAGGATTCCTCTCTATTTACTAATGGGAAAAGTCGGGAACATTTTCTGACCAGCCATTTACCCACAGGATTTTCTGTGAATTCCATAGTAAATCGGTCGGGTTGTGAAACCACGCCCCTTTTGGGCGACCACGCCCCCCTTTTGTGACACACCACGCCTCTTTTCTGGTTTGTTGGATTTTTCAGGCGCACACTGGCGCAGACATGTCTCAGACATGTCTCAGACAAAATAACCAGACAAAAATTGGTCGGCTTTAGCTTAGTAAATGAGGCCCATTGTGTCCTTACATGCTTCCTGATTTCTGTTCTATGGTTTGTTTTGTGTATTTTGCTATACCTTTATTGCCAACTTTTGTTGACTAGGACTGACTATTCTGACTCCCCTGCACTTAGTCCAGCACAGGGACCATCGTCCAGTTGGGGCTGCCTTTTATGGTGCATCGTCCAAGTAGTTAGAGACTATGGTTACCACATTATGTGCCAAAATAAAGTCACATTTTGGCATGCAAACAGCTTAAAAAAATATTAATAATAAAATAAAATCACCTGACAGTTTCAACCACAAACACAAGAACTAGGTAAATGATTTTGAGAGGTAAAATTGCTTTTTTGGGTCATTTTATGTTCCAAAAAATTGGTCAAAAAATAGTGAAAAGATCGTCTTAGGCTGGGTTCACACACAGTTAAATTTAAAAGCAAAATACAGTTATTAAATCATTGTAAAAGTAAATGTGTTTTTAATCTAAGGTTTTGTTCACACAGTGTAAAATGTTGTGGTGTATTTTATTATACACACACATTTTCTTCCCTGATCGACAAAAAAGGCATGAAAAATGCAGACTTTTTTTTCCAGTCAAGAACACAATTATATGTCTTAAATAAAGCAAATCATTACATTTTATGTTTTGGGAACTTGCGCTATGTTCATACGGAGTTTTTTCAGGCCTTATTTTATTTGGGAAAAAATGCATCTGCAACATTGCATTGACATGTATAACATTAATGTGCTGTATGTAAGTCTATGGGAAAGTTGTTGTAAGCGAAATATAATTTGTCCGCAATTTTTTGGAAGGATTTTTATAAACTAAATAGGCCTGAAAAAACACTGTGTGAACTTAACCTTAGCCTAAAAGTCTATGGAAAAGTGCCTGCAAGTGCACACACTGGGGGAGGAAGTAAAAAACGACTGCAATTTATTTTACAGCGATATTACCAAAGTTCTCGGTGTATACCTGTTACACTCATGTTTCTGAAGACAGGACTCTGGTGCATGTTGATCCGCTGGACCTGTGTGGCAGATTACTCAGACCGTACCAGGGAGCGGAGTCTAAAGTGCCGCTGGTCTTCACCAGAGCCTGCCGCAAAGCAGGATGGGCTTGCAGCTGCAGGCAACACCCAGGTCACTACCCCTGGCACGGCTCGACCACACAGGCGGCTGAGGAGATGCGAGGCACAGGAGGGATGAGGCAACTCGTAGTCTGGAAAGCAGTAGGTCAGGGCAGGCGGCATAGTAGAGTAGTCAGGACGCAGCAGGAGTTCAGTAGGCAGGCGGCAGAGGAGCAAGGTCAAGTCACAAGAGCAGGAGATCTGGTACACGTTAAGGCAATACAAAGGAACATTTTCTCTAGGGCACAAGGCAACAAAGATCCGGCAGAGAACTGAGGAGGGTGGAGGAATTTATAAACAAGCCACAGGTGGTTACACTAATGAGCATACTGTCCCTTTAAATCTTAAAGCTCCGGTGCGCGCACACCCTAAGGGACGGGGACGCGCGTGTCGGAGCAGAGAAGCGGATGCAAAGGCAGGGGAAACACCCGGAGAGTGACGGACTGGGGCTTGCATGCGGGCATGTCCCGCGATACGAGTCCCAGCCCCATTGGCAGCAGAAGGTAAGGGGACCATGCACTCACGGCCAGTGTGTGAGGCCGAAGCGCATAGTGTAACAATACCACGCACTTTTAAAATTAAAATAATAGGCAAAAACCTTGCCTGCGTGTTATACGCTGATAAATCTGCTGATCACTAATTTAAAGTGGCCGCAAAGCCAGCTGCTTGTTTAAGATCGGCAACCCGACCGTGGTCACTTTGAAACAGTGACCAGCGGTGGCTGCTGTGGGCCCAGCCGTAACACCTTAACTTCTTCTTTTTATAAATTTTTTTTTTGTTTCATTATTTTCCCCTTATCTGACTGCGTTTCAGTATGCTCAGTTCAGGTGGTGGGTCTCCCTGGGCTGCAGCATCAGTGAAGCATTGATGAGTGATTTTCCCTGCCTGCTCCTCTGCACGGTGTCAGGGATGTCATTCCCTGCAGCCGCCACTGGTCATGTAACCGATGCTGCGGCCACTTTAGAACAGTGATCAGCGACAGCTGCAGGGAATGACGAGTGACGTCCCTGATGCCGCGCAGAAGAGCCGGCAGGGGACATCACTCGTCAATGCTTCACTGACCCGCTGCCTAACCTGAGCCTGCCATAGTATGGCCAGAGAAGGGGAGAAGTGGAAGGCTGGGGGTTGTCGATGATGAAGCCCAGAGGTGTACATTTTTAAGCAGGGGGGCACTGATGAGGCACAGGGGGAAATTATTAAGCAGGGTGGGAATAATGATGAATCACTGGGGGAAGTTATTAAGCAGGGTGGTAATGATGTGGCACAGGAGGGGGATCACAGGGGGAAATGAGGCACAAGGGGGTTACAGGGAAATGATGAGGCACAGGGGGGATTGAGGGGGGAATTTTGTTGTGGCTGATAAAGGGTCTGATAAAGGGGGAGGAATGATGTAGCACAGTGGGGTTCTGACTGAGGAGCATGGAGAATGATGTGGCATTAAGTTCAGAGTTTCCAAGTATTTTATTTTATATTTTTTTATTTTTACTCAAATTTCCCTGTTAAAATGAGGGTGCGTTATACGCCAATAAATAGAGTAATCACACTAATTTTTTTTCTCCTCACATTTTCAATGGTCTCTTGTGCTGCTTTGAAAATATGAGTTCATTTTCATAACACTTTTTTTTGCCTCGATATAAAAACATTTTTTGCACCAAAATTGACGATTATGACGAGTGCCCATACAAGCGATAACTGTATGAAGAAAACATGTCCAGGGGTTGAATGCGAGTGCAGGTGCAGTGACCACAAAAAAAAATAAAAAATTACATTTGCCAATAATTTGTTTATAGTTCACTAACTGGTGTGAATTTTTTATGTAAAATGGACTCTCACCTCTTAAACCCCTTAGGGACTCAACTTATTTTCACCTTAAAGGGGTACTCCCGTGGAAAACTTTTTTTTTTTTTTAATCCACTGGTGCCATAAAGTTAAACAGATTTGTAAATTACTTCTATTAAAAAATCTTAATCCTTCCAATACATTTTATGGACTGTATACTACAGAGGAAATGTTTCTTTTTGGATTTCTCTGATGTCATGACGACAGTGCTCTCTACTGACCTCTGCTGTCCATTTTAGGAACTGTCCAGAGCAGCATATGTTTGCTATGGGGATTTTCTCCTGCACTGGACAGTTCCAAAAATGGACAGCAGAGGTCAGCAGAGAGCACTGTGGTCATGACATCAGAGAAATCCAAAAAGAAAAGCATTTCCTCTGTAGTATACAGTCCATAAAATGTATAAAGAAAGGGGTTACAACCCTGAAAAAACGCCTGCACCACAAAAAAAAAAAAAAAAAAAAAAAAAAGCTGATCAGTACTACGGGACTGATCAGCGGTGGGTGGACTTTAGCTAACGGTGGCGGACCTCTCTTTTATGGCTAAGAGGGCCCGGCCACATATTTAGCAAAAAAAAAAAAGGTCTGTGCCCCCCCCCCCAAAAAAAAAAAACAATGGTACAGACCGCAGTGACCCTCTAGGGCCCGGGTCACGCAGCTAAAGGTGCTGCAGACCCATGGACACTTACAGGTTGTAGACTGAAAAAAATGTAAAAAAATATATATATTTTTTTTTTACCTCCTAACTCTGTCCCTGCCCAATCTAAAGCTGTCCCTAAAAGCTGCTGTGCCAGCGGGCACAGAACATTGCCAGATGGCACTTTTATGACTCTGAGGGGGATGATACAGCACAGGGCTCTGCTCTCATCAGCACCAGACACAAAATGGTGATGATCAGAGTGGAGCAACATGCTCCTGCACTCATCCCCCCTCCTCATACACTGTGATTGGTGCGGTCACTACGACCGGCCAATCACATCTGTACTGGGGGGGGGGGGGAGGGTGGCAACACTGCCACCTCCCAGTACAGTATGGATGGTGATTGGTGGTGTATCTTACACCACCGATTACCATCCTTATTCGGGTCATTAGGTCACACATGACCAGATGACCCGGTATTGCCGCAGATCACTGGTTTGTCTTCTGTGAGACCTTTTCACAATGAAGAATTTTAGTGGCGGACAATTCTGACTCTGAAATTGATAATTCTTTGCACAAAAGTCTGCAACACACGGCCACACGGTCCTACCGCTGAAGTATTTTGGCAGAGGCTGCCAGATGGAATCTCCGCTCGCTGAATTCTGCAAACAAAGATTCCGCTCACATTCCTCAGTGTGAACATACCCTAAGGCTAGGATTCCATTTGGGTTTTTTTCTGGCAGTTTTTGGAAAACTGCCACCACAATTTTTGAGCCAAAGCCAGAAGTGTATTCAAATGGAATAGGACATATAAAGGAAGGACTTCCACGTCTCCTCCCTCATGGATCCACTTCTGACTTTGGCTCAAAAACTGCAGTGGCAGTATTCCAAAAACTGCCAGAAAAAAAAAACAAGTGGAATCCTAGCCTAACAGCAGAAATTTCTACACGTCTTCTAAGGTCCTGCTACAATAAAGGCTTATCTGCTTAATTGTTTACAATTGAATTGGTCCTTTCCACCACCGTCACCTATACCGTTGTCTTCTACTTTCTCCTCTATATTTAATTGATTATCCTGTTGGGAAAATCCTGCGTTTGAAATCTGACATTGAGTGTATCATCTTCCTGCAGGACCTTGATACATCATCCCATGAAGTTTGGCATTGGGCTACACCATAGTCTACTTGAGTGGTGACTCCAATGCTGGCCACAAAGTGAGTAAGTAAGTGAGTGTCACTGCTGAGTGTTGACTGCCTTTATGGAAAGTATGCAGTCATCTATAGATATAAAACTCAATGGGGGAGATTCATCAAAACCTGTTCAGAAGAATAGTTGCTGAGTTGTCCTTAGCAACCAATCAGATCACGTCTTTCATTTTTGAAAAGGCCTCTGAAACATGAAAGAAGCAATCTGATTGGTTGCTATGGGCAACTCATCAACTTTTGCTCGACAGGTTAAGATAAATCTTCCCCATTGAATGTGTGTATGTATGTATGTGTGTGTATGTGTGTATGTTCCAGCATCACGTCCAAACGACTAAAGATATTAACATGAAACTTGGCACACATGTTACTTATATGTCAACAACAAATATAGGATAGGTGATTTAACCCTTACTCACTCCCATTTGCCAGGGTCAGGGTTTTTGTTTAAAGTCCCATACAAGTCTATGGGAAATATATGTTACTGCAAAACTTCCAAACGGCTAGAGATATTTCGATAATACTTGGTCACATGTTACTTATATGTCCACTTAAAATATAGGATAGTTAATTTAACCCTTAACTACCCCCATTTGTGAGGGTCTGGGTTTTTGTTTAAAGTTCCATGCAAATCAATGGGAAATGTATGTTCCCACATAACTTCCGTACGGCTGGAGATATTTCAATAATACCTGGTACACATATTACTTATATGTCAAATAAAAAGATATGATAGTTAAATTAACCCTTACCTACACCCTTACATAAAAGATGGGGTTTTGTTTCAAGTCCCATGCAAGTATATGGGACTTCCAGTACCTTACTCCACAAGCTCCCTCCTACATCTCATGGTGAATGTGTCAATCCTGCTTGCAAGCCACACCCCATCTTACAAAGACATGCCCATATTTTAAGCCCCACCCATTTTATTATCTACCTTTTTTGTGCATTGGTCTGACTTGCAAATTGCGCCCAGTCCCAAAAAGCCACTCCTTTGTTTATTTTCAGCTTACAATATCTTCATCACAAATCTGTCCCACCTGAGGACAGGATATGAGGATGGGATATAAGGATGGGATAGGAGGTTGAGATATGAGGATGGGATATGAGGTCGGGATATGAGGACGGGATAGGAGGTCGAGATAGGAGGACTGGATAGGAGGTCAGGATATGAGGATGGGATATGAGGTCGGGATAGGAGGTCGAGATATGAGGACAGAATATGAGGTCGAGATAACAGGACGGGATAAGAGGTCGGGATATGAGGACGGGATATGAGGTCGAGATAGGAGATCTGGATATGAGGATGGGATAGGAGGATGGGATATGAGGTCGAGATAGGAGGACGGGATATGAGGTTGAGATATGAGGACGGGAGAGGAGGTCAGGATAGGAGGTCGAGATATGATGAAAGGATATGAGGACGGGATATGAGGTTGGGATATGAGGACAAGATATGAGGATGGGATATGAAGTCAAAAGCTTCCTCCTTTGTTGATTTTCCTCCCCAACAAGGATTAGGAAGGAAAAAACGGGCAATGTCGGATACTCAGCTACTTGTAAATATAAATAGAACAATTTGTGTGAGATGGACAAAACTGGACAGACAAGGAGAGTGAAACGGAATGCACACATAACAATGACAACTTTCTTGTACTAGTCAGTGGGGGGACTGTACACCATTGAGTGAACATATGTACTTTGTGGCTACTGCATTCAAAATGCCTGAGCCTGTAGTGCAATTAATCTGCATAAATTTTGCATTAGGCTTGAACATTAGTGTTGCTTGCGAATATTCGCAATGAAAATTTTATTTGCGAATATTGCATATTCACGAATTCGCGAATATTCGCGAATATAGCACTATATATTCACAATTACGAATATTCATTTTTTTTTTTTCACAGTACACATCACAGTGATCATCCCTCTCTGCTTCCAGCTTGTGTGGTGTAAAGAAGGCTCTAATACTACTGTGTGAGACTGGTGTGCAAATTTTCGCATATTCCAGTTTTTGTAAATGCTAATTTTTGCATATGCAAATTTTTGTTTATGCCAATTTTCGCATATGCAGGTGCCTACGTTGAAGGGAACTAAGACATCATTGTCCTGTGTACAATGTTCATCTAATACTTGTATGGAAGATGTCACAAAGGGTTAAACCTTACAAAACTTTCTTTTCATTAAAGGGGTACTCCGCCCCTAGACATCTTATCCCCTATCCAAAGGATAGGGGATAAGATGTCAGATCGCAGGGGTCCCGCTGCTGGGGACCCCGGGGATCGCTGCTGCAGCACCCCGCTATCATTACTGCGCAGAGCGAGATCGCTCTGCACGTAATGACGGGCAATACAGGGGCCGGAGCATCGTTACGTCATGGCTCCGCCCCTTGTGACGTCACGGCCTGAGCCTGTCAATACAAGTCTATGGGAGGGGGCGTGTCGTCACGCCCCCTGCCATAGACTTGCATTAAGGGGACGGGCCGTGATGCCATGAGGGGCGGAGCCATGACGCCACGCTGCTCCGGCCCCTGTATCGCCCGTCATTACGCACAGAGCGAACTCGCTCTGTGCAGTAATGATGGCGGGGTGCCGCAGCGGCGATCCCTGGGGTCCCCAGCAGCGGGACCGCGGCGATCTGACATCTTATCCCCTATCGTTTGGATAGGGGATAAGATGTCTAGGGGCGGAGTACCCCTTTAAATAAAGAGGTTTAGTGAAGTTCAAAGACTTTATTTATTTTTATTTATTTTTTAGCATTTTAGGTATAATTCTGGGTGTTTAATCCAGAAAATGATATAGCTATGTTTTAAGCTAATGTTGTGCACAGTACTGGAGGTCATATCTCCAGAAGGCTATAGATAGTCTAGAGAGAGTTCAGAGAAGAGCAACTAAACTAGTGCAGGATAAAACTTACAGGGAAAGGTTAAAGGACCTTAACATGTATAGCTTGAAAGAAAAAACAGACAGAGGGGACATGATAGAGACTTTTAAATACATAAAGGGAATCAACACGGTAAAGGAGGAGAGCATATTTAAAAGAAGAAAAACTACCACAAGAGGACATAGTTTTAAATTAGAGGGGCAAAGGTTTAAAAGTAATATCAGGAAGTATTACTTTACTGAGAGAGTAGTGGATGCATGGAATAGCCTTCCTGCAGAAGAGGTCACAGCAAATACAGTGAAGGAGTTTAAGCATGCATGGGATAAGCATAAGGCTATCCTTCATATAAGATAGGGCCAGGGACTATTCATAGTATTCAGCTTATTGGGCAGACTAGAAGGGCCAAATGGTTCTTATCTGCCGACACATTCTATGTTTCTATATTAGCTAAACATTAAGTGCTCTCGTACTTAAGGATACACTGGCAAATGCCACCCAGGAGTTTGTTTTCCACTTTCTCCAAATCAACACAGCATGAAAATGAGGTATTGAACTTGATGGACTTGGTGTCTTTTTTAACAATAAAGGGGTACTCCGGTGGAAAACTTTTTTTTTTTTTTTAAATCAACTGGTGCCAGAAAGTTAAACAGATTTGTAAATTACTACTATTAAAAATTCTTAATCCTTCAGTACTTATTAGCAGCTGTATACTACAGAATAAATTATTTTTGTTTTGGATTTCTTTTCTGTCACGGCCACAGTGCTCTCTGCTGACACCTCTGTCCATGTTAGGAAATTTCCAGAGCAACATATGTTTGCTATGGGGATTTTCTCCTGCTCTGGACAGTTCCTGACGTGGAAAGAGGTGTCAGCAGAGACCACTTTGGTAGTGACAGAAAAGAAATCCCAAAAGAAAAAAATTTCCTCTGTAGCATACAACCTCTAAGAAGTAATGGAAGGATTAAGATTTTTTTAATAGAAGTAATTTACAAATCTGTTTAACTTTATGGCATCAGTTGATTAAAAAAAAAAATTCCACTGGAGTACCTTTTTAATCTCTGAGTATGTTTACTTCAAAGTCTAGCTTTTGGTAAATATCACATAACTCATTAATTTCAATTTTTAGATTTAAGTAATTCTTCCTAAGTCTACATTTATTAACCCCTTAACTACGTTTTGGCACTTTCGTTTTTTCCTCCTTACCTTTTAAAAATCATAACCCTTTCAATTTTGCACCTAAAAATCCATATGATGGCTTATTTTTTGTGCCACCAATTGAACTTTGTAATGACATCAGTAATTTTACCCAAAAATTTACGGCGAAATGGAAAAAATATATATTTTATATAGGTTTGATTTTTTATTACTTCAGAAAAAAAACATAACTACATGCAGGAAAATGTATACGTTTAAAATTGTCCTATTCTGACCCCTATAACTTTTTTATTGTTCCACATATTTAGGGCTCATTTTTTGCGCCGTGATCTGAAGTTTTTATTGGTACCATTTTTGTTTTGATTGGGCTTTTTTATTGCTTTTCATTCATTTTTTTTATGTAATAAAAAGTGACCAAAAATGCGCTATTTTGGACTTTGGAATATTTTTGCGCGTACGCCATTGACCGTGCAGTTTAATCAACGAGATATTTTTATAGTTCTAACATTTACGCACGCGGTGATACCACATTTGTTTATTTTTATTTAAACAGGTTTTTTTTTTTATGGGAAAGGGGGGTGATTCAAACTTTTATTTGGGAAGGGGTTAAATGATCTTTATTAACTTTTTTGTTCACTCTTTTTTTGCAGTGTTATAGCTCCCATAGGGGGCTATAACACTGCACACACTGATCTTTTACACAGATCACTGCAAATCCATAGCTTTGCATTGACCAGGAGGCAGTTAATGCACCCTCCTGCTGTGTCCTAGCTTATCGGGACATTGCGATTTAATCGTGATGCCCCAATCAGCCCGACTGAGCTGCCGGGATGCTTATACTTTAATTTTTAGATGTGGCGATAAACTTTGATTGTCGTGTCTAAAGAGTTAATGCCGGACATCTGCCGGAACAGCGATGTCCGGCATTAGCCACGGGTCCTTGCTGCTGATAGCAGCCGGGACCGTGCGGGTATGATGCAAGCTCAGCTCCTGAGCTCGCTTAATAACCTTCCCATGCCGCAGTGACGGGTATACCCATCGTTCTGCGGCAAGGGGTTAAGATTTTAAAGAAAAGTACCATCTATTGTATATTTTCTTTCACTCAATAAAAAAGAGAAACAGAACATGGCCCCACACCAACAACTTGATTATGATCTAATTGCTTTGATATCACCACTTTAGGGACGAAACTCTCAAATGCGTTGGAGTGGCGCTATCCCTGTCTTCGGATCACCATACCAGTATTTACTTTGGTCTGTAAAGTATACTTGATGGTTTTCTTAATACCACCATACATGACCTTTATACTTAATACACATGGCACTATGTTGTATTTGCGCTTGATCAACGTTGTATGTGTAGAGGATGTTTTCTTTATATGTACATCCAGTTACCATTGTGCTACTATTATTGTATGGTCACATTTTTTGCTTGTTTTTTGACCATCAATTGTAACTACTGGCCTCTTTTGTGGGCTCTGGTGATATTGCCTCTTGCTGTTTGAGTCCTCCTTGCATTTATTTGCTTTTTATATGCTTTTATTATAGTAAGTATTTTCAATAAAGCTTAATATTGTATGATTAGTTTAGCAAAATTTACTCCAATAGTTTTTCTTTTCGGTTTAACCCCTTAACGACAATGGACGTAAATGTATGTCATGGTGACGTGGTACTTAACGCACCATGACGTACATTTACGCACTGCCATGATCGCGAGCACTGGAGCGGTGCTCGTGTCATGTGCAGCAGGTCCTGGCTGCTATCAGCAGCCAGGGACCCACCGGTAATGGCGGACATCTGCAATCGCACAGATGTCCGCCATTAATCCCTCAGATGCCGTGATCAATACAGAACATGGCATCTGCGGCAGTGTGGTACTTTGAATGGATGATCGGATCGCCCGCAGCGCTGCCGTGGGGATTTTATCATCCAGCATGGTGGCTGAAGGTCCCATCACCTGGCTCCGGCTGGCTCCCTAGTTCTTCTGCTCTGGTCTGAGATCGAGCAAAAGATCACCGATAATACTGATCAGTGCTGTCCTATACATAGCACTGAACAGTATTAGCAATCAACTAATTGCTATGAACAGACCCCTATGGGGACATAAAATGTGTAAAAAAAAAGTTTAAAAAAATGTAAAATAAAAAATTTGAAAAATCCCCTCCCCCAATTAAAAAGTTAAACGTCCGTTTTCCCATTTTAACCCCCAAAAGCATAAACAAAATAATTAATACATATATTTGGTATCACCGCATGCGTAAAAGTCTAAACTATTAAAATATATTGTTAATTATCCCATACGGTGAACGGCGTAAACGTAAAAAAAAAAGTCTAAAATTGCTGCTTTTTTGTCACATTTTATTCCAAAAAACTTTTATAAAAAATTTAAAAAAAAGTTCAACCTAAGCAAATGTGAAACTGATAAAAACTACAGATCATGGTGCAAAAAATGAGCCATCATATCGCCCCATACATGGAAAAATGAGAAAGTTATAGATGGTCAAAATAGGACAATTTCAAACATTTACATTTTGTTAAAATGGTATGAGATTTTTTTAAGTGGTACAATTATAGAAAAGCATATAACATGGGTATCATTTTAATTATATTGACCCACAGAATAAAAAAAACATGTCATTTTTACCGGAAAGTGGGAAAGTGAAAACAAAACCGTCCAAAATTTGCTAAATTGCGGTTTTCTTTTCAATTTTTCCACATAAATAATATTTGTTTGGTTGTGCCGTACATTTTATGGTAAAATAAGTGATGTTATTACAAAATACAATTGGTGACACAAAAAACAAGCCCTCATATGGGTCTGGGGATGGAAATATAAGAGAGTTATGATTTTTAGAAGGCGAGGAGGAAAAAACGAAAATGCAGAAATAAAATTGGTCTGGTCCTTAACTCCTTGAGGACGCAGGATGTACTCAAACAGCCCCTTTTCCGAGTCCTTAAGGACTCAGGATGTTTGAGTACGTCCTGTCCATTCCCAGCCCCCCTAAGCTAGCCGCAGGGGAGCCGGTGCCCGATACCTGCTGAAATCGTTCAGCAAGCATTGCGGCACATCGCCCAGGGGGGTCATGATGACCCCCCATGTCGGTGCTGGCCGCAGATCGCTGGACAATTCAGTCCAGCGATCTGCGGCAGATTCCGGGTCAATTGGGTCTCCAGTGACCCGGTGACCAGGAATTACAGGCTGTCAGAGACGGCCCCGAACAGCCATAGCCAGCAGGGGTGAGGTGGCACTGGTGCCACCTCACGATCGCCCTGATTCATCGGCCAGTTTCCTGGCCGACCAATCAGGGCGCCTGCTGCGGGTGTCACTCCCGCAACCCGCTCCGCCCCTCTTCCGGAGGACGTGAGCGGGTGCGGAGACGGCGGCGGAGACGACAAGGGACTGACCTGGTGCAGCAAGGATCGTTGGTGGTGAGTGACAGCCTCCTGCTGTTGCTTAGCAACAGCTCCCAGCATGCAAAAATGGCATGCTGGGAGCTGTAGTTATGTAACAGCAGGAGGCAGACCACCACAACTCCCAGCATGCCCTTATGGGCATGCTGGGACTTATAGTTTTGCAACAGCTTGAGGCACATTTTTTTAATGGAAAAGTGTACCTTCAGCGGTTGTATAACTACAACTCACAGCTTGCACAAACAGCTAAAGTGCATGCTGGGAGTTGTAGTGGTGCATCTGCTGGTTGCATAACTACAACACTCAGCATGCCCGTTGGCTGTCGGTGACTGCTGAGAGTTGTAGTTTTGCAACAGCTGAAGGCACACTGAGTTAAGTAGCAAACCAGTGTGTCTCCAGCTGTTTCATAACTACAATCCCCAGCATCCCCAGCCAAAGTAGTATGCCTCCAGCTGTTGCATAACTACAAGACCCAGCATGCCCTTCCGCTGTCCGTACATGCTGGGGGTTGTAGCTTTTGCAACAGCTGAAGGCACACTGGTTGCAAAACACTGAGTTTGTTACCAAACTCAGTGTTTCACAACCAGTGTGCCTCCAGCTGTTGCAAAACTACAACTCCCAGCATGCACTGATAGACCGTACATGCTGGGAGTTGTAGTTTTGCAACAGCTGGAGGTATCCCCCCCCCCCCCCAATGTGAACGTACAGGGTACACTCACATGGGCGGAGGTTTACAGTAAGTATCCGGCTGCAAGTTTGAGCTGCGGCAAATTTTCTGCCGCAGCTCAAACTGCCAGCGAGAAACTACTGTGAACCCCTGCCCGTTCAACTGTAAAAACACTACACTACACTAACATAAAATAAAAAGTAAAAAACACTTCATATACACATACCCCTACACAGCCCCCCTCCCCTCCCCAATAAAAATGAAAAACGTCTGGTACGCCACGGTTTCCAAAACGGAGCCTCCAGCTGTTGCAAAACAACTACTCCCAGCGGGGAGTTTTACAACAGCTGGAGGCCCCCTGTTTGGGAATCACTGGCGTAGAATACCCCTATGTCCACCCCTATGCAATCCCTAATTTAGGCCTCAAATGCGCATGGTGCTCTCACTTTGGGGCCCTGTCGTATTTCAAGGCAACAGTTTAGGGTCACATATGGGGTATCGCCGTACTCGGGAGAAATTGTGTTACAAATTTTGGGGGGTATTTTCTGCTTTTAACCTTTTTAAAAATGTAACATTTTTGGGAAAAGAAGCATTTTAGGTTAAATTTTTTTTTTGTACATATGCAAAAGTCGTGAAACACCTGTGGGGTATTAAGGTTCACTTAACCCCTTGTTACGTTCTCCGAGGGGTCTAGTTTCCAAAATAGTATGCCATGTTTTTTTTTTTTTGCTGTTCTGGCACCATAGGGGCTTCCTAAATGCGGCATGCCCCCAGAGCAAAATTTGCTTTCAAAAAGCCAAATGTGACTCCTTCTCTTCTGAGATCTGTAGTGCGCAAGCAGAGCACTTTTCACCCCCATATGGTGTGTTTTCTGAATCGGGAGAAATTGGGCTTCAAATTTTGGGGGGGTATTTTCTGCTTTAACCCTTTGTAAAAATGTACATTTTTGGGAAAACCAAGCATTTTAGGTAAAAAATTTTTTTACATATGCAAAAATTGTGAAACCCCTGTGGGGTATTAAGGTTCACTTTACCCCTTGTTATGTTCCCCGAGGGGTCTAGTTTCCAAAATGGTATGCCATGTGGTTTTTTTTTTGCTGTCCTGGCACCATAGGGGCTTCCTAAATGTTGCATGCCCCCAGAGCAAAATTTCCTTCAAAAAAGCCAAATGTGACTCATTCTCTTCTGAGACCTGTAGTGCGCTAGCAGAGCACTTTTCACCCCCATATAGGGTGTTTTCTGAATCGGGAGAAATTGGGCTTCAAATTTTGGGGGTATTTTCTGCTATTACCCTTTTAAAAAATTTAAAACTTTTGGGAAACCAAGCATTTTAGGGAATTTTTTTTTTTTTTTACATATGCAAAAGTCGTGAATCACCTGTGGGGTATTAAGGTTCACTTTACCCCTTGTTATGTTCCCCGAGTGGTCTAGTTTCCAAAATGGTATGCCATTTGGTTATTTTTTTACTGTTCTGGCACCATAGGGGCTTCCTAAAGGTGACATGCCCCCCAAAAACCATTTGTCGCTCCTTCCCTTCTGAGCCCTCTACTGCGCCCGCCGAACAATTAACATAGACATATGAGGTATGTGCTTACTTGAGAGAAATTGGGTTTCAAAAACAAGTAAACATTTTCTCCTTTTTACCCCTTGCAAAAATTCAAAAATTGGGTCTACGAGAACATGCGAGTGTAAAAAAATGAAGATTGTGAATTTTCTCCTTCTCTTTGCTGCTATTCCTGTGAAACACCTAAAGGGTTAAAACGCTGATTGAATGTCATTTTGAATACTTTGGGGGTTGCAGTTTTTATAATGGGTAATTTATGGGGTATTTCTAATATGAAGACCCTTCAAATCCACTTCAAACCTAAACTGGTCCCTGAAAAAAAGCGAGTTTCAAAATTTTGTGAAAAATTGGAAAATTGCTGCTGAACTTTGAAGCCCTCTGGTGTCTTCCAAAAGTAAAAACTCGTAAATTTTATGATGCAAACATAAAGTAGACTTATTGTATATGTGAATAAAAAAAAATATTTGGAATATCCATTTTCCTTACAAGCAGAGAGCTTCAAAGTTAGAAAAATGCAAAATTTTCTAATTTTTCATCAAATTTTGGGATTTTTCACCAAGAAAGGATGCAAGTTACCACAAAATTTGACCACTATGTTAAAGTAGAATATGTCACGAAAAAACAATCTCAGAATCAGAATGATAACTAAAAGCATTCCAGAGTTATTAATGTTTAAAGTGACAGTTGTCAGATGTGCAAAAAATGGCCGAGTCCTTAAGGTGAAAAAGAGTTCAGTCCTTAAAGGGTTAAAGGGGTATTCCAGGTCAAAATTTTTTTTTATATATCAACTGGCTCCGGAAATGTAAACAGATTTGTAAATAACTTCTATTAAAAAATCTTAATCCTTCCAATAGTTATTAGCTTCTGAAGTTGAGTTGCTGTTTTCTGTCTAACTGCTTTCTGATGACTCACGTCCCGGGAGCTGTCCAGCTCCAAATGGGATATTCTCCCATCAGTGGCGTTGTGAGCGGGGTGCGGGGGGTGCGGACCGCACCGGGTGACACCAGGCTGATGGGGTGACACCACTCTGCCAGCACCCCCCCCCCCCCCGGTCCTCAGCCGCCTACAGCAGACCCCCCCCGGTCCTCAACGGCTAACAGCACCCCCCTCCCCCCGGTCCTCAGCGCCGACAGCAACACACCCCCTGGTCCTTAGCGCTGACAGCACCCCCGTCTGACAGGACCAAACTCCACCCACCCCTTAGCTCCGGCACACGTGTGACGGGACGTCAGCGGGCGGAGCTAGATGGACGGCGCTAACATGACGCGCCGCCGCCAACACTAGTGAGCCCGGGGACAGTTGGAGCAGCCGAGCCAGCAACCAGTCTGCCAGGTACAGAGAAAAAGGGGTACTGTGGGAGTTCTGGGGAGGGGGAGGTTGTTGCTAGTGGATTATGAGGCTGCACCCCATCATCCACCAGCACCCCCCCCCAGCAGTAGCACCACCACCATCATCCAGAAGGGGGGGTGCTATTTCTGGGGGGGGAGGTGTTGCTGGTGGATGATGAGGCTGCACCCCATCATACACCAGCACCCCCCCCCCAGCAGTAGCACCACCATCAACCAGAAGGGGGGGTGCTATTTCTGGTGGAGGTGTTGCAGGTCACGGTGGATGATGGGGGTGCTATTTCTGGGGGGAGGTGTTGCTGGTGGATGATGAGGCTGCACCCCATCATCCACTAGCCCCCCCCCAGCAGTAGCACCCCCCAGAAATAACACCCCCATCATCCACCAGCACCCCCTCCCCAGCAGTAGCACCACCATCAACCAGAAGGGGGGGGTGCTGGTGGATGATGGGGGTCCTATTTCTGGGGGGGGGGTGCTGGTGGATGATGGGGGTGCTATTTCTGGGGGGAGGTGTTGCTGGTGGATGAGGAGGCTGCACCCCATCATCCACCAGCACCCCCCAGCAGTAGCACCACCATCATCCAGCTGGGTGGGGGGGGTGCTGGTGGATGATGGGGGTGCTATTTCTGGGGGGGAGGTGTTGGTGGATGATGGGGGTGCTATTTCTGGGGGGAGGTGTTGCTGGTGGATGATGAGGCTGCACCCCATCATCCACCAGCACCCCCCAGCAGTAGCACCACCATCATCCATCATCCAGCAGGGGGGGGTGCTGGTGGATGATGAAGGTGCTATTTCTGGGGGGAGGTGTTGCTGATCATGGTGGATGGTGGGGGTGCTATTTCTGGGGGGGAGGTGTTGCTGGTGTATGATGAGGCTGCACCCCATCATCCACCAGCACCCCCCCCCATCAGTAGCTCCACCATCATGCACCCGCCCCCCCAGCAGTAACACCCCCATCATCCACCAGCACCCTCCCCCAGCAGTAGCACCCCCATAATCCAGCAGCTGATTCTATTACCATAGGGGGAATGGGGGGACGTTGGTGGATGATGGGGTGCTACTGCTGGGGAGTGTTGCCAGGGCACCCCCCCGCCCCCCCATTCCCCCTACCCCCCTGTTCTGTGGTAATAGCATCAGCTGGTGGATGATGGGGGTGCTACTGCTGGGGGCACAGTGTGTGAGGTTTATATTCATAGAGTGTAGTGTATACTAGGGCTGCACGATATGGGGAAAATGTGCGATTGCGATTATGGGCCTAAATATTGTGATTTCGATATGTGATGCAATGTAATAAATAAATAGGGAAATTCCCTTATTTCATGTCCAATCTCCTCAATTTTACAACCATTCACCCATTTTATGTTACATATCCCCCCCTTGTTACATATTCCCCCCCTTGTCACATTCTGCTCCCCCTGTCACATATTCCCCCCCTTGTCACATTCTGCTCCCCCATCACAATTTGCCCCCCTGTCACATTCCCCCTTTCCCCCCTTTAACATTCTGCCCCCTCCACCCCTTGTCACATATTCCCGTCACATTCCTCCTCCCCAGTAGTGTTGAGCGGCATAGGCCATATTCGAATTCGCGAATATTCGCGAATATATGGACGAATATTCGTCATATATTCGCGAATATTCGCATATTCGTTATATTCTCGTTTTATTTTCGCATATGCGTAAATTCGCGTATGCGAAAATTAACATATGTGAAAATTAGCATATACAAAATCAACGTACGTAAAAATTTGCATATGCGAAAATTAGCATATGCTAATTTTCGCATATGCAAATTTTTGCACGCCAGTCTCACACAGTAGTATTACAGCCTTCTTTACACCACACAAGCTGGAAGCAGAGAGGGGTGATCACTGTGATGTGTACTGTGAAGAAAAAACAAAACAAAACAAAAAATTAATATTCGTAATTACGAATATATAGCGCTATATTCGCGAAATTCGCGAATATGCGATATTCGCGAATAATATTCGAATTGCGAATATTCGCGAGCAACACTACTCCCCAGCAGCACACACTCTAGGTTTGTGTGTGTTTGCAGACCTTTGAGGACTTTTACCTTTCAGCCAATCACTGGCTTGACATGTGACACCGCTGCGGCCAGTGATTGGCTGAAGGTAAAGGTCCTACAGCTTGTATAGAGACACCGGGACCGCACGGAGGTGTACAGATGCAGGGATCGGGAAGAGGTGAGCATAATGTTTTTATTATTTTTTTATCCCTGCGCCCTTTACTTAGATCAGTGTTTCTCTACCAGGGTGCCTCCAGCTGTTGTGAAACTACAACTCCCAGCATGCCCGGACAGCTTTTGGCTGTCTGGGCATGCTGGGAGTTGTAGTTTCATAACAGCTGGAGGCACCCTGGTTGGGAAACACAGACTTTTAATATTTAAATTTGTTTTTATCTGCCCCGCGCTGCAGCCACACACGGGATCCGCCCGGGCAGATAATCGCAAATTTTCCCGGGGGCCATATCGATATATGGCAAAGAAGCAAAATTTACGATTCGATTGTTTTTGCGATATATCGTGCAGCCCTAGTGTATACTAGTTTATTATATTTAGAGGATACAGTGTCTGGCAGGTTTATAATAATAATAATTATTTTCATATAGAGGATCAGAATGCGCTGACACAGTGAGGAGCCGTCTGGGCGTCACGTTCTGCAGAGAGAAGATTTAGCTGGACCTGGTGGTATGTTCCATCTGAATTAGATAAGGAAAGACTATAGAGAAGACGTCACCTGTAGTCACTCATCTCATTCTGTATTCTCCTCACTATAGAGATGTCACCTGTAATCACTGATATCATTGTGTATTCTCCTCACTATAGAGAAGACGTCACCTGTAGTCACTGATATCATTCTGTATTCTCCTCACTATAGAGAAGACGTCACCTGTAATCACTGATATCATTGTGTATTCTCCTCACTATAGAGATGTCACCTGTAATCACTGATATCATTGTGTATTCTCCTCACTATAGAGATGTCACCTGTAGTCACTGATATCATTCTGTATTCTCCTCACTATAGAGAAGATGTCACCTGTAGTCACTGATATCATTCTGTATTCTCCTCACTATAGAGAAGACGTCACCTGTAGTCACTGATATCATTGTGTATTTTCCTCACTATAGAGAAGACGTCACCTGTAATCACTGATCTCATTCTGTATTCTCCTCACTATAGAGAAGACATCACCTGTAGTCACTGATATTATTGTGTATTCTCCTCATTATGTCCTATCAGAGCTATAGTCACTTGTAAGTTCTGCAGTTAAGATGAGTGAAACTTAACTCCCAGCATAACCTCACCACTGCTTAAAGGGGTAGTCCAGTGGTGAAAAACTTATCCCCTATCCTAAGGATAGGGGATAAGTTTGAGATCGCGGGGGGTCCGACCGCTGGGGCCCCCTGCGATCTCTCTGTACGTGGCCCCGGCTCTCCGCCGAGATAGCGGGTGTCGACCCCCGCACGAGGCGGCAGCCGACACGCCCCCTCAATACATCTCAATGGCAGAGCCGGAGATTGCCGAAGGCAGCGCTTCGGCTCTGCCATAGAGTTGTATTGAGGGGGCGTGTCGGCCACTGCCTCGTGCGGAGGTCGACACGCCCCCTTCCCGTGGGCTGTCGGGGCTCCGTACAGGAGATCGCAGGGGGCCCCAGCGGTCGGACCCCCCGTGATCTGCAACTTATCCCCTATCCTTAGGATAGGGGATACGTTGCTCACCACTGAGTCACCACTGGACTACTCCTTTAAAGGGGTACTCAGCTGCAAAACATTTTCTTTTGAATCAACTGGTGCCAGAAAGTTAAACAGGTTTGTAAATTACTTACTTGAAGGATTCAGATTTTAACTTCCTGGTACCAGTTGATTCAAAAGAAAATAATTTCCAGTGGAGTACCCATTTAAGTAATTCTGGGAGTTGTAGTTTTAAATGAGGAAAACCTCTTTAGCGCTTTTCCATTCTGTGGCAATTGGTATATTTAATTATTATACTGGAATTTTTCACAATGCGCTACATCAGTGGTATCCGTCACAACAGGCTAAAAACTTTATTATGTGGAAGGGGGGGGGGGTAGGTATGGGGTGACACCATTTTCTACCGCATCGGGTGACACCAACCCTAGCAACGCCACTGTCTCCCATCATGCACAGCTCCCGGGACGTGACATCATCATTGAGCAGTTAGACAGAAAACTTCAGAAAGGAATAACTATTGGAAGGATTACGATTTTTTTTTATAGAAGTCATTTACAAATCTGTTTAACTTTCCGGATCCAGTTGATATATAAAAAAAAGTTTTTGCCTGGAATACCCCTTTAAGGCCAAAATGGGCCTGCTCCTTAAAGGGTTAAAGAGGTACTCCCCTGGAAAACATTTTTATTTTCAACTGGTGCCAAAAAGTTCAACAGATTTGTAAATGACTTCTATTTAAAAATCTTAATCCTGACAGTTCCTGACATGGACAGAGGTGTCAGCAGAGAGCACTGTGGTCAGACAGAAAGGAAATTCAAAACAAAAATAACTTCCTGTGAAGTATACAGCAGCTGATAAGCAATGGAAGGTTTAAGATTTTTAAATAGAAATAATTTACAAATCTGTTTAACTTTTTGGCACCAGTTGACCTAATTTTTTTTTCCAGTGGAGTACCCCTTTAAAACTTGTAAGAAAAGGCAACTGCATTGCGTTGCTAAAAATTCACAATTTATGGATTTTCTGATTAATGGTCTAAAGTTGTACTTAACTTTTCCACCACTAACCTCAATGCCTATCACGTGTGACTTTGACTTATTTGCAAATTCTCTGCAGTTTGGCTAATTTGTAACAGCCAAACATAAAATGTTGTGTGACAGCAGACTAGCCACAAAAAACATTTTGGTTGCCAATTTATGTGTGATTTCATGTTCTGTGACATGTATTATAATGTAGCCCTACCCTTATAGAGCTTTTATATTTCATTGTAATACTTCCTGTGATGGTCATTAAATGACTAATAAGAAATAATTAGTCAATCAGTAGGAATGGGCAATGATCCTCAGTGTCCCCTCCCTTTTGGGTTTGGCTATTTAAGTCAGAGGTTTGCTTTAGTGCATTGCCTTTGTTAGATGTCTTGTACTTGTACAAGCTCTTTTTGCCTGTGTTTGTTATATTGTTTTCCTTTACTCCTGTTAGTTTTGGCTTGCTCCCTGACTATGGCTTTGCTTAGTGGTACTGCGTGACTTCTTGGTTTTTACTTGACCTGTCTAACTTTGCTCTGTTTGTCTGGTTGCTATTCACCTGTCTTTTCTCCCTGGTCTATCCCTTTGTGTCCTTACTTCTCCATTATCTACATACTGGTGTGTTTTTGTGTTTGTCCTTACTATGCTCTGAAAATGTCCACAGTAGGGACTGTTGCCCAGTTGGGAATCCGTCACATAGGGCACATTGTCAAGTAGGCAAGGAAAGGGTGCGTGGGTTGCATTTCCCTCTATCCTAAATGACAATAAGCCTATTTTAAGACTCAGTTGCCTGTGTGAAAATTCTAAGAAATCTGAAATAATTTTAAAAAGTCAAACATATAACCATGATTTAAAAAATACCTGTCATCAACATAAAAAAACACCCAGCCTTACTCTGTATGTCATGAATAGCATGCCTATGTAGTTTTCAAACTTTTTGGCCTGCAAGTGCTTTGCAGAACTGTCATGGTAGCGTGCACAGCCCTGCATCTAATAAATGCCTTTGGCTGTGTTTTCCCCTCCTCTCTGTATGACAGGCTCGGGTCTAGAGACAAGCCTATACTGCTGCTATTTCCCTCACTGGGAATGGTTGGTTTTCTGTTTGTACCACGACATCTAGGTAATGTAGACATCCAATGTAAGGTAATTTTTTATAAACAGAGAAATTAATGACATTATATTTTTATAAAAATCATATTTTAGAGTATATGAAAAGGTTTGATTTATGGCACGGCCCATTTAAACAATAGACTAAATTCAGATAATTAATTACCTTTAAATTAGAAATGAGGAGGAGACACATAAATGATCATATCACTGATATACAGTGGGGATCAAAAGTTTGGGCACCCCAGGTAAAAATTTGTATTAATGTGCATAAAGAAGCCAAGGAAAAATGCAAAAATCTCTAAAAGGCATCAAATTACAGGTTAGACATTCTTATAATATGTCAACAAAAGTTAGATTTTATTTCTATCACTTACACTTTCAAAATAACAGGAAAAAAAATGGCATCTGCAAAAGTTTGGGCACCCTGCATAATTTATAGCATGCACTGCCCCCTTTGCAAACCTGAGACCTGCCAGTGTCATGGATTGTTCTCAATCATCATCTGGGAAGACCAGGTGATGTCAATCTCAAAGATTTTAAATGCCCAGATTCATCTGACCTTGCCCCACAATCAGCACCATAAGTTCTTCTAAGCTGTTGTCTAGAAATCTGAAACTGAAAATAGTTGACGCTCACAAAGCTAAAGAAGGCTATAAGAAGATAGCAAAACGTTTTCAGATGTCAATATCCTCTGTTTGGAATGTAATTAAGAAATAGCAGTCATCAGGGACAGTGGAAGATAAAGCAAGATCTGGAAGACTAAGGAAAATATCAGACAGAACAGCTGGCAGGATTGTGAGAAGAACAATTCAAAACCCACGTTTGACTGCACAATCCCTCCAGAAAGATCTGGCAGACACTGGAGTTGTAGTACTTGTCAAAGGGAGCAGTACAAGATATTAACTCTGCAGGGTGTCCAAACTTTTGCAGACGCCATTTTTTTGCTTACTGTTATTTTGAAAGTGTAAATGATGGAAATAAAATGTTACTTTTGTTGACATATAATAAGAATGTCTAATGTGTAATTTGATGCCTTTTGGATATTTGTTTCCATCTTTCCTTGGCTTCTTTATGCACATTAATAAAAAATGTTACCTGTGATGCCTAAACTTTTGATCCCCACTGTATTAATATTTATAGTTACAAAGAATAAATAACTACAAAATGTAATTGATGAAACTTTGACTACATTAAGTTAGCTAAATTCTTTAAAATGGATGGACAGGTAGACAGACAAACAGATAAATACAGCCTTTAAAGTGGTACTCCAGTGAAAAACTTTTTTTTTCTCAAATCAACTGGTGCCAGAAAGTTAACAAGATTTGAAAATTGGATAAAAACAGTGAGTTCTGAATACTAATACTGTTTTTATCGTTTGATTTTTGGCACTACGGGTATAGTGCCACTCAGTACCTCAGTATAGGGCATACCATCAATTATAGTGTGTAGCCACCCGAACTGTCAGCTTTTATTTTTTAGATTTGTAAATTGCTTCTATTAAAAAAAATCTTAATTCTTCAAGTACTTATCAGCTGCTGTGTACTACAGAGAAAGTTGAGTTGTTCTTTTCTATCAGACCACAGTGCTCTCTACTGACACTGTGTCAGGAGCTGTCTGGAGCAGGAGAAACTCAACCCCACTCCATACCCAGTGACCCTCAGCTGTTATCAGTATCTGTGGGCCACCGCTATTAGCCGGCATGCAGCGATTGCCACAGCCAGCTATGAACCCTTTAGATCGCCACTGTCAAAGCTAACAGCCGTGTTTTTACAGGGTGCTAAAAACCATCCCTGGTGGTCTAGAAGAGGGGATCACCCCCACGATGCACTGTAGAGGTATCTGGAGGGCTTACCTCTCCTTCCTCCTTACCTCTCCTTCCTTTATGGCTCTTCATTTGATAGGGCCTGGCTGCACCAGGCTCTACCAAATGAGTGCAGATCAGACAGATCAGGGAAGTTCTATGGAACTAAATTGATCTGTATGAGGAATCTAATGGCTTCTCTTAAAATCCCCTATGGGGATCAACAAGGTGTAAAAAAAAAAAGTTTAATAAAGGTTTGAAACACATCCATTTACCCCTTCCATATTAAAAGTTCAAACCACCCCCTTTTCCCATTTTCCATATGAAAACATGTAAACATAATAAACATAAACATATTAGTTATTGCCGTCTGCATAATTGTACGAAATGGCGAAAACTGAATAGTTTAACTCCTTAAGGACACATGACATACTGCTACGTCATGGGTCCGCTCCCGATCTATAACGCGGGGCCACGGCAATGGCCGGGACCCGTGGCTAATAGCGTGCGGCATTGATCGCGATGCCGCGTGCTATTAACCCTTTAGACGCGGCGTTCAAAGTTGAATGCCGCGTCTAAAATGAAAGTTAAAGCATGCCGGTTAGCTCAGGGTGCTGTTCGGGATAGCCGCGGCGAAATCGCGGCATCCCGAACAACTTACAGGACAGCTGGAGGATCCCTACCTGCTTCCTCAATGTCCGCTCGCCGAATGACTGCTCAGTGCCTGAGATCCAGGCATGAGCAGTCAAGCGGCAAAATCATCGATCACTGGTTTCCTATGAGAATGTAATAGATCAGTGTGTGCAGTGTTATAGGTCCCTATGGGAGCTATAACACTGCAAAAAAAATGTGAACAAAAAGTTAATAAAGATCATTTAACCCCATTCCCTATTAAAAGTTTAAGAAAGGAAGAATGTCCAGCGCACACACGTATAAAATCCGAGCTGCATTATTGCATAGTTGCCATAGGAAACATCGGACACTCAGGTAACGTGACGCGTTTCGGCCCGCAAGGCCTTAGTCATACACATGTTACTAGCCCTTAGATCATTTATATATGCAGGGTGGTAGTGTCCTGGGCGGGGCTAAGCCCCGAATCATGTGACATCCTGTCTGCACATATAATTACAAACAATGTTAAAAGGTATATACCATATCTTTATTTCATCACACTTATAACAAAAAATTTTATAAAAGAAAAATGAAACATTGTAAAAATAAATCTTGTGCACTAGTTGTATATGTCACGATTCGGCTAGCTGGTTGTGGATCCTCTGTGTCAGCGAGGGATTGGCGTGGACCGTGCCAGTGGACCGGTTCTAAGATGCTACTGGTGTTCACCAGAGCCCGCCGCAAAGCGGGATGGTCTTGCTGCGGCGGTAGCAACCAGGTCGTATCCACTAGCAACGGCTCAACCTCGCTGACTGCTGAGAAGGCGTGGGACAAAAGGACTAGGCAGAGGCAAGGTCAGACGTAGCAGAAGGTCGGGGCAGGCGGCAAGGTTCGTAGTCAATATGGATAGCAGGAGATCTGGAAACACAGGCTTTGGACAACACTAAACGCTTTCACTGGCACAAGGCAACAAGATCCGGCAAGGAAGTGCAGGGGAAGTGAGGTATTATAGCCAGGGAGCAGGTGGAAGCTAATTAGGCTAATTGGGCCAGGCACCAATCATTGGTGCACTGGCCCTTTAAGTCTCAGAGAGCTGGCGCGCGCGCCCTAGAGAGCGGAGCCGCGCGCGCCAGCACATGACAGCCGGGGACCGGGACGGGTAAGTGACTTGGGATGCGATTCGCGAGCGGGCGCATCCCGCTATGCGAATCGCATCCCCGCCGGCAATGTCAGTGCAGCGCTCCCGGTCAGCGGGTCTGACCAGGGCGCTGCAGAGAGAGAGACGCCGTGAGCGCTCCGGGGAGGAGCAGGGACCCGGAGCACTCGGCGTAACAGTATATATCTGGTTCAAAGATCTAAAGAACCGGACTCCATCCATTTGAAAATATATCAGACGGTAATAAACAACTAGCACTTGGACCTAAAAAATTCAATGCTGATCTTGAAGAACGGTTATGTACCAGAGCAAGGAAAAAATGCAGGTAGTCAAGATACCATGATAAAGACAGGTTACACAGAAAAATTATTATTATGATACACCTATATAAATATAAATATAAAAAATATTAAAAGTTTGAATCACCCCCCTTTTCCCATAAAAAAAAACACAGTGTAAATAAATAAAAAAATAAACATATATGGTAGCGCCGTGTGCGGAAATATCGGAATTATAAAAAAATATTGTTAATTAAACCGCACGGTCAATGGCATACGCGCAAAAAAATTCCGATAAGTCCTATCAATGCAAAAATGATACCGCTAAAAACTTCAGATCACGGCACAAAAAAAGAGCCCTCATACCGCCCCATACACGGAAAAATAAAAAAGTTATAGGGGTCAGAAGATGACAATTTTAAACGTATTAATTTTCCTGCATGTAGTTATGATTTTTTCCAGAAGTACGACAAAATCAAACCTATATAAGTAGAATATCATTTTAATCATATGGACCACCTACAGAATAAAGATAAGGTGTCATTTTTTCTGAAAAATGTACTACGTAGAAACGGAAGCCCCCAAAATTTACAAAACAGCGTTTTTTTTTTTTTTTTCAATTTTGTCTCACAATGATTTTTTTTTTCCGTTTCGCCGTAGATTTTTGGGCAAAATGACTGATGTCATTACAAAGTAGAATTGGTGGCGCAAAAAATAAGCCATCATATGGATTTTTAGGTGCAAAATTTAAAGAGTTATGATTTTTTAAAGGCAAGGAGGAAAAAACGAAAATGCAAAAACAGAAAAACCCTCGGTCCTTAACCCCTTCCCGCAGAATGTCATATATAAACGCCGGGTTGTGCAGTGCGTTCGCGCATCCCGGCGTTTATAAATGACATTCAGTTAACCCGGCGATGCGCAGCATCGCACGGGTTAACTGGCAGAAGTCCCGCTGTTTCCAGCGGGGGACAACTTCTGCTTCACCCCCAGGACCATCAATTGATGGTCCTGGTCAGCGATCACTGTGATTGGTCCCTGTGGACCAATCACAGTGATCTGGGGTGAAAGTTCAGATCCCCCGCACTGCCCGCCCCTGGAAGTCGGGCAGAACGGGGGACGAAGGCTGCAGGGGCTCGCGGGGACCTGCGGCATTCGGGGGGAGCACGTGGGGACCGGCGGACTTACCTGATCCAGCGGCGGGACCGAGGAGCAGCGCGGGACCGGCCACGTGGAGGAGCAGCGACGGGTGAGTATATGGTCCTCAGAAGCAGCAGTGAAGATCTTCACTGCTGCTTCTAGGAGTCTGAAAACTACAACTCCCAGCATGCCTAGACAGCCTTTGGCTGTCTGGGCATGCTGGGAGTTGTAGTTTTGCAACATCTGGAGGGCCTCAGTTTGGAGACCATTGTATAATGGTCTCCAATCTGTGCTCTTCCAGCTGTTGCAAAACTACAACTCCCAGCATGCACTGACTGTCCAGGCATGCTGGGAGTTTTAGTTAAGCAACATCTGGCCCTTCAGATGTTGCCGAACTACAACTCCCAGCATGCCCTTCAGCTGTCTGGGCATGCTGGGAGTTGTAGTTTTGCAACAGCTGGAGACACACAGGTTGGGAAACATTGTTTCTAACTCAGTGTTTCCTAACCTGTGTGCCTCCAGCTGTTGCAAAACTATAACTCCCAGCATGCACTAAAGACCATGCATGCTGGGAGTTGTAGTTTTGCAACATCTGGAGGGCCCCAGTTTGGAGACCATTGTATAATGGTCTCCAATCTGTGCTCTTCCAGCTGTTGCAAAACTACAACTCCCAGTATGCACTGACTGTCCAGGCATGCTGGGAGTTTTAGTTCAGCAACATCTGGCCCTTCAGATGTTGCCGTACTACAACTCCCAGCATGCCCTTCAGCTGTCTGGGCATGCTGGGAGTTGTAGTTTTGCAACAACTGGAGACACACTGGTTGGGAAACATTGTCTGTTTCTAACTCAGTGTTTCCTAACCTGTGTGCCTCCAGCTGTTGCAAAACTATGACTCCCAGCATGCACTAACAGACCATGCATGCTGGGAGTTGTGGTTTTGCAACAGCTGATGCAAGCCCCCCCCCGCCCCGCCACCCCATTGAATGTACAGGGTACATTCACATGGGCGAGGCTTTTACAGTGGGTTTCTCGCATCTTGAGATGCAGCAAATTTTGCGCTGGGAAACTCGCTGTAATCCCCCGCCCATGTGACTGTACCCTAAAAACACTACACTACACTAACACAAAATAAAATAAAAAGTTAAAAACACTACATATACACATACCCTTACACAGCCCCCCTCCCCCAATAAGAACGTCCGGTACACCACTGTTTCCAAAGCAGAGCCTCCAGCTGTTGAAAAACAACAACTCCCAGTATTGTCGGAAAGCCGTTGACTGTCCAGGCATGCTGGGAGTTTTGCAACAGCTGGAGGCACCCTGTTTGGGAATCACTGGCGTAGAATACCCCTATGTCCACCCCTATGCAAATCCCTAATTTAGGCCTCAAATGCACATGGCGCTCTCACTTTGGAGCCCTGTCGTATTTCAGGGCAACAGTTTAGGGCGACATATGGGGTATCGCTGTAATCGGGAGAAATTGCGTTACAAGGTGTGGGGGGCTTTTTCTTCTTTAACCCTTCATGAAAAGGAAATGTTGGGGTCTACACCAGAATGTTAGTGTAAACATTTTTTATTTTTTACACTAACATGCTGATGTTGCCCTATACTTTAAATTTTCACAAGAGGTAAAAGGGAAAAAAGTCCCCCAAAATTTGTAACGCAATTTCTCCCGACTACAGAGATACCCCATATGTGAGCGCAAAGTGCTCTGGGGGCGCACAACAAGGCCCAGAAGGGAGAGTGCACCATGTACATTTGAGGTGATTTGCACAGGGGTGGCTGATTGTTACAGCGGTTTTGACAAACGCAAAAAAAACAAAACCCCACATGTGACCCCATTTCGGAAACGACACCCCTCACGGAATGTAATGAGGGGTGCAGTGAGAATTTACACCCCACAGGTGTCTGACGGATCTTTGGAACAGTGGTCCATGAAAATGAAAACTTGTACAGCCCACTGTTCCAAAGATCTGTCAGACACCAGTGGGGGGTAAATGCTCACTGTACCCCTTGTTACGTTCCTCAAGGGGTCTAGTTTCCAAAATGGTATGCCATGTGTGTTTTTTTTTGCTGTTCTGGCACCTTAGGGGCTTCCTAAATGCGACATGCTCCCCGAGCAAAATTTGCTCTCAAAAAGCCAAATATGACTCCTTCTCTTCTGAGCATTGTAGTTCGCCCATAGTGCACTTCAGGTCAACTTATGGGGTACCTACATACTCAGAAGAGATGGGGTTACAAATTTTGGGGAGTATTTTCTGCTATTAACCCTTGCAAAAAGGTGAAATTAGGGGGGAAACACACATTTTAGTGGAAATTTTTTTTTTTTTTTTTTTACATATGCAAAAGTCATGAAACACCTGTGGGGTAATAAGGCTCACTTTATTCCTTATTACATTCCTCAAGGGGTCTAGTTTCCAAAATGGTATGCCATGTGGGTATTTTTTGCTGTTCTGGCACCATAGGGGCTTCCTAAATGCGACATGCCCCCCGAGCAAAATTTGCTCTCAAAAAGCCAAATATGACTCCTTCTCTTCTGAGCATTGTAGTTCACCCATAGTGCACTTCAGGTCAACTTATGGGGTACCTCCATACTCAGAAGAGAAGGGGTTACAAATATTGGGGGGTATTTCCTGCTATTAACCCTTGGAAAAATGTGAAATTTGGGGGGAAACACACATTTTAGTGAAAAAAAAATATTTTTTTTTTACATATGCAAAAGTCGTGAAACACCTGTGGGGTATTAAGGCTCACTTTATTCCTTGTTACGTACCTCAAGGGGTCTAGTTTCCAAAATGGTATGCCATGTGAGGGTTTTTTGCTGTTCTGGCACCATAAGGGCTTCCTAAATGCAACATGCCCCCAAAAACCATTTCAGAAAAACGTACTCTCCAAAATCCCCTTGTCGCTCTTTCCCTTCTGAGCCCTCTACTGCGCCCGCCGAACACTTTACATAGACATATGAGGTATGTGCTTACTCGAGAGAAATTGGGCTACAAATATAAGTATACATTTTCTCCTTTTACCCCTTGTAAAAATGTAAAAATTGGGTCTACAAGAACATGCGAGTGTAAAAAATGAAGATTGTGAATTTTCTCCTTCACTTTGCTTCTATTCCTGTGAAACACCTAAAGGGTTAAAATGATGACTGAATGTCATTTTGAATACTTTGGGGGGTGCAGTTTTTATAATGGGGTCTTTTGTGGGGTATTTCTAATGAGAAGACCCTTCAAATCCACTTCAAACCTGAACTGGTCCCTGAAAAATAGTGAGTTTGAAAATTTTGTGAAAAATTGGAAAATTGCTGCTGAACTTTGAAGCCCTCTGGTGTCTTCCAAAAGTAAAAACTCGTCACTTTTATGATGCAAACATAAAGTAGACATATTGTATATGTGAATAAAATTTTTTTTTATTTGTAATATACATTTTCCTTACAAGCAGAGAGCTTCAAAGTTAGAAAAATGCAAAATTTTCAAATTTTTCATCAAATTTTTGGATTTTTCACAAGGAAAGGATGCAAGTTACCACAAAAATTTACTACCATGTTAAAGTAGAATATGTCACGAAAAAACAATCTCGGAATCAGAATGATAACTAAAAGCATTCCAGAGTTATTAATGTTTAAAGTGACAGTGGTCAGATGTGCAAAAAACGCTCTGGTCCTTAAGGCCAAAATGGGCTTGGTCCTGAAGGGGTTAAGGGGATAATTTATGTGTGTGTGTGTGTGAGTAGGGGGGATGGGGTGGAGGGGGGGCAGAATTTCACTCCTGGGCCAAGGCAGCACAATGTTTTGAGCTGGTCCTGGCTCTAAATAGCTAATGAATGATATGAGAGGGAAAGGATGGGTCATGGGGTTAGTTCCCTGGAGTACCCAATTAACTGACTATATAGATAGAGGTATGACTATATTATTGTATAGATGTATTATTCAGTCTCGTTTAATATATTATTTTTGTTAGCTAAATTCTTTGGAACAGCAATAGCTAGACAGAAAGATGGACAGACAAACAGAAAAATACAGATTTATAATTTCTGCTGTGCAAATCATAAATGATACAGTACATAATGATATGTTTCTTCAAAGATAAATAACAGTGTTAGATGACAATCTGATGCATACATCTGTGAAAAAATGACTGCAAATGCATAGCCCACTTTAAGTTCTCAAATAGCTACATATTATGATTATGATTGACTAACTAGGCAGAAGAGGAGTTATCGTAGCAGAATTAAAATATGCTTTCATGTTAGTCCTCACAAAGTTATATTTTAATTTAGGGTACAACAATTCTTCATTTTTATATATTTTTTTTTTTTTTTGTAAATTTAACTGTTTATTTTGATTCATGTTCCCAGACCTTGTCCTTTAATATAAAAACATAACTGCTAGAGATGAGCAATTCGTCACAAACTTCTCGGCTCGGTGGTTGCTGACTTTAGCCTGCATAAATTGGTTCAGCTTTCAGGTGCTCTGGTGGGTTGGAAAAGGTGGATAAAGTCCTATATATCCCCTTAAGTACTCAAGGGTTTTTCTGTTTTTGCACTTTTGTTTTTTCCTCATCACCTTTTAAAAATCATAACCCTTTTAATTTTGCACCTACAGACCCATAAGATGACTTGTTTTTTGTGCCACCAATTGTACTTTGTAATGACATCAGTCCTTTTACCCAAAAAATTACGATAAAAAAAATATTTGTGGGACAAAAAAACAAAACAAAACACCATTATGTAAATTTTGGGACTTCCGTTTCTACGCAGTGCACTTTTCGGTAAAAATTATTATCTTTATTCTGTAGGTCCATACGATTCAAATGATACCCAACTTATATAGGTTTCATTTTGTTTCACTTTTGGAGAAAATTATAATTGTTTACACACAAATTTGTACTTAAAAAAATTTCCTTTTCTGACCCCTATAACTTTTTTAATTTTCCGCATACAGGACAACATGAGGACTAATTTTTTGCGCAGTCATCTGAAGTTTTCATCGGTACCATTGTTGTTTTGATGGGACTTTTTGATCGCTTTTTATACATTTTTTATGGTATACAAAGTGACCAAAAATATTCAATTTTGGACTTTGCAACTTTTTACTAGTATGCCATTGACCGTGTGGTTTAAATAACATTATATTTTTATAATTCAGACATTTACACATGCGGGGATACCACGTATGTTTATGTTTATTTTTGTTTACATTTTATTTTTTATGGGAAAGGGGTGGTGATTCAAACTTTTATTAGGGAAGGGGTTAGATCACATTTGTTTACTTTTTTTTTCACTTCTTTTTACACTTGTATAGCCCCCATAGGGACTATAACATGCAATCTTCTAATTGCATACACTGATCAATTGTCGGCGCTCCATTGCTCTAGCCTGGCTCTCAGGCATTGACCAACCGAGCAACTATCAGACCCTGAGGAGGAAGGTAGGGACTCTCCTTGCGTGTCCTCAGCTGATCGGGACACGCTGAGCTGCCGGGAAGTATTTTTTTTTACATTTTAGACACGCCGATTAACTTTGATCGCCGCGTCTAAGGGGTTAATACCCGACATGGCCGTGTTTGGTGATGTCCGGTATTAGCCACGGGCCCTGCGTCCTTAATAGGACATATCTATTTTTTCAAATTCATTTCATTTTCAATTCATTTCAAATTCATTAGGGGGGTAACAAGTAATTTAAAAAAAGGACAAATACTTTTAATGTAGCTGCTGACAACATGCTTTGGCCTATAGAAAAACAGGCAACTCCCCCATTGGTTAAATTTGTGGGTCAGAACTGTGATTTGTAATTGACTTCACCTCTTTCTGTGTATAAGGTTGAGATCCATGATGAACCTACAATAAAATCCACATGTAACTTCCCCCACTTTCTCTTTCTTCTCTATTACAACTTATTATCCCCCCTTCTCTTCAGCTCTTCCTCTTCTTTCTGCTCCTGAGCCTCCCTCGCATATCTCTTACACAAAAGGTATTATTTAAATTAGAACCCAATGTCCGAACTAAAGTTGCTGTCGTTTAATGTTAGGGGCTTCAACTCGCCCACCAAACGGGGACATATTTTTGGAGTCACCAGGAAACTAGGTGCTAACTTACTATTCCTACAAGAGACAGATTTTAGGGAACACAAAATTCCACGTTTGCCATTGCGCCACTTTGATAGGTGGTACCACTCAACTCATGTGTCTTCAGCGTTAAAGGGAGTCTCTATTGCAGTGCATTGTTCCCTCCCTCTGCGTGTCATTGACATATGCAGAGACTCAGAGTCACGAGCTATATTCATGAAGGCTTAACTTCAATCAACTAAATTTACACTGGCGAATGTCTATGTTCCCAATCAGGATCAGATCTCTTGGCTGCTGAAGACTCTTGACACTTTGTCGGTTTTTGCTGATGGCCCCATAATTATGAGAGGGGATTTCAATGTCCCTTTAAACCCGTTGTTAGATACCACTACTGGCAAATCACACATCTCCTATAGGGCCCTTGCTAAATTGCATTCTAAATTCTCTGACCTTTCTCTTTCAGATACTTTGTGTCATCTCCATCCCGGAACCAGGGACTATTCATAGTTTTCCACGGTCCACAATTCATACCAACGTTTGGACTACTTCCTTGTTCACTCAGCACTTCTTCCATCAGCCACGGCTGCAGGTATTGACTCTATTACCATCTCTGACCATGCCCCAATAACCTTGACTCTCTCCTTCTAGGGTCACACTCAGTCACAAACGCGCTGGTGTCTCAACGAGGGTCTACTCGAGGATGACAGAGTGAGGAAGGATGTACTGAAACATATCCAGTTTTACTTTGATCTTAATGCTGACTCAGTCCCCTCCAAAACCCTAGTCTGGGTGGGCACACAAGTCCTATATAAGGGGAATCCTTATTTCCTGGGGAGCCAAACTTAAAAAAAAAAAAAAAAAAAGGAAGGAACAACAATATCACTTCTTTGCTTTCCCAGATATCATTGTTAGAGAGGGCACATAAACGTAAGAGAGCGGTAGCTATTCAAAATGACCTCCAGGCACTCAGGGAACGACTTAAAGACATACTGCAACCGAAGCAATCAAAAGCGTACCTACACAATAGACACAAAATATATGCCCATGGAAACAAGGGAGGTAAACTTATGTCTTCCTTGATCAAGAAGGCCAGACTGAAAGATCACATCCACACTGTTAAATAACATTCGGGAGTGCTTCATCACACCTCATCTGAAATAGCTCAAGCCTTCAGAGACTTTTATGCCAAGCTCTATAATTTGGGAGAGGAGGATATGCATCAGCAGTGTCCAGAGAGGTCACAATTAGTCAAGGCATTCTTGCGTGACTTGCAGTTGCCATCCTTAACTGAGGACATGGCTCGGGATCTCCTGAGACCTGTTGGCACAGAGGAGGTGAATAAAATTCTCTCTTCTTTCCCTCTGGGTAAAAGTCCAGGGCCAGATGGTCTTCCTCTCTCTTATTATAAGACCTTCGAAGTCACGCTTCTTCCACACCTAACTGACTTTTGTGCTTACACCCTCCAAGGCTCACCTATCCTGAGGCAAACTCAAGAAGCACATATCACTCTTTTGGCTAAGGAGGGAAAAAACTCTGAGGATTGTAGCAGCTATAGGCCAATATCACTTCTCAACCTCGATCTTAAAATTTGGGCAAAATTACTTTCCACACAAATCAAGAAGTTCCTCCCTCTGTTGATAGGAGGAGAACAGTCTGGCTTTGTCCCTGGCAGGGAGGGTCATGCTAATACTGCACATCTCCTGACTGCCATTCACAGGGCCCACTTAAAGAAACGTCCACTTGTCCTTTTCGGCATTGATGCTGAGAAGGCATTTGATAGAGTCAGTTGGTCCTATATGAGAGAGGTTCTATTGAAGTTCCAATTTCCTGAAGCATTTGTTAACGCAGTATTCTCACTATACTCATGCCCATCTGCTGCGTTGCTAGTTAATGAGGTCATATCTCCAACGTTTACAATTGGCAACGGGACTAGGCAGGGTTGCCCCCTTTCACCAACCCTTTTTGTCCTGGTGATGGGGACTCTACTGCAGAAGGTACATCAGTCCCCTGAGATCCAGGGATTTTAGTTCCCGAGGGAGAACTCAAGATGCTTGCTTTGGCTGACGATCTACTTTTGTTGCTGGGTAATCCTCAAGGGAGTCTGCCCTGCCTGTCCTGCTTGTTTGATGAGTTTGGTAGCTTATCCAACTTCAAAGTTAATGTGAACAAATCAGAGCTGCTTAACATTTCCCTTTCAAAAAATCAGATAGCCAAGCTGACGGGACTCACGCACTTCCCATGGACTGAGTCCTCCTTGAAATACTTAGGTGTGAACATCCCTTCCTCTATTAATAATATAAATGAGGTTAACTAAAAAAACCTTTTAACTGATGTCCAAGAGATCTTGGCGGAATATGATATCCCATTGATCTCATGGCTCGGCAGGAAGATGAGGACGTTACCTATTGCCCTCCCTTCATTCTTCTTTAGACGATTACAATCTTTATTCTCTAGATACATATAGTGTTGCTCACGAATATTCGCAATTCGAATATTATTCGCGAATATCGCATATGGCCTATGCCGCTCAACACTAGATACATATGGAAGTCGAGTTGAGTAGGCCAAGATTGGCTCACAGCCTGTTGGCGAGACACCAACTAGACGGTGGTATAGGGCTCCCAGATGTCAAGACACTTGACAAGGTCGTTCATCTGCAGAAATGGATGGATCTCACTTATCCTCTCCCCATTTTAGGAAACACGCCTTAGCCTGCAGTGAACCAACTTACTACTGGCATATTAAGAGACCTATTGTATCTGACTTCTTCTAGATATAGACCAGACTCTAAATCTCTTCTGTTTCAGGAGGCCTCAAATGTTTGGTCAGAGTTGTCGCCTGCCCTCTCACCTACACTTTCTCCATTATTACCAGACAATCTCATACATGTGGTCGTGGACAGCTACTCACCTACTTTCCAACCCATGTGGGATCGTTTACAACATCTAACAGTGTCCCAATTGTTCAGGGATGGTGAGATGCCAATGGAGACCCTTATTACCCTGGTTCCTAATCAGAGATTCTCTTTCTTACACCTTAACCATTTTTATCATTGTTCTTCGTTGTTCAGGAACAAGTTTGACCCACAGAGGAAGCTGACCATTTTTGAGGAAAACCTGAGCTCCACTCAACCCAAGAATCGTAATCTCTCACGCTGTAGCTCTCAAATTACCTCCAGTTTGCACTCTTAACCACCACACTATATTTATTCATGGGCCAAGGAAATGGGTAGATCATTTACTGACTCAGAAATTGAGACAATACTGAAGCGCTCACATGGGTTTTCCAGGTGTATAAGACTACAGGAATCGCATTATAAGGTTGTATCTAGGTGGTACAAAACACCGGAATTCTTGTTTACCCACAAGCTTTCAACAACAAATCTATGCTGGCGCTGTCGGTCTGAAGTAGTCACACATCTGTACATCTGGTGGACGTGTCCTCTTATCTCCCTCTATTGGAGGGGGGTGGAGGTTATGAACAAACAGATTTTGCTCACTCCTGAAGCCGTCTTCAGTGGGTTACACGCCCGGCAAAAACTCATTGATTAGTCTCCTATTAGCCACAGCTAAAATATTGATCCCTCCAGATGGCTCCAGAGTGACCCCCCCCCCCCCCCCCCACTATAGGGGAATGGCTTTCCAAAGTCCACCAGGCTTATAGGTTTGAAGAAATGTCTTACAGAGTGATGAGGAAACACAATCTGTTCCTTAAAACCTGGTCTCCTTGGCTCAATTACACAAATATAGGAATATGATGCCACACACACTCTTGCGGAATGGCTCAGGGGCATCTCTTCTTTTCTTTTCTCTTTTCTTTTCTCTTTTCTTTTCTCTCTCCCTCCTCCCACCTCTCCCCTTACTCTGCCCTCGTTCTTTTCCCTCTCTCTCTATTCTCCTCCCCTCTTTTCCATCTTTTCGGTTCCTTTTTCATTCCCTTTTACTTCCCACCATACCTCACTTCAGTTGAAAATGACGTTATGCTTTATCTTACTTTATGTCTTATGTGATTTGTTAACACATATTTGTGTATTATTGTTATACAGTTATAGGCAACTGCGTCTTCTCAAATAGTGTTCTTTCGCTCTCCTGATCGGAAAATAATAAAAACATATTTGACAAAAACAAAAAAAAATCCACGTGACCCATGCAAATTATGACGCTTGAGGAATCACCACAAATTGTCCAAAAATAAACCATTATGGGGTCATAAATACTCACTGATGCATGTGGGGAGTAAAGAATTGCATGTCTAATCTGAATCTACAGTAGAGCAACTGCAGGATAAAATGCTGAAAAATGTAATGCTGGCTACGGTACAATCCCATGAAAACCTTCTTTCTTTTTTTTTTTTCAGATACTTTATTAGCGCTCCGATGAGATTTCCATTTCAAAGACTTTCCCCGGCAGTACAAAAAAGCCACTTAATCCATAATTTACAGCTTTAGAGCAGTGCTGTGTGGTTGAGACTTGGGTTTGAAGACCAGGCCTGTGTCTCTATTTTTATTTTATTTATTTTATTTTTTTATTCACAAAAAAGCTTGTATGTTATTAAGACATAGAAATCCATGTCAAGATCATTAAATGAACACATTAAATGACTGCAATCATCACAAGCTCATGTGGAACAAACAATAGTAACTAAGCTGTACTCCTATGTTGAACAGAAAAAATGGCAACACACGCAATAGTAACTGCTCAAAGACTTCTTTTATATATTCAAGAAATTAATACATCTCACAGGAAAAGAAAAATATTCACCCAAGTGCACAATAATATTTCAGCAGTGTCCAGCAGGAGATTTCATGGGCTCGCCAGGTTCTCAATCTTTGTATGACCTGTGTCCATTAGTACGGCCATCTCCTACACCCGAGGGTGTGTTGGTAAATGCAATGTTTCGAAGGAAACACCTTCTTTGTCAAGCATCATGTGAATAATGCCCATCACCATTGTCACGATGCCGGCTGGCAGGTAGTGGACCCTCTGTGCCAGAGAGGGATTGGCGTGGACCGTGCTAGTGGACCGGTTCTAAGCCACTACTGGTTTTCACCAGAGCCCGCCGCAAAGCGGGATGGTCTTGCTGCGGCGGTAGTGACCAGGTCGTATCCACTAGCAACGGCTCACCTCTCTGGCTGCTGAAGATAGGCGCGGTACAAGGGAGTAGGCAGAAGCAAGGTCGGACGTAGCAGAAGGTCGGGGCAGGCAGCAAGGATCGTAGTCAGGGGCAACGGCAGAAGGTCTGGAAACACTGGCAAGGGACACACAAGGAACGCTTTCACTGGCACTAAGGCAACAAGATCCGGCAAGGGAGTGCAAGGGAAGTGAGGTAATATAGGGAGTGCACAGGTGATAACTCTAATTGGAACCACTGCGCCAATCAGCGGCGCAGTGGCCCTTTAAATCGCAGAGACCCGGCGCGCGCGCGCCCTAGGGAGCGGGGCCGCGCGCGCCGGGACAGAACAGACGGGGAGCGAGTCAGGTAGGAGAGCCGGGGTGCGCATCGCGAGCGGGCGCTACCCGCATCGCGAATCGCACCCCGGCTAGCAGCAGGATCGCAGCGCCCCGGGTCAGAGGACGTGACCGGGGCGCTGCAGCGGAGGAGGTGAAGCGAGCGCTCCGGGGAGGAGCGGGAACCCGGAGCGCTCGGCGTAACAGTACCCCCCCCCTTGGGTCTCCCCCTCTTCTTGGAGCCTGAGAACCTGAGGAGCAGACTTTTGTCAAGGATGTTGTCCTCAGGTTCCCAGGATCTCTCTTCAGGACCACAACCCTCCCAGTCTACTAAAAAAAAATTTTTTCCTCTGACCTTTTTGGCAGCCAAAATCTCCTTGACCGAGAAGACGTCCGAGGAGCCGGAAACAGGAGTGGGAGGAACAGATTTGGGAGAAAAACGGTTGAGGATGAGTGGTTTGAGAAGAGAGACGTGAAAAGCATTAGGGATACGAAGAGAAGGAGGAAGAAGAAGTTTATAAGAGACAGGATTAATTTGACACAGAATTTTGAAAGGACCAAGATAGCGTGGTCCCAACTTGTAGCTAGGGACACGGAAGCGGACATATTTAGCGGAGAGCCATACCTTGTCTCCAGGGGAAAAAACGGGGGGAGCTCTTCTTTTCTTATCCGCGAACCTCTTCATGCGTGAAGAAGCCTGTAAGAGAGAATTTTGGGTCTCTCTCCATATAATGGAAAGGTCACGAGAAATTTCATCCACAGCGGGCAGACCAGAGGGCAAGGGGGTAGGGAGGGGGGGAAGAGGGTGACGGCCGTACACCACGAAAAATGGGGATTTGGAGGAAGATTCAGAGACCCTGAAGTTATACGAGAATTCGGCCCATGGAAGGAGATCTGCCCAGTCATCCTGGCGGGAGGAAACAAAATGTCGCAAATAATCACCCAGGATCTGGTTAATTCTTTCTACTTGTCCATTGGACTGGGGATGATATGCAGAGGAAAAATTTAATTTAATCTTGAGTTGTTTACAGAGAGCTCTCCAGAATTTAGACACGAATTGGACCCCTCTATCCGAGACAATCTGCGTAGGCAACCCGTGAAGACGAAAAATGTGTACAAAAAATTGTTTAGCCAACTGAGGCGCAGAAGGAAGACCAGGAAGAGGAATGAAATGTGCCATTTTGGAGAATCGATCAACGACCACCCAAATAACGGTGTTGCCACGGGAAGGGGGTAAATCAGTAATAAAATCCATACCAATCAGAGACCAAGGCTGTTCGGGGACAGGCAGAGGATGAAGAAAACCAGCGGGCTTCTGGCGAGGAGTCTTATCCCGGGCACAGATAGTGCAGGCTCGCACAAAGTCCCCAACATCCGTCTCCAGAGTTGGCCACCAATAGAAGCGGGAGATGAGTTGCACAGATTTCTTGATGCCCGCATGACCTGCGAGATGGGAGGAGTGACCCCATTTGAGGATTCCGAGGCGTTGGCGTGGAGAAACAAAGGTCTTTCCTGGAGGAGTCTGTCTGATGGAGGCAGGAGAAGTGGAGATCAGGCAGTCAGGTGGAATGATGTGTTGCGGAGGGAGATCAACTTCTGAGGCATCCGAGGAACGAGAGAGAGCATCGGCTCTAATGTTCTTATCGGCAGGACGAAAGTGAATCTCGAAATTAAATCGGGCAAAGAACAGAGACCACCGGGCCTGGCGAGGATTCAGCCGTTGGGCCGACTGGAGGTAGGAGAGGTTCTTGTGGTCGGTGTAGATAATAACAGGAAATCTTGATCCCTCCAGCAGATGCCTCCATTCCTCAAGTGCTAATTTAATGGCTAGAAGTTCTCGATCCCCGATGGAGTAGTTCCTCTCCGCTGGAGAGAAGGTCCTAGAGAAAAAACCACAAGTGACAGCATGCCCGGAAGGATTTTTTTGTAGAAGAACAGCTCCAGCTCCTACTGAGGAGGCATCAACCTCCAATAGGAAGGGTTTGGAAGGGTCAGGTCTGGAGAGCACGGGAGCCGAAGAAAAGGCAGACTTGAGTTGTTTAAAGGAGTCTTCTGCTTGAGGAGGCCAGGACTTGGGATCAGCATTTTTCTTGGTTAAAGCCACGATAGGAGCCACAATGGTAGAAAAATGTGGAATAAATTGCCTGTAATAATTGGCGAACCCCAAAAAGCGTTGGATAGCACGGAGTCCGGAGGGGCGTGGCCAATTTAAGACGGCAGAGAGTTTGTCTGGATCCATCTGTAGTCCCTGGCCAGAGACCAAATATCCTAGAAAAGGAAGAGATTGGCATTCAAACAGACATTTCTCAATTTTGGCATAGAGTTGGTTGTCACGAAGTCTCTGAAGAACCATACGGACATGCCGGCGGTGTTCCTCTAGATTGGCAGAAAAAATTAGGATATCGTCCAGATATACCACAACACAGGAGTATAATAGATCACGAAAAATTTCATTGACAAAGTCTTGGAAGACGGCAGGGGCATTGCACAGTCCAAAGGGCATGACCAGATACTCAAAGTGTCCATCTCTGGTGTTAAATGCCGTTTTCCACTCGTCCCCCTCTCTGATGCGGATGAGGTTATAGGCGCCTCTTAAGTCCAATTTAGTGAAGATGTGGGCACCTTGGAGGCGATCAAAGAGTTCAGAGATGAGGGGTAAGGGGTAGCGGTTCTTAACCGTGATTTTATTAAGACCGCGGTAGTCAATGCAAGGACGTAGGGAGCCATCTTTTTTGGAGACAAAGAAAAATCCGGCTCCGGCAGGAGAGGAGGATTTACGGATAAAGCCCCTTTTTAGATTCTCCTGGACGTATTCGGACATGGCAAGAGTCTCTGGGGCAGAGAGAGGATAAATTCTGCCCCGGGGTGGAGTAGTACCCGGGAGGAGGTCGATAGGGCAATCATAAGGCCTGTGAGGAGGTAGAGTCTCAGCTTGTTTTTTGCAGAAAACATCCGCGAAGTCCATATAGGCCTTGGGGAGACCGGTTACTGGAGGAACCACAGAGTTACGGCAAGGGTTACTGGGAACCGGTTTTAGACAGTTCTTGGAACAAGAGGACCCCCAACTCTTGATCTCCCCAGTGGACCAATCCAGGGTTGGGGAATGAAGTTGAAGCCAGGGAAGTCCAAGGAGAATCTCCGAGGTGCAATTGGGGAGGACCAAAAGTTCAATCCTCTCATGATGAGATCCGATGCTCATAAGAAGGGGCTCCGTGCGGAAACGTATGGTACAGTCCAATCTTTCATTATTTACACAATTGATGTAGAGGGGTCTGGCGAGACTGGTCACTGGGATGTTGAACCTGTTGACGAGAGAGGCCAAAATAAAATTTCCTGCAGAACCAGAGTCCAAGAAGGCCACTGTAGAGAAGGAGAAGGCAGAAGCAGACATCCGCACAGGCACAGTAAGACGTGGAGAAGCAGAGTAGACATCAAGGACTGTCTCACCTTTGTGCGGAGTCAGCGTACGTCTTTCCAGGCGGGGAGGACGGATAGGACAATCCCTCAGGAAGTGTTCGGTACTAGCACAGTACAGGCAGAGGTTCTCCATACGGCGTCGTGTCCTCTCTTGAGGTGTCAGGCGAGACCGGTCGACCTGCATAGCCTCCACGGCGGGAGGCACAGGAACAGATTGCAGGGGACCAGAGGAGAGAGGAGCCGAGGAGACGAAACGCCTCGTGCGAACAGAGTCCATATCTTGGCGGAGTTCCTGACGCCTTTCAGAAAAACGCATGTCAATGCGAGTGGCTAGGTGAATAAGTTCATGTAGATTAGCAGGAATTTCTCGTGCGGCCAGAACATCTTTAATGTTGCTGGATAGGCCTTTTTTGAAGGTCGCGCAGAGGGCCTCATTATTCCAGGACAATTCTGAAGCAAGTGTACGGAATTGTACGGCATACTCGCCAACGGAAGAATTACCCTGGACCAGGTTCAACAGGGCAGTCTCAGCAGAAGAGGCTCGGGCAGGTTCCTCGAAGACACTTCGGATTTCCGAGAAGAAGGAGTGTACTGAGGCAGTGACGGGGTCATTGCGGTCCCAGAGCGGTGTGGCCCATGACAGGGCTTTTCCGGACAGAAGACTGACTACGAAAGCCACCTTAGACCTTTCAGTGGGAAACAGGTCCGACATCATCTCCAGATGCAGGGAACATTGGGAAAGGAAGCCACGGCAAAACTTAGAGTCCCCATCAAACTTATCCGGCAAGGATAAGCGTATCCCAGGAGCGGCCACTCGCTGCGGAGGAGGTGCAGGAGCTGGCGGAGGAGATGACTGCTGAAGCTGTGGTAGCAACTGTTGTAGCATAACGGTCAGTTGAGACAGCTGTTGGCCTTGTTGCGCAATCTGTTGTGACTGCTGGGCGACCACCGTGGTGAGGTCAGCGACAACTGGCAGAGGAACTTCAGCGGGATCCATGGCCGGATCTACTGTCACGATGCCGGCTGGCAGGTAGTGGACCCTCTGTGCCAGAGAGGGATTGGCGTGGACCGTGCTAGTGGACCGGTTCTAAGCCACTACTGGTTTTCACCAGAGCCCGCCGCAAAGCGGGATGGTCTTGCTGCGGCGGTAGTGACCAGGTCGTATCCACTAGCAACGGCTCACCTCTCTGGCTGCTGAAGATAGGCGCGGTACAAGGGAGTAGGCAGAAGCAAGGTCGGACGTAGCAGAAGGTCGGGGCAGGCAGCAAGGATCGTAGTCAGGGGCAACGGCAGAAGGTCTGGAAACACTGGCAAGGGACACACAAGGAACGCTTTCACTGGCACTAAGGCAACAAGATCCGGCAAGGGAGTGCAAGGGAAGTGAGGTAATATAGGGAGTGCACAGGTGATAACTCTAATTGGAACCACTGCGCCAATCAGCGGCGCAGTGGCCCTTTAAATCGCAGAGACCCGGCGCGCGCGCGCCCTAGGGAGCGGGGCCGCGCGCGCCGGGACAGAACAGACGGGGAGCGAGTCAGGTAGGAGAGCCGGGGTGCGCATCGCGAGCGGGCGCTACCCGCATCGCGAATCGCACCCCGGCTAGCAGCAGGATCGCAGCGCCCCGGGTCAGAGGACGTGACCGGGGCGCTGCAGCGGAGGAGGTGAAGCGAGCGCTCCGGGGAGGAGCGGGAACCCGGAGCGCTCGGCGTAACAACCATACTAAATACATATGGTTCTCGCGAGATATCAGTTCTACAACGAGAATACAAAAATTACAAAAAGTATCAAAACGGTATCAAAAGGGTTAAAACATATACAATTACAAAGACCCAGTATATACTAAATTATAGAAAAACATTGAAGTTGCAGATTTCATTAATTCCGTCCGGTTTTAAAGTGCCCAGTTTCTGTATCCAGCGTACCTCATTTCTCAATAAATTCATTTTTATTTGTTCTTTATTTTCTCCCTCCACGTTCTCAAGTATCTGCCATCTAAGTTCCTGTTCACATTGTCCTGTTCTTTTAGAAAATATCTAATCGCACTTTTGTGGTTGTTGATTCTCTGTTTAATGCTCCTTGTGGTCTGGCCAACATAGCCCATACCACAAGGGCATTTAAGAAAATAAATCACTTGGGTGCTGTTGCACGAGTGCCACCCCTTAATAGGGATTTTAGTTCCCTTTCTAGGGTGTACTACCTCGTCTCCTTTAATGATTGCATTGCAGTTCTGGCATGATAAACATGCAAATGTTCCTGCTTGTCTTGCTTTCAAAAAAAGTCTGTTTACTGACCTGTTTCTTTTTAATATCGGCACTTATTAAATGATTAGCCAGGGACTTATTTTTCCGATAGATAAATCTCGGAGGATTTCTAAACAGACGTGCGATCTTGTCGTCCGCTGTTAGTAGTCCCCAGTACTTATAAATAGTTTGTTTTATCAATTTTGAATGACAGTCATTTACTGAAAAAAATGTTAAATCTTTATCTTTTTTCTGATTTTTCTTTTCATTCTTCCTAAGGTCTTCTCTAGGTATTTTCTCTACCTCCCCGGCTATCTCTTCCATTTCCATTTCATCATAACCCCTCTGTACAAACTTTTTAATCATGATCTCTTTATTCTTCTGAAATTCTGTCTCATCACTACAGATCCTTTTAGTTCTCATAAGTTGTCCCTTCGTTATTCCTTTGAAGACTTGTGGGGCATGTCCACTTTTGCGATGCAGTAAATTATTATGATCACTTTCTTTTACATACAATGTGGTATCTAGTCCACCTTCTCTATTTTTAATCACTTTTACATCCAAGTAACTAATCTCTTTTTCACTTACTTCTGATGAAAATTCAATGAGGGGGTGACAACCATTTAGATATTCTACGTAAGTCTGTAGCTGAGACTGTGTGCCCGCCCAGAGGACGAACACATCATCCACATAGCGGACCCACAGTCTCAGCTTAGCACTTAGATCATGTCCAGCAATGAACTGGCATTCGAATTTGCACATAAAAATATTTGCCAGGCTTGGTGCGACAGGGGACCCCATCGAGGTCCCCTGTTCCTGGAGAAAAAACTCCTCACCAAATCTGAAATAATTCTTAAGCAGAACAATTTCTAACAATTCAATCAAAAATGCGATTTTTGCATTGGACAAATTGCTATCCAACATCAAGTGTTCTTTAATCGCCAATATCCCTTCCTGAGTGGGAATATTGGTATAAAGGCTCTTGAGGTCAAGAGTACAGAGCAGGACGTCCTGTAAATCAGTAATACCAGTGATACAGTCTAAAAATTGATTGGTGTCTCTCAGGCAGTTGGGAAGGGCAGTCACTATTTTTTTGTAAATGACCATCTATATAGGTTGCCAAAGGGCTAAGAATGAAGTTCACCCCCGAGACAATAGAACGTCCCGGGGGATTCTCCATATTCTTATGCACCTTTGGCAACAAATATAGGACAGGGGTCCTAGGATTTTCATTAGTTAGTGCACTTTTTTCTTGTGCACCAATCACACCATTTTGATACGCTTCTTCAAGCATCATATCAATCTCTTTCTTAAATTCCATAGTTGGATCCCCCTTTAACTTTCTATAAACCTGTTGTTCACATAATTGACTATAGGCTTCATTCATATACATATTTCTATCGAGCACCACTGTTGCCCCGCCTTTATCAGCTTTTTTAATAATAATTCTATCATCCATTTTTTATTGTTTCAAAGCCTTTTTCTTCTCTACATTAAAATTAGATTTACTATAATCTTTAATCTCATCCCATTTTTCTAATACTTCTTTAGTTACCACCTGTTGGAACGAATCCAACCGGGGACTGGAGGCTCAAATCTAATCTTCTTTTTTAATTTAGGATGAATGGGTGCAGCAGCCTTCTCAGTTTTACCCTGTTTATCCTGAAAAAACATTTTCAATTTGATAGATCTACAAAATTTATGAAAATCCACCATAAAGTTCAAAGCTGTCACATTTTTCTCTTGGAACAAATCCCAGTCCCTTATTAATTACTGTCTTTGCGACTCTGTCAATTCAATCCCTGACAGGTTTATAAGTAACTCACTGCTTTCTATTTCTGTTTCCATTGCGCTCGTGTTTGTGTCCCTTCTACGGTATTCACACTTGACGGTTTTCTTTGCTTTGTATCCTTTGGGCGCGCCCCTAAAAAATCTTTAGACGCTTTGTTTTTAATGCTGTAGACAGACCCTGTCTCGCTGTCCGTGGATCCCGCTTCGAAGGGTTCAAACTCACTCTTTCGCTCCCGGTTCACCGTCTTCTCTCCTCTGCCCACGTGTAGACTCGGTCGTAAAAATAATCTTTAGTGTCCCGTTCGAACTTTCACTTGTAAAATGGAGGCTTGTAATTTATCAATGTTAGATTTGAGACTGTACTCCTATGTTGGGCATAACCTTCTAGCCGTTGTTGACAAAACATTGCAAACCAAATAGTCAAGGAGACAGCGTTAAAGTCCACTAAATACGTCAATAACCAGGGAGGGGAGGGTCCTCCAATGGGTGAAAAGAGGTAACAAGGTGTGAGAACATCTTCCCTAGGAGGTGCCCTGGCAATTAGTAGGAAATACGGAGGAGGGAAGAGGAGCATGCAACGAATACACCAGATCAGCAATGTGAGCCAACAAAGGTCAGTGAGAAGGGTGGGGAGATGGATGACAAGGAGAGAGGGGAAAAGAAAAAGAAGAAAGGGAGAGGGGGGAGGACAAGAACATGCCTTGTAAAGAAAACCATCCATGTCTTGTACTCTCATACTCTCATGCAGCAGAACATTGACATTTCTTGAAATTGTCACTGTGCCACAAAGTGCTTGCTTTTATTATCAACCTGGTTAATATTTTGCATGGCAAGTGCAATTAGGAGGTCAGGGGGCGTCCAAGGTTATGCAGGTCTGGTTCCAACAACAGACACTTGTCCGCCTCATTTACATTCTCCTCAATGGCCACTTGATCCTTTTACATGCATAATCTGAAGCTCTGCATTCTGTCCTATGTATGATTTGCAAGCATCATATTTCCCAATGGATGTTTTGTCACAACCTGTAAGCAGCATTGTGGCTGCACTGAATTCAGGGGCGTTGCTAGGTCTTGAAAAGATCTGGGGCACGGTCCATGGGCGTGGCTAAGGGCAGAGCTACAAAAAGGAGGGGCCAAGGGGGTGGGGCCACTCAATGTTGCATGACCAAACAAACTTCAGCTCCATGTATAGGGGTCTGAGGGATAGGTTAGTCTTTTTGGCTGTGTGCTGATGATACTTCAAGCCAGGAAACACAAGCGCCAATGAGGAGCATTACAGCACGGATCTATTAGGTGAGAGCACTCTATGTTCTAAGTTGAGGTGGGGCTCATGTGACAGCAGCAGCCAGGGGATAACATTTTAACAGGTTCCCTACTTGGCGGGAAGGACGACCGTGGTGTAGAGTGTTGAAGAAAATTGTTTCAACTATAATAATCAAATATACCAATTGCCAAGTAAGGAGAAAAGCGCTAAAGATGTTTTAGCCAAGTGAAACTACAACTCCCAGTACGATATAAGCAGTGGTAAGGAAATGCTGGGAGTAGTTGTTTCACTAAACATAACTGCAGAATGTACAGGTGACTTTAGGGCTCATGGGACACAATCAGGTAGAATACAGCATGATATAAACTCACAGGGGGCATCTTCTCTGAGTCAATCACAGGAGGCATCTTCTCTGATCGGAGGAGCTCACTTTTCCTTTTCTTCTCATTGTGGCCAAGACCATCATGATGACTTCTCCCGGCCATGACTCATCTCCACAAAACCTGCCAGACAAACATTTTAGGCTTCTTTCTCCAGCACAATACTCACCACTATACAAACCTGCATATGTATTTCCCCACATTAATAGTTCCCACATATATAGTTGTAGGCCACTCTGTTCTCCGTATATAGCTGTATGCCTGGGATAAGTAATGTAATATATGTACACAGTTACCCCACCAGCAGAATAGTCAGTACAGCTCTGAAGTATAATACAGGATATAACTCAGGATCAGTACAGGATAAGTAATATAATTTATATACACAGTGACTTCACCAGCAGAATAGTGAGTACAACTCTGGGGTATAATAAGATTATAAACCGGATTAATAAAATCTAATTTATTGAATGCACATATCAACATATTTCTGGCCCGGAGTGGGCACTTTGTCAGGTCAAGGTGCTAATGGCCCTTTGTCCTGACGAAGGGCCCACTCTGGGCCAGAAACTTGTTGTTATGTGCTTTCAATAAATTAGATTTTATTAATCTGGTTTATAATCTTGCTGAACCAATGACGTGACAGGGACTGGCGCTTAAAAAAGTTAAATGTTTCTGCTTTTACTTGCGTCTACTAATAACGAACCAGAAGGTATCCTGTATCAGGAGGAAGCAAGCTGCAGGACCCCAGTATATATTATACATGCAATAGATGTTGTGCTCTCAGCGCAACATCACAGGGTAAGTGTAATACCCCACCAGTGCTTTTCATACTTCACCAGGGGTGCTTGTGTGTCTCTATCTTTTTCCCCTCTTCATTGTATAACTCAGGATCAGTATATGATAAGTAATGTTATGTATGTACACAGTGACCCCACCAGCAGAATAGTGAGTACTACCCTAGAGTATAAGACAGGATATAATTCAGGATCAGTACAGGATAAGTAATGTAATGTACACAGTGACCTCCCAAGCAGAATAGTGAGTACAGCTCTGGAGTATATTGCAGGATATAACTCAGGATCAGTACAGGATAAGTAATATAATGTATGTACACAGGGACCCCCACCAGCAGAATAGTGAGTACAGGTCTGGGGTGTAATACAGAATATAACTCAGGAGAGGCCATGCAGAGAGGCCATGCCCACTCTATAGCTACTATGCCCCCCTTTGCAGTCAAAATGACAACTATGTAGCCAGTGCCCCTATGACTCCTGTACAGTAATAATGCCCCCTCTGTAGCCAAAAATGCCCCTGTCCAGTCATAATGTCCCCCTCTGTAGCCACTATGCCCAGTGTACAGTCATTATGCCCCTCTGTGGCCACTATACCCCCCTGTCCAGTCATAAATTCCCCCTCTGTAGCCACTATGTCCCCCTGTACAGTCATAATGCCCCTCACCATGTAGCCATTAGCCTGATATATGTCCTCTCTACTGATAAGGATCCCGCTTTGAACTACTCCCTCCACCAGAATAAAATAATCCCCATCATGAAAAAGATTGGCCTCCAGCTGTTGCAAAACTACAACTCCCAGCATGGAGGCACCCTGGTTATAATGCTGGGAGTTGTAGTTTTATAACAGCTGGAGGTCCATTCCTTTTCTGTGTAGCGTAGTGTTTCTTGCTGGGAGTTGTAGTTCAGCAACCTGGTGCACTTTATTTACACACCTGCCTGCACACTCCATGACTCCTCCATCTTCAGAAGCTTTTTATACTCCACTGCTGAACACTGTAGCCTGCCCCGCCTCCTCTCTGCCTTCCTGCTGGTCACATGATGAGCAGTCATGTGATCTGTTCTTCTCCCTTCTCGGCACTGCAAGAATCAGCTGTAAAGAAGGTACAGTCCAGGGACTTACAGTATGGGTTGGGAAGTGCTCATCTAGAGATACAGAGCAGGTCCTGACTGGGCAGTCACTGTGCTGTGTGGAGATCTCTGCATAACTGCTCGACCAAGACCTGCATGACAGCTGACATTTGGGGAACCAGGCTTTACCTTTAATGTTTTAACCTAGTGACACCCCTGACTGAATTTAAGTAATATAATTCATGCTATCTGCATAGTCCACATCTTTAGGGATGCAAATATTATCCTTATGATATTATTATTTATTTCTTTTTTTAAGTAATGTGGCTTGAAGAAGGTTCTCACCATGGCAAGGAGAGTGTGCATTTCCCCAATTCTTAAGTGGCTGAGAACATCTTTCTGGAATTGCAGTGCACAACAGTCCATATTTGCACAGCTAGATTGGCAACATTCCAAATCCTACTTGGTTATGTTGGATCCTCTGTATGAGCAGTATAAGGCTGTGTAATGTTTGTACTGTGGAATCTCCGACAGTGGCTGATTCCAACTTAATCAGTCGGCACTAGGACCACTCAGACACTGCCGTCCCCATAGAAGGCCCTGATTTTCTACAATTAAAGAACCTTCAGGAGTCCCAATCCTGAAGATTACATAGAATTATTACCCTCTCATATATAACCAACAAGTGGCTCCCTCTGTACATTTCAGCAATTCTCCCTCCCATCTCTATCCCAGCTTGATTGATAGCTGGAAGCCAGGCTGTGGTCCCAAATTTCATTCCTGCACTGTGAATACAAATTGTGCTAAGATGTGTGATTTGAAAACAGGGCTCAGCTGACTGTCAATCAATCAATGATGGGGAAAGGGCGCACGGAGGCAGTTTAGCCCTCAGGACAACAGAGCCTAGGAATGCCCCTTTGACTCTTTGCACCAGAGACTAAAAGTTTTTTCTTTGTTATGGAAGCATAGATACATCCATGAAAGTTACCATGTGTCTCCTTGTCCTAACAGTTAATCTAAGGTTTGGAATGTTAATTGCAGTAGACATATTATCTTTAGCTAATATGAACAAATAAACAAATAACAAAAACAAATGATCCGAAAATAACTTATTTGTATGTGTTACTTACACTGTTTCTATATTTTTTTATACAGTGGTCCCTCAAGTTTTTTTATTTTAAGAGCAGGAGCATAATGAGGATTCTTTACAGTGCCCACAAAGAGTATAAAGTAACAATAACATAGAGCTACCCTCATCTGCTATCTAGAATACCTACTCATCCAGATCCTCTACTGTACTCTCGAGAGGTACTACTAGGCAGTTACTTATATTTATCAATCTGCTTGAAACCCAAACTATAAAACTCCTACAAAAACTCCACCGTAATGGTATTGCTACCCATAAGTATATAACTCCTACAAAAAATCGGTAGACTCAACTATATATGCAAATTTAGAACAATCTTTATTAAGGTCATAAGAAATGCACAATGATAAAAATCACATAAAACAGATGCAGAACATGACAAGTTGTCATGTTTTGCATCTGTTTTATGTGATGTTATCATTGTGTATTTCTTATGACCTTAATAAAGATTGATCTAAATTTGCATATATGTTTGAGTCTACCGATTTTTTGGTAGGAGTTTGAAACCCAAACTGTCTGGTTTTCCCATAGCAACCAATAATAGATCAGCCTTCATATCTTAATGAGCTCAGCAAAAATAAAACCTGAGCTGTGATTGGTTGTAATAGGCAAAACCAGTCAGAGTTGGTTTTGGTACAGCAACCTTTATAATTCTCTAAAACATTACATAACAACACAGAACTGTCCTCCCATTTAAATACTCTACCCTTAAAACACATTTAAAGCATACCAGTCAGATCCAAAAAAATTTTACTCAGCACCTAATCCTGACCTTGTTCATCAAATTTTTAGGGCTCTATCAACTATATTTATTATATAAATACCTCTTTTCATTAGCTCACAATGTTAGAAATCCTCTCAGGGGAAGTGATTGATGCGTCTGATCATGGAGCCTTGTCAATGAGTAATTTCTTGTCCATGACTCATGTACAAGCCTGATGCTTCTGCAGGACTGGTTAGGGTCCCAGTAGGCCTGGGGATCCCTAGTGGTGGGATTTTCAGGAGCCCATTTCTTTATTAAATATGAAAAAAATAAACAACAATATTACAAAATGTCTATTTTCAAAATGTGTTTTTCAGTTTTAGCATTTTCGTTTTTTGATCCTTACCTCTAAATCATTGTGCGACAAAATTGAAGAAAAAAATTCCATTTTGTAACCTTTGGGGGCTTTTGTTTCTTCGCAGTGCATTTTTCAGTAAAATTGACACCTTATCTTTATTCTGTGGGTTCATAAGGTTAAAATGATACCCTACTTATATAGGTTTGATTTTGTATAAAAAAAAAATCATAACTACATGCAGGAAAATGTATACGTTTAAAAATGTCCTCTACTGACCCCTATAACTTTTCCATGTATGGGGCGATTTGAGGGCTAATTTTTTGAGCCGTAATCTGAAGTTTTTTTCGGTACTATTTTTGTTTTGATCAGACTTTTTGATCGCTCTTTATTTTTTTACGTGTACGCCATCGACCATGCGGTTTAATTAACAATATATTTTTATAGTTTGGACATTTACACACTCGGCGATACACATATATTTATTTTTATTTAGACATTTTTTTTTTTAATGGGTAAAAGGGGGGGGGGTGATTCAAACTTTTATTAAAGGGGTACTCCGCCCCTAGACATATTATCCCCTATCCAAAGGATAGGGGATAAGATGTCAGATCGTCGAGGTCCTGCTGCTGGGGACCCCCAAGTTCGCTGCTGCTGCAACCTGCTATCATAACTGCACAGATTGAGTTCGCTCTGCATGTAATGACGGGCAATACAAGGGCCGGAGCATCGATACGTCACTGCTCCGCCCCTCGTGATGTCACAGCCCACCCCCTCAATACAAGTCTATGGGAGGGGGCATGGCGGCCGTCATGCCCCCGCCATAGACTTGCATTAAGGGGGCGGGCTGTGATGTCACGAGGGGCGGAGCCATGACGTCATGCTGCTCTGTTCCCTGTATCGCCCGTCATTACGCACAGAGCAAACTCTGGGATAAGATGTCTAGGGGCGGAGTACCCCTTTAAGGAAGGGGTTAAGGGGGTAAGGAAGGGGTTATTAACACTTTTTTTCACTTTTTTTTTGCAGGGGCTATAACACTGCACACACTGATCTTTTACACTTATCACTGGCATGTATTAACATGCCATTGATCAGTATTATCGGCACTACACTGCTCCTGCCTGGATCGAAGGCACGGAGCAGTCCTTCGCCGATCAAACACCGAGGAGGCAGGTAGGAATCCTCCCGGTGTCCTGTAAGCTGTCCGGGATGCCACTATTTCATTGCGGCGGTCCCGAACAGCCCTACTGAGCTGTCGGGAAACTTTCACTTCAGACGCGGCGGTCAACTTTGATCGCCGCGTCTGAAGGGTAAATACAGGGAATCACTGCAATCAGGGATGTCCTGTATTAGCCGCAGGTCCCGACCGTTGATGGCCGCAGGGACCGACCCGATATAATGTGGGGTTATATCATGGTAGCCGGCACAGGACATAAATATATGTCCTGCGTCATTAAGAAGTTAAAGAGTACTTGACATTAAAAAACTTTTCATATGTTGTTCTTTAATGTCACTTTAACAACTTTCTAATTGCATTTTATTACCCAAAATTTTTATTTATATATTTATTTTTAAATCTAAAATACGACCACTAGGGTCTGCCTACATGTCCCCAGCTGCACGTCTCTCATAGATTTTGGACTCATGCTGGCCTGGCATGAGTTCGAAATCTAAGTGCAGCCGGACACTGACAAACAGGCACAGCGCAGTTCCCTGCCTGTCAATTATACAAGCGGGAGCGAACCCTGTGCCCGCAGCACCGCAGAGTGCACCCTTGACTGGCCAGCCGTGTCATCAGGCTCAGCCCCATAGAGGGAGAGCCGACGCGTGCTGGCCAAAAGTCAGTATAGCACAACTTTGCGATGCAAAAGGATCGGGTCCGCCATCCCCTAGCCTGATCGAGGTCTTCTATATAGAAAGTAAGTTTTTTTTTGACACAGTGCATTATATATATACATATATATATATATATATATATATATATATATATATATATATATATATATAGAAGGGCGGAAGGGAGCCCAGCCAGGCTACAGCTGACATTACGCCTGCCGGGCATCTCCCCCTTCCTTTCAATCAGACTGTCGAGAAATGAGCAGCCATACAGGGACAAATTAAGGTAGGAAAAGGGGGTTTAAAAAACAAAAAAAAACAGAATTAGTGTCTGGAAGAGTCAGAGACTGATGGGGGGGGGGATTTGGCACAGTTTAGTTTGTGATAGGTACTCTTTAATTTTCATCAGTAACAACATATGAAAAGTTTTTTTGGTCTGACAGTGCCCATTTAATTTGAGGGGCCACAATATTTTATAAGGTTTTGAGCAATAATGTTACATCTCATTTTCAATAAACCTGTGTTTACTCTGGCTACTAAAGCATTAACCCTTAGACTATGTGTATCATCAGGGAATATGAAGCAAGCTCCATAGATGGTGGTTACAAGCTGCTGTCAGCAGTCGAGGCTCACTCCTAATGAGGGACATCTGCGATCAAGCTGATTTCTGCCAATTAACCCTGCACATGCAGTGATCAATGCCAATTGCAGCCTCTAAAGGTTAAATCACATGTCGATTAGCTTGGGAGTTTGATCAGGACCTCCGATGTGCAGTGCAGAGGTCCCGATCAGTTAAGATGGTAGTCGAAGAACTTCTCCTTACTCCTGTGCTTTTGATCATCCCTCCTCTTGTGCAATCTGCCTCAGGTAGACTGCACAAGTAGAGCGTAATAGTACTGATCAGTGTCATGCCATTCCACAGCAGTGAATGGTACAAACAATTAAAATGTTGCTTATGATAGATCCCCAATGTAACCTAAAAAGTGTGAATAAAAGAATAAAAAAATGCTTTAAAAAATATAAATAATCCCCTCCCCCTAATAGAAATGTTAGCAAAAAAAAAAAAAAAATACATTTAGTACTGCCATGTTCAGAAATGTCTGAACTATTAAAATATAATATATTCTTGCAGAGAAGAAAGCACGGAGCACTGACCGTTATCTTGCAGAAGATGTCCTTTATTGAAGATCACGACATGAAGCAGGCCTGAAGAAGCGCAAACGAGTGATACGGTCCGTTGCCCGCTCATCTCCTACCGACGTCCGTTCTCCCCACCTGTACATCTGAATATGTCTTGATCTTCAATAAAGGACATCTTCTACAAGATAACGGTCAGTGCTCCATGCTTTCTTCTATGCAAGAATGTATTTATTTGAATACTTTTTCACTTAGCAGCACCATCTACATTGCACACATTGAGTCCAGAGTGAACTGCAGCAAACAAGGGTCATTATATTCACCTGAAGATACCATAGAAAGGTGCATCTCCCCCACACTTTCTTTGTTGTAAAAGATTAATTATTAAAATATAATGTTAAAGAGGTAATCCGCCCCTAAACATCTTACCCCTATACAAAGGATAGGGTATAAGATGTCTGATCGAAGCTGGGAACCCCAGCAATCTCTCCTGCAGCACCCCTGTCTTCTGGTGCATGGAGCAAGCTTCGCTCTGTGCCGATGACTGGTGATACAGGGGACGGAGGATTGTGACATCACGACCTGCCCCCCCTTAATGTAAGTCTATGTGAGGGGCAATGGTGGCTGTCATGGACTGGGGCATGACAATACAAGGGGATGGGGCTTTGAGATCACGATCCTCTGGCCCCCAGCACCGCCAGTCATCAGGCACAGAGCGAAGCTCGCTCAGTGCACCAGATGACAGGGGGTACTGCAGGAGAGATTGTGGGGGGTCCCCAGCAGCAGGGCCCCCACGATCAGACATTTTGTCCGCTATACTTTGGATAGAGGATGAGATGTCTAGGGGCGGAGTACCCCTTTAATAAAACCTCAATGTAAATGGACTAAAAGTAAAAAAAAAAAAAAAAAGGCCAAACACCAGAATTGTTGATTTTTGGTATCTTCATACATGTATATCGGAAAAAAATGAATAAAATGAGGACAAATAGACCCATAAAAACAAAAATGGTAGCAGATCCCAGCACAAAAAATAAGCACTCATACAGCCCCATATACAGAACAGGGCAATTGAAGCATACCTATTTTGTTAACAAAAGGTTGAATTTTTTAAATGTAGCAAAACCTTTACAAATTGAATATTGTTGTAATCATATTTACCCACAGATTAAAGATAACATCTCTTGTGTACCATAAAGTAGACTACTTAGTAACAACTTGCCCCCACTCCCCAGAAAAAAAATAGTTTTTCCTATTTTACCCTGCAAATATTTTTTATTTCATTTCACTGTACATTTTGTGGTAAAATGAATGTTGTTACAAAACAAAACCCTCATATGACCCTGTAGATTGAAAACTGATGGAGATATGACTCTTAAAAGAAAATAGGAAAAAAAAACTCTAAAAATGAAAATTTGCTGCATCATGAAGGGGTTAAAGTTATTGTCTGGTAGTTTGAGGGTATTGATACATAATGAAAAAGTGAGTTATTGGGAATAAAAGCAAAAGCGAGAGAACCAGAAATAATTGCAGGCCTTCTCTGATTTTGTTATTCCAGATTTTGTTGGGAGGAATAAATACACCATTCAAATGGACTTTCAATGAATTTATCCTGCGCCTGAATTAATCATCATGGTTTTTCAGCCACATTACATATTTATAAGTGGTATGCTGATGTGATGCTATTCTGCATCGTGATGCATGAAAAATTATTGTAGATTCCCTATTGCTTATGGGCTATTTATTGTAATGTGATATCTCCTATAATGATGTAATGAATGCAGCACTGATGTGATGTATGTGATTTTATATGTATTTGACAAAATAAGCAAGTTATGATAACAAAGTAGTCATATTTTAGCCAGTGAGCTTTTCATTTTGCCTTTTGAATTTATTAACTACTTCATGTTGTCTTTGTATCACCAAGGTCAACCAAGCTAAACTGTGGGCTCTCAATAAAAAAAAAAAAAAAAAAAAAAAAAAAAATATATATATATATATATATATATATATATATATACAGTATATATATATATATATATATATATATATATATATATATATATATATACCGTATTATCGGCGTATAACACGCACTTTTTAGGCTAAAATTTTATAGCCTAAAGTCTACCTGCGTGTTATACGCCGATAAGCCTCTGCAGTTCAATTATTTAAAGTGGGGGCTTTAAATTAATGAACTGCAGCGGCTTTGCAAATGCAGAGACCTGCCATCGCTGCCGGCTTCTCTGCATCTGCCTGTCCTGGGGTCTAGAGCTCTGCTGCCGCCGCTTCTCTCCCCCTGGCTACCTGCGCAGCTGCCCATTCTCTCCCCCTGGCTATGGGTCTCTCCCCCTGGCCGCTGCCCCATTGACGGCGCCGATACAAGGGGGAGAGAAGCGGCGCCGGCAATGGGGCAGCGGCGCTGACAGACAGGGGGAGAGAAGGGACAGCGACACCCATTGCCGGCGCCGCTACCCCGTTGCCTCCCCCATCCCCGGTTGTATAATTACCGGTTGCCGGGGTCGGGTCCGCGCTGCTTCAGGCCTCCCGTGTGCGTCGCCTGCGTCGTTAATATGCGCTGCGAGACGCAATGAAGTCACTCGTCATTGCGCCGCGCCGTGCAGTGCATAGCAATGACGCAGGGGACGCACACCGGAGGCCTGAAGCAGCGCGGATCTGACCCCGGCAACAGGCAATTATGCAACCGGAGATGGGGGAGGCAACGCTGCCCCTTCTCTCCCCCTGGCTATCGGCGCCGCTGCCCCATTGCCGTCTCCGCTTCTCTCCCCCTGGCTATCGGCGCCGGCAATGGGGCGCCGGTACCAATAGTCAGGGGGAGAGAACGGGCAGTGGCGCAGATAGCCAGCGGGAGAGAAGTGGCGGCAGCAGGGCTCTAGACCCCAGGAAAGGCAGGGGGAGAGAAGCGGGCAGCGAATGCCTCTCTCCTCCTGCCTTTCCTGGGGGCTTCTGTGGGGTCAGAAACAGTGTATCGGGGTATACGCTTTTTTTTACCCAAATATCCTTGGTAAAATGAGGGTGCGTGTTATAGGCCGGTGCGTGGTATACCCCGATAAATACGGTATATATATCAAGGTGAAAAAAACACATAAATAGCAGGACTAAATGAAAGAACCCACAGCAACAGATTGTTGCTGTGTTGCTAAGTATCTGTCTAAGCACAATGGAGTATAATTGACAGAGAAGAAAAATAAGCTTTTACCAAATATTAATGCATTATAGGTTTCACAAGATGTGTTTAGAATCATCTTACATTAAAAAAAAAGTTTGGTTGGTTGGTAGATTTGTTTTTGTTTCTGTTAGATAGAAGTTCACTCTGATAAACAACATGCTTTAAAAAAAAAAACGTAAAATCACACGCACAAAAAAACTACAAAAACACTATTGTACTTTACATGGGATGAAAGGAGAATAAAATCATTATTGCTCATCTGTGAAAAACTAAATGTTTACCATGCTGTTAGATGTTTATGTGCAGTATATTTATGAAATAGTAAAGTTATAGTGGGTCTGCAGCCCAGTCTTCAGTCACTTCTTCTACTAGTCCTTTAGCTCCCATCATACTTGAAACTGCTTCTCACACGGGAGAGGTTTTCTGCTGGAACCAATGTTAAAGGGGCTCTCCACCGAAAAACATCTGATACCATGATAAGACAGCCAGCGGATCTGGCCCTCTCACAACTACAGCCCTAATGGGCTTAAACTTATCAATGTGCCTAGATGAATCAGGGAGCCTTGGGTGCCCTATGACTCTGTCATTGGTTTACTGCTTATCTTTCTTTGGACTAAATTAGTAGGTACTAACCTCTGCATAATGATACCAACCCCAAAAGACTTTCATTATTAAGAATGTCTGACCCTTGTCAAATACTCCATTTTGTATTCTGAAAGATTACATAATCCTGTTTGTTGTGAAGCATCCCAATTAGCCCAATAGATTAAATATCTCATAAGTTTTTTTATTCACCTCTAGACTCTAGACAGATGCTTTTCTCCTTTAAAGCTTATACTTAGCTGATTCATATTTTGAAGTTTCAAAGTGTTTGCTTATCGAGAGTCACATAACTTTAACCCCTTAATGACCATGGACGTAAATGTACGTCCTGGTTTGGCTGCCGTGGTGATCCGATCATTCAGCATGGCGGCCGGAGGTCCCCCCCACCTGGCTCCGGCCGTTTCTCGGGGTCTTCTGCTCTGGTCTGAGATCAAGCAGACCAGAGCAGAAGATCACCGATAATACTGATCGGTGCTATGTCCTATGCATAGCACTGAACAGTATTAGCAATCAAATGATTGCTATAGATAGACCCCTATGAGGACATAAAAAGTGTAAAAAAAAAAAGTAGAAAAATGTAAAAATAAAAAGTAAAAAAAGTGAAAAATCCCCTCCCTCAATAAAAATAAAAATTGTCAGTTTTTCCCATTTTACCCCCAAAAGGCGTATATATATTTTTTATAAACATATTTGGTATCGCCGGGTGTGTAAATGTCTGAACTATCAAAATATAATGTTAATGATCCTGTACGGTGAATGGTGTAAACGTAAAATTTTTTAAAAAGTCCAAAAATGCTGCACAGAATAAAGATCACATGTCCTTTTTACTGTAAAGTTTACAGTGTGAAAACAAAACCCTCCGAAATGTGCAATATTGTGGTTTTCATAAAAATTTTCTCCCTAAAATTTTTTTGGGGGGGGTTCGCCGTACATTTTATGTTAAAATGAGAGGTTTCATTACAAAGTACAATTGGCCATGCAAAAAACAAGCCCTTATATGGGTCTGTAGATGGAAATATAAAATAGTTATGGATTTTAGAAGGCGAGGAGGAAAAAACGAAAACGCAAAAATTGGCCTGGTCCTTTAGGTTAAAATGGGCTCGGTCCTTAAGGGGTTAAATTACTAGAATCTTTATGGTTGTTTTCTTATCTTATTGAAGTAGTTGCAAAGTTTCCAACTATATTTGAGCACTGCCTTCAAATGTTTTCAATCTAAAACACTTTCACTTCATGATCCCTAAGCTAATGGTACCTAAAGTCTTTATACATTTAATAGTCAAAGGACATTAAAATAGGTCTTTGAAAGTGCAAGCAGCTTTCCCCTGTCCGGCATTCAGAAACAATGGATGCCAGAAGCCATATAACTGATGACAACTGATGCACTTTGTCATCAGTTATGGCATCAGTTGCGTTGATTTTACCTATGCTGGATGCCAGACATATGTGAACCCAGCCTTACTTATTTATGCAACTGTTAAAAAAAGTGACTGCATTCTTTACATATTGTGTGAACAGACAACCACTTTACCATAGACCTCCATAAAGAACATTAAAGTGTACATGTCGTTAACAAAAACTTTTTATATAATGTAGATAATATATGTATATTTTTTATACACATTGATACATTTTTTTCAGCTTGTGTGTCTTCAGCTTGTGTGTCTCAATGAGGAGACCAAATACAGGAATTGAAGGCAGGACGAGCAGTGCTCTGTGCAGGCTCCTGGCTTGTAAATCATCCTCATGTGTGAGCCGGGAGCATGTCACAGAACCTCAGTGTACAGACCCCTGCTTGTCTTCAGTGTACAGAGTCCTGCTTTTCCTCAGTACACAGAGCCATGCTTGTACTCAGTGTACAGAGCCCTGCTTGTATTTAGTTTACAGAGCCCTGCTTGTCCTCAGTGTACAGAGCCCTGCTTGTCCTCAGTGTACAGATTCCTACTTGTGCTCAGTGCACAGAGCCCTGCTTATCCTCATTGTACAGAGCACTGCTTGTCCTCAGTGTACATAGCCCTGCTTGTCCTCATTGTACAGAGCACTGCTTGTCCTCAGTGTACAGAGCCCTGCTTGTCCTCAGTGTACAGAGCCCTGCTTGTCTTTAGTGCACAGAGCCCTGCTTGTCCTCAGTGTACAGAGCCCTGCTTGTCCTCAGTGTACAGACCCCTGCTTGTCCTCAGTGTACAGAGCCCTGCTTGTCCTCAGTGCACAGAGCCCTGCTTGTCTTCAGTGTACAGAGCCCTGTTTGTCTTCAGTGTACAGAGTCCTGCTTGTCCTCAGTGTACAGAGCCCTGCTTGTCTTTAGTGCACAGAGCCCTGCTTGTCCTCAGTGTAGAGAGCCCTGCTTGTCCTCAGTGTACAGAGCCCTGCTTGTCCTAAGTGTACAGAGTCCTGCTTGTCCTCAGTGTACAGAGCCCTGCTTGTCCTCAGTGCACAGAGCCCTGCTTGACCTCAGTGTACAGAGCAATGCTGGTCTTCAGTGTACAGAGCCCTGCTTGTCCTCAGTGTACAGAGCCCTGCTTGTCCTCAGTGTAGAGAGCCCTGCTGGTCTTCAGTGTACAGAGCCCTGCTTGTCCTCAGTGTACAGAGCCCTGCTTGTCCTCAGTGTACAGAGCCCTGCTGGTCTTCAGTGTACAGAGCCCTGCTTGTCCTCAGTGTACAGAGCCCTGCTTGTCCTCAGTGCACAGAGCCCTGCTTGTCCTCCCACACTTCCTGTACTTGGTTTTCTTACAGAGGCACACAGGCAATTGCTGTAGGGACAAAAATATTCAAATATTTTTAATCAATGTATATTACAAATATACATATAATGGTATTATCTACAATATAAAAAGTTTTTGTTGTGGACACATTTTTACTAATGAAATATGTCTTACTTTGTGCTGCAGCAGCCTAAACCCTTGCCCTACTTGAAATAATCTTGTTGTACAGTTGAAGTATCTACTATTAAAGAATCTAACAATGGTTCATTTTTAATGTGTAACCTGATTAGAAGGTGAATGCCATAGAGGAAAGACTAGTTCAAGAAGATGATAAAATCCCCATTTACCTATGATCTAAAACAGTGCGTTTTTTATTATTAGGTTACAAAAGATCAAGATTTATGTTCACACTAATGTCAGTCTCATTTCCATTTATATTAAACTAGTATTTGTTTTAAAAAGAAGCACACGAATGAAAGGAAACTTTCCAAATCTCTGTTTGTTCAGCTTGTAACATGCACAACAGCAAATTCAATCTTGTTAAGAGGCTCATTCTTCCATTGTGTTATTCAGCTGAATTGCAAGAAAGTTCAATTGGGTTAGCATTTATGTGCTGAAAAGAACAGTATTAGCAGGTGGGAGAGGTTGGTAACATTAAATAGATAATCCTAAATTCATTTTTAAGGATCAGAATTGTTTATTTTTTGTTGCAGTGCTTAAAAATGTTCGAACATTTTACAAATGCTATATATGGTAGTTCATCACATATAAGCAGTGTTGGACTTGGGCGCTTCAGCTCGTCATTAGAAGTGATTCTAGAGGCCCAACCAAAACCTACATGAAACAGTGTCATGTTCCTTTTTAAATCATACACCATTACAGCATCACTTCACTTTAAAAACTGCCACCCCACCAAGCATTTCCATGTTAATACCATCTCAATAACATGTCACCTATAAGGCAATACAACAAAGAATATGTTGCCAAGGCCACCCACTGGGAAAATTCAACACCAACAACAAAAAGCGTCAGCATCAAGAATGTATGAAACATTACAAAAGTTTTTTTTATTGAGAATCATATCAAAAATGCATCATAGCAATTAAAAAGCACAGTGTACACAGCTGGAAGAGAAGGCAGAAACATACAGGCTCAAAGTGAGGGGTATTTGGATGAAAAGAACACTGACAAACGTTGCATAAACAAGGGACTCACATGAAGAGATGCAAACTATGCAGTGAAGCTCAATAAACTGAGTACAAATGCAACAACGGTCAGAAAGAATGACAAGTGTATATTACCACAACCGAGCCATGTAGTTACCTGCAACTACCCCAACGCACGTTTCACACCAATGCGCTTCGTCAGGGGGCGTGGCTATTCCTGGATACAGGTGTTCTATTTATATGGTGGACTGACCTATCCCTAACTAATGACCATGAGAGACAAACAAAAGCACCAATCATAAGCTGCCGCCTAGAGAGGAAGTAGTTATATAGTAAACCGTACCTAGTTCAAAGAGATGGTGGGCTGACACCATAATGGTGCCACGCGATCCCAGAAGTGGCTGCAGCCATGTGACCGTATCGGTCACATGACCGGAGACACGCCCGTGTGATGACTCGGCAGTAAACAAAGTCCTATGTGTCAATGGTAAGCGCCGGGAGGATGGAGGCAAGGCATTGCGGAAGGCGCATGCGCACATGTGTTCAAGCCGAACTTAGGCAAGGTGAACAGTGCGAATAGTGCTAAAGTGGATCATGCAGTGCAAGTGAAAAAACAGTGAACAACAAGTGCGACATAAAAAAGATAGATAATAATGAAAAATTAATACCTACCTGAGGTGATTACTGTGTAAGACAAATTAATTACAATATGTGTGGCAATTGAATGAATGTGATTGGATAGTGGAGAATGCGTGTGTATCAGTCAAATGTGAGCATGAAAAAGAGAAATGAGGGAAGTGAACATGGTGTAAGGATGATGTGAGTGTTGGTTAGACTATGTGTGACTATGTGATGGTGAGATAAGTGCCATGTGTTAATGTGGATATAACATAACACAGCATAGTGGACAAATAATAGACTATAGTATTAAACCACATCAGTAATGAATGATTAGTAGACAATTCATTATTGGAATATATAAAAAATATATAAAGAATATATATATAAAAAAATATTATTCTATGAAGGAACATTAAAGGGAAATTTATGTATAAACACACACATATAAAAATAATATTAAAATCTATGGAGGTGTGCATAAAGAATAAATGCATCTATACACATGCAAAAAAAAGTGCAAATGCAGAAAATGAATGCCGCCTAGGCGCAAATAATACATGGCTCGGTTACTAATTAATACACACATTAGCAGCAAAAAGATATAAGGTGCATTGAACAGTAGATAGTCTAGTGGGAAATGGTGCCCATCCAGCAAGGAACTCTAGAAACAAAGGGAATGAGAGACAAAGAGAAAAGAAGAAAAAGAAAGAGAAGAATTAAAATAAGATAATTAAAAACCCAATAAAACCAGAAATAAACAACTGGGAGCAGACCAAAAATATAGAATACACGTGTGATGATTATATGAAGGGGGCATAACTGATATAATCATTGAGTCCGGCAGGTTGCATGGTTTTGAGTTTCACAATCCATCTGATTTCCCGTTGTGCCAACAATTTTCTCCACTCACCTCCTCTGGGACTGATGAAGATCCTATCAATTCCTCTGAACCTGAATCCTGTGGGGTCACTGTTATGGTGTGTCAGGTAGGTATTAACTTTTCATTATTATCTATCTTTTTTATGTCGCACTTGTTGTTCACTGTTTTTTCACTTGCACTGCATGATCCACTTTAGCACTATTTGCACTGTTCCCCTTGTCTAAGTTCGGCTTGCTCATGCGCCTTCCGCAATGCCTTGCCTCCATCCTCCCGGCGCTTACCATTGACACATAGGACTTTGTTTACTGCCGCGTCATCACACAGGCGTGTCTCCGGTCATGTGACCGATACGGTCACATGGCTGCAGCCACTTCTGGGATCGCGTGGCACCATTATGGTGTCAGCCCACCATCTCTTTGAACTAGGTACGGTTTACTATATAACTACTTCCTCTAGGTGGCAGCTTATGATTGGTGCATTTGTTTGTCTCTCATGGTCATTAATTAGGGATAGGTCAGTCCACCATATAAATAGAACACCTGTATCCAGGAATAGCCACGCCCCCTGACGAAGCGCATTGGTGTGAAACGTGCGTTGGGGTAGGTGCAGGTAACTACATGGCTCGATTGTGGTAATATACACTTGTCATTCTTTCTGACCGTTGTTGCATTTGTACTCAGTTTATTGAGCTTCACTGCATAGTTTGCATCTCTTCATGTGAGTCCCTTGTTTATGCAACGTTTGTCAGTGTTCTTTTCATCCAAATACCCCTCACTTTGAGCCTGTATGTTTCTGCCTTCTCTTCCAGCTGTGTACACTGTGCTTTTTAATTGCTAAATGATGCATTTTTGATATGATTCTCAATAAATAAACTTTTGTAATGTTTCATACATTCTTGTTGCTGACGCTTTTTGTTGTTGGTGTTGAACCATCTCAATAACCCCAAATTGTACATTTCATATATGAAAAAAATGAAACTGTATGGAGAAAAGATTGCAGTGGGGATGTTAGCAATTATACACTAGCCAGTGTATAAGCACACAATTTCAAAGGCATTTCCACCTTCTTATTCAGGCATGATGCGGTATGAAGAAGGCTGGAGCACCTTTGAAAGCCATTGGCCCAGATTTATCAAACTGTGTGAGAGAAAAAGTGGATGTATTTTCCCACAATAACCAATCACAGCTCATCTAAGGAGCTCTGGTAAAGTGAAAGCTGAGCTGTGATTGGTTGCTGTGGGAAAATCCCTCCACTTTTTCTCTCACACAGTTTGATAAATCTGGGCCATTGTGTATATATCCTTAATAAATTAGCATGTCACTTGCTCATACTCTGACATGTGTATCATTGCTAATGGATCACTAGTAATATCACCACTACAGTCTTAATGGAGGCCTGGGCTGGAAAAAAGAGGAAAGTGAATGACTATTATTTGGTAACTGTGTGACTGTTTTAGACATATACAATATTATTATATTGGTTTGACTCAAACCGGCAATTAAATAAGCCTGTTAACATATCTATAACACTGCCTAACAGCTCTAAATTCCTGACTGTTAGGGAATGTATTCAAGTAGTTTTAAAGTGTTTTTAAGGATCAGTTATGGTGATATGTGGTAACCCATGATAACTACTGCAGCTCGCCCATTTTTTAAAGCATATTCACACCAAAATAAAGTGGCGAAAAGTATCCCTGGTTGTCAGTAGACGCCTGCCAGTGTTAATATGCACATGTCTGGGAGTGCCAAAATTTTTTTGAGAGTAGTAACAGAATTGGCATTCTAAAATAGTGAAGACTGAAGGAGAAATAGCTCTTGAGGAAAAGCCGAAAAAATTAAACCTTTTCTGGGGATGATGGGTTGTGTATGTGTAGGCCTGGCTGGAAGAAGGGTGATGGTTTGGTGTTTCTAGTAGTATCCCGCGAAGAGCAGGTGGTGGCTGACTGATGTTAAGAGCGTACAGCATGAGAAAGAAGACAGATGTTTATAGCATACAGCACAAGATGGTGGACTGATGTCACTAGCTTACAGCATGAGATGGCGGAATTATGTCACTAGCATTCAGCAGGGTGGTGGTAGCACTGTCTAATCAGTGGCATCTGTAACAGGAGGATAAAATTCCTCACTAATTTATGCCTCATTAATTTTTGTAAAAGTGAGTTTTTCCATGCTTTTGGCTGACAATCTTGTTTGCTTTGGGGTGACCATGCCACCTGTTGCACTGAACACTCTCCCTGAAGCCACACTAGAGGATGGACAAGACAGAACATTTATGGCAAACTGGGAAAGTGGCATAAATGGTGTAATGGTCTAATGGTCTAATCTGGTGAGCCAGAAGGGGTCTTGCTGGAAGAAGCAGGTTTGCCAAAAAGTCAATTTAAATTTGGGCAGCAGCCCTGGCAGGCCGCAGGGTGGTTTTAAAAGCAAACGCAACATTTTTTTTTTTGGCCAGCAGTCCTGGCAGACCGCAGGGTGGTTGCAAAAGCAAACATGATAAATTAGAATTTTGCACCAGCCTGACAGCCCAGGCCTTGCTGGGAAATCCCATTGAGACAACAGAAATGGAGCAAAGCTTTTTTGAGTCACGTATTGCCCCTCGCTGTAGATACTACTCCACGTATCAACCAAGGCATGCATGGTACAGCTTTCTCAGCAAAATAATAGGTAGGGTACGTTGATAGAATCCAAAAAACAGCACTTCCCAAACAGCGCTTCTCCTCCCAGAGAGAATGTGAAGGCAGCAGCCCACGGTAGAAAAAACTGGTGATTTAGTGATGCAACACAAGTTTTGAGGCCGTACTGGACTGGATGCCTGATGAAGCTGCAGATGCAGTGAAACGCGTTGCATGCTGGGAGAATAAACTACCCTTGCTTTTACCCACCTTGATTGTCCTGTGACCTGTGCCTCTCAAAGCCGGCACCCTTGTTGAAGTCTATCTCTGCATTGCCTCTTGCTCAGCCGGCTGGCTGCGGACACTTTATGTGCTCACCATTGTTGTGTATGGGGGTACATAACAACATCAGGTAAGCCTCCTTATCAGTATACACTATTCCACCTCACAGGTCTCTCTTTTATTACACCATGGAGCGCTGTATCCTTTGTCTTTTCTAGGTACTGGAGGCATAATATCAGGGGTTAACAAACACAATTTAAAAAGTCCCGGGGAACAACTTCAGCCGGATCAAGGGTCACCATACATAGAATAAAATACATATAAAATAAGACAATGTAAAATCAATTACCATTAAAACTTACGGGATAATATGATACAGACATATAAGGATCACATGAGTGATGACAGACCAACTGAAATACAGCAAATTGTGATATTAGGCAGCGCATTTGCCGCGCCCACTGTCAGCAGCTGGATATGAATGAATGTAAAAATGAGTCCTCTCAGAGAAATGGGGGGCAGTTTATACATCCAAAAGACTTCCTTCTTTGTCAGTGTTTCAAAACAGTTTGATACATCACTGGGTATGTGTTAAATAATGTGTTAAATAATGTCATAATGTATGACACTGTAACCATTGGAGGAATAAATGAGTTACTTGAGTTAAGTAAAACAAATATAGCAGACAGAATAAACTAGTAAATCTCATGTAAATAACAGTCCTTGCATAAGTGTTACAATAAGTACAGTAGGAAGTGTAGGCATGTTCTTAGAACAGTCTCACCAACAGGTTTATGTGAGCTAGATCCCTCTTGAAGTCCTTCTAAGATGGCTTCCTCCTTCATCAGACTGGCTTGGCCCCGCCTTCCTTCCTCCCTGGTTAGCTTGGCTTCCTTCATTGGTCTTGCTTCCTTCATTAATGATGCTCCACCTTGCTTTCTTGTAGTGCAGCTCTTATATACTATACTATGGGTGTGTTTACTCTGATTGATGTGTGTCCTTTACATATGTGGGCGTAGTTATACTAAGTAAACCTGTGTCTTATATCCATAAATATACCTATATAGTATATATCTCTTCCTAGTGGGTTGGCTTGAATGTAGCTTTAACTTATGGGTGTATACATTATGTAATGGTTACACTGTTATCTGATTGGACATTTCTACCCTTTACATATATGATAATTCTGTAGTTTCAACCGTGACTATTCTAGAATGGTATGTTATGCATACCTCTAGCTAAGCAACAGTGATGAGCGGCATTGCCCATATTAAAATTCACGATATTTCACGAATATATATATATAGACGAATATTCGTCCTATATTCGCAAATCTTGCATATTCGTTATATTTGCATATGCGAATATTCGCATAATCGCGTATTTGAGGAAGACACCAGTGAGGGGATGGGCAACTTTACTATTGGTTGCTAGGGATGTTGTTGATAACCTCTGACAAGTGTATTTGCATCATTCTTATTGGCCCACAAGTGAAAAGAAGGAATATGAGAATATTCAGATATGTGAATATGCGCATATGCGAATATGCGCATATGCTGGAAAAAAGCGAATATTCGATATTCGCAATATTAATTCGAAATGCGAATATTTGCGCCTAACACTACTAAGCAAGTCTATTTGCAGGTTTGCGGCTATGGTTCAACTTATATTTTTTCTAAAGGTTCAGTTGTCCAAGGTTGTCATGTTCAGCCATCTTGGATTGTATAAACTTGTTTCACAGAGTATACATTGTATATGAAAATATCACAGTATGTGGTTAATAGGCATGACCAAGATGATAATTTCACCACCAGGATGCCTGGATACACTGTGGAGCATAAAATTATTCCTGATACTTTGCCTGTGCTTGTTCAGGTGATTCCGCAGTGGCTGGATGGTCCGTCCAACATATTGTGATCATCAGACAATTCTAACAAATAAATAACAAAGGAGGATTAAGAAGTAAGCCTGTATTTTGCCTTATATTTCTCTCCAGTATTGTTGGAGTAAAATTCAGTAGTTCAGTTTTTTATTTCCTTACAGCACAGACATATTTTATGATTGCATTTCAATGATCCAGGTGGTAGTGTGGGATTGATTGCGGATACCTTATGCTGTTAAATAACACTCAGGGCCAAAATATTCTTAAGTGTTGGTGCCTGTCTGAATGTAACCGGTGGCATGTTAGGTTACTTACCACTGAGTAGGTCTGATGGTCCTCTTCAGAGCTTCCAAGCTTCTAGCCGTGAGGACCGCTGCAGGCGGTTCCTCAAAGCGAGCTCTCCTCTGGCCTTAAGTGAACAGCTCAGGCATGATGGGGGTAGCAGTCTATCAGTGGCTAGATGTGTTTAAAGAGGTCTACTTCTTTCCGCCAATGTAATAAAAATAATTAAAAAGGGAAATAAAAATAAAATAAATAAAAATGGAAATAAAAATAAAATAGAAAATAAAAATATATAAATAAAAATAGAATAAAAATGAAAAAAAATGAAAAAAAATTTAAGGAATGAAAAGTGAATAAATAAAAAAATTTATATATATATATATATATATATATATATATATATATATATTAAAGGAAAAGTTGGCCAGCACATACTGATACCTAACTACTGCATGCTGCTAGGCTAAATATACATAAACAGGAGAATACAGCAGCACACTGCTAGCACAAAGATGCAGATAAAAAAGGAAGTGCTATTTTGCTACAATGCAAAAAAAAAAAATGTACCGTATATACTCGAGTATAAGCCGACCCGAGTATAAGCCGAGACCCCTAATTTCAACCCAAAATCCCAGGAAAAGTTATTGACTCGAGTATAAGCCTAGGGTGGGAAATACCTCATCCCCCCCTGTCATCATCCAGACCCGTCATTAACATCCTCATCATCATCCCCTTGTCATCATCCCACACATCCCCCCTTCATCATCCCCTTATCATCCCACACATCCCCCCTTCATCATCCCCTTGTCATCATCCCACACATCCCCCCTTCATCATCCCCTTATCATCCCGCACATCCCCCCTTCATCATCCCCTTGTCATCATCCCACACATCCCCCCTTCATCATCCCCTTATCATCCCGCACATCCCCTCTTCATCATCCCCTTGTCATCATCCCACACATCCCCTCTTCATCATCCCCTTATCATCCCACACATCCCCCCTTCATCATCCCCTTATCATCCCACACATCCCCCCTTCATCATCCCCTTATCATCCCACACCCCCCCCCCTTCATCATCCCCACACCCCCCCCCCCCTTCATCATCCTCTTCTCATCATTCGCCCTCAGTGGTCTTCAACCTGCGGACCTCCAGAGGTTTCAAAACTACAACTCCCAGCAAGCCCGGGCAGCCATCGGCTGTCCGGGCTTGCTGGGAGTTGTAGTTTTGAAACCTCCGGAGGTCCGCAGGTTGAAGACCACTGCGGCCTTCAACATCATCAAGCCCCCTCTCACCCCCCTTTAGTTCTGTACAGTACTCACCTCCGCTCGGCGCTGGTCCGGTCCTGCAGGGCTGTCCGGTGAGGAGGTGGTCCGGTGAGGAGGTGGTCCGGGCTGCTATCTTCACCGGGGGCGCCTCTTCTCCGCGCTTCCGGCCCGGAATAGAGGCGTTGCCTTGACAATGACGCAGAATTACGTTGGCAATGAACGCACCTCTGCGTCGTTGTCACGGCAACGTGACTATTCTGAGGCCGGGCCCGAAGCGCTTAGAAGAGGCCTCCCCGGTGAAGATAGCAGCCCGGAACACTATCCCACCGGACCACCTCCTCACCGGACAGTCCTGCAGGACCGGACCAGCGCCGAGCGGAGGTGAGTATTCAGAACTAAAGGGGGGTGAGAGGGGGCTGGATGATGTTGAAGGCCGCAGTGGTCTTCAACCTGCGGACCTCCGGAGGTTTCAAAACTACAACTCCCAGCAAGCCCGGACAGCCGATGGCTGCCCGGGCTTGCTGGGAGTTGTAGTTTTGAAACCTCTGGAGGTCCGCAGGTTGAAGACCACTGCGGGTGGGGGAGTTCACTCGAGTATAAGCCGAGGGGGGTGTTTTCAGCACGAAAAATCGTGCTGAAAAACTCGGCTTATACTCGAGTATATACGGTAGGTACTTTGCTCACCATTTGGCCAAATAGTTTGGACCATCCCACTGTGATAAGGTGACCTCATTGGGACAGACCCTACACTATGAATGTGCCTCTGTGCAATCAGTAACCAGGCTTGTAAGGTCTGGAACATCCAGCACCTTATAAGATGGGTGGGGTGCAGGAGCCAACATGGAGGTAGCCACTCCCCCATATGTATAACACAAAAAAGGAAAAGTTGGCCAGCACATACTGATACCAAACTACTATATATACATTGGTGGCAAGGAAAGAGTGTATTTCCTTTGCTCACCCTGGAGAATCCTCTCACCTGCTTCTTAAGTAATGAGGCAGCAGGGAAGGGAGGTGTATATGAGATGGAGACTCAGTCTAATCTGTGCTCTCCCTGGGAAACAGCATGTTGCTTTAGGGGGAGACACTCGGACCCTGTTGAGGAAGCACACAGCTGGAACCTGTGAGTGGTCCAAGAAGTGGTGTGAACTGTGAGTAACAGGTTGCAGGAGTCACATGTGTAGTCAGTGACCCGACGGTCTAGGATTTTATTTTATTCCTGCGTTATGTTTGTTTTTTCCTCTGCAACCTGTCTAAATAAAGCTGGCAAGGTGCCAGGCTTGCATGAATAACCGTTGTCTGCGGGTTTATTGAGTGGAAACGTGTCCCGTGGCAGTGTCCAGGATGATCCCGGAGCTATCCCAAGGAGGAATCCTTACAATATATATATATATATATATATATATATATATATATATATATATATATATATGTGTGTGTGTGTGTGTGTGTATATATATATATATATATATATATATATATATATATATATATATATGTATATATATATATAAACATAAAAAATGTAATGTAATGTAAGATACGTGAATGTGGAGGACTATGTCAGATTTGGTGGATTGCGAACATGAACAGCTTTTTTTGAGTGTTTTTTTAAAAAAAAAATTTTTCAATGTGTCGTGTTTTTTATAATTAAATTTTCAGGCTTTGTAGTGGAAGGTGTCCTGTAAATAAAAAAATTAAAAAAACGCATAGGGTTCCCCGTATTTTCATTCTCAGCACAATACCAACCAAACAGCAACAGCCTGACGTTACCAGGGTGGGTGAGGACCATTGTTACTGGCCCTCCCCAGCCTAAATAACGCCAGCCTGTTACCGTGTAGGTCCAGGAGTGCCATTTTTGATGCTCCGGGCCTGTTGGTACCGGTTTTTCCCAGCACCCCAGTGGTGGTGGGTACCGGGGTAATAATTGGAGGTTAGCGTTAGCTGTTTTGGGGCTAACGCTAAGCCCCAGCTTAGTAATGGATTCTGTCTATAAGACAGCCTGCACTACCAACCCTGAAAATGCAATTATAAAAAACACGACACATTAAAAAAAAATTATTTAATAAAACACTCCCCCGCAGCCCTCGTTAACCATTTTATTGAAATAAAAAGTAAGTAATTTTTTTTTTCAATGTGTCGTGTTTTTTATAATTGAATTTTCAGGTTTAGTAGTGGAAGGCGTCCTGTAGACGGAATCCATTACCAGGCCGGGGCTTAGCGTCAGCCACAAAATCAGTTAGTGCTAACCCCAATTATTACCCCGGTACCCACCACCACAGGGGTTCCGGGAAGAGCCGGTCCCAACAGGCCCGGAGTGTCAAAAATGGCGCTCCTGGGCCTAGGCAGTAACAGGCTGGCGTTATTTAGGCTGGGAAGGGCCAGTAACAATGGTCCTCACCCACCCTGGTAAAGCCAGGGTGTTTCTGCTTGGTTGGCATCTGGCTGATACTGAATAAATGAGGGAACCACACACGTTTTTTTAAATTTATTTATTTATTTATTTTAAACGCATAGGGTTCCCCCTATTTTCAGTATCAGCCAGATACCAACCAAGCAGCAACAGCCTGACGTTACCAGGGTGGTCGAGGACCATTGTTACTGGCCCTCCCGAGCCTAAATAACGCCAGCCTGTTATCGTGCAGACCCAGGAGCGCCATTTTTGATGCTCCGGGCCTGTTGGCACCGGTTGTTCCCGGCACCCTTGTGGTGGTGGGTACCGGGGTACTAATTGGAGGTTAGCATTAGCTGATTTTGGGATTAACGCTAAGCCCCAGCTTAGTAATGGATTCCGTCTACAGCTTGCACTACTAACAGTGAAAATTCAATTTTAAAAACACGACACATTGAAAAAAGTTATTTAAAAAAAAAACACTCCCCCACAGCCCTCGTTAACCATTTTATTGAAATAAAAAAAATGCAGGTCATCGTCGCAGTCCACCGAATCTGACGTAGTCCTCATTCACGTATCTGAAATGAGAAGAAAAGAAAAACAAGAAATATGGGTTAGTAAATTTTTTGTGCTCTCCCCTGGGAAGAGCGCACATAATGCAGCGTGTTCCTAAACATGGAGCCTCCAATTGTTGCTAAACTACAACTCCCATCATGGGGGCAGTAGTTAAGCAACAGCTGGAGTCTCCCTGTTTGGGAACACACTGCCAGAAAGGCTCTGTTCCCATTATGCAAAACGCATAATGTGAACAGAGATCTGTCCCTCTGCCCTTGGACTTCTACTCCTATCGTGGGAAAGAGTCTGTCCCATGATGGGAGTAGTTGTAGTACCGCAGCGCTGCTGAGGGATGGCACTTGCACATCCCCCGGCTGAAGGACTTTTAGGACTACTACTCCCATCATGGACAGACTCTGCCCATGATGGGAGTTGTAGTCCAGGGGCTGAGGTGCAGATCGCAACGGGTCATTCTGCAGAGACCCGCTGCGATCCGCATTTAAGTTAACAAGCCGGCGGTACATGCGACTACATTGAGCTGCCGCCTGCTTCTATATACACTGTAATAATTCATAATCCCCGCCACCGCTATCCACCAATCAGAGCTCCCGTGTTCTGGCGGTGGGGATTATGAATTATGACAGTGTATATACAAGCTGGCGGCAGCGCAGTGTAGACGCATGTATCGCCGGCTTGTATAGTTAATAAATGCGAATCACAGCGGATCTCCAGAGAAGGACCTGCTGCGATCCACATTTATTAAGTTAACAAGCCGGTGGTACATGCAGCTACATTGCCCTGTAGGTAGCGGGCGATGGTTAATATGCACCGCGGCGAGTGGGAAAAAGGCTGTGGGACACTCCTCTGGCTGAGCTCCACAGTCTGTCTAAGTGGTGTAGAAACTGTCCCCGTCCACCTGAGGGAGGTTAGTGGGAATGGAATGAGAGGGAGCGGCCTGCAAAGCAGAAAACTGTGTCCCTGTGCAGAGGGTCAAATTCCTTCATTACCCCTGATCCTATATACACTGTCACATTTTATAATCCCCGCCGGGAGGCAGGAGCTCTGATTGGTCAATAGCTATTCACCAATCAGAGCTCCTTTCTCCCGGCAGGGATTATGAATTATGACAGTGTATATAGAAGTCGGCGGGCGGTGCATGACCCGATGCGAACTGCACCTCAGCCCTGGGACTATAACTCTCATCATGGGCAGAGTCTGTCCATGATGGGAGTAGTAGCCCTAAAAGTCCCGCAGCCGGAGGATGTGCAAGTGCCATTCCTCAGCAGCGCTGTGGTACTACAACTACTCCCATCATGGACAGACTCTGTCACATGATGGGACTAGTAGTCCAAGGGCAGAGGTGCAGATCGCAGCAGATCATTCTCTGGAGATCCGCCGTGATCCGCATTTATAAAATATACAAGCCCGCGGCACATGCGTCCACACTGTGCTGCCGCTGGCTCCTATATACAGTTCTTATAATTCATAATCCTCGCCGGGAGAAGGAAGCTCTGATTGGTGAATAGCTATTGACCAATCAGAGCTCCCATGTCCCGGCAGCGGGGATTATGAATTATGACAGTGTATACAGGAGCGGTACAGCGCAGTGGAGCCACATGTACCGCCAGCTTGTATAGTTAATAAATGCAGATTGCAGCGGGTCACTGCAGAAAGACCCAGTGGGATCTGCACCTCAGCCCCTGGACTACAACTCCCATCATGGGCAGAGTCTGTCCATGATGGGAGTAGCAGTCTTACTGTGTCAAAATAGACACTTTGGTACGTGTCCTCCGAGGTGGTGTAAATTTGTGCAAGAAAATGCTGTTTGTGCATTTTTTTGCGCAAAAAAAAACCGCAGATAGTAAATTTGACTCTGCAGTAGAAAGTGCTTTATGGTAGACTTAACCGTAGACAAGACGATGAAGAATTCTATCAAAATTTGCGCAAAAAAAGACGCAAAAAAACACTTCCGCATATTTTTGCGCAAAAAAATAGACACAAAACAGCTCTGTATATACAATGATAAATTCCCCCCAAGGTCTCTATTTTTAATAGCTCTGAACATTGTCGGTGATATCACTGGCCTTTTAACTGTGTCCCTGGCTGTATCCTATTGGCCTTTGTGCTGATGGACACATTAAAGCAGTCAATAACATGATGGACCTAGGTTATCATGTGATCTGCTGCTTTCCTTACGTCATCTCACCGCCCCCGGCCCACCCTGCTTCTTCCGTCCACCAAAAAACCATGCTTTGACAAGTGTTCATGCTATTTACATGCCCATGCGAGCTGAACCATTAAAAGCTCAGATAAAAGTTCGGGTTGAATCCAGGTACGCCGGATTTGGCTCACTCTACCCAAGATGCTCTAGTTTAACTCTGTCCTAAAGAAATACTGGAGAGCAGGATTTCTCTTCTGTGCACGAGCAGCTTATGAAAAAAAGTATAGCAGCTAGGCTACCAGCTCAGGGATAACTGAAAACTACTGGTAGATCCTGCAGATCACAGATAAAGCCTAAAGGAGGGAACACTGAAAAAAAGTTTAAAAAAAGATCAACTTCTTTTCTCCCTTGGCTTTGTCTTAAATAAATTGCCACAGACACTTTGTGTGTTTGTGGGGTTCTAGCCCTGAAGGGGACATCCAGTATTAATATAACATAGATGCTCTTTTCCAAAAACAGCACAATCTCTCTCTTCAGATTGTGTGGTATTGTAATCCGGCTCCATTCACTTTAGTGGAACTAAACTCCAATATCACACAAAAACTGAGGACAATGGTGGTGCTGTTTTTGTAATAAAGCAGCTATGTTTTTTAAAAATCCTGAATAACCCCTTTGATGAAATTCAGCAGGCGCAACGTCACTGAAGCCTGCAAGAGCTGTTCCTCACCATGCCCTGCACACCCATCCCGAGTTTGGTCTCCTGCCAGGCTGAGAGGAGACCAAACTTACTGTTTGACTTGCGACAGGGAATAGAACAGAGCCACCCAGTGGCCGTTTTTTCAATCACATTAAAAAAATATAAAGGTTAAGAATTTTAACAGCAAGTAAATAGCAAAGTGTCTTATAATTACACAAGGAACAATAAATTAAACGTTTCATTTGGAGACAGGTACTCTTTAACCCCTTAAGGACCAGGCCATTTTACACCTTAAGGACCGGAGCGTTTTTTGCAATTCTGACCACTGTCACTTTAAACATTAATAACTCTGGGATGCTTTTAGTTATCATTCTGATTCCGAGATTGTTTTTTTGTGACATATTCTACTTTAACTTAGTGGTAAAATTTTATGGTAACTTGCATCCTTTCTTGGTGAAAAATCCCCAAATTTGATGAAAAAAATGAAAATTTTGCATTTTTCTAACTTTGAAGCTCTCTGCTTGTAAGGAAAATGGATATTCAAAATATATTTTTTTAGGGTTCACATATACAATATGTCTACTTTATGTTTGTATCATAAAATTTATAAGTTTTTACTTTTGGAAGACACCAGAGGGCTTCAAAGTTCAGCAGCAATTTTCCAATTTTTCACAAAATTTTCAAACTCGCTATTTTTCAGGGACCAGTTCAGGTTTGAAGTGGATTTGAAGGGTCTTCATATTAGAAATACCCCATAAAAGACCCCATTATAAAAACTACACCTCCCAAAGTATTCAAAATGACATTCAATAAGTGTTTTAACCCTTTAGGTGTTTCACAGGAATAGCAGCAAAGTGAAGGAGAAAATTCAAAATCTTAATTTTTTACACTCGCATGTTCTTGTAGACCCAATTTTTGAATTTTTGCAAGGGGTAAAAAGGAGAAAATTTTTACTTGTATTTGAAACCCAATTTCTCTCGAGTAAGCACATACCTCATATGTCTATGTTCATTGTTCGGCGGGCGCAGTAGAGGGCTCAGAAGGGAAGGAGCGACAAATGGTTTTTGGGGGGCATGCCGTATTTAGGAAGCCCCTATGGTGCCAGGACAGCAAAAAAAAAAACACATGGCATACCATTTTGGAAACTAGACCCCTCAGGGAACGTAACAAGGGGTAAAGTGAACCTTAATACCCTACAGGTGATTCACGACTTTTGCATATGTAAAAAAAATATATATATTTTTTACCTAAAATGCTTGGTTTCCCAAAAATTTAAAATTTTTAAAAAGAGTAATAGCAGAAAATACCCCCCAAAATTTGAAGCCCAATTTCTTCCGATACAGAAAACACCTCGCATGGGGGTGAAAAGTGCTCTGCTGGCGCACTACAGGTCTCAGAAGAGAAGGAGTCACATTTGGCTTTTTTGAAGGAAATTTTGCTCTGGGGGCATGCCGCATTTAGGAAGCCCCTATGGTGCCAGAACAGCAAAAAAAAAAACACATGGCATACCATTTTGGAAACTAGACCCCTCGGGGAACGTAACAAGGTGTAATGTGAACCTTAATGCCCTACAGGTGTTTCACGACTTTTGCATATGTAAAAAAAAAAAAAAAAATTACCTAAAATGCTTGTTTTCCCAAAATGTTTACATTTTTAATAAGGGTAATAGCAGAAAATACCCCCCAAAATTTGAAGCCCAATTTCTCCCGATTCAGAAAACACCCCATATGGGGGTGAAAAGTGCTCTGCTTGCGCACTACAGGTCTCAGAAGAGAAGGAGTCACATTTGGCTTTTTGAAAGCAAATTTTGCTCTGGGGGCATGCCGCATTTAGGAAGCCCCTATGGTGCCAGGACAGCAAAAAAAAAACACATGGCATACCATTTTGGAAACTAGACCCCTCGGGGAACGTAACAAGGGGTAGTTTGAACCTTAATACCCTACAGGTATTTCACGACTTTTGCATATGTAAAAAAATATATATATTTTTTACCTAAAATGTTACATTTTTTAAAAGGGTAATAGCAGAAAATACCCCCCAAAATTTGTTAGGCAATTTCTCCCGAGTACGGCGATACCCCATATGTGACCTTAAACTGTTGCCTTGAAATACAACAGGGCTCCAAAGTGAGAGCGCCATGCGCAATTGAGGCCTAAATTAGGGACTTGCATAGGGGTGGACATAGGGGTATTCTACGCCAGTGATTCCCAAACAGGGTGCCTCCAGCTGTTGTAAAACTCCCAGCATGCCTAGACAGTCAACGGCTATCTGGCAATACTGGGAGTAGTTGTTTTGCAACAGCTGGAGGCTCCGTTTTGGAAACAGTGGCGTACCAGACGTTTTTCATTTTTATTGGGGAGGGGTATGTGTTTTATTGTGTAGGGGTATGTGTATATGTAGTGTTTTTTACTTTTTATTTTATTTTGTGTTAGTGTAGTGTTTTTAGGGTACAGTCGCACGGGCGGGGGGTTCACAGTAGTTTCTCGCCGGCAGTTTAAGCTGCGGCAGAAATTTTGCCGCACCTCAAACTTGCAGCCGGATACTTACTGTAATCCTCCGCCCATGTGAGTGTACCCTGTACATTCACATTGGGGGGAGGGACGACATCCAGCTGTTGTAAAACTACAACTCCCAGCATGTACGGTCTATCAGTGCATGCTGGGAGTTGTAGTTTTGCAACAGCTGGAGGCACACTGGCTGTGAAACACCGAGTTTGGTAACAAACTCAGTGTTTTGCAACCAGTGTGCCTTCAGCTGTTGCAAAAGCTACAACCCCCAGCAAGTACGGACAGTGGAAGGGCATGCTGGGTCTTGTAGTTATGCAACAGCTGGAGGCATACTACTTTGGCTGGGGATGCTGGGGATTGTAGTTATGCAACAGCTGGAGACACACTGGTTTGCTACTTAACTCAGTGTGCCTTCAGCTGTTGCAAAACTACAACTCTCAGCAGTCACCGACAGCCAACGGTCATGCTGGGAGTTGTAGTTATGCAACCACCAGATGCACCACTACAACTCCCAGCATGCACTTTAGCTGATTGTGCAAGCTGGGAGTTGTAGTTACACAACAGCTGAAGGTACACTTTTCCATAGAAAGAATGTGCCTCCAGCTGTTGCAAAACTACAAGTCCCAGCATGCCCATAAGGGAATGCTGGGAGTTGTGGTGGTCTGCCTCCTGCTGTTGCATAACTACAGCTCCCAGCATGCCCTTTTTGCATGCTGGGAGCTGTTGCTAAGCAACAGCAGGAGGCTGTCACTCACCTCCAATGATCCTCGCTGCACAGGTCAGTCTCTCGTCGTCTCCGCCGCCGCCGCTGCTCCTGGGGCCCCGATCCCAACAGGGGCGCCGGGGATCGGGGTCCCCAGCTGCACGGGGTGCACGTCCCGCACCCGCTCACGTCCTCCGGAAGAGGGGCGGAGCGGGTTGCGGGAGTGACACCCACAGCAGGCGCCCTGATTGGTCGGCCCGTAATCCGGCCGACGAATCAGGGCGATCGTGAGGTGGCACCAGTGCCACCTCACCCCTGCTGGCTCTGGCTGTTCGGGGCCGTCTCTGACCGCCCCGATCAGCCAATAATTCCGGGTCACCGGGTCACTGGAGACCCGATTGACCCGGAATCGCCGCAGATCGCTGGACTGAATTGTCCAGCGGTCTGTGGCCATCGCCGACATGGGGGGTCATCATGACCCCCCTGGGCGATATGCCCCGAGGCCTGCTGAACGATTTCAGCAGGCATCGGGCACCAGCTCCGCTCCAGATGGTTGCGGGGGGCCGGTAAAACACATGACGTTCTCATACGTCATGTGTCCTTAAGGACTCGGAAATGGAGACGTATGAGAACGTCATGTGTCCTTAAGGGGTTAAACAATATAAAGTATATGAAGTAAAAGAAAGAGCAATTAACAATTATATCATGAATTGTTTATTAACTCACATATTTTCCTATTTGCCAGGTAAGAAGGAGACAAGAATGAATTCAGTAAATATAAAATAGAACTTCCGGAAAAAGAAAGAACTTTCAATCTGACTGTTAGAATATGACACTGTATATTTTGCATTATGCCTCAGGCAGAAAGATGTAGCTTACCAAGTCATATCACAATGTGTACAGGCAATCACTCATCAATTCTAGTGACAACAAAAGTTGCAGTCATGTTTTCCCTGTAAGAGGCAATAGCTGGGTCAAATATGCTGTCACTTGTCAGTGCTAATACAGGGGGGTGCTGTGTGCTTACTGGGTAAAAGAAGAATGAGTGAATCCTTAATGATTTGTTAGCGCTGGATCCCTGAAATGATTTTACGTGATGCATGTTATTTGTGCCTAGGCTTTCTTTTGTTCACCATATCCTGAAGCAAAAGCACAAATTCTGTCGAAATAGTGTGCTTGTATACCATAAACATACACTTATAGCTTTATGACAAGGTCACCTCGTTGCTGCGCTTGTCAATGTATTTCTTAGCCACAAAATAAACACGAGCTCCATGAAATAGATTATGGCACCACAGACCATACAAATAACAAATTATTTCATATGCCAGTAGTGTGTATGTGATTGTAGAAAATAATGAACAAAAGGTGCAGTTGCTGCTTCCAATCTTGATCTTCTGCTAAGAAAGAGAAGTATGTAGCATATTAAACCAAAATCAGAATTTTATTTAGTCAGTCATTTAGGTATTGGTTATTCTAGTGTTGCTTATTTATGTTGTAGTAATCACTTATCACTTTTTTATATATTAATATAATTAATGGGTTATATTATATTTTCATTTCAACTATTCAGAGATGTCTATTACAGTTTTTTCTGGTAATGTTAACTAAATATAAGAAAATATAGGTACACTAGAGAGAAAGGTCAGTGAGTTCTATGAAGAACAATATTCAATCATTGGTAAAAAAAAAAAGAAAAAACCAAGAAGATATTTTTGGAATTGAGTACAAATTTTTTATGTACAAATGTAATGATGATATATGTAAGTGACAAAAATATTAAAATCAAAGGATAAGTTTAATGGGGTAAACTGTACAACTGAAAAAAGGCTCTAGTACCCTTTAGGGCTCTCTCTAGCCTGGATACAGGTTCACTGGGGCATTCTATAGCAATTTTGCCCACAGATGTTATGCACACTTCTAGGTTGCCAAACGCGTCACACCGTAAATACTTGATTGTCAACAAATCTGGCAACTAGGCAGGCCAACAAAGTGATTTTCCTGGGAAACCCTTGCCTCCGGCTAAAAAATGCCAAATTAGCACCTGCCATCGGATCAACACATGGGGTCAAGGAATGTCATGCACATGTTGCTGAGCCGTTAGTGCCCCTCATAGGACTTCTAAGGAGGACCATCAGCAGAGGGGGCACAATTGAAGCACCACCAGGAGGCCTCCATAACGTAACACAACTGCCATCAAATCACAATAAGCACCTGGGTTTGTCACAATACAGATCCAGTCTTAGCAGCCCAGTTTTCATGTACACAACACCACTGCATAATCAATGGTAGGACAAGTAATCGGCACTGTGAAACAATATTTTCTTCTGCTAAGTTCCTGGAAATTATTCATGAAGAGACATGTATGTGTAATGAAGGGGCCACCTGTGACTATATGGTGGACACGGATCCTCTCTACTGGTGTAGAGCCTCAGGCACAGCTGCAGGCTATGAAAAGCGGGCACAGGTGGGCTGCCCTTTATTTCCCCCCCCCCCTCCAGCAAGACATCACATCACTACTATATATAGGGGGCTGCAACCATATACTGGGGACTTCAACTTAATAAAGGGGGGCTACCATCTACAATGGGATCTACTTACATGGAATAACCCCTACTTATAGGAGGCTGCTACTGCCTACAGTGAGTTAATACCAATACCAACAGGTATCTACATGGGGACCTACCTACAGTCACTTACTTACTCGGGGTACCTCAGTAATTCAGGAAACCATTTGAAGGGATATACTTAGTGGGGGTGCCTTCATACTCTTTCCCCAATCTGCTTACCTACTTACTCTGCTGTGTGAGACACCAAGGGTTCTCACACTGTATGGAGCGCTATAGGTGCTTAAAGAGTACGGATCCTAAAATGTTTGTCTGGCAGGTCCTATGGAGACATATTATGAATTGAAGAAATTACATGACGGTCTGGGCCAGGTGGAGAAGAAAAAGAAAAGAGATTGACTCCAATTAGAGAAGATGTCATTGGATGTAACTAGATATAATCACTTATATGGTCTGTAGAGCCAGTGTAGAGCTAGAGTCACTACTATATGTTCACTGTATGGAGAATTATTTTTCTGTGCATAGTGGTTTTACTTAGTACTAGCTGAGTATGCAGCATTGCCCAGTTTTTCCTTCCTAATCCTTGTTGGGGAGGATAATAAACAAAGGAGGAAGCTTTTGACTTCATATTCCGTCCTCATATATTTTTGTCCTATCCCAACCCCATATTCCATCCTCATATCTCAACCTCGCATCCCGTACTCATATCCTGTCCTCATATCTCGACCTCCTATCCCTTCCTCTAATCCCGACCTCCTACCCAACCTCATATCCCAACCTCTTATCCCGTCCTCATATCTCGACCTCCTATCCAGACCTCATATCCAGTCCTCCTATTTTGACTCCATATCCCGTCCTCATATGCCGTCCTCATATCCCGACCTCCTATCCCGACCTCCTATCCCAACCTCCTATCCTGACCTCATATCCCGACCTCATATCCCGACCTCACATCCCGTTCTCACATCCCGACCTCACATCCCGACCTCAAATCCTGACCTCACATCCCGTCCTTATGTCTCATCCTCATATCCTGTCCTCAGGTGGGACTGATTTGTGATAAAGATGTTCTATACATATGCATACTAGCTGAGTACAGGTTTTTCCTTCCAAATCCTTGTTACGGAGGAAGATAAACAAAGGAGGAAGCTTTTGACTTCATAACCCGTCCTCATATATTGTTGTCGTATCCCAACCCATATACCGTCCTCATATCCCAACCTCTTATTTTAACCTCCTATCCCGACCTCCTATCCCAACCTCCTATCCCGTCATCATATCTCGACCTCATATCCCGTCCTCATATCCCGACCTCCTATCCCGTCCTCCTATCCCGACCTCCTATCCTGACCTCCTATCTTGACCTCCTATATTGGCCTCCTATCCTGACCTCCTATCTCGACCTCCTATCTAGACCTTCTATCCTGACCTCCTATCCGGACCTCCTATTTTGACCTCCTATCCTGACCTCCTATCTCGACCACCTATCTCAACCTCGTATCCCAACGTCCTATCCCGTCCTCCTGCAGACAGGTTGGGCCGCCCCATGCACTATCTTGGTGGAACGCAGATATGTAACAACTACAATATCTCGTCCCGTAATTATAGCAATTGCAGGTTGTTGCATGTTTGCTTCTATCGTTTTAGGGCACACCCGGGCTCAGCCTGTAGACAGAAGGGGCCGGCGTGACTAGGCGGGGTACGCACCTCAGTCCTGGCAGCGTTACTTGTGGATCACCCAAACCCAGACTGGGTTCAATGGTTGGTCAACGGTTTCACAGGAGGTTTCCACACCGGTATGGTTGCTTTACCTTAAGCCACATAAAAATGCAACAATCTACTTTCTGCTGTGCATGATCCGCATGTTGTCACCGATTTAATAAAGGCAGAAATTTTGAAAGGTTACATGATCGGGCCCTTTGAAGTCTCTCCCTTTAAATCATGGAGGGTCAGCATGGTAGGGGTGGTGATGGGCAAGTTCAGTGGTGAGAAGGGGATGATATTTGACCTGTCGGCCCCTCACGGGTCTAGTGTTCCCAGCATTAATTCCCTCATCCCCTCCGATGAATTTACCAGGCAGTATTCTTCCATAGATGAGGCTATTCAGATTTTCCTGGCACTGGGTCCGGGGGCCTGGATGGCAAAAGCAGATATCACAGACACATTCAAGTTGCTTCCATTGCAGAGGGACCAGTGGCAATGTTTTGGTCTCAAATGGCAAGGGTCATATTATTTTTCTACGAAGCTGACCTTTGGTTGCAAAAGCAGCCCATGGCTTTTTGACCAACCGGCCCAGGCCTTGCACTGGCTGCTTGTAAATGTCTTCGAGGTGCAGCCAGGTCATCCACTACCTGGATGACTTTCTGTTGTTAGTTGCCCACGAGAAGAGCCAGGTCAGTTGGTCAGACTGCTCAAGCTGTTTGAGGATATTGGGGTTCCAGTGTCTCGCAGTAAAAAAGTTGGTCCAGCTAGGTGCCTCACCTTTCTCGGAGTAGTCTTGGATTCGGTTGCAATGCAGGTCATTTTTGCCAACCGAAAAACTCGTCAAGATTAGGGATACCATCCACAAATACACGGTCTCTCGTGTAACGACTAAGGTCGAGCTACAAAGTTTGCTGGGCATGCTTGCATTTGCAATGAGGGTAATTCCGCAGGGCAGAGCATTCGTATCCAGAATATTGTCTCCTTGGCACGGCTTCCCACAGCAACATAGCAGGGTTTTTCTGGATCACCAAGCCTTGGCTGATCTCCACATATGGGACAGGTATATGGCCCAGTGGAATGGCACAGCCATGTTTGTCCCGCTGGCCTCTGACTTGTCCCCCAAAATCTGCACCGATGCGTCATCTTCCACAGGGTATGGTGCAGTGTGGGGCAACAAGTGGTTGGCGGGGCAATGAATGCAGGAAGTGTTGGCTCTAGCGGGTTTTTGTAGTACATCAGCACTTTTTTAAATTTTTTCCCATTGTAGTGGCGGCAGTAGCGTGGGGTGACATGTGGACAGGTCAGACAGTAGAATTCTTGTGTGACAATGAAGCAACAGTAGCCATAGTCAACAAGGGTAGTCCCAAGCATGCCACAGTCATGAGCTTTGTCCGTAGGTTAATTTGGCTGTCTTTGCAGTTTAGATTCAATTTTGTGGCCAGGCATATCCCAGGGGTGCAGAATATAGCTGCCGATGCGCTCTCAAGAGCTAATTTCCATCTTTTTTCGCAGGTGTCTCCACAGGCAGAGGTGCGCGGAGCACAGGTCCCATGTTTGGCGCAGTTAATCATGGACTAAATTGGTACAAATAAGTAGCCCGGGAGTTGATGTCTGACGCACTGGCCCCTAACACCAAGAAAGCATATCATGCAGGCTACAACACTTTCAGGTCTTATCTGGGTCAGCACAACATTCCTTTCTCTTTTGACACCACTGTCATTCTATCTTTCATCGGTTTCTGGCACTCTTCTCTACACCTATCTCACAGCACCATCAAGTCTTATCTTTCTGGTATTCAACACTTCATTTCACTTTCTTACCTGGACAGGCCTTCTATCCTATCGGTGCAGGCTATCAAGTCGGCACTCAGAGGAGTGTTGGCCCGTAGCTCCAGAGTACCTTTCATTAGGAAACCCATCACCGGCGACATTTTTAGAGCCATGTCTGCTATCTTGGACAACAATCCGTTTGGCTTTGAGCGCAGCCTGGTATTGAAGTCCGCCATGTACCTAGCGTTTTATGGTTTTCTCCGGCCGGGGGAATTCTCTTGTGTCAGGCAGGGTTCAGTACACTTACATAAAGCTCATTTGAGGTGGCAGGATTCTTGGTTTGAGGTCTCACTTTCCATCACCAAAACATGCCGGTGGGGTACAGTGGTTAGGTTCTTCCCTTCTGGCAACAAGTGGTGGTGCCCGGTGGCGGTACTGGCACAACTGGCACAATTTCTTAGCGACAAGCCTCTGGTGTCTCCTCTGTTGCCTTTCGGTCCAGGTGCCCTGACCACGTAGGTATTAACATCTCATGTCCGCACATTGCTTGGCACGTTGGGGTATAACCCCAGGGAGTGTTCAGGACATTCATTTCGCATTGGGGCAGCCTCAGCTGCATCCAGGCACAGAAATTGGATAGGTGGCGTTCAGATGCTTGCTCAACTTATGTCCCAGATCCCTCGCGGGAGATGGCAGAGGCTTTTAGTTATTTAGTGTTATAATCAATAAATTTTGGTTAACATGGTGGTGTATTTTTTGCCCTCTAAAGGCGGACCCTCGGCACGGTTTTCAGGCACACCACAACCGCTATTTTAGATACAATTAAGTATCAGGTCACTGTGTGTTATTAATCAAAGTTCTTTCAGGTAACTGATGGCAGGAGGTAGCAGATAAGCGCACGTACGGCAATAAGCCCTGACCACAAATAAATGACATGTGTGCCAAGTTTCATGTTAATATCTTTAGCCGTTTGGACGTGATGCTGAAACATACAAACATACATACACACATACATACACACACACACACACACACACACATACACACATTGAGTTTTATATATATATATATATATATATATATATATATATATATATATATATATTAGTGTTCAGGCTCCATCCATGTACTAGTGACAGGAAACATATGCTACATACCTATACAAAGATCTTACCCTAGTACAGTGGTCTGAGTTGTGCCATAACCACGTAATGAGGGCACGCCTATAGAGGGCATGCCCTATAGTGAAGGAATAAAATAAGGGAGGGTTCCACAAACGTCACGTGCTCCGCCCCTGTAGGAGAGGGGGGAGTTATATACACACACGTCCCCCACCTGTTCCCAATAAGCCCCCCCTGGAAATGCAGGAGGCGATAATTACTTCCTTCCTCACACAAATACAGCCCTGCAGGCTTTATGCTTGTGTTCAGGCTCCATCCATGTACTAGTGACAGGAAACGTATCCTACATACCTATACAAAGATCTTACACTAGTACAGTGGTCTGAGTTGTGCCATAACCGTGTAATGAGGGCACACCTATAGAGGGCAAAAAGCAACCATGCTAGGTTGGATACAATTCCTGAAATAACGTGTCTTACACCCAGCATCAATCTTCACATACCTGAAGTAGACTATTCCTTGTGTGCTGAAAGAGTAGCCTCGACCAACTATTGGCTACTAGAGGTGGTAACCTTACCTTAGAAACTGTGGTAGTAACAACCATTTCAAATGGACATTGAAGGGCTAACTTCGTGGCAGGTCTGACAAGCACCAATCCCCTGCTATTTAAGAGGCAAAAGTAAACTGACAGGTGAATGACAAGAAATACCTATCTACATGATAGACCGTGAGGGTCATGTCGCCTGACAAGGTTCCCGAAGCCACCTTACCTGATTGAAACTGTACCGACAGACGAACCTAACTAGCCAATGTACTGCCCCAACTGGACTTGGGAGTGATGACCTGTTGCAGTCCCTGCGTGAGCAACGTACCTAACCTGCAGACGTGACCAGATGAACCATCGTGCCTGTAGACCTGACAGGTCTTTGTGACACTGTCGTGCCTGTACCCGTCACAGGTTCCCGTGAGACCATCGAGCCTGTAGACATGATATGTCTTAAAGTAATCATCATGCCTGTAACCGTGACAGGTCTTTGTAAACCATTTTTTCATTTTTTTTTCTTTTACTTACGTAAAAGTGTGAAATGCCATAGTGAGATTGTATGAGATCTGAAAACGTGTCAGATTACCTCCACACCACGTCAAAAATTAGTTGTTCTGAAATGAGTCAGCAGCAACCACGATTCGATCCCCGATCCTGAAAAAGCGCCATTAAATAGACAATATAACTGCAACTAAATACCGGTCATCCTTAAAAGGGAACGTGCAACTATGCCGGAAAGTTGAATCCGTGTACTATAACGAAATGATAACGTAGTCAAGAAATACAACAGACAAGGTTGTATCTGACCTGAAAACGTGTCAGGTCATAACAATAAAATAAACAATAACATTGCTCTGAAATGAGTCAGTAGCAACCGACATTACCCCTCAACCTGAAGGGAGTCAGACAACTGGGTAATCATAACGAGAATACCTGACAAGGTATATTGGCGTATTGCTCTGAAAGCGTGTCAGTAACAACAATGACCAATTGTATCCAATGCCCTAACCAAATAACCTACGTCCACTGTATGCACTGCATGAAATATGTTAAGCGTATATACGGCATAACCTGTTAAGAGTATACCCAAATACAACTCGCTACTCGATATGTTACTGCTCTGAAGACATGTCCGTAACAATAACCCGCATCCCCCCTGCAGACTTGGCAGGCTAACAAATATACTCTCGTTATAGCTGTTATGAACGTAAGCACGATATGTATACTGTAATCCCGAATTATAAAAATATGTACAGCAAGAGATGCAACTGCTAATCGACACTGGGAACATTCGCACATAGTAATACTACATGCATACAACTATGGTCGCATGCAACAAATGCTACGTACTGGTGCATATCTCATACCCAAGCTGGGAGCGTAAGTACCGAGAAAATGTAAAGGACATAATGAATTATGGCCTGACACCATTATAAGTACAGCCTTAATGGAAATATTGAAAAACAACGTGCGACTATGCCAGATAGTTAAATACGTCTACTATAACTAAGTGATAAGGTCATTACGAACACAACAACAACATTGTATCTGAACTGAACGTGTCCAGTCTTCACTATGTAACAACGAAGAAATTGCTCTGAAAACTAGTCAGTAGCAACCGACATTAACCCCTTAATCTGAAGAGGAGTCAGATAAGTGGGTAACAACATAAGTATTGCTCACAATAAGCCTGTATGAAGCTAGCGTGTTGCTCTGAAGGCATGTCAGTAATAACAATGACCCAATTGTGTCAAATACCCTACCAATGAAACCTACATCCACTGTATACACAGCATGAAACATGCTAACTGTAAGTACAGAATAACCTGCTAACAGCATGCACAACCCCACTGGCTACTTGAGATGTTATTGCTCTGGTGCTATACCCGTAACAATAATCTATGGGGTGCTACCCCCTTGCAGTAGTGGCAGGTTTTAAGAATATGTGGTCAATATGCTGCTATAAACTTCAGCACGATATGAATACTGTAAACGTGTATTATATATATGTACGCAAGAGCCTCAACTGCTAGTCAAGACTAGGAACATATGCACATAATAATCCTACCCGTGTAGAAACTACGGTCAAGTGCATCAACACTATGTACTGGTGCATCTGTCATACGCAAGCTGGGAGCGTAAGAACTGTGACAATGTAAAGAATGTCTGAATTTATGGTCCGCCACCATTATAGGTACAACTTTAACGATATATTAAAAGACAACGTGCAACTATGCCGGATAGTTGAAAATGTCTACTGTGACTAAGAGATAACGTAATCAAGCATACAACAACCGAGGTTGTATCTAACCTAAAACGTGTCAGGTCATCACCATATGACAACGACAAAATTACTCTGAAAATGAATCAGTAGCAACCGACATTGACCCCTTAACCTGAAGAGGAGTCAGGCAACTGGGTAACATCATGAGTATTTCTGACAACAAAACCTGTGTGGAGCTAGCGTCTTGCTCTGAAGGAGTGTCAGTAATAACAATGACCAAATTGTGACAAATACCCTAACCAACATGCAACCTCAGTCCAATGTATTTTTTCTTTTTTTTTTCTTTTTTATCTTCTTTTTAACGCCTGCCAGTGAACGTAGGAGCGTATGTATGATAAGAATGCGATAAACGTATGCACGAATGAATGCTATCAGCACGTATGCACGAATGAATGCTATCAGCAGACAAATAGTATAAAACTATGAGCGTATGTATGGCAAGAATTAAATGAGCATATGACCAACATAATTGCTACAAGCAATATAACAGCACAACACTATGAGCATATGTAATGCATGATGCAACGCTCGTATGAACTGTGTGACTATTATGACATATAACAGTATGAGCTATCAGCGTATGTATGGTATAACTGCAAAGCGCATATGAACAACAAAACGTACCAGCAATTAAGCAGCTCACTATGAGCGTATGTACTGTATGAATGTAAAGAACGTAAAACAGCATTGAACCATAAGCATATCGACAGATTAAAGCCATGAGCGTAACCAGACTACCTACATAACCACGTGAAATTGGTTGCTCTGACAATGAGTCAGTAACAACCGCAGTCCAACCCCTGATCCTGAAGAACCAAGTCAGGTAACCGGGTATTGAATAGATGATTAGTGCAACTAAACTGACGGCCACCCTTGAACGTGCACCTGTGCCGGATAATTGAATATTTGTACTATAACTAACTGCTAACGTAGTCGTGAACAACGTAGTCGTACAACAGAGGAGGTTGTATCTGAGCTGAGAACATGTCAGGTTATGACAGTAAAACAATGATGGAATTGCTCTGAGAATGAGTCAGTAGCAACCGACATTAACCCCTTAACCTGAAGAGGAGTCAGGCAATATGGCAACATCCTAACCAACATGTATGAAGCTATCGTATGAATACTGTGCACGAATATACAGTAAAATGCTATGGATGTTAGTGCAGAGAACATAACAGAATAAAAACTACAAGTACACAGAATAAATGCTACGGCGTGTCAGCAGAATGACTGCTACAATTGTATAAGCAGAAATGAATGCTGCGAGTGTGTGTAGTGTATTGCTACAATGATATGTGCAATATAAATGACATGAGCATGTATATGGTATAATACAACAAGCTTATGTGTGGTATAAATGCTATGAGCGCATATGCGGTGTGATACTATGAGCAGTATAATGCTATTAGTATACTTACGGTATCAACGCAAAGAGCGTATGTGCAATATAACGCTAAGTGAATGTGCAGTATGACTACTACGAGTACACGTACAGTATAACGCCTATTAGCATGTGCAGCCTAAGTGCTACGAATGAATGCGGTATAATTCTATGAGGTATAAATACTATACGCAGTATAATGCTGTATACCTGCTACGAGCGCATGCCACAACCGCATGAAACAGCAGGACACTATGTGTGTGAACCCTGAGTGTACGAAGGCCATACGCGTGTCACCAATTTAAGAACCGTGAGCGTATGACAAATAAAACCATGAGCGTGTGAACAAAGTAACTGCCATGAGCGTATGAACTGTATAATTGAGCATGGGCAGTATAACGCCGTAACCAGTATGAAATACCCTTAGCAAATGAACAGTATGAGGTTTGAGCGTGTGAACCAGTAATAAAGTATGAAGCGTTTGGCTGTCATGAATGTAACATCGTATGATATGAACGTAAAACCACATACATGCCAAGAACATATGAACAGCATGAAAGTCAATGGTTTGTGGACCATATAAAAACACTAAGCGTGTGGGAGAACAACCACCACGAGGTGAGCAGAATAAACAAGTTTTCCAAGTATGAATGCTATGAATGTATCGTCCATAAGTATGTGTACCGTATAAATGCTATGGCATATAAAACTGTATAACTACTATGAGCGTATGAGTAGTGTGCCATAAGCTTATGAATTAAACCATGAGCGTACGGACGATAAGCATGTCATGGAGTTTACAAAACGTGAATATGCTCTACCCGTGTGCACATTATAAAAGTAATGCGTGTATGACCAGTATAAGCCAAAACGTATGAATTGTATGGATACCATGATCGTACAATAATAAGTGTTAATAATCCGCACACTATAAGCGTATGCACTGCATGAAAGCAATGAGCGTATGAACAGTATCAACTGTAAGCGTGTAGACAGCAATGAGAGTGTAAAACAGTATAATATTATGAGCATATATACAGTATAAGCTACCTATGTATAGGTAAATGCTACATATGACGTTTAGCGATGCTACAAGCGTGTAAACCTAAACTGTTAAGGGGTTATGTATGGTAACCGCTACAAGCGAGTAAACATAAAGACTGCTAAAACCCCTGCCAGTGGAGACTACGAGCGTGTGAATGATATAATGTCATGAATGTATGAACCATATAAATGCTAACAGCAGATAAACAGCACAAAGCTATGGCCATAAAGTGATGAGCGTATGAACAATACTACAGGCAAATAACCAGCACAAGCTATGACCTTACGTATTGCATCTAATACCATGAGTGTATAAACCGTATACCTGTTATACATGTATAACAGGAAAACTAAGAGCATATGTACAGCCTGACTGCAATGAGCTTATGAGCGGCACAAATGCTGTAAGTGTATGAACAGAATAAATCTATGAGTGTACGTACACCATGAATGCAATGAGCATGCAAACAAACAACTCAAAAAAAAAAATAATAATTTATAATAAAAAAATTTATTTTATTTTTTTGCTGTAGTATAGTTACTGTAAACGAGCGTACAGTGTATGATACTAAAATACGTGTGTGCAGTGTGCAATGCTGAGTGAGTACGTGCGTTGTATTTTACTGGGAACGTGCGTGCCTTACAAGTGCTATGGGCGTGTATGGTTGCTATTGATTTTGCTCTGAGCGTATGTACCAAACCGCTACGAGCGTGTGAACCGAATAATTTAACTGGTTTGCGGAATGCTACGGTGCGTGCATGACTAGTAAGAGTGAAAGCGCAGCACCAATCTCCCAAGCAGAGCAAGCCACGAGTGCATGAGCTATACAGAGACTAAGGTACGTGCCATAGCAACCGCTGGAAGAGTGGAAAGCTGAGAATACATCATGGAGCGGAAAGCCCAGATTGTGGGCGTAACTCCTGGTGACTGCAGCGCTTGTGAACACCCTGATATGTCTGTCTATGTGCGGTGGGCAGGTTACTGTTATTTGCAGAGCAGGGTGAGTTTGCTTAATGCATGTGTACTGGAGGCAGGCGGCCAGGACTCCCGCCATGAGGCAGCTCCCGGGCTGTGTGAGGTGCCGAGCCCGCACCACCTCCAGTAATAACTTACCTGCCTGCTGCTCCCGGACCCCGACACCGCTGCGGGCAGAGCCAACCGGCAGCTGATGCATGCCGCACGTATATTACCTTTCAGTCCGTGGCAACACAGCATGTGCAACTCCCCCTCTCCTACAGCCACGTGCTCCGCCCCTGTAGGAGAGGGGGAGTTATATACACACACGTCCCCCACCTTTTCCCAATAAGCCCCACCTGGAAATGCAGGAGGCGATAATTACTTCCTCCCTCACACAAATATATATATATATATATACATATATATATATATATATATATATATAGAGAGAGAGAGAGAGAGAGAGAGAGAGAGAGAGAGAGAGAGAGATAAATATGGTAATATTATCCCTTCATTACTGTATATTGCAGTAAAGGTAGTGTTCATATTGTGGCAGTATTATTTGTCCTTTGAACAGTGGTGTTTGGAGTTGAGCGAATCGAAGCTGACAAACCCGAGTTTGTTAAAAATGTCATGAAAAATTTGATTCGCTATGAATGCGAATATCGCAGCGATTCTATCGGGCAGATCACTTCATTAAACTCCATTTAGTACCGCCCAGGCTTCAGGGCATCTAAAATGGCGGATTTACATGACTGGTGGGCCAGTCCTTGATCCTGTCATTGAAGAAAAAACACCATTTTGTAAATTTTGGTGGCTTCCGTTTCTAAGCAGTGCATTTTTCGTTAAAAATGACGCCTTAACTTTACTCTGTAGGTCCATACGGTTAAAATGATACCCTACTTATATAGGTTTGATTTTGTCGTAGTTCTTGAAAAAATCATACGTTTAAAATTGTCATCTTCTGACCCCTATAACTTTTTTATTTTTCCGCATATGGGGCGGAATGAGGGCTCATTTTTTGCAACGTGATCTGCAGTTTTTAGCGGTACCTTTGTATTGATTGGACTAGATAAGGACTGTTATGACCAATATAGTGATAGTGTGGTCTCCTGTTATGTTAGCAATCCTTTCCTAGCTCCTGTGTCCCAAGATGCCTTCCCATCTTAAATATTTACTCTTCACTCTCATGACTGCATGATGTGAGAGTCTTCGCCCACCTGACTTCAGAGTATAGAGAATCAGTGGATCCTGCGGTCTCCATCTCAAGCAGAGTGGGTGCATGGGCAAAGACTCTCATGGCATGCAGACATGAGAGTAAAGCCAGATTAATATTTAAGGCAGGTGAAGGGATCTTGGGAAACATAGGGCAGAGGAAGGATTACTAGCAAAGAAACAGACCACATTCATTGCATATATAACCAAATTTGCTTCTTAGCAAAACTAAGGATTGCTGTGGAACGGCTGCACTGATTTTAATAAGGTAAAAAGCATTTTATTCAGAATCACCTGCACTATTTACCTGTGTGTTAAATGGGCACTGTCACCAACTTTATTTTTTGATATGTTGTAGTACTTATGTACTACAACATATCTCTAATATACTTTTATTATTATTATTTTTTTCATTAAAAAGGTTTAATTTACATTTAAAAAACAGCTACTGAAAAAGTACTGATTTTGGAGTGGCAATCAGTCCTTTTTCAGTTAGGCTGCACTCGCTCCCTGCCTGTCAATCAGACAGGCGGGAGCGAGCGCATTGGCTCCCCGGCCACTGGCTGGGAGGCCACTCCTCCCGCACATCGCCGCCGCCTCGTTGCTGCCGCTGTCCCTGCACGCCCGCTGCCAGACTCTGCAGTAACTGCAAGTGTAATGAGGGAACGGGGTATGCGGGGCGGGGGGGGGGAGGGAACGGGCTAGTGCCGTAGCTGGGAGGGGAACGGGCTAGCAAAAAAAAAAATAGGATGGTGGGAGCTACCCTTTAAGGTTAGTGCAGGTGATCATGCCATCAGATTCCCTTTAAGAAGCACAGAGCTGGGACAAGTCGGGATAGAAATTGCTAAGTGTGCACTTCTCTTGCATCATTATGCTAATCGGTCACATCATTCTACTGATTGATCAATAAAATCTTTTCATATATATTTTAAAAAAAATTGTAAGTACAGGTACACTTTAAAGGTAACCTTTCATTAATTTTGTGCTGCCCAAACCATGGCAGCATCAATCTGGTGCAGGCATCATGATCCCTGGGTAACTAGTCCTTGGGGCATGGACCAGTGGCTACTCCCTGCCTGGCCAACATCAGTAAAGCGCCACTCCATATACACTGCTAGGGAAAGAAACATCATTCGAGCTGACGAGGCAGGGAGCAGCTGTGTGTGTAAAATAATGGGCTGTTTCTATCCATAGATTTAGTGAAAAGATCCTCATGGAGGGAACCATCCTTCTTTCTTTTGACAAGGTTAACATATATTATAAAACCATGAGAATTGTGAAAGGCTATTGACTTCTAATAGTCCAACCAAATCTCAACTGGCAGGGGGTCTCAAAAGCAGGACTATCCTGCCCAAATGGGGACAGTTGGAGGGCATGGTAGACATACTGCATAAGTCCATAAACATAGTGCAATCTGCCCACCTATATGTACAATGCACACTCCAAACAGACTCTACCCACCTTATATCTACAATGCACACTCCTGGCAAACTCTACCCACCTATATGTACAGTGCACACCCCAGGCAGACTCATAGAATCTATCCATACAATTCACACTCCAGGCAGACTCTACCTATCTATATTTACAATGCACACTCCAAGCAGACTCTACCCACCTATATGTACAATGCACACTCCAGGCAGACTCTGCCCACCTATATGTACAATGCACACTCCAGACAGACTCTGCCCACCTATGTGTACAATGCATACTCCAGGCAGACTCTGCACACATGCATACACATCCAACCCTAATCGCTTAGATACACATTACACACACACTTACATTTCACACGGCATGCAGACACATTACAAATAATGGCCCCCTGCGGAAGGAGCAAAAGCGCGCTCGGGTTCCGGGAGAACACTCACACATTTAGCATGGGTGAGTTGCAGCAGCTTTACATAGGCACTTGGTATTTTATTATCCAGGCATGTGATGTTTTGTGGGGTGGATTAGGGGGCACAACCCATAGCGGTAATACTTGGTGTGTACCTCTACTTCCCCTGGTGCCTTAAAATCATACTTTATTGTTATTGCACTCATATGTAAAGAATTTACTTACTTAAAGCAATATACAAATCATAAGAAAGGAGTATGGGCAGAGATGCTTGGTAGAACTAACTGTGTATAAGTACAGTATATATGCACATACCGCACACACTAGAGATATTCTGCACACCTATGGCTGGATCCATACTTTGCTCAGTGTGAACACAGCCTATATGCACACTCCAGACAGAAATTCTGCACACCTGTAAGCACACTTATATACACACCCTACCCATATTCATGTCACGATGCCGGCTGGCAGGAGGTGGATCCTCTGTGCCAGAGAGGGATAGCGAGGACCGTGCTAGTGGACCGGTTCTAAGACACTACAGGATTTCACCAGAGCCCGCCGCAAAGCGGGATGGTCTTGCTGCGGCGGTAGTGACCAGGTCGTATCCACTAGCAACGGCTCACCTCTCTGGCTGCTGAAGATAGGCGAGGTACAAGGGAGTAGGCAGAAGCAAAGTCGGACGTAGCAGAAGGTCGGGGGCAGGCGGCAAGGTTCGTAGTCAGGGGAGATAGCAAAGTTCTGGTACACAGGGTATAAACACACAAAAACGCTTTCACTAGGCTCTAGGGCAACAAGATCCGGCAAGGAAGTGCAAGGGAGGAGACTAGATATAGCCAGGAAACAGATGGGAACCAATTAAGCTAATTGGGCCAGGCACCAATCATTGGTGCACTGGCCCTTTAAGTCTCAGGGAGCTGGCGCGCGCGCGCCCTAGAGAGCGGAGCCGCGCGCGCCAGCACATGACCGCAGGAGACGGGAACGGGTAAGTGACCTGGGATGCGATTCGCGAGCGGGCGCGTCCCGCTGTGCGAATCGCATCCCCAACGGCCATGACAGGGCAGCGCTCCCGGTCAGCGCTGACCGGGGAGCTGCAGGGAGAAAGGCGCCGTGAGCGCTCCGGGGAGGAGCGGGGACCCGGAGCGCTAGGCGTAACAGTACCCCCCCCCTTAGGTCTCCCCTTCTCTTTATCGGGTAACTGCCTCCCCTGGGATGAGGACACCGGGAAAGGAAGGAGGGATTCCTCAACGGCAGGCAGAACCGCAGGAGTAGGAATGGGGAGAGAGGGCAGAGGGCGAGACCTGGCACGGGGCAGTGTGACACCAGGACGAGGGCCATGAGGGGACACAGAAGCTTGCCTGGGAGGGGGGGAGGGGCATTTCCTGTGGCAGGCAGAGTCCTTAATGACCTTAGGGGGACCGGATACAGGAGGAACCACAGAGTTACGGCAAGGGTTACTGGGAACCGGTTTTAGACAGTTCTTGGCACAAGAGGACCCCCAACTCTTGATCTCCCCAGTGGACCAATCCAGGGTTGGGGAATGAAGTTGAAGCCAGGGAAGTCCAAGGAGAATTTCCGAGGTGCAATTGGGGAGGACCAAAAGTTCAATCCTCTCGTGATGAGATCCGATGCTCATAAGAAGGGACTCCGTGCGGAAACGTATGGTACAGTCCAACCTGGCTCCGTTGACCGCGGAGATGCGGAGTGGCTTGACAAGACGGGTCACCGGAATATGGAATTTATTCACAAAGGACTCCCGAATAAAATTCCCAGAAGCTCCAGAGTCCAGACAGGCCACGGCTGAGAGGGGAGAGCTGGCTGAAGTGGAAATCCGAACAGGTACCTTGAGACGTGGAGAAGCCGACTTGGCATCAAGAGACGCCACACCCACGAGAGCTGAGTGTGAGCGTGCGTTTCCCAAACGTGGAGGACGGATTGGGCAATCCACCAGAAAATGTTCAGTACTGGCACAGTACAAACAAAGATTCTCTTCCTTACGGCGATTCCTCTCTTCCAGGGTCAGGCGAGACCGATCCACTTGCATGGCCTCCTCGGCGGGAGGCCTAGGCGCAGATTGCAGTGGAGACTGTGGGAGAGGTGGCCAGAGATCTAAGTCTTTTTCCTGGCGGAGCTCTTGATGCCTCTCAGAAAAACGCATGTCAATGCGAGTGGCTAGATGAATGAGTTCATGCAGGCTAGCAGGAGTCTCTCGTGCGGCCAGAACATCTTTAATGTTGCTGGATAGGCCTTTTTTAAAGGTCGCGCAGAGAGCCTCATTATTCCAGGAAAGTTCAGAAGCAAGAGTACGGAATTGTATGGCGTACTCGCCAACGGAGGAATTACCCTGGACCAGGTTCAGCAGGGCAGTCTCAGCAGAAGAGGCTCGGGCAGGTTCCTCAAAGACACTTCGAATTTCCGAGAAGAAGGAGTGTACAGAGGCAGTGACGGGGTCATCACGGTCCCAGAGCGGTGTGGCCCATGACAGGGCTTTTCCAGACAGAAGGCTGACTACGAAAGCCACCTTAGACCTTTCAGTAGGAAACTGATCCGACATCATCTCCAGATGCAGGGAACATTGGGAAAGAAAGCCACGGCAAAACTTAGAGTCCCCATTAAATTTGTCCGGCAAAGACAGGCGGAGGCTAGGAGTGGCCACTCGCTGCGGAAGAGGTGCAGGAGCTGGCGGAGGAGATGGTTGCTGCTGCTGTAGCTGAGACTGAATCTGCTGTAGCTGCGACTGGAGTTGCTGAGTCATGGTGGTCAAGTACGACAGCTGGTGATCTTGTTGGGCAATCTGTCGGGCTTGCTGGGCGACCAGTGTGGGGAGGTCGGCGACAACAGGCAGAGGAACTTCAGCGGGATCCATGGCCGGATCTACTGTCACGATGCCGGCTGGCAGGAGGTGGATCCTCTGTGCCAGAGAGGGATAGCGAGGACCGTGCTAGTGGACCGGTTCTAAGACACTACAGGATTTCACCAGAGCCCGCCGCAAAGCGGGATGGTCTTGCTGCGGCGGTAGTGACCAGGTCGTATCCACTAGCAACGGCTCACCTCTCTGGCTGCTGAAGATAGGCGAGGTACAAGGGAGTAGGCAGAAGCAAAGTCGGACGTAGCAGAAGGTCGGGGGCAGGCGGCAAGGTTCGTAGTCAGGGGAGATAGCAAAGTTCTGGTACACAGGGTATAAACACACAAAAACGCTTTCACTAGGCTCTAGGGCAACAAGATCCGGCAAGGAAGTGCAAGGGAGGAGACTAGATATAGCCAGGAAACAGATGGGAACCAATTAAGCTAATTGGGCCAGGCACCAATCATTGGTGCACTGGCCCTTTAAGTCTCAGGGAGCTGGCGCGCGCGCGCCCTAGAGAGCGGAGCCGCGCGCGCCAGCACATGACCGCAGGAGACGGGAACGGGTAAGTGACCTGGGATGCGATTCGCGAGCGGGCGCGTCCCGCTGTGCGAATCGCATCCCCAACGGCCATGACAGGGCAGCGCTCCCGGTCAGCGCTGACCGGGGAGCTGCAGGGAGAAAGGCGCCGTGAGCGCTCCGGGGAGGAGCGGGGACCCGGAGCGCTAGGCGTAACAATTCATACACTCCAGACACACACTCAAACTGCACACACTCGAGACCCTTGCTCACACTCACCATTCATACAACATGCTAGGTGCTTGAAAAATTTGACAATTTGTTGATGTAAGTGACACCTGCTCCTTCCTTTGTGTAACCTTACAGATTATCCTTCATTGGAGTTTACAATTTCAATATTAAAGAGTGTGTATATATGTGTATGTGTTTAGATTTTAGTCATTTCCAAATGTGACTGATTTCATATGTCTTATAAAGAGGGAAAAAAATTTGGACACAACACACCTTCACCCCTGCCCCCTCAAAAAAAAAAAAAAAATAATAATGTTTTTTACAGTGTGTGAATGTGGCCTTAAAGTGTAAAATTTCACATCTGAAATTATATGCAAATTTTTAATTTAAATTGTGATATTGTTCCTGTATCTAAATTTGATTCAAAAGGCATCTTTCTCTGTTATCAATTATAGACACTGGCAGGTTTCTTTTCAAAACAGTGCACAATAAAAGATGAAGAACTATTTTTTTTATTCTGTACAAAAAATAGAACTTTAAAGAAACCAATCTGAATTCTGCATTGATCCTCCACACAACTCTGTAGAAATATAGTAATTTATTTACTCGTCATGTCACCCAGCACAGACAGAAAATCAAAAATACATAAATATTCAACAAGTTCATTGAGCAAAAATATTACTTATGAAACAAACTTCTACAGTACGGAATGTGAACTGACTCCTTGCAATCCATCATATTCCTAGAAAAGCATTTTAAGGTACTGCATCCCAATGATATATTTACAATAAAATTTTATTAACTAAGATTTGTTTCTCAGACCCCTTGCTGGACCCATTTCTAGAAAAGACACATATTACAAATAATACCACTCAATGCATCAAAGCTGCAGCAATTAAACAGTCATAAAACAATGAAGATTAGAGTAAGGTAGATTTCATGTGTCATATCATCTACAATCTCTTTTCAAGTGTCAGCCACATTTTGTCTCTCAGTTTGCCACCAGTGTCCGTTACAATTCCACTTTGGTGTTTGCTTCATAGCAGCCAGAATTTTCTAGACAAAGCCAATCCCGCCATCCCCATTGCCAGCCCTCTCAATGTCAGCCAAATACATCCTCCTTACGGTCTACCGCAGCCGGATGTTAGTTAAAATCCCTTCTTTGTAAAGAAGAGGGAGACAAAACTGTAGAACCTAGTTTCGCTAGGAACTTGTCTAACTTGAGCTATTATAGGGGAAGGGATAAGGAACAAATGATGTATTGGTACAATGTCAGCATAGGATAAAAAAAATGGAACACTGAGATGTTTTAGAGCTAGCAGCAAGATCACATGACTGAAGGTTAGCCAATCATTGTTTGCATATAGCTCCTAGGCCAATCAGGAGACAGCATAGGGGTGGGTCTAAAACAGGTGATAAACCCTATACCATACCTCCCAACCGTCCGAGATCCGTTGGGACATTCCCTTTTTTGGGGTCCTGTCCTGCTGCCCTGGAAAGTCCCCCTCATGTCCAGTTTCTGTGATTTCCGGGCTCAGCACTTTGCAGAGCTGGGAAGTAGCAGTGATGCTAGAAGCTCCTGCGTAATTGCAACTCACTGTACTACAGAGCAGAGCCCGGAGCTCCGATGGAGAGGGAGGCAAGTCAATTGATGATGAAGCAATAGTGCAGATTTATAGAGTACCAGAGTGACCTCTAGTATTCATGCCACCGGGAGGCCCATATAGTTGTCTGCTCTGTCATCTGAGTCTCCCCTGCACTAAGAGGAAGCACTCAATGGTTATGCAGCCTGGAAGGGGCATCTGTGTCAACCAATCAGAGGCTTTCTCTTACAGGGGGGGAGGAGAGATGCCTGCCGATGGAGGAGCACATCGGTCAGTGTGTGTAGCAGTAGCAGGTCAGCCAAGAGGTAAAGTGCACAATGCCCTGCACTGGGATAGTAGTAGTAACTGGCTGATCTAGAGAATGTCCTGAGCAGAGGGGAGACTGTTCACTGATTAGAGAGGAGGAGAAGCTCTAGGGCTTGGTACCCCTTCAACCACATGTAGCTTGGACTGCTGCAGGCTGTATGCCCCCTCTGTCATGGTGCACCTCCACCCATATGTATGCTGTGTGCCTCATCTGCCACGGTGCCCCTCTACCTACATGTATGCTGTATGCTCCCTCTGCCATGGTGCCCCTCCACCCATATGTTTGCTGCATGCCTCCTCTGCTATGGTGCCCCTCAACCCACTTGTTCTCATGTCCTCTCTCTTACAGCTATTCACTGTCTAGCATCTGCTCCTCCAACTTCCTCTAGATCAATATTTTTAACCACTGTGTCTCCAGCAGTTGCAAAACTGAGATGCAGGGAGTTGTAGTATTGCAATAGCTGGAGGCAATCTGGCTGAGAAACACTTTTCTAGACCATGACTGTTTAAAGGGGTTATCCAGCATAAGGTGATTTTAGTACGTACCTGGCAGACAGTAATGGACATGCTTATCAAGGATCTGCGCTTGTCTTGGGGCTAAATGGCTATGTTGTGAGATTACCATAACACTGTGGCTAGCTGTTTGTGAACTAGTATTTCTTATTTGACTTTTCTTTTTTTTACTACAAATCCCACAATTCCATCTTCCTCCCTCCCACACATCAGCCACCCCACCCATTAAAACATAAATGAGCTGCATCCATTCAAATCAGGGTGGTTTTCAATCAGGGTGCCTACAACTGTAGCATTAGTTGCAGATTGATCCCTCCACCCATTGAAGCAGACAGGCTCCCATTCATCAGCTGACTGGTGAGTCTGGTCTCGGCCACATTGCAAGCTGGGAAAAATCTGAGACAACAGTCATTTTGTATGCTGGTAAAAAATAAATAGTGTGGTGAAAGTCACGGAAGAATTGTGAGAAAACCGTCACACACAGGTACAGACACTATATTACGAACTACTCTAACTTCACAGCTCCTGTAGCATAGGCAAATAAAAAAAAATCCTGGAATACCCCTTTAATAGTTGGTTTGGTTTTTAATACATCTGTATTGTGTCTTTGTGTGAAGAGTGCAGTATATGCATGTACTATGTGTAGTGGATGTATGCATGGTGAGTGTGAGCAAGGGTCTGGAGTGTGTGCAGTTTGAGTGTGTGTCTGGAGTATATGAATCTGGGTAGGGTGTATATGTAAGTGTGCTTACACTTGTACAGAGTTTGTGTCTGGAGTGTACATATAGGCTGTGTTCACACTGCACAAAGAATCAATCCAGCTATAGGTGTGCAGGGTATATGCCGTGTGTACATTCAATTATGCAGAATGCCTGGAGTGTGTGCGGTGTGTGCATATATACTGTACTTATCTGTAATTTGTATGCATGCCGTGTAAAATGTAAGAGTGTGTAATGTGTATCTAACCGCATAGGGTTGGATGTGTATGCATGTATGCAGAGTCGGCCTGGAGTGTGCATTGTACATATAGGTAGGCAGAGTCTATTTGGAGTGTGCATTGTACACATGGGTGGGCAGAGTGCAGTATGTATTTGGAATTGTGCAGTATGTAAACAATGCCCCCCAACTGTCCCCATTTGGGCAGGACAGTCCTGTTTTTGAGACCCTCACCTGCCATCCTGCTTTCGGCTGCTGCTGTCCCACTTTGCAGTTTCAAGCTTTGACAGAGCGAAAGGCCATTGACTCTTCACCCTGTCATTCTCTTCTGTGACGGCCAATGTTTTGCAAGAGCAGTAAACCTTGCCAGGGTAGCAAACTCCTGGCAGGGCTGGTCGGGAGGGGGGGGGCAGGCAACTATCTAGGGGATCTACCTACATGGGGGCAACTATCTAGGGGGTCTACCTACATGGGGACAACTATATAGGGGCTTCTCCCAACAGAGGACAACTATCTCCAGAGGGTCCACCTACAGGTGACAACTGGGGACTGTGCCTACAGAGGGCAACTATCTAGGGGCTTCTGTCTACAGGAAGCAGCTATCTAGGGGGGTCAACCTACAGGAGGCAGCTATCTAGGGGTCTACATATAGGGAGCAGCTATCTAGGGGTGTTATCCTAAAGGGGGAAACTATGGCATGGGACCTGGCTACCTACTAGAGTGACCTAACTACCTTATGGGGGAATCTACTCACTCTATGTGGGACACTAATGTTATATATCTGGACTTTTCTAAGGCATTTGATACTTTGCCACACGAAAGGTTAGTACATAAAATGAGGATGCTGGGACTGGAGGAGGACATATGAAAATGGGTTAGCAGCTAGCTCAGTGACAGGAAGCAGAAGGTGAGTATCAATGGGACTTACTCTGGTTGGGTGACAATTGCAAGTGGGGTACAACAGGGGTCAGTACCTAGTCCCCTTCTTGTTAATATGTTTATTATTGACCTTGTAGAGGGATTACAAAGTAGAATTTCTATATTTGCAGATGACACTTAACTGGGTAGGGGGATTACATAGTTACATAGTTACATAGTTAGTATGGTTGAAAAAAGACATACGTCCATCAAGTCCAACCAGGGAATTGAAGGGAAGGGTGTAAGGGGATAAGGGAAAGGGATGTAGTTTTATAATTCTGCATAAGCATTAATGTTATTTTGTTCCAGTAATGTATCTAACCCTGTTTTAAAGCTGTTAATTGTTCCTGCTGTGACCAGTTCCTGAGGTAGACCGTTCCATAAATTCACAGTCCTCACGGTAAAGAAGGCGTGTCGCCCCTTTAGACTAAACCTTTTCTTCTCCAGATGGAGGGAGTGCCCCCTCGTCCTTTGGGGGGGGGGTTTAACCTGGAACAGTTTTTCTCCATATTTTTTGTATGGGCCATTTATATACTTATATACGTTTATCATATCCCCCCTTAAACGTCTCTTCTCAAGACTAAACAATTGTAACTCCTTTAATCGCTCCTCATAGCTAAGATGTTCCATGCCCCATATTAGTTTAGTTGCTCGTCTCTGCACCATTTCCAACTCCGCAGTGTCCCTTTTATGAACAGGCGACCAAAACTGAACAGCATATTCTAGGTGAGGCCGTACCAATGCTTTATAAAGGGGGAGTATTATGTCCCTGTCCCTCGAGTCCATGCCTCTTTTTATACATGACAATATCCTGCCGGCTTTGGAAGCAGCAGCCTGACATTGCATGCTATTCTGTAGTCTGGGATCTACAAGTACACTCAGATCCTTCTCTACCAGTGACTCTGCCAGTTTATTCCCCCCTAAGACATACGACGCATGCAGGTTATTAGTACCCAGATGCATAACTTTACATTTATCCACATTGAACCTCATATGCCAAGTGGATGCCCAGACACTTAGTCTATCCAAGTCATCTTGTAACTTATGCACATCCTCTATAGACTGTACCGTGCTACAAAGCTTGGTGTCATCTGCAAAGATAGAAACAGAGCTGTTAATACCATCCTCTATATCATTGATAAATAAATTAAACAGCAGCGGGCCCAGTACTGAACCTTGGGGTACACCACTAAATACCGGGGACCAATCAGAGTACGAATCATTCACCACCACTCTCTGGGTACGATCCATGAGCCAGTGTTCAATCCAGTTACAAACTAAAGTTTCCAAGCCCAAGGACCTTAACTTACCTGTCAGACGTCTGTGAGGGACAGTATCAAACGCTTTGGCAAAATCCAGAAACACTATATCCACAGCCATTCCTCTGTCAAGGCTTCTACTCACCTCTTCATAAAAGCAAATTAGATTGGTTTGACAACTTCTATCCTTAGTAAACCCATGCTGGCTATCACTTATAATACTATTATCCCCTATGTATTCCTGTATGCTATCCCTTATAAGTCCTTCAAACAATTTACCCACTTACCGGTCTATAATTGCCTGGCGAAGACCTAGAGCCCTTCTTGAAGATTGGCGCCACATTCGCCCTGCGCCAGTCCCCTGGCACAATACCAGACACCAGAGAATCTCTAAATATCATGAACAGGGGTACAGATATTACTGAACTTACCTCTCTAAGAACTCTTGGGTGTAGTCCATCCGGCCCTGGAGATTTGCTTACATTTACTTTACTTAACTTACCTTGTACCATCTCTACATTAAGCCAGTTCAGTACATTATATGATGTGTTACCAGCACTGACCTGGCCAATGTCAGCTCCTTTTTCCATAGTGTATGCAGAACTAAAGAACCCATTCAGTAGCTCCGCCTTCTCTTGATCGCCCGTGACAACCTCCCCATTATCATTATTAAGGGATCCTACATGCTGGTGTCCTTGTTTTTTTTGTATTTATATATCTAAAAAAATATTTAGGATTAGTTTTGCTTTCTTTGGCCACCTGTCTCTCATTTTGAATTTTTGCTGTTTTTGTTACTTTTTTACAGATTTTATTAAGCTCCTTGTACTGTTTAAATGTTATAGCTGACCCATCAGATTTGAATTTTTTGAAGGCTATTTTTTTGTTGTTTATTGCTCTTTTAACCTCATTTGTCAGCCATGTAGGATTTAGTTTTAATCGTTTATATTTGTTCCCCTTTGGTATATATTTAGCTGTATAGTTATTTAGAGTTGATTTAAAGATGTCCCATTTACCTTCTGTATCCGTATTTGAGAACCCCTCCCCCCAGTCTATGTCCTGTAGTGCAGCTCTCAGCCCAGGGAAATTTGCCTTTTTAAAGTTATATGTTTTTGCTTTCCCCGTCTGTCTTTGTTTTCTACATTTGAAGTCAAAAGTAACTATATTGTGGTCGCTATTACCAAGGTTTTCCCGCACAGTTACATTACCAATCAGCTCTGCGTTGTTGGAAATGATCAGATCCAACAAGGCAACACTTCTTGTTGGGTCCTCCACAAACTGGCCCATAAAATTATCCTGCAATAAATTTAGGAATTTTCTCCCCTTTGTAGTTTTAGCCAGCCCCCAGCCCCAATCTATATCTGGATAGTTAAAATCTCCCATTATTACCACTGTACCTACCCGGGCGGCCCTCTCTATTTGTTTATACAGCCGACCTTCTATCTCTTCAGTGATATTAGGGGGTCTGTAGATTACACCAAATATTATTTTTTCAGTATTTCCCTCCTTTTGTAATTCTACCCACAGTGATTCCACATCTTCAGAATCATCACACACTATGGCATCGTTCACACTGACTTTCATACCACTTCTTACATACAGACAGACTCCACCACCTTTTCTGTTCATTCTATCCTTGCGAAAAAATGTAAACCCCTGCAGATTGACAGCCCAGTCATGCGAGGAGTCCAGCCATGTCTCAGTGACCCCAACTATATCAATATGTTCCTCCAGTATCAAGGCCTCAAGCTCCCCCATTTTATTTGCTAGGCTTCTGGCATTTGTGAACATACACTTTACATTTCCAAGTTTTACACATATAGTCTCACTAATGGGATTTTCAGAGTTATTGGGGTTAATGTTATTATTTGAGTTATAAGGGTTAATTGTACTATTTAAGTTATTGGGGCTAATGGGATTTTTTGAGTTACTGGATCTAACGTTATTATTTAAGTGTTTGGGGTTAATGGGATTTTTTGCGTTATTGCGTCTAACGTTGTTATTTAAGTTATTGGGGCTAACTGTATTTTTTGAGTTAATGGGGCTTATTGTAGTTATTGAGTTATTGGGGCTGATGGAATTTTTTGAATTATTGGGATTACAATTTTTCGGGCTACATTTATTTTTACAGCTGGTTTGTAACGCATGGATCTCCTTATCCACTGCTCTTAACCTCCCCCCACAGGACTCCTCTCCACCCACCATTATGTCCTGACCCCTCTCTAACCTATCCATCCCACTTTCTGCTTTCTTTGCTTTATTATCCTCCCCCCACTCATCTAGTTTAAATACTCTGCCACCCCTTCCAGGATTCTCTCCCCCAGCACAGCGGACCCCCTTCCACAGAGGATGATAATATAATATTTTAGAGGGATCTGGGGAAGCTGAAGGCTTGGGCACAGACATGGCAAATGAAGTTTAATGTGGATAAATGTAAGGTTATGCACTTGGGCCATAAAAACAAAATGTACAATTATGTGCTAAATAATAAGACAATAGGTCAAGCTTGTACCCAGAAAGATTCAGGGGTACTGATGGACAGTAAACTCGACTTTAGCAATCAGTGCCAGTCAGCGACTGCCAAGGCTAACAAAGTCATGAGGTGTATCAAGAGAGGCATAGAGGCTCGGACAGGAACATAGTTTTGCCGCTGTATAAATCACTAGTCAGACCACATATGGAGTATTGTGTCCAATTCTGGGCACTTGTATATAAGAAAGACATGGCCGAACTGGAGGGGGTGCAGAGGAGGGCAAAAAAGATAATTAATGGTATGGGAGGATTACAGTACCAAGGCAGGTTATCAAGCTTGGGGTTATTTAGTTTAGAGAAAAGACATCTTACGGGTGATCTGATTACAATGTGCAAATATATGAACGGACAGTACAGAGATCTTTCTAGTGATCTTTTTATATCTAGGTCATTAACCGTGACAAGGGGGCATCCTCTACGTCTAGAGGAAAAAAGGTTTCACCGTCATCGCAGAAAGAGATTCTTTACTGTAAGAGCAGTGAGAGTATGGAACTCTATCCCCTATGATGTTGAGATATCTGACTGATTAAACAAGTTCTAGAGGGGCCTGGATGTTTTTCTAGAGAGTTATAACATTACAGGTTATGGATACTAGATTTATGTGGATAGAATGTTGATCCAGGGATTTATTCTGATCGCCATATTGGGATTGGGAAGGAATTTTTCCTCTGTCAACACTCTGGATCAACACCATAGGGTTTAGGTTAGACTTGATGAACTCTTGTCTTTTTTCAACCTTACAAACTACTGTATGTTACTGTGTAACTAGGTTCTTCAGACACAAGTCGTAGGTGGGAGAAATCATCATGAAGGTCTGGGCCAGATGGAGAATAAAAAGGAAAGTGAACGACTACGATCAGAGAAGACGTCACCTGATGTAACTGTATGTTATCACTTATATGATCTGTCGTAGTAATAATTGGGATGTTTTCAGTCTGTCAGTATAGGAGGTCCTCTTAAACTTAGATGACAAACTGAAAATATTATTGCTGGTATTGTCATTTCACATATGCGGGTATGCCTGAGGGTGTGGATAGGGGTGTGTTCATGGGGGTAGGGGGTGTGATGCTTGTCCCTCATTGCTCTCAGCAAAAGTGTGGAGGTATGCCCTATACACAGCTACCATCTTGTAGAGACAAGCTGATCACGGAACAATTCACTGTAAAACTGCAGAGCACAGCCATAGAAAGCTTACACACTACAAAACAAAGCACATCAGTATTGTGCAGTATGCTGACCTGTGTTATTGTGTCCACAGTGATTCCACTTCACTACAAATCCCAGCAGTGTGACTGCACTAACAAACCCACAGAAAGATTTCACACAAAATGCAAAGCAGTTCAATTGCAAGTTGTGCTGACCTGCAGAACTGTGTCCTGTGATACTGCACTACAGATCACAGCAGCATGACTGCAATAGTGAGCCCAGCCACATATTTCACACTGTCTACAACACATAGCAAATCATTTCTAGCTGTGAGAGTAAAACTTGATTATGTCTGATATGCCACATTACTAGTAATTTCTGAGTTTAACAATAAACAGAGCATTTCTATCTACAGTTAACAGAGTAATAGCATCTTTAGTTGTGTGAGTAAAACATGATTCCCCTACTATCACTTTTCCCCCTTTTGAGGCCTCTGGATCTCGAAAACATCAAAAGTGCAATATTCTGTGGTCTTCCCCTACACGTTATGCGCTTTAAACATTCGAAGATTAGCTAGTGAGTAGTCCACCCTCCTTTATGGAATCTACCCTATTTATAAAACATGGCTGAACCATTGTGTTAACAAAGCACTTTCTGCCTTTTGTCTCAACCCCATTCCTCATAGTCTGTAAACTCTCTCGAGCAGGACTCTCACTCCTCCTGTTTTAATCTAGTATGTAATATTGTAATATCTGAGATTTGTCCTGGTTTGTACCCCCAAAATTGTAAAATGCTGGGGAATCTGTTGGTGAAATATGAAATATTATTATTATTATTATTATTATTATTATTATCATTTCATGTATACCATGTTACTGGTATTTTCTGAGATTAACAATAAATAGAGCAATTCTAACTGGGGCAAACAAAAAAAACTGGCTGGGAGAGTAAAACTTGACTATGCCTTGTACGCCATGTTGCCAGTATTTTGTGGGTTTAACAATAAACAATGTATTTTAAGCTGAATTTTACAAAAACAGCATTTTTTAGCTTTGAGAGTGAAATTTGATTAGGCCTCTTCAGCACATTAACAAAAAGTAAAACACATCTTCAAAAAAATGATGGAAAATAGTTTTTAACATTTTTTTCAAGCTTTCTGCTTAGAGTCACTTCTTGTCATTCCTTATAAACATGTATTTCTCTGATGTGCAGAACTGATGAAAACTTGCTGAAAAATGTTATTATTTTTCAAAATTTGAATGTTTTCAAAATATTTGTCAACGCTCCATTGTTTCTGCTAGCATTATCCTTTTAAGATGCAACAACAGTAGAGGCATGTTCACATTGGAGTACATGATGACAAAGTTTTTACATCCGTTATGCCAAGCTGACCTGAATCATTACCAAATGTATGTTTTCCTAGCATACACCATCAGCCCAGACCACATGGACTTCTGGGTTACCACACCAGATTAAAACATTGATCATAACTTATCCAGTTTTCCATGGGTGTTTGTCTTCTTGTCCACCTCATCCAGAGTAGCATGAGATGTCTACGGAGGTAGGTGGCATTGCCACTCCTAAGTTAACAAGATTGTCTTCCTACAATGTGGAAAAACTCAGATAAATCAGGTGTAGATCAGTGAGAAATGTAAAATGCCTGTGTCTATGCCATGTATTAGATAGTACTATCACTGACTCTTCAGTCCATTAGCTACAAGTACCACCAGCCCACATCCCTGCTACTGCCCACTACTACTGGTCCTACATGCACGCAGAGACCATTCCCCTGTTCTGTACCACCAGGCCTACATATACACAACCCATGACCCCAAAAAAAGCTTTTTTGACACCAACCAACCCTGTTGTAACTCCCAAATGAGCCTGGAAGCTTGATAAAAGTTTGAAATTTTTTTTCCACAATTAACTTTTAAAAAAAGTTTACTTTTTAACAAATATACTATCCTCTGAAACTATACAACCCCTGGAAGACAGTGAGAACTTTTGCTTGCTGACACAACAGCTGCAACTTCTACTACCACTGGGAACTTGGCTGTTGCTGCTAGCTGTACTGGTGCCAGTACTGCCACCAACATTTTTTCTGGCTGAGGACAGGGCATGGGTGCTTTATCTCTACCACTTCCAACAAATCCTTTACAGACATATTTTTATTTATTTTAAAAGATTTTTGGGCTATTTTTATTTTATTTTTTTTGGGTGAATCATCACTCATCTATTAGACAACCATTACTGGCAACACTTTTAACTGCATTGTTATGTTACTACCAGGTAGAAATTATTTGTGTGCGATTAAACACAGAATATACAAGTAAATGTGCTTTAGAAGGCTAATGCATGTTCAATGTTAATGCTTTTCATTGTGTTTTCATGAAACAACCAGATATAAATATTTTGTTTTTGATTATACCCAGAATATGCACATGAATGTGGTTTAGATGGCTAATGTGTGTTCAATCAGAATGCTTTAAACTGTGTTGTTATGTTACAACCAGGTAGGAATACTGTGTGCGATTAAATCCAGAAAATAAAGTAAAGGAGCTTTTAGTTGGCTATGCTTAGTTCAAGATCCTTTTAATGTGTATTGCTAAAATACAGGTCAGGCCACTACTTTGGTAAGTTCTATAGATATTTGTATGTGAGAGTTGTTATGGGCTGAATCACTATTGGCTGTGATTTGTAGTGCACAGACTTCTGCAGGTCAGGAAAGAAGCTCCCTCAACCCACTGATTAATGCTGTGCTCAGGTTACTGTGGAATGGTAAAGATTAAGATTTGTGCTTATCTTGCTATGGATTTGAGGAACTGTATAGGTTAGAATTTAAGAAGGCTTTCTGGCTTCTGCTTGCATTCCCTCTCTTTGTCTCTCTCCAGAATGGTGGCTGCACGCAGTACATGGGGCTTTATCTGTGTCTAAAAACCTACCTCTTGTAATGTGTTCTATTGGCCTGGGATCTGATTGCCACAGCCACAGAAATAATTCTATAACCTGGGGTCATGTGAAAGTTGGAAGGTATTCTGGGCTAACCTGATGTCATCTTACTGCCCTAGTACTTCCTCTTTTCCTGTGGGCGCCAAAACACCATATATTCCTCATCCCTTGTGTTATTATCATGCACATTTCCACATGAGCCAAACCTGGCAATGTTTGAAAGTTCTGCAAGCGACAACCCAAAATTCAGGTTGAATCTGGGTTACAGGTCTTGGTTTGCTCATTTCTAGCATGTGTCAAACAGAAGCCAAAGTTTAGCTCTTTTCCCAAAAAAGCCATTGCTTTCTGCTTATTTTCCAAAATGTTGGTATGGTTTCAGATTTTTTACAATCCAAGTGATTAATGAAGTTTTTAACTCTGTTTTTTACCATCTTTTCAGTCTGTTATTTTTCACTTTCAACAAGATAAAAACTGTAAGGCAATTTAGGGCAGTATGGCGCATTTCAGATGCACCATAGTAAAAATTCACCATGAAAAGGAAAAGAAAGGGGAATCATAGTATATAGAATGTGTGATTGATTTTACCACATACTCTGTATAGGGGTGAGATCCACCTTGAATCTGCAACAAAATCTGCATTTAACGCAGGTGGGTTTTGCTGCGTGTTGGTGACATATCTGCAAGAAAAAATTCTGAATCTTGTGGAATCATTCTTATGGGGGTACTCAGTCTTGGTGCCAAGGGAAGCACGACCTGTATGTACGGCCCTGATTATTTGGCATTCCTTTGTTCATTACATTCAGATGCTGATATTTTATTGTGATAAAGTTTACTCTGATGTTTGTTTGTGCCTAAGAGTCAAGGTCTTTCTCTAAATAGCTATAATCCAAGATGGTTATGGACATGGCATTCTGCATAAGGTTAAGTAAATGTTTTGAGCATTGTCAAAATAATTTAGACTTCAAAGGTTACATTTGTGTTTTGGGAATTGACTTTTAAAAGAAAATAGATGTTTGATCATACATTTAAGTAATTTATTCAAATGCAGTAGCTGAGTGTGCATTAATCATTCTTACAGCTATATCAGGCTGGAAACAGTTCAAAGCTGGCAGAACAAATATCCTAGATGGGGAAATACAAACAAAAAGAAATAACATTCTTGTACTATTAGACTTAAGTTTAAGATGGTGATGCAAAGTAAAGGACATTTCACATACTAATGCAAGTAAACTTTTCTACATTGTTACATTTTTTAAAGTAAAGTTTTAAACTTTTCTACAAATTTAAAGTAAACCTGTCATTTCAGGTAAGTTTTTGGACAAGCTGTCATGTGTGTCTATATGAGGAGCAGCACTATTTTGGGCCATGATATAACAACATAAATAAATAATTATTTATTTAACCCCTTTCCCGACTCATGACATACATGTACATCATGTGTCGGGTGAGGGGACATGGCGCGAGCCCGTGGGTCGTGTACACATCATAACCGGGAGATGCCCCCTGCTATCAGCAGCTGACATCTGCTGGTAATGATGGAAATCAAAGATCACTCCGATGTCCATCATTTAACTGGTTAAATTAAATGCAGATATTCCCTGGTGTCTAGTGGTCCCATAACTATAACTGGCTATAGGTTGCTAGGGAAGCCTGAGACCTTACCTGGTCCTCTGTGTCTTTCTTAAATTTCCTTTTGCAGCCCTTAGCACTCGAGCACAAATTTCATGGATCAATGTCATGCAATAGCACATTACATTGATCTATGTAAGCTATCTAATGATAGCTTATGATAGGCCCCTAGGGGGGCCAAAAAAGTTTTAAAAAAAGGTAAAATAACGTATTTAAAAAATATAACAATATCCCTCCCCTAATAAAAATTCAAATCACCCCCCTGATGTTGCCAAACTACAACTCCCAGCATGCCTGGGCAGTCTGGGCATGCTTGGAGTTGAAGTATTGCAACATCTGCAGGGCTACAGTTTGGAGACCTCTACACAGTGATCTCCAAACTGTTCTCCTCCAGTTTTTACATAACTGCAACTCCCAATATGCGCTTCGGCTGTCTGGGCATGTTGGGAGTTGTTGTATTGCAACAACTGGAGGCACACTGTTGGGAAACATTGTCTGTTTCCTAACTCAGTGTTTCCCAACCCATGTGCCTCCTGCTGTTGCCAAACTATAACTCCCAGCATGCTCTGACAGACAGCTGTTGTAGTTTTGCAACAGCTGGATGCACATGGGTTGGGACATACTGAGTTAGGAAACAGACAGTGGTGCGGAAACACTGTGGTACTCTGTTACCTAACTTAGTGTTTCCCAATCCCAACCAGTGTGCCTCTAGCTGTTGCATAAGTACAACTCTCAGCATGCATGGTCTGTCAGTGCATGCTGGGAGTTGTAGTTTTGAGATGCGGCAAATTTTCTGCTGCAGCGGGAAACTCATTGTAAACCCCCACCCATGTGAATGTCCCCTAAAAACACTACACTAACCCTAAATAAAGAGTAAAACACAACATATACACTACACCTTTACACTGTCGCCCCCCCCCCCCAATAAAAACATCTTGTACGTCAGTTTCTCCAAAGCGCCTCCATCCAGCTGTTGCAAAATAACAACTCCCAGTATTGCCGGACAGCCATTGACTGTCCAGGCATGTTGGGCGTATTGCAACAGCTGGAGGCACCCTGTTTAAGGAGAACTGATGTACAGTATTTTTGGTGGAGGAGGCAAGTGTAACGCTTGCATCCAAGTACACCCCTATGAAAATTGCTAATTTTGGCCTCAAATGCGCAAGGCGCTCTCTCACTTCAAAGCCCTGTTGTATTTCAAGGCAAAAGTTTAGGGCCAACAAAAGAGTAGATGGGCGGGCACTAGAGACTACCTGTCTTCCAAACAATAGAAAGCACAAAGTGTGTTCTGCTTGTACTGCACTTATACGGTAGTGCTCCACTTCCCATTATTCACAAAAATTTGCACAATATAGAAATGAGCACAATATAGAAATGAATGAAGCTGCACTCACCGGTTCTTCTTACAGTGCTTTTAATTAATCTCTGAACAAACAGGGTTAGGGTACAGGTGCAGGTGCGTGTTGGAGCGACACGTGTTTCACGCTAGTCGCACATCTTCTGGCTCTCAATATCTTGCTCGCAGCTTCCATCTTAAATCCTATATTCCCCCTCCTACATGACTCACCTGTAATTAAGTTAATTAACCAGTGTTCTTACCTGTTACATCGGAGCTCCGCATGAACTCCAGGAGAGGTCGCGTTCCTGCCCCGTTATCCCCGCAAGTCACGTGGGCCGGCCCCATGTGTGCTCTGCCCAACCCACGGATCAGAACGAATCCTGACCAATGGGCAGCGCCGGCGTCACTGAAGTGCCTTCCAAGTGGCCCGCAGTCATGGCAACAGGACGCTAGCTCTCCTGCTTCGTTACAGACACACCTCCAAAACAAAACAGATGAGATCAACAGTGTAACAGGGTGTGGGCTAAATGGGAAACAGGGCAATTTAAACCCACTACTCTTCCCTACTGCCTAAAAAGACGGTGACCTGCGAGACAGGATATTAGCACAAAAATGAATACACAGATAAAAGCCGAAAAATACACTTGATGCAAAATGAAGGGTGAACAAAAAAAAACAAAAAAGACAAAAGAAGGAGACATCAGGATACATATCACAAAAATACAGATATATCCGTTTTTTCGTTTAGCCCCAGGGGGCCTTCTGCATTTGTCTGCAGGATCCATTTGGCCTCGTGTTGCAATAATCATTTTTGCCTGTCGCCTCCATTAAAGGGACATTGCACCAATTCCAATCGAGAGAATCTTAATACTTTTGGATCACTATTATGCTGGGTTCTTACATGCTCTATTAAATGTGGTGATCCAATGCACGTGCGGATAGAGCGAAAATGCTCACGTATTCTAACATGCAAACACCGTATGGTTTTACCAATATAAAAATATCCGCAAGGGCATTGGATCACATACACGATAAATTTACTCTTGCAAGTAATTAAATTATTCACTCTGCACTCAATGCCTCCAATCTTTAAATACTTTGCTTGTTGATTAAAATCACAATACGAACACTGTCCACAGCGGTAATTCCCTTTTAGAATAGTTTTTGTGAGCCAATTACTTTTTGTTTTTTCCTTATACTGATTAGATCCTATCTGGCTAGCTAGAGTTTTATTTTGCCTATAGCAGAATAAGGAACCATTTTTTGCTACTTCTGCCAGGTCTGGGTCAGCCTCAAAAATTCCCCAATATTTTCGTATGGCATTTTTGATTCTTTGATCCACATCAGAGTGCTTGAAAGAGAAGACAAATCTTTTTTCTGACTGTTTTTGTTTGTTTTCTCTGAAAAGATCAGATCTATTTGTCTTTTGCTCTATCTTCTGCAATCTGTATGAATTTTTTGGGGTAACCCCTTGCTTCCAGCCTTGCTTGTAAATCATTGGCCTGTTCAATGAATTTTTCATCCACATTGTTAATCCTGCGTAACCTTATGAACTGACCATAAGGTATTGCATTCTTGACGTCCGGGGGGTGGTAACTCATATAATGTAAAAGAGCGTTAGTTGCAGAGAACTTTCTAAAATTAGAAGTGTGAATTTCTCCATTTTTTACCTCCACCCGCACGTCAAGAAAATCAAGTACATTACCTCCAAAAACTGAGGTAAAGGCCATATCTAATTTGTTATTATTCAGGTATGAAACAAAGTACTCAAATTGTTCACGGACTCCCCCCCCCACACACACACACACACTATGAATAAGTCATCCATGTACCTTAGGATATTTTTGATGAATTTTGCATGCAGATTTTTTGACGAAAATAGATAAAACTTTTCAAATGCTGCAAGAAACATATTTGCAAAGGTACATGCAACGGGTGTACCCATTGCAGGACCTGCAATCTGATGATACCATTTATCATTGAAACGAAAAGCATTATGCTTTAAAATAAACATCAGGGACTCACTGATGAACTCCACTTGACTGGGATCCTTGCCCATGTCGGTGAGGAGCCCCTCCACCACCCTGACCCCCAAATCCTGGGGTAACCCGCTCAACCCCGTTTGTGATAGGGATTGGGGATTGCAATTATTTGCCATGAAAGAAGAATTCAAACTAAGTGCGGGTCATAAGCTTGGGTTCATTAAGTCCCTGCCTTTGTACACACCGCCTGTCTCTACTACCGATTGGATGGTTTAGTGAGGTCCTCAGATCGGCCACGGCGGGGTCAGCCACAGCCCTGGCAGAGTGCCCAGAATTTAAAGATTATTGTTGAAATTTGCATTAAGCATGTATTAGCTACTGCTAAACAACTTTCAAAAATTAAAGGCCCAAGGCCAGAAGCATCAGGGAGGCAAGTAGTTCCGGAAAGACACAGGATGAGTCAGGAGCCGGCATTCGCAGTACCCAAAAGGGTTTCATAACCTCTTACATTTAAAGATCAATGTTAAAATTTGCATTACGCATGTATTTAGCTACTGCTAAACATCCAAAAATTAAAGGCCCAAGGCCCGAGGCATCAGGGAGGCAAGTAGTTCCGGAAAGACACAGGATGAGTCAGGAGCCGGCATTCGCAGTACCCAAAATGGTTTCATAGCCTCTTACATTTAAAGATCAATGTTAAAATTTGCATTAAGCATGTATTTTGCTACTGCTAAACATCCAAAAATTAAAGGCCCAAGGCCCGAGGCATCAGGGAGGCAAGTAGTTCCGGAAAGACACAGGATGAGTCAGGAGTCGGCATTCGCAGTACCCAAAAGGGTTTCATAACCTCTTACATTTAAAGATCAATGTTAAAATTTGCATTAAGAATGTATTTAGCTACTGCTAAACATTAAAAAATTAAAGGCCCAAGGCCCGAGGCATCAGGGAGGCAAGTAGTTCCGGAAAGACACAGGATGAGTCAGGAGCAGGCATTTGCAGTACCCAAGAGGGTTTCATATCCTTAATTGATAACCCAAGAGGGTTTCATAACCATAATTGGGAAGTGTTGGTGTAGCAGCATGGTCAATCTACTCTGAGGCATCTGGTATTGGTGGCTGGAAATCCTGGCTGATCCATCCCTGATTCATCTTGACAAAGGTCAGTCTCTACACATTTTTCGTGGACAGACAAGTTCGCCTTGGGGTGACTATGGCCCCGGCCGCACTAATCACCCGCTCTGATGGCACACTACTGGCCGGCAGGAGAGCTTTTCCAGGGCAAACTCTGCTAGTTGCGGCCATAAATAAAGTTTGGCTGCCCAGAAGTCCAGCGGATCTTCAATGTTTGTTGGCCTGGCCATGTCAAGGTATGCCACCACCTGCTGGTTCAGGTCCTGCTCCATGTCTACCTGCTGCTGATGAGTTGCTTCACTATGCGGGTGAAGAATGCTATTCATCAGTGACTGTAGACTCAGGCTGCTGCTGATGGAGCTGGTACTGCTCCTGCCACCCCTCCCCTACACAGCACCTATGGCAGTATGTAGGCCCTTGACAGATTAACAGGTACAAAATGGTATACTACTTCGATGTATGTATGCGATATGCACTGATGAGGGCAGCAAAATGCGCTACAATGAGTCTAAAAACTCTGTAATGTTTGTAAAACACCAGCCGGTGAATACTATTGTTTGGACTTTCACAGTATGTAGGCCCTTGACAGATTAACAGGTGCAAAATGGTACACTACTTGGATGTACGTATGCGGTATGCACTTATGTGGGCAAAAAATGCGCAACAATACGCAGAAAAAATCGGTATTTTTGTAAAACACCAGCCTGTGAGTACTATTGTTTGGACTTTCACAGTATGTAGGCCCTTGACAGATTAACAGGTACAAAATGGTACACTATTTCGATCTACGTATGCGGTATGCACTGATGAGGGCAGAAAAATGTGCAACATTACGCAGAAAAAATCTGTATTGTTGCAAAACAGCAACCTGTGAGTATCATTGTTTGGACTTTCACTGTATGTAGGCCCTTGACAGATTAACAGGTATAAAATGGTACACTACTTGGATGTACATATGCAGTATGCACTGATGAGGGCAGACAAATGCACAACAATACACAGAAATAAATCTGTATTTTTGTAAAACACCAGCCGGTGAGTACTATTGTTTGGATTTTCACAGTATGTAGGCCCTTGACAGATTACCAGGTACAAAATGGTACACTACTTGGATGTACATATGCGGTATGCACTGATGAGGGCAGAATAATGTGCTACAATGAGCCTAAAAACTCTGTAATTTTTGTAAAACACCAGCCTGGGAGTATTATTGTTTGGACTTTCACAGTATGTAGGCCCTTGACAGATTAACAGGTACAAAATGGTACACTACTTGGATGTACATATGCGGTATGTACATATGTAGGCAGAAAAATGTGCTACAATGAGCATAAAATCTCTGTAATTTTTGTAAAACACCAGCCGGTGAATGCTATTGTTTGGACTTTCATAGTATGTAGGCCCTTGAGAGATTACCAGGTACAAAATGGTACACTACTTGGTTGTACATATGCTGTATGCATTGATGTGGGCAGAAAAATGCTCAACAATACTGTCAGGGTCTGGACTAGCGGCTGGTGAGGACACTGGAGGTGGATCCTCTGTGCCAGAGAGGCAATGACGCGGGCCGTACTGGGGAATCGGTTCTAAGTAGTTACTGGTTCACCAGAGCCTGCCGCAAAGCAGGAAGGACTTGCTGCGGCAGTAACTACCAGGTCATGTTCCCCAATAGCAACTCAATCTCTCTGGCAGCTGAGACTGGCGCGGTACACAAGGACTAGACAGAGGCGAGGTCAGACGTAGCAGAAGGTCAGGGCAGGCAGCGAGGTTCGTAGTCAGGGGCAACAGCAGAAGGTCTGGGTACACAGGCTTGGAACACACTATAACGCTTTCTCAGGGCACAAGGCAACAAGATCCGGCAAGGAGAGGAAGGGGAAGTGGGTATTTATATATTTGGGAGTGATTGGGTGGTGCACTGGCCCTTTAAATTTTAGCAAGCCGGCACGCGCCCTAGGGAGCGGGGCCGCATGCGCCGGGAGGAAGCAGACGGGGGCGAGAGGTGAGTGACATGGGGCGCGATCCGAGGGCGGGCACGACCCGTGCCTCGGATCGCTTTCCCTCCGGGGACCAGGGAGCAGCGCTCTCGGTCAGCAATGCCTACCGGAGCGCTGCAGACAGAAGCATGCCGTGAGCGCTCCGGGAAGGCAGCGGGACCCGGAGCGCTCAGCGTGACAGTACCCCTCCCTTTGGTCTCCCCCTCTTCTTGGAACCGAGGAATCTGTAGATGAGTTCCTTGTCTAGGATATTGTCCTCTGGCTCCCAAGACCTCTCTTCGGGACCACAATTCTCCCAATCAACAAGACTTTTTTTTTTACCTCTGACAACCTTTGAAGCGAGGATTTCTTTAACCGAGAAGACGTCAGAGGACCCCGAGACAGGAGCAGGAACGGTGACCTTGGGGGAAAAGCGGTTAAGAATGAGAGGCTTGAGAAGGGAAACATGAAAGGAGTTAGGAATAAGAAGAGAAGGAGGAAGATGGAGCTTGTAAGAGATGGAGTTGATTTGACTTTTGACTTTAAATGGCCCGAGGTAACATGGACCCAGCTTGTAGCTAGGGACTTGCAACCGAATATATTTGTCAGAGAGCCACACTTTGTCACCAGGGGCAAATACAGGAGGAATTCTTCTCTTCTTGTCCGCATGTTTCTTCATACAAGAGGAGGCCAGCGAGAGCGACTTTTGAGTCTCCTTCCAAATAGAGGAAAAGTCCCGGGTCAAATCATCTACGGCAGGAACTCCAGATGAAGTGGGAATGGGGAGGGGGGGAAGCGGGTGACGGCCGTACACCACAAAGAATGGAGACTTGGCGGATGACTCAGAGTTTTTGAAATTGTACGAGAATTCAGCCCAGGGTAACAGGTCAACCCAATCATCTTGGCGGGAGGAGACAAAATGTCGCCGGTAGTCACCAAGGATCTGGTTTACTCTCTCCCCTTGTCCATTAGATTGCAGGTGGTAGGCAGAGGAAAAATTCAATTTAATCTTCAATTGGGTGCAGAGTGCTCTCCAAAATTTTGAGATGAATTGAACGCCTCTATCGGAGACGATATACGTAAGCAGTCCGTGGAAACGAAAAATGTGCAAGAAAAATTGCTTCGCCAATTGTGGCGCAGAAGGGAGGCCAGGAAGCGGAATAAAATGGGCCATTTTGGAGAATAGATCAACGACCACCCAAATGACAGTGTTGCCATGGGATACAGGAAGGTCAGTGACGAAGTCCATCGCTATGTGTGACCAAGGCTGTTCAGGCATCGGCAGCGGAAGAAGAAGACCCCCAGGCCTCTGGCGAGGAGTTTTATCACGTGCACAGACAGTACAGGAGCGTACAAAGTCAGTGACATCTTTTTCAAGGGAAGGCTACCAATAGTGTCTGGAAATCAAATGAATGGATTTCTTGATTTCAGCGTGACCCGCCAAGTGGGAGGAGAGACCCCATTTGAGAGTCCCGAGGTGAAGACGTGGGGGAACAAAGGTTTTTCCTGGAGGCACTGGCGCCAGAGAAGCAGGAGCAGCAGAGATCAGACACTCAGGGGAATGATCTGTTGCGGAGAGGTTTCTGCTTCCGTGGCATCAGTGGAACGTGATAGGGCATCTGCCCTGATATTCTTGTCCGCAGGACGGAAATGGATCTGGAAATTAAAGCGGGCGAAGAACAATGACAACCTGGCCTGGCGAGGATTTAAGCACTGGGTGGACTGTAGGTATGATAGATTTTTGTGGTCAGTGTAGATGGTGATAGGGTGGAGGGATCCTTCCAGGAGATGCCTCCACTCCTCAAGTGCCATTTTAATGGCCAGCAATTCTCGGTCACCAATAGCATAGTTTTTTCAGGAGGAGAAAAGGTTTTAGAGAAAAAAAAAGTGCAGTTTTTTCCTTTATAGTGTTTTTTTGAAGAAGAACCGCCCCGGCTCCTACTGAAGAGGCGTCTACCTCAAGGAAGAATGGTTTCAGAGGATTAGGCCTAGTCAAGACTGGTGCGGAGGCGAAGGCGGCCTTAAGGCGAGTAAAAGCTTCTTCCGCTTGGGGAGGCCAGGATCTCGGATTCGCATCTTTCTTGGTCAGAGCCACAATGGGAGCCACGATAGTGGAGAAGTGGGGGATAAACTGACGGTAGTAATTAGCAAATCCGAGGAAGCGCTGGATAGAGCGAAGTCCGGAGGGGCGTGGCCAATCCAAGACCGCGGAGAGCTTGTCGGGATCCATTTGAAGACCTTGTCCTGATACCAGATATCCCAGGAAAGGAAGACAGGTACGTTCAAAGAGGCATTTTTCAATCTTGGCATAGAGATGGTTAACACGGAGGCACTGGAGCACTTGACAAACATGGAGGCGGTGTTCCTCTAGGTTGGAGGAGAAGATTAGAATGTCATCGAGATAGACCACTACGCAAGTATACAACATGTCCCGGAAGATTTCATTGACAAAGTCTTGGAAGACTGCAGGGGCGTTGCAAAGACCGAATGGCATGACCAGGTATTCGAAGTGAGCATCTCGGGTGTTAAAAGCGGTTTTCCACTCATCACCTTCACGAATTCTGATGAGATTATACGCGCCCCTGAGGTCAAGCTTAGTAAAAATCTTTGCTCCGCTCAGCCGGTCAAAGAGTTCCGAGATGAGAGGCAGAGGGTAGCGGTTCTTTATAGTGATTTTATTGAGGCCGGGGTAGCCCATCCTTCTTGGCAGCAAAGAAGAATCCTGCTCCAGCAGGAGAAGAAGACTTCCTGATGAAACCTTTTTTGAGATTCTCCTGAATATACTCTGTCATGGCCTCAGTTTCTGGAGAGGAGAGAGGGTAAATCTTGCTACGGGGCGGTGTGGTTCCAGGGAGCAAGTCAATAGGGCAGTCGTACGGCCTATGTGGTGGTAAGACCTCTGCCTGTTTCTTGCAAAAGACGTCAGAAAAGTCTTGATAGGCCTTTGGAAGGCTGAGCAATGGAGAAGCAATGGAGACTTGGCTGGAGGGTAGCGACTTAAGGCAGCGTGTGTGGCAGGAAGAGCCCCAGGATTTAATGTCCCCAGTGGTCAAGTCGAGGGTAGGAGAATGCCGCTGGAGCCAGGGTAAGCCAAGAAGGATGTCAGAGGTGCAGTTAGGCAGGACAAAGAACTCAATCATTTCTTGATGTAGAACCCACATGGTCATGTGTACTGGGGCTGTGGGGTAACGCACGGTGGAATTCAGTTGTTCTCCGTTAACTGAGGAAATGAAGAAGGGCTTGACGAGACGGATAACAGTGATGTTAAACCGGTTGATGAAGGAGGCTTTAATGAAGTTTCCTGCTGAACCAGAGTCCAAGAATGCCTCCGCAGAGAAGGAGGCTTTATCAGCTGAAGAAATCCGCACTGGAATAGTCAGGCGTGGAGAGGAGGAATTTACACCCAGTGACGCCTCTCCCACGTTCACTAGGTGCGAGCATTTCCCTGATGCTGAGGACGAAGAGGACAATCCTTTAGGAAATGTTCAGAGCTCGCACAGTATAGGCATAAGTTCATTTTCCTCCGGCGAGTCCTCTCTTGCTGGGTCAGGCGAGACCGGTCCACTTGCATGGCCTCCTCAGCGGGAGGCACGGAAACAGACTGCTGGATGCTGGAAGAGAGGAGCCAGGCGTGGGTATTGCCTGGTGCAAACAAGATCTTTCTCCTGGCGAAGCTCCTGACGTCTCTCAATGTAGCGCATATCAATGCCAGGTGGATGAGTTCAGTCAGGGAGGAGGGTATCTCTCGTGCGGCCAGACAGTTCTTAATATGGCTGGATAAATCTTTTTTAAAGGTCGCGCAGAGAGCCTCATTGTTCCAGGCCAACTCAGGGGCCAAAGTACGGAATTGTATGGCGTATTCGCCCACAGTAGAGTCTCCTTGGACAAGGTTCAGCAAGGCAGTTTCCGCGGATGAGGCACGGGCAGGTTCCTCAAAGACACTACGGACTTCAGAAAAGAAGGACTGGACGGAGGCAGTGGCAGGATCGTTGCGGTCCCAGAGCGGCGTGGCCCAGGCCAAGGCCTTCCCAGAAAGTAAACTGACGACGAACGCCACCTTAGACCATTCTGTGGGGAATTGGTCCGACAACATCTCTGAGTGCAGGAAACATTGGGACAGGAATCCCCGGCACTTTTTAGAGTACCCGTCAAACTTATCTGGGAGAGACAGGCGGACTCTAGCAGAGTTAGCAGCGGTTCGGAGAGGAGGAGATGCTGGATCAGGCGGTTGAGGCTGTGGAGGCAGAAGCTGTTGCATCATGGCGGTCAACTGCGACAGCTGTTGTCCTTGTTGAGCAATCTGCTCGGACTGCTGGGCAACCACGGAGGTGAGGTCAGTGAGGCTTGGCAGTGGCACCTCAGCGGGATCCATGGCCGGATCTACTGTCAGGGTCCAGAGTAGCGGCTGGTGAGGACACTGGAGGTGGATCCTCTGTGCCAGAGAGGCGATGGCGCGGGCCGTACTGGGGAATCGGTTCTAAGTAGTTACTGGTGTTCACCAGAGCCCGCCGCAAAGCAGGATGGACTTGCTGTGGCAGTAACTACAAGGTTGTGTTCCCCAGTACCGACTCGACCTCTCTGGCAGCTGAGACTGGTGCGGTACACAAGGACTAGACAGAGGTGAGGTCAGACGTAGAAGAAGGTCAGGGCAGGCAGCGAGGTTCGTAGTCAGGGGCAACAGCAGAAGGTCTGGGTGCACAGGCTTGGAACACACTATAACACTTTCTCAGGGCAAAAGGCAACAAGATCCGGCAAGGAGAGGAAGGGGAAGTGGGTATTTATATGTTAGGGAGTGATTGGGCCAGGCACCAATTAGTGGTGCACTGGCCCTTTAAATTTTAGCAAGGGAGCGGGGCCGCGTGCGCCGGGAGGAAGCAGACGGGGGGCGAGAGGTGAGTGACATGGGGCGCGATCCGAGGGCGGGCACGACCCGTGCCTCGGATCGCGTCCCCTCCGGGGAACAGGGAGCAGCGCTCGCGGTCAGCAATGCCGACCGGAGCGCTGCAGACAGAAGCACGCCGTGAGCGCTCCCGGGAGGCAGCGGGACCCGGAGCGCTCAGCGTGACAAATACGCAGAACAAAATTTGTATTTTTGTAAAACACCAGCCAGTGAGTTCTATTGTTTGGACTTTCACAGTATGTAGGCCCTTGACAGATTAACAGGTACAAAATGGTACACTATTTGGATCCACGTATGCGGTATGCACTGATGAGGGCAGAAAAATGCGCAACAATACGCAGAAAAAATCTGTATTGTTGTAAAACAGGAGCCTGTGATTATTATTGTTTGGACTTTAATGGTATGTAGGCCCTTAACATATTAACAGGTACAAAATGGTACACTACTTTTCTGTACGTATGCGGTATGCACTGATGTGGACAGAAAAATGCACAACAATAAGCAGAATTTTTTTTTATTTTTGTAAAACACCAGCCTGTGAGTACTATTGTTTTGACTTTCACAGTATGTAGGCCCTTTACAGATTAACGAGTACAAAATGGTACACTACTTGGATGTACGTATGCGGTATTCACTGATGAGGGCAGAAAAATGTGCAACAATACGCAGAAAAAATCTGTATTGTTGTAAAACAGCAGCCTATGAGTATTATTGTTTGGACTTTCACAGTATGTGGGCCCTTGACATATTAACAGGTAAAAAATGGTACACTACTTTGATGTACGTATGTGGTATGCACTGATGTGGGCAGAAAAATGTGCATCAATACGCAGAAAAAAATCTGTATTTTGTAAAACACCAGCCTGTGAGTACTATTGTTTGGACTTTCACAGTATGAAGCCCTTGACAGATTAACAGGTACAAAATGGTACACTACTTGGATGTACATGTGCGGTATGCACTGATGAGGGCAGAAAAATGTGCAACAATACACAGAAAGAAATCTGTATTTTTGTAAAACACCAGCCGGTGAGTACTATTGTTTGAACTTTCACAGTATGTAAGCCCTTGACAGATTAACAGGTACAATATGGTACACTACTTGGATGTACGTATGCGGTATGCACATATGTGGGCAGAAAAATGTGCTACAATGAGCCTAAAAACGCTGTAATTTTTGTAAAACACCAGCCGGTGATTACTATTGTTTGGACTTTCACAGTATATAGGCCCTTGACAGATTAACAGGTACAAAATGGTACACTACTTGGATGTACGTATGCGGTAGGCACTGATGAGGGCAAAAAAATGTGCTACAATGAGCCTAAAAACTCTGTAATCTTTGTAAAACACCAGCCTGTGAGTATTATTGTTTGAACTTTCACAGTATGTAGGCCCTTGACAGATTAACAGGTACAAAATGGTACACTACTTGGATGTATGTATGCGGTATGCACATATGTGGGCAGAAAAATGTGCTACAATGAGCCTAAAAACGCTGTAATTTTTGTAAAACACCAGCCGGTGAATACTATTGTTTGGACTTTCACAGTATGTAGGCCCTTGACAGATTAACAGGTACAAAATGGTACACTACTTGGTTGTACGTATGCGGTATGCACTGATGAGGGCAGAAAAATGTGCTAAAATGAGCCTAAAAACTCTGTAATTTTTGTAAAACACCAGCCGGTGAATACTATAGTTTGGACTTTCACAGTATGTAGGCCCTTGACAGATTAACAGGCCCAAAATGGTACATTACTTGGATGTATATTTGTAGTATGCACTCATGTGGGCAGAAAAATGTGCAACAATACGCAGAAAAAAATCAGTATTTTTGTAAAACACCCGCCTGTGAGTATTATTGTTTGGACTTTCATAGTATGTAAGCCCTTGACAGATTAACAGGTACAAAAAGGTACACTACTTGGATGTACGTATGCGGTATGCACTGATGAGGGCAGAAAAATGCGCTACAATGAGCCTAAAAAAATCTGTATTTTTGTAAAACACCAGTCGGTGAGTACTATTGTTTGGACTTTCACAGTATGTAGGCCCTTGACATATTAACAGGTACAAAATGGTACACTACTTGGATGTACGTATGCCGTATGCACTGATGAGGGCAGAAAAATGCGCAACAATATGCAGAAAAAAATCACTATTTTTGAAAAACACCAGCAGGTGATTACTTTTGCCAGGACTTTCCCTGTATCTAGACTTGTTACAGATACAAAATAGAAGACTGCTTTGATGTAGGCATGTGGTATGCACGTATGAGGGCAAATAAATGCACTACAGTCCGCTGAAAAAACATATTTGTGAACAGCAGGAGCAGCAGGACCCAACAGTGCAGCACCACAAAAAAATAGAAAACAGGGATTAACCCCTTAAGGACCACGGGTTTTTCCGTTTTTGCACTTTCATTTTTTCCTCCTCACTTTCCAAAAATCATAACCCTTTCAATTTTGACCCTAAAAATCCATATGATGGCTTATTTTTTGTGCCACCAATTCTACTTTGCAGTAACATGAGTCATTTTACGCTAAAATCTACGGCAAAAGGAAAAAAAATCATTGTGCGACGAATTTGAAGAAAAAACGCCATTTGTAAATTTTGGGGGCTTCCGTTTCTACACAGTAAATTTTTCGGTAAAAATAACACCTTATCTTTATTCTGTAGTTCCATACGATTAAAATGTTACCCTAATTATATAGGTTTGATTTTGTTGTACTTCTGTAAAAAATCATAACTACATGCAGAAAAATTTATACGTTTAAAATTGTCATCTTCTGACCCCTATAACTTTTTTATTTTTCCGCATAGGGGGCGGTATGAGGGCTCATTTTTTGCACTGTGATCTGAAGTTTTTATTTAATTTTTGTATTGATTGGACTTTTTGATTGCTTTTTATTCATTTTTCCATGATATAAAAAGCGACCAAAAATACGTTATTTTGGACTTTGGAATTTTTTTGCGTGTACGCCATTGACCGTTCATTTTAATTAATTATATATTTTGATAGTTCGGACATTTACGCACGCGGCGATACCACATATGTTTATATTTATTTTTATTTACATGGTGGGGTTTTTTTATGGGAAAAGGGGGGATTTGAACTTTTATTAAGGAAAGGGTTAAATCACATTTATTAACTTTTTGTTTTACCCTTTTTTTTGCAGTTTTATAGCTCCCACAGGGACCTATAACACTGCACACACTGATTGCCAGCACTGTTCACTTAAAAGCCATAGCTTTGCAATGATCAGCGTTATCGGCGGTCGATTGCTCAAGCCTGAATCTCAGGCTTGAAGCAATCAATCGCCGAGGGGACACGCCGGAGGCAGGTAAGAGGACCTCCGTTTGTGTTCCAGATGATCAGGACACCGCATTTTCACTGCGGTAGTCCCAATCAGCCCCACTGAGCAGCCGGGCAGCTTTCACTTTCGGTTTAGACGCGGCGTTCAACTTTGAACGCCGCGTTTAAAGGGTTAATAGCGCGCGGCACAGCGATCGCTGCCGCGTGCTATTAGCCCCGGGTCCTGGCATCAGATACATGCCAGGACCGACCCGATATGAAGCAGGGTCACTGCGTGACCCCGCGTTATATCGCGGGAGCCGGCCAAGGACATAAGATCGTTCATTAACTTCAGGCAGCTTGTTGATCTGTATGAGGAAGCAAAAAGCTATCTGCACCTCTCTGATAAGATGCTCAATAACGTGAATAGGAGGTTTATATATTGTAAGATCCTTCTCAGGGAGAACACCAAAGCACTGCACTCCAATCTGTCCGCAATGCCGATGTGACTAGCAGTTGCAGTGGTACGCTATGGTATAAGCAATTCACACTCACGCAATCCCGTCCTCTCTCTCTGAGTGCATGGATGAAATGAGCAGCAGCAAGATGGCTGCCGATTATATAGGGCTGTGACATCACTGGGGTCAATGAATGCTGATAGGCTGCATCTCACATGTGATTCAGGGTCATCCTGCCTACCTTCATTCCCGCCGTAGTTTCCCACCCTCCCATAATCCACTGCCCCATGTACTGACATGTGGATTCACCATTTTAGGTCTCCTTTAGCCAAGAACGCTGTAAAATGGAATTTAATGAAGCGATTCATGCGATAGAATCGCGGCGATATTCACATTCGTTGCAAATCGAATATTTCATGAAATTCGTAAGGAATTCGGGTTCGTCAGCTTCAATTCGCTCATCTCTACCTCTGATATCTTCAAAAAGTAAAAACATGTCAACTTTATGATGCAAACATAAAGTAGACATATTGTATATGTGAATCAATTTATAATTCATTTGGTATGTGTATTTTCCTTACAAGCAGAGAGCTTCAAAGTAATAAAAATGCAAACATTTTAAATTTTTCATGCCATTTTAGCATTTTTCACCAAGAAATTATGCAAGTATCGACAAATATTTAACACAACCATAAAGTAGAATATGTCACAAAAAAACTGTCTCAGAATAAAATTCATAACTACAAGCATCACAGAGTTATTAATGCTTAAAGTGACAGTGGTCTAAATTGCAAAAAATGATCTGGTCCTTAGGGTCAAAATGGGCTTGGTGCCCAAAGGGTTAAATGTCCATCAAGGTATTTCCTGGTCCAGCCACATTCTCACCACACACACCACTATGATACCAACCCCACAAATGTAAACCACTAAGCACTACATAATAATAATAATAATAATAATAATAATAATAATAACAATCATAATAATTATAATTCTTTATACCAATAATTAAACTAAAACCCCTGGTCTGGTTGCATTTCTCTCACCTAAAATAAATAAATAATTAATTTATGTCACAAACCACCAAACACCACAAACATAAAATACAATTTTTTATTTATTTTTTGGCCCTGAGCTGGTCCCGCATCCCATTCCGCCAGTACATGATAACAGACGTCCATGAACCAGTCCAGGATATTTTGTATATATAGAGTCCCATAGAAACCCCCTCCCCCTTTTTTCCCCACCACCCAGCCTAAACTATACCCCAACACAATGTGATAAAATAACCCCTAGAAAAAAAACATGCTAATATATACAAACACTAAATGTATAAACACTAAATACATAAATATACAAACAGAAATATAAACAAAAATAGTACAAACTATACATACCTAACAACAAACAACAATGAGGCTTTACAGCCACACAAAGTCCAAGTTCAGCACCTGCAAGCCCTATATTACCATATACCTACAGCACAAAACAAAAAGACTAATGTGTCAGCATCAGCTCACCACCAGGTGGAGACAACAGGCTAAGGCACTTTAAAGGCAGAGCCCTTCCACAGACGAGAAGCCCTGCCAGCACTCAGCCTCTCATACTCCAGAGAACACACCTTCACCAGGTCACCCAGTATGTTCCTAACCACCTCACCCACAGAGAGAATTTTACACTGAGTCGCCACTAATCAACGTGTGTTCCATGTGTAGTACCTGACCACTGAGCTAACTAGGAATAAAGTGCACTGGTCCCAGCCTCCAAGGTTTCTGAATGCCCCATAGGCCTATTTCGCATAATAACATAGTTCATAAGGTTGAAAAAAGACCAGAGTCCTTCAAGTTCAACCAATAACCCTAATGAGTCCCTACCGAGTTGAGTTGATCCAGAGGAAGGCAAAAAACCCAGGCTATTTTCTTGCAAAAACGGGGAACTCTTGACAACCAGATTAAACACATCTGCAATGGAGGGAGCATGGTTCAGCCTTCCCTGTTGCAGTGCAGACAAGATGTTCTTCCTGTTGTCAGTCACCATGGTTCCCATTTCCAGTTTTCATGAAGCTTGCCATGCTCCGATTTAAATATGAATTACTTTTATCAGTTCCTCCCCTGTGTGACTCCGTTCACCAGTAGTGTTGAGTATGAATATTCATAATGCAAATTTTTATTGTGAATATTGGCATCTCGCAATTTTGCAAAATATTTAGAATAAAGTGCTATATATTGGTAATGACAAATATTTATATATTTTTTTCACATGCAAATTTTCACATGGAAAAAAAAGTGAATGAACACAGTGAATATGCAAATTTCGCGAACATAGGACAAATAATCGTCAATATATTCAAGAAATATCGCAAATTCAAATATGACCCTAGCTGCTCATCACTATTCACCAAGGCAAATCATGTGAAGAACAGCGTCACACCGCCGTGCCCTGCACACATGGTATACTGAAGGGGCACTGAGAACACAGTGTAGGATGAGGAGGCAGAGTCGCACAGGACCAATGGCCTGAGAGTGTGGAGGAGGAAGCAGCGGGACCTGCCCAAGTTTGTGTTGTGGCTGTGCAGGAACCACATTCACCCAGTGAGCCGTAAAGGACATGGATTGTCCCTGACAATAGTTACAGCTCCAGATGCCGGCACTGTCGGGCACTTTGGTACACACCGACATGCTAAAGGATTGGTCCACCTTGTCTTCCACAAAATTGTGCAGGGCTGGAACTGCTTTCTTCGCAAAGAAATGATAGCTTGGCACTCTCCACCTCAGCTAGGCACAAGCCATCAGTTCTCTGAAAGGTCCACCACATGAAAAGGGAGGGCCTGCAGCACCAGCAATTTGGACAGGAGCACATTCAGCTTCTGCGCCGTTGGATGAGTGGACGCATATTGTTTTCTTTTGGACATGGCTTCGCCGATGGATTGTTGGCGGAATGACTGACTAAAAGTAGGAGGAGCAGGAGCATCTGGAGCGATAGAAGGAGGGTATGACACACAGCTCCCTTCGGCTGAGGTGGTGGAGCCTTGGCTGGCTGAAAGAGGCAGCGGCATACCACTGGGTGATGCAGCAGGCTGGACCACTATATCGGAGCCAAGGTTCTCCCAGGCCGCTTTATGGTGGTGCCGCATATGTTGACACAGGGCCGTGTTACCAACATTGGGACCCTAGCCACACTTCACCTTCTGCCGACACATTTTGCATGTGGCTATGTTAACCTTCTCTGGTTGCTTGATGAAAAACTGCCACACTGCAGAGTAGCTGATTTTCCCACCAAAAGTCTGCACTAATTGACTGCTACTGCCGCGGTCTCCAGGAACCCCTGTTCCACTACCTCCCAAGAAGGTAGGCTACCCCTGGCACGTTTGTCTCCAGAATTTCCCCTTCTGCCACCATACTGACTGTTAACAATGCTACCGCCTTGCTGGCTCAGCTGCTGCCTCACGAGCAACCTGCAACCCTCTTCTCCTGATGATGATGAAGCTCCTTCTGACCCCGGCTCCCAAATACGATCAGCTTCATCATCATTAACAAGTGTCTGTACGTCACTGATGTCTCCCTCAGGTTCCTCAACAGTGTCTGCTTCAGGATGCTGAACGCTGGCAACACCGCCTCCCATGTCACTCACCTCACCCCTACTTGCTCGCCTAGCGTAGGAAGCGGCAGATGTCTCCTCCACTTCTTGGCTGGGCAGTAGCTGCTTAGTGTCCTCTATTAGATCGTTCTCACTGAATAGTGGAGCTGAACCCACAGCATAAGATACCTCTTTAAAGCAGGGAACAGCATAGGACAGAGGAAATGGGAGGACAGGGACTGCTCCTGGGCCCTGCCAAATGAGTGTTGTGTCTGAGGAACCCAACGACTGTTGACTGGGGGTGTCAGATGTCACTTGTGATTAAGTGGATGACCGTGTTAAGCAATGACGATGATGGAGGTTGGGTTACTTGTTGAGACACGACCGCTAGCTGATACCTGGAGCCCAGGCCTATCGCTGCGACTCCTGCTGCCACTCGCTCCTAGTCTGCTGCGACCACTGCCTGCGACTATTGAATTTAGGCCTCTCCTCTGTACACGTCCTGGCATTTCTCTGCCTAACATACTTAGTGCATATATAAGGGAAGTACAATACACCTCACTACACTTAAAACAGTATTTGTCGAGAACAGCAGTACTTTTGGCTATCCTTTCACAGTATCTAGGCCCCTGACGGATTAACAGGTACAAAATAGTACACTACTTAGATGTAGTACGCACTAATGAGGGCAAAAAAATGCGCTACAGTACGCTTAAAAAAAGTATTTGAGTGCAACACCAGCTGGTGATTACTTTTGCCTGAAGTTTCACAGTATCTAGGCCCTTGACAGATTAACAGATATAAAATAGTACACTACTTAGATGTACGTATGTGGTATGCACTTATGAAGGCAGAAAAATGCGCAACAATATGCTTAAAAAACTTATTTTGCACAACACCAGCAGTAAACAACAGTGCTGCAGCACACATTCACTGTGTACCAAACCCAAAATTGCACTCTCTCACTGAGTATTATGAATGAACTGGGTATGGCTTATACTGTCTACAGACTTGTATAACCAGCAGGCCATTTGTTGTGGAACAAAGAGGGCAGAAAAATGCTCTACAGTACGCTTAAAAAAACGTATTGGAGTAAAACACCAGCCGGTGATTACTTTTGCCTTGACTTTCACAGTATCTAGGCCCTTGACAGATTAACAGGTACAACATAGTACACTACTTAGATGTACATATGTGGTATGCACTTATGAGGGCAAAAAAATGCACTACAGTATGCTTAAAATAACATATTGGAGGAAAACACAAGCCAGTGATTATTTTTACCTTGACTTTAACAGTATCTAGGCCCTTGACAGACTAACAGGTACAAACTAGTACACTACTTTGATGTATGTATGTGGTATGCACTTATGAGGGCAGAAAAATGCGCTACAGTATGCTTAAATGTCGTATTTTTGCACAACACCAGCAGCACACAACAGTGCTGCAGCACACAGTCGCTGTGTACTAAACCCAAAATTGCACTCTCTAGACTATTAGGAATGGACTTATGGGTATGTATTATACCTTCTACAGACTAGTATAACCAGGAGACCATTTGTTATGGAACAAAGAGGTCAGAAAAATGTGCTACAGTACATTTAAAAAAAAACTATTGGAATAAAACACCAGCAGGTGATTACTTTTGCCTGGCCTTTCACAGTATCTAGGCCCTTGACAGACTAATAGGTACAAAATAGTACAATACTTACATATAAGTATCTGGTATGCACTTATGAGGGCAGAAAAATGTTCTACAGTATGCTTAAAAAAACGTATTGGAGTAAAACACCAGCCGGTGATAACTTTTGACTGGACTTTTACAGTATCTAGGCCCTTGGCAGATAAATAGGTACAAAATAGTACACTACTTAGATGTAGGTATGTTATACCATATAGCTCCAACCGGCTATGCCTAATAATGCCTCTACTATTTTGCATAATGCTACAGCAAGTAATTGGACACACATCATGCATCAAGCAGAGGTTGCACAAATTGCAACACACAAAGTCATAGATCTTGATAATGCTCTAGGGCTAAATGCAGATAGGTACACAGTATAGCATAGTATCATTCCCTAATAGTGGTTTTCGCTATCCTCTGCCCACAGAAAGTGTTAAATCATACAAGTAATAACTGCCAAGTTGCTTACCCATGTGTGCTGCTGGTGCTGTGCCTGGACCCCAGGCACGCTTTCGCTCCCTCCTCAGCGCGCTACTGTTGCTGTGTATGTGTCTGTCTTTTTTATGGGGTAAGTGTGGGTCGCGCTTCCGGCACGCTCCTCTGACTTCCTATCACTCTGCCTCCATATCCGGCGCATGCGCCACGTCACTGGCCGCAATCACGCAGTCTCCCCCCTCCCCACGTCATCCTGCAGTATTGCGAAACTTCGTCGTAATGACTTGGGACGCCGGTCTGCGTTCTACTGACACAGGAAATTGACAGCGCCGGTCTACGCGGCGGTGCGCATGCGCACATTGGAATTGAGCGCCCAGCTATTCAAATTTGAAAGGTAAGTAGTAAAAAAGTGCCATACTGTGCTTCCTATTCCCACCAACCCGGAAAGTGCCAATTATGAAAGTGCTGAATGTGCTACATTAGAATGCCTTTCAAAATGTCATAATTATATACACAATATACAAATTAGTCAAAGATAAATTCTGTGACAAAAGTGCAATTATGTAATTGTAAACAATTCATGATTATTTACACACAAATACAGTGCAATATACATTCTTCAGTGTATCAAAAAACAAATATAATATAATTCATAATTATTTACATATCAATACAGTGCAATAAATATGACTGTGACTCAGTGCAAGCAGCAGGTTAATAATGTCCCATTGCATACCAAATAAATAAATATATATATATATATATATATATATATATATATATTTATATATAATAAAATTATATGACTGTGTGTATATACATATATATGCATATACATGCACATACACAACCATATATTATAAAATATAACATATGTAAAAACTAGTGCTACCCCATCACATAATGACAAAAAAACAAATGTGCAATCCATAAATTAACTCCATGCAGTGCATAGAAAAGAAAAAAGAAAAGTGAAGGAATTAGGGGAACAGAGTGATGAAGAGGGAGAAAGAGGAGGGAGGAGAGAAGGAAAAAGGAAAGGGGGGGAGAGAGGGAATGAAGGGGAAAGAAAGGGAAAACAGAAAAAGAAAAACCTTAAAAAAGAAAAGATAATTATAAATCATTCCAATAACCCAATTATCTCATTCTCTCTTTTTTCTTGTTTCTGGACGCTCCTCCTTCTATTCTTGGAGTGTTTTTCATCTTATTTCAGAGCATGCCATGATATTATTCCTTCAGGACTCCCACTATCTACACAGACACTAGTAATACTGTTGGATGTTAAAACCTACTAAAAAAATAAAAAAAACTGATCAATTCAAATCATGAGACAGGTGGATAGATGTTCATAAAAAGGAGGCAAAACTTAATTGTTCATTTAATCCCTGTGGCGCCATAGTCCCGAGTGTCACTAACCATCGGCACTCTTTCCTGGATAGGATATTGCGTACATCTCCCCCTCCAATGCCAGTGTGTACCCTTTCAATACCTCTAATCTTCAGTCCCTGTGGATCTCCATTGTGCGCCAGCTTAAAATGTTTTGGGATTGTTTTCAAAGTATGAATATCCTCTATTTCCCTTGCTGCCAGGATGTCCCTAACATGCTCATGTGTTCTCAATCTTAATTCTCACAATGTGAGGCCTATATATATCTTGCCACAACTGCACGTGGCATAATAGATCACGTTGCAGCTGCTGCAAGATGTGTATTGTCTAATTTTGAATGTCCGTCTGCCATCCGCTGATGTAAAATCCAGAGACCTCTCTATTTGTGCATGACTTACAGCTTCCACAAGGGAAACATCCTGTACGGGGACCCCTGGAGCTAAATGGGTTGTTGTTATTTGGTGTGTAGTGCCTCTTCACTTAAAGGTCTTTAATGTTTTTCCCTTTTCTTGCTGTCATCATCACCCTATCTGTAATGAAAGGGGCTATTGGGGAATCGGTCTTCAATATTCCCCAATGTTTTTGTATGATGTCTCTCATTTTTTGCCATTGACAATTATAATCTGATATGAATCGTGTTGTATTGTCTATACTCATTGATTTAGGTCGTTTTTTTAAGAGATCTGTTCTAGGGGTGTTTTTCACTCTTCTATATGCCTGCCTTTTATTTTTCTTACTGTATCCTCTCCTCAAAAAACGGTCTTTCACATCCCTACATTGGGCTTCAAATCCAGAGTCTGAAAAACAATTCCTCCGGACTCGGAGAAATTGCCCAGTAGGGACTGCATTGTTTGTTGTCCCCAGATGGGCTGAGGCTGCGTGTAGAAAGGCATTGGTAGATGTTTCCTTTCTGAACACATCTGTAGACAGAAGTCCGTCCGGGCCTCTGTCTATTTTTATGTCCAGAAAATCTATTGTCTGTGAACTACATTTGTATGTAAGTCTAACATTGATGTCATTTTTGTTAATCCCTTAAGGACCCAGGACGTACTAGAACGTCCTCGCACCCTGGGCTTTAAGGAACCATGACGTACTAGTACGTCCTGGTGTTTCTCCGGTCTCTGCCGCGCCCCAGGCAGATATCGGAAGCAGATGCCTGCTGAAATGCTTCAGCAGGCATCCAGGGCTATGTAGACCCCCCATGTCGGCGATCGCTGCAAATCGCTAGGGAAATTGGTCTCTGGGACCCGACCGCCCGGTAATTATGCATGATCCCAGCTGTCACAGACAGCCAGGACCATGCTAAAGTATAGGAGCGAGGTGGCAAGCCGGCCACCTCCTCCTATACTCTGCGATCTGTCGGTTAGTTAACCGACCAATCGCAGGGGGGGCGGGGGGGGGGGGGCGTTACTTCCTCCCGCCCTGCCCGGCCCCTGGATGTCCGGAGAGGACGGGAAGAAGACCTGAGGACGAGGATGGGGACGGGGGAGTGCTGGGGACCGGCCCTGGTACTTACCTCGTCCCTGAAGACCCGGATCCCGGCGATGAAGACGACGGCGACAGGTTAGTGGCTCTTCAGCCGCAGTCGGGCCCTTTGCAGCAATAAAGCCGTAAAGCGACATGCATTGCTGTAATGGGACCCTGTAAACTACAACTCCCAGCATGCCCAGACAGCCCTTGGCATCTGGGCATGCTGGGAGTTGTAGTTTTGCAACATCTGGAGGTCCACAGTTTGGAGACCACTGTGCCCTTCCAGATGTTGCAAAACTACACATCCTCAGCATGCCCTTACTGTCCAGGCATGTTGGGAGTTGTAGTTCTGTAACATCTGGCCCTTCATATGTTGCAGAACTACAACTCCCAGCATGCCTGGACAGTTTTGGAATACTGGGAGTTGTAGTTTTGCTACATCTGGAGGGCTACAGCTTGGACACCACTACACAGTGGTCCCCAAACTGTTCTCCTCCAGCTGTTGCGTAACCACTACTTCCAATATGCCCTTCGGCTGCCTGGGCATGCTGGGAGTTGTGGTTTTGCAACAACCGGAGCGGCACTGGTTGGGAAACATTGTCTGTTTCCTAACTCAGTGTTTCCCAACCCGTGTGCCTCCAGCTGTTGCAAAACTATAAATACCAGCATGCACTGATAGACCGTGCAGGGGGTAGGGGGCTTACAGTGAGTATCAGGCTGCAAGTTTGCGATGCAGCAAATTTTGCACGGCAGCTCAAACTCGCAGCGGGAAACTCGCTGCAATCCCCCGCCCGTGTGACTGTACCCTAAAAACACTACACTACACTAACACAAAAGAAAATAAGTAAAAAACACTACATATACCCCTACACAGCCCCCCTCCCCAATAAAAATGAAAAACGTCTGGTACGCCACTGTTTCCAAAATGAAGCCTCCAGCTGTTGCAAAACAACAACTCCCACTATTGCCGGACAGCCGTTGACTGTCCAAGCATGCTGGGAGTTTTTCAACAGCTGGAGGCACCCTGTTTGGGAATCGCTGGTGTAGAATACACCTATGTCCACCCCTATGCAAATCCCTAATTTAGGCCTCAAATGCGAATGACACTCTCACTTCTGAGCCCTGTCGTATTTCAAGGCAACAGTTTAGGGCCACATATGGGGTATCGCCATACTCGGGAGAAATTGCCTAACAAATTTGGGGGGGAGGGTTTTCTCCTTTCACCCCTTATGAAAAGGGGAAGTTGGGGTCTACACCAGCATGTTCGTGTAAAAAAAAAAAAAAAATTTACACTAACATGCTGGTGGTGCCCTATACTTTTCATTTTGACAAGAGGTAAAAGGGAAAAAAGCCCCCCAAAATTTGTAATGCAGTTTCTCCTGACTACGGAGATACCCCATATGTGGGCGTAAAGTCCTCTGGGGGCGCACAACAAGGCCCAGAAGGGAGAGTGCACCATGTACATTTGAGGTGATTTGCACAGGGTTGGCTGATTGTTACAGCAGTTTTGACAAATGCAAAAAAAAAAAAAAAACCACATGTGACCACATTTTGGAAACTACATCCCTCACGGAATGTAATGAGGGGTGCAGGGAGAATTTACACCCCACTGGTGTCTGACAGATCTTTGGAACAGTGGGCTGTGCAAATGAAAAATTTTGTACAGCCCACTGTTCCAAAGATCTGACAGACACCAGTGGGGGTAAATGCTTACTGTACCCCTTGTTACGTTCCTCAAGGGGTCTAATTTCCAAAATGGTATGCCATGTGGAGGTTATTTCACTGTCGTGGCACCATAGGGGCTTCCTAAATGCGACATGCCCCCCGAGCAAAATTTGCTCTCAAAAAGCCAAATATCACTCCTTCTCTTCTGAGCATTGTAGTTCGCCCGTAGTGTACTTCAGGTCAACTTATGGGGTACTTCCATACTCAGAAGAGATGGGGTTACAAATTTTGGGGGGTATTTTCTGCTATTAACCCTTGCAAAAATTTGAAATTTGGGGGGAAACACACATTTTAGTGATTTTTTTTTTTTTTTTACATATGCAAAAGTCGTGAAACACCTGTGGGGTATTAAGGCTCACTTAATTACTTGTTACGTTCCTCAAGGGGTCTAGTTTTCAAAATGGTATGGCATGTGTTTTTTTTTGCTGTTCTGGTACCATAGGGGCTTCCTAAATGCAACATGCCCCCCAAAAACCATTTCAGAAAAACGTACTCTCCAAAATCCCCTTGTCGCTCCTTCGCTTCTGAGCCCTCTACTGCGCCCGCCGAACACTTTACATAGACATATGAGGTATGTGCTTACTCAAGAGAAATTGGGCTACAAATACAAGTATACATTTTCTCCTTTTACCCCTTGTAAAAATTCAAAAATTGGGTCTACAAGAAAATGCGAGTGTAAAAAATGAAGATTGTGAATTTTTTCCTTCACTTTGCTGCTATTTAGGTGAAACACCTAAAGGGTTAAAATGCTGACTGAATGTAAGTTTGAATACTTTGGGGGGTGAAGTTTTTATAAAGGGGTCTTTTGTGGGGTATTTTTAATATGAAGACCCTTCAAATCCACTTCAAACCTTAACTGGTCCCTGAAAAATAGTGAGTTTGAAAATTTTGTGAAAAATTGGAAAATTGCTTCGGAACTTTGAAGCCCTCTGGTGTCTTCCAAAAGTAAAAACATGTCAATTTTATGATGCAAACATAAAGTAGACATATTGTATATGTGAATAAAATAAAAAAAAATATTTGGAATATCCATTTTCCTTACAAGCAGAGAGCTTCAAAGTTAGAAAAATGCTAAATTTTCAAATTTTTCATAAAATTTTGGGATTTTTCACCAAGAAAGGATGCAAGTTACCACAAAATTTTACCACTATGTTAAAGTAGAATATGTCACGAAAAAACTATCTCAGAATCAGAATGATAACTAAAAGCATTCCAGAGTTATTAATGTTTAAAGTGACAGTGGTCAGATGTTCAAAAAATGGCCGGGTACTAAAGTGTAAAATGGCTGGGTCCTTAAGGGGTTAAAGTCCTCCATAAAGGACTCAATTAGATGTAGGTTTATGGTATGCACTTATGAGGGCAGAAAATGTGCTACAGTACACTTGAAAAACATATTTTTGCATTACACCAGCAGGACACAACAGTGCTGCGGCACAACAGTGCTGTCCAGTAGACATTCCTGTGTCTACTGGAGGTTCTGATCTATATATCCCTATTACCTGTACATGGGGAATCCGTGTCTACTGGAGGTTTTCTGAGGGATTGTGATTCCTGTCTTGTGTTCAGTGTGAACAGTGTTCTATAATTATATCCTGTTGTATCTGTTTTCTGAGTTGTAACTAGGCATCGCTGTAACCTGTCCATGGGGACTCCGTGTCTACTAGAGGTTTTCTGAGGGATTGTGATTCCTGTCTTGTGTTCAGTGTGAACAGTGTTCTATAATTATATTCTATTGTATCTGTTTCTGAGTTGTAACTAGGCATCCCTGTTACCTGTCCATGGGGACTCCGTGTCTACTGGAAGTTTTCTAAGGGATTGCGATTCCTGTCTTGTGTTTAGTGTGAACAGTGTTCTATAATTATATCCTGTTGTATCTCTTTTCTGAGTTGTAACTAGGCATCCCTGTCACTTGTCCATGGGGACGCCGAGTCTACTGGAGGTTTTCTGAGGGATTGTGATTCCTGTCTTGTGTTCAGTGTGAACAGTGTTCTATAATTATATCCTATTGTATCTGTTTCTGAGTTGTAACTAGGCATCCCTGTTACCTGTCCATGGGGACTCCGTGTCTACTGGAGGTTTTCTGAGGGATTGCAATTCCTGTCTTGAATTCAGTGTGAATTGTGTTCTAAAATCATATCCTGTTGTATCTGTTTTCTGAATTGTAACTAGGCATCCCTGTTTCCTATCCATGGGGACTCCATGTCTACTGAAGGTTTTGGGAGCGATTGCGATTATTCCTGTTTAGCAATAAGGGTCCATGGGGACTTTGTGTTTACTGGAAGTTCTGGGGGATTATGCTATATCCCTGTCTCTTCCTGGAGTCTGTTTAGACTCATCCGTTTTCCTGTCTGGTGTTTTGAACTCTATTTGTTTACTAGTTGTTTATTCAGATCTTTGGAGTTTTTATACATGCACTGATCTTATAGTATATGATCACTTGGCTAGTGTTTTACTCTGTGCTTTACCATAGGTCTATAGTGTCCTCTGTGCTGCTCACTGATCTGTGTCTTCTGAACTTAATCTGTTATAGAGTTCTATGTTCCTGTTATGTTTCTGGTTTGTGACTGACTGTTTATTAGTATGTGTTTTTAAGCCCACTGCACTTTAGTTCAGGGAGGGATCGGCGCCCAGTTGTCGATCCACTGTTTAGGGTGGGTGGGCAAGAAGGCAGGGAGAGTAGTTTTAGGGTCAGTTTAGGACTCACTCTCCCTGTCCCCTGGTCGGTCCCTGACAGATATATGGAGGGGGCATATTATCAGCCACTTTGTGCGGGGTTCATGATGCTCCATTCCCATGGAGAGCAGGTGGCCCATGCAGGAGATCTTAGGAGGGGGGGGGGGGTCCCAGCAGTCAGACCCCCCCCCCCACAATCTTAAACTTATCTAGCTAATCTTTATGCATGTCACTTATTGAGCTGAACGAGCCCAGCCAGAAGAACCTGATCTTGCTCAGAACTTAGGCTAAAATGAGGTTCTCCAGACACCCAAACTTTGTCAGGCAAAAGTGACTTAGGAATTTGCTCTATTATACAAAATGGAGTAATTTCAGCATAGGATAAGAAAGTAGAAACACTGACATCGTGTCAGGGTAGCCCAGCATACTTTGCAGCTAGCAGCAAGATCACATGACCGCAAGTTAGCCAATCATTGAATGCATACAGCTTCCTGGCCAATCAGGAGACAGCACAGGGGTGGGTCTAAAGACTTATAAAACCATGCACTGCATTGCAACCATCATATTTGAAATAACTCACTGTGGAACTACTGATCCCAAAAAGCTTTAACAAATACAATACAAAGTAATATGAACAAAGCCTTTGGCAGTGGGCAGTTCTCAGTGACCTAAATAACTCTGTCCAGTTGCTGCACTACAAATCCCAGCAGTTTCATTGCAGAATGAATCTATGGAAAACTATCAAACTACAACACAAAGCAGTTTGAGCAAAACATTTTACAGTGGGCTGACCTTAATTTTAACACAAATTAGCATTTCTCTTAAGAAAAGTGTTACGCCGAGCGCTCCGGGTCCCCGCTCCTCCCCGGAGCGCTCGCTTCACTCTCCCCGCGGCAGCGCTCCGGTCACGTCCTCTGACCCGGGGCGCTGCGATTCCACTGCCAGCCGGGATGCGATTCGCGATGCGGGTAGCGCCCGCTCGCGATGCGCACCCCGGCTCCCCTACCTGACTCGCTCTCCGTCTGTTCTGTCCCGGCGCGCGCGGCCCCGCTCCCTAGGGCGCGCGCGCGCCGGGTCTCTGCGATTTAAAGGGCCACTGCGCCGCTGATTGGCGCAGTGGTTCCAATTAGTGTGTTCACCTGTGCACTTCCCTATATCACCTCACTTCCCCTGCACTCCCTTGCCGGATCTTGTTGCCTTAGTGCCAGTGAAAGCGTTCCTTGTGTGTTCCTTGCCTGTGTTTCCAGACCTTCTGCCGTTGCCCCTGACTACGATCCTTGCTGCCTGCCCCGACCTTCTGCTACGTCCGACCTTGCTTTTGCCTACTCCCTTGTACCGCGCCTATCTTCAGCAGCCAGAGAGGTGAGCCGTTGCTAGTGGATACGACCTGGTCACTACCGCCGCAGCAAGACCATCCCGCTTTGCGGCGGGCTCTGGTGAAAACCAGTAGTGGCTTAGAACCGGTCCACTAGCACGGTCCACGCCAATCCCTCTCTGGCACAGAGGATCCACTACCTGCCAGCCGGCATCGTGACAGTAGATCCGGCCATGGATCCCGCTGAAGTTCCTCTGCCAGTTGTCGCTGACCTCACCACGGTGGTCGCCCAGCAGTCACAACAGATAGCGCAACAAGGCCAACAGCTGTCTCAACTGACCGTTATGCTACAACAGTTACTACCACAGCTTCAGCAGTCATCTCCTCCGCCAGCTCCTGCACCTCCTCCGCAGCGAGTGGCCGCTCCTGGGATACGCTTATCCTTGCCGGATAAATTTGATGGGGACTCTAAGTTTTGCCGTGGCTTTCTTTCCCAATGTTCCCTGCATCTGGAGATGATGTCGGACCTGTTTCCCACTGAAAGGTCTAAGGTGGCTTTCGTAGTCAGCCTTCTGTCCGGAAAAGCCCTGTCATGGGCCACACCGCTCTGGGACCGCAATGACCCCGTCACTGCCTCTGTACACTCCTTCTTCTCGGAAATCCGAAGTGTCTTTGAGGAACCTGCCCGAGCCTCTTCTGCTGAGACTGCCCTGTTGAACCTGGTCCAGGGTAATTCTTCCGTTGGCGAGTATGCCGTACAATTCCGTACTCTTGCTTCAGAATTGTCCTGGAATAATGAGGCCCTCTGCGCGACCTTCAAAAAAGGCCTATCCAGCAACATTAAAGATGTTCTGGCCGCACGAGAAATTCCTGCTAATCTACATGAACTTATTCACCTAGCCACTCGCATTGACATGCGTTTTTCCGAAAGGCGTCAGGAACTCCGCCAAGATATGGACTCTGTTCGCACGAGGCGTTTCTTCTCCTCGGCTCCTCTCTCCTCTGGTCCCCTGCAATCTGTTCCTGTGCCTCCCGCCGTGGAGGCTATGCAGGTCGACCGGTCTCGCCTGACACCTCAAGAGAGGACACGACGCCGTATGGAGAACCTCTGCCTGTACTGTGCTAGTACCGAACACTTCCTGAGAGATTGTCCTATCCGTCCTCCCCGCCTGGAAAGACGTACGCTGACTCCGCACAAAGGTGAGACAGTCCTTGATGTCTACTCTGCTTCTCCACGTCTTACTGTGCCTGTGCGGATGTCTGCCTCTGCCTTCTCCTTCTCTACAGTGGCCTTCTTGGACTCTGGATCTGCAGGAAATTTTATTTTGGCCTCTCTCGTCAAAAGGTTCAACATCCCGGTGACCAGTCTCGCCAGACCCCTCTACATCAATTGTGTAAATAATGAAAGATTGGACTGTACCATACGTTTCCGCACGGAGCCCCTTCTTATGAGCATCGGATCTCATCATGAGAGGATTGAACTTTTGGTCCTCCCCAATTGCACCTCGGAAATTCTCCTTGGACTTCCCTGGCTTCAACTTCATTCCCCTACCCTGGATTGGTCCACTGGGGAGATCAAGAGTTGGGGGTCCTCTTTTTCCAAGAACTGTCTAAAACCGGTTCCCAGTAACCCTTGCCGTAACTCTGTGGTTCCTCCAGTAACCGGTCTCCCTAAGGCCTATATGGACTTCGCGGATGTTTTCTGCAAAAAACAAGCTGAGACTCTACCTCCTCACAGGCCTTATGATTGCCCTATCGACCTCCTCCCGGGCACTACTCCACCCCGGGGCAGAATTTATCCTCTCTCTGCCCCAGAGACTCTTGCCATGTCCGAATACGTCCAGGAGAATCTAAAAAAGGGCTTTATCCGTAAATCCTCCTCTCCTGCCGGAGCCGGATTTTTCTTTGTGTCCAAAAAAGATGGCTCCCTACGTCCTTGCATTGACTACCGCGGTCTTAATAAAATCACGGTTAAGAACCGCTACCCCTTACCCCTCATCTCTGAACTCTTTGATCGCCTCCAAGGTGCCCACATCTTCACTAAATTGGACTTAAGAGGCGCCTATAACCTCATCCGCATCAGAGAGGGGGACGAGTGGAAAACGGCATTTAACACCAGAGATGGACACTTTGAGTATCTGGTCATGCCCTTTGGACTGTGCAACGCCCCTGCCGTCTTCCAAGACTTTGTCAATGAAATTTTTCGTGATCTGTTATACTCCTGTGTTGTTGTATATCTGGACGATATCCTAATTTTTTCTGCCAATCTAGAAGAACACCGCCAGCATGTCCGTATGGTTCTTCAGAGACTTCGTGACAACCAACTCTATGCCAAAATTGAGAAATGTCTGTTTGAATGCCAATCTCTTCCTTTTCTAGGATATTTGGTCTCTGGCCAGGGACTACAGATGGATCCAGACAAACTCTCTGCCGTCTTAGATTGGCCACGCCCCTCCGGACTCCGTGCTATCCAACGCTTTTTGGGGTTCGCCAATTATTACAGGCAATTTATTCCACATTTTTCTACCATTGTGGCTCCTATCGTGGCTTTAACCAAAAAGAATGCTGATCCCAAGTCCTGGCCTCCTCAAGCAGAAGACGCCTTTAAACGACTCAAGTCTGCCTTTTCTTCGGCTCCCGTCCTCTCCAGACCGGACCCTTCCAAACCCTTCCTATTGGAGGTTGATGCCTCCTCAGTGGGAGCTGGAGCTGTTCTTCTACAAAAAAATTCTTCCGGGCATGCTGTCACTTGTGGTTTTTTCTCTAGGACCTTCTCTCCAGCGGAGAGGAACTACTCCATCGGGGATCGAGAGCTTCTAGCCATTAAATTAGCACTTGAGGAATGGAGGCATCTGCTGGAGGGATCAAGTTCTCCTGTTATTATCTACACCGACCACAAGAACCTCTCCTACCTCCAGTCTGCCCAACGGCTGAATCCTCGCCAGGCCCGGTGGTCTCTGTTCTTTGCCCGATTTAATTTTGAGATTCACTTTCGTCCTGCCGATAAGAACATTAGGGCCGATGCTCTCTCTCGTTCCTCGGATGCCTCAGAAGTTGAACTCTCTCCGCAGCACATCATTCCACCTGACTGCCTGATCTCCACTTCTCCTGCCTCCATCAGGCAGACTCCTCCAGGAAAGACCTTTGTTTCTCCTCGCCAACGCCTCGGAATCCTCAAATGGGGTCACTCCTCCCATCTCGCAGGTCATGCGGGTATCAAGAAATCTGTGCAACTCATCTCCCGCTTCTATTGGTGGCCGACTCTGGAGACGGATGTTGTGGACTTTGTGCGGGCCTGCACTATCTGTGCCCGGGATAAGACTCCTCGCCAGAAGCCCGCTGGTTTTCTTCATCCTCTGCCTGTCCCCGAACAGCCTTGGTCTCTGATTGGTATGGATTTTATTACTGATTTACCCCCTTCCCGTGGCAACACTGTTATTTGGGTGGTCGTTGATCGATTCTCCAAAATGGCACATTTCATCCCTCTTCCTGGTCTTCCTTCTGCGCCTCAGTTGGCTAAACAATTTTTTGTACACATTTTTCGTCTTCACGGCTTGCCTACGCAGATTGTCTCGGATAGAGGCGTCCAATTCGTGTCTAAATTCTGGAGGGCTCTCTGTAAACAACTCAAGATTAAATTAAATTTTTCTTCTGCATATCATCCCCAGTCCAATGGACAAGTAGAAAGGATTAACCAGATCTTGGGTGATTATTTGCGACATTTTGTTTCCTCCCGCCAGGATGACTGGGCAGATCTCCTCCCATGGGCCGAATTCTCGTATAACTTCAGGGTCTCTGAGTCTTCCTCCAAATCCCCATTTTTCGTGGTGTACGGCCGTCACCCTCTTCCCCCCTCCCTACTCCCTTGCCCTCTGGTCTGCCCGCTGTGGATGAAATTTCTCGTGACCTTTCCATCATATGGAGAGAGACCCAAAATTCTCTCTTACAGGCTTCATCACGCATGAAGAAGTTCGCGGATAAGAAAAGAAGAGCTCCCCCCGTTTTTTCCCCTGGAGACAAGGTATGGCTCTCCGCTAAATATGTCCGCTTCCGTGTCCCTAGCTACAAGTTGGGACCACGCTATCTTGGTCCTTTCAAAATTTTGTGTCAAATTAATCCTGTCTCTTATAAACTTCTTCTTCCTCCCTCTCTTCGTATCCCTAATGCCTTTCACGTCTCTCTTCTCAAACCACTCATCCTCAACCGTTTTTCTCCCAAATCTGTTCCTCCCACTCCTGTTTCCGGCTCCTCGGACA